>NC_072433.2:42667500-43867500 GCF_028878055.3 Symphalangus syndactylus
GGAGCAGAGCCATCCCCAGCCAACCCCACGCCAACCCCAACCTAGATGTACCAGAGTGAACCCAGCCACACAGAGCCTACCCACGGTTCTGTAGGAATACATGGTGCTTGTTTTAAACCACCAGCTTGGGAGTGATTCCTTACTTAGCATCATCGGGGCACAGTTAACCATTTCAATAAGATGTATTTAGTAATGACAGTAAGATGCATGCAATGATAACCATGTCAGACATGGCTTTAGATGCTTTATTTGAATTAACTCATTTAATCCCTGTAACTATGACAAGAGGTAGGTGTTATCATTGACCCCATCCTATGGATAAGGAAACTAAGGCGCAGAGAGGTTAAGTGAAATGTCTAAGGTCACATACCTGGTAAGCAACAAGAATGTGAACCCAGACCACCTGACTACAGAGCACACATGCTGGTTCTTCATCACTATGCTGCTATTTTGCCCTATGTCAAGTCTCCCCGAGAAACCTGCTAATAGTCCCTCCCTAACTAAACCCCAGGTCTGGAATTATAAAAGAAGGAAACCTCACCCTGCACCTTCCCCACTCTAATGTTCTTAACTTCCTCTACTTTATACATAGGTCTCCAGAAGAAGAAACCTCAGCAATTTACAGGCAAGAGATTTGCTCTCTAAACCCCTCCTTCTCCCAGAAGAGCTCTCCTACCCAGAGTCCCTCATGCTCAGCATGCAATGCAGACAGAAATAGCAGCGATCTACATGAATTGTGGATCCACGCACTCATTCCAAGACCTTCCTTCAGCGAGCAATGGATGCTTCATGCTTGTGATCTTCACTACCCACCCTACAAAGACCTTGCTAATGCTTAGAGATCAAATTATTTGTGTATCTTTTCAGTGGAGGAAATGATCCATCCACCTGATAGTGTGTGGGCTTATATCCCCTCCTTCTTTTTCCCTCTCATGGGAAAACAAATCAACTGTTTTTCCTTTTCCTTCTCCCAGACTGCAAGTCATGCTGTCTCTCACCGAGGAGGAAAAGTTGCATCTGAGTTATCGCTGTGAAGAAGTAGTTTGCAGGCATGAGCATCTGGCATCTTTTTGTCTCTATGTGAAGAGGATCAATGCAATTCATGTTTTCTTGTTCGCACAAAGCTAGATTTGAAAATTCCTGGAAAATCAAGGAAATGTTTAGAGAAGTTGTTAAAATTTTGGGAAACAGGAAATGTGAGAGGAAGGTCAGGTTTTCATAGTCCGGATGTGCTATGGGAGAAGTGAGAAGGCGTGAGAAGATGGGTAGGGTGAGCTTCCTTCTTTTCTAGGCGCTTGTCCTCTGATTGGCCAATGTGTTGGTTTCCTAGGGCTGCTGTAGCGAATAAAACAATAGAAATGTATTCTCTCACTGTTAGGAGGCGAGAAGTCTGAAACCAAGGTGCTGGCAGAGCAGTGTCTCTCTGATGCCTGTAGGGGAGAATCTGTTCCATATCTTTCTTTTAGCTTCTGGTGTTGCTGGCAGTCCTTGGCACTCCTTGACTTGTAGACACGCCACTCCAGTCTCTGCCCTCACCATCGTATGACAATCACCACCTCATCTCCCTCTGTGTCTGTACCTGTCTCTGTGTCTCCTCTCTTCTTAGAAGGACATCAGCCATACTGAATTAAAGTCTACTCCACGGACTTCATCTTATCTTGATTACATCTGCAAAGACCCTATTTCCAAATCAGATTCCTAACAGGTTAGAGAGAAGCTGTCACGATAGCTCAGGTGAGGCACAATGAGGACCTAAGAAGAAAAGGAAGTATGAAAGGAGCTTTGGGTATTTTTATTTTTATTTTTATTTTTATTTTTATTTTTTAGCAGAGTTCACAGTTCAGAAAGACCACGGCTCTCAGAGCTAAAAAGGTGCCCAGAGCCCCCAGGTCACAAATTGGAGACTCACAGACTGCATTGGGCTCACAGATGTGTTTTAGTTGGCTCAGGCAGCACAGTTAACAAATTGAAAGTGTTGCCAATGTTTAAAAGTCAGGAGGTCTCCTATAAAAGTTCAAATTTCCAGATTTTTTTTTCGAATGTCAGATGATCTAGTGTTCTTGCCTCCCCACATTTCAACAATGGGCTGGCACAAAGGCATGAACATCCCCTTTGGAGGAAACAAATCTACTCTCCACCTTTTTTCATTCCCACCCAGCCATCTCACTCACCCACTTGCCTGCTGACCTCTGTCAGATTTGACTTCTTGCAGGGGAGGAAAGGAAGGCCAAGAGACAGAAAGACTTTGCTTTCATGATGAGTGCAACCGCAGATGAGTCCAGCAGGGGCAGATTGGGGTGGAATGGCCCCAACTCAGACACCTTCAAGGTAAAGAGACAAAGATACCAAAAAAGGCAATGCACAGCCTACAGGTAATTTCAAGAGAAGGGCTCCACCCAGAAGCCAACCTTTGGGTTCAGACAGGACCCTGGATTTCCTGCAGAATTTCTTGTGGGAGATGTCAGACAGAGAAAGGGAGAAAAAGAACACAAGGGCTGGAAGCTGACTCTGACAGCAGGAGAGGGAGTTTTGTTGATGATCCTTTGCATGCTGAGGCTTTGTGCTTTAAAGGGACTTTCACATTCTGTTTTTATCAACTGTACAGTGCAGAGCAGATGGCATCACCATTCCCTCTTCACAGGTGAGGAAATGGGGGTCTAGAGGATTTACTGTGAACTCTCTGAGGTTTGATAGTATGTGATAGGGAGCTATTTAAATTCAGGATGTCTCCCTGTGAGCCCAATGCTCTTTCCAAGGAAACACCTACCATTCTTTTTTTGAGGTAGGATCTTGCTCAGTTGCCCAGGCTGGAGTGCAGTGGCACAGGCATACCTCACTGCAACTTCAACCCCTAGGCTTAAGCCATCCTCCCACCTCAGCCTCCTGAGTAGCTAGGACTACAGGCATGCACCACTATGCCCTACTAATTTTTAAAAAATTTTTTGTAGAGACAGGCTGTGTTTCCCAGGCTGGTCTTGAACTCCTAGACTCAAGCTCTCCCCACATAGCCTCCCAAATTCCTGGGATTACAGGCATAAGCCACTGTGCCTGGCCAACACTCACTATTTTGAAAGTTGTATTTGCTCTCTGGCCACAGGCTCTACTTCATTTGTGTCTGAAGTTTCAACTCAGGCCTGGTCACAGCAAAAGCTAAAAAGGTTAGCTTACCCCAGAAGGGACTGAGTTATCTAAAGAGAACAATCTCTAATTAACCACTTACCCAGACCCTCCCTCCCACCTTCCCTCTGCCCTCTCCTGCTTCCTTCCTTCATCAAATAGTAAACTATCAAACACCTCCTAAGTGCCAGGCAGTTTGGTAAGCACCAGGATTGCCCTCTGGTGCTCACAAAGCAGTGGTGATTACTGAGCGAGCTCACGGAGCGCAGTGAAGTGTTCTAGACACACAGAACACTAAAGCGAAGCCATAGAAAGGGAAAGGGGCCCAGGAAGTCCTTCTCAGGCCCTGGGAATGTGCCTGACTGACCAGGTGGAGTTCATTCATTTATTCAGCAAATAGTTAATGAGCATCTACTCTGCACTGGGCACTGTTCTAGGTGTTGAGGTTCATCAGTGCCCAAAGCAAAATAAGTGTCTGCCCTCACGTTGCTTATACTCTTGCGAAATGTCTGGACGAGTAATTTACGTGGCTTTAGGCAGCTCCTTTTCTAAAAGCTATTGCATTGCCTAAGTGGAATAACAGATCCTCATAACAGCAATAACAGCTGTAGAGATATTTACATTCTGTATTATTGGGGCACAGAGCAAGGCAACAGCCAATGCGGTGAGACATAGACCAAACAACCAATGGCCATGAACAAGCTAAATATGTAAGTGACCTCATTTCCTGAGGCTTCTGCTTCTGGAAGTCTGGAGGACCAGAACGCCCTACCGCTGTAGAAGTTCTAGATGCAGGAAGGATCCTTTTCACAAGAGCGTAACCAAGACAGTCACAGGCTGCATCTGCAACCTGAGAAAACAGCCCCCATCGTGGTTCTGGGGGGATTGTTCCTCCCCAGGCAAGGTCCCCTTCTTGTCTAAATTACTTCCAGCCAGATAAGGGGCAAAGATCAAATCTTTTCCACAATAAATGTCTTTATGATGATACAGGGGGAAAAAAACCAGTAGCCGTCCATGCCCCCAAATAAACAAAGAAAAAGAAAAAAAGAAAGATAGCAGTCCTTATCTTTGAGTCCTCATTCACCACGTAGAGTACATCTGAGAACACCCATGGGTAGGTGGACTTGACCGTCACAGTGGGAGAAGGGGCCACTCAGGGAGCACAGAGAAGTCACACTTTGCTTCTGCTCTCAAGCCTTGTGGCATCCTACTTTAGTACCCTTTCATAAAATAGAGTGCTGATAGAAATTGGGACTTTAATTCTAGTTCCCTTTGACAGAATGTAGCAATTTGGGAGAAAACAGAATGTTTATTCTTGAATTAGTGATAGTCGTTAGAAATAATAGCTATAGGCTTCAAAGGACAGAGAGATAAAGTTAGGAGCCGTGGTCAGTTGAAAGAAACATTTCTTGATTAGAGAGCTACAGCATACGCACAGGGCTTGGATAAGTGTGGTCTTTTTCTGACCTGTCCTAAAATTACCAAAAGCTGTTGCAATTAAAAAAAAAAAAAAAGTCCATGTTAATTAGAGAAAAAGAGAGAGACATTTTACAGAGTGAAGGAAGATCACATAGATGACCATGCCAAGGAGACGTGTAAAGTATTGCAAAGTATCATGAGGAAGAGGAAAAGAGCCATGAGTAAGACTCATGATTGTTAAGGGTTAGTGAAAGAAATCTCTACTGATTCCACAGTGTTTGCATTTCTCTGTTTTTTAAAATACGAAATACTATACAACATAGTAAATGTGTATGCTTAGTTGCATTAATAAAGAACATTCTCTGTCTTTTAAAAATAATCTAAATGGGCTGGGCATGGTGGCTCACACCTGTAATCCCAGCACTTTGGGGGGCCGAGGCAGGCAGATCACCTGAGATTGGGAGTTCAAGACCAGCCTGACCAACATGGAGAAACCCTAACTCTGCTAAAAATACAAAATTAGCAGAGCATGGTGGCACATGCCTGTAATCCCAGCTACTCTGGAGGCTGAGGCAGGAGAATCACTTGAACCCGGGAGACTGAGGTTGCAGTGAGCCGAGATCATACCATTGCACGCCAGCCTGGGCAACAAGAGTGAAACTCCATCCCAAAAAAAAAAAAAAAAAAAAATCTAAATGGTAAAATAAATTTCAGGGTCTATTGCCCACTTGAATGAACCTTTCTAGAGCCAATAAGTTCAGATTTCAAGGTTTCAATTCAGGCACTACAGTTCACCCAGAAAGGCTAACATAGGCATAACCTGTGGCCTCCTAATTCCAGAGCAAAAATCACAGTATGATCAGTTATTTTGTTACTCTCTGATCATTTATCACTAAAAATTACACAGCTTCCATTTTCTTCTCTGTCAAAGCTTCATTATGATACATCATGCTGGTCTAAATCAATGCTTCTCAGATTTTCATGTATATTTAAATGACATAGAATGTCATTGTTGAAATGCAGATTCTAAACCAGTAGACCTGGGGAGGGGCATGAGAGTCTGCATTTTGACAGGCTCCCGGGGCTGCTGCTGCTGTCGCTGCAGGCATGTGGACCACACAGTTAGTTCACGCATCATCTCTGTTCCAGGCACCCCCACAATGTTTAAGTAAAGGAATACTCTGGAACTATGGTCCTCAAAATTTCCAGTGCATCAATATCACCTTGGAAGCTTGTTGTAAAATGCAAATTCCAGGGCCTTGGCCCCAAAGATTTTGATTCACTGCTGCCACCTCCCTATGTAGGTAGACCTGAGCTTGGCGGCATCAGGATCATGCAGTCAGGGTCCTGCCATCTTCCCAACCTGGCCTCCAGCTTTTCTTGCAAATCTCCAGCTTTGATGGCCTTTCTCCTCTTCTCTGAATGTGCCATGCTTGTTCTGTATATTTGAACTTCAAAAAATCAAACCTGGAAAACTGCCCCCAAATCTTCCCAGTTTCCTGGTGACTCTCTGTATCTTTTTTTTTTTTTTGAGACAGGGTCTTGTTCTGTCACCCAGGCTGGAATACAGTGGTGCAATCATAGCTCAGCTCACTGCAGCCTCTACCTTCCAGGCTCAAGTGATCCTCCCATCTCAGCCTCCCAAGTAGGTAGGCCTACAAACATGCACCACCACGCCCAGCTAATTTTTGTATTTTTGTAGAGATGGTTTCACCAGGCTGGTCTCCAACTCCTGGGCTCAAGCTACCTGCGTGCCTCAGCCCCCCAAAGTGTGGAGATTACAGGCGTGAGCCACGGCATCCGGCTTCCTTTTGTTCTTCAGTTCTCAGCTCAAATGTCACCTCCTCAGAGGGTGCTTCCCTGACCACCCAGGCTAAAGTAGTGCTGCCTCCCATAGTCTCTCTCTCTTTTTTTCTCCCGTATTCTCTATTGCCTTCACAACCCCTGTTACTCTCTAGAATGATCTTGTCTGTGTGTTTGTTTATTGATTCACTGTCTGTCTTCCATGGGAGTAGGGGCTCCACCTACCTTGTTCCCCCCACTGAATTCCCAGTGCCTCACACAGTGCCAGAGAATTGAATGAATGAAAGGATGCATGAGTCCACCCAGGTTGAGAAGCAAGGTGTAGAATAAAATAAACAATGTCATGAGTTCTGGCCTTAGAAACTTCAGACTGCAGAGTGAAGCAGATGCAAGGGTTTAATGAGGAAAAGGATCAGATGAGTAGGAAAGGAATTGCTTTGCTTCCTTCAGGGTGTGGGAGAAAATTAAATTAGGAATAGAGGATGGCAGCATGTTGCAGCTTTCTTGTTCATGTGCTGTATAATACAACATTCTTTGTCCTTTTTCTGTGCCTGATTTTGAAATTATAAAAATACGTGCTCATGGTAGATAATTGGGGAAAGCAGAAAAATTTAAATAAGAAAATATAGATGGCATTGTCCTACCACCCACGGAGAGCTATGGTTTTCATTTTTGTGTTTTTCCTTTTAAAATACTTTCTATATTTTCAAATCTGTATATCTTACAGAATCCATACAGGGCATATATAATTCCATGTTCTGCTTTTCTCTCATGCCTATAGTATCTTTACAAACATGTTTTTAAATGATTGTTTAATATTCCATTATGTGGATGGAAATACATCATTAATTTTATTTTACTCTATGTTCAGAAAAACATTCTAACTTTGTGCTGGCTCTCTTTTAAATGGAATAGAAACATCTAATAAATGAATTTTTCCCTTGTTCAGAGTAGCTGTTCTCAACTGGGGATAATTTTGCCCCCCAAGAGACATTCGGTCACATCCAGAGACATTTTTGGTTGCCACAACTGGGGAGAGGAGGGTTGCTATTGGCATCCGGTGGGCAGAGGGCAGGGTTGCTACTAAACATCCCGCAGCACACACAACAGCCCCCTAACATCAAAGAATTACCCAGCCCAAATGTCAATAGTGCAGAGGTTGAGAAACTCACTATCTAGGACAGTATCAAGGTTAATATTCAACATCCACTTAAAATTCAAATTAGCATGCTACCATTACAAGTACAGGACTTTGCCCTGGGATTCTGCGTTAGAAGCGTGTCTCAGTTAATTAGAAGTCTAGTTACTAGAATCTAGAATAACTGAGTTACTAGAATCTAGAATAACTGATATTTTACCTGCGTAATTCTTATTTTATTAGAAATTTAAAAATATCAGTTATTCCAGTGAAACTGGAAAGTGAAGCTAGAGATTGTATTTTTAAAATTAAGCTCCAGGAATGGACTTACCGGTTCTGGAACTCATCCTCGATTGGGTCCATACTTTCATGTAAACATTGCTGCATAGAGAGGGTGTGAGGCCAGTCCCAGGCTATTAGTTGATTGAGCTTAGTAGAAAACACTTTCTAAGACACAGAAGTGACTTAGCCATTAGAGAAATTAGATCTCTAAATTCAAAAAGGAGTTTTGATGAGCGCTTAGTTAAGTGTGGATGTTTGGAATCGTGTTCCCTGAGCCTCTCCTTGAGTGGAGGTTTCACAACTTTATAGCTTTTGCAATACGTGAATTTGTTGGGCAAAATCCCTGAAACCAGCCACCTTCCCTTCTGTTGAGAAATGTGCTCATCCCTTTTATCCAAGACTTAGATCTTTGGGACTTTACCTGACCTTTGCACAGAGACAATCGGTGTTGAGACAATTTGTTAGGATATACCTCCTGGGTGATCCAAATACCACTGGTTCAATCCAGAACAAAGAGAATGTATGCGGCACCTTTTCTTCGATCAGATTCTTGCTGGGGTTTATTGTGAATGGAAGGGGAGTTTAACTTGGAAATGTTTGGAATTGTGTTTCAGATATTGAGAAGATTAAACAAAAAGTCTTCCCAAATGGGTGCTGCGTAAGAGATATAAAACTCAACAGAAATCAAGAATTGCTGCCTGAGCTGTAACAATGGAAATGCAATCTTTAGTTAACATGGATTCAGAATTTAGGGAGGGTGAGCGTGGGCTAAGGTCAGTGATTCACGTCTTGAGATCGATTCGTGCCTCTGACTAGATCATCTCTGTGTGCTGCGCTTGTTGGCAACTACGCCTTCTGCAGTATTTTATGGGGCTCATCTGCAGAGCCTCAGACTGGCAGTGAGGGGTCAGTGGAGCCTCACTTGCTATGGGATCATCTTCTGGGCGAAGGCATTTTCCCTTCTCCTCATCTCCTCTCCCCAGGGTTGGCAGAAAACAATAAGTTTTTCTGGGCTCTAATCCACAGCATCAGCTAATGACACAGACTGTATCATTTGGGAGGCCTGAGAGAAGAAGCGGGAGCTGGGGGAAGACAGACAGAGTCCTGAGACTGGAAGACAATTTAAAATAAGCAATCATGGGCTAAAAGAGAATACGTTGGCTATAAAATAAGTGCAAGAATAAAAGAGATGGATGGGAAGTCAATTCTCAGGTGCAGTGTTTTATTTTTTCTGCTCTTAGTCGGCAACCTTTGGTTTCCAAATACTCATTTTCTTTGTAATTTTCCGTTAACACGTTGATTCAAATGCTGAAAATGATATAGCTAATGCTTAAGATTTGCAAGGCTGTAGAAAGGCAGCACATTTCTCACTGGCAGGATATACATGTATGCAGACATAAAAATATACCAAAGCGTGCAAGTGGCCGCACAAGAACTTACTTTCTGAAAACACACACCCACATACAATCCAACTGACGAAACCCCAACTGGAGAGAACTGTAAACTTAGGCAGTGTGACAAATGGGATTTGCTCGTAGTTAATTGAATCCCAGATTCAAACAGTTTGGACTAGAGTTGGCTTGTGTGGTATAGATATTAAGAATAGGTGGTTGTAGGGAATAAACTTCAGAATGTGGACAAATGTGCTTCCAGCTTCAGAATTTCTCAAAATAATGACTCCAACTCAAGTAGGAATCTCCAAGTCAAATCTTGATTCAACAGTTCATCTTTGATTCAACAATTACTTAGGCAGCATCTATCTGCCTGCCAGATACCGTGGCGATACCATATGAATATGACATTAACATTGCCCTCAAGAATTAGAAGTTTAAGTGGGGCATAAGACAAGCTTACAAATAGTTGTCAGGTAAGTCATCAAGCCCTGGTTCAAACTGACTTTGCAATTCTGAGTAAGAGCATTAGAATTGGTTCCTAAGATTTCTTTCAAATAGTTACACTAGTGCAATGGGGCTCCCAGTAGAACAGAAAGTCCAGGTTGTGGTTAACACTTTGCCTACCCATAAGCAATGGCGTCTGTTAGTTGGATTCTTTGTTAAAAACAACGGGGGCTTTCTTATCAATGGAGTTGAGGGTAATACGATTCTAGAACTTTTAGCCCTAGAACAATTTTGTATCACACTAAGGGAAACTGAGGCCTAGAAAGGGTAAGTGATCTGGCCAAGGTCACACAGTCTGTTATTTGAAAGAGTTGGGAGCAGAATGCAGGGTTGTAGATTTTGAGTTTTCTATGATCTTCCTGTTCTCGCATGCCTAATTCATAATAGAACTCATGCCTAGAAAGCAAGTCAAAGATCTTTGCTGTACTGGTTTTAAATGCTGAAAGATGTATCCCGATCCAGGCAGGAAAGACAGAAGAAGATTCTATTGAAATAAACCATGTAAAGTGCACAGCAGAATGTCTGCCACATAAGAAAGTTCAATGAACGTAAACGACTATCCTCATCTTCATCATCATCATTACTATCATCATTTTGTGTCTTACTTCAAGCAAATCCAATCTACAAAAACCTCTAGTTTAGACCAGGTGTGGTGGCCTACGCCTGAAATCCCAGCACTCTGATAGGCCGAGGAGAAGGATCACTTGAAGTCAGGAGTTAGAGACCAACCTGGGAAACATCGTGAGAACTGTGTCTACTGAAAACAAAAAACAAAAAACAAAAAAGGTAGCCAGGTGTGGTGGCATACCCCTGTGGTCCCAGCTACATGGGAGGGTGAGGCAGGAGGATCACTTGAGTTTAGGAGTTTGAGGCTGCAGTGAGCTGTAATCCAGCCACTGCATTCCACCCTGGATAACATAGTGAGGACCTGTCTCTTAATAAAAAAGAAAAAGAAAACCTCTATTTAAAGAACTGGTAAATTTACTTCTCATAAAGATTCTTCACTTTACAAAGGCATCTTCAATAGTTTAAAATTTATCTGTGCTCTGAAAAATTTACACAACTGTAATAGATTGTCAGGTAAAAGAAGATACATTTACTCTCAACTTGCCTACATATTTGCATATAGCATGAGAAATGTTAATTAGATTTTCATTTGTATTGTCTACATGACAGTGATAATAAAAGATGTCCCTGAAGTCTAGAAATATAGATATTATGAGTTGCTTTTATGACTGAAGATGTCTTTGACCACATTATTAAATATTTGTCTGTTTCCAGACTTCATGGGTACACTGTAGATCATAAACATAGTAAACAAGAATAAATTGCTTAAAACTTTGGAGGAATTCCAATGTTTTGTGTGCTTGGTTTAAAAAAAACCTCTTTTTTAATGAGGGAATCTCTGTGATAATAAACAAAACCCCAAAAATTTACAGAGAAAGAAATCATTTTGACTTTATTACTCAATATTGGTTCTATAAACCATGACCAAATTATGACAAACTCTGACTCAAAGGAGGATTTAGTTATTTTGTTCGAGTTAGTTTAATATGTTCAGAACTGGGCAATTTTTTGTTTGTTTGTTTTTCTAAACTTTGTCCTTCTCCAAAGTTTTACAATTAAATCATCAGGGCTAATTTTTCTTAGGCATTTCTGAGCTCTACAATATGGAGTATTTTATCCCATAGAGTTTTTCTTTTAGTCTCCTTCCTCGGGTTTATGCTGGAACTAAAAACAATTTTAAGGATAACGTTTTAAAATAAAACTCTAGGCCGGGCACAGTGGCTCATGCCTGTAATCCCAGCACTTTGGGAGGCCGAGGCGGGTGGATCACGAGGTCAGGAGATCGAGACCATCCTGGCTAACAAGGTGAAACCCCGTCTCCACTAAAAATACGAAAAATTAGCCGGGCGTGGTGGCAGGCGCCTGTAGTCCCAGCTACTCGGGAGGCTGAGGCAGGAGAATGGCGTGAACCTGGGAGTCGGAGCTTGTAGTGAGCAGAGATTGTGCCACTGCACTCCAGCCTGGGTGACAGAACGAGACTTTGTCTCAAAATAAAATAAAATAAATAAATAAATAAAAACCCTAAAAACAACACAGAACAGATTACTTTCTAGTTTGGCTCTTAATATGATCAGGGGATTATCTGTAGGTATGGAAATATTGGGCTATTTCTCAATTTTCTGTGCTCAAATTAAACTGGTTTCCAGGTTCTGCAATGACAAAATCACAGCCTGGGTGACCATCTGCCTGGTCAATAAGTGGCCAGCATTGGCCTGAGTCAGCTAATTGTGCATAATTGGGATTATGTCGCAGGAATTGCAGTCCCCTCTCCAGACAAAGAAAATCACATTTGTGCTGTTTCAGGTGACCACTGATCTCTCCTGGCCAGTGACAGCAGAAACTAGGGTTGTTGCAAAGTCTGTCTCTGCAGACGTCCAGGACAGTAGGGATGATCAATTCTGGGATAAGCACGAGACAACAAGCAGTGGGGGAGGGGAAAAAGGAGAAGGGGGCTGGAAAATAAGAACAACATCAGGGGGAAAAAGTCTAGTGCTGGAAAAATTATTGTCACCCAGCTTTTAGATCCTGAAATACAGGCACATTTATTATCTGATTCCTGTATTTGTACTGCAGAATCTACAATGATTTTGCAATGATTCTGAAATGAATCAAGTCAGATACCTTGGGGGCCAAGCAGGAGCATGACAGCCAACCCTCAGCAAGCAGGTGACTGGTTGTGTTGGAGCAGCTGTCTTCACCCGGGGTCTTGGGGAGAGATTGTGCTCCCGTGGCAGCAGAGCGAGGGCCTGGAGCTGTAGCAGCAGCAGCAGCAGCATCATACTGGGGACAATGGCTGTTGGTGGTAAACAGGTGGAAGGCTGGAATAAAAGTCCTGTTCCCCAGCCATGATATTATAGCAGAAGAGGAACAGGAAGTTTCAGCATTCCTCAAACCCCTTTTAGAGAGAATGTCAAAGGAACTGTGGTTGACACAGTGACAACAGCACTGTAAATTCTGGAAAGAAAAAAGTTGGTGCAGCCTCAGCCCAAGGTCCCTCAAACTCAGCACCATTGTCATTTGGGGTTGGACATTCTTTGTTTTGGAGGCTGGTCTGTGCCTTGTAAGATATTTAGCAGCATCCCTGGCCTCTACTCACTAAACACCCATTGCACCCCTTCTACCTCCTCCCTGCCTTCCAGGTAGTGGCAACCCCAAACCAAAAAGAGCCTTGCCAGCACTTGCATTACCTGGGGAGTCACGCCTTCCTTAACCTGGCATGGTGTGTGTGCCCGTGTTCACATGTGAGGATTTACTTGTGGCTGTCCGTGTTCTACTGACTACCTGAGAATGTTAAGGAGTCAATCAGTTCTTGTTTTAAGTCAGTCCAAATCCATGGGTGCAAAGGCCACAGGTGGAGCCAGAGGGCATACAAAGAGGCTGCCCATCTCAAGTCCTCAAAGAAATTGCTGTGGCTGAGACATGAGCCTGTGGCTTCCAGGCTGACCCTACAGAGCAAATCACTCCCAGATCCACCTGCTCACCCGATACCTATTAGGTGATGGTCACTAGCTCTCGGGACACAGAGGGAAGAAAGTCAAACAAAGTTGCACCCTTTAGGGGACATACATTCCAGAAAGTGGAGGCAGCACGGAAGTGTATGGATAATTTCAGGGAGCCTGGCCTTCCTCTGGCTTAGACTCCTGCAGAAGCTATGAAGCTCCAGCTTTGGGGTCCCCACCCACCAAGCCCCCTCTAAGACCTGGGAACGATCTTAGCAATGTGTTCACATATTTTTATGAAATTTACAAAAGTATGGTCATTTTTCTTGAAGAGAGCCTCTCCTCCAAATTGCATAAGCTACAGACCCCAGAAAACCAGAATCTCTCCCTGATTTTCAGCTTCCTGTACATTACAGAATCGAGTCCTACTCGAAATATATCAAGAAGGAGAATGAGGAACATGCATCCACTTTTAATTCACTGACAGTGCAGCGTAAAGAATACACCATCATTCACAAAGTAATGAGAAAACAAATTGCAGCTTGCCCATTGCATGGGGTTGACACTAGGGTGCTGAGTGCAGGGACCTGGTTGCTCATATTCACACACCCTAGAGTAGAGGAAGCAGTAGGAACCCAGACCTCCTCACCAGAGGGCTGGGGAGGGAAGCTGCAGTCTCTGGTTGGGAGGAGACGAGCAGCTGGCCAAAGGCTCCTTTGTAGAAACTGGCCATGCTGTTGCTCTGGGCGGGAGGCTCCAGCCTGGAGCTCCGGGCCTGCCCCTGGCTTTCTTTTGGCCATTGTGAGCCTGTATTGATCAGGCCGGGAAGCAATAGGCCTGCAGCAGCTGAAGCTCTAGGGTGGGCCCCATTGATCAGGCCTCCGCCCCAGGATATTTATAGGATCGGGGAGAGCTTGTTTAACGAGGGTTCAGGGTGCTCTTCGCTAGCTGGTTAACTTTAAGTATTGGAAATGGGAATTGATGCGCACATAATAATATTATGATTCATACAAACCACTTCTCAGGCAATTCAATATATTTCATTACCTCCTTTCTGGCAAATGTATTGATTTCTGTTTTGCGGTTTTATAACACAATTTCAAGGCTGTTGTGGGCTTAATGAGCCGTGTTCTTATGATGTTTAAAAAGATTTGAAGCTATTGTTGAAATAAATATTATGGATCACCCCCTCCTGAGGCCCCCTTCCCTCTCCCGGCTCTCCTCCCTCCTCGCCCCCACCCCCAACCTGCCCCCTCCCCGGCCCGGGCGGAGTCATCCGCAGAAAGCCTGGGGATGCAGCTTCGCGGCCCTTTGTGGCCCAGATCAAAGGACCCGAGCGCCACAAAGGCGGCCCCACTCCGGCCGCGCGGCCACACACAGCCGCACCTGCAGCGCGGCCAAATGTCATTGTCGCTTCTGCGGGGCGAGCGCGGGGGACGCACCTCGGAGACGGCAGATGACTCTAATAACGCTTGATGGGAATTGATGGGGAAGGAGGCGCGCGGTGCCCAGGGCTTTTTATTAGCTGCCTCGACTTCTCGAGCCTCAGCCCGAACGTCTGCACCTGTGCACCCCCTTTCTCTCGGCCTTTATGGAAGTTGACAGATTTTATTAACTTTAAGGAAGAACTTTTCAGCGTGCGCAGGGCCGCAGTTTATTTTGTATTCATGCGAAACGGAAACCGAAAAACTCACGTTTACATATTTACCGGCCTCCGTGACCTCCCTCTGGGGCTCCACAAGTCACGCTGCAGATTAATTTTGCCATAAAATTGACTGGTGTGCTAAGGGACGTTGGGAGTTAGCGGGATGTTGTTAGATGTGAGGATTTTTTTTTCCAATGGGAGAAAGCTATATTCAATTATCTAATATCTCCAAGGAACCCCCCAAAGACTTTCCAAATCGTGCAGAAATTGGAATTCTTTTTAAAAGCGTTTGCTCGTGGCGAGAGAGCATTTGTAGGCAACCCAAGTAGGCTCCGCTCACAGCAAGGTTCCCCAAATCTTTCTGATGACCTAGAAACAAAAGCAGGCACCAGGAGCATCTCCGAACTTTGTAAGAGTTGGTGCCCCTTGGAGGTTTGGGGATGGGGGCTCATGCATGTGTTCTGCTCGGACGTTGGGGCTAAGTCCCAACACATTTGGAAGAATAAATTATGATTCATGTAATAAAATGATATGCTTGGTCAGGGAAATAGTGTTACATAACCCAACACAGTTGTATAACTTCCACACTCTCACTATTGGGAAGAGCCTAACTGGGGCAGAGGATTAAGATTTTGCTTACATTCATAGTTATCCATGGCTCTCCAAGTGCTTCCAGCTTTATGTCTCATGACAAATGGAAGTCCACGGCTATGAAAATTCATGTGATATTAATGGCCAAGTGTTGAAAATTCAGCCACAGAGTCAGCTGGGTATACTGCTTATTAGCTTAAAAGCACAAAGCTTTCTGGAGCTTCTTTTTGTGAGCCAGATAAACTTCAGATGAACTGAGGATCATTTTGCAGGAAACTCTGAAGTTGAGTAATAATAGAAAGTAGTTAGTAGAATATTACACTTTTCATTTGGGCAAACAGATGGGATGCCTGCTTTTAGATTTAATCAGGGGCTGACAGACAGGTAGGACGCCGGCATATTTTAGTTGGAGTCTCTTTCTTTTCAGGAAAGAATGAAACTACTTAATATTCAGTGTATCCTCCCCCCATCACCCACCCAGCCCCACTATTCCACAGTACCTCGTGATCTCTCACGCCTTTTTCTCATTTCTGATGACATTACAAAGTACAAAGGTCATCTAACTGCAAGCGAATCCATTTCTTAACATATTTTTCACTGTATTCTTCCCTTACAGAAAAAATTATAGAGGTGTGCAGGTGTGTGAGTGTGTGTGTATGTATGTATATACATATATGGTTAAAAAAATAAAACAAGGGCTGTTAAATCACCGAGAGCACACCCAAATCTCCATTTACATAGACACAGACATAAATAAACGATTTCACAATTTGGGAGTCACGAGTCTCTGACCTCATGCTTTCTCAACTAACCTTTTTAAAAGATTTTGATATCAATTGTTTCTCTTTTTTCCCCAGAAGCATAATACATGGTAACCTTAGCATGCACAATCTGTTTCAACAGAGGGATACAGACAAGTGCAACCAATGGTGGATTTTAATGTCATTGTAGAGCTTATATTACCTTGCTCGAAACAAAATCTCCCCCCAAACCCCTTCAAATGCAAGTCCCTTGACACCCCCTTTGGAGATCATTTGTTATGCAGAGTTTCGTGAGGCAATCAAAATTAATTCACAGTGATCTCTTCACCCAGAACCTCCAGCTTCTAATAATGGTCTTTCTCAACAGGTGTTCATTGTGGCAGTCTGACTTCAAATTGCCAGACTAAAGGTTTTATTCTTTAGTCATTTCTTTTTTAATCTCGAACTTGTAATTTACTAATCTGCAGCAGCTGCCAAGAAGGGTGCAGCTGCTTACTGAGAGGGGAAGTGTACCTCCGAGGAGGCAAGGGCAGGGAAGAACTTCACCTCCAGAGGAAGAGGAGGAAGAAATTGAAATTCATGACCTGGAGAGAGGGTACAGTCCTGGGATTGGAGACCTGACATTGTCTCCACACTATCTTCCTCTGAGGCTGGTCCAAAATTGGTGATACCTGGTTCAGGTTCCTTTGGAAGGCTTCAGAAATAGGCTGGATTATGCACAAGTGCATAGAGAAGCGATTTTTAATAATAGCAACCACAACCACCAGATAAATACTATGCAGAAGGAAGGGACTTTTAGAAACTTGTATTTGTCCATTGGGCCAGTTTAACTAGCTCTTGCTAACGCGCTGTCTTTGTCGACTTTCACATCTGCCACCTTTTAAGGTAACTTTAAAGAGAGATGGGAGGAATTAAGTTTTACTGCAGAGATTCTTGGATTTCATGACCCATCAGTATCATGTTGGCTGAGGGTGTGTGAGAAAGCATGAATCTAGGCTCCTGATTTCCAAATTGCTAGAACTGCAGATTCCAGAGCCCCAGCTCCAGAGCTTCTGTTGTGGTGGATCTTGGCACAGGGCCTTGGAATATGCATTTTAACAAGCACCATGAGGTTCTGATGCATGTGTTCTGGTTTAGTGGGTAACCCACAGAGAAAACTGAGAGGCCATGATTCCCTTTGATCACAGTTAGTTGCTCCACTTGCCTTGGTAATCCTATCTCTACGATAGGTTCTTGCTCTTCCATCTATTCTCAGTCACGTGGTTCTCAGAACTCAGCCTCTGAGCAGGTACACACGGGCATGGCACGGTTCTAGCTAACAGGTGGCTTTCTTCCTAAGGAGATAACATACATATCTTGTACAGGGGGTAGATGAGGTCATCAAGAAGTGACCACCTTTGCCATGCAGTAATTCTTGGCCTCTGGCTTCTTTTGCAAGTGATGCCTGCAGCTTGTTTATTAACTCTGGGCTGATCTCTGGGGCTATCTCCTGGCAGAGACAGAAATGGGGACTTTGGACAAAGATTGAAACTGAAGCGAATCCTCCCTGACATGTGGAGACCTGGCGCCCACTGAGGGTTAAAAGAACATTTGGAAGCATCACTTGTAGCCCTCAGCCTTGTCATAGACTAGAAGCCAGCTTTCCGCAAGGGATCAGAAAGGAAGGAGGGTAAAGCTCAGATTCCTGTCTGCCCCTAGACTTCCAGAAAGAAAACTTGGATTCTTTCTGTATTTAGGAGTACACATAGACACAAGCAGCTTCAGAGTCAAACAAGAAGTCACGTGAGAATCCCAAGCTACAGTGGAGAGTCTCGAAATGCTAGGCTCTCAAGGATTTATTGGAGATCTCATTGTGTTGTCGGCCACCCCTCCCCTGAGGTCATGCCTCCCTGGAAAAATTGTCATTTGAGAGACAGGGTGTCCCACTAACAGGGCTCAGGATATGATTTCTCCTTGGCCTTTTAGCTTGTTGTTCTCTTGTGAAGGGCTCTCCTGGATCCCTTCAAAACCTAATTATGGCTGTAAAAACTGTTCAGAGAGTGAAGCAGTGCTTATGTGGATGTTGGGCAGCATCTGCTCTGGCACATTTATTCACAGGTGGGCCAGCCAAGCAGCTCGGCACTGATGGGCATTGATTTTGTAATATGCGAGCAACTTCATTGGTTCTGTTCTCATAGACTCTCTTTTGTTTTGGAGGGTGGGAGTGAGAAGGTTTCTTGAGCTCCAAAGACCAGATAAGTCTCTCTCTTGCCAGTAGCCTATAGATACAAAACTATTATGTTTCCCAGTCTTATTTTTGTGTTGTACGATGCAACCCCCATAAATTTCAAATCAGAAAGGATGCTCACCAGCTTCTCTAAGAAAACATGTTTTTATTCTTGTCCTCAGTGGGGGCCGTCCTAGGGTCGACGTTCTAAGGACACCACAAAGAGGTTTCTAAGTGGGAATTGCCATGCCAGCTGCCATGCAGCTTTCAGGACTTGGGTACTGAATCTTCACCCCAGTGTGACTGGGGGTGGTATTATTTTCTAATTTCCTGCTCAACAGGATGTATTTGTGCAACTTATTAATACAGAAATACATACTTTATTATTATATCCCAACCCCACATATGGAAGGTACCAGAAAAGATTACCTTCACTTAACAAATGAGGAAGCCGAGGCCCAGAGAGGAGAAGACTCTTGCTCAAGGTCACACAGCAAATTTGAGACAGAGTATATTACTCAGAGGGTAGGAGTCATCTTTGACCTATGCTTCAGAAATTTGAATCTGTTGAACTATGAAACACTGGTGGAGCTAATAGACACTAAGAAAATAATTACACAAAACTATTTATAGTCATGATAAGTAATGTGGAGACAGACTCCAAGGTGTTACATAAGGACTTGCCCAAGCATGAGGAGAGGATGGACCCATTAGAGCAGGGTGGGTGTATTAGGCACGTTAGGTTAGGTTTTGCTGTGTAACAAATAGCCCTCAATCCTCGTGGGATTAACAGGAGCTGTTTATTTCTCTCTCAGGTAGGTCAGAAGGGACATTCTACTTCTTATGTTCACTCAGAAACAGAATGAGAGGGGCTTCATCTCAACCCTGCTTCCACAGTCACGGGGGAAATAAAAGCATGTTTCTTCCTATAGGCAACACACATCACTCTGTCCACATTTCATCCCCAGTTGAAGTCACATGGCCACACCCAACTTGAAGGAGAATGGGAATGGGCAATCCCCCATGCACCTAGAAGGAGGAGATCCAGAATGCCTACTGCACAGATTTAGAGAAGGCTTCTCTGGTTTAGCTGAGAACTGAATTGTGTGAAAGAGTTAACTAGTGACAGGCTAACATGAAGGAAGAGTGGAGGAGGGGTTAGAAAGTGGTGACAGCCCCTGGGCAGGGGAATCCTAACCTAATGGAAGGGCAGAAAGAAGCCTGAGGAACCAGAACCCAGACCGCAATGGCCCCCATCCCAATAAGGCATGGCCAGCATAAGGGCCAGGCGCAGTGTCTCATACCTATAATCTCAGCATTTTGGGAGGCCAAGGTGAGAAGATCACTTGAGCTCAGGAGTTCAAGACCAGCCTGGGAAACATGGCAAAACCCCATCTCTACAAAAAATACAAAAATTAGCTGGGCATGGTGGTGTGTGCCTGTGGTCCCAGCTACTCAAGAGGCTGAGGAAAGAGGATCTCTTGAGTCCAGGAAGTTGAAGCTGCAGTGAGCCATGATTATGCCACTGTATTTCAGCCTGGGCAATAGAGTGAGACCCTGTTTCTAAATTAATTAATTAATTGGAATTATTTTTAAAAAATTTAAAAATAGAAGCCAGCATAAGACTGTTAGTCTCTATGCCAGGGGCAGGAGAGAAGCCATGCTGAGTTTTTTATTTTATTTTAAAGATTTCAGGCCAGGTGCAGTGGCTCATGCCTGTAATCCCAGCAGAGGCGGGTGGATCACGAGGTCAGGAGATCGAGACCATCCTGGCTAACACGGTGAAACTCCGTCTCTACTAAAAAAATTCAAAAAAATTAGCCGGGCGTGGTGGTGGGCACGTGTAGTCCCAGCTACTCAGGAGGCTCAGGCAGGAGAACGGCGTGAACCCAGGAGGTGGAGCTTGCAGTGAGCCAATATCATGCCACTGCACTCCAGCCTGGGCTACAGAGCAAGACTCTGCCTCAAAAAAAAAATAAAATAAAATAAATAAAAAATAAAACATAAAGATTTCAGTGTTTAATGTTTGTCAAATTTCATCTCTACAGCTAGCAGGATAATAGATGAGTTAATGGAACTCAGACCACATTTAAGAGAATGTTTATTGGGCAATCCCAATTACACCACAAGCTAAACAACTTCTAGCATTTCCCGTGTTTGTACTCTCTTCATTTTTACCTTTGCCCAAGTCATCTGGTTTGTCATGGACACCATTGTGTGGGCAGTGATGGAATAGTGTCCTGAGAGTGAGACGAGAGAAACTTCAACGGACACATTGGCAACCCATCTTTGTCAGTGGTCACATTACCCAGGTCTCCAACCTGCCTCTCTTGATCCTTTGCCCACTGTGGTTTTTGGTTAAAGGATTAAAGTAAGGACCTGCCCTGGTACAGCCTGGTGTATTATCTCCAAACTGATGAACATAGAATCTGTGCTGGCGTTCAGTCAATCCTGTAATGCATTCTGACACCATAAATGGTCCATTTTCCTTCTGCTCAAAGTGGATGGTGCCCTGCACCGGGCTCTGGACCTTCAACGTGCACATGACTTTCATCATTATGACTCCAGGGACCACACTCTGGTCTGGGCTCTCAGAGGTGCGAGGGAGACAGGAGACACTGCAGGAGATGGCAGCAAATGCTGACTTTCAAATAATGAGCCTGTAACACAGATCACTTTGGCTTCAATATAGGAACAGGTAGGTAAGGAGAGGGGCTGCAGGCAGTGGACACTTCTGTATTGCATCAAGCTCAGGAGGTGGGGAGAATGCCCAGTATATTAGAAGGAAACTGTGAGCCAGAGAAGGTTAAAGGACTTTGCCAGAGGGTTGCAGCTAGCAAGTGCTACAGCCAGGATTTGAACCCTCTGTCTCAAACTCCAACCTTGCACAGTCCTTGCCATATTCACCAGTGGCCTCCCCGCTGATGCTGGAAGAGTTTTCAGCATCATGCCTTCTCCATTAGGACCTCCCGGGGCCAGACTCACATTTGCAAGGCCTGTTTGAATTTCATTGAATGAAATCTCTGGCCAAAGCAAGTTATTACGTCCAGATTCCCAACTGCTGAGGGACTCCCCTGTGCCAAGTGTCTAAGAAAACTTCCAACAGATGATATTTGTGTGTCAACAAGGGTGAAGTGTTGGGGACCTCAAAGAGAAGTTTCAGAAATGGCTGCCGGAGAAAGCCGAGAAGGTTTTCCCGTCCTGAGCCCCCTTTTCTCCATTAGCATACAAAAACATTTTTAAAGGAATAACCTTTATTAATAAAATGCTATAATCTCAATAAGACATTTCAGCAGGGGAATTATTAGATATTAATTCATGCCTAGTTACACTGACAGCTCTCGGCCATCAGTGTTAGCCTAATAGCACACTAGGTGAGAATTAATATGCCATAATTCATGCTCTGTCATGCATTATTGCTTAAATAAGATACATGAAGAGTAACCTATTCTGGTGAAATAACTGGTATCCTTAGAGTTCTCCTGGCCAAGCTATAAATAGTTATGTTAGGATCCAGAATTTTTTTGTATTACTAAATTTGAAATAAATTGTAGATATGTATCTTCATCTGTAATTACTGTGAACATTTTTCTTAAGTACTAACATTAAGTTCAGTCATATTCCATGTTTTAAAATTGAACTTAAGCAAAATCACATAATTTTCTTGAGACCAAAATAGAAATTTCTTTCCCCCATATATAATTGTATCTGGTACTCTGGCATACTATAGCTCATAGAAGCTATGACTTAGGAGCAGCAGAATGGGCCTGACTTAGAAAGGTACAAAATAGAAACGGGGGAGTGTCAGGGGCCTGGAGGACATTCCATTTGTGTTAATGAGGAGTTTGTGTCTCTCTGGACAATTATAGTTACTCATGAGTGCCTACGGTTTTCCTAGCAAGCGGGGAGTAGGGAAGTGGGGAGCACTCTCCGTCCTGCAGAAGCTTCGAGCCTCCTGGAAGGAACTGGATTAATGTAGATGACACAGTAACCTTGTCCTATCAGGTAGCAGGTGAAAAAATGTCAAGACATGAAGAGGAAAACCACGGAGTGAAGTGAAAGAATTCTGTAGACAAAGTGGTAGACTTACAGAGTTATGAGATAAATTGGAAATGGAATCATTCAAGCATTGAGCATATTTTTATTTGTTTTTTTAGAGATGGGGTCTTGCTCTGTCACCTAGGTTGGAGTGCAGTCGTGCAGTCATAGCTCACTGCACCCTTGAATTTCCAGGCTCAAGCCATCCTTCTGTATAGCTGGGGCCATAGGCACCACCACCACACCTGGCTAATTTATTTTAGTTTTTGTATAGATGGGGTCTCCCTATGTTGCCTAGGCTGGATCCTATATTTATTGAACACCTACTCTATGCCAGTCCCTGTGCTGGACACTTAGCACAAAAGAAGCTGGCAGTCCGGTGGGGGACATGGACACTTATCTATGATGCGACAGGATGCAAGCCAAAGCCAGGTGATGCCAGAGCTCAGAAGAAAGCTATGCCTATCTCAGACTGGCAATGGGTAAGTTGGTCAAAGAAAGCTTCCTGGAAGAGGTGATATCTGAGATGAATCTTAAAGGATGAGGAGAAATGAGCCAGGTAACAGATAGGGTTGAGGTGCAAGACGGCAACAGATGTCAATAGAGAAATTGCAAACAGAAGCCAGATAGTGGCAGATCTCGCAGACCACAGTAAAGGTCTTGCATGTTGTCCCAACATGATTAATTTTTTCCTTCAGATCTAGCTACCAGAACGTTGATACCAACATCTCCATTGCAGGAGAAGTCAGGGGAAAAGGTCAGAACTTGGGAGTTATCCGCATTTGAAACCTAGAACATCAGAGTTTCAAAGGTTATTAGAGATTGTCTTACTCATCCTACCACCACCCATTTTAAAAATGGAGAAGCTGAGTTCCAGGAAGGGGAAGGACCTTGTCAAGATTACAACAGATCTCTGGGATCCTTTTCCAGATGATTTCTTCCTTTTAGTGGAAGGTTTTCTATTTGAATGATCAAATAAGGGAACTGACTACGTAAGCAGAGGAGGGTTAGCCTAAGTGGAGAAACGAATGGCTAACAACGTTTTCTAGACTTCAGGCATTCTCAATCAGCGTTCATAAATTTTACCATGATCAATGACTTGATATTTTTAACTGACTCCATTTTTTTTGCTTTAATGCATTATTCAAAAGAAAATGCTTACATCACTTCCATAAATGAAAGCTGACCTTCTTTTGCTATACAAACATGCAAACCTGAAAATTAACTCCATGAATGTCATTCTAAAATTCTAGCCAGATATGGTTGCTCACCTGAGGTCTACTCTCTCCTTTTTAAACAGAAAGATCATCAAATTTTGGAGAGGTGCTAAAGATATATTAGCACCAAATTGAGGCTTTCTGCTTGTTTTTATATGATTGGAAGAAAACAGAAAAGGGATTTTTTTTTTTTTTTTACTGTGTGATTCAAGGTTATTAAGTAATGTCCCCCAGTATCATCTAAAATATGTCATGCTTTAAAAAATACTGGACTAGAAGAGGTGAAATAAAATGTGTTATTACCACATGCCCCAAAGATGGGATATTGCAAGGATTTATTATATAAAAGAATTAGAAAATGCCAAACTGGCATATATTTGTTGAAAACTTTATTAAAGAATCAATCAAATCTATTTCAAGAAACTCTTTACAAGAATACTTTCAGTTTTGCTCCTCCGGGAATGAGGGTAGTCCCCTGCCCTGCACCCTGGGATGGTCATGAGGCTCAGATTAGAATGTCATATGTCCAAGGGCTGTGCTTGTACCAATGAGCTGTCTCCAGAAATTTCTGGATCATTCCTTCAGGCCGCCCTCACCACAGGAAGGAAACAGGGCACAGCCTCAGAGCAACACTTTCTGGGGAATGAAGTCTACCTGTGATGTGTGGGGCATGTTGAGGGCACAGCACAATCCTAGCTTGATTTAGGGCCAACCAGTTATCTGTCAACTCTGAAGTGCGTGCCCTTGGAGGGGCTTCTGGTCTTTTGTCTTCCATGGGTCCTAGTTTGGGTTCTCCCAAAGCAGAACCTAAGACAAGGACTGAGGTGCAGGCATTTTGTTAAGCGATGATCCCAGGAAGCAGGAATGAAGGAGAAGGGAGAACAGAAAAGGGAAGGAGGGGAAAGAAAAAGTGATTTGGTGACTGCGTGAGTTTGAAGAAAAACACAGAATTCACCTTAGTACTATCCTGCCCACGGAATGAAAATAGGATTATATGCACATTCCCACGTCCATTGGTGGAGGGTGGCCTTAGGTTTGGAGAGATGCCACAGGCCCACTGGCATTGGATGTGGAACTGTCTACCACCCCAGTGCTGAAATCAGGTGGGCCAAGGGGACATGGCTCAGAGCACAAAAATCATTGCCTCCCTCTCTAACTGTGACAAATTTGGGTGCTATGGAGGCCAAAAGTACGTTGCACCCCAAGAAGCAAAGTTTTTTTTTTTTTGAGACAGTCTCGCTCTGTCACCCAGGCTGGAGTGCTGTGGTGTGATCTCAGCTCACCACAACCTCCAACCTCCACCTCCCAGGTTCAAGCAATTCTCCTGCCTCAGCCTCCCAAGTAGCTGGGATTGCAGGCGCCCACCACCATGCCAGGCTAATATTTGCATTTTTAGTAGAGATGGGGTTTCACCATGTTGGCCAGGCTGGTCTCAAACTTCTGACCTCAGGTAATCCATCCACCTCAGCCTCCCAAAGTTCTGGGATTATAGGCATGAGCCACTGCGCCTGGCAGCCAAGTTTTGTATCTTACCCCAAATGGTGGTGAAGGAAGGCGGTTGATGGCATGGATGGAGTCTTGCCTTACAGTACTCTGACCTCTCTCCACACTCCACCAGGCCTTTCTCAAGGAAGCTGTCTCACCCTTCAACTTCTGGGGACATGTTCCAATTGGAGAAACCTTTCTTTGGCATGCCAGGACTCCATTGTCTATTTCAAGCTAACATTGATTTCTTATTTCCTTTGCTATATACCCAGGTGGAGAGGGCTCTTTAGGGCCACTGACTTTAGGGCTCAGTGGCCTCTTTCCACTTGTAATTTGGGATTTGAGCAAATTGGTCTTGGTGGGGAGTGGAAGGAAAGGAGAGGAAATTGCTAAAAGGCCATGGTCAGGACTCAAGGAGGAGCTACTTGTTTACCAGCTTCATTGTCTGTGCCTTTGAACCTCCCCCTGATCGTGGCCCTCTGAGCTTCTAGATTGTTTAAAGCAAGGCACAGGTGGAAACCACATGAAGTGAGGGGTGGGGGCAGGTTCCCTTTGCAAGTCTCCCTGCCCCCTTCTCTCCCCTCCCAGCATGTCTGAAAATGATGTGAAAATGTCAATTGTCTCCTGGCTCTGTTACTTTGCTAACCCAATCAATCCATAGGAAAAGCACAGATTAAATTGACTGATCCTCATATATTTAATGATTGGTGCTATTTGACCAGGATGCGTTTCTCGGGAAGTGCCTGTCACAAGCTATCGATGGTCTTTTAATCCCGAGTTACTTACTGCTGGGCTTACTTTCTCCCCGAGATGGCCAGTTTCAAGTGATTCCTCAGCTTACGCAGCAAAAAACAAGACGCCAAATGGCTCTTCTTGATATTGGATGATTGGGTTTAATTCCTGGGATATGGATTTGTCAACAGATGCAGCTTCTTGCACATATAATTCCATGACTTCCCACTTTACCTTTGAAATTTCTAGGAAGGTGTCTGCTATGAGATTCTTAGACAAAAAAAATTCTCTAAATTTGTCACTATTTGCAATGCTATTATGTATATCATGATAATATCAGCTAGTATTTTTGAAGTCTTTGTTTTACATGTTTTATTTGATTTTATAGTCAAAGAAAAAGCAAAAAGGTTGATATTTTTATTATCTCTATTTGGAGATGAGGATACTGAGGTAAAGAGGTCAAGGAACATTCCTGAGATCACAGAGCTAGCTCATGGTGGAACTAGAATAGCTACCATGCTAAACGGCTGCACATACTGAGGGATTCACCACTGCACAAAGACAATAAAACTCACTGGCACTACTGACTGCTGTGTGTGATGGCTATGATGGCTACCAGCCCTGTGATGAGATCTGATCAAGATGACAGGTTTCAAAATGTGGCATTACAGTCTCCTTTATCCTTGAGGTTTCTCTCTCTCTCTCTCTATTTTTCAGACAGGATCTCACTCTATGCCTAGGCTGGAGTGGTGCATTGGCACAATCACAGCTCACTGAAGCCTCCACCTCCCCGGGCTCAGGTGATCCTCCTACCTTAGCCTCCCAAGTAACTGGGACTACAGGCACATGCCACTATGCCCAGCTAACTTTTGTATTTTTTTTTTATAGAGATGTGGTTTCACTATATTGTTTAGGCTGGTCTCGAACTCCTGGACTTAAGTAATCCCCTGCCTCTGCCTCCCAAAGTACTGGAATTACAGGAGTGAGCCACTACATGCAGGCTCTCTGTCTGTTTGCAGCGTTTGGAATACAGAATTCCCAAGAAGGCCTGATTCCTGGTGAATGCCTTTACTAATAATATTGTAGGAACACTTGTTCTAGTCTGTTCAAGCTGCCATAAAGCACCATAGACTGGGTGGATTAACAACAGAAATTTATTTCTCACAGTTCTGGAGGTTGGAAAATCCAAGTTCAAGGGACTGGAAGGTTCAGCGTCTTGTGACAGCCAAATTCCTGGTGCATAGATGGTGCCTTCTCTCCGTGTTCTCACAGGGTAGAAGGATTGAGGGGACTCACTGGGGTCTCATTTATAAGGCCACTAATCCCATTCATAAGGACACTATTCTCATGACTTAATACCTCCCAAAGGCCCCACCTCCTAAGACCATTACCTTGGGGTCTAAGATTACAACACAAGAATTTTTGGGAGACACAAACATTGAGTCCATTGCCAACACTTATTGCACCATGTATATATCAACCTTCTCTCCCCATCCGATCCTTCTGTCTCCTTCTCTCTCTCTGCAACTGAGTCTGGTAGCACACCTTCTTACTCTCAATGTTTTAAAGACCTGTCTCATATATTTACTGAACAACAATTTGCCAAGCACCTACCCCATGCTGACACTGTGCTAGGAAAAAGAAAGACAAAGTTCTTGCTCCCAGGAAATCACAGTCTAGTTTAGGTGAATGTATAGGTAGAATGTAGGTCCTGTGGCAGAGACCTGGGGTGTTGTGGTGGCACTGAGGCGGCACGCTTCACCTGGGCCACATGGAGAAGGCCTCCTGGGGGAAGTACTGTTTGCACTAAGTCTCGAAGAGAGGGTGGCAATAGGCAGGTGGAGAAAGGTTTGCATTCAAGGATGATTGGTTTATTTGGAAGCATGGTTGGTTCCTTTAAGAAGTTTAGAATGAGGGCTGGGTACAGTGACTGGCTAGCACCTGTAATCCCAATGCTTTTGGCCGAAGTCAGATGATTTTTTTTTATTTAGTTGGAGTCTCGCTCTGTCACCCAGGCTGGAGTGCAGTGGTGCGATCTTGGCTCACTGCAAGCTCTGCCTCCCGGGTTCACGCCATTATCCTGCCACAGCCTCCTGAGTAGCTGGAACTACAGATGCCGGCCACCACGCCTGGCTAATTTTTTGTAGTTTTAGTAGAGACAGGGTTTCACTGTGTTAGCCAGGATGGTCTCCATCTTCTGACCTCATGATCCGCCCTCCTTAGCTTCCCAAAGTGTTGGGATTACAGGCCTGAGCCACCGCGCCTGGCCGGCCAGATGATTTCTTGACCCCAGGAGTTCAAGACCAGCCTGGGCAATACAGCAATACCCCATCCTTACGAAAGATTAAAAAACTAGCTGAGCATGCTGGCATGCACCTGTAGTCCTAGATACTTAGAAGGCTGAGGTGGGAGAATTGCTTGAGGCCAGGAGTTTGAGGCTACAGTGAGCTATGGTTGTGCCACTGTACTCCAGCCTGGGTGACAAAGCAAGACTGCATCTCTAAAACAAATATTAGCTGGTGCACAGTGGCAAGACACGGTGGGAGGCTGCGTAAAGAAGGAGGGAATGGGGAGCTCTAGGAAATAAGACTGGCAGATTAAGCACGTTGGACTTCCATCTACAAGCACCGGAGATCCATGGAAGAATTGTGGGCATGGCAGTGAGTGAATGAACGCATACAGCTCATAGCTGAGAGTATGGCTTCTGCCATGGAGGTTCAAGGCTGGACTCTCACTCAAGAGCTGTGTCTCCTTGAGCTAGTTAGTGTGTGTCACACCTCACTAAGCCTCCAAGTCCTTATTTGTCAAGTAACAAAGGCGTCTCAGAGGGTGGCTGCAAAGACTAAAGGAGATAGAGAAGGTGACTTAGTACCAGCGTTGGAAACATAGTAAGTGCTAAATAAACAGCAACTGCTTCCATGAGCAGATTTGCATTTTAGAAATTTTGTACTGGAAGGAATATATTAGAAGAAATCCAGGCTGGAAGTGGGGAGATAAATTAGGATCCTGATAGGATAAATAGGCACGAAATGGCAGTAGCCTGAGTGAAGGCATCGGGAGCGAATGGAGATTCCATATTAGTCTGTTCTCACACTGCTAGGAAGAACTGCCCGAGACTGGGTAATTTATAATGAAAAGAGGTTTAATTGACTCCCAGTTCTGCATAGCTGGAGAGGCCTCAGGAAACTTACAGTCATGGCATAAGGCAGAGGAGAAGAAAGGCACCTTCTTCACAGGGTGGCAGGAAAAAGAAGTGCGGAGCCAAGGAGGGAAGCCCATTATAAAACCATCAGATCTCGTGAGAGCTCACTCACGATCATAAGAATAGCATGGGGGTAACCGCCCCTATGATTCAATTACCTCCCACCAGGTCCCTCCCAGGACATGTGGAGATTATGGGAACTACAATTCAAGATGGGATTTGGGTGGGGACATAGCCAAACCATATCAGTTACTAAGGAGGAGACACGAAGGAATGGAGATGTTAAGGGGTCAAACTGGCCATCAGTGGTGAGAAATGGATGAGGGAGATGGAGGTATCTAGGGTGACTTCCTCATTTCTGGTCACTCCCTGGGACAGTTATTATGGAAAAAGGCACAGGCTTGGGAGCGACATGAAGAGTTCCGACTGGGAGGTTTGAGGCACCTAACGGCTCTCCTGGGATGCTGCCTGAAGACAGATCTGGACTCCCGAGAACCTCCTCCTCCCTAAAGGATTGAAAACTACTCCTGGTCTGGGGCACAATTTGTTCTTCTTTTGCACCTTCCGGAGAATGTCCCTTAGGGCTGGGTCCATCCTGTAAGGAGACCCTTTAAGGAACCGATGACCACCTCCTGCAAGAAGCTTCTTTGATCACTTCCCAGCGCAGAGCTCTCTCTCTCCCTTGGGCTCTTACCACATGGCTTCTTCTTTAGGGCCATTTTGCAGTTGTTGCCCATGGGCAGGTTTGATATACCTGTGCCTTGCCTCCACTAGATTATAAACTCCTGGGTGGGGGAACGACTCCTTTTCTCTCACATTCCCCCAAGCCTGGCACAAGGCTGGGATCTGTCAGCTGCCAACTGACTTATTGATGGGTGGATTCCGTCCCCCAGAGAAAGCTCTGAGGCTTTCTGCTTTGTCTTCTGCATCTACAAAAATAGAGAATTTGCCCTTAATCCATGTGGAAGGGAACGTCTGACCAGAAATGAGAGCCATCGAAAAGATCCTGAGACATCTGCCCTGAGCTCACAGGGCCAGAATTGTTAACATGGTGGCTGATGGCATGGAGGTCCCCAACCCCTCCCCAAGGAGCTCTCAGAGGCAGATGCGTTTGTAGCTCAGCCCTGACTCCTGGTTTGCAAACACACAGTTGTAGAGTCCCAGTTTCTGAGAAGGTGGAGGCCCATGTAAGAGCTGCTTCATTTTATAGCTTTATCCCACCCTTTCTGACCCTGACCTTCCATACATCATTCTTGACTCCTCCCACCCCACATTTGATCTATGGACCATAAGTAGATATAATGAAATGCCAAGTTTCTTTAAAAAGAATCCCCCCTCCCCCACTCACTGCCAACACCAAAGATTGGACCTGGGGATCGTTCAATAACAGACAATAATGCTCTGCTCACTTGTGTTGGGCTGAGGCATGTCACCTGCCTAAAGTCTTGAAGACCTGGAGTCCCTGTGTGCTATGTGGTTTCACTAACCATTTCTCTTAACCTGTATTTATTTTCATTTTGCTCACAGGAAGCCACAAATAACTTGTTTAAAGGTAACATGAAAAGATGAGCAAAGAGGCTCCCTTCCCTTCCTTAGCTCCTGCTTCAGCAAAGAGACAAATCTGGAGTAAGAAGGATGTAGGTCTTGGTCCTTTCTGGCTTGCAAGTGTGACCCCATAAGGTTGCATGGAAGAGCTCTGTTCCTTTACTTGTGGGGAAGGTGAGCTCCAGGGTCCCATCAGCCTAGACTGTCTGCTCCTTTCTAACCCAGGACTTTAACCTCCTTCATTAATCAAAGGGTTACGAGGTCATCTCACGGTTCCCTTATCAGGGCTTCCACCTTCCCTTCTATAAAATAACGGATTAAATCAGGGGTTCCTATCGGAAGAGTTTACATATCGAAACTGACAAGCAGGAGAAGGTTGGCAGCTTCTAGAGCCCTCTTTCTTCTGGCTTAATTTAGAGGTGGCTTCAGGAGCAATGCTCTGAGGTTCCACGGAAGGTGTGATCTTGCTGTGCTCCCAGCCCACCTCTCCTGAAAAGTCTAACCAGACCATTACCTGCAGGCCACTCCCTCATCCCTATCTGTGCCTGTACAATTCTCTGTCTATAAGAGAGTTTCTCAACCTTGACACTACTGATATTTTGAACCAGATAGTTCTTAATTCTTTGTTGTGGCGGCTGTCTTATGCATTATAGTAAGATGTTTAGCAGCATCCCTGGCCTCTACCCACCAGATGCCAGTAGCAGCTCTCCCCATTTGTGACATCTCCAGACATTGCTGAATGTCCCCTGAGCAGGGGGTGTGCAAAATCACCCCTGGTTGAGAATCATGGTCTATAACATTATTGAATCAGGCTGTACTTATTATTTGTCTCTTGCAGTAACTCTGGGCCCAGACTGTGATTATTCATTTCTGTGGCACAGAGTAGGCCCCTGGAATTAATGACACTGGTAAGAGAGAGTAGTGTCTGGATCAGATGAAGTTTTTGTACTTCTTGCACCATATTCATCCTTTTATTAACAAATATTTGTTAATCACTGGTAGGTGCCTGATACCTCTGTTCTGGGGGCATACTACAGAATGTGGCAGCCAAGGACAAGGACCTTGTGGAACTTTCTTAAAGTCCAGTAAGGATAGGGCGGTGATGGGAGATATGCAATGAATAAATAAGCAAGATAATTTCCAGCAATAATTAGCTCCATGAAGAAAATGTTTAAAGGGCCAAAGACAGAGAGTGACTAGGCTGTGGGTGTCTTAGACTAGGTGGTGATAGGGGTCACCTCTCTTGGAAAGTGACATATAGGCTGTCGCTAAAACTTAGGAAGGCAGAGGTGCTTATAAATTATTCACCTTTGCTTATTCATCCATTTCCTAGTACCTGGCACTTAGTAGGTGTTCAGTAAATGTTTGTTGGTGGGGTGAATGCTGTCTCTTCTCTGTGCGAGGCGAGTGAGTGCTGCCAATACCCATTGCCCTTTGAATTCTAGTGTGAGTTAGAAACATCAGCCAAGAGGGTGTGAGTGTACAATGTTTGTGGGCAAAGTCTGAATCAACCCCTGAATCATCCTGTCTCCATTCGGTTCTGTTTTTACAAAAGAGAGTTTCTTTGAAACAGACAGGACAGTAATCTCCTCTCCAAATCAGTCGTTTAATCATGCGTCAATCATCGTAGTTATTTAAAACCTGAAACCGCATCTATACACTCTGGCCATTTCCCGGCCCAGGTGTGAACCCCAGGAATGGCTGCGGGAAATATTCGAGCTTCCCACCCAGTCATCTACCTCGCGATCAAATGTGCTCTGAGGATGGGGTAACAGGACTATTGTGCTTGGATAAGAAGATCCCCATCCCGGCCCCCACCCCGCAGCAGGGGGGAAGGAAAAAGGGCTTAATCATTAATAACACTAACTTGCATTTCTAGAGCCTTGAAAATGAGAATTTTGCCCTTTTTTCCCTGGGAGTAAATTGGGTCAGAGTGTTCCCAGAATTTACATTTCAATTAAAAATACAATAATAACACATTGTGCTAATAGTGAATGATTCCGACTCAGGGGAAGATGACACCGCCCGCTACTTTGTTAATGAAAAGCCCCCTTCATTCGGACGGGCCACACATCAGCGGTAACAAATCCCCTGTCTAGTTCTGGGTCTCGGGCTGGGTGGAATGGGCAGGGAGGGGTGGGGCTGGGGGAGGTAAGCGAGTCACCACCGCCCTGCTGCGGCTTCCAGGAGAGGCAGGAGAAACAGGCTGCCCAAGGTTGGCCTTTGGTTCTATCCCCAAGTCCAGCTTTCAGAACTAAACCTGATTTTGCTTTGAAATCAAAACTTTAAAAAATTAAATCAATTGAGATTTTTTTGTTTGAATTTTGGGTTTGTTTTGTTGTTTTGTATTTCAGCTATTGCTGATGGCATCGGAGAGCTGCCACAGACCCCTCCCCCAGGCCTCTGTGAGTGGATTTAACTTTAAAAACATCTCCCGTTAGCCTCTAAGGCTGGAATCTGATAGAAACTTCAGCCCAGGGCTGCATGCAACCTGAGTGCCTGGTCTTGCTGCTTCTTTGAGAAAAAACCACTTGCCTGCCCAGGATGGTGGTGGTGAAGCTAAGGCCGTCGCTCTTTTTGAGAAGGCCCCTGCCTCACTGGTTTTTAGAGCTGGTCTACAAATCCCCCAGGCTTGTGTCTTTATCCAGATGTAGACGATCTGGGAAAGTAAAAGGAAAGATGGCCCCAGCAGCGGGGCCCCTCAGAGGCTACTGCCTCCGAGCAGGAAGGGGGTTTGCCTCAACAGAAACAGTTGGAAGATTTTTGCTCACAGATTGTTTCTGAAAATAAATAATCCAGTTTCGTTCTGTTTTCATTAAAAAATAAACGTATTTTCTATTTTTTGCTTTTTCACGATGGAGTTTCTCTATGTTACGCGGGCTGGTCTCAATCTCCTGGGCTCAAGCAATGTTCCCTCCTCAACTTCCCAAAGGGTTGGGATTATAGGCTTGAGCCATTGCTCCTGGCTGAAAAACAAACTTTATATGTGGGAGAAAGACTATCACTCAGCACTCTCTCCAGGGCAGGGAGGACTTCAACAGCATGTGTACGTGCAGTGGGCTGGCAGACCTCAGGGAACCACGGACGTTGGGACACGGACCCCAAACCAAATCAGGTGATGCAGCAGAATCCTGGCAGGCCTGGCGTCCTTATTTTTCCTGTGGGCTGGGCCAAGTAAAGTAAGGGGAACATCCTAGGATATATTAAATGCAGGCAGCAAATGCAGCTGGTGCCTTCCATTGTGCATTATTAAAAATATTTTAGTGAATTAAAAATACGTCTATATAAAGAATGAAGATGAAATGCCTCAAATTCCTAAGATACTGGAAACTAGAAATGCACTCTCCTTCAGAAAACAGGCCAGGCATGGTGGCTCACACCTGTAATCCCAGCACCTTGGGAGGCTGAGGTGGATGGATCATTTGAAGTCAGGAGTTCGAGACTAGCCCGGACAACATGGTGAAACCCCTTATCTACCAAAAATACAAAAATCAGCTGGGCATGGTATCCCATACCTGTAATCCCAGCTACTCGAGAGGCTGAGGCAGGAGAATTGCTTGAACCCGGGAGGCAGAGGTTGCAGTGAGCCGTGATCCAGCCCACTAACTACACTCCAGTCTGGGCGACAGAGCAAGACTCCATCTCAAAAACAAAACAAAACAACAACAGCAACAAAAACCAACAGTGAGTGCCTTGCACATCTTCTGCAGCCCAGCTGACATGGGATAGGCCAGGAACTGGCCTTGACTGCAGGCTCCTCCTCACCTCTGTAAGGGAACTGCAGAGCTCCCCTGTCCTGAGCCTGGGCCTCTCTCTCTCAGTTTCTGAATCACTGAAGGAAGACAAAGGTCACCGAGGTTCAGGTCCTCAAGTCTGAGGTCTCATCATTATCAGAGTGTAATTAGCACTCTCAGATAGTAACATTCAGTTTGCTATAATTCTCATGTTACCCCAAAAGGTAGGCCGAGGTACTTGAGTAGAGATGATATAGGGAGGTGGCATTAATTAATGTTGGTCGATTATTTCTCTTTCATCGTCCTTAAGAACCCAAACCTCCACACTGAGCTGGGTCCTGAGAACCCAGCCACACCTCACCATCTACATTCACATGACTTTCTAGTCTCCTGTCCCCATTAGCCTGACTTTGCTTTTCTGGGACTGTCTTGCCCAGCCAAATGGTCTGACTGTTCATGACAGGAACCTCCCAAAAGATCTATGCATTCTTCAGTGAAAGAACCAAGAGACAGTTTGTGGCCTAACATTTGGTTGAATCTGTCCTCTCAAAATCCATGCCTTGCTGTTTCCACCAATCCTGTCCTGTTGAATCATGATTTTACCCAATCCTGATCAAGTCCTTGCATTGAGATGTCCTCCTTAAACGAAAGTTCCAATTCTCAATACATTCTAACTTAGCTTCCCTCCCTCATCCTATACCCCTCTGTGAGACACCATCAAAACTTTGCCAATGGTGGTGTCTCCGTTGCAGCAGTCAACAACAAATTCAGCTTGGTCTTAGCAACAGTTGGGTTGCTGATAATATTTGGGGAGCTAGATTTTGATACTTTCTCTCTTTCCGATCATGTGCCTGAGTGAAATCTCTGTTGGTTGCTAGCTTGTCTTTGATGCCTCTCTTGTTTTTTCCAGTCTCCTTTTTAAACAAAGATCAGGTCCTGGGCTCAGAGCTTTGAACAGGCAACGATGTCCAGTGAAAATTGAAACAAATAGCTTTGTGTTAATTGGATTATTTTTAATTCCTTGCAAGCATGATGTCTAAATGATACACAATCGTTGTTTCATATATAGCTGAATAGTGCAAGGCTCATAGTGAATGAGGCTTATCATAAACAGCAGGCCCCTGGGGTTGGCCCATTCAACCCCAGAATGTTAGTTCCCTAAAACAACCACTGTCAATTTTTATAACTGTGTCTTCTATATTTTTTCCCTCTGTACTTTTAAATGACATGCTTATGCTACTTTCTTCTGATTTTTCAGACATCACAGGTAGATATTATTAATTTCCCAAAATGAATGAGTGGTCATGTCTTTCTCATCTATATCTCCCCTCTTTCCAACTCCCCACTAAAAGTTTATTGCATTGTATTTTATTAATCCAGATTTAGTGTTTTATTATGATGAATGGGCAGAGACTATTCCCAGCTTAGTTGAGTGGTGTTTTAGGATGTCATTCTTTCCTGGCCCCTGTCTCCTTTTGCTGGGCTTTCTTTGACTGTCTGGGTGACTCTTCCCATACCCTCCAGGAGCTCTGTACAAAGGCCTTCAATCCAATTTTACACCCGGCCACCCCTGTCAGTTAAGCTGTCAGCTCCATTTTCTCCTGGAGACATCCCTCCTGGAGTTGTTCTTCCTATGACCCCACTGGATCTCAACGCTCCCCAGGCCTACAACACAGCTGCCATCAGGGACTTCCCTCTGCTGTTGTTCTGTGCAGGAGCCCTGCCATCAGAGACCCATGTCTTCAGTTTTCTTCATTTACTCCTTTGTTTTGGTGGAGCACATCCTCTGATATATTCCCCATAAAGCGTCTTATGGAGACAAATTTTCAATATGTTACATACCTAAAAATAAGAATTATTATTAGATTATATGGGATTGATAGTTTGGCTGTGCATAAAATTCAAGAGTCAAGGTAATTTTCTTTCAAATTTTAAAACCACTATTCTAGCGGCTTCCAGTGTTGCTGAGGAAAAGTCCATTGCCTCGCTGATTCTCAATTTCTTGTATATGTGACCTGGATTTTTGTTGTTGTGGTTGTTGTTACTGTTTAATTTTGATTTTTGTTTCTCTTTGGAAGATTTTGGGCTTTTTGCTGTATTCCTGGTGCTCTGAAATTTCACTGGGATACCCCTTGGTGTGGTTGGTTGTTCATTTGTTGTTAGGCACTCAGCGAGCCCTTTCAATCAGAACACCAAAGTCTGTACTTTCTGGGAAGTTTTCTTGCATTATTTCTTTAATAATTTTCTCTCCTCTGTAGCTTTCTTTCTTTTCTTTTTTTGGCTCTGGACTGGAATATCTATTATTCAGATGGCAAACCTAAATGAATCCACTAATTTTCTTATCCTTTCTCTGCTCTCCTCCATCATTTTTGGCCTTTTCTTTCTTAATTTCTGGGGGTTCCTTTTTTATAGTTTTGTGTTTCTATTTCATGGATGGAATATCTTTTCTTATCTGAGTATAACAGAAGCTGCAGTGCCCACCAATGTCCTTTTGGGCCTTACCATTTTAGTGCACACGGGCCAACTTCTCATCACCTAAGGAGAGTGTGACACCCAGGTAATAAAACATCAAGAATTGGTCACTGTTGTTAGTTGCATTTTCAACTTTTACAGTGTTATAAAATTATTTTGATGGTGGAAGGACTGATTTCATTATCAACCTCCCCAAATAATAAATATCCCATCTTCTGGGAAGCAAGAGGAGTGGTCCCTGGCTGGAGATGGTGGGAGAGGGACTCCAATTCCAATTCAGACTTTCTGTCAATCCTCCTGGCTTTAGCCCTACCTGAACTCTCACCTCCCCAGAAGCCTTTCCAGGGTATCATGGCTCAGAACTGCTCAATTCTTTTTTTTTTTTTATACTTTAAGTTCTAGGGTACATGTGCACAACGTGCAGGTTTGTTACATATGTACACATGTGCCATGTTGCTGTGCTGCACCAATTAACTCGTCATTTACATTAGGTATATCTCCTAATGCTATCTCCCCCCTCACCCCACCCCACGACAGGCCCTGGTGTGTGATGTTCCCCTTCCTGTGTCCAAGTGTTCTAATTGTTCAATTCCCACCTACGAGTGAGAACATGCGGTGTTTGGTTTTTTGTCCTTGTGATAGTTTGCTGAGAATGGTGGTTTCCAGCTTCATCCATGTCCCTACGAAGACATGAACTCATCATTTTTTATGGCTGCATAGTATTCCATGGCGTATATGTGACACATTTTCTTAATCCCGTCTATCATTGATAGACATTTGGGTTGGTTCCAAGTCTTTGCTATTGTGAATAGTGCTGCAATAAACATACATGTGCATGTGTCTTTATAGCAGCATGATTTATAATCCTTTGGGTATATACCCAGTAGTGGAATGGCTAGGTCAAATGCTATTTCTAAGAATTGCTCAATTTTTTGCTTCTTTTTTTCCCAGGCCTAGATGTCAATTAATCTTAATCCATTTTCTCACTAGCCTCCAAAATTTTGTTGATATCTGTCATTTGCTCTCTGCTCCTTTTCTGTTCTTTTTGGCACTGTGGATTTATGCCTTTTTGTTTTTATTTCTTAACTATCATTTTATGAGGTTTCAGGAATGAGTAGAGTGAAGCATATGTGGCTAATCAACAGTGAACTTCTCTTGGGCTTATTTTTATGGTCATTGTCTACTGATGAGGTGCAATATTCATCTTCCAGTTTGGGCAGCAATAAAAAGTTTTCTTTAAAATAAATATTTTCTTTTTCTACAAAAGTGAGTCAATTCATTAAAAATATTAAATATATTGTGGAATATGGCCAAAATCATGATGGTACGAAGAAAATGACAGGAATTTGAGATTTACGAAATTAGAACGTTGTATTCTCTTGCTGTGGCAGATAAGAGAATCCTCTGTGGGGCTTTCTTCCGTGGAATGGCCACTGACTCTGATGCTGAGGTGCTCACTGAATTCGTAATTGGAGATGGCAACAATGTCCCATAAGTCAAGGTTAGAGTAGGCCTGGGAATGTGTGACCCCTAAAGACTGACTAACTTCAAGACTAACTTCAGGATGGGCCCATGGGGAAGGGAGTTGATGTTGGGAGCACAGCCAAAGGGAAGAGAATGTGGTTTCTGGCCACTTGTGATAGGTCACTCCCTGGTCATCTGGCCTGAGGGTTAGTGTGGTCCCTGTACCTGTGTGACTCAATGTGATCCTCTGACTGGGGAAACGAGGCATGTGCCCAGGGCCCTGCTAACAATACTCCTGGACACGTTCAAGCATCAGAGTGGACTACAGAGGTTGATGAAGGGGCTGCTTCAGAGTGGACCTGATACTTCTTTGTCAACCACCCTGATGGCCCAGGCAGCTGAGCAGTGGAGACAGAGGATTCTCACGGTATCCACCTCCCACAAGCCACTTCATTTTTGCCAACATCTCAGGCACACTGGGCTGCATCTGCTACCTTTACCGGCAGAGAACCTCAGCCGTGTGAGGTGGGCTGATCTCCTTTCTCAGCTATTGCGCTCCCATACTTCAGCAGGGTGGAAAGGTGGGATTTCCATCCTGTGTCGAGTAGATGCCCAGGCATAGTGGGCCAGCTGGGGACCTGCTTGTGCTGTTTGGGCATGTGGTGGTGTGAATAAAGGGCACTGATGAGTCTTTGTGTCTAATGAAAGGAAATCATTCCTGCAGCTCTGGAAGTTCTGGCTGCAGATTGCCTGGGGGTTATTTATTTATCTAATGGACAGTGCAGATGTCTGAAAATTGCCGGGTTTGTTCTCTTTTTGCTTACCTGTCCCTCCTGAGTACCATTACTCTTCAGCACCCACTGCAAGGGTGATTTCGCCAATCTATCTCTGTTAGGTTAAATCAATCCGCTCCCAGGCTGGGTAACGGGAATGGAGTGAGAAGGAGGTTTCCTCGGTCTTTAGGCAAGAGTTGGGGAGCCAAGAAGGAAGCCCAGTCCTGGGACTCTGGTTCTCCCTTGAGGGTATGCAATTGTCAAAGAAGAGAAGGTTCCAGCTGGAAGAGAGCTTAGAGGGCAGGGTGGGAAGGGAGGCTAAGTGGATGTGACTTTGGGTTTTTTTTTTTTTTTCAAGGTAGCAGCTTCATTGTTACCTGCTTTACTTTTTTTTTTTCTTTTTCTTTTTTTTTTTTTTTTGAGACAGAGTCTCACTCTATCACTCAGGCTGGAGTGCAGTGGCATGATCTCGGATCACTGCAACCTCTGCCTCCCAGGTTCAAGCGATTCTCCTGCCTCAGCCTCCCGAGCAGGCGTGTGCTACCACGCCCAGCTAATTTTCATATTTTTAGTAGAGATGGGGTTTCACCATGTTGGCCAGGATGGTCTCTATCTCTTGACCTCATGATCCACCCACCTCAGCCTCCCAAAGTGCTGGGATTACAGGCGTAAGCCACCCGTGCCCGGGCACCTGCTTTACATTTTAAGCTTCTGAAAAAGATTTTGATAGATACAGTTGCTATACACTAATTTGAAAACCATTGCCCTGACCCAACCTGCAGAGCAGGTATCTGAGGCTTTGAGAGATCACTGTTGTCATACCTTGAGCCTGGTTTTTTTGGCTTATATGAAGATACAAAGTGTGGCCGATTGTATTTTACAAAAATGGCCATAGTAATAGTTCAGGTCTAATATGGTCTTTCCAAATTTTGTCACTCACTGTCAAAATATGGAGGCTATTTCTCTCCCCTTGAACCTGGGCAGGGCTTTTGACTGCCTCAATGAGTAGAAGGTGGTATATGGAGTCTATTTCTCTCCCCTTGAATCTGGGCAGGACTTTTGACTTTCTCAGTGAATAGAAGGTAGTATATGGAGTCTATTTCTCTCCCCTTGAACATGGGCAGGGCTTTTGACTGCCTCAGTGAATAGAAGGTGCTGTGAGTGATGCATGACTTCTGGGGCTAAGTCAGAAAAAGGGCTATGACTTCCTCCTGGTTCACTTGCTCTTTTTCTCTATCTCTTTGGATATTGTGCCTTTAAAGCCCTGAGGTGATGTGTGCAAAGTCTGGTTACTGTTAAGCTGCCATGCTGCAGAGACGAGCTGGAGATAGAGAGGTTCCAGCAGCCCTGGCTTTCCCAGGTCCAGCTGGCTGAGCCCATGCACCAGGCAAGTGAGTGTCGAAGGCAGCAGGATCATTCCAGCTCCAGCCAGTCTGATGGCAACCCTTGCCCACACACCCACCTCCCATGCAAGAACTACCCAGTTGAGCCCAGTCAACTCCCAGGTGCATTGAGAGAGAATAATAAGTCATTGCCATTGCTTTAAGGAGAATTTGTGGTGGTTTGTTAAGCAGAAAGAGACAACCACAACATAAGCAGGTACACCATGGTGAGATGGGGTGATCCAACATCTTCACCTTCCGGAGGAAGTTCTAAGATTTTCCCTCTTCCTCATTTTCTCCTCTCACGTCTGAAAGATCTATCCCATAGGGATCATTTCGGTCTAGAGCCTTGGACTTGATGAATAAATTTCTTCTATGTTTTTGCTTGTTTCAAAGGGAAAGAGTCTGGCTGGGCTTGATATTAAAGTTGTCTTCAGTGTCAGTGTATTTTGATAGGTTGCGTGAAGGCTGGCCACAGGTGGCTCACCTTCAGCCTGTAAACTTTTTTGCTTGATAGGGGTCTATTGATTACTTGTTACCTGCCTGCCACAGTGCTGCTCATCCCAGCAAGGGAAAAGTAGGTAGAGCCCAAAATCTACCTTCAAGGGGATTTACATCTTACAGGGGGAGATGAAGATCACAGTGACTAACTTGAAAAGGGGGTGTAATGGAACGAAATAAATAGAAAGACAAGCCCAGTGATGTGCAAACTTGGAGTAAAAGATAACTTTTACTTGGAGCTTTTGGGAAGACTTGAATCTGGCTTTAGGGCCTGATAGGAATTTGTTTGGGAGAAGGGCAGGCAGACAGAGAAAGCCTGAATAAAGCTTAGGTGTGGAATTGTGTTTGGGGGATTGGGAAGAGAAAATATGGAAAGGGATTAAAAGTGGCAGGTGAGATTATTCAGGGAGAGAAAAGGACTATAAAACACAGAAAGAAATGCAGTCACTACATCAAAACTAAGCATTTGATTTGCTAAAAGACATTATGGACAATCAGCTGAGATTGACAGCCTGGGAGAGCAAAGGCCTAGGCAATGCACAGGGGCTGATAGGCCCAGGGGAGATGCTCAACCTCCTAATAATCAGCAAAATAGAAAGAAAAACAAGTAGGTTTCATTTGATATCCATAAGATTGTTTTTAAAAAAGAAAAAAACTAGAAAAGTTAATAATATCAAATGTTGGTAATGATATGGGCACATTATAGGACAGGTCATGGACTGCAGGTGGCCTATGAATCGACATGGCCATCCTGGACAGTAATCTGATTTCAAGTATGAAACGGAATATATGTAGACCTTGAAGTCTTTTCATCTCAGCTCTGGCCTCACCCCTAGACAAACTGTTCTAGATATACTAGGGACCAGTTGCTGTGGCTCATGCCTATAATCCAGCACTTTGGGAGGCCGAAGCGGGTGCATCACCTGAGGTCAGGAGTTTGAGACAAACCTGGCTAACATAGTGAAACCCCGACTCTACTAAAAATACAAAAATTAGCCAGGAGTGGTGGCACATGCCTGTAATCCCAGCTACTCGGGATGCTGAGGCAGGAGAATCGCTTGAACCCATGAGGCAGAGGTTGAAGTGAGCTAAGATAGCACCACTGCACTCCAGCCTGGGCGACAGAGTGAGACCCTGTCTCCAAAAAAAAATATATATATACATATATATACACACACACACACACACACACCAGGATGCTCACTGCAGCACAGTTTCTGAGGCAGGGAGCTAGGGGTGATCTGGTTGTCCATCCCTAGAGCAACTCAAAGATGAAAATTCTGTGGAGATGTGCATTTAGAAGCAGAATAGGTCTATCTTAAAGACATGGAGTTTAGTGGAAAGTCAGAAACAAAGAATTCTACAGAACCACCATTTATATTAATGTAGGACATAGACACAGAAAACTATCTGCATTTTACTAGGAAACATATCTGAGAGAATATATATCAAACATATGACCAGGGTGCCTAAGAAGAGGTGAGGGAGGATCCAGGGGATCAGGATTTAAAAGAAAATAAAACAAAATAGAGTGATGAAAATAGTGGACTGGGCACACTGGCTCACATCTGTAATCCCAGCAATATGGGAGGCCAAGGCAGTTGGATTGCTTGAGCTCAGGAGTTTGAGACCAGCCTGGGCAACATGGCGAAACTCCTTCTCTACAAAAAATACAAAAATTAGTCAGGTGTGGTGGCTCATGCCTGTGGTTCTAGCTACTTGGGAGACTGAGATGGGAGGATTGCTTGAGCCCAGGAGATTAAGGCTGCAGTGAACATAGATTGCACCCCTGCACTCCAGCTTGGGCAACAGAGTGAAACCCCGTCACAAAAAAAGAAAAAAAAATTGGTAGACCACTTACCCAGGAGTGGGCTGTCTCAACTCTTTGCACCTGAAGTTAGAAAAACATAGAATGGTAAGCAAATGATTAAACACACACACAGAGCACCAGGCAGAAAGGTGGGAGGTCAATAAGTGTGGTTTTTGTTTTGTTTAGTTTTGTTCTGTTTTGTTTTTAAAGGAGGTCTCGCTCTGTTGCCCAGTTGGAGTGCAGTGGTGCGATCTTGGCTCACTGCAACCTCCACTTCCTGGGTTCAAGCGATTCTTCTGCCTCAGCCTCCTGAGTAGCTGGGACTACAGGCGTGTGCCACCACACTAGGTTAATTTTTGTATTTTTAGTAGAGATGGTGTTTTGCCATGTTAGCCAGGCTGGTCTTGAACTCCCGAACTCAGGTGATCCACCTGCCTCGGGCTCCTGAAGTGCTGGGATTATAAGCATGAGCCAATGTGCCTGGCCAATAAGTGTGTTTTGAATGAGTGAAGACAGCCACATGGTGTTCAGGTCATTTCAGGGCCTTTGTCATTTTAGGGCCCTGCAAGATGAGAACTTGGCTCATCAGGGAAAGGTGGAACCATTTGCTGTGTGCTCATTTGAAGGCTCAAGGAGGCTTACAACATGTTTGGCAAAGATTTCCAACAAGTCTGGTTAAAATGACTTGGTGCCTCTAGGGGGAAGCAACCATTATGTGGAAAAATTCACTTACATGAAACTGCTCCTCCTCTGACAGGGGTGGAAAAATGAAGCCTTCCTGTAATTGTATGTAAATTGGGCTTCTAAAGTGCTTGAAAAGTTTGGAGTCTTGAGTAGGCTAAATGTCACCCCCTGCAAGTTTCTTCACCCTCTTAATTTGCTTAGTAAATCTCTTTTTTTCAGAGTGTGAATTACAGTAAAAGTGGTTTATCTCTTTGGCATTCTGTCAACCAGCTCTGGGGTGCAGGACAATGGAAATGATAATGGATGCTGTTGGTGGTGACCCTAGGCTTTCCCAGGATGTGGCAGGCTTCTGAGTCATCTTAGAAAGTTGAAATGAATTTCTGCAGAGTTTTAGCTTTGAATAAATGTTATATAAACGGAGCCTTGGAGAACTGGCTATTTGTGTGTGATGGTATACTTGGAAACTATTCAAGCAAGGATTTGATTGGCCAAAATCCTCATCTCCACTAATCACTGATGACTAGAAATGAAAGTTAAGGAAGAGTACTCTCGCTTTGTGTGTTTTCTGTTATTGCTCAGTCACCTTGTGGTGGATTCGAGGTGGCCACAGATTCCTGCCACTTTCCCCCCTGAGAGGTGGAGTTTATTTTTCTGCCCCTTTGAAGGTGGGCTGCCTCTGACTGCTGTAACCCTAGACTATGATAGGAGTGACAGAATGCCAGGCCTAGATTTAAGAGGGCTGGCGATTTCCACTTTGGCTGTATTGTAACACACAGTTTGTAACACTACACTCATGGTGGTGGGTCCAACCACCATGCCAAGAAGTCAGAGCTGGCCGCATGGAGAGACTACAGGGAGAGAAAGGGAAGACCCAGCCTGCCAGCCATCTCTGACCATGTGCCAGGCATGGGAGAAAAGTCGTCTTAGATGATGGCTGCATCTGTCTGAGAGATCCCAAACAAGAAGAGTAGAATGGTAATCATAATAACTGGCTGGTGCTTTAAGCTACTAGGTTTCGTGATTTGTTAGGCAAACAATAGAAACTGAAACAATACTATTTGTTCCCTTTACTTTTTTGTGGGTACATAGTAGATGTATGTACTTCTGGGGTACACGAGATGGTTTGATGAAGGCACGCAATGCGAAATAAGCACATCATGGAGAATGGGGTATTCATCCCCTGAAGCATTTCTTCTTTGAGTGACAAACAATCCAATTACACTCCCTGTTTAGGCCACCTACCAGACTAACCAGAACCAGACACATGGAGAAGGTAAAGTAAAGCAAGAGTAGAAGGCTAATAGTCAGAGATGGACTTGTGTGTTCAGATTTAGAGGCACTACATTTATCTAATAGTCATTAACAGCTTCCTTCCAAGTCTTAATCCCCTTTGTAGGCAAGTAAAGAATCAGTAAGTTAGCCAGTGAAGTCCAAGTTATTATTGATGAAACAATACTTGGTTTTGTTTTCAACTGAGAAGCTATCAAAAAATGTATTAATTCATATAAAAACAGTCGATAACTCCATTACATAAGTAGAATTTTTATTAATTTTTTTAAATTTCTTAAAAATATTTTATTTTGGTAAAACTCAAATAACATAAAATTTACAATTTTAACCATTCTTGGGTGTATAATTCAGTGGCATGAAGTACATTCACATTGTTGTGGAATCATCACCATTCACTGTCTCAGAACTTTCTCATCATCCCAAATCGAAACTCTGTACCCATTAATACAAACTCCCCATTTTTCCTCCCCCAGTCCCTAGCATCCAGCACTCTACTTTCTGTCTCTATGAATTTGACTATTCTAGGGACCTCATATAAGCAGGATAAATCCTTGTGGTTTTTAACCTCTGTTTTGTAAAACACCTTATCCACAGTGATAGTTAATTTTATGTACTGACTGAGTCATGTGATGCCCAGATATCTGATCAAACATTATTCTGGGTGTTTCTGAGAGGCTGTTTTTGGATGAGATTTACATTTAAATCTGTAGACTGAATCAAGCAGATTGCCCATCCATAATATGGGTGGGCATCATCCAATCAGTTGAAGGCCTGAGTAGAACAAAAGTCTGACCCTCTGCTGACTAAGAGAAAATTAGACCAGACCTTCCTGGTTCTGTAGAAGCTTCCAGCCCTTGGACTGGAACATCAGCTCTGCAGATTTTGGACTTGCCAGCTTCCATAATCATGTGAACAAATTCCTTATAACAAATAAACTATTTTTACATCTATATCTACATTCATACATCACCTATTGGTTCTGTTTCTCTAAAGAACTCTGATATACCCACCATGGCCTGTATTGAGATTTTCACTGCAATACAGCAATTTGGAAACCAAATTAGATCTAATGTTTCCACCCAATATTTGTTGCTATATCTCATTTATGCCATATTCAGACACAGATAACTGCAGGGGCTTCCTTGGTGAGAAAGGAAGAAGCTGTTTTCTTGAAGGTGACTAGGGGAAATCAATGGGTAGTACAGTATGTCTTTGCAATAGTTCCAGCTGAAACATCTGCTTCCCAGTAATGACTCAAATTCTCCCTGTTCAGGCCACCTACCAGACTAACCAGAACCAGACACATGGAGAAGGTAAAGTAAAGCAAGAGTGGAAGGCTAATTGTCAGAGATGGACTTGTGTGTTCAGATTTAGAGACACTACATTTATCTAATAGGCATTAACAGCTTTCTTCCAAGTCTTACTCCCCTTTGTAGGCAAGTAAAGAATCGGTAAGTTAGCCAGTGAAGTCCAAGGGAGATCTATCACCATCTTACTCTTCAAGGAACTGGAAAATGCTGCTTGCTAAACTACACTGAAAGATTTTTATCTTCATATCTGCCTACACAGGTAGTATTTTCTCCCTGTCTGCATTCAGACTTGGTAAAGTTTTGCTTTGAAATACAGGAAAAGGGATCAACAAATGTGATCTTCTCCACACAATTGTAATTGAACTCTCGTGTTCTTCACAAATGGTTCATGTGTGTTCATCTCTGGATTAGTGAGGCTCGGGCTAGGAAAGCAGAATCCAGCGTAAGTACAATAATGAAAGGAATTTAATGTAGGGGTTGTTCACACAGGTGATAGATGAGGGAGAAGCCAAGCAGAGGACAGTGGGAAAATCACATTAGAAATTGCAGGAAGCCACTTCTGCCACTAGGCTGGAGGGTCAAATGGAGGAGGTGGATTGCTAGAGTCCAAGATGGAAGCTGGAATCACAGTGGGCTGCCAGGTGGAATCTGGAATTAGGGAGGGCAGTGAATCCCTGCCTGGGACCTCTCCTAAGGCAGAAAGGAAGAAGCAGAAATGCACTGGCTCCTTTGGTTCCTACTGCTTTCCCACTTCCACCAGGATCTCCCATTGGCTGAACCCAACTGGAAATGAAGTGACATGGAAACCTGGGATGTAGCCTACAGAAATCAGTCCTCCTAGCATCCATGGCAGAGGATGGGTGAAACTGGCAAACAGTTTCCTAAGCTAAGACTGAGCCCCAAACAGGTATGCAATTCACACATGAAAACCAAAACAACAACAACAAAACCTTTTTAAAATCAGCATTTCATATACAATTTGAAACAGTCAGACTTTAGTGTAAACTCGGTTTCTTCATTTGCTAGCTGTATGACATTGGGTGAATTTTTTAATCTCTCTGAATCTCGGTTGTAAGTAAGAATAATTATAGTACATTTCTTAAAAAAAGTTATGAGATATTGTGGGGAAAAGACCAGGATTGAAGTATGGTTTTTAACATCTTACTTGAAATCTGCATGCAGAAAGAAATAAGGGCTCCCAGGTTGAGCTGGAGTCTTTCCCACCTTAGTTCTTAACATAGACATCTTACCAGTTTTCTTTTATGTATAAATGCAAGCTTTGCATTTATACATAATACCTTAATATAATGGATTAAGTACATAATCCATTATACATGTATTTATACACAAACACAAGTAATTTTAGACATAAATACAATCCATAAATATGATATCCTCCACCCCCACCCCACACACCCCTTTTTAGAAAAATACAATCCATAAATATGATATCCTCCACCCCCACCCCACACACCCCTTCCAGAAAACGCTTTAGAATCCATAGGAAAAAAAGAATCTTGTATTCACAAGTAAACAAACTTCAAAAGGATTTGAAAAGGCATTCAAACATATATTTTGAAAATAAGGGAGTCACAGTAAATGAGATCAAGTATACATTTGAAAAGAAATTCAAATGTCCCTTTTCAAAAAAAGAAGAGTCCCTTGCTTAGTTCAGAAAAACAAAGGGGAAGAAGACCCTACAGGGTCCTGAGGGTTGTTCAGAGAGGTGAAATTATAAAGATTTTATTTGTTGGTTAAGTGTTTCCATTTTTCTAATGTGTGACAGGAAGCCTTGTTGATTGTAGAAAGGCTAATTTTCATATCAGAAGATTAAATCAGATACAACACCCTTAGTATAGGGTCTGGAATGGAAAAAAAAAAGTGCTTTAAAATGCTGAGCATCATCATTATCATTAGGACAGTGGGTAAAGGAGGAAGGAAACAGTGGATAACAGTCTTAGCAGCCCAGTATCATGACATATTATTATTATTATTATTATTACTTAAGACAGGGTCTTGCTCTGTCACCCAGGCTGGAGTCCAGTGGTGCAATCTTGGCTCACTGCAGCCTTTAACTTCTGGGCTCCAGTGATCTTCCCACCTAAGTCTCTTGAGTAGCTGGAAGTACAGGTGCACACTGCCATGCTGGGCAATTTTTGAAGATTTTTTTGCAGAGATGGAGTCTCATTGTGTTGCCCAGACTGATCTTGAACTCCTGGCCTCAAGTGATCCTCTTGTCTGAGCTTCCCAAAGTGCTGGTTAGGATTACAGGCATGTCTTGTTTTATACGGCAATAATCATGCATGGGTCATGACATGCTTTATGTAGTAATCAGTTGGAAGTGTAAGAAAATTAAATTAGGGATTAAAAAACTTAATAATTAAAATGTTATCATCTGCTAATAATTCTTACACTTTAGAACTATTCCAATCTATGCATATGTAAATGCCACTCATTTACATGTTGGGCACTCCCCGGAGTGGTGAGGTGGCTGTGCCTCATAGGGAAAGTCAAGGTCATCTAAGGTCATATGTTGCTCATGAAAAATCACTCACAAGTTCATGGATGCTGTCTGCCATATATGTTTCAAGCAACAGGGTGGGGACCCTAAGTGTCTCCTGGATATCCGTATTACAAAAAGGAGCTTTGTAGCATGTCTCTGGTGCCTTTTTCTCATTACATTCCCTTTCCAAGAGCACAATCAGCTCAGAGCAGTCTACACTAGTTTTCCTTGGCAAAAATCTGGCAAGACATTCTGAGAAACAAGCTTCCCCTCCTTTCTGAAGAAGGATGAGATAGGAAAGGACTAGAGACACTTAAACCTTCTGGTGTCTAGTAGGCAAGTCCTTCCTTTTGTGTCTTCTCCCCTTTTGGGTAGCTCAGCAACCCAAGCCCATCCCAAACTCCTATTAGGCCAGCCGATGTCTAAATGCTCAAGTCAGTGCAAGATCTAGTTCTTGGTCACATATAAGGACAGGAACATCCAGACTTGGAGCTTGCAGAAGTCTCTGATGCCTGATATGATTTGGCTCTCTGTCCCCCACCCCAAATCTCATCTCAAATTGTAATCTTCATGTGTCAGGGAAGGAGCCTGGTGGGAGATGATTGAATCATGGGGGCAGACTTCCCCCTTGCTGTTCTTGTGATAGTGAATGAGTTCTCACGAGATCTGGTTGTTTGAAAGTGTATGGAATTTCCCCTTCTTCTCTCCCTCTCTCTCTCTCCTGCTGTGCCATGGTAAGAGATGCTTGATTCCCTTATATCTTATGCTGTGAGTGTAAGTTTCCTGAGGCCCCCTAGTCATGCTTCCTGTTAAGCCTGTGGAATTGTAAGTCAATTAAACCACTTTCCTTCATAAATTACCCAGTCTGAAGTAGTTCTTTATAGCAGTGTGAAAATGGACTAACACAGAAAATTGTTACCAGGAGAGTGGGGCATTGCTATAAAGATATCTGAAAATGTGGAAGTGACTTTGGAACTGGGTATGGGGCAGAGGTTGGAACAGTTTGGAGAGCTCAGAAAAAGACAGGAAGATGAGGGAAGTTTGGAACTTCCAAGAGACTTGTTGAATGATTTGGACTAAAATGCTGATAGTGATATGGACAAAGATGGCCAGGCTGATGAGGTCTCAGATGGAGAAGAGGAACTTTTGGGAACTGGAAGGAACTTATTGGAACTGGAGTAAAGGTTACTTTTACTATGCTTTAGCAAAGAGACTAGTGACATTGTACCCCTGCTCTAGAGATCTGTGGAGTTTTGAACTTGAGAGAGATGATTTAGGATATCTGGTGGAATAAATTTCTAAGCAGCAAAGCATTCAGGATATAGCCTGGCTGCTCCTAATAGCATACAGTCATATGCATTCACAGGGAAATGGTCTGAAATTGGAACTTATGTTTAAAGGGGAAGCAGAGCATAAAAGTTTGGAAAGTTTGCAGCCTGACAAAGTGGCAGAAAAGAAAAACCCATTTTCTGGGGATATAATCAAGCTGACTGCAGAAGTTTGCATAAGTAAAGAGGAGCCAAATGTTAACAGCCAAGACAATGGGGAAAATGTCTCCAGCCATGTCAGAGACCTTTGTGGCAGACCCTCCCATCAGAATCCCAGAGGTCTAGAAGGGACAAATGGTTTCCTGGGCCAGGCCCAGGGCTCCACTGCTTTATGCAGCCTCAGGACATGGTGCCCTGCATCCCAGACATTCCAGTTCTAGCCATGGCTAAAAGGGGCCAAGGTACAGCTCAGGCCATTGCTTCAGAGGGTGCAAGCCCTAAGCCTTGGTGACGTCCATGTGGCGTTGGGCCTGCAGATGAACAGGAGGCAAGAGTTGCAGCTTAAGAGTCTCTGCCTAGATTTCAGAGGATGTGTGGAAATGCCTGGATGTCCAGGCAGAAGCCCACTATAGGGATGGAACTCTCATGAAGAACCTCTACTAGGACAGTGCTGAGGGGAAATGTGGGGTTGGAGCCCCCACACAGAGTCTTCACTGGGGCACTGCCTAGTGGAGCTGTGAGAAGAGGGCCACAGTCCTCCGGAACCCAGAATGGTAGATCTACTCACAGCTTGCACCTAATGCATGGAAAAGCTGCAGGCATTCAACACCAGACCATAAAAGCAGCCAAGGGGGTTGTACCCTGCAGAGCCACAGGGATGGAGCTGTCCAAGGCTTTAGGAGCCCACCCCCTGCATCAGTGTGCCCCGGATGTGAGACATGAAGTCAAAGGAGATTATTTTGGAGCTTTAAGATTTAATGGGCCAGCACTTTGGGAGGCTGAGGTGGGCAGATCACGAGGTCAAAACATCAAGACCATCCTGGCTTACATGGTGAAACCCCGTCTCTACTAAAAGTATAAAAATTAGCTGGGCGTGGTGGCATGTGCCTGTAATCCCAGCTACTCAGGAGGCTGAGGCAGGAGAATCACTTGAATCCAGGAGGTGGAGGTTGCAGTGAGCTGAGATTGCGCCATTGCACTCCAGCCTGGCGATAGAGCAAGACTCTGTCTCAAAAACAAACAAACAAAAAGATTTAATGACTACCCTGCTGGGTTTTGGACTTGCATGCAGCCTGTGGCCCCTTGGTTTTAGCCAATTTCTCTTTTTTGGAATAGGAGCATTTACCCAATGCCTGTACCCCCATTGTATCTTGATTTTAGAGGCTCATAGGTGAAAAGGACTTGGTTTGTCTCAGATGAGAATTTGGACTTAGACTTTTCAGTTAATGCTGGAATAAGCTAAGACTTTGGAGGACTGTTGGGAAGGCATGATTGTGTTTTAAAATTTGAGAAGGACATGAGATTTGGGTAGGGCTAGGGGCAGAATGACATGGTTTGGCTCTGTGTCCCCACCCAATCTCATCTCGAATTGTAATCCCTGCATGTCAGGGGAGGGGAGTGGTGGGAGGTGATTGAATCATGGGGATGGACTTCTCCCTTGCTGTTCTCGTGATAGTGAGTGAGTTCTCATGAAATCTGGTTGCTTGAAAGTGTGTGGCACTTCCCCCTCTTTTCTCTCCCTCTCTATCCTGCTCTGGCATGGTACAACCTGCTTGCTTACTCTTCACCTTTCACCATGATTGTAAGTTTCCTCAGGCCTCCCAGTCATGCTTCCTTTTAAGCCTGCAGAACCGTGAGTCAATCAAACCTTCTCTCCTTAAATTACCCAGTCTCAGTAGTTCTTTATAACAGTTAGAAAATGGACTAACACAATGCCCATCAATTTTTGACAAGCCCAACTGTGGGAACCCAAAACAAGCAGCTATCATAGAAATGGGCCTTTCATTTTTCATTTATTTCTGTACTGCTTTTTTGAGCAGCAAAATCTATTAGAATATTACTCTTTGGTGCATGCCATCCTACTTGACTTGAAAGCCCAAGGGGCTCAGTGGCTCAGCGCTCAGGGTAGACAGGTGTGAGGACTAGTTGGAAGAAAAAACGAGAAGTTGAAGGTCTCAAAGATTTTGGCCAAAGAAAGAGAAGGAACAGTCAGGTTTGGATTAATGCTGAATGGAAAGATGATCTCAGGTGGTATGGTGACACAATCTTGCAATTAGAGGAAGAGGCTTTATGTCACAGTTTGGTTCATAGCATCCCACTCAAGTCATTTAAACGTCTCCTACCTCAGTTTCCTCATCTGTCACAAGTGGATTATCATAGTCCTGGTCCTGTCAATCTTGCTGGGCTATGGTGAGGATTTGGTGAGGATTTTAATGTGCTTTGTAAACTTGAAAGTATAGAAAAATAAAAGGCATTATTGTTTTACAGTTAGTGTTATTAGGCATTGTTCCTGCCCACATTGTTTTCATTATGGCTGGGATGACAAGACAACCTGTGAAATAATTAGAGAACACACAAGATGGTATCTGATTAATTGCAGAATTGTTTGGTGCCACTGTATGGAGGAATAAGAACTAGAATATTCAAAGAAAGCTTTAAGAACGTGTGTTCCTTGAGGTTGCCTCAAAAGTGGGAACTGGTTGGAATAGGAAGTGTGAAATGATGGAAAACTGTTGTTGATTGACTTTCTCCAAGGGCAATGGTAAAGGAGAGCCTTAGGCCACTTCCATGATGGTCTGCAGGCAAGCATAGCCATGCCCACCTGACCTTGCTTGTTCCAGGGGATTCTGGAACAATTCCCAAGAGGACTGATTTCCTCTGATCTATACCATGGTTTCATGAAGGGTGGCTAAGCCTGTTGACATTAATCTTGTGGCATCAAAGATGTGGATTCAGGTTTGAGTTTTGTTTCTTCCAAGATACAGGACTTTCACCAAGTCCCTCCTTTGTCTGAAGTCCATTCCGTTCCCCTGTAAATGTGTTTTGACTTTGGAAAGTTTCTCTGGGGTATAAAAAGTGCTAATAAGTGAAAATGCACTTTAATATCTGAAAAGCATTCATTGCTCTGTGAAAGATTTATTTCTTCAAAGTGAATGTAATTCTCTCCAGAGTTGAGATAGTAATTGAAGTTTTACTGTTCCTCAGACACCCAGCTTTGGGCTTTGCACCCAGCAGCCACACAAACATCTTCTGGATGGATATTTAGTGAATGTAACTTATTTTTAATTTTTTAATTTTTTATTTTATTTATTTATTTGAGACAAGGTCTCACTCTGTTGCCCAGGTTGAAGTGCAGTGGTGTGATCTTGGCTCACCTCAGCCTCCACTTCCTGGGCTCAAATGATCCTCCCACCTCAGCCTCCTCAGTAGCTGGGACTACAGGCATACACCACCACATTTGACTAATTTTCTTTTGTATTTTTTTTACAGAGACAGGGTTTCTCCATGTTGCCCAGGTTGGTCTCGAACTCCTGGGATCAAGTGATCTGTCCACCTCGGCCTCCCGAGGGATTGCAGGCATGAGCCACGGCACCTGGCCTAACTTATATATTTTTTAAAATGTCTTACCAGTTGGCCTGCAGATGGGGATGCTTGAGGTAGTAAATGAAGCTAAGAGGGTTTGGGAGTGGGCATTCCATCTTGTGTTCAGTTGTGATGTTGTGTTCAGCCAGCAGAGAGGCTAGACCCTAGGGCTTCTTCTGTTAAATGTAGTCTAAACCAAATACCAACATTTCTGCTCATCTCTTGGATTTACCCGGTGACTGACAAATGGGGTAAATCATGACAACAGAAATATATTAATTATCATTTATAGAGAAAGAGTGATTCTGGGAAGTCAAAAATGAAGAAGCTTATCCAAAGCTGTGATCCAATTTGAAAATAAGACAACGGTCTTTCTCTTCCACATTTTTTTGCCTGGTAATTGCTAAACAGGTCTCAGCTTCAAGAATCCCCAAGTCATTCACTCTTACCTTTTTTTCTTACACCCAACAAATATTTATTGAGTGCCTCCTATATGTCAGGCTCTGGACTAGGTGCAATAGATTTTGTGATAGGTGTAATCGACCAAGTCCTTGCCTCCCTGGAATTGATACTCCAAAGAGAGAGAGAGAAAACCAAACTGAACCAATACTTTATATTTCAGATGGCTGAGGGTTTTGGAAAAAATACACTGGGAGTAACTCAGATTTGGAGGCTACCTTAGAAGGTAGTTAAGGAGACTTCCACGAGAAGGTGTCATTTGAGCTGAGAGCTAAAGGATAAGGAGGAAAATGTTAGTGGAAGACCTTGGGAAAGAGAAGCATAGAGAACAGCAAGTGGAAAGGCACGGAGGCAGCAGGGTTTAGGACGTTTAGGAAACTCAGAGAAGCCAGTGTGGCCAAAGGAGGAGATGAATGTGAAGCTATGAAGGTGAGAGGGGAGAGGCAGGGCCAGATGCAGAACCTTGGAGGGCTTGTTAGGGGTTTGGATTCTGGTCTGTATCTGATGGGAGGGTTTAGGTAAAGAAGTGATTTGAAGTTCAGGTTGGGAGTTTCACTCCTGGACATCTACCATGCCCTCTCATAGCACTCATGGGACACTTAGTGTCACTGCCTGGTTACTTTCCTGCCTGTCCCATGCCCACTAGACTAGAATGTGAGCTTCCTGCGGGCAGGGTTTTTGACTCTTTCATCATAGAATCTCATCTCGGCATCCAGTCCAGTGCCTGACATTTGCTAGGCACTCAAGAAATACTATCGGCCAGGAGCGATGGCTCAGGCCTATAATCCTAGCACTTTGGGAGGCCGAGGTAGACAGATCACTTGAGGTTAGGAGTTCAAGACCAGCCTAGCCAACATGGTGAAATCCTGTTCTCTACTAAAAATACAAAAGTTAGCCAGGCGTGGTGGCATATGCCGGTAGTCCCAGCTGCTCCAGTGGCTGAGGCAGCAGAATTGCTTGAACCCAGGAGGCAGAGGCTGCAGTGAGCTGAGATTACACCACTGTACTCCAGCCTGAGCAACAGAGTGAGACTCCTTCTCAAAAAAAAAAAAAAAAAAGAAATACTTACTGAATTAAATTAAATATGAAAGGTGGATGAAAATGTTGAGGGAGCAGATGCCAATATCAAAGTGATCAGATGCTCAGGACTGAAGGGGTTCAAAGCAGAAGCTGATCACTTCCAGCTAGGATGGTCAGGGAAGGCCACCTGGGAGAGGGGGCCTTGCGTCAGAGACCAGAAGCATGAGAGGATGGAGACAGTGGTAGGGGAGGGGAATCTAGGCAGATGAAACCATGTGTTCAGGGACTGTCAGCCTCTCATAGAATTAAAACTGATAAGTCTTAATTTCACCAAGCTTCCAAAGCTAAGTGGATTGAAAATACACAAAACAGATAATTCTGGGGAACTGAGCAAGCATGAGCTCCCTCCAGCACGCAGATCCCCTTGTGAGTTTATCCAGTTGACTGTGTATGCCCTAGGGGATTCAGAAAAGAGTCTCCCATTCCATCACCTGGTAAATCTCATCCTCGTTGTGACAGCAAAACCACCAGCTGGTCCCATCCCTTGAAACGTCCCAATATTTCTTGATAGACACTTCTGTTGTCTTACGTGCAATAGAATTGTAATCACCTGTATTTAAAACTAATGGATTTGAAATAACCTGCAGGCTTCCACTTTAATGAGAGTTAGATTAATGAAAAAGGACCTTTTGCCTCAGATTGCATGACAACATTTTCAAATTACATTCCTGGAACAGAGAATTCACTTATTCAGAGTAATTGGATGCTGACTTGGGTTAATACGTACAATGTCCTTAAATGAAAATGTTCTATTGTAAGTGGAACTGTATGATACCTGAGGCTTTCTCAATAGATTTGGTTGGGCTCTGAGTTAATTATACTGCATGCTATTTTTTGAATGAATTCAAGCATGAATTCTACACGGTAGAGATTGGGATAATTATATTCAATTCTGCCTGGTGCCCTGCTGAAAGAATTGACCTTTTAGATAAAACGGCTCTCCCAAGCAAGAAACCTGAAGAAAGTCTACACAAAGCCGGCAGATGCAAGAGCAGAGAGCGTCTTAAGTAGGAGGGGGAAGTGGGGGCAGGGTGGGGGGAGGCAAGCTCTAGGAACAGTAGCATCAGCAAGATTGATTTTTTGTCACGGGAAAGTATTTCTGTTTTGTAGCTTGTTTTGTATCCTTGGTACATAAAGGTATAATTTAAAACCATTGATTTTACTAAGCTGTTTTCTCATCAGTAACACGGCTAAAAAGTAGCAGCCTGAAGAATGAGAAGCCGACAGAAAGCAGTCTCTGGAGGCTCCCTGGGTGTGAGGCCCCTAGGAGGGAGCAAAAGCGACAGGCAGAGGGGCCAGCAGGGTCCTGACCATCAGGCTGTCTGGCCTTGAGCCATGGCATGGTGCTGAGAGCGTGGGCTTAGAGGTCAGAAAGCCTGGGTTTGGAGCATGGCTTTACCATTTACCAGCTATGTGGACTTAGGCCAGGCGCTTACCTGCTCTGTGCCTGTTTCCTCATCTGCCAATGGTGTAAACCGCATAGGGTTGCTGTGAAGCACCTTGCATGATGTGTGCCCAGTAACCACCAGCTGCTGTTATTCATACTGTTATTCTTGGTAGTGAAATCTCTCCCCAACCCACGGATGATGAAAGAAAGGTAACCCATTAAGAGGATTAAATAGGAGGATTCAAAATATTTCTCCCTTTGGGGCCAGGAGGACACTGTAGAGAGTGGAACCTGCTGGACACTGCGTGCCGATGAGACATCCTTCGAGGGCAGCCACAGGACGGGGTGAGATAACTGAGCCTTGTTTCCTGCCCAGCCCGGGGCCAGCCAGGCATGCTAGCCAGAGGGCAAGCCATGCTCCCCACTAAAGGACACTCTGCACTCCAGTGGCCCTCGGGAAAGCAGAGGACATTGTTTTGTCTCCTTGTCCCGAGCCCCTTTTCTCAGTGAGTAACAGCCTTCATTATTCCAAGTGTGTGAACCGGCAACATGACACATGCAGCGTCCGTCTTGAAGGAAGTCCTGGCTCTGACCACCACTGCGGGTAGAGAGATGACTTCATCGCTCCATGGGAATCTTTGGGTGTTAGTGAAACATTTTGCTGACAGCATGACCACGTGCCCCACTCATCAGCCTTGCCGTGGCTACACTACCTCCATCCCAGCACTGTTCTTGTTCTCCCTTCGGTCCTGACGTCACCCTTTCTGCTGTTGTACACACTTCCCTCAGACCGTCTGCATTCATTTCTTGTGGCCTCTATAACAAATCACCACAAACGTGGTGGCTTAAAACAAATGAAGCTGGTTCTGTCACAGCTTTGGAGGCCAGTAGTCTGAAATCAGTGCCACTGGCCCAGGTCAAGATGTGAGCAGGGCCACACTCCCTGGGGGGGCTCTAAGGGAGAATCTGCTCCTCGCCTCTTCTGGTTGCTGGTGGCTGCAGGAGTTCCTTGGCTTTTGGCTGCATCACTACCATCTCTGCTTCCATTGTCACACTGCCTTCTCCTCTTTCTCTGTGTCCCATTTCTCTCTGCCTCTCTCTTACAGTGACACTTGTGATGGCATTTAGGGTACACCTGGATAACTCAAAATTATCTCCTCCTCTCCAGATCTTTAACTTAATCACATTTGCAACACGGTTACCATAGAAGATAACACGTGGCCAGGTGTGGTGGTTTATAACTGCAATCCCAGCACTTTGGGTGGCCAAAGTGGGAGGATTGCTTGAGGCCAAGAGTTTGAGATTAACCTGGGCAACATAGCTAGACCCCATCTCTATAATAAATTATCCAAGCATGGTGCTGTGCACCTGTAGTCCCAGCTACTCAGGAGGCTGAAGTGAGAGGATTGCTTAAGCCCAGGAGTTTGAGGCTGTAGTGAGCTGAGACTGCTCCACTGCACTCCAGCCTGGGCAACAGAATAAAATGCTGTCTCAAAGAAACAAAAGAAAAGAACAGGCACAGGTGCCATGAATTAGGACCGGATGTCTCCAGGAGCCACCATTCAGCCCACTCCATGGGTTCAGGATTTTGCATCTGCCACTGTCTTCTCCATGGATCAAGAAACTTTAACCTCATCAGCACCGGCTTTTTCTTTGCTGTATGTGGAAACATTCATTGACCACTGATTTGGCATGAGCTTTGCAGGAGGCTGCTCTATCCACCCCTTCCTCCCAGGTCCAGTTTTCAAGCTTTCAACCACCTCTAAGGTGCTGTCGAGAAAAAGCCTCAAGTTGTCTCTTACTTTCACTGGTAATCCTATGGTGTTGGTAGCAGAGTGGTGGTTTTCTTTTGGGGAACCATCTCCTCCACTCTGCCCATGTAGTATGAAGGAACCGACCTTTCCTCTCTTTCCAAAACTACACCTTGAATGATACACCTTTCTTAAAACTTACTGGTGGCTTAGTAAATCTTAGTAGGAGTATATGGTGCCTCGTGTGGAACCCAGCTGGGCCAATCAGAGGGCTCCATTGCCCCTGGCCAGAGTAAGTGCTTTTGGGATGAGCCTGTATCACCCAAGTCCCAATATGACTCAGACCTGGGTAGGGAGCAGTGGCTTACACCTGTAATCCCAGCACTTTGGGAGGCTGAGGTGGGAGGATTGCTTGAGCTGAGGAGTTTGAATCTAGCCTGGTTAACATAGCAAGATCTCGTACTTACAAAAAAAAAAAAAAAATTAGCCAGGTATGGTGGTGCACACCTGTGGTGTGCTGCTCAGGATATGGAGGCAGGAGGATCACCTGAGCCCAGGAGATTAAGGCTGCAGTGAGCTGTGATCACGCCACTGCACTCCAGCCTGAGCAACAGAGTGAGACCTTGTCTCAAAAGAAACAACAACAACAAAACACCAAACACTCAGACCTGGATATTTGCAAGAATTATTGCAAAAGGGATCTCTCCTTTTATTTGATAGACTTGCCATTGGGAGGATATAAGCCCACAGCTGCCAGACACTACCATATGCGGAATTTGCCAGAAAGTAGAGCCAACAAGAGGAGCAAAGAACCAAAACACAGAGGGGAAGTCCAAGATAGAATAACCAACTTTCTGAGCTAATCATGCCTGAATTTATATCTAACTTTGGCATTTTCGTTCCATACATCAACCTTTTTTGTTTAAGTGAGTCTGCAGTGGGCTTCTGCCCAGTTAGAATTCTTTCTACTGTCACGTTTGCCATGCCAGGAGTTGACGGGTTGAGTCTAAGCAGGAGACCACACAACACGATAGTGTCCAAAACCCACCTATTCTGTGCTCAGTACTATGTTTGGACCTGATACACAGAGAATAAGGCTCCATCCCTTCTCTCAAGATTCTCCCTTTGAGCTGTGGAGCCAAGGACTCAGGAAACAAGGTAAACCATGCTTCCAGGGAATCTCATTTATGATGGTTTTCTTTTCTTTCTTTCTTTTTTTATTAGAGCTCTGTCGGCTTTACTCTGACCTTCAGATCTTTTTCTATTGTATATGGGTTAGCCAGCTCTGCCTTAGCTCTCCTAATACAGTTGGATTTTTTTTCTGTATGTCTGGGTGCTCAACTGATATTGTTAAAAAATCACTCTGATTAACTGAGGTCAGTGGATCTTCAGTTATGGCCCCAAGAGGACTGGTTTCAGCCTGGAGGAGCTTGGGATCCGCTTCTTTATGGAATTTTCTGAGTATGGGGAGAATACACTCTTTCTCTGCTAGTGTCATACAGACATAAACTATGCTGCTGTCTTTTCTTTTAGGATGGTCAGAATTGCCTTAGGAGCTGCTGGGAACTCTGAGGGATGGTATGGTGGGAAAATCTGAGGCTCTTCTATTCTCTTCCCAGTTCTGACCACTCACCACCTTCTGATTTTGGGTAATAGCCTTCTTTGGGTTTGACGCCTCATTTCTGAAAGGAGTGATTTGAGCTTGATCAGGTTTGACATTATTTATGTCTCACTCATCCCACACATTTCTAGCTGATCTCTATGCTCTTTATTGCTGAGCCTAAACACAGCCTCAGAATCCTTCTCCACACCAAGCTAGATGATCTTGAAGTTTCTCCTAAGATTTAACATTATATGATAGACAAGAAATAGACATTTTCACTAGATGTAGATTTTGAAACTTAATTTGGAAACGTTCTCCCTTTTCATTAGTATTTGTGATCCCTTTATTCAGAGACATGGGGCAGGGATAGGAGCCTTGTATCCTATCTCCAGATTCAGGGATGTCAACAGCATAGCTCAGAATTGTGAGATGGTGGCTCACTTAACAGCAGAAAGATATTTCCATAGCTCCATGGAGATTTGGAGGAAAAAAAGACTCCGTCAATTAATTCCATTATGCAGTTAATACAATTAGTCAGATTTATGTATAAAACCCAACATTTGTGACTCAAACTTTTTCATTGTCTTTTTTTCCCTCTCTTTCCAAAGGTTCCAGTCTCTTAAATTTGTACATTATCTGTGACTGATACATCATTTATCTAGAGAATACAGTTGTCATTCACTTCATTTAATTAGCTTATGGGTTCTAAATTATCTGCTACCATAAAATGGGATTTTATACTGCAGATTACAAAGGTTTTCAGAAATTTAATATGCCACTTTTAATTGGTGAAAAGTACCCTAAAGGATTCATAATATTTTTTACTGCACTTGCATTTAGGCTCAAGAGAGAGAGAATGAAGATATTTAGGAAGAAATGGGATCTGGGTCAGTGAGATTGGTGATGATTTATTTGGAATAAAGGCAAATCTGGAGAGATGAAGTTGTAAATATAGCCATCAGAGGATTGTGTTCAAGCAGTGAGACCAGTGAGTTGAAAACTGAATATCTCCTGGTTTTCATCTCCCAGTTAGTCACTTTGATGGGCTAACAATGTATTTATGGCATATGGCTCCACTTTTGCACTCATGACTACGAATAGCCTATTTTCTGCTCTGCTTTCTCAACCATTAAATCCATAATCTTCTATGTATATGGTATCACCACACCTTCTTTAAATACATTCTTGGCCTTATTGATGCCTCGGCTCAGTTGTACAGCTGGGCAGGTGTTTGTTCAGCAAAAACAAACAGCTGTTTTTGATCCTTAGACTATGGAAATGCCGTCCGTGGTGGGGTTAGGGGCATCATCAGAGGCTGGGTTATTGGGGCAACTTCAAGGATTTCCACATGCATCTGTCTTAATGCACTGCCAGTAAAAGTTCATAAAACATGACAATGAGCTTTACAAATCTAGAGCCTTAAAAAGAAGGGTTGGGAGGGGCCAAAGGTCAGGAAATGTGAGTGAGGCTGGGGGTTTCCACTCCTTTCTGGGACCCTCCCTCTCTGAGAAACTACATTCCCATCAGTCTGTAAAATTAGCAAGTTATGAAGCCTAAACTTGTGCTTTTAGGCTAAGGTATTGAAGATCTCTGTTCAAAGTGAGTGTGGACCCACTATTGATTCAATATATTCATAGTAGTTAATGTCACTGGTTGATAGGAAAAAGACCAGGGCTTGGGAAGGTCAAGCTAGAGTCAGGACTGAAAGAGGGGAGGTGCAGAAAATAATAACAATAATAATATTATCATGAATATACCATAATGTCATAATGATAGTGATAATGAATCACAGTCATAATAGTATAAATGCCTATGTTTTATTGAGCACCTACTATGTGTCAGGCACCGTGCTGGGCTCTTACATGCATTACTTAGCTATACCAGCCCCACATCCTATGACATAGGGTAAGAATATAGGGTACATTTTACAGACAGGCAAAAGGGGACTTGGAGATGTGAAGTGACTTGGCTGTGGTCTCACAAGTAATATAAAAATCCTTGAAGTTGCCCCCATAATCTAGCCTCTGATGATGCCTATAACCTCACCACATAGGACACTTTCATAATCTAAGGTTCAAAAAGAGCCTCAGATGAGATTATTATTGTTGTTGTTATTATTATTATTTTTCGTACCTCTTCTTGTTTAGCCTCTAGCTGGACCTTCCCAAGCCCTGGTCTTTTTCCCAATACCAAAGTCTTTACCTTTTCATTTCCCTGCCATGATCTCACCATTGGCGGAATTGGGATTTGTACACAAGTCTGTCTACTTTGAAGGCTTTGAAGGCCCATTGGGCTAAAGAGAATCTTCAAGTGCTAATAAGAAACAATAAGAGGTACCCTGGGTGAGGTTTCTCGCTCAGGCCAGCTACTTCCAGAGGGCAGCCAGGGCTCCCCCAGGTTAATTCCACCCTGATGAAACGTGTCCTCCTGGAAGCAGAACACTGCTCTGGGAGAGGGAGTCTGAGGGGAATGAGAAAGAATCTCTTTTTTTTTTTTTTTGAGACAGAGTCTCGCTCTGTCGCCCAGGCTGGAGTGCAGTGGTGCGATCTCGGCTCACTGCAAGCTCCGCCTCCCACCTCAGCCTCCCGAGTAACTGGGACCACAGGCGCCCGCCACCACGCCCGGCTAATTTTTTGTATTTTTAGTAGACACGGGGTTTCACCATGTTAGCCAGGATGGTCTCGATCTCCTGACCTCCTGATCCACCTGCCTTGGCCTCCCAAAGTGTGGGATTACAGGCATGAGCCCCCACACCGGGCCAAGAAAGAATCTCTTTCAGGACACAACATTCTAACTCCTTTTGATTTTCTCTGTCTGGAATACACTCACCCTTTTTTTCAGTAGGTATACATAGGGTATGGATTCTCTGTGGTAAGCTTTCTTTTCCAGTCTGAAAATATCTTTGCCTTTTTCTCATAAAAAGTGAATGTATGGTCTAATTTTAGAAAAATAAGAAATATAGGCTGGGCAGTAGCTCACTCCTGTAATACCAACGCTTTAGGAGGGGAGGATCGCTTGTGGCCAGAAGTTCATGATTAGCCTGGGCAACACAGTGAGACCCCATTTCTAAAAAAAAAAAATTTTTTTTTTTAATTAGCTGGGCATGGTATTGCTCACCTGTAGTCCCAGCTACTCAGGAGGCTGAGGTGGGAGGATTGCTTGAGCTTGGGAGTTTGAGGCTGCAGTGAACTATGATTGCACCACTGCAGTCCAGCCTGAGTGGCAGAATGAAACCCTGTCTCTGAAATAAATAAATACATAAAATAAGAAATATAGATAAGTAGGCCAGGCATGGAGGCACACACCTGTAGTCTGCTTGGTAGGTTGAGGTTGGGAGGGTCACTTGAGCCTGGGAGGTCAAGGTAGCAGTGACCAGAGATTGTGCCACTGCACTCCAGCCTGGGTGACAGAGTGAGACCCTGTCTCAAAAAAGAAGAAAAAAGAAGACAGCCATAAAAAAGAATGAGTTCATGTCCTTTGCAGGGACATAGATGAAGCTGGAAGTCATCATTCTCAGCAAACTAACATAGGAACAGAAAACCAAACACCGAATGTTCTCATTCATAAGTGGGAGTTGAATAATGAGAACACATGGACACAGGGAGGGGAACATCATACACTGGGGCCTGTTGGTGAGTGGGGTGAGGGGAGGGAGAGCATTAGGACAAATACCTAATGCATGTGGGGCTTAAAAACTAGATGACGGGTTGACAGGTGCAGCAAACCACCATGGCACATGTATACCTATGTAACAAACCTGCACGCTCTGCACATGTATCCCAGAACTCAAAGTAAAATAGAAAAAGAAATAGAGATCATTAAAATGAAGAAATAAATACAATTCATTATCTCACCACACACGGAAGAAAACAACTGTCTATGTGTGCACGAGCACAGATGTGTGTGTGTGTGTGTGTGTTACCTGCTACTGCATTTAATAAGAGAAAATATGACATGCAGTGATTTCAATTTCACCCCTTCTTAACCTCAGATTTCCTACCTATAAAATAGGGCAAGTAATAATGCCTTTCTTACATGATTTTTGTGATTGATGAATGCAACAAGTTGGTAAAGGACTTAGCAGAGTGGCTGCATGTAATAGCACTCAATAAATATTATTTATACTTTTTAGTATTATTATTAACACCGTAACATAAACATTCCTTACTGCTATTAAGTATCCTTGCATAGCATCACTTTAGCACAATTTTATTGTTTTTCATTATGCAAGCAAATATGCTTACTTATAAAACTAGAGATAAAATGATAAACAATAAACCATCTGTAATCTCGCTGATGAAGAAATAACTACCGTTAATTATTTTTTTCTTTGAGACAGAGTCTCACTCTGCCAACCAGGCTAGAGGTACAGCGATGCCATCACAGCTCACTGCAGTCTTGACTTCCTGGGCTCAAGCCATCCTCCCACCTCAGCCCCCTGAGTGGCTGGGACTACAGGTGCATGTCACTAGTCCGGCTAATTTTCAAATTTTTATATAGAGACGGGGAGGGGGGGGTCTCACTATGTTGCCCAGGCTGGTCTTGAACTCCTGGGCTCAAGCAATCTTCCCCCCTTGGCCTTCCAAACTGTGGTGATTACAGGCATAAGCCACCATGCCCGGCCACTACTATTAAATTTTAATATATATATTTCCAACCTCATTGCATGTTTATATATAAAACAGACATATAATGAGGCTGGAAACATATATATATATGTGTGTGTGTGTGTGTATGTATATCACAATATATACAGTTTTGTACATAAAATAGATAAAAATGCATATATAATACATCTGAGCCCATGAAGCACTTGTTATTATATTACTTGCTTTTTTTTGTCTTAAAAGGATATTGTGAATATTATCTCATGCAATTATAGGATTTTCTACACACGAAAAATTCCAATAACTAAATAATAGTCCATGGACTAGAATTAACATAAAATACTGAGCTAACTCCCTGTTACAGATGTTTAGGCTGGTCCCAATCTTTTGCTTTTGTAAACCATGTTGCAATGAACAGCTCTGTAACCAAATCTTTGGGTTACAAATCTTGTTAGAATAAATTCCTTTTAATTGGGCTTTCTGCATCAAAGCATTTGCAGATCTTTAAGGCTCTCAATGAAGAAGCACCAGGTGCTCTCAGGAGACGTGGCATGGCACCGTAAGGCGATGATATTGGTGCATGAGCTCAGGGCTTCCTCTGCTTCTCTGCAGCATATTTTGAATCCCAGCCTGGTTACTGTATTATGCATTGTGCTTCTGGGCCACTAACCCTCATGGTCAGCTGAAGAGTAATCAGCAAATGCCTGCTCCCTTTTGTGTGTGTGTTAGTCTAAGGATAGCAGAGGGCATACTTGAAAGAAATAAATGATTAGGATCGACAATGGAAAGGTAAACAGAATCATATTTCATGAGATTCCCCATTGTTCTTTTCTGACTTGCATTCTATAAACATAAAACAGGCATAATCGGCTATTCAATTCAACAGATCCTTATTGAACACCTACTTTGTCTAAGTCTGGGGAGAGAGGTGCGAAAAAGTAATACTGAATATTTGTACAATGTTCACACTTGACAAAGTGCTTTCATATGCCTTGGGGGAAAAAAAAACCCGGAGCCAGGACTCAGGAGACCTGATTTCTAGAACTGTCCCTGCCATTTAATTGATGTATGACTCCAGGCCAATCTCTCTGCTTCTTGTCGTAAACACCAGGCTAAGAATCCATGCCTTTTCTGACGTACAGGGGTTGAGTGATGCTCATGTGAGGTGTTATAAATGCTCCACAAATTTACAGATTTCCAGAAACTTCAAAATGAACAGTGGTACTTAAAATGTTTTTCAGTTAGCCCTAACCTGAAAAAGACCTCGGAGATCATTTAGGGCAGTGACTTTTCTGGCTGTGTTCTGGGGAGCACATGGGTGCTGTGGGGACCAAGGGGATGGAGGTTGAACAGGCAGAGCATGGCTCTCTGCTGCCCACACAAACCTGGCTCCAGAACCAGGCTGTTCATGTGTAGCTCTGGGCAAGTTCCTTAAACCCCTCTGCAGTCTCATCAGCTTTCCCATCTGTAATATGGACATGGGGCTGTTGTGAAGCTTAGTGAAGTTAGTAAGTATACAGTGGTCGGGACCCTGGAAGACACATAGCTAATATTGCTGTTATTTTATGGTCCACTTTGGGTTTTTTTCCTAGGGTCAGGTTTCACTGAAAGTAATGTTTGAAAAAAAAAATCACTGGCTTCTCTAACTTCTTTATTTTACAGATGGAAAATTTACAGCCCAGAGACGCCAGTGTTCAAATGCACACTGAGAATCTAGCAAAAGCGCACACAGACGTCCTCCTCTTCCTCCTTGGCATCATCATCATTGCAATCCTCTATAAGCTGCAGCACCCGTCACCAGCCCCTGGTGGCTACTCACTCACCTGCTGGTAAATAACAGGACACGTGTGATGACTGGTTTATGTGCTATTTCTGGGGCTTATGAGCGGCCTCAGAAGACCTCACCATCTACGTATTGAACAGCAAAGCTCTTGTAATTGAGAAGTCAATATCCTCTCTGACAGCACTCATGTTTCCAAATGCCCAACAGATATTAACCTTTGAGATCTGGGGACAAGAACTTGGAATTCCTCAAATCATAAGTTATTCTTAAAATACTTTGAACATTCTTCATACTCTTTTCTTTAGTAATTATCATGAATATCTAAAAACGTTGATGGATATATAAGAAATAGTAAGTTGAATAGTATCTACTGAGAGCTTTACAAAGAATTTATTAAAAAATATTTGCCTCTAGCAAATATTTAAATCCTGGAAAGTGCCAGTGAACATTACTGGGTAATATTTGAATAATGTGACATTCAGTTCTCCTAGCAAGGTTGAAAACACTACACAGATTCAAGAAGTTGCCACAGAACTTACTTTGCTTCCAACCTTGTAATTTCTTGGAACTCCACCCATAGGACTTGAACAAAGTATACTATACATATAAATACATTAGTATTTTATTTTCTTTGCAAGAATGGCTCACATTAGCAGGCTACAGGACCACAAACACACAACTGCAAACAAGCCTGAGTAGGCGATGACTGATTTGCTCCTATGTACTCTGGTCCTGGTTCCTGGAAATGTCTTCGGCTTGGGCTTCGTGTGTCAGTGCCTCCTGTTCTGGCTTTTTGCTTGACATCACTAGATTCCTTCCAACAAGTAATGCCTGCATGTTGATTGCTAAGCTGTCATTCTCATGGGAGAATTAGAATATTTTTCTCATTTTCTCAGTTCCTTGACTCATTATCCTCAGAAGTTGGAAAAACATAAATTTCCCGAGAAATGCTGGAAAGGAATTCCCACATGGAAGCACTGCTTGGTACCACCGCCTCAGCCCCACTAGGCAGAGCTGGAAAAATTCCTTTTGTGCTGCTGTGTCATGCATTACTGAGGGTTTCAGGTGAAGGATGAATGAAGGCATGTGCGCCAGGCCAGAGACCTGGTTCTAGTGCTGAGTCTGCCATGAACTCACCTGTGGCTTGTGGAACCAGTTGTAAAACCAGAGGAGGGTGTACACACAGAGGAGGTGTACAATTGTTTCAAGGCTGGGGAAAGCATTCCACAGGGGACCTACTCCAGCTGATTTCAGGATGGCAAATGGCAAGTGTGAGTATGTGCTCTTTGCCCCTCACCCGAACAGACAGTGTTCTAAGACACCTGCCCTCAGCCCCTGGATGCCATCTGCTACGTAAATGTACTTCCAAGCTAACAGGAGACCTTGTCATAAGGTGTTAATTCACTTTAGTTTGATATCTGCAAAGGGTAGAATCATTTCTTTAATGATATAGGTAAATATTCCAACGGGTGTGTGTGCGTGTGTGTGTGTGTGCCTGTGTGTGTTTCTTCCTCCCTCCCTCCCTCCTTCTCCCTTCCTCCCTCCCTCCCTTCCTCCCTCCCTCCCTTCCTTCCTTCCCTTTTTTTACTCACTCTCCCAAGTCAAAGTATCCAAAAGCTCATGGCTGCATCTTCAACAGGAATTAAGGTTGCTTCCTCCCTGTGACTTGTGTGTCTGTTTCATGACCTCTCCTGTAAGTCACAGCCCCTGCTCTGAAGGTATTTTCTGCCTACTTGGAAAAACAAAACACAAACTTGGAAGAGAGGAAGGAAAATAAAGAAAATTGAGATTATAGACCATGTGTTTTGTACAACCACAGTTACTATAAGTGTATGGAGAGGAAGGAGCTGGTTGCGAGCCAGAGTAGCCCAGGAAGGCTTCTGGGAGGAGTGGTAGTTGAGGTAGGGCTTGCAGGATATGTAGAGTTTGAAAAGGTAGCAGAGTAACGAAGAGGCATCCCAGGGAAAGCAGCAGCCTGGCAAAAAGGGGAGGAGGAGACTGACTGCGTTTAAGAGACGGGCACACTTTGGGGAAGAAGAGAGTCAGGTCAAGGTGGACCAAAGAAACCAGATGTTATTAAGAATATCCCAAGGATAGTAATGGATTGGTTTGTTTGTTTGTTGGTTGGTTGGTTTATTATTTTTACTAGAATTTTTAGACTATAAAAGTAACACATGGAAGAAAATTCAAATAATTCAGAAGGGTATAGAGTGAGAAACGAAAGTTCCCCCACTTACCTCTCAGACTCCCAGTCCTCAAAGTGTTCTCTTTGAGCCTTACACAAGCACATAATAAATGAATACTCACTTTCTTTTTAAGCAAACACAGTCACATCAAACATACTTTGTTGCTACAGGCACTTTTAAAACAAGAAACAAAATTTTAACATTTAGACCTTTTTCTGTTCCCACAGATCGCTCCTTGCCCATATATTTAACTATCCGATGGTATTTTGTTGCATTGACATACCAGAAAATGTTTACCTGCCCTTTATGAAAAATCCAGTGACATTGCTTAGAATTTTTTTTATTACTAAAAGCACAGTAATTACTTCCCTTTGTCAGGTGGAGTGGTTGAGTCACATTATAGGTACACTTAAAATTTTGAAGGCCATTGTCAAATGATCCTCCAAAGAGATTTTACCAACCAGATTTTCATTTCCATCTACAGTATGGGAAACTGTTTCTTTCCATCTATGGAAGGCACACTAGTCAACAGGCAGGAGTGGGTGTAAGTCAGCCTGAAATGCATTATTTCTCCTTAATCTCATTGCTGCAGGACCTTAGGAAATGTATTTAACCAACCTCTTCATATCTCCGTTTGCTCATTTTAAAATGAGGATAAAAGTAGTGTTTATATCATAAGGTCAATTTAAGTATTCAATGAGATAATGATACACCTAAACACGGAATTCGTGCCTTACACACAGTAAGAACTGAACAAATGGAACCTTCTTATTTATTTATTTATTTATTTATTTATTTATTTATTTACTTTTTATTTCCATAGGTTTTTGGAAAACACGTGGTATTTGGTTACATGAGTCAGTTCTTTAGCGGTGATTTGTGAGATTTTGGTGCACCCATCATTCAAGCAGTACACACTGAACTCAATTTGTAGCCTTTTATCCCTCACCTCCTTCCCACTCTTTCCTCTCCAGTCCCCAAAGTCCATTGTATCATTTTTATGCCTTTGTGTCCTTATAGCTTAGCTCCCACTTACGAGAACATATGATGTTTGGTTTTCCATTCTTGCGTTACTTCACTTAAAATAATGGTCTCCAATCTTAACCAGATCACTGAGAATGCCATTAATTCTTTCCTTTTTTATGGTTGAGTAGTATTCCATTGTGTGATACACACAAACACACACACACACACACACAGTTTCTTTATCCACTCATTGATTGATGGGGATTTGGGCTGGTTCCATGTTTTTGTGATTGTGAACTGTGCTGCCATAAACATGCTTGTGCAAGTATCTTTTTCATTTAATGGCTTCTTTTCTTCTGGGCAAACTTTGATAGAAGACTACATTGATGTTCTGATCCTATACCCTTTTAACTTTATCGTTTCAGGGCATGCTGTCCAATGTCCAACTTCCCATTGTCAGCACCTGCAGGTCTTTGTCTTGAGTTTTGCTGGCTATGCAGGGCTCACTGCAGGCCAAAAGGCTGGGGAGTTAATCAGCAGCCTCCCCCAGCAGGCTTTGACGAGTGTGCAATGGGAGCTGGTGTTTAAGTACCTCAGCTCTCTGTCCCTCAGATCCCATAACTCTGACTGTTCCCCTCCCCTCCCCAGTTCCTTGTGGAATTAAGCTCTAGTGGCAAAGGTAACTCGATTAGTTTCTTCCCTTCCCTTCCCTTCCCTTCCCTTCCCTTCCCTTCCCTTCCCTTCCCTTCCCTTCCCTCTCTCCCTCCCCATTCTGCTCCTGGATTTCCTGGGATTCCTCCCAAATCAACCACTTCTACTAAAACATCTCAGAGTCTGCTTCTGGGGGTTCCAGATTAGACCAAATTTTAAAACTTTGCCCATTTGCTTTAAAAATATAATGTTTTAATTTTCATTACTTTCTTTGTGAATAAGATTGGACCTATTCTCCTATGTCACTGGCCAAATGTGTTGCTTTTCTCTGCTGTCTGCCTGTTCCTGTACTTTGCTCATTTATCTATTGGGCTGTTTGTCTTTTCCTTATTGATTTGTAAGAGCTCTTTGTAAATAATAAAAATTAGCCCTTTGTCTATTATGTGATGCTGTTTCCCACATTGCTGCTTGCCTTCTGACTTTGTTTAGGACTTTCTCTCTCTCTCTATTTTTGGCCATACAGAGTTTAAAATTTGAATGTAATCAAAGAGAAGATCGGGTTTAAAATCACTGTTTCTTTCCATTTATTTTCTGCTTGGATTTATTTCTTCCCATAAATGATGAATGGAATTCTAAGATGAGAAGGAGCCCTGTCAGAGTGCTCTTCTGTATACAGACAACTATATACATATATATGTATATAAAAAATATATAAAATTACACACATACACATACAGTGAAGTTCACTGCTAATCTCTCTTCCCTAGAAATTATCCATGTGTGACTGCAGAAATTCTCTGTTCTCTGTGCATTTCTTTCTTGTTTCATAAACCGAGGTTTGCAGCATCAATATGCTTTTGTGTTACAGCCAGGTCTGGATGGAAGAAGTCCACCTGCATTTAACACCAGTTGTGCAGAATTCTCAATTCTCCTGTGTGCAGCTGCTCAAAGTATTGAGAATAATCAACTGCATATTTAAAGTTCTATCTGTCTCTCTTCTTTAGATCTTAAGAGTTAAGGTTTGTTTTCTCTCTCCATTTGTTGCATCCTACAGAATGCCTGCAGCCCTGGTTTGGGCTGTTTGGTTGGTGCTGTACATCCAGACCTGCCTTTTCCTGGCTTAGCTGTGTCTGGGAGTTAGTCTAAGCTGCAGGGGTGGGTAGGGAGATGGCTTCACTGCACTCAGGCTGTGGATGGAACTAGCAGCTTCTGCTGGAAAGCTCGAGGGTGGTTCAGGGCATGGATTCTTGGACTCTCTCTCTGCTCCATTGTCAAGTGTCCCCCTTGGCTGCTGACATTTGCATGGGTGTGGGGGAGAGGGAGGTTGCTCTTTAACCATTTCATATCTACTGTAGTGTAGGTAACACTAGCACATGCTGCAAGTGAGGACGCCAAACTTGCTATTTCCCACAACTTCTCTAGGTCTCCAAATACAACTGAGGAATAGAAAGGCATTTCTTTCTGTTCCTTGACAATGTCTAGCTTATTCTCATCTCAGCATATCTACTGCCCTCCCCCATTCACATTATTTTAGTCTTTACTCAAATGTTCCTTCTCAGAATGACAATCCCTGCCCACCCCATCTAGAGAAACCACCTCTCCCGCCAACCATGCTCTATCATTTTACTACTTTATTATTATTATTTTTTGCAAAGCATTGATCTCTACTGGGAACTGTGGTATGTATTGGTGTGCTTGTTTATTGTAACCTGCCTCCTGGAATGTCCTCTCGGTGAAGGCACAGGCTTTGTCCCAGACGTTAACACCTGACAGATACACAAGGGGTGCTCCGAATGATACTAAACAGGATTCTTCCTCTGAAATGGAGGGGCCTACAATGGACAGGGGGAATCAGTGCTGACTCCTCAGCTGGGGATGGCCTGGCACCCTCTCATGGGCTTCATGGTAATGGTGCCCACAGAACAGACACCTCTCATTCTCCAAAGAGGACTGAGGACCCAGTCTAGACTTCGTCCAGGGTGTCACTTATGTTTACAATTCCTAAAGGGAAATGACTAACCCTGTGATGTCAAACAGAACTTGAAGCCTGCTCTAGGAGGTGGAGCTAAAAGAAAAACACTGAGTTGCTAGAAAGGAAGGAGGAAAGTCATTAGGAGAAGGGACAGGAGCTTAAGAATGTACTGTTTGAAAGAGAAGGCGATTCCATGGTAAGGGCCCCCCAAATGCCCAAGAAGAAGGGGTGAACAGCCTTTCAGATACCTGTAAAACTTTCCAACGCATGGGCCAGTTGACATATGGCCAGGAAAGGACATGTACAACTTAAAGGGAACAGTCTCCTGGGCATAAGCTATTACTTTTCAAAGCAGCCTAGAGAAAGAAATTGCATCGTGTTATTCTCATTCTCTCCCTCAATGTCTTTCCTCTGAATCTCTCTCTCTCTCTCTCTCTCTGTGTGTATGTCTTTCTGTCTCCATCCTTGTCTGTCTTACTCTTGTCCTGGAGCTCTCTACTTTATGTTCTCTGTGTGTTTTCTGATGTCTGCCTCTCTTCCCTTCTGAGATCCTTTTCTGATGGATGTGTGAACGGATGGTTTTGCATGCAAGCTCATCAGCAGTCACTTGAGTGGATTCCGTAAAAACTTTCTGAAACCAAATCAAATGAAAGCCAACCCATAAACCAGGGAAAACAAAAGGGCTCTTTGGACTTGAAAAGGTTAGAGAAGACTGCAGGAGCTGCAAATACCGTTCGATTGTGTTCGAAGCTGGGGTTTTAATTTAGCTTTCCTATTTACCCCGTTGAAGTTCCTCACTGCTCAACTGCTAATGCATTTCCAACTGAAATTTTGTAAATTATATTGGGAAACATTCTCAGCTAGAGTAGATTGTGCAAGCTCTCATAATGGCTTCCTGCTGCTGTGTCTGGCAATATGAGGCTCTTTGGGAGGACGCACGTCTTTAAGAACTCTTTCCACTTTATCCCCCTTGGCCGGAGGCTCTGCACTCTTGGTGCCTGACTGTGAGCAGATCTAGACTTTCCATCAGCCCTAAAAGCAGGATCTTGGCACTTCTCCTTTTCCAACTTGACAGGATACCCCCTCAACCTTTTCTCGTTTGTCTTTAATGAAATCACTCCCCCAACGAGTTTATGAGTTCTTCTAAAGTGTAGCCCATGCCTCTGCACCAAACCCTCCCAAGGCACCCTGTTGCCTACAAAGTAAAATCCTGGAGGTTTGGTTTTTAGCAAGCCATGTAAGGTTACCCCAAATTTTGACCCCAATCTATTTTCCTAATAATGTATACAATTCCTCCTCTTCATGGATTAAATACATCTCATTGCTTACACCCCTCTCTGTTTTCATCCTAGACAAAGGCCTCATCTCTCACCTGGACAAGTGTGCAGCCTCCTACATGGCTTCTGCACCTAATCTCTGCCCCTACCCCCAACACACACACAATTCACCTTGTGAAGGACAGTCCATGATAAGGACTCTGGAATGCCCAAGAGGAAAGGGTGAAGAGCCTTGTAGACCCCCGATATGGTTTGGCTGTGTCCCCACCCAAATCTCATCTTGAATTGTAGCTCCCACAATTCCCACGTGTCATGGGAGGGACCAGGAGGGAGGTAATTGAATCATGGGGGCGGGTCTTTCCTCTGCTGTTCTCATGATAGTGAATAAGTCTCATGAGATCTGCTGGTTTTATAAGGGGGAGTTTCCCTACACCAGTTCTCTCTTGTCTGCTGCCACGTAAAACACACCTTTTGCCTTCTGCCATGATTGTGAGGCCTCCCCAGCCACATGGAACTGTGAGTCTATTAAACCTCTTTTTCCTTATAAATTACCCAGTCTCAAGTATGTCTTATCAGCAGCATGAAAACTATCTAATACAACCTCTGTCCTGTGATTTGCCAGGCTCTCCTAAGCTGCTTTTCTCAAACGCGCCAAGCTCATTCCTCCCACCCATCCAGGGCCTCTCATTTGCTGCTCCCTCTGCCTGGAACCCTCTTTCCTTAGGCAGCTTGGGAACATCTACCTTAATGCATTTGCTCTCTGCTCAAATGTCATCTCAAGAGGTCTCCCTGCCCACCTGACTTATGGTGTAAAAGTATGGGCCAGGCACGGTGGCTCATGCCTGTAATCCCAACACTTTGGGAGGACAAGGTGGACAGATCACCTGAGGTTGGTTGACCAACATGGAGCAACCCCATCTCTACTAAAAATACAAAATTAGCAGGGCATGGTGGTGCTTGCCTGTAATCCCAGCTACTCGGGAGTCTGAGGCAGGAGAATCACTTGAACCCAGGAGGCGGAGGTTGCAATGAGCTGAGATGGTGCCATTGCACTGCAGCCTGGGCAATAAGAATGAAACTCTGTCTCAAAAAAAAAAAAAAGTATGTATTTATTGTTGTCTCTCCCCATGTGGGAAAAAGTGCCCCTGTAGATCCATCCTTCCCTTCTCCCTGTTAGTAATAAAACCCCCAAGTTTTATCTGTGCAGACAGCCACCCAGCTGAAGACTACATTTCCCAGATTCCCTTGCAGCTAAATGTGACCATGTGACTAAGATCAGACCAATGGGATGTGAGCAGAATTGACTTGTGTGCAGCCCTCAGGTCAGGCCCTTGAAGGATACTGCCTGCCCTACACTGTCCTCTTTCCAGCTTTGATCATGTGGTTGACAGAATGCTGGGAGCTGGCAGAGCAGGGTGGAAGAAACCTGAGCCACTGGATGACTTGTGGAACAAAGCCACCTGCCCCTCAGATAGCCAACCAATGTAGTCTCTCAGTGAGAAAGAAATAAACCTGCCTTGCTAAAGCATCATTACTTATTTTCTGTGAATGCACCTGAGCTAATGTAGGAACTAAAATACACCCATGAACTACCAGCTCCAAGAGGGCAGGGGCATTGTATCATCAGCACTTAGACCAGTGACCAGGTGTCACAGGCACTTAGTCTCCATTTCTCCTGCTGTGAAATGGAAGTGTGGTAGCTGCTTCATTCCATCAGGAAGAGGCAAAGATGCTAAAGGATGGAGTTACTTGGGAAGGACCAATGCCCCTTGGGGGGGAAGGGCTGTCACTGTTTGACCAGGACTCAGACACTTCACCCTCTTCCACCAGAGCTCTGCATGCCACCAGATTACTTCCTGGAGGAAGCTTCCTTCCAGCTGCCGCCCATCCCACAGGCCAGGCCTCTACACACAGAGTAATGGTGGATGGGTGTCCGGACTGCAAGGGAAAAGCCAGGCTTACTTGCCTAGGAGTGGAAGGGGATTGGGTGGAATGCATTCGCTTTTGTGCAGCCATAGACAATTTCTCCAGGTCTGATTGCCAGAAACAATCAAGCCTGTAAACTGATAGAGGAAATACATATAATACATTTTTTTTGGGTGGGGGTGGGAGATGGAGTCTAGCTCTGGCACCTAGGCTGGAGGGCAGTGGCATGATCTCGGTTCACTGCAAACTCCGCCTCCTGGTTAAAGCGATTCTCCTGCCTCAGTCTCTTGAGTAGCTGGGATTACAGGCACGGGCCACCACACCCAGCTAATTTTTGTATTTTTAGTGGAGATAGGGCTTTGCTATGTTGGCCAGGCTAGTCTCAAACTTCTGACCTCAAGTGATCTGCCTACCTTGGCTTCCCAAAGTGCCGGGATTACAGGCGTGAGTCACTGTGTCCATCAGGAAATACATTCTTAGAGAGAACCCCAGGCTTCCAATGAGAGTGAACCCCAGGACCCATGAGAGCCACATCCTGACCTCTGAGTGGTCAGCATCATCCACATCTGCGTGAAAAGGGGAATTTTACTTATTTACCCATTTGTTTATCTATTGATTTAGGAGGCTCAGCCACTCAGAGAGCATCCAAGTGACTTTTAAGGTTTACTCAGTCATGCATCAAGCAAATATTACGTACCTACTGTTCCAGATATTATGCTGCCTTTGTATGTATTTTATTGTTTTGTCCTCAGAGCACCCTTATGAAGTGCGTAATATACTTACAGATGATAAGGTGGAAGCTCAGAGAAGTTAAGCAACATGTTCAAGGTCACACATCCAGGAAGAAATAGAATGGGGCAGGGCCCTGGACTAGCCAGTCCCAAAGACCATCCCCTTTCCACAGCAAGTTCCTACTCCCTCAGAATTCTTAGTCATTTGTTAACAGCAACAATAATTATTGGGCATCTGCTTAAACAGTTTTATTGGAGTATAACATACTCCACATATCATATCAAGAACACATAGCAAGCCAGGAGCAGTGGCTCATGCCTGTAATTCCAGCACTGTGGGAGGCCAAGATGGGTGGATTGCTTGAGCTCAAGGGTTCAAGACCAGCCTGGGCAACATGGCAAAACCCCACCTCTACAAAAAATACAAAAATTAGCCAGGCATAGTGGAGCACGCCTGTAGTTTCAACTACTCTAGAGGATGATGTGGAGAATCATTTGAGCCCAAGAGTTTGAGGCTGCAGTGAGCTGTGATCATGCTACTGCACTCCAGCCTGGGTGACAGGGTCAGACTATCTTGAAAAAACAAAACAAAACAAAACAAAAAAACACACAGCATTAGGGTGCAGCTCAGTGAATTTTGACAAGATGAGCACACCCATGCAACTTTTGTAACTGTTTCTTGTAATGAAACAGAAACAGATCATCAAAGCAGCCACCAAGCCACACTTGCCTCTTTCCAGTTATTACTTCAACCCTTCAGAGGAACCGCTCTCATGACTTCTAACAGCTCAGATTAGTTTTGAGCTTGGTATCAATGGAATCACACAGGATGTTCTCCTCCACACTTGGCTTCTTTCACTCAGCATAAAGCTTGCAAACTTCATCCAGGTGGCTGTATATGGTTGCATTTCTTTCACCCTCATGGCTGGATAGGATCCCGTTGTGTGAATGGACCACAGGCTATTTATCTGTTCACTGTTGATGGGCGCATAGGCACATTCCAGTTTTGTGCTGTTACAAATGGTGCTCCCATGAGCATGAACGTTCCAGCACATGTTCTTCAGTAGACACATGGATACATTCTTGTTGGGTGTACAATGAGGAGGGATGTGCTAAGTGTCTTGCAAGTAATCTCTCACTGACCCTATGAGCTGGGACAATTATTAGCCTAATTTTACAGATGACAGAGTTAAGTTTAGTGATATTCCCAGATAGAAAGTAGCAGACCCCATATAAATCCAGTTCTTTGACTCCGGAGCCTGAACCCTTCATCACTACATTGTACTACAACATGCTGTGCGTCAGTTATTCAACTATGAGCTTACAAAGTCCCAAACAGACAAAGGAGACTGACTTTTACAGAGGTGGCTAAGAGCACAGACAGACAGCTGGACTGACTTGGATCTAAATCCCAGCTTCACCACTTACCAGCTCTGTGGCTCTGGACAAGCTATTTTACCTTCCTGTGCCTCAGTTTCCTCATCTGTAAATCGGGATTGTTGTGAGGATTAAATGAGTCGATGCATTTAAAATACCTAAAATAGCATGCCCAGCATGCGTGAAACACACAGTAAATATTAGCTGTTAGGACACTGTGACGTAAGTAACATGTGGTTATGAACAAAGCAAAATTGCCCTAAAAGTGGGTTTAACAGTGTGTGGTTTGCACCAGATCGTTACAATTGGAGGGGAGCTCTGTGATCTCCCAATCCAAAGTCCCCCCTTTACAGAGGGGAAAGCTGAGGCGAAGGGAGGCAAAGGAAGGAGAAGTCGTACTCCAGGCCACCCAGCCAGTTAATGGTAGGGTGGGGACTCACGGATGGCTGACAAGGCTCTTTCACGACAGTGATGCTGTGGATGAGGGAGATCATCAGATTTGTTCCTTTTGCCCCATTAAAAAACTTCGAAACCAACAGCAGAACTTTTCGGCTCCCATTTCACCCTCCAGCCCCTGAGCTCGGTCTCTCCTTTGTCAAGAGGCGCTTTCCAGGTAGGGTGACCAACTTGTTCTAGTTTCCCTTGGACATTCCAAGTTTTAATACTGGAAGTCTCACTTCAGTCCTGGGAAAACCAAGAGAGTTTGTCCCACCTCTTAGCCAGCCTACTGCCTGGCTGTTGTCCTCAGAGTTAATCATTCCTGGAGCCTGAGTGGTTTGCTTCAATGCCTCGTCGCTGCTGGAGAGCAAGAATCCAGGCAGCTAAGACTTGAATTGAAGCAATTATTTTCCCAATAACGGACATGAGCTACCCTTTCAAAGAGGAGTGAACAGAAAATGCAATCAATTTTCAGAAATATGTAGATGGACACATGCATGTCGCACATGGCATTCTGCAGCTTATTGCTAGCTCATGCATGTTATCTCAGTTGCTGCTCACTCCACCCGATGAGACTGTGCCCATGTGTTCATGCACACATGTACACAGGCATGCACACGCACTCAAGTACCTATTTTGTTAATCTATACACGCATCTGGCTTATTCTTCACTTCTCCCTTCAAGCTACACATAAAGGGTGCTCTGTAAATATTTGTCAAATGACTGAAAACATTTATGTTTGATGTCTTCAAGACTATGTCATGACCCACTGGAAGAGCCACAGAATGGGAGCAGAGGAATCTGGCTTTGAGTCTCAAGTCTACGGATTTTAAAAGAGCTCAGTCACAGATGGAAACAGGAGCCAGTAGGCAATATTTTTAGAATCCATGAAAGAGGGGGATTAGACCATAGAGACTGGGGATCCCCTATTCTATCTAAAGGGGGCAGTCTCTACTCACTTCCAATATTTGCTGCCAAATAACAAACATGATTCTTTTTTGCCGAGGGGAGAGTTGGGTGAATTGGGGTCAGTTTTGCTGATTTTTAAATTTTGGAAGCTGACAAAAAGCAAAAACAGGCAAAAAATAGCCTGTGCCAAATCAAGCAGAACGGAGGCCTCTGTTGACTTCTCAAGCCCCTGAGCTTGCAGCCTCTGACTTACAAGCTAGGGAAGCTTGGGCACATCACTGAGTCTCTCTAAGCCTCAGTTTCCTCAGCTGTAAAAGGAGGAGGCGATTCCTTGCCCTGCTTTTCTCTCTGCTGGGCTGCGAGGCCTTTGCGTGAAAGCACACATAAGATATTGTGACTCATTGCCACCTTGGGTAGCCACTTACTTTTAGTATTGTGTCGGAAGTGATACACTTACTGGTGCATGCACATTTTCTAAATACATTGCAAAGTTGTAATGCTTCTCCCACACGGTCAGCTCCTAGCAGATTTTTTTTCTCCTTTTCTGCATTTCCATAGACATGTTGTGCTGATAATTTTAGGAAGTAAATTTATCAAGGGCTTTGAAAGAAGCCATTTTGCTGAAGTTAAAATTCCTCTAAATTTAAAGCAGACCCACCCAGTTGATGGAATGAAGGGAAACTGGATAATTTTAGTAGAGTCCAGCCCCTGGGTCAGGTGCAGGAGGATATAGACTCTGGCAGATATATTAATCTAGTTTAATCAGGGAAGCAGAACCCACCAGGACATATGTGTCTGTTACATCAGTGTGACCTTACACACAAGAGAGCTGGTCAGATGGGCTCTGTCAGGCCCTGCTGCTCATGCCTGATGCTGGGACTTGAAGTCCACAAGGCAGCAACTGGGAAAGGAAGATGGAAGTAAAGTGGGAAGAGCAGGAGGAAGCCAGATGCACGGTGTGAGCTGGAGCCCAGGAGGACAGACTGAAACCCTGGTCAACTCCTGTTGTCTCTGATCTCAGTGCTGTAAGTGTCCTGCAGGAGAGAGGACCCTTCATCAAAGTCCAAGAGGCTGGAGGAGGAACCAGGGGGAGGTGGGGCCTTGCAGGCTCAGCTGTAGCCTCACACCAACGAGATGAGTCAGCAGATCCATGAAGGCATGTGGGAGCCACAAAAAGGGCTGCTACCTCCCGTCTGACCTCCATGTCTCCCACAAGATGCTCCTTTCTGGCCTACCCTCACCTGAAATCTACAAGGAAGGGCATTGTGGGAAATGCAGCTCAGCCTGGCTAAACTGACCCTTTACAAAGTCATCACAGCAGATAAGTTGGAATTCAATGATGGCAAACAAGAACATGTTTTCTCCCAGTGATGAGGCTAGAAAGTCAGCAGCTGGACACTGGATGTCTGGTTGTTCTTATGTCCAGAGGGTTGGGTTTGGGCCAATTGGTCACATACAACAGTTCTCCAGACAGAGAGAGGTGAGGATCAGAGCAGAGGGGAGGTGGGCCGAAGGCTTCTCTAGTAATCCTGGTTCTAGCTCCAGGCAGGGCCATGCAGGAAGAAGAGCCTTGTTGAGTGGGACAATGGTGGGAGCTGAGGCATCTCACTCCTCAGAGGCCAGAGGTGGAAACGCAAAGCGATTCACCATTTTTAAGCAACAAAAAAGGGGATGTCAGGGAGGTAGAGCTCTTCAGAGAGTGAAGAGGAGGGTCCTTGGGGCGAGTGGTGATAATGTCTAAAGCTTGGTCACCACCTCAAGAAGTCTGTGGCATGAGAAAGACCAGCTCATGGTCGGTAGACAATAGCCTATTTCAGAGGAAAGGATCACAGGGTTAGAAAAATATGGCAAACAAAACAAAATAGCCTGCGTGTAGCATTTTATAGTAATCCCTTCCTTCTCAGAAGCCAACGTGGGCCACCTCACCCAGTCTCCAGCCTCCCTCAGCCCCCTCAGTGACCAGTGACAGCCTCAGGTTGGGCACCTGGCTGGAGAGTGGCCATCACTGAAGTGCTGAGCTGGGCAGGTTCCCCTCTCTCCTAGGAACTTGAATTAGGAGATACTGAGAACCAAGAGGGAATTAAGCAGAGGACCATAGGGCTTGAAGCAAAAAGCCTGGCAAATAGAAAGGGCCAGCTGGTTATTAGAGAAAGTGGCCATCTTGGGCCCTGCCTAGGCTGGGGAGTGATGGGAGAAGCCACTCAAAAGAGGGCCAGAGGGAGCAGAGATGGGTAGAGATTGCCTAAAAGGAGGTTCTCTCCCCAAGCCTCTGCACCCCAAAAGATATACCCATTTTAGGGCTTTTCTATTTTTTCTTTTTCTTTTCTTTTCTTTTCTTTTTTTCCTTTTCTTTTCTTTTTCTTTTCTCTTTTTTTTTTTTTTTGAGATGGAGTCTCACTCTGTCACCCAGGCTGGAATGCAGTGGCACAATCTTGGCTTACTGCAACCTCCGCCTCCCAGCTTCAAGCAATTCCCCTGTCTCAGCCTCCCAAATAGCTGGGACTACAGGCATGCGCCACCACACCTGGCTAATTTTTGTATTTTTAGCAGAGACTGGGTTTCACCATTTTGGCCAGGCTGGTCTCGAACTCCTAACCTTGTGATCCGCCTGCCTCAGCCTCCCAAAGTGCTGGGATTACAGGCTTGAGCCACTGTGCCCGGCTTCTTCTTCTTCTTTTCTTTTCTTTTTTTTTTTTTTTTTTTTGAGACAGAGTCTCGCTCTTGTCACTCAGGCTGGAGTGCAATGGTGAGATCTTGGCTCACTGCCACTTCCACCTCCCAGGTTCAAGCGATTCTCCTGCCTCAGCCTCCCGAGTAGCTAGGATTACAGGCTCCTGCCACTACACCTAGCTAATTGTTTTTGTATTTTTAGTAGAGACCAGGTTTCACCATGTTGGCAAGGCTGGTCTCGAACACCTGACCTCAGGTGATCCACCCACTCAGCCTCCCAAAGTGCTGGGATTACAGACATAAGCCATGGCACCCAGCCTCTTTTTTTTTTTTTTTTTTTTTTTTTTTTTTTTTTTTTGAGACCAGTGTTGCTCAGTTGCCCAGGCTGGAGTGCAGTGGCACGATCATAGCTCACTGCAGCCTGTAACTCCTAGGCTCAAGTGATCGTCCCACCTCAGCCTCCTGAGTAGCTGACACTACAGGTGTGCACCACTATGCCTGGCTAATTTTTTTGTATTTCATTGCTAGAGATGAGGTCTTATCATGTTGTCCAGGCTGGTCTCAAACTCCCAGGCTCAAGCAATCCTCCAGCCTTGGCCTTCCAAAGTGCTGGGATTACAGGCATGAGGGACTGCGCACGGCCCTCAGGGCTTTCCTAGCCCCTATAAACTAGTTCTTATTGATAGATGCCTCCAGAGCGCTGTAGCCTTATAATAACTCCCACCCACCTCATTCCCTTTTCTTTAGCTCCGTGAGGATAATTTCTGTTACTGGAGCAAGAGCTCCTTGATGGATCAAGGCTACACTTTTACCTCACCCCATCCTTGCAACAAACCTAGGAGAAAGAGGCCATCGGAATCCTTCTCTAGAAAACCTGGGTACTAGGGCCAAGGCCAGACAAGGCGTAGGGGGAGCCAGGACTCAGACCCAGGCCTCCAGGTCATAATCTTTGCTGTTCTTCTTCATTATCCGGCCCTCTAGGGTCTGGACAGCTGAAAGATGCTGGGCAGGCAGGATGTGTTTGTGCCTTTCCTCTTAGGGCTGAAGAGGGTTGAGGAGAGCAGAGGCCCAGGGGCTCATGGAAGACGCAGGAAGCTGGCGGACCTTCCCAGCTTCTGCTTCTGGGGTGTGGTGGGGGGAGTTCATTTTCCGCAGCCACATGTGTGAGCCCTGCCAGAGGCTCTGGAACGAGGTGACAATTCTGAACTGACGTGAAGAGCCTTTGGTTCTAGCTCCAGGTTGCTGCCCCTCACTTTCCACTGACGGGAGCAAAGTGGGCCCTCACATCTGCTGAGGGTCTTTTAAGAAAGAGTGGGGTCTAAATAAGACAGTGCAATGTGGTCACGCTGATTCCAAAAGATGCACAAAACAAAAGGCTCAGGCCCTTAGAATCTTCCTCTTAGGGCTTATTTTAAGGAATAAATCCAGAGAAAGAATAAAAAATTCTGCATGCAGAAAGATGTCCAGGGTGTGTGCTGTTTTCAATCAGGGCCCTGCTTTCAGGTCTATAAAATGATGTCTGTGAGGTAAGGGCGCCCATCACAGTCACTCCCTGGGGAAGTAGCATTGGTGGGCCCCACACCAGCCTCCCCATAGGGGGAGGCTCCCCAGATCCCCAGACCTCCTGCCCCAGACCCACACAGGAAGACGGCCTCGGGCTCCTCAGGCTAGGGGCTTCTGCCTCCTGAGTTGTGCCTGATGTTGGGCCCACCAAACCCTTCATGAGGCTGCTGCCTCCTCCCACCTCAGGCCCCACCTCTGCCTGGCTGACTAGGATCCAGCCCCAGCCACATTTCTGGTCTTTCAACATACCAAGTACTTCCTTTCTTCAGGGCCTTCCTACCTGGTTCTTTTTGCCTGGAACTTAGATGTCCCCTTCCAAAATACCACAGACTGGGTGGCTTGTTTGATAGAAATGGCGCGGTGGCTCAAGCCTGTAATCTCAGCACTTTGGGAGGCCAAGGTGGGCGGATCATGAGGTCAGGAGATCGCGACCATCCTGGCTAACACGGTGAAACCCTGTCTCTACTAAAAATACAAAAAATTAGCCGGGCGTGGTGGCGGGCGCCTGTAGTCCCAGCTACTCAGGAGGCTGAGGCATGAGAACGGCGTGAATTCCGGAGGCGGAGCTTGCAGTGAGCCCAGATCACGCCACTGCACTCCAGCCTGGTCAACAGAGTGAGACTCCGTCTTGAAAAAAAAAAAAAAAAAAAAAAAGAAATGTATCTTCTCCCAGTGCTGGAGGCTGGAAGTGCAGAAGCGGGGTGTCAGCAGGCTTGGTTTCTGGTGAGGTCTCTGCCCTTGGCTTGCGGACAGACACCTTCTTGCTGTGTCTTCACATGGTCTTCCTTCTGTGTGTGCATGTCCCCCAGTGTCTCTCTGTGTGTCCAAATTTTCTCTTCTTATATAAAAACACCAGACACATTAGATTAGGGCTCACCCTAAGAGCATCATTTTAACTTAATCACCTCTTTAAAGATCCTATCTCCAAACACAGTGACATTCTGAGGTTCTGGGGTTAGGGCTTCAACATATGAATATGGGGTGAGGGAGGGACAGAATTCATCCTGTGCCACCACCCTTGAAGTCTCTCCTCCAGTGGCATTTTTCCAGGAGTGCCACCAGAGGCCTCTGCACAGGGCTGTCTGGGCAGCTCGCTGCAGGTGTTGCATGGCTGAGCCCTCTTCTGCTGGCCAAGACCCTTGCACTGCGTGGAGCTCCACCCATCCAGGGAAAGGAGAGCCTTTTTCTTTGCCAGAGGCGCCGTCTGCTCATGAAGCCATGCATGGGCTCTGTGTGCCCTGGGAGAACCCTATCTCTAACTCTAATACAGGACCCCCATGAGCACCTGAAAACACAGATTTCCCCTCTCCCCATCCTGCCACCTGTACCCTTTCAACTCTCCCGCGTCACCCTGTATGTTTTCTGTGATGCATGCCAATAGCTCGTCCTGGTGGTTCAGGGTTCTGCTCTGTATTTGACCATCTTAACCTCTAGAAAGGATCTGGCCCTATTCAGTGTCACGTCCTCCTTTTAGTGCCAAGCCTGGCATCTAAGTCAATCACCGGAGGAAGGAAAATGCTCTGCTCATCCTTCGGAGCCCTTCCTGGCAGATGCCAGACTCCCCTCTGCCCACATTTGTTCCCAGCTCCGATGAGCTCATCCCAGGAGGAAAGAGCAGTGAGTGGGAGAACCAAGGGGCTGTCCAAGGAATGGGCAGTGGGAAGAGTTCACCAGAGGTCAGGCGGCTGCTGGCTGCCTGAACCCCAGCGGGTGGAAATGCTGATTGAGACGGAAAAATGTCTCGAGCAGAGAGGAAGGAGCTGAGTGAGCCTTGGAGACGTATAAGGTGCACTTACGGGAGGAGAGGGAAAGAAAACACAACAGCCATGTGAAAGAACCCACAGTCTGCGGGCAAATGCCACCAAAGGCAGCCCCGGCCTCAGATGGGTGGGAAACGTGCGGGGCCCGGACGACTGGGGCCAGTGCCTCTGTGAGGGCAGCCCATAATACCTGCAAGGCCGGCATGTAAATCACTCACATGCATGGCATGTCGCGGAAGACATTAGCCTCTAAGGAAAATCCCTTCCTGACCCACTGGTTCATCTATTTTGCGGGTGTTGTTTTTGGAATAATTTTGGGCATGGAACTCGCAGGAATATCATTTGGATATTTTTCTTGAGGCCTAGTGAAAAAAGGATTGGCCAGCCGGGTCACTGAAAGCCCAGAGGTACATTTTTGAGATTTCCTTTTCATGGCTTACAGGGCCATGGTAAATCCAGGGTAATATTTTTCCTTGCAGGTGAATATATTCATTTTTTGGGTTGTTGCTAGGTCCCACAAAGTCCTAGGAAGTGGCCTATTGTTCAGGGTTGGGAGGCAAAGGCATATAAGTAATGACATTCTTATTAGAGGTTTGATGAATGAAATGCAATAATCAAGTTTCTTTTGTTCTGCCTATGGGGCCCACAATTGTTAATCTATAACTTGCTATATGGATTCAAACTTATTAATCATTTTAAAGCAAAATTCCATTTAATGACTGAAATAGAAAATGAGGCCTTGAAGAAATGAAATGTCAGGCTGGCCCCATTGTTCTCCCCAGTGGATGCCAACTGGCAGATTCTTGAACTTCTTCCCCAGAGAGGGTTTGGAGGAGCTGAGGCTGTTGAGACAGGGGAAGGTGGGTGGAGCTCATGGGTGAAGTGTCATCTCTGCCCCATGCACAGGCGTGGACAAGGCCTTGTGGCTCCAGGCGAGACCTCTGGTGTCTCCACATCCGTGTTAGCAGTGGCTTCCTTGGAGGGTGGGCCTCGCCCCATTTACTGCCATGGTTTGCTGTCGGGACTGGAAAGCTGGGCTGAAAAGGGTTCAGTCTTCCTGGACAGAGGTCATCAAGAGAATTCTAGAATTCTAGTTTCTTTTCTTTTTCTTTTTTCTGTTTTTTTTTGAAATGGAGTCTCTTTCTGTCTTCCAGGCTGGAGTGCGGTGGAGCAATCTTGGCTCACAGCAACCTCTGCCTCCCGGGTTCAAGTGATTCTCCTACTTCGGCCTCCCGAGTAACTGGGATTACAGGTGCCCACCACCACACCCAGCTAATTTTTGTATTTTTAGTAGAGACGGGGTGTTGCCATGTTGGCCAGGCTGGTCTCGAATTTCCGACCTTAGACAATCTGCCTGCCTCGACCTCCCAAAGTGCTGGGATTACAGGTGGGAACCACTGCACCTGGCTGGGAATTCTAGTTTCTTATATCTGTAGAGCTCTTTAGGATCTGTGAAATATTTTTACAGCTGTGTCCCATGTAACCTCACAGCATTTTTGGGAGGTAAGTAGGCATGGTTTCTTGGCCTCTTTAAGATAGGTGAGTAAATCAAGGAACAGGGTAGCAAAGTGACTTGGCCATCACCAGATTGAGGACTCCAAGCCAGGTCTCTTCACTTGTAGTCTAGTGCACCTTCTTACCCCACAGTGCACCAGGCTGGGCCCAACCAGGGAAAGGAAAATGGGCCTGCCTCTCTTTACAATGGGCTTGTGCAACAGAGAAAGTCCTGGTCCTGATGGTTTGCAAGAAATGAGTATGGCTTATTTGGTTTCTTGCCTGTCTCTACCACTAGAAAGTGAGGAAGTGAGTGGAAGAAGGGACATTGGTCTGCTTTGTTTTCTGTGTTTCCCCAGTGCCTGAGTATGTGCTCAATAAATATTTGATAAATGAATTAGTGGATGAACAAATGAATGAAGCAACCTATCTCAGGACTGAGGCTCCTCCATATCCAGACACCATCTAATAGTCCTTCTCTGGGTCCTCAAGACCCTTCTAGCTCTTTCCTCTCGGAGAGGTTCTATGCACAGGGACCAAGGATCCCTGCTTACAGAGCAGAGTCGGCACCTGTCAGCACAGCCTGTCCTAGAAGGGGAACCCCCTGCTGCGGCCCCATCCCATCTCATACTTCCCAGACATTCTATTCTTCAACACTTAAAAAAAATCAGCACAATATTGGTTTGTCTATTTTTTGGAATCAAATCAATCAATACAATTATTCTGCAAACATTATTTGAGCACTACCTCCGTGGCAGGCCCTGCACTTGGCTCTGCAGGAGCTGCCAGGTATAGGCTGGGCCCCCATGTGTCAGGCCCGCATGTGCAGGAGCTCTGAGGGCACAGAGGGAGAGAGGCAAGGCCACTGCCAGCCTAGCCCCTTTCCCCAGAGCTCCAGCTGTCTGTGTTGCATAACACTCTACCTTCAGTTTAGTGGAGTAAAACAAAAATGACCATTGATTATCATTATCTTTCATGGCTCTGAGGTTGACTGGTGCAATTAGGTGGTTCTTGTCTGGGGCCCCTCATTTAATTTTTGACAGGCAGTGGCTGGAGTCACCTTGAAGGCCTCTTAATTCTCACATCTGGTGATTTAAGTTGGCTGTTGGCTAGAACCCATGAGGCTCTCCATGTGTCCTGGGCTTCCTCACAGCATGGCCAGTGGGTTCCAAGAATAAGTATCCCCACAGAGCCAGGTGGGAGCTGTATCATCTCCTGAGACTTAGGAAGTCACTTAAAGTCACTACTACCTTGCTCTATTGATTGAGGCAATCACAAAGACCCACTCAGGCACAAGGCGAAGGCACAGAGATTTCACTTGATGGAGGAATGGTAAGGCCTCACTGTAAGAAGAGTCTGCAGGATGGAACAAAGTGTGTGGCCATTTAGGCCAATCCAATCTGCCATACCCAGAGACCCTGGGGTGGAGGAGGAAATTTTGTTCCTTTATTTTGTTTCTTTTCTCCTTCCTTCCTTCCTTTCCTCCTTCCTCCTTGTCTTCATTCCTTCTCTCCTTCCTTCGCTTCTTCCCTCCTCCCTCCTTCCTTCTCTTCTTCCTTTTCTCCCTCCCTCCTTCCCTCCTTCCCTCTTCTCCCTCCTACCCTTCTTATTTCCTCCTTCCTCCCCCATCCCTCCCTCCTTCCCTCCTTCCTCCCCTCCTTCTCTCCTTCCTTCCCTCCTTCACTCCTTCCTTCCCTCCTTCACTCCTTCCTTCTTTTCTACCTTTGCTCCTTCTTCCCTTCCTCCCTCCTTCCCTTCCTTCTTTTTTTCTTCCCTTTCTCTCTCCCTCCTTCCTTCCTTCCTCCTTCCTTCCTTTCTTCTTTCCTTCCTTCTCTCCTTCCTGCCTGCCTCCTCCCCGCCTGTCCCTGCCCATACTAAGGCCAGGCTGTGTGGGAAAGGGCTCTTTTTCACCCAGTTTCCTGAGATAGCTGCCAGGTCCATGTGGTTGCCAGGTCAGCTTTCAAGGCAGGAACCATGGAGACTTTGTCTCCTCAGCTGTCAAATCAGAGTAAGAGGAACAGCACAGGCCTTGCCTTTGTGATGTGATTGTTGTCATGAATGTAGGGGCCAGAAATGGCAGAATATTTAGAGTCTGGCAACCTGATTGTGAATCTCAGCTCTTCTCATCCTAACTCTGTGCCTTCAGGACAAGAGCAACTCTAATACTAAGTATTCGTCAGGCCCAGGTGCTAGTGAAAGCTCTTCATGTGTATTTTCCTACTTAAACCTTATGACAACCCAGTAGGTGGATATCATGGTGCCCTTTATGTAGATTAAGAAACAGAGGCTCAGAGAGACTGAAACACTCATCTCAGGTCACACAGCTAAGTGGCAGAGCCAGGCCCATCTTACCTGAAGTTTGAGCTGCGTTCTTCCCCCTCCCCACTGACCTACCCACGTGGACACAGGGCTTCCTCATCGAGGACTACTGGGCTTATTCACACCCACTGTCCAGGCTCGTTCTGAGAGAGATGGGGGGAAGTCACATTGGAAGAGGTCACAACAGATGTCAGCCGGGACAGCCAGCTCTGTGCGGAGCAGAACCAAGGCCCCAGAGCCTTCGAAGCAACCCATTTGCAGGCGTTCCAGCAGCTCTCTGCTGCTGGCCTCTCGGCTCCCCACCTTTCACCTGCAGCCTCAGTTCCTTGGTCCTCTGGGCTTTCCAAAGCAGCAGGGCTGGCAGGCTCCTCACTGCCCCCAGCGGGAGAGGTGGCCTAGAAAGGGCAACAATATGAACGGCCATACTGAGTCAATCATACTTGCCAAGGCCCTGACCCCCCAAAGTCTTCGCCTTGGTCAGCTCTCAGGTCAGTGTCCTCTGCCAGTCCTTCTAACCTGGCTCCCCTCTTCTTCACCTCTCAGCCTACTCCTGACACACTGGCCTTCCTCTTTGCCAAACCTTTCAAGTTCTTCTCCTCTCAGGGATTTTATACTTAAACTTCTTTCTGCTCCACCCCAACCCCCCTAGCCATCCTTCACGCAGCTCTCTCTGCTTTTATATCACCTCCTCCATGCAGCCCTCCCGGATCACCCTGTCTAAAGTAGCCACCCTTATGCCAACTGCTTCCATCTCTTTACCTTGCTTTACTTTCCTTCATGGCTCTTCTTTTTATTCCCACCTAAAATTATGTTTTTATTATGTTTATGTCTTTCTCCCCCAACTGGAACTCTCGGGGCAGGAAGAGTGTCTATTTTGTTCACTTCTGTATGTCCAGCATCAACAACATTTCCAGAACATGGTAGTATCCCCCCAAATATTGCTGAGTATATAAGTGAATAAAAGAATGAAAATCTCCCTCTCAAAACTGACTGGGGCTGCATAAAGGAGTCAAGGACCATCGCAGTCAATGAGAGGAGAGGGCTCTCCAGGAAGTCACACAGTGGGAGGGGCAGGGACAGATGTGTAAGGAATTGGTGGTGGGAGCGGCTCAGCAGCCCTGCCTGAGGACCCCCCCAGAGCTGGAAGACCACTAGAGGCCTCATCTATTTCTGATGCCAGAGTCATTCCTTGGCCGTGGAAGAATCGTAGGAGTTAAGTAAGGAATTGGGAGTCACATCCCAGTTCTGCAACCTGTTAGCTTTGTGCCAGTGAGACAATGAATTAACTACTCCCAGTCTCAGTTTCTGCTACTGTAAGGTGGTGTGGAACACAAGACAGCTTTTGTGAGGATCAAACAGCAAGTGCATATCAAACTCTTAGACTCGGTGGATGTGCCTGTCTGTCACAGAGGCCAGCCTCATACTCACTGCCTTGGTCATCTGGGAAGCAAGATCTGAAACTCAAAGCCTCATCTCTACCTGAGGGAATGGCATTTGCCCATCAGAATATGTTTTTTTCCTTTCATATTTTACAAGAGTTTGTTTGTTTCAGGGGGAAAGCACAAGACCTGCCTCAGAACACCTGGGCAGGGTCTCAACTCTGCTGCGTAGCCCTGGACCCATCACTTTGCCTCTCTAAGTCTTGCCTTCCTCATTGCACTGAGATGAACAATGGTTCACCGTCCCCTACACACACCACATTGAATTGCATATTAGCCCTTTATGCTTAAAATTCTGCATCTTTCACTGGATCTTAATTTTATATTTATTTCCATAAAATATAAATTTGCCTTTTATAAATATTTCATTTATATGTCTATCTATATATATTTTATAAATCATTATATCTACTTCTAGAATCTCAGATATTTACATATAGAGGGGCAGCAGGGTGTGAGAGTGAAGAGAGGGGACTATGGAATTAGAAGGTGTAAGCTCAGATCACTTCTGTACTTCTGGCATCAACAACAGTGACAGAACGTGGTAGTTACCTCAAAGGACCCCAAAATATTGCTGAATACGAATGAATAAATGAATGAATGAAAATGAATGAATGAAGTGGCCCTACTGTTTACTAGAGGTGACCTTTGACAGGTGTATTACTTTCTCTCCACCTCAGGTTTCATCATCTGAAAATGAGAAGGTATGAGGACCTACCTTGTAGATTTGTTTTGAAGAGTAACTGACAAAAACCACATGAAGTTGTGCATTGGGCTGCATATCAGCATTATTTGTAAGAGCCAAAAGGTGGAAACAGCCCTAATGTCCATGAAATGAACAAAATGTGGAACATACGTGCAAGAGAATATTCTTCAGTATTCAAAAAGATGGAAATTCTGACGCACATTATAACACAGATAAATTTTGAAGACATTATGCTAAATTAAATACACCAGTCACTAAAGGACAGGTATTGCAGTATTCCACTTACATGAGGTCCGTAGAGAAGTCAAATTCATAGAGACAGAAAGGAGGATGGGGGTTGCCAGGGGCTAGGAGGAGGGCGAATGGGGAGCTGTTGTTTAAAAGGTAAGGAGTTTCAGTTTTCAAGGTGAAAAAAGTTCTTTGGATGGATGATGATGATGGTTGCACAATGGTACTAATGCACTTAATGCCACCTGACTGTACACTTAAAATAGTTAAAATGGTAACTTTTATGCTATGTATATATATGCATATAAAAACATACAAATAAAGTATAAAACCTATATAAGGTACTCACTGTGGTGCTTGGCATAATAAATATTAGGTTTAAAACTAAATAAATGAAATAAGATACCCTTTGCAAGAATGAGTGGTATCAAAGAGCTTTATAATCTGTAATGCGCCATCAAAATACATCATGTTCCCACCATGCTGTACCTGCAAGGTGAATTCTAGTGGCAGTGGATCGCACCCAATGTGACAGTCAGTCGCTTCTGGAAAGGCTTCCTTTCCCATCACTTCCCTACACATCAGCTTCTCGGCCTGTTTGCTGATGGGCAGTGGATGCCCCTAGAAACGGATGCAGACAGGTGTTTGGGCATCCCACTGTTGACGGAAAAGCAGAAGCAAATCATCCTCTAATTTGTTGGCCAATGAGTCCAGATCTTCATGATTCATAACTTGTTGGATGTTGTGTTTCAAAGCAAAGCTCAGCAGTGTGTGATTTCGGTAGTGTGGGAGAGAGGGCTTCTTTGAGTGTGGGGAACATGGGGAACGCAGCCCACCACCCAGTCCTGGGAAGACTCGCCAGTGTTACTGCAGATCCCAGTGCCGAAGGCGGGTTTGCATTTCAAGTCCCGTGTCCACTCAGGAGGGAAAGTGGTCTGGGCTCTCTGGCCAACTTAAGGGAGATCAGAAGTTCTCTTATTTTTAAAAGATTCTATCCCTACTTGCCTCAAAAGGATGCTCCCATATCCACACTGGCAGAGGGCTACTCAGGCTCAGGGATTGTCCCTGGGGTTTAATAACTTCCTTCTTTTCCTCTTAGGCACAGCCCAGGTCCAGGAGGCAGGAGACCTGGGTCCTGCCCTGCCACCTGCCATCACCATCTCAGGAAACTTGCAGAGACGCATCTAACTGCCTTGCACCTCAGTCTCTGGTACTGCAAAACTGGAACTCATCGTTCAGATCTGAGGTGGGTTGAGGAAAGGAGAAGGTGCTGGTGATGAAGAGGGCCTTGGAATGAGAGTCGGGGTCACACTGGCCACAACTTCTCCCATTCTCTGCTTGAAGTTCCTTTATGATTGGAGAGGCTGGCAAGTGAGGCAGGCAAGACCATCAGCTCTGGAGTCCGATGGCTCAGGTTTCAGATTCCAGTTCTACAACTTACTGACCTGTTTCAGTTTCCTCATCTGCAAAAGAGATTAAAAACACAAAACAGGCCAGGTGCAGTGGCTCACGCCTGTAATCCCAGCACTTTGGGAGGCCAAGGCAGGCAGATCACGAGGTCAGGAGATTGAGACCATCCTGCCTAACACGGTGAAACTCTATCTCTACTAAAAACACAAAAAAAATTAGCCGGGCGTGGTGGCGGGCGCCTGTAGTCCCAGTTACTCCGGAGTCTGAGGCAGGAGAATGGTGTGAACCTGAGAGGCGGAGCTTGCAGTGAGCGGAGATCGTGCCACTGCACTCCAGCCTGGGCGACAGAGCAAGACTCAGTCTCCAAAAACAAACAAACGAACAAAAAAAAAAAAAAAAAAAAAAAAAAACCCTGCCTGCCTTGTGTCATTACTATGAGGATTAGCGGATTAGCTAAATTGATTTTTGTTAAGCAATCCACACAGTTCCTGGCACATAGTAAACCACAGGCGAGCGCATGGGTTCCTCGTCCCTGTTGCATTTGACAGAGGACTTGCCTTAGTAGCGAGCTCTCTCTCCCCTGATCTGTGCAGCTCTGGGATGTGGCCTAATAGAAACAGATCTAAAGGGTTGGTGGGGATTGGGTTTAAAAGAGATTGTGGAACAATGATCAACACAGAAGCTACCCTGGAGATTTGCTAAAAGGTTCTTGCATTCCTTTAATTAACTTCCATGAGGGGAGGACAGAAATCAAATTAATAAATCAGGAAAGAATGCTGACATTTAGGGAAAAAAATGAGCTTTGATGTCAAACAATCTTCAGTTCAGATCGACTCTCTCACTGTGTGGCTTTAGGAAAGTTGTTTAAACTCTCTGAATCTCACTTTCTGTATCCAAAATGTGTGCGTTGCATTCCTTTCCATTCAGGGTTCCTGTGAGAATTAAATGAGATGACGTAAGTCAATATCTAGCTTAGCCCTGCTGTCTTCAATTTAATACTCCTACAAAATTTTGCAGTTCCTCCTATCGAGAGGTGCAGTTTATTTTCTCATTGCTGAATATGGGTTGACCCTTGCGAGTGGCGTTGACCAGAAGAATGCAGTGGAGGTGACATCATGCAACTAGACCTTAAGAGACAGTGCAACTTTCACTGGGGCTGTCCTGAAGCACTGCCCAGAAACCTCAGATCAGGAAACTGGTCTAGCCTTCTGGAAGACGAGAGGCCCCAGGGAGGAGCATCAGGGTGTCCAGTCAAGTGTCCCAGCACAGCTGCTAGACATGTGCCTGAGGGCGTCTTGGGACCTTCCAGCTGAGACAAGCAGAAAATCACACAGCCAACAATTGTAAAGCAATTCTGGTTGATTTAAGTCGTCAAGTTTTGTGGGACAGTTGTGTTATATAGCAAAGCCCACTTGAAACAGCCCTTAATATAGACTGGTTGAATTGAATAACTGTAGAAGTGAAAATCCCTCGAAAAATACAGCACATACTTTTAAGCACAAGCTACTATTATTATTCATACTGACTAGTTATAATAAGAATACAATAAGAGGTAACAATGTAACAATCATGGTTGTTTGATGACTTCTTATTTCCTGTCCCCTGGGAGAAGACCACAGTCAGTTGGAACAGGCTTTGACAGGCTCAAATAAGCAGCAACCTTCTTTGCACACAAACATTTTAAATCTCTCTGTCTTTTCCTGTCTGTAATAGCTCTGCATCGCCTCACTGGGCCACCTGGGATGGTGCCACAACTCCTATTAATATTGCCATACGTGGCAGCATTGCACTCGAGTCCCACGCTCTCAGCTGCCTGTGTGTGGCACAGAGCCTATTTTTAGTGTTTTACATCTATAATTATGTATGTTTCACTGCCTCTCAAATGCATATTTGCTCTGGGGAGAGGTTATGCTTATGTAATCTCAGCTATTTTTGATAGGACAAAATGTGTTATACCAACCTGCTAAGTCTCATTCAACCAGAGCAAACAGTCCAACAGTCTCTTCCTCACTCAAACTCCCATGTAAGCAGGGGTGATATTTGAGACATTTTGAGTACTGGTAAAACATTGTCACTGACAAATCAGAATAGAACCAGCCATTACATCACATTGGTGTTTACAGCTCTGTTCTTAAGGGCCAATTCAGACTACAAATCTATTCATGATTTTTACAAATTAACATTCCTTGCAAGGAAATCAATCAACTGGGAAGGGGAGCTCAGTGTGATCCTGGTGTTATCCGGATGACATCAGCTTTGTTGACTGCCTGGATCAGTTTCCCAAGGTGTCATGTCCTTGGCCAAGAAGTTTTTCCAAAGGAGTTTTCTAGCTCAGAAGGAAGAAGAACTGGCAAAGTCAAGACCAACTTGGTGGGCCTTAGTGATGGAGATATGGGGCCCAGGCCTAGCAGATGAAGCAGGTGACCTGGAGAGGCCCCCACTGTGGGGATGCTGCGGAGATCCAGACAGGGACATGGGTGAGGGTCAAAGCAGCTAAGCAGCTGACATTGGGAAGCAAGCTGATAGGGGCAGGATCCCAGGCCTGCAGAAACCAGGAGATCTTAGATGCCCCAGGAAAGGGGATTCTGCCTAGGGGAAATACACAGTCTTTTACTCATTCATTTACTCACTCATTCATTCAGTGGGCATTGACAGAAGTGTCTCCTGGGAGCCAGATACTGCCCTAGTTGCCAGGGAAACAGACAAAAACTTCTAGCTTACTTATAAGATATCTGTTTTTCTCTATGTATTAAAATGTTTGAGTAGAAAACTTAGAAAATACAGAAACGAATAAAGAAGAAACCCCTTCTTCTGGATTGTCATCTCTTAAAGACCATCCTTGTTAATGTCTGGCTTATCTCATTATTTGTACATGGTATATGCTTTTTAACCTCAGAATTGGGATTGTAGCCTATAAACTATTTTTCACTCAGTATTATATTTCCAGAAACTTCTTACACCTCTAATAGTTTTTCTGAATATGACTTTTAATGGCTGCAGAGAATCTCATTTTGGGGACTTGCTATTAATTATTTAATGGCCCTCAATTCTCATCAATGTTGTCTCCAAATAAAAAATTTTATATCCCCTTAAAATTGTCATTTATGGCCAGGCATGGTGGCTCACGCCTGTGTTCCTAGCACTTTGGGAGACTGAGGTGGGCAGATCACCTGAGGTCAGGAGTTTGAGACCAGCCTGGCCAACATGGTGAAATCGTCTCTACTAAAAATACAAAAGCCAGGCGTGGTGGCACATGCCTGTAATCCCAGCTACTCAGGAGGCTGAGACAGGAGAATCGCTTGAACCCCAGGAGGTGGAGGTTGCAGTGAGCCGAGATCACATCACTGCACTCCAGCCTGGGCAACAGAGTGAGACTCCATCTCAAAAAAAAAAAAATTGACATTTATATGCCACAAAAACATGCCACCTAGTACCTTCATGAGAAATGAAAATAAATAGAGTGGTGGTCTCTTCTATTTGAGAAGTATATCAGAACACAAGTGAGTGAAAGTTATAGTACTATATCAAATAACCTTAATTTGCTCTAGTTTGTACAAAAATTTTCAAACTTCCATACTTTTTCATACATTATTTTCACAATTATAACTAGCAAAATGATAATAATTGTCATTGGCAAGAGTACAGAGAAATGAACACTTACATATTTCTATTGAGAGTTCAAATTTCACTGTGTTGAAAGATTTTTAAATGCTCAGACCCAGCATTCACCTTCTAAGAATTTGTGCTAAGGAATTAATATTAAAGATATGTACAAAGATTTATGAAAAACAATATTTATATCAGCATTATTTTTGTGCTTAATACATAGTAACTTCTAAAAATGGAAGCTATAATTACCAGTACTAGCATCACCAATTCCCTTTCCAGCCCCATCTGGCTTTTAGAATAAGAATATTATAATTAATATACTTTTACATTGGTCTTCATCTCTTTCCAGAATTATTTTTTGACACTTGCATTGTTTTATAATCATGTTAACTGCAATTATTAAGAAATTAACTTGAAATTTTTGGGTTCTGTGTAAGCACTGTTTCTTTTATATTGCTTTTTCTCATATCTGAATTATTTATTTTGCTTCATTTTTCAGCCACCTGGAGCATTTCTTTGGTGATTTTTGTTTTCAAGAAGTAATAGTCACAACATATGTTGTTTATGAATCTGTCCTGATAAGATTACCTGCACACTTTCGGAGGGCTGTGACTGGGATTGCAGACACCACCCTAGGAGTGGAAGCACAAAAAAGATTACGAATATACAAGAATGGCACCTTGGCTGCATATAGTCTTAGTTCTCAATCTCAATCCTCTGAAAGTTTTTGGATTTTGATAACATTTTATCTTAGAATTTGCTAAGAAGTGTGACCTAGTGAAATTTCTTTCTTTCTTCTTTTGAAGGTAATTTGGGTATTTCTACCCTACACCCCAGAGGACTAAATGATTATAGGATTTTAAATTTTTTATCCTTGAAATGCAAACATTTTAGCCATGTATGCATCAAAGAACTCTTAGAGGGGATAGCAGATCTTTTCTTAGAAGGCCATACAGCTTTCTAAGTAGGTCATAGGGTCTGTAGTGCCCAGCATGCAATTCTGCTGTTATAGCAGAAAAGCCACCAGAAACAATGTATAAATGAGCAGGCATGGCTATGTTCCAATAAAACTTTATTTGCAAAAGCAGGTGAACAGCCTGCCGGGGCAGTTTGCCTTTAGATTCTACAGACACAAGTCTTGCTTCAGCTCAGGGGAATTTTCTGTCATATCTTGAGTTACTTTTTCTCTTTCATTTGCTCTGTTGCCACCATTTAAAATCTTACATGGAGAGTTGATCTGTAGCTTCCTTTCTAGCTTCCTCTCTCCTTTTTTCTTTCTCTCTCTCTTTTCTTATTTTCTCCATTTCTTGTCGTCTTTTCACTGATTCTGGGAGGGTTCCTTGAGCTCACTTCTAAATTCACAGATTCTGTCTTCTGTTCTATTCAATCTGCTCTCTATTGCCCTAAAAACACTAGAACGTTTCCATGATTATGCTTTTCACTGGGAAACTGTCTTTCTGGATTTCAGGGCTTTCCACTAAAAGAAACAATATCTCTAATCTTATGGGAAATACCAAAATTAGAGATCACTTTTACCCTTGTTTATTGGTGTAGTTTTACATCATGAGAGAGTATATGTTTTGATTTCTCGAAATAAGCTCTGTTTTTTAAATCACAGAAACTTTTCCTACCTCTGTTACGTTTTCTTTTATTGTACATATTTGCAGAGGGAAACCTGTTGATCCACTATTACAACTTGAGAAAGATTCTGTTAGAAACCTATTTAAATATGTTACTCACAGAAGAGAAAAGGACTTCTCGGTCTATTCTGTAGGTGTTTTTCTAGTTTGGAGGTTCAGTTGACTATGAGGAACAGAAAGTGGGTGAGTGGGAAGGTGCAGCAGGAAAATGCACAATTTCCTGGCAGTTTCTTTTCACCCTGTGCAGGCATTGGGGCAGCAGCATCCGCAGTCATCTGCAGGGCTGAGATTTGCTCAGTCCACTGCTCGGGACCCTGTCCTGGTCGTCCTCACCTAGCCTTTCCAGTGAGAGCTCCATTTACTCTCCTATTGAGGCAGGAGGCAGAACTCAACTCTGGAGGTGGGGCTTGGACATCAGACCTAATTGAGGACTAGCTAAAACAGATCAGGGCCAGAAGCACCTCCCCGTAAGACACACCCATCAGTGGGCCATGTCAGTTTACCAGTGTCATGGCAACGCCCAGGAGATACCCCTCCCTTTTCATGGCAACACTTGACAACCCAGAAGTTACCTCCCTCATTCTAGACATTTCTGCATGGACCGCCCCTTATTTTGCATATAATTAAAATTGGGTATAACTATGAGTACAGTGGCACTTCTAAGCTGCTACTCTGGGCACACAGCTTATAAGGCAGCCTGTCTTCTACTGTACATTGCTGCTTCAATAGAAGTGGCTGTTTAACACCACTGTCTTGCCCTTGAATTCTTTCCTGGGGGAGGCCAAGAAACCTCCTGGGCTAAGCCTCAATTTAGGGGCTGGCCTGTCCTGCATCAATATGGCAGGAAGGTTTATTATTGTCCTGAGCATGTACTTCTCTGCCATGACTGTACTAATAGCCCCAAATCAGGGCAGCAAATCCTTGCTTTCATTGAGTCTCCTTAGCAATAGTTGTTTTTTTCCTTCCCACACTATATACACCATGTGAAGCCTGGTGTGAGTGGTGCTCTTGGCTGTTTCCTATCGGGGCAGTGGGACAATTCCTCAAGTCCTTTAATCTGCCCCATACAAATTACCCTGGGGTCCACCATAGTAAATAACATGAACCCAAGGTTGAGGAGCTTTTGCAGCTCTTGGGGATCCCCTCCACTTCTGCGGGGGCCCTTTCCATGCCTGCATTAGATGGCAGCCTTCATTCAACCGCTTTCCTTCTCCATCACATCCTTTAAAGAAAAGTACTCAAGTTTCTAGGTTATCCATGGCTTAGTTTCTAGTGCTGATAGAGGTTTTCTTTCTTTCTTTTCTTTCTTTCTTTCTTTCTTCCTTTCTTTCTTTCTTTCTTTCTTTCTTTCTTTCTTTCTTTCTTTCTTTCTTTCTTCTTTCTTTCTCTTTCTTTCTTTCCTTTTTTCTTTCTTTCTTTCTTTCTTCTTTCTTTCTTTCTTCTTTTTCTGTCTGTCTGTCTGTCTGTCTTTCTTTTCATTTTTTGTGTTTTAATTTGGTCATAATAAGGTTTGGAGAGGCAAGGGAAGTAAACAGATAAACTCGAATTGCTCTCTGAAAATGGAAGCCACAGTTTCTTCTTGATTCCTCCTGACAACTTGAATTAACAGACTTGGAAATTTTTCTCTTGCATCTTGCAGTAACTCAAGTCAGTTGGGAGGCACCTGTGGTCCTCCTTGTTGTGAACAGTTCTGTGTTCTCATATGCCTGTGATTTTTCTTTGTTTGCTTCTCTCCATTAACCCATTGCTAGGAGTTCTGTCACAGATTGTGTGGGTCCCTGTGTGAATAATTCAGGCCAGGACAATGGGAGAATGGAATGGATTAAACTGGATGGAGTTCTGTTTGGCTGACTCGAAGATCTAGAAGCTGAAGGAAGAAGAGAGAGCTAGAAGAGGCCAGGGTAAGGAGGTCAGCCTGGAAGGGAGCAGTGGCGGGAAGTTGGGACTCCCTGCTCAAGGTTCCTTTTCTGTGTTTGGTATTTGCAATGGGGGTCTTTCTATTGTGAACACAAAGCCCAACTTAGAGGGAGGTAACTGAGGGAGGGAAACCGAGGCGTAGTTCTGGTTTCAAGTACAGCTGAATTTAAAGTCAAAACAACATCCTTGAGAATCCAGTTTCTATCACTTGTGCTTCCTGCTGTGTTAGATTGATTCTTGGGCTCACTGTAGTGGCCTCTAAAACTTCTGGGTGATAAAGTGGCTACAACAGCTCCAGCCTCACCCCTCCTCCTCCCATCAGCTCAATTCCAACAGCATAGAGCTTGGATCTTTCCCTTGGTTTCCACTAAACATTTTTTTAAATTAATAAGAGCTTTATTGAGATGTAATTTACGTACCATACAGTTCACCCACTTAAAGTAAAATTCAGTGATTTTACTATATTCATGGAATTATACAACCATCAGCACAATCAATTTAAAAAAAATTTCATCACCTCAACAAGAAACCCCATTCCCATTAGCAGTCACTCCCCATCTTCCTTTCTCCCAGCCCTAGGTAACCACGAATCCACTCTCTGTCTCTATGGATTTGCCTGTTCCGGACATTTCATACAATAGGTGGTCTTTTGCACTGGGCTTTTTTTACTTTGCATGATGTTTGAGAGGTTCACCTATGTTGCAGCATGTGCCTGAATCTTCTTTCTTTTCATGGCTGATAATACTCCATTGTATGGATGCATCACATTTTGTTTATACATTCACTGGTTGAAAGATACTTGGTTTGTTTCCACCTTTTGTCTATTACAGTGCTGCTGGGATCATTAGTGTGCATTATGTGAACATTTGGTTTCATTTCTCTAGGGTAGGTATTGAGGAGTGGAATTGCAGGGTGATATAGTTCACCTTTTGAGAAACTGGCTGTTTTCCAAAGCAGCAATACTATTTTACACTCACATCAGCAGTGTCTAAGGGTTCAATTTCTCCACTTCCTTGCCAGTCTTGTTCAGATCTCTCTATCTGGCTGTAGCCACGCTTGTGTTGTGAAGTCATATCTTATGATGGACTCGCACTAAACTTTTGAGAGCTGTTCTGATTGGACCACCCTGGATGGTGAGACCATTCCTGAATCAATCACTGTGTCAAGGTCCATTTTGTGCTGGATTGACCAGACCTGGGTCAAGAACCTCATCCTGGAGATCCTTCCAGACCATGTGGACTCAGAATGAAGAGAAGGGTTGACTCCAAGTTCAAAATCAGAGTCGTTACTAGAGTAAGAGGATCTGGGATGCTGTGAAGATGAGAATGCATGTCTACTAAAGCTCAGCCGCCAGCAGTCTGCTGGGGCTGTGCCCTGACCCAGGCTTGGGTGGAAGTTGGCTTCAGGGTTTAGTCCCAAGGAATTGCTGGTCTGGGATCCCCTTCACTGTGTCCCTGGCACCATGGCCTCTTATCCATGGCACTGACCAGTTCTAGAGGCTTTAGCCCACTCTCACCTCCAGTTTTCACCACAGCAGGGCTGTTGGTGAGGATCTGCAAAGACAGTTTTGAAATTTCTATCAAACAGACCACTCCTTCCCATTCTGGAAATAATGAGTTCTTCAATCTGGCCCATCTGCTGTGTATCTAACAGACGTTCCTCAGACCTCCTGGCCTATAAATACCACCCTTTGCTAATACCCAGTATGGATAAGTTTTTTCTTATTTTTATATACAGTTGGTCATTTTCTGGGGAATCTGGGAAATAGACAGGTATGTGCTTATGTTGTTGTCTTCCTGCACTAGAGAAGTAACTCCAGCATGCTTCCTGGAAACGGCTTATGACTCAAGCTATCTATTTCAAGACTGGGTTAAAAATGATGCTACTTCTACTGAGAACACAAAAATTAGCTAGGCATGGTGGTGTGATCTTGTACTCCCAGCTACTCAGGAGGCTGAGGCAGAAGAATCACTTGAACCCAGGAGGCAGAGGTTACAGTGAGCCAAGATCATGCTACTGCACTCCAGCCTAGGTGACAGAGGGAGTCTCTGTCAAAAAAAAAAAAAAAAAAAGATGATGCTACTTCAAAACACATCATGTCTCATTGGATACTCTCTACATGATCAATAATATAACAGAAGTCAGGTGTCACCTTCTAAACCATGAAGGTTTACTACATGGTGGCCCTATGGAAAACATTTTCATGTATTACCTCATTTAATCATGAAATCCCCATGTTATTCTCACATTATAGGTAAGGAAACTGAAGCTCAGAGAAGTTAAGTGACTTGTCAAAAGTCACACAGTAAACCACAACAATTCACATGTAGTGCTAGAATTTTTAAGTGACCCTGCCTGCCACTGTGATCTTCCCATCACTTTATCTATCCAGACCCTCCTCCAATCCTGTAGAGCCTCCTTGTGAATATGAGAAACCCATCCCCCGACCTGCTCCTTCCTGGTTTGGCCATTATCAGGGTCTGCCTGGCCTCTGGAGTAATCTGCTGTCTGGCTCCCTGACCCCAGTCTTGCTTCCTGCAATCCATCCTTTGCCCTCCAGCCAACATGAACTTTCTCCAGTGCAACACTGATTGTATCACTGCCTGATTCAAAAGGCTTCAAAGCCAAGAGTTGAAAACTCCTCAGTGCAGGACAAGGCCAGGCTCCTGTGATGCTGTCTCTCTTGCTGCCTCCACACCCTCTGCTCTGCTGCTCATGTGAACCATTTGCAAGACCATCAATGCACCATGCTGCTTCTCACTTCTGCCTTTGCACCACTTGTGATTTTGTCTTCTTACCTCTGTCCCCACCCCTTACACTTCACCAGTTTCACTTCTCTCTGCTCTTCATCCTTCAAGGCCAAATCTATGTAGCAGCCCGTAGAAGAAGACACTTCTTCAAAACCACCACCACAGACACAACCACCAGGCCTTTAGTCAGGGATGCAATGGCCTTGTAGCTTCGAATCACACCAGCTTACCTGGTTGACTTGCTTACTAGGTTGTCCTCAGAGTCAGAATAGAAAGACTGCTATGGTCATCTGGTCGACCTGAAACCCTTTTCTTAACAGAGATCAAAGTTTAACCCATATTCCATATGGCCCAGCTCATGTTCCCTGGACCATTTCAACAACCCAGGCATAAGGAGCCTTGGCCAATTTTTCCATCTGCAAATTGAAAGGGAATGTTTCCCCCAGATAATCTCCCAGGCCCTTTTCTACTGTAAATTTCAGGATTGCACGTACTGTCTTATCTTAGGGTCTACAATGAGCTAAACATGATCTCACATTTCCCCATCTCTCTCTGTCTCCTTGCCCCTTGTTCCTTGGTTACTTTCAGGGTACAGCCTGCTCCTGGAAAGTCGTCTGGGCTGTAAGGAGTGGGTACTGCACTTCCATTATTCATGAGTCCCAGGGCGGCAGTCCTGCAGATGGAGGATTTGAGCAGCGGGTCCCCAGCAGGCTGCATGTCCTACTTGAGCAGGAATAAAAGGCCAGGTTGGATGCCTGCAGGAAGGGTAAACAAACCCATACATTTTCTACAACAAAAAAAGAAAAAAAGAACGAAAAGAAATATTGATTATGTGGCATTGAAGTGCCTGGGGCTTTAACAGACATTCAAAATTGGACGCATTGCTCAAGATCAATAGCAGGTTTTATGCTTCTGACCTAAAAAGTACCAGCTCTATGTAATTTAAACACTGACAGCCACGAGGATATCTCCTAGCATCTGGCCTGCTTTCCTCAGGTACCCTGGACACATCTGCTGGCTTCTCTGCAGCCATTTTCCTTTCCTTTTCTTTTTTTTTTTTTTTGCCAGAAGATGACAGTGGATAAATAAAAGGATTATTTTTGGAAATGTGGAATCAACTGCTTCTGATATCATTGCCTGAAATGATAACCTCAGACAGCACTGTTGCATGGCTGAAGATGGGGAGGTCAGCTCGTTGACAGGAGGCAGGGAACAGGGGTGGGTTTCTGAGGTTGGAAATGAAGGACAGGAGAGGTGAGTGCTTCCCGGCCAACCTCCCAGGCCTGGGGCTGTGCTAGGTGCACACAGGTTTTCCCCTTGTCTTTGTGCCAGCCCATGGGATGGGAGGTGTCTGGTTTACAGAGGAAAAAACGCAGTAACTTTCTTGATTGAGTGGGGATTTGGCTGCAGCTAAGGGGTTGGCCAGGTGATTTCTAGGGGAACATTTGTGTCTAAGAATTTTTATACGTGCATATGCACGTGTATGCAGACACACACTCACACATACTTCTTGTTGGCTGGGGGACAAACAGAAGCAGAAGAGGACTGTCCCTGTTATGGCAATGGGCTCTGATGGGCTGAGATTCCATCCTGGCTCCATCAATTATTAGCTGTGACTTGAGACCAGTTACTTAGTTTGCCTTTCTCTCAGTTTCTTCATATGTAAAATGGAGGTGATAATCATAATTAATAATAATAATATCTACAGTTTAGGGTTCTTGGGAAGATTAAAAGAGTCTCTACAGGTAAAGTGTAGCATGAAACAAGCACACAATAAGTGTTAGCGGACTTCAGTAAGCAGGCAGGTTTGGCAGAGAATGTGGCTGCTTCAGGTTGCCAGGATGCAGGCTGAGATGTTGACTTCAACAGCGAGTCCAGTTCAGCAGGGCCGAGGTGAGCTAACACCCACCCCAACATCCCAGGCAGATGCACACAGGTAAAGCATGGCACCAGCCTTTCAGGAGGTAGGTTCCCACCTGTGGCTCCAGCTGCCCTCACCATATCTCAGGCAGTGCCCTCGGGTCCTCACTGGAGCAGGCACCTTAACTGGGTGAGCCTGCAGCTTTTCTGGGTGCCTGATTCTCTTAACCCCCACCCAGAGACGATCTGTGCCCCTTCTGTGCTGGCTTTGTTTATGGGCACAGAGTGCATATGTTGGGCAGAGTTGTGTAAAGTTCTCTTCCCCCCCCTTAATTTTGTGGCAGGATAAGACAGTTAATCTGTTTTGACATGCTATCTAAATGGACCTCAGATCAGTATACGGAAGAAGCCATCCATAAGTCATGTCTTTTATACACATGTACTGGTGTGTACAAGAGGGAGAGTTATATTGGCTGTGAGAGGCAGAATAATAATGGCCGTTATTACGGCGATTTCAGGGTCGCCACATTCACTCCACATATCAAATCCTCTTTCAATGAGGCCAGTTCCATCAGCTGTCAGATTCTATTAAATATATCCCTCAGACCCACTGACCAGCTGACAGGAGAGAAACTCAAAACCACACACCCCCCATTAGCATCATAAAATGTGAAGTCAGCTGGAAGGGATGATAACAGAACTGAAAACAGAAGAGATGAAAATCTGCAATGCCCTCGTGTCCTCCTAAATAGAAACCCCAAGAGTTACAAACACACCCATAAAATACCAAGGTGAAACAACAACAACAAAAACAAAAACATGACAAACATCATCCTGTTGTATGCTTCATAACATAGAATGGTTCTTTTACCTTTTGTTAATGTGAGATTTGCATAAATGTTTCATGAGGTTAATACAATGCATAAACCAAAATGTTTATTAGGCAACATCTGTGCTGTTTTCCCAGATAATGCAGTGTTTCTTCCAAGTCAATGAAATATAACCTATCATAAGGTTGGGTTGTTAAAATACTTGTGCAAAGGCTGTGATCATATTTTACGCTTTTGCAGATGCTCTGGTTCTACCAGAGAATTTCTTAATCAGACAAGAGCTCAAGATGGCTGGCACCTTAAAAAAGAAGGTGTAGAGGTTCCCTTGGAGACAGAGCAAGAGAGGAGAAGAAAGATTTCTGTGAGTTGACTAGATTTGCTGCTCCATTTCTTCAATCGAACTTTCTAAATTTGGATTTGTTTGCAGAGATGTTTGCTTAATACTTGGAGGAAAAAACAATTAGATCTGTACTTAGAATCTACCAAGAAGCAGAGAGTGGGTCAAAATGCCCAATGGCTTTATGCAGCTACAATCCTATCATAATATTGGTTCCATATGGGACTCTTTAAAGGAAAAAACAAAAAAAGTTATGAGACCAATAATTTTTAATGAAACTTGGCTTAGCTCACAAGCAAGGCCAACAGATGAAACAGCAGCCCAAGCTGGAAACACGATTTTTCTTCTTCCTGGCAGGGATGAAAGAAAGCATTGTTTCAATTAAGAAAGAACCTAATAGAGGTATGTTTTGTATTATCAATTTTATGCATGTAAAGATTTAGACATTGTCTCTCTCTCAACATCTTTAAGGGAGTCCCTCTCTTTCTCTGATGGCTGTGTGAGATCATTTTAAATGTGGGAGCCTTCCTGACCTTGCTTTTTGGGTTGGACTTTTGATGGAAAGTTTTAGTAAAAAATTGTTGAAAGCTCTTGTCTCCATCAATTTGGGGCAGATTTTGGAGGTAGAGAAACTTACCAGAAAATGAGGATGGCAGTCTATCTATCTATCATCTGTCTATCTATCTATTATCTCTCTATCTCACTGTAGCATGAGATTTCCCAGTAGTGACATTTTGGGCCGGATAATTCTTTGTTGTAGGGGGCTGCCCTGTGAATTAGGTATGATGTTCAGCAGTTTCCCTGTCCTCTACCCATTAGATGCCAGTAGCATCCTTTCCCCAGTTTGTGACAACCCCAAAAGCCTCCAGATATTGCCAAATGTCGCTTGGAAGGTAACACTGCCCACAAGTTGAGTGTTTTAGTATTTTCCATGAAACACTTGGACATTTGTTTACCGCCATATCTGAGTGTCCTGTGTAGGATTATTTGCTTAAGGACAAAGGTGAGTTTTTATTTAGGTAGCATCTGAGTCTGCTCATATCTAGTGGTCTAGCTCTGTCTGGGTTGGAAAAACTCCATATGTTAGAACACAGAAGAAGAATACGGGTTGTAAATGGCGGCCCATGCTGCCCATGCCACTGTGGAATGAAATGAGCTACAGAAGGAGCCTCTTGTCCAGGTTCCTGCCTTCAGATGAAACAACTAGGCTCAAAGAGTGTTGGTTCAGCCATCACAAGTGTCCAACTGGGGTGGGGGATCTTCCCGGCACCTCCACCTTGTCTCTGCCTTGCGCATCACTCCATTTTATATTTTCTTGAGCTCTTACTGCTATTTGAAATGATCTTGCTTATTTATGTGTATAAATTTGCCTCTATTTTCAATTAACTGTCTCCCCCGCTAGAATGCAAACTCCATGAGAGTAAGGACTTTACTTGCTTTAAATGTAGCCCTTTGTCCAAACTTAGGGGCTTTAGTATCAGACCCAAGATCTGCTGCTGATTAGCTACACTGAATTTGGGCAGCCATTTAGCTTCACTAAGCTACATTTTTCTTCTCTGTAGAATAATAATAATAATAGGATTGGTTCCTATCTGATGGAATTAAATGAGATCATACTTAACACATAATACATGCTCCACAAATACAAGCTCTTATTGCTCAACCACCATAATCATACCTAACACAGTGGTGCCTGGCATGGAAAGAAACACAATAAATATTAGTGAAGTAAACGAATGAATGAATGAACAAATTCTCTTGTGTCTGTCTCTAATTTTATTTTATTTTTTTAAGATGGATTCTCACTCTTGTCACCCAGACTGGAGTGCAGTGGCTGGATCTTGGCTCACTGCAACCTCTGCCTCCCAGGTTCAAGCAGTTCGCTTGCCTCAGCCTCCCCAGTAGGTGGGATTACAGGCACCTGCCACCACACCCGGCTAATTTTTTTTTTTTTTATTGTTAGTAGAGAAGGGGTTTCACCATGTTGGCCAGGCTGGTCTCGAACACCTTACCTCAGGTGATCCACCCACTTCGGCCTCCCAAAGTTCTGGGATTACAGGTGTGAGTCACCACGCCCAGCCTCTAATTTTAAATTTCTCTTGTCACAGTTGATAATTTGCTATCAAATCCCCTTTCCTATTTTCACTGGAGCTGGAATGCCATGGTCTGATAGAATGTTTGTTTCTAAGCAAGTAATTATAGCAATCATATATAAATAAAATATATATTGGGAACAATATATACCCAATTTTTTTTTTTTTTTTTGGTAACATCCCAATTGGTGGTATGTCTTCTCTTAGGAAATAGAATTCTCTGCAAAAGACTTCATTATTTTCTGAAATTCAATTTCCTGCTGACCCAGACAGTCTTCTCTTTCTCATGGGTTTGTGGGGAATCTGTCAATGTCCCGAACTAGGGGAAAGTTGGAGAGGGACACTGGCAAGTGGAGTGCTTGGGTGAGAGGCAGTGCAGTTCTGGAAGGGAGAGGAGTGTTGAGTGAGAGGCAGTGGAGTTCTGGAAGGGAGAGGAGTGCTTGGGTGGCAGGCAGTGCAGTTCTGGAAGGGAGACGCAGTGCTTTGGGTGCATATGACATTGCTCAGCCTCCTCCAGCATCCAAGCGGCAAATCACCATGTGTGAGAAATATGCTCAATCAGAGAAGAAAAAGAGATATAATTATGTCATTTATAATGAATTCTGAAGGAAACAAAGAATTTAAGAAGGAAAACTCTGGAGACAACCAGAGATCCGAAGCCTTTCGGATCATCTGAGCTGCCCTGGAGAAGACGCATAGCTGATCAAACATTCGTGCCGATCATAGGAGGCCGTCCCAGCCCCTGAGAATGCTCGGGAGGAAGCAGAAAAACTCAGGAGCCCAAGCAAACACAGTCCAGCTTTTATTAAAGAAATTATACGCTCCTCTCAGCTTCTACTCGCATCGATAATATCAACTTTTGGACAAACGCATCTCTCTGGGGAACAGGTTCTGAGACTGGCTCCTAATCTTCTTTCTTTGAAGTATCCAAGGGCTTAAAGGCATGTGTCAATATCTGGGGCCTCTGGCCTTTGTAGGAGGGGGTTTGAAAGGGTCCTGCTGTGGAGGAGAGTGAGACCACCAGCGTCCACATCCCCCTTTCCAGTCTGACTGTTTCCATCCAGCCAGCCTTCAGCCTCCAGACCACCGCCTGCCCACGCTGCAGTAAGAACTCCCTGAGGATCCTGGTGTCTCATAAAGAGGTGGTCACCATGCACCTCCTGTTTTAACACAGGCCATGCTCAGGGGGTTCCACTTTCAAGAACTAAATATTTCTAAAAGATTGATTACAGCACTTGTTATATCATATGATATGGAATACCATTAACTAACTCTTTGGAAAATTATAATAAGAATTGAGTTTATGAATATCTTTGTATATTATTGTCTTGACCAGCGTTTCCCAAGTGTGCTGCTAATGTAGCAGCCAACACCTACTTCCTGTATTCTCTCACAGGCCCTGTGCTAAGCACACGCTTCATCAGACGTGCTCTTCACAGCAGCCCCAGGAGATAAGTATTATTATGCTCATTTTATTGAATCCAGATCCCATATTTTAACCTAAGTTTTTGTGGTCAAGTGAGTTTGTAAAAGTCAGAGTTAACCAAGATTAATGGATTTTGTTACTATAGGAATTCTCAGCTTTTTAATACGTTTATATCCATTAGAAATCTCCAAGAGGGAGAATAAAATATGTAAACTTTTCCAAACGTACTTTACCATAGAACACTTTTTTCCCCTAGTGTTATTTCCAGGGGTTAGTTTTCTATAGGAAACTTGCTAGGGAGGATTATGTCCTAAAGAGACACAGACTCTACTTTCTGGATTAGTCACAAGGCTACAAAGTGGATCATTGAATGAGTTTTTTAATGAGTTCTTATGTTTCTATAATCTGCTTTCAAAATTGCAATATCAGAATTGAAAACTTGATATAGAGCCAGGGTTATACCATGCTGGATATCAAAAGTCATGGGAATAGTTTGGCAGAATTTTCACTGCTTATAAAAACTCTCACCAAGCTCCTTCATTTTACCCTCTAGTTACCAATTTCCTAAATTACAGGATCTTTTCCCAGGACTAGAAGAGATTCTTTCAGCAGAACCTCTATAGCTTACCTGAGAGCAGGGGCTAAACAGTCCATAGACTAAATCTGGCCCACTGCCTGCTTTTGTAAATAAAGTTTTATTGGAACATATCCATACACATTTCTTTACATAGCGCCTAAGCTGCTTTCACACTATAAGGGCAGAGTTGAGTAGCTGTAACAGAAACTATACAGACCACAGAGCCTAAAATATTTGCTATGTGATCTTTTTCAGAAAAAGTTTGTCAACTGTTGCCTTAGAGCAACATATTTACAATGATTATAGAACCTGGCTACAACGCAAAACTTCTTCAGTAGAAGCCACTGCCTAATATACCATGAACTCAATTTGAAGCAAGCTATTGCCACGGCTTACCCATTCTTTAAGTTCAGAGATCCTATGTAAAGCATGTTTTCTGCAGAAGGAAAAAGGAAAAAGACACCAGCATTGATTGATTGAGCTGTGATTAGGTATCTGTAATGGCACATATACTGTCCCATTTGTAACAATTTAGAAAAGCAGATGGTGACCCCATTTTATGCAGAAGAAAATTAATTCAATGAGGTGAAGTCATTTGATCAAGGCTATACAGTAAAGTATTTGCATCTCAAACTCTGACTCAAAGATGGGTGCTGATTCTATAGAATGGTTAAGAGTGAAAGAGCTGGAATTACCTGGCCAAGATTCCAATTCTAGCTCTGTCATGAACTAGCTTTGTGACTTGTGCAAGTGACATAACTGTGTGCCTCAATTTCCTCACCTGTAAAATGGGAAAGAAAAATACTATTTTAATAGGGTTTTGAGAACTAAATGAGTTAATTCGTGATACCTGGCATATTAAAGGTACTGAGCACGTGTTAGTTGTTAATGTTAAATGGGGAGGGGCATCAAAGGATGGAGGATGACATCCAAACTTCTGGCTTGAACAAATTCTGAGTTGGGATGGTATATTCGCCTTATCAGGTATATAAGTGAACCTCCTGAGAGCAGGGAGTATTTTCTTGTGTCTTCCATACACCCCCTGTCCCCTCAAGTGCCTTGGACAACATATTCCACTGATGCTTACTGGTTAGTTGAAGGTGGAATTGAGGAACGAGGACTATCAGGAAAGTGAGATTTTTTTTATTTTTAATTTTTATACATTTAGGGGGTACAAGTGCAGGTTTCTTACATGCATATATTGCATAGTGGTGAAGTCTGGGCTTTTAATGTGCCCGTCACCTGAATAGTGAACATTGTACCCAATGGGTAATTTTTCAACTCTCACCCCCTTCACACACTGTCCCACCTTTTGGAGTCTCCAGTGTCTGTTATTCCACTTTGCATGTCTGTGTGTACCCACTGCTTAGCTCCCACTTATAAGTGAGAACATGTGGCATTTGACTTTCTGTTTCTGAGTTATTTCACTTCAGCTAATGGTCTCCAGTTCCATCTATGCTGTTGCAAAAGACATGATTTCATTCTTTTTTATGGCTGAATAGTATTCCTACATATCTATATATCCTATATATCTATATCCTATATATCCTATATATATCACATAGGAAAGTGGCATCTTGAGCTCCTAAAACTGTTGGCAGAATGAGCTAATGTGGGGAGCTTGGTTGGCACTAGTGACTGATTTTTGCTTCAGCTTCAGAGGACTGGGCCTTTGCCTAATATTTCAGTGATCCCACCATCCCAAGCTTAGTGCCTTAAAACAACAATCATTTATCATCTCTCCAAGATTCTGTGGGTTGATTGAACACTGTGGGGTGGTTCTTCCGTTCCAGGTGTTGCTGATTAGAGCTGGAATCATCTGGGGACTCAATTCTGCTGGAGCAACCAAGAGGGCTGTCTCACATGGTCGCAGTTGATACTGGCTGTGGGCTTGGAGTCCATTCGGGGCTGTTGAGCAGAGCACCTTGATTTACCTCCATGTGGCCTCTCCTTTGACTTGGACATCTCACAGTGTAACCATTGGCCTCCAAGGGAAGAAAGCTTAACTGTCCTTCTCAAAGTCTGCAATTGGAAGTCCCAAGAAAATTTTTGTGTCCAAATTCAAGGAGGGAGGAAAGGGACTGCCTTTGGATGACTAAGAATTAGTGGTCATCTTTAAGCCACCATATCCAAACTCCTGGACCCATGTCTGACCTTGCCCTGGAGCTGGTCAGCTGCAGCCAGCATCTTCCTCACAGAAAAGTCACTCCCATTATTCTGTTTGTGAGGTTACCCAGGTCTTAACTTTCAGTGGGCATCTCAGTGTGTGACCATTGCTGTCTGTTCATAAGGCCTGAAGGAAGGTATTATCACGCCCCCTCCTTGCCCTTTCATTGAGCTTCCTAAAGCAATTTCAACCTTGCCTACACTTCTGCCTCTACAGATCTTCCTCCTTTACACCTAAATAACTCTCACTTGCCCTTCCTGTCTCAACTTAGGAGCCACCTCCTCCAGGAAGCACTCCCCTATCTCAGTGCTCTCAATGCATCATGATTTTAACCCCTTACCTGGCCCTGCCCATCCAATCATTGCATTTTTCCCTCGAGTTGTCATGGGCTGCTCACTTCTTGATCATCTCCATTAGACAGAAGGTTTCACAGAGGGTTGGACTGTGCTTAATTCTCCATTGCGTTCTCAGAGCCTCACATGGTGCCTGGGATCTAGTTGGTGCTTAATAAATTAAATCTCCCCACTATTTCCTACTCTCCTACTCCCAGAATCCATGCCACCAAGAAGGCTAAAGATAGGCAATTGTAAGAAGGAAAGCCAAGGAGAAGTTAGTAGGGAAAGCCTGAGAGCCCAGGGAGAAGGGAGCTGAGAGACGCTAAGAACACGGTGCAGGTAGGGGACCACTTTGCTGGGCCAAGAATTCTGGTATCATTCACTCAAAGTCAGGCACTTGTGTCCCAGTGGTTTCCTGAGCTTTGGTAAAGTCTTAAACCCCAATAAATGCTTTATTCACATCCAAGAACACTTGGTGTGGCTCAAAGACCCTGCCTAGGGAGGAGAAGGGGGCACGCTGAGAAGGAGACCCTGCCTAGGGAGGAGAAGGGGGCACGCTGAGAAGGAGACCCTGCCTAGGGAGGAGAAGGGGGCACGCTGAGAAGCGGGCACGCTGAGAAGGAGACCCTGCCTAGGGAGGAGAAGGGGCACCTGAGAAGGTCACATCTTTGGGTTCCCCCTGAAAATGTTCTTCCAAAGCAAACACATGTGAGTTTATAAAGGCAGGTTCATAAAAAAGAAATCAGAGGGGAAGTCATGGATCTAATAATGCCCCAAGCCCTTATACTTTCCCACAGGCATCTGGGGCCTGACCCCCCAGTCGGATTGAGCCACCCACCCAGATGATAGCTGGCCTCTAAGCTGAGGGGCCTGGGGAGGCTTCAGTGATCCCTCTGCTGTAAATGTTGCCTCGGCTGGCCTGTAACTCTGGGGCTGTGGAGGTGAGTGTTTATTCATAATAAGTAGCACCTGGCTGAGCAGGGGCCTCTCCCACCCACAACATTCCAGGTCATACAGGCAGAGCTCAGGCTGTGGTCTTCTGGGGACAGGTTTCAAAGCAGCTCCTTAATGGCCCTCCCCTGGGTACTAAACAAAACTGCTCCTCCTCTCTGTATTCTCTTCACCCAGACTTTTTCCTCCCTAAGAGCCATGTCCCACATCCCAGCTCGCAGCATTGACCTCTTCCTTACTTATTCTGCACAAAATGCAAGTGTGTATTTCCTGCACACCTTGCTTTTGATATCCCAGAGCAGAGAAGAGGGTCTGAACTAAAACTGTAGGGGCAGAAAGAACAAAAGCAGCTATCATCCTTAGCTTCCCTCGGCACGGCACTCACATGCCAACATTTGTCACACGCAAATGAACATGCTGTTCCCAACATGATAAATTTCACATCAGTCCTGCTGACTTGGGTTTACTAATTGCCCGATAGCATTTTCTTTGTTAAGCTTCACTGTGATCATCACACTTTTTGTTGAACTGACGGTAGAAATATTCCACAGCCAACAACCCAAATGCAGCCCAATGCACGAGGACCCTGATCTTTCATGATGGGGGTACATGCAGGTACAAGTGTCATTGTTCAGGCCTCCAAGCCTCCAGTCTCTGAAACTGATGTCTGTGCAGGGCTTCCTGGGGCTGCCATAATGCAAAACTTCAGGAAGATGCCATTCACACTGTGCTCCTGTGCCCAACGTCACTGGAAGGGAGTGGGGTACAATTGTGCACACTACCCAGTGGCCCTGGAAAACTCCATTCTGAATCTGGGGATATGGCTGGACAAAATGCAGGGAAACTAGTGAAGCTGTTTACTAAAGGCAACTGGAGCAGGGCCCAGGGAGAGAGCACCCATATTCACAGCGTTGTTCTAGGTTGTGTTTTTTAAATTCTGAGCTGCCTGCCTCCCTCCCCAAGGCCCTTTGATGGAGGCAACATTAGTTTTACTGGTCAAGTCCAGTTGTCAAATGATACCCAGGGAAAGAGAGACAGCCTAGATACTAAGGGATGATTAGAATACAACTGGGGTTTGGGGAGAATAAGGAGAAACGCTGTGGAACTTGGGGGTCCCTTCTCTGTGGGGGCAATGACAGAGTGAGCCACAGGATCTCCTCACCTAATCTGCACGCTCCCTCCTAGCAATGAGGTGCAGCCTTCTTATCAGCTGAAGAATTCAGCCAGCCGGTCAGGGTTGCATACCACACAGTGACTGGGCCTGGCTCGGCTGTCTAGCCAAGAACAGACCGGTCTTTGTTCCTGTGTGACTGGGGGTGCTACTCAGGGATGGAGAATCTAGGATGGGTGCAATTATGAGATTTTTTTTAAGGTATAGAAATTGTACCTCCCATCTTGGACCATGGGAAAATAAACTGAAGGAGTATGATGTTGAAAGAGGAGAAAGTGGGGTCTTTTTCATTGCTGGAAATTCCTCTTCCCAAAGTGAACCATGAGTTCACCTGCCTTCCTATTGTTGCAAGAGCCACCACTGGGGTCAAAACACTGAACTTAACTTTCAAATCTGGTTCACCTTCTCCTGAAGTCATATCCTCTAAGGACTCATAATCCCAAAGCCTTGGCATTTAAAGGATTCTTATAGGTCATCCATTCATCCATCCATACTTCCATCCATCAATCCATCCATCTATTCATCCATCCATCCATCCATCCATCCATCCATCTACCCACCCACTCATTCACCCATCCATCCACCCCCCTTTTACCCACCCAACTACCCATCCATCTATCCACCTATCTATACATCACTCATCCATACATCCACTCATCTACCCATCAATCCATCCACCCACCCATTCATCCATCAATCCGTCCATCCATCCAACAACCATTTATTGAGAACATACTATGTGCCACCCAGTGGTGAACAAGAGAAACAACGACCCTCCTGTCATGGAGCTGACATGCTATTGGAGGAGATGGACAGTAAACAAGTAAGCAAACAAATAAGCAAAACAATTACCAGATCATGGTAGATACCCAAAGAGAGAAAACCAATGAAACATGAGAAAATTAGTGGAGAGGACTGGTGTGATCAGGAAAGGCCTCTCCAAGGAGGTAACATTTAAGCTGAAAAATAAAGGACGAGAATAAGCCAGCCATACGAAATAAAAATGAAAACAAAACAAAACAAACAAATAAACAAAAAATGGGAGAAGAGCAGAGAGAACAGCAAGTGTTAGTTAAGAGTATTTTCTCAAGTGGGCACAAGCTTGGCAGGTTTGAGGGGCAGAAAGGAGCCCAGCATGGCTGGAGCAGGGAGAACTTTGCAAAAACCTTTTGTTCCAATGAAAATAACACAAAATCTAATATAAAATAAATCAGAGCAGAGGGATTCAGATAAAGTCTGGTTAAAACCACTGATAAGATTCACCACTGCCAGAAACTAAGATTTCCCGTATAATATTCAGCATTTGTTTGAACTCTTTGGTGATGCCAAACGATTACCTCCAAAATCAAAGTTTATGGGCACCTCAGGAGTGTATAAGTCTCAAGGGAGCAGGGCTTATGGCAGGCAGGGCTTTCCTTGGGGTAACATCTTCCCAAACAAAAATTCTGCATATTTGCTGAAGGGTTGACACTCCATCGGCCAAATAGCATCAGGCTGTGGCTTCCCCCTCCCAGCCAGCTGTAGGCTTATCCAGCTGGTTCTCGCTGAGCAGTGCACAGGACATATTTCAGACCAGGAGACTTTGAAGTATGTGTTCTCTTAAGGCTTAACAATGTCAAGCTTCATAACCCAAGAACTGGCTTGCTAGCTTCCTACTTTAAATTGCTCATAATTTGAAACATGCAAACATTTCCACTTTATCAAGCAGGGCTACTAAACGTATTATTGCTGGAACCTGCATGTTTTATGGTCTCCATACAGCCAGGGAGCTGAGTTTTATTAAAATAGACTGTTAAGAGGCTCAATTCATTATGGAATCTTTCAGGCCCCAGAATGAAAGAGTTTTGTTTATTCTAAGGGTCGGGAAGAGAGTGAGGATAACTCTGTGTGTGCATCTCTGTGTATGTGCACGTGAGTGTGTGTGTGTGTGTGTGTGTGGCAGGGAAAGAGGTGGGAAAAAGGTAGAGACCACCAACAGTCTCAGCCCTGGCCCTCACTGCCCCTTCCACCCCACTTCTTGTACCAGCTGCTTGTCTGAGGCCGAACACTTGATTGTGGGTCTGTTACTTATGGTAGAACTGGGTCTGGCTTCAAGACAACTGGAATTTAGCAAAGAAGGGTGATCCTCTAGGGGGAACAAAAGAAGCTCAAGGGCTCCTCTGAGAGTGAGCACACCGAGGATTTAAAAAATGGAATCTAGTGAACAAACAAGAACTAGGCACAAAGCTTTTAAAAAGGATATTGATGGTGCAAACAGGCAAGGCTACATCTTTCCATTCAGTATATTCCTGTGATGGGGGCAGTATTTAATGATTTTAAGGATAAGACCATGTAATAAAGCCATTCCTGTGTATTCAGGTAACCTTCATTACTTGCTAGAGCAGAAATATGGAACTTCTTGTAGCATGTTGCTCCTAGCCTGCTATATCTCATTGGCATGCTAGTCCCCATGCTCTCCTGGTTACAGAGGTAAGGTCTTGAGACTTTACGGGGTGGTGAAGAGGTATCCACCTGTCCTCGTATCCAAGTTAAGCCAGCAGTTAGATTCTAGCCCCAGACTAGTATCTGTCTGGCAGCAATTGCATGAGAGACCCCAAGTGACACCAGCAGAAGAGACACCCAGCTGAGCACAGTCAACCCATAGAAATAGGAGAGATAATAAATAGTTGATGTTGTTTTAAGTCACTAAGGTCTGGGTTGATTGATTATGTAACAATAAGTAGTCAAAACACCACATTTCACTCCCTTCTTTTACTTGGAGGATTTGGGAAAAAAAAAAAGCAGTTCTCACAGGGTAGACAAAGGTGTCTTCCAGTCATGCTGATTATAGTGATGATGATAATAATATCAATAATATCACTGTCATTTATTTAGCACTTAGAATGCAGCAGACAGTATTTCTAAGTGTTTGATTTTATATGTCACCTGAGTTAGATTCTACTATTGTCTCCACTTTACAGATAAGAAAACTGAAGCTCAGAATCTGAGTCCACAGTCCTGGCTAACTCTACAGTCCAACTCTTGCAGCCAGGCCTAAAACCCTGTGACACTGCTGTCAACACAAAGTTCTGCACATGGGAAGTGCTCAGCAATGTTAGCTGGCACAAATTATGCCAGCAAGTCCTCTGGACTCTCCCTTCATCCCACCTTTACTAAGTATCGCCTGGTTGCCAGGAACTGTGCTGGATTCTAAGAATGTCTCCAAAGCCTGGCATGAAACCCACTGGCTTCCCTCTGGAGAGGCTGTCACAGGCCTTGTCTGGACATCCTTTAATCTCTGCAACCACAGTGCCTGATGCAATGGCTGATCCCCCATTAGTGAGCAGTGTTTAGGAAATGGGTTTATGAATAAATCACATGTGAATAAACAAGGGATGAGTGGGTGGCTGGATAGACGGACAGATGGATGGATGTACAAATAAAGTATATTATGATGCACATACATTTTAAGCCTCCTCTGGAGTATCTCTCATAGTGCCTTTAATTTTATAGTGTCATTCTCATCTCTCTATGATTTTTTTCTGTTGTTTTTTTTTTTTTATTTGGTCTAGGTCCAGGGCAAATGGGTTAGGGGAGTAGGAGCTGGCCATGTTGGAGGTTGGAAAGGTGTTAACAAGCTATAAATGACCTTCCCTGGCCTATTCAGGCATAAGTAATGTCCCCAAATTGCCTACAGTCAAAACTGCCAATTCCAAGCTGATTGCAATGAATCAGGCTCCCCCTATACGCAATAATGTGATCAATTTCTCATTTCGCTGAATAAATAAGCTGGAAGATGGGGAACTGTCTCTGACCCACTGTTAACCTTCTGCCTCATTATTCATATCAGACCTATGACATACATGTAAGAAATCCCTGGTTCAATTTTAGCTAATTATTTGTTAGGAATGAAGGCTCTGTGAAGTGTTACTGATGGTACAAGTGTCCAGGGACCTCCGGGCCGAGAAAATCAGGCTGAGAAAGCCTTTGTCTAGAAAGAGGAAGGATGGGAAGCAGCTTCCTTTTCTTTCCCCAGCCATAAGCTTAGTGTTGGTGTGTTCATGTGTTTGTGCACATATATTTGCTTCCAACTGTGATGCCCTAGGAATTTATGACGGTGTTGACTATTGTTATCTTACATCTTCTTATTGTAATTAGTGCAGATCACCCTCACAGATCAATTCCTTCATTGGGAATAAATGCTGCAGTAGTCTTTCCCCTCCCCCCTGCCCCACACACTGTCCCCCTGGTGTGGACATTGAGGGACCAGAGCTTTGGGAAACATTAACAATGTTCATTTAATTGGCTGGCTGACTCTAGAGACATTTCTGGGGATGCTGCAGAATTATGTTTGTGCTTACTGGGAGGGGTGAAGCCCGTGCAGTGGCTTTGGCAGGTGCTGCTTGCAGAAGTGCCAGATTCTGTTGACCTGGTCCAGGGACAATGGTGGCTTCCTTCCCTGGAACAGGGCACTGGTGGTGGGACCCTGGAGTTGCCCCAGAGGCAGCTTGGATGGAAGGTTATGACTGTTTGCCCTTGCCAGGGCTCTATCTGAAATCAGATTGGTAACTCCCTTGAAATCTCCCAAGACTAGCAGAACACATGCTATTCTTAGGAGCATTTGTGTTTCCTTAAGAGAATAAAAGCCTCTGTCACACACTAGCTGCTTTATCACCTTTGTAATGCTCTAGTCCTTTTCCATTTCCAGAGTTCCTGAGAATTTTCCCCAACCACTCTCACCTCATGAGACTTATTCAATGAGCAGGTCCATTTATTTTATTCAACATATACATTCTAACACGTGTCAGGCACTGGGTTTGACATTGAGGGTAGAGTATGGAGGAATAGCATTATCAGGTAGTCTTGTCCCAGTGGAACTTTCAGTCTAGTGGGGAGACATAATATTTAAGATAGCATTGTGATGAGGACTGAGGGGACATTCATGAAGGTGTGGGGCACAGAGGAGGGGATGGATTTGGGGGTCAGAGGGGCTGACCTCATGGTCATTCTAAAGTATGAAAAGCTGGGATTTAGGGGAAGAAAAATATAGGGGTTGGGCTGTAACTCTGAAGGCTGTGCCATTGCATGTGAAATGGGTCTCTTGAAGACAGCATACTGTTGGGTCTTGCTTCTTAATCCAACTTGCCACTCTGTGCCTTTTAATTGGGGCATTTAGCCCATTTACATTCAAGGTTAATATTGACATGTGTGGATTTGATCCTGTCATTGTGTTGTTAGCTTATTATTATGCAGACTTGTTTGTGTGGTTGCTCTGAAGGATAAAAAGCTGCGCTTCATGAGAAGAGGTAGAAAGTGGGTGGGATGGTGGGGAAGAGGAATGTCTACTAGAAGCAGTAGCACATGGGATGTCTTGGAGGGAAGGGGGAAAACAGTGGGATGGAAGACAGTTTGACTGCAAAGAGGTAAAGAAAAGGTCAAAGAGGTGAGCAGGACCAAGTCATGAAGGGTTTCATCACTCCACTTCCAAGTGTAATGTTTCAATGCTGACAACAGATGTGGGCTCCATGAATAATGACTCTAGGTCTCAGAGTCTAAGATAATAGACCCCAATCAGGACTGTCTCAGACAAACCAGTGTGTAGGGTCACTATATTCAAAAATCATGTCCAGGAGCTTTGATTTCTAGGATTTTATCCCAAGGTCTCTTGAAAGCAAATGAGAAGATCAGCTTTACACCTTAGGAAGATCTCGGTCTCCTGTGGTTGATGGTTTGGACGAGGGCAAAAATGATGGAGAGGGATAGGAGGACCCTGTGTCTTCCATGAGGTGGGCTGGGGCATAGAGTAGATAAGATTTGCTCCATTTTGCAGATGCAAAGACTGAGATCCAAGGAGACAAAGGGGCTTTCCAATCAATAGCAATCATTGGGTGATCAGCTTCACCCAATCAGTAGAAATGAAAGTTCCAGTGTGGACCCAGTTTTTCTGTTTTCCACAGTGGAAAACCTATTTTCTGTTTGGGTCATGAGAGCAGCCACAAACTTAATGTTCAGTTTATAAAGCCTAAGGAAAGCGGGGGGAGGGGGTGGTGGGGAATTTGTCACCTTTAAAACAGAATGTATCCCTGGGGACCAAAACCTGTGAATCTCAAAGGAACTAAGAAATCTGTATTCTGCAACACAGTAATGTGACATTTTAGAAGATCAAGAACAGAAATATCCTCTTTCCCCTGGAATATGTATGACTGGGCCAGGGTTCCCCAAGTTGTTCTGAACCACAGGCCTGGTCAGAGACCTCTGAAGCATGTGTCAAGCATCCTCTCCTTCAGGGCTTTGTGTGTGTCTTCCCTCTGCCAGGAACATCCTTTCCCTAAAGAGTCACATGGTTCATTCAGATCTCTGCTCAGATGTGGCCTTCTCCAGGACACCTTTCTTGCCCATCCTGTCCAAAGTTGCTTCACTCTGTTTACACATGATTATTTTTCCTACCTAACACCGGTATCCTATGGCTGTCATTTTGTAATCTGTTTCCCAACAGATTGATATGAGCTTCCCAAGGACAGGAGCTCTGTCTCACTCACTCTGCATCCCCAGTGCTTGTATACACTTGGTACTTAATAAATATATGAATTGCATAGATCGATATTGAAGTCACTGCTTCCATGAAGGATTCTTTTTTTTTTTTTTTTTTTTTTTTTGAGATGGAGTCTTGCTCTGTCGCCCAGGCTGGAGTGCAGTGGCGCAGTCTCGGCTCACTGCAAGCTCCGCCTCCCGGGTTCACGCCATTCTCCTGCCTCAGCCTTTCCGAGTAGCTGGGACTACAGGCGCCCGCTACCACGCCCGGCTAAGTTTTTGTATTTTTAGTAGAGACGGGGTTTCACCGTGGTCTCGATCTCCTGACCTCGTGATCCACCCGCCTCGGCCTCCCAAAGTGCTGGGATTACAAGCGTGAGCCACCGCGCCCGGCCCATGAAGGATTCTTACAGGGGCACCTCCAAGATGCTGAGAAGGGTCAGTCACATGAGGACAGACGCAGGCACTCAGCTGCCCTGGTGCTGAACTCAGCACACCAACCTCAGACCAGAGGCTCCCTCTCTTACTAGTCCCTCTGCATCCTTAAGACCAAGAAAGAGCCAGACACAGAGCACAAGCCCAATAGAGGTTTGTTTGAATGATGAATGACTGAACAACTTGAATGAATGACCACATTAAATCTCCTCTGAGGTCAGGACCAGAAGCAGACCCCAGCCGGAGGGAATTGTGGAACCATGAGGAATAATAGCATTATCATGACCAGAGCTGCCATTTATTGATTGCTTATTATGTGGCAGACACAGTCGAATCATTTCACATTCATGATCTCATTTAATCCTCAGAAACCCTCATTAATTGCTACTATTACTATCCCCATTTTACATATGAGCAAAGCAAGACCCAGTGAGGTTAAATAACCAGCTGAAGAGGATACAGCAAGGGCATAGCACAGTCCAAGACTGGAATCCAGGACACTCGCTTCCAGAGCCAGCTCTGGGTTGTCCTGTGGGCACGGAGTGCAGGGGCAAGTGCTAAAACTCTGGCTAATGGCAGATCATATTCAGTCAGTATGCACAGTGGGAGGGCCTCCATACATAGCTATCTGCAAAGAAGAGGGAGAAGAAGAAATACTCACCTTGGGGATCCCTGTATCTGACAGGGGAGGCATATCATGTGTCCCCCAGCCCTTTGGGAGATTCCAGCTGGGGAAGAGAAAGCATTCCTCCATTTGATTTGTTTTTGGTTTTTGTTTTGTTTTTAGAGGTGAGGTCTTGCTCTGTCATCCAGGCTGGAGTACATAGGTGCAATCATAGCTCACTGCAGCCTCAAACTCCTGGGCTCAAGTGATCTTCCAGCATCAGCCTCCCAAGTAGTTGTGACAACAGGTGTGCGCCACCATGCCCAGCTAATTTTTGTATTTTTTTTATTTTTGTGGAGACTATAAAACTCACTATGTTGCCCAGGCTGGTCGCAAACTCCTGGGCTCAAACAATCCTCCTGCCTCGGCTTCCCAAAGTGTGGGGATTACAGGAGTGAGCCTCCTCGTCCAGCTATCCCTACGTTTGTATTAATAACTATGGAACAGCAAACTCCTTAAGAAAAAAATACAAATGGGTTTATACTTCATTCCTTTGTTTGATCATTCATTAATTCAGCCATTTGATTGAGTTCCTACTATGTGCCAGGCACTGTTTTAGGGGCCAGGGTTTCAGCAGGGATCCTATCAGGCAGATAGGATTCCCACCCTCCTGGAACTTACTGTCTCGTGGGAAAGATAATAACAATACAAGGGGGCAAGCATGGAGCTGGGGACAGTCCAGGAGCAAGGAGAGCAAAGAGCACCTGGGCTGAGGCTCCTCAAGAGGCATCCACTGGAAGTGAAGGGACAGCAGGAGTGGGCCAGGCAAAGGGGCCCGGGGAAGGTGCACAGAGAGCAGCAGCCTCACGAGGGCATGCAGGTGGGAGGAACGAGGTCTCTATTTTGAAGAAAGGGATAAAGCTTAAGCTCAGACTTAAGAAGGAGATCACTTGCCTAAAGATGCCCAGTCAAGGCAGGGAGTGTGGCTGAAACTCTGCCAAAGAACCTGCTTCAGGCCAGGCACAGTGGCTCACACCTGTTATCTCAGAGCTTTGGGAGGCCAAGATAGGAGGATCGCTTGAGGCCAGAAATTCAAGACCAGCCTGGGCAACATAGCAAGACCCACTCTTCATAATAAAATTTTAAAAAATTAGCTGGGCATGCTGCACATGCCAGCTACTCGGGAGGCTGAGGTGGGAGGATTGCTTGAGCCCAGAAGTTCACGGCTGCAGTGAGTAATGATTGCACCACTGCACCCCAGCCTGCGTGTCTCTGTCTCAAATAAACAACAAAAAAGGAACCTGCTCCAAGCTGATATTCAGGAGCTAAGTCCAACCAGAGCAGATACCTTTTTTGAGCTCACACCCTATCTCCTGTGGGCCAGCAGTGGCTCCCATCAGATAGCTTTATAAACATGCCCCTGGCGTGTTTCTACTCTCCAGAAGTAGCTGGGCTCTGGAGGGTGCCAAAGCAAATATTTTCTGAGCCTGGGTGGTGTGGCTCCAAGGTAGGGACAATTTATGGTAAGGTGGCTGACTTAGGGACATAGAGCAGCCTTCCATCCTCAGACCAGGGCAGGCTGGGAAAAGCCTCCTAATTGTTTTATTGGAAGAATTGGCCCGGGGCCACTTCTTTATCCCATCTTTAAGGTCCCTTTCATAAAGTCACCTTCAGATGTGTTTCAAATTCACCACAAACTCTATTTTTAAAATGTTCTTGCTTTTTCCATTTCTTAGGATTCCTCCAAAAATTAATGATAACTATTCACTAATGGGCTTCTATTGTTGAGATCCAGGTCTTGCCCCTGAGGGGTCCAGGCCAAGGATAGGTCCTCCTAGGGCTGAGCCATGGCCTGGACAGGAAGTGAGCATCAGTGAAGTTTATACAGAGAAAAAGGAAAGCCCCTCTCTCCACCATTTGGCGTCCCCACTGTCTGCTCTGACCTGGAGCCAGGGATTGGTTGGTGACCAGTGTCTCAGTGGCTGTTTTCCATGACAACTGTTTCTGTCTGAGCTCATTCATCAATTTCTATGCAACAAAATAAGTTTGTGGAAAACTTGCATGAGTCCCTGAAATCTGGGGGCAAAGGCGGGGCTCGGAGATACAAGACAGGTTTTTCCTGGGACGATGGGAAAATTCCCAGCTCCCTCCAGGCTTCTCTTCCGGTCTCCAGCCATAGCCTCACTTTTTCCATGGCCTTATCAGTTTCTGATAGGCAAGGGCTAATCCAGCATTCAAGGGAGAGGAAACCCTGGGAAAAGTAAAGCCCAGCAGGTCCCCCCACCACACACACGGAGACCCACATAGAACTTCCTAGAAACACAACCCCACCAAGGTGGGTCACATCTCCTCTTTTGCTGCACGTGTGGACTCTGGAATAGGGAGGAAGCCAAGCTGAACAGGAAGTCCTCAGTGTTAGAAGGCCTCAGATAGCCTGAGCAGCCTGGGTCAGGCCTTTGAAATGGGGGAGGGAGAAGGGACTCCTTGAGAAGGTCTTTTTTTTTTTTTTCTGGAGACAAGTCTCACTGTCACCCAGGCTGGAATACAGTGGTATGATCATAGCTCACTGTGGACTCTAACTCCTGGGCTCAAGAGATCCACCCTCCCAAGGAGCTGAGACTATAGGCACACACCGCCACACCTGGCTAATATTTTATTTTTTGTAGAGATGGAGTCTCACTATGTTGCTCAGGCTGGTCTTGAGCTCCCGGCCTCAGGCAATCTTCTCACCTTGGCCTCCCGAAGTGCCAGGATTATAGGCATGAACCACTGTGCACAGCCTCCTTGAGAGGGTCTTTTGGGAGCTTTGTATAGTTAGTCCATTTGGGCCACTCATCAAATATTTCTGGTTTTCTCTCTTCCTGGGCGCCAAGTAAGATCATTAACACTTCCTGACCCCTGTGTGTGAGTGGGACCAGTGCTAGCCAATGAGTTGCTAGTGAAAGTGACATACAGACCTGCATTGCTTAATTATGTGGCTATGTTCCGAAAAATGTGTCATTAGGTGATTTCGTTGTTGTTGAAATACCAAAGAGTGGGCTTATATAAACCTGGATGTAACAGCCCACTACACGTCTAGGCTGTGTGGTATAGTCCATTACTCCTAGGCTACAAACCTGTACAGCTTGTGACTGTACTGAATACTGTAGGCAATCGTAACCCAGTGGTAAGTATTTGTGTATCTAAATATATTCAAACAGAAAAGGTGCAGTGAAAAAAAAATGGTATTATAGTCTTAGGGGACTACTGTCATATAACCAAAACAACATTTGTCATTGACCAGAACAATGCTATAAAATGCACAGCTAACTGTCTAATAAAATAAGCACTCAAAATATGTCCAGTCTAAACTGAGGTGTTCTGTAAGTGCATCATACACAGAGGATTTCAAAAACTCAGTATGAGAAAAGAATATAAAATATTTCATTAATAATTGTTGTATTCATATTATAATGACAATATTGTCAAAATAATAACAATTTGGATATACTGGGGTAAGTAAAATATACTGTTCACTTTAATTTCAGCTGTTTCATTTTAGTATGTCTTATGTGGCTATTAGAAAATTTTAAATTACATTTATGTTTCAAATTATATTGATCCAGAACAATGCTTGGCCTATAGTAGTTATTGCATAAATGTTGAACTGAGACAGGTAGAGCATCCTGGCTTACAGAAGAGCATGTCCAGAATTATCCTAGGGAACTGCACTAAGAAGAAAAGAAAACATCTTAATATGGGCAAAATTGCAGAAATGGTTTCAATATGAAAAAGGAAATGATTCTCATTTTGAGTGTGCATTGCATTAGTCCGTTCTCACGCTGCTAATATAAAGACATACTCGAGACTGGGTAATTTATAAAGAAAAGAGGTTTAATTGATTCACAGTTCTGCAAGGCTGGGGAGGCCTCAGGAAACTTGCAATCCTGACAGAAGGGAAGGCAAACAGGTCCTTCTTCACAGGGTGGCAACACGGAGAAGAATGAGCAAAGTTGGGGAAAGCCCCTTATAAAACCATCAGATCTTGTGAGAAGTCACTCACCATCACGAGAACAGCATGGAGGTAACTGCCCCCATGATTCAATTACCTCCTACTGGCCCCTCCCACAACACGTGGGTATTATGAAAACTACAATTCAAGATGAGATTTGGGTGAGGACACAGCCAAACCATATCATGCATGGAGATGAGCGACTATGCATTTCTTCTCTCATCTCCTGTCCCTGTCTACTCTCCCCTAATCATGACGATGACAGTTTCTCAGGCCTCAGGGATGTCATTTTCTGTGGCCACATCTGCCCTCCCACTAAAGAAGGCCCCATATCTCTTGTGGTCCCTATTTTATTCCTGGCATCTATCATGGTACCTGGCTTAAATTAGGTATCAACAAATGTTTGTGCAAATAATAAATTATTCCTCCAGAGGATCTTTGGACTCTTACTCTCTTTATTTATCTCCAACTTTTAATATGTGTGCAGTGTTTTATAAGAGCAAGAGCTTAAGATTGAAGCTGTGTGTGCTTAAGCAAGAATACAGCCTCTTAAGCCTCGCTATTTCCATCTGTTAAATGGGAATATCACTACTTCTCTTAACATTTATTTCACAGGGCTATTGTGGGGCCAGGTATCAAAAGTAAAGAGTGAATGAAGGAGGTAAGAATTGGGAATGTGTTAACTCAGCAGGCTTGGGCCACAATCCCAATATACACAGCCCTAGATCCCATGATAAAAATGTTCAAATCTCGAAATTCAAAACCCTTAAAATATAATTCTGAAAAAAAAATTTTTTTAAATTATTTAAAGACATTAATTTACCTTTTTGAAAAGAAATTTATTTCAAAATGTACAAAAACATGACAGAACAATTCATGGGCCACTTTATACAATAAAATAGACAATATTTTATTGCCTGTTTTATTTTTACAAGCATGAACAGTCAGGTATACTAATGACAGTCACTTGGTTTAACAGCTATGAAGAGACAAACCATATACACAAAGAAATAGGTCAAAAACCGAAATGTATAAAGGCATATTTCTATGGTTGGTAATTGTGTGCACCCACTTTGTAACTGTGGTCATCTGAAATACTATGAAGCACAACCTAGAGATCGCGCCACTGCACTCCAGCCTGGGCAACAGAATGAGACTGTGTCTCAAAAAAAAAAAAAAAAAAGATTGGTCAAAAATTGCAACAGGCACATAAGCAGTTGCCCAAAGAATTGAGATCTCAAGAAATTTATCTGTCCACAAATGCACAAGTACAAATCAGATATCTATTTATTGAGGAAGTTTCAATGTTTTTGCCTACACGCACAATGCTCACACACAAAGTCAACGTTATGTAAATGCACTTTCATGAATTCAGATTTGCCAAAAAAAAAAAAAAAAACATAAAACAAAATGAGAACCTCTAAAAGTCGTTACACAATTTATACCTTCAGTATTGGAAATGATGAGCAGATGAAGTACACAGCATAGTAAATTGTAACAAATAAAGCTGACAATTTAAAATAATGAGAAAAACTATCGAAAACTAAAAAGAAAATTCGACATATGAAAAAGTGAATTACAGGGATAGATTATGGGCAATTGCACGGAGGTAGTCCACAAAAGTTGGCGACCTTCATGATCACGAACTATATTTTGAAGGCTTGCATCATGATGAATAGCTGTTTATTTTCTTTTAGGACATGGCTTCTCTCAGGGAATATGTTCAAATTCACTTTGTACATGGCACTGCTCTTTTTGAAATTCTTCTATGATTTAATATACACCAACGTGTGCACTCCCTATTAAATTTTCCCATCTTCAGCTATGCTTCTATGCTGTTGGGGGTATGTGGAAATTTATTCAACATGCACTCATACACAGACCACAGATTTGGTGGAAACAATATTGGTGATCGAACAGCGACACAGTTTTGTAAGTGTCTTCTTATCCTACCATGCATATAATTATTTTTGAAGCCATGAGTAACTTCGCTGCCTCCTTCAGGCAAATGTGGCTTTAATTCCTTAAAATCTCCCGGAATTTCATCAGCTGGAAGGAATGCCAATGCAGACAAACGATGCATTTTTAAACTGAAGTTTTTCTGGTTGCCCTATCGAGTGGCCAATCCCCTCATCTGAATTTTCTGCCAAATGCATTGGGCTGAATGGAAAAAACAAAGTTTATTGGTGACACCTTGAAATTCGCTTTTAGGAGCCTTGCTCGCACCTAATTCCAAATCTGTCATGATTTGGGGATTCAACTGAAATCCATTTGCTTCTGCAAAGTCTACCAAATCTTCAAATAAGCATTTATAAAGTGCTCCACTTTTCCAAATCATTAATACATAAATGAGCAGATTTATTAGAATTTTTAATTTTAGAATTTCCAGATCCAACAGGGGCATAAATGGGATAATTGTTGATTTAAAAAAATAGTTGGGAAAGTGTAATCCATTAGCCAAAGTGAAGGGTGCACTAGTTTCTTTATGTTGGCTTTAATGGTAAATATAAGAAGTCTATCTTCTTCGACGGTCAAATCCCTAACCAAGAGTTCAACCACTAAAACACTAGAGGAACCTCTGTATCAGCAAATGTTTTTGGTTCTGGAGGTTGTTGAGCTTATTGAATTGTTTTTTTTTGCTGTTGTTTGTTTGTTTTTTAAAAATTTTTTTGTGTGTACATAGTGGGTGTATATATTGTCAAATTGTTTTTATTCTCTGATGAAGGGTGTTTTTTGAAAGCAAACTTGGAGATGTGTGTGAAGAGGCAGAAATCATACGTGAGTAAACAATTTGGCAAGGGAGATTTCATGCATTTTTCACCTGTGGTTTCACTTCTTCTATCTTTGAAACACTCAAACACTGAGGGCAGATCTTCCCATCTCGTCCACTCAGATTCACAAAATAATCTCCAGAAACACTCTCACAGACACATCCAAAATAATACCTTTACCAGATATTCCTTAATCTAGTCAAGTGGATACGTAAAATTAAGTCCACAAGTCCACCTCTTGTCAACTTGGCCTCCATTTACATCTTCTTTAACTGTCCTTAATTTCCAAATAAAGACAATAACTAGGTAATAGTTCCACCTAATGTAATGCAACTAACATGATGCAGCTATCCTGCATACAACAAAATAAGTGCCCATCCCTTCCCTGGAATTTGACATTCAGTATTTCAGCTTTCAGGATTGTGATTTTTGGGATTTTAGACTTTAGAGATTTTGATCTTTTGGGATTTCACCATTTGGGATTATGGTGTTTGGGATTGCGTCTTTCAAGATTATGTTCCGACCCCATAGAAAGATGGATTTGTTGGAGTGGGAGATTGCCTAACTTGTAACAGAACACTTGAATTCAATTCTGGGTCCCATTCCTTTGGGCCTCAGTTACCCCAACTGCAAAATGGGGGCGGGCTGGTCTCTGTTCCGCCCATTTTGAAGAGTCATTGAAAGAAAGGCCATAAAGGTGGATGTAAAATCACTTTATGAACTGTGATACCCTTTACACATGCAAATGGTTATTGATTATCCTTAGAGCATCTGTCAGCAAAATAGCCTGCTTTGTGAAGCTGTGTCAATTTGGCCAAACAACGATTTGCAGCAAGACCGGGTCTTGAAAACCGGGTAACATCTAGACATCTGAGTCCGAGACAAGGAAAATCTCCAGGCAATGTTGAAACCACAGGAGTTTGGCTGCGGCTGGCTACGGAGCAGGGCTGGGTGTGAAGCATTAGTCCTGGGTGGATGGGAGCTCAGTCTCCTGCTTGCCAGCCTCTTCCTTGGGGCACCACCGTGGCCTCAGAATGCTCAGGTCTGAGCCTCTCTGCCTCCTACAGCTCCATGTTCTAGATTAGAAACCGTGCCCTGCAGATATTGGCTTCCTCACGGGGACCCAGGCATGTTTCAGTTTGAGAGAATGATGGGTCGAATGCTGGAGCAGAGGGCCCTCTCATAAATGGCTGACATGGCTCTCTGAACATCAAACAGCTCTTAGAAATAATATTTCGAAGAGTTAAGTGTAAATGAATAGGAAACACATGGATTAAATTTCCATGAAATACATATGGATGTAAAAATGAAAGAGAGGCTTTCAGGCACTGCATACTGGGACTCATTCTACCTAGAACATAATAGAATAAAATAAAATGCTAACCTCGGAGGCAGAGGACATATTCCAGAAGGATTCTCTTCCTCCAGGACCTGACAGCACCCTCCAGGTCTGATAAGGTAGAGGGTGAAGAAGAAATGAAGCCAAGGGAGAGAAAAGGGTGGTGCACCAAAGGACAGGCCAGGAAGCTGTCCTGGGGTGTGGCTGCTAACTCCTTCCTGCTCCTTAACCCCCATCACCTTAGAATGGAGGGCACTCACAGGAAAGCCTCTCAAAGCTCTAGCTACAGAACCGCTGGTAACTGGCTGTTTAAAAAGCCAGCAGCCAGTCCCTGGGCCCTGCTCAGCGAGCTGCAGAGCTGATTGTGTGATGCATCAGAAGAAATGCAAGCTAAATAATGTTTAACTGACAGAGCAGATTGTTTACTTTCAAATAATTGCACTAAATTGCAGTGCTTAAAAAGTACTTAGACTTTGCGACTTGGCCTGCTCCAGTGGGGCTGGGGGAGGGTGAGCCTGGGGGAGGGGTGGAAGACCCTTGGGATGGGCAGAGGAAGGAATCAACTGTGGGGAAGATAGCAGGGGTGGGCTGGTGGGTTGGCCACGAGCCCACGCCCTTCTCGGCTCTGCTGCATCTCATTAGTCAGCCTGCAGCCCACCTGGGCACTGGTTTCTCTTTGCACCTTGTAAGACTCTTCTCTTCCTGAACAGAGTGATTTGTCCTCAGTGAATGGACCCCTCATAGCCCTGGAGGGTTCTTGGTACCCACACAGTGAGGTTAAATGGTCTGAACACCTGCACTTTCAGCAGAAGAAGCATTCCCACAAGGACAGAGGAGCCAAGGATCCTGAGCACGAACCCAGGGTCCCCAGGAGCTGGGTTTTCGCAGGTCATTAAAACACTGAACTATTTCTGCACTGGTTGGGACACAACTGCTGCCTGCCCTCACGAGTGCCCCCTACCTATCTGCCAGTCCCGATCCCTTCTCTGGGACTCCCAAGATGACTCCACACCCAGAAACTGAGGAGTCAACACCTGGTGCTGAAGGGATCCTTCATCCTGCTCCAGCTCATGGGTGTCTATTCCAACTAGCTGATGCCCACATCCTGATAGTTATTCCATGCTGCGATGTTACTTTCACGACTGCCCATGGCCAGGTTTGTGGCTGTGAGTCTTGTGTAAGCCAACAGGATGGGGACACCCGATGGCAGAAGATGTTCCCAGATTCTAGATGGTGCTTGTCAGAACCCTGACCCACGCCACACTTCCCCCATCCCTGCCACCTCCATCCCAGGCTCGGCTCTTTAAAACATTTGGCATTACAGGCATAATATCTAAGCTTTATAACATGCTTCTCAAGGGCCTGTGAAAATATCTGAGAACTGAAAAAAAAATATTTGGGCTCTAAAATAGGAAAAGAAAACCACTAAATTAAAATTAATATATATTTAAATGTCTACAAAGCATAACGTGACGTCAACTACTCAACTGCAAGCCAACTCAATTTGTGTCTACTTATATAAAAATTATGTTTAATGTGGACTGTGGGTGCATTTTAATTTGTTTGATAGATGGAAGCAGGGCTTTCTAAAGTCAGAGCTCCTGGGGTTACCAAGGGTCAGGAAGGGCCATAAGCCCAGGACCGAGATCCTATTCTAGCCATGTCCACTATCACCTCCATATGGCCCAGCTCCTGCCTCTGACAGAACTCCAGGACCCTGTCTTCAAGTGTAGATTAAATGTTTCCTGTCAGGTGACTGGTATTTGCCTCCAACTCAACACGCCCCAAAGCCACCGTGTCTTCACCCAAATTGCTATACCTTGCTCCCACAACACATCCTCTCTTTCCTGTTTTCAACAACACCAAACACATTTTCTCGGCCCTCCTGGAACTCTAAGTCATCTCTGCATCCTCCTCTTCTTCATTCTTCAGTCCATTAGCCCGTTCTGTGCTTCTCTTTCTTTCCCCGCTTTCTTTCGTATTGCTCACACCAATCCCTTCCCTCTCACCCCCAGTGGCACCACCTTAGCCTACCCAAGCCAGGAGAAGCAAGTAAGTTTCCTCTCAAGTCCCAGCTCTGACGCATTGATGGTATCCACCTGGATTACAGGGTGGAGAAAGATTTCCAGGCCTCAATGGGAGGGATGGCCGTGATCCATTAGTGATGTCTGTCATGGACATAGGAAGAAAGGGTGGCAGTGCAAATTTTGCCTTCCCCAGTCTAGGCCTTTTCAAGTTGACATCTTGAAAAGGAGGTACTTGCTACCTACCTGGTCTCCCAGGCTTTAATCACTTCCTTCCTTCACATTGTCCTACATATTGTTACAAGATCAATCAAAGACAATACTTGAATTGAACAAATTTCCTGCCCAGGCTATCTTTGACTTTTTACTAAACATGAGATCAAGCCCTATCTTGTGGGCTGGCATTTAGAGCCTACATGCTCTGACTCCAGCCTTCTTCTTCCCTTAATTTCCCACTAACCCCCCCAGCACCACCACCTTGCTCCAACTAACCTGACCTGGCCATCACTTCCTGACTGTGCCTCTCTCCTCCCACCTCCATATTGTTGCCCATGATCCTCTCCCAATCTGGAATCCCCTCCTGTTTCCACACCATCCTCCCACATCTTCCATCTAAGTGTCAAGGCATAGCTTAATAATAGCTAATTTATTGAGTGTTCAGTCTATGACAAGTGTGATTGTAAATGGTTCACCCAGATTAACTCATTTAGTCCCCATAACAGCGCAATGAAGGAAGTATCTATCATGAGTATTTCCATTTTATAGATGAGGAAACTGAGGCACAGAGAGGTTAAGTAACTAGCCTAAGGTCACAGCTTACAAGGATCAGAGCTGGAGTAAGAACCCAGAAGTCTGGCTCCAGAGTCTGCACCTTGGTTAACATGTTATGTTGTCCCTTAATTCTCACTTCCTCTAGACAGACCTCCCCAACCCCCCAACCCCTCCCCACTGCCATTTATTGTCTGTGCCACTTAGGTTTATCATATGTTGTCTTTGCTTACCTCTTTTAGCCTCCTCTGCTGTATTGTCAGGTATCAGTGAGGACAAAAACAAATCAAGCCCATGGGTAAGGACCAACAGCATGAATAATATAACCACTCAGCCAACAAGTCCCTCCTAGGGTGCTTTTTATGCATTATTTTATTTGGTTTTCATTCTGGGGTATAGAAGGGTATTATTTTACAAACTTTACATGGTTTTTTTCTTTTGTTTCTTTTTGTTTGCCTGTTTGTTTGTTTTTTAAGAGACGAGGTCTCACTCTGTTGCCCAAGCTGATCTCGAACTCCTGGGCTCAAGCAGTCCTTCCATCTTGGCCTCCCAAAGTGCTGGGATTACAGGCATGAGGTACTGCTGCTGGCGTTATCCATATTTTATGTATAACGGAATGGAGACCAGAAAAGTTAAGAAACTTGCCCAAGTTCACACAGCAATTAGCCATCCTTTTCCCCCTACCTGACAATTTCCCTTTTCTGAGTGTCCATGGAAGAGAAGAATGTGGAGAGGGTATAGACAGTGGGCTCCTTCCTTCTGTCCCACTGCACGTGTCTGTCAAGAAGATGAGCCCCCCAAGGGGAGACGTGAGGGCGCTGATGTCCGGGGGAAGGGCCATGCCTGCAGCCTCACAGCAGACTGCTAACCACAGCCATGGGCTGACTTGACCTGGGCAGAGTCCTTTTCTTTTTTTCTTCTCTCTTCTCTGCAGTTCTTTCTTCGTCTCTTTCTTTTCAACCTCACTACTTCCTGTAAAATCTGATGTTAATCATCTCTGTGGGATTGGGCCTCTGAAACCCTCTCTGTGGGACAAGCAGGTCTACTGGCCATTCTGTGGGGTCACCTATGGGCATGCCCAGGTAATCCCAAGAGAAGGGATGTCTCAAAACAGAGTCTATCAACTTCACTTCCGGGATGGCAATTGCATTTGTGACTTTGAGAAAAAGATGGAGCAAAAAAGACCCCTCCCACCACCCCCAATGAAATGAGTAAATGCCATCAACAAAGCGAGTTCACAAACCTTTCTGATCTGAGATAGTTTGTATTACCTGAGTTTCTCCTAAAATCCTAAATGAGTGCAATTGCCAGCTTCTAAATTTAGGCATTTGTGGGCGCCTGTTGGCAGAAAGAAGAAAGACTGGCTTCAGTGCTGTGGTTTGCCTTGAAACCCAGTCAAGCCCCAAATTCTAAACACAAAGCAGCTGTTTGCCCAGAATCCGAGCCGGGATGTTTCATATCGATGGCTCTTCCCCCCACCTCCTTCATCCCTTCTCCTTTCTCCTCTCCCTTTCTTTATTACTGAAGTGCCAAAAAAGCTCGATGTGAATGAACATTGGGATGGGTGCGAATTCAAGCCCGCATTATCTGCCATAGACGATCAGGGATTCTAGGGCGGGCCTGTGGGCCAGCCATCCGGGCAGACCTGCCCTGCGCCACTGTTTACAGAAGAAAGGAAAAAATAGAAATTGATCTACGGTGTTGGTACAGGGGCCGGGTCAGGCGGGGCAGAGTATTCAGTTGCCACTCTTTCAGCCCCACTAAATGCCAGCTGATCTCTATCGGGCCCAAACTGGGGTATCTTTAGGGTAAATCTCCTGTTCCACACTCAGAGCCAGGTCTCTACTTTCCGATGCCTGGGCAGAGCAGTCCAGCACTGAATCTGCCCTGATCGGGTGACGTCTCAGGTATGGTAGCAAGGCGGGCATGCTCACATAAACCCTCCTTGCCACTGGTCTATGGCTCTCTCTGGAGGAAGGTACTGTCCCCACCCAGGCCTGGCCCCAACATTTTCCATAAAGCTGAGTCATATTCCAGATGAAAAAGATACATGGAGTTGGGCTTTCTCTTTTGAAATGTCCAGTTCTTTAATTTATTAAAAATCAATAACAGGGGAATATGTATAGATATCTCTCTGAGACATAAGACAAGAGGTATATTAGCTGAGTGGCTACTCACCAGGTGCTGTGGGTGGCATTTTGTATCCATTATCCTCATACAGGGATGGGCATACTGTTTCCATTTTACAGATGAGAAGGCTGAGGTGCAGAGAGGTTAAATAGCTTTTCCAAGAAAATGCAGCTAAAGTGACAAAGCCAGGAATTGAACAAAAGTCCACTTGTTTCTAAAGCCTATTTCTGTCGCCCACAGCCAACCATCTCCCACCAATAGCAAAAGTTTTTAATATTAATCTGCCTCTTATTTCTAGATGTCTAAATTTCCCAGTGAATGCCCCCTTGAGCCTCAGTTTCTCCATCTGTAAAATTAGGCAGTTGGAAAAGGCAGCTCTGGCACTTTCTTCCCCAGCTCTGATATTTCTGTAATTCTGTGTCTATGAATACATTCAGAGGCTTCCAAGCAATAAATCATGTTGTTTAAAAATTACAAATAAGCAAGGAAACCAGGACTCACAGTGGCTGGGGACTTTAAGCCGTGGTCTATAAAAATAAAGACCGACTTGAGAGGCTTACTGTTGGCAGGGGAGGTGCCCAGCTGAACTCAGCTCTTGTGCAGAATGCTGCCACCCTCCCTAAAATGGCTGGGTGGATGGAGCCCGCTCTGCAGGTTGGGCCTCGGTTCGAGGTGTGCCCCCATCGGGCCATGGGCCAGGGAGAAATGGGACTTCCTGTGGGATGGCGGGAGGGAGCTCAGGGGGCCACGTGTGGGTGTCAGACCATGCGGCGGGCAGATTTGGCAGGACCCATGGTGTTTTCTTTGTGCAGAGAGCTCTTGGGAGCCAGTTTTCCAATCCTTTGCTCCGGTCTATGACCCCTACCTTCCCTCTCCTGCCCCCCTCTTCCCACTCCCAACGAGTGTGGCGGGAACCTGGCCAATGACTGAGAGAAAATGAAGACATTTCTCAAATGGCATGTTCCAGTGGGTGAGCGCTGGCAGGCAGAGGCTGCAGGGAAGTGGAGCCGGTTCCCTGTCCATCCCCTAAATATCCTAAGTACGTTCCCTCCTTGGCCGCAAAACCACAGCAATGTCTCCTTGCCTTCCCCTCCTCCCTTGGACCCCGGGTCTGCAAGGAGCTCAGCCCACCGCAAGGTCCCAGAGGCGCCGCCGCTGCCAAGGGAGGGGCCTCGGCCAGCCTGGCGCTCGGCGGGCCTCCAGGCTTGTACCGGCCATCCATAGCATGTCCTCCCCAGGCGTGCAGACACCGTGGCCAGAGCCGCTTTCCAGGGGCAAGTGAGTCTACATGAGGAAGGCCCTCTAAGCCCTTGTTGCTCCTTCCTTCTTCTCCTGTTCCTTAGTGAGAACTCTGGGCACTGCTGGGCATGGAGCGGAACTACTGGGCACTCACTCCCAGGTCCAGACCCGTTTCTGACATTGACCCTTTGCATCACCCTTGGAAAGCCACTTCCCTCTCTAGGCCTCTGCGGTATCATGAAAATGTTGGGGAAGATGAGTGGCTTTGGAACTTTCTTTTCAGAGCTTGATGGAAAGGACAAGAGAAAGGCAGCCAACCAGAGGTTCCAGGCCCTCAGCTCTCAGGGCACCTCCATTTTCCACTGCTTTCAGACCTGTTTATATGTTTTCACCCATTTTATACATTCACCCAGCCAACATTCTTTGCATACGCGGAGCTATACATGTCAAGACTACCACTGATGTCACAGGTCCCTGTCTCCATGGGAGTTTCCAATGCAACCAGGGGTAGAATTTGCACCAGCAGAAGTGACTGGCAACTGGAACTAATGAGGAAAGGTCTGCAAGGCCCTTCATAGACTTGGAGGAGATGAGTCTTGGGCTGAGTGACTCTTTACCCCCATCCTTCTACTTAGGGTTTTCCTTGAGTCCTGGAGTCAGAAAGGTCTTCTAAGGTCTTTCCTTTGAATTGGTTTCTCTTGTTCCACTTTCTCAAGATAACCCTCCAAATACTGGTACTGGCAGTGTTCTGGTGTTTTCCTTCATGCTTTGCTCTCTGCGTCTTGGTGTCCTCAACACCTCTAATGGTTTCCAATCCCTGAAGTCAGCATTTTCAGCCCAGTCCACTCTCACTGTCCAAGATCTAGACCTGCAGTTCTACTCACCTCCAGGCAGCTTCCCAATGTGCCTTTCTGTACCTCTCATTCAACAAGGAGCCAGAGTAACCGTCACCGTGCTCCCAAATCAGCCCTTCCTCTGATGTCTCCATCTTGGTTCTTGGCACCACTATGTCCCAGAATTACCCAGGGTCAAATCTTAGACTTGAGCTTGACTGTGCCTTGAGTCTTCCCCATGCTCCTGCCTGGCACTAACTCAGTATCTCCTCGTTGTATTGCTTCCTTCTTTTCTCTCGCTAGTTGAGGCCTTGTGGCTATTGCCTGGATCCTTGAAGTAGCCACCATGGAGCTTTCCTTCACTTCCTTAGGGGAAAACTTGTTGCTTCTGCTAAGCTGAACTTTGGCTTCATTTCCAAGATCAGATACCAATTTTATTTCCCTGTTTCTAGGTCTTGGCCTCTGAGTACAATGGAACCCAGATGTGGCAAATGAAAAATAGTAACAACAGTATTTCCTGTCTTGTATACTCTTCTAGAACCTTGCCACTCCCTTTAATATATGAAGGCTTAAGGATCCTCCCTTTGAGCCTGCGGAGAGGGGATTATTTTTGTGACAGACTCGATTAGATCACTTTCAAGGCTAAGCCATAAATGGCAATACCACTTCCACCTGACATTCTATCTTGGGACATATACCTTTGAAACCCAGAGCCGCCATAAGAGAGGTCCAGTGACACCAAAGCCACTGTGCCACAAAGACCAGATGAGAGAGAGAGAGAGGCCTGAGACCGTGAGATAATAATAAATAATTATTGTTGTTCAAGCCACGAATTTTAAAGTGGTTCATCACACAGAAGAAAGTTACTAGAACATCAAGCTTTGGAGCCAGAAAGCCTGGCTTTGTAGCTTAGCTCCAAGACAAGCTGCCCCAGCCAGGTCCCTTAATTTCTGAACTACCAGAGTCTCCTTATCTGTAAAATGGAAGTAGACATACTCACCCAGCAGGCTTGCTGTGGGGCTCGCAGATGCCAGGGATGGTGCTGGCACAGCAGCTCTCACGCTGCTGTTCTTGATGGGTGATAGTCTGCAGTATCATCTCCTCTAAATATTGCTTCTGAGGTGCTCCTAACCTCAGTCTCCATTTAGCCAAATTCCACATTGCTCAAACCTTTCCCTTTCAGTGATTTCCTTCCTGTCTTTCTGGCTACAAGAGAATAATCTCAGCTCAGAACTTGATACCGTCTGTCTGACACTTGTCACACCATTTTATCTTGTGGATATTTGCATATTGGTGGAAGATTTAAACATACCTTACTAGCTAGCCAGGGAAATGCTATGGGTAGGAGCTGTGGGTCACATCTCAGTCATCCTACATCCCCTTGGACACTGGACACTTCCTTATTCAAACATAACCAAGTGCAATACATATTTGTTGACCAGGATAAATGGACAATAGAGCATATCTTTCAGAAGATCCTACCAATTTCTGTCCTGAAATCCATACACTAGAGTCTTAGCTGCTTCAGCCTGGGGCCTCTCAACACCCGTGCAGCCTGTATCTGGGTCTTGCTGGGACCCTTCACCTGCACTCCATGAATTATCTAACAGGAAGCCACAATGCACCCATGATCAACACCAGCCAGTTAGTCAGCACCTGCTGCCTCAAACAAGCAGAATGTGAATAATGAGAGAGACACAGGTGTTTCCTGAAGTGTGACTGACTCAAGGGTAAGTTTGGAGGATGAACCAGACAGGCCCCAGGAAAACTCTCATCTCAGCAAAGTGAGTAGATTTGCCCAGAGCATGAAAAGATCTTGGCCAAGAAGGAGATGCAGCTCGGAGGATGAGGACCCTGGAGCCCCGAGGCTCCTTCCTCACATGCACTATCCTTCTATCAGAGGGACAAGACTGCAGTGTCATCTGCAAACATCAACACCATGCTAGGTTAAGCACAGACACAGTCCCCACTTCTCCCCCCTGAGCTTGCTTCATTCATGTAATTATTCATTCAGCAAACATTTACTTCTGGCCCACTATGTGTCAGAGATATGACTGGAACAAAACGGTGATCAAGATACAGGCCCTTCCCTGAAGGAGCTCCTGTTATAAGGCAGGCATGGGTCTGTACATGGGTGGGGTGCAAATAATTGAACAGGTAATTGGTCCAATGTAGAGGCTGTGGATGCACCTTGGAATTCAGGGAAGGTTTGCAGAGACGGTGGCTACTAAGCTGAGTCATGAACAGCTAGCCATGTAAAAGAATGATTGGAGTGCTGTGTGGGGAATTGGAGGCATTCCAGGCCACAAGGACACTAGGCACAGAGGCCTGGAGGTGAATGAGGATGCAGTACATTGGTGGGACTCATGTCATCAAGCAACGCTGATTAAGAGAGGGTGTGAGAGGTAGGTGGCAAGAGAGCAGGATGGGGAGATGCTTGAGGTTCAAATCACCTGGGGCCTCGTGGGCCATGTTAACCAGCTTGGCTTCATCTTTGAGTCACTCATGGGCCTTTTAGAAACAGCCCATCAACAGCACAGAGAATGGATCCAAGGGGCCATGACTGGTGCAAGTCCACAATTAGAAGGTAATTGTAGTCACCCAGGCAAGCATTTGGCGTAGTCCGGACTAGGAGGATGGCAGAAGACAAGAGAGGGACAAGTGGATGGCCACAGACAGGTAGAAGAGACAGAAAACACATGGAAAGTTGAATTACAAACAGTGCAAGGAAGTATAATAGCAAATTCAGAGGAGCGGGGCACACAGGCATTCCCAGGGAGGAGAGGTTCTCAGTCTTTAGCTGTGAGCACCAGCTTCCTTTTGAGCCCTGTTTCTAACCAGGTGAGTATTGATCAGGAGACACACAGAAGCAAGGTCACTAGGAGAAGCAAGAGGCCTGGGTCACCTCCTACCCACCAAGGCCCCTGGTGCTCCTGTACCCATGATGGGGACTTGGCCAACACCCATTCCTCAAGGGAGTAGAGCCTGCATGGCCCTCTGGACTCCAGGATACCGGGACTCTGAGTTGCAGGAGGGAGCAGTGTGGAGTGGAAGAAATGACCTTCTAATAGCACTACCTTGCGCCCCATGCCCAAGGCTTAGCAACCAGAAATGAGAGGAAAACAAATCAGAGGGCTCAGATGGTCACTAGGAAGGATTCTAAGGTTTGCAGTCAACCTGTCAGGAGGCCTTGCCACATGAAGACCCAAGAATGCTCTGAGTCCTTACTCAACAGTGGGCCTCAGTGTGTCTGTGGGTCCTGGCTGGGCTGGATGGTACCTGTTCTCAGAACCACTGCCTTCCCTCTGCCAAATGGATTCCAGGAAGTGGGTAGAAGGTTTGGTTAATGGCTGCTTACTTGTCCATAGAGAGTGGTCAGAGTCCTGGGACAGTATTAGTCTAAGTGAGCAAACATGAGCGTTTACCTATATGCATGCATGTGTTGCATTTAAGCATGTCTCTGGGATGTATTATGGATGTACGTGTGTGTGTGTGCTGTTTACACATACGTGTGTGTGCCTATGTGTGTGATCACTGAAGGATGTGTGAGTTTACCTTTCTGTCTTTTTGTGCTTGTGTATACAAATAAGTGCAGTCAATGCATGGGTGTGTGCATGGTGTGCATCTGTATGTTCCTGTGAGTGACTATTTGTATCAGTTAGCTTGTGCTGTGTAACGAGTCATCCTGAAGCTTAGCAACAGACATTTATAATTTCTCATAATTCTGTAGGTTGGCTGGGAGGTTCATCTGGTCCAGACCAGCTTAGGTAAGTTCAGCTGGTAGTTCAGCTGGAGAGGGTAAGAGGTCTACTGTGGCATCATTCATGCATCTGGTGATGGCAGTTGATGCAACATCAGAAACTGACTTGGCCACGTGGTCTCACCCTCCAGCAAGCTAGCCAGGGCTTATTTATATGGCAGTTTTAAGGTTCTAAGCACAGCAAGAGCAAGTCTTCATGTATAAACACTTTTCAATCCCTGCTTGCATTACATTTGCTATTTTCCCACTGCCCAAATCAAGTCACATAGGTAAGCCCAGAGTGAGCAGAGCTGGGGGAAATTACCAAGGGCATGGATGCAGGAAGAGGACTTATTGCTCCCATTTTTGCAAAAGATTTACCAAGAGTACATGTGTGTGCATTTGTAGGGGTGTACCCATGTGTACCCCTCTATGGACGTGCATACCTATTTATGTACCTGTATGTGCATGCATGTGTATGGATATGGGTATGTGTGTGGTTGCCCCAAAGAGCAGCTGTTGGAAACAGTGTGTGAGCACACCTGGGTGTGCCTCTGTGTGTACATGCACGTGTGTCTATGTGGATGTACCTGGATGTGCATTCATGTGTATAAATGTGCACATGGTGTCCATGCATGATTGCTCGAGACAGCACAGCAGAAGTATGTATGTGAGCACATGAGTGCCCCTCTGTGTACACGCACACACATTCCCGCATGTGATATGTGCATGGTGTGCATATGTGACTGCCTGATTGAGCAGGTGCAGGAGCCTGTGAGCACACATGTTGTGCCCCTGTATGTATATGCATCTGTGAAAGCAGTCAGAGCTCAGGCTAGGTCATGGCCTGGGTCTAGACTATTGTTTTGGCATTTCCCCAGGTGGTAAAGTTAATGAAGGTCGCTAGTGGTCTCCACTCCATACCTGCTGCCACCCTGCTCCACCTGCTGCCACTGTCCAGCAACCCCTTTCCTTCATCATTGTCCACTTCAGCTCTCCCTGTCCCTTGACTCACCTTTTCCCTCCTCCAGGAAGCTTTCCTAAGTGGAACTACATCCCAGGAATGTGGGCGTTACTATTATGCTCTTTTACGGATGTTAAAACTGAGGCTCAGATAGGCTAAGTGACTTGCCTAAGGCCGCACAGCTAGCAAGTGGGAGGCCCAGTCTGTCTGACCCCAAAGCCCAGGCTAGGAACCATTCTGCATGCAGGCATCAAGAGCTTAATGATGCTGGTCCCAGAATCACAGTGGTAGAACCAACCGTGAGTGGGTGGTCCATGCTCTGGGCCCAGCCTGGACCCCCAGGGCTCCCCAGACACTCGCCCGAGTTGCTGGTTATGTTAGCACTAAACACTGTCTCCTGTGCAGGGGACACTGTTGTTCATGTGTCTGCCTCCCCCTTTTACCTGAGAGCCCCTGGAGGAAAGGATCCACAGCGTGTGCAGTCCCATGGCCTCCCTGCCCGCCTTCCCATACGTGGTGCCTTATATACAGTAGGTGTTCCATCCACACTGCTTAGAAAGGGGTTCAGTCTGCTGCTTCTCTGGCTGTGGGAGCCAATGAAAAAGGAGGCTGGTGGCCTCTTCCCTGGCTGGAAACAACTTCTTTCCAACGACCCCAAGTCCTACCTCCACCCACCCTTACGCAGGTCCTGTTTCCTTGCCCCCAGATGGGGAAGTTAGTGGCCACGTTAGTGAAGTCAGTGATTATGCAATACGCACTCACGTAAGTGCGGTAAAAATAGTATTAATTTTAATCCCCAAAAGAAGATGAGTAGCTGCGGTGATGTGAGCATTTACCACTATATTTTATCCATTCTCAGATGACTTTTTCTTGTTTCCATTTTAACATTCTGAAATTGGGCCCTCCTTACAAATGATGATGTCTTCAACTATTAGCCAAGTGGCTGTCACGACACAGCTGTCACTGCTTCGGCGAGCTTGGTTACTGCTGTTCCCACTGTTGTCACCTCACTGACATTCCCTGCAGTGTTGTCATCCCCAAACTAAACGTAATTCCCATTTTACGTGTCTTCACAACCATCGGTCTATGATTCAGCGATGAAATGACAAGTGACTATACACACAGAAAGGCACAGTTAAGGACACCAAGCCATATGGGCGGGATTCAGGAGGCAGATGTTCATTGTTGAAGAAATGACCACAGTGTGTTATTTTTTTTTTGCAAAGCTACAACAAAGTGCATTATGGCACATAAGACAGGAAGATAGCCCAAGGAGATAAAGTTGTGGGGGTTTTTTGTTTGTTTGTTTGTTTGTTTGTTTGTTTTGAGACGGAGTCTTGCTCTGTTGCCCAGGCTGGAGTGCAGTGCCATGATCTTGGCTCACTGCAAACTCCACCTCCCAGGTTCTCGCCATTCTCCTGCCTCAGCCTCCCAAGTAGCTGGGACTACTAAAAACACAAAAATTAGCTGGGTGTGGTGGGACCACGCCCTGCTAATTTTTTGTATTTTTAGTAGAGACATGGTTTCATCGTGTTAGCCAAGATGGTCTCAATCTTCTGACCTCGTAACCCACCTGCCTCAGCCTCCCAAAGTGCTGGGATAACAGGCGTGAGCCAGCACACCCAGGCAACTTGTGTTTTTTTATGTTACTGAGATACACTCTAAAGGACTGTCTATCACTCACCAAGAATGAACTGAAGGCAGGAGAAATTGCCATATGAATAGAAATACATTAAACACATTTCAAAGCAACAAGAGACTGGTCTGACCCATTGCTGTCTCACATTATTGTTAAGATATTGCACCAGAGTTTAACAGATATTTTTCTTTTTTAGTGGTACATAAAACAATGTCATGTCCTGCAATTGACAGTCTTAGATTAGATGTCACATGACCCATGTTCAACCCTCAACATGTTTATCTCATTTAAGCCTCTCCAAACCCTGGGATATGGGCATTACTATTATCTCCTTTTATAGATGTTAAAACTGAGGCTCAGAGAGGTTCAATGACTTGCCTAAGGTCACACAGCTATTATGAGGGAGGACTATTCTATTTGACCTCAAAGCCCAGACTGGGAACCATTCCACATGCCAGGACTTGAATGATGCTGGTTCCAGAGTCACAGTGGTGGAACTGTGAATCTTTCACCCCAACAGTGATTGGGTGGTTCATGCTGTGGGCCCCAGTCTGGCTACAGGGGAGTCAGGAGTCCTGATGGCTCACATTCACTCTAATCAGCTTCAGGAGGGCCCCACAAGCCCAGACTGTATGTCTCAGGGGCTGAAAAGATTTCCTCAGTCTTCTCCTCTGTGTCTCACCTGTAGATAGTAATCAGGCAGCCAAGCTGACCCTTCATGTTCTAAATAACTCCTTCCTTATATATGTACCAACCTATTTAGCACAAAGGCACTATCAATCCTCAAATGTCAGTGATTTGCAGACCATTGTCTTAATCTTTGCTATATCTGTGTGTCCTCTGTTATTGCTTACTTAATTGCTTTTATTTCTAAATCAGCCTACTTTTCATATGTCTGCATCAGTCAGGATATACCTGATTATGCTGCAGTAACAAGCATCCCCACAAATCTTAGCAGCTGATAATAATGCAGGATTCTAGTCTAAGGTGAATTTCCTGTCCACAAAGGAAAAGGTCAGGTAGAGGAGGTGAACTGTGAACCTAAGAAGTAGCACCTAAGCCAAAAGGAAAACACTCCAGGCAAGGGGAAGTCAGGTTCTTCTTGAACCCATAATTGTCTCACCTGTCTAATGGGTGTTAGCAATTATCTCTCCCTTGCTTCCTTCCAATTGCCCTTCAAGAATCCAGTGAGAATGCGTAGTCACTTGAAAAGACGGCTTTTTAGCTGCTGCAGGTGATCGCGTTGGTGTTCTGACTGTATCCTGTGGGTCTTCCCCTTTCTTCTTGCCCTGATGAACTCCCAACTGCTAGTACCTGGATCATTCTGCTTGAAAGCTTTTCCTAACACTGGGAAGACTGCTTTGGCTGTGTGCATGGCAGGCTGGAGGTTCCCGGGGCCTTGCTACCCTGTGGCAGTCACCCTTCATCAATGACTGATGGAATGTGGTGTACATTTCCCCAGCTCCCTGGAGTCTTGGTGGGATAACTCTAAGATGATGCTCTGCCCTGTTTTCTGGAGTTCTCAGGGGACTAAGCTCCTGTATAACGCAAGAGCTAAATAATGCACACTGCATGTGTTACTGTCCCTGCCTCGCAGCCCTGTTCCTGCACTTCCTAAATTAACCACTTGCTCTCAATTCCTTGTCTCGGGCTTTGCTTCTGGAGAAACCCAAACTAAGGGGGCTATAAAACCCCCAACTCAGAGAATAGATGGAAGAGGCATTACTCTACTTCAGGCAGAGCGTGATGCCCAGCATAGATTCCTGCTATGTACTTTGCAAGTGGCGGTTTGCTAGATATTGTCTCCAAAGTCCAAGTCTGCTACAAACAGAATCAGGGGTTGCTGGGGACGGTGTCTGCAGGAGCAGGGACGGTGAAGGCCTGGCCTGGAACACCTTTACAGCGTGCCCCTACTTCACTGTCAAGGATCAGGACATCAAGGCCCAGAGAGAGGCTGTCCAAGACTGCATAGACTGAAGACGGAGACTGGAGACTGGGATTCTTTTAAACCCATCTCAGGGCACAAACCCACAGATGGAATTGGTTGAGGCCTCTCTTGAAGCCCTCTTCCTCTCCTCCAGGTTTAGGATGCTGTTCACGGTGGAAAGGAAGTCCCTGGCCAGCACTGGTGCCTGCTCTGGCCCTTTTATAGGAGCATCCCCTCCTGCCTTCGGGTCTTCCAGAGCCCAGCCTCTGCTCGCTGGTCCCACATCTTTTCTTTCTCTATTATTTTATTTTATTTTATTTTATTTTATTTTATTTTATTTTATTTATTTTTTGAGACGGAGTCTCACTCTGTCACCCAGGCTGGAGTGCAGTGGCATGATGTCGGCTCACTGCAACCTCAGCCTCCCAGGTTCAAGCAATTCTCCTGCCTCAGTCTCCCAAGTAGCTGGGATTACTGGCGTCTGCCACCACACCCAGCTAATTTTTGTGTTTTTAGTAGAGACAGGGTTTCACCATGTTGGCCCGGCTGGTCTCAAACTCCTGAACTCAAGTGATCTACCTGTCTCAGCCTCCCAAAGTGCTGGGATTACAGGTGTGATGGTCCCACCTCTTGTCTTGCCACTCTCTGCCCCTCATCGTCTCTGCATCAGCATCTTATCACTATTCAGTTCCCAGGACTGTTTCCTGCTCTTCACATCTGTGTCTTAGCATGTGCTGATCCCTCACCATGCTCCTCCATTCCCTCCTCTTGCCTGCTTTGCCCAACCAACTCCTACTCATCCTTCATTTCTTAGCTGGAGTGTCACTTCCTCCAGGAGGCCTCCCTGCTTTACCCACATACAAATTCTTGCGGTTCCCCCTTGACAACTCGTGTCACCCACGTGTTGTGTGTCTGCCAGGTCACTGGCTCCATGCCTGCAGACTGTGCCTGTTTTCCATGTGATCCCAGGGCCCAGCACCAGCCCTAGCCTACAGCAGAATCCACTGGGCACTGTGGGGCAAATGGGTGTTGGTGGGGCCCCCACAGTACCACTGAGACAGGGGCCCAAGGGTTGAGTTATCAAGACAGGGGCTGGGGAGAGAAAACAAGATCCCCCTTTGATTGAGCCAATGAAGTCACTGGTGAGAGAGTAAGCCCTAGGAGTTATAAATAGCCCTGGACATCATGCATATTACATTAGGGGTGTTGGTGACAGCTTAAGTATATTTCCATAAGGTTCCATTATATTTACGTATTAGTTAATGGACACTTAAAATATTATGTTACCGTAATGCTCATGTTTTATTAGCAAACTATCACATCAAATGGAGTTGCTAAGTGTGATAGAAAATTGGCTCTGCAGCTAGATTTCTGTATTTTCACACTGAATTTTTGATTTCTAATTCCACGCCCACCGGCCTTTGGTGAGGAGCTGATATTCTCTGGAACACATGTGATCTCTGCCTTCCACCTGACCGGGAGGCTTGGAAGTGCAAAGGGAGGACCCCAGCCCCTTGCTACAGAGCAAGAGATTTAGCCTAGGCATTTTTTGGAAGGATTCAAGCTGTTATTAATCTGCTGTGTGACACTGGGGAAGTTACTTACCCTCTCTGTGCCTTGGTTATCCTTTCTGTTAAATGAAGAGTTGGACTCGAGGTTCTCTGGATATTTCAGAGGTCTCCAGAGAAACAAACCAATACAATGTGTGTGTGGAGAAAGAAAGGTTTATGTTAAGGAATTGGCTCATGAAGTTGTGGGGGGCTGGCCAGTCTGAAATCTGCAGGGCAGGCTGGTAGACTGGAGACCCAGGGAACAGCTGATGTTGTGCTGGAGTCTGAAGACAGTCTGAGGCAGAATTCCTTCCTCCATAAAGAACCTCAGTATCTTCTCTTGAGGCCTTCAACTGATTGGATGAGGCCCACCCCTATTACAAAGGTGAACCTGCGTAACTCAAAGTCTACTGATTTAAACGTGAATCACATCCAAAAGGTAGCCTCACAGCAATATCTGGACGAAAATTTTGACCCTAAGCTGGATATCACAGCCTGGCCAAGTTGACACATGAAGTTAATCATTATGGTTTCTAATGTGCTTAGGGTTCTGTGGGTCAAATTCTGGATTATCTGCAAGGAAACTTCAAGCTCGGTTGTCTTCGGGCAACAGAGAAACTGACTGGAGTTGCCGTACATCCTTGGGTACCCCAGGGCTTCCCATGAGGTGCAAGGGATCTTGACCCAAGGGGTCTTCAACTCTTCCTTCCTCCTGTGGTGGCACAGACCCAGAGGAGAGCTTCAAGCTTTGCTTCTCACTGCCAAAGGGCAGCCCTTGAAAACACCTGTTTAAAAGGCTGTAATTTTTTTTTCCAGCCTTTGTTCAGGAAGACAAAGAAACTAAATGGGAAGAGGTGGGGAAAAGGCACTCTGGGTGGAGAGACTGGTGCAGGCAGAAGCTGCGTAGGGAGAAATTGCCAGTGTGGGGCAAAACGAGAGAGCTGGTCCTGGAAGCACCGGGGTCAGAGGAGGCACCATGCCAGGCTCTTCAGTTGCATCTTTGTGGCCTCCCTGGAGCCTTTGGGGTCCCATAACATGTAATCATGGGAATAGTGATTTCCTCCTGGTCACAGGCAAGTCAGAGGCTGGTGGGGAGCATGCTTAGGGCTTCCCACCTCCCAGCCGGGACATCCCAGGCCCCAGGCTCTTGGTGCCCATGAAAAATAGGATGATAAAAATGCCAGAGTGGTAAGAAAATGGACTTTGACGAACAGGGTTCCAGTCCTGACCTCACCACTTTCTAGCCACCCCACGTCTGACTCAGTTTCCCTACCTGCACAAGGGGAAAAATAACGGAACCAGACTACCTTACAGGGCTAGGAGAAGGATTCGATAAATTCATACATGGAAATAAAGAAAACTGCAGCAAAAGCTCAAGTGTGAGATCAAGAACATTTACTGGCTGGGTGACCTGGGACAATTCTGAAGATTTCTGCTCTTCAGTCTGCAAAATGGGGATCCTAACTGTGGACCTCAGGGCTGCCCATTTATCAAAGGTTAAGGAAGTGCCAGTTATGGGGCCAAGCACCAGCTAGAAAATAGAAAGGCAAACGTGATTCACATAACAGGCAAGCTCTCTGTCCTCGTGGACCTGACATTCTAGCGGGAGGTATGTGTTGGTGGTGGTGGTATTATTAACAACACAACAAAGCAAAGACATATTTTAATTTATCTGTTTATTTATTTATTTATTTTAGAGACAGGATCTCGCTCTGTTGTCCAGGCCGGAGTGCAGTGGAGTGATCAGGCTCACTGCATCTCCTTGGGTTCAAACGATCCTCCCACCTCAGTCTCCCAAGTAGCTGAGGCTACAGGAATGCCCACCATGCTTGGCTAATTTCTAAATTTTTTTTTGTAGCCACTGGTTCTTGCGATGTTGCCCAGGCTGGCCTCGAATGCCTGGACTCAAGCCATCCACCCACCTCAGCCTCTTAAAACTCCAGGATTATAGACGTGAGCCACCACACACAGCCCAAAACATATTTTAAAATATGCAATAAGAGGTATGGAGAAAAATAAATCAAGACTGTGAGCTGAGGGATGCCCAGAGGTTAGTTCACTTTTCAATAGTTAGGGAAGACCTCATTGAGAAAGTGACATTAGAACAAAGACCTTCGAAGAGTTGACAGCATCAAGCGGGGGTCAAGCCAACGAGGGCTGAATCCTGCCATGCCCATTTGTTCCATCGCTGATGCCTGCCTTCTCAAAGGACACATTGAGTGGCTGCAACAGAGACACTGCATCCCACAAAGCCTAAAATATTTACCATCCAACCCTTTGTAAAAAAGTTTATCAACCACTAGCACAATCATAGATAATCATAGATTATCTGAACCCTAGTAGAGCTTAATAAAATTATCTTTACTGTTATTATTTTTAGATGACAGTTAAATGATGCTGTCACTGGAGGTATCAGGGAATGGGGAATCAGATGTGGCCCCTTTCCCTGCACCTAGCCAGGGTTCCATGTCCCAAATCCTGTTCTTAGAATGTATAGCATCTTATTTTTAGTTTTTGAGACAGAGTCTTGCTCTGCCACCCAGGCTGGAGCACAGTGTGGCACGATCTCAGCTCACTGCAACCTCTGCCTCCCGGTTCAGGCAATTCTCGTGCCTCAGCCTCTCAAGTAGCTGGGACTATAGGACTGCACCACCACGCCTGGCTTATTCTTGTATTTTTAGTAGAGACGGGGTTTCGCCATGTTGGCCAGGCTGGTCTCGAACTCCTGGCCTTAAGTGAGCTGCCTGCCTCAGTCTCCCAAAGCTCTGGGATTACAGGTGTGAGCCCTGGACCCAGGCCTTAGAATGTATAGAATCTTGACAGAGTCATGGGAGAGGGGGCTGCAGGCCGGCCAAGAAAATAGCGTGAGGAAAAGTGCAGTGGTGGGAAATGACAGATTGGGTTTGGAGAACCATAAGTGGCACATGGAAACAGGACTGCTATTTCCACCTCCAAAAATACCCCTGCCCTGTGTGTGGCCAGCAGCAAGGCCCCGGGCTGGGATCCCCGGCTGTCAGTGGGCTGCTTTGCTGGAGGCTGTGGACTGGAGGCTCTGGGAGCGGCATTAGCCGCCTGATTGAGTTATGACAGCTCCTAGCGCCCAACGGGAAGCCGGGCAAGGCCGTCCTAGCGGGGGCCTGCAGACAAATGATGATAAAGTGCTCACTTTAAGGAACCATCTCCATAATATTTCATGCTCACGGTGGGGGGAGGGGGCCGGCAGGCTGCCCTGGTGGCACAGCTAACTACTCCATCAATTGATTTGATTCACGGCAGCAGCTACTCCCAGTCATAATATTTCAAATAAATGGGGCCGTGGATAGAAATAATATCTGCATCAATATTAACCCTGAAAGAACTAATAGACATAAGCTATAATTTCCTGGACACCCTAATAACACATTTTGACCATTGCAGGCATGGGACAATTTTTCTTTCTCTTTTCTCTCTTCCACTCCTCTGTCTGCCGCTCTCCTCCTTAGACTCTGGCAGATATGCTTTGTGCAATCCCAGCCTATGGTTTGGGGACTTCAAGAGGTCCTGTCCCACTTCCTACCAGCCATAGCACCCTGCTGAAGAGGAAAAAGGGAAGCCTGGACTTTCGTGGTCCATTTATTTTGAGTTTGTACAGTTCCCTGCGAGGGGAGAGTAGTACTATCTGGGGAAGGAGAGCTTGCCTGGCAGCCTTCTTAGAAAAGACGCTCACCAGGCCGGGCGCAGTGGCTCATGCCTGTAATCCCAGCACTTTGGGAGGCTGAGGCAGGCAGATCACAAGGTAAAGAGATCAAGACCATCCTGCCCAACATGGTGAAACCTTGTCTCTACTAAAAATACAAAAATTAGCTGGGCGTGGTGGTGCGTGCCTGTAGTCCCAGCTACTTGGGAGGCTGAGGCAGGAGAATCGCTTGAACCCAGGAGGCAGAGGTTGCAGTGAGCTGAGACTGTGCCGCTGTACTCCAGCCTGGTGACAGAGCGACACTCCATCTCAAAAAAAAAAAAGAAAAAGAAAAGAAATGAAATGATGCTCATCTGGCTCTTTCTGTCATTCACTCACGAAACAGACACTTATTGGGCACCTAGCATCTACAACATGTTGGGCACTTTACTAGGTGTGTGGGATCCGTCAGTAAACAAAAGAGAAGAAAACTGTCCTGTGGAGTTTATAGTTATTGAAGGTGAGAGGGTCCAGGGAAGACACAATTGATAAACCCCAGACCCACGAGTAATAATTACACAGTTTGTTAGCAAGGTTGACTGCCCAGTTCCCTAGTCCCAGAGTTGCCCCATTTGCAGACTGGGTTTGTCAGAGGTAGGGAAGACATTGGGGATGTTGTGGACCTGTTCTTTCCACAGTGGTTAAGAACTGGCTGCCTGAGAGCTGAATACGGCCCTTGGGGGGTGTTTTGTCCGTCCTGCGTAATATTTTCTGAAAATTTGTGGATAACATTTTTAAAGCAAGGATTTTGCTTAAAAATCTGATTTCCACCTTCTCTTCAGAAATGGGAAGATTCGGCATCACCCACATTTGCTCATGGCGGCAATTGACTGGAGTGGGTCAGCGTCTGCCCCTTCAGATGAGGCTTGCGTTCTGCAGTTGGCCACAGTCCCCACTGCTCTCTACTGTCGCTGGTGCACCAAGCCCAGCCTGCCCTGTGGTGCCCATGTGGTCCCTATGGGCACCTGCTCTGTGGCCCATGCTTGTCTCCTTAGAGCTGGTTTCTGAATTTCCCTGTCCTTGCCCAAGTTGCTCTCCCTGTGGCTCCCCTATTTCTAGTCGCACCCTTTGCATGACAGCCTTTCCTCCTGTTGCTTCTACTGCCTCTTTTGCTGCCATTTTGTGGCTCTATTACCACAATGCTCGAGGCGCTGCATCACTTAGTGAGAACAGACACGTTTAGCAGCAGGGCTGTAAACCAGACCTCTTCCCTTTGCAAATTTGAGGCACCCAGCCACTCCCTTCCTCTGCTGTCCAGCCCAATTTTAGCCTTGAAATCTTGTTTCCCTATTTAAAAAAATTAAATTATGTCTATGAGGTGTTCTGTGGAGGTGACCCCAATGTTACACTCTTATCAGTGCTCAGGCCTGGGTGAAGATTCAAAGTGGTTTCCTAGCTGAGCTGACCACACCTCTGTTGCTTTTTTTTTCTCTCTCTCTAAGACAGAAAGGAAACTAATGCTAGGGACCCAGTGGCGCCCGCGAGCCAAAGTGGGGAAGGGGCCTGGGAGAGTCTCCATGGGGCTGAATGTGTTCCTGAGAAGTGAGGGTGAGGAGCACCTGGCAGGGGTGCTGGCCCCGGATGTGATCCTCATATCTATAAGATGGGGCCAGCAGTCAACACCAACTTGCAGATGGTGGAGTGCCCCATGGAAGGCTGGTGCACACCATGGGAGCAGCAGCACCCCATGGGAGGCTGGTGATGGGCCACTCCCACCTTCCTTTCTGGCTCTCAGAGTGCCCCCTATCTACTCCTTTGCTAAAGAGGGGAAGATCTATGTGTCAGATGCTGCTTGTGTGACACTTCAAGACGCCTCAGCCTCACCTCCCTCTCTAGACACTTCTGCAGCACCCGGTTGTATGCAGGCTGCAATCACTTGGCACAAGTGCCATCTGGCAGCACCTCACCTGGCGCTATGCCCCGTTGGTCTCACTTCCTGCTGAAGTTTCTCTCACACCATCTCATGGGATACGCAGCACTCACGCGTGCACAACCTGGACATTCATGCCTTTGACCAAAGAGCATGAACACCAACGGATCCTTGCTTCCGCCTTCCGTCCTCTGGGCAGCACTTCTGATATGCATGTTCTAAGGTTTGCCAGAATGCCAGGGGATCAAGTTCAGTCAGCCATATTGGTGACCAACAGCATTAAGCAGCTTTGCATGGGCCTTCCTGCCTTCTCTGTTTCTTGCTACTTGTCTCGCATTCTTGCTCCCTGGTGTCACTTCCTTAATAAACTTCTTGATCATAAGCCTTTGTCTCAGGCTCTGCTTTCGGGGAAACTTCACTTGCTTAGAGAACCTCCAACAGACACATCTGAGAGTCCAAGCTGGACAAAGAACCTTCACTATCCAATGATTCGGCAAATGCTTGCTGGCTCTGACCTAAGGACCAGCACATGCTGGGTCTCAGAGATGCAACAACAGACAAGCAAATAAATGGGTTACAGATCCTCGAGGAGGTCACAGTGCAGTGAGGAAAGGATTCACGATCCAAAGGAAGCTTTGAAGGCTAAGAAATGCCAGAATCAGAAGAAACAGAGTGGGCACCCAATCCACTCTGCCCAGAAGAGGTGACACCTGAGCTGAGATCTGTCACTAGACCAGGACAAAATCCAAATCAGCTCTTCAGTTTTCAAAGTCCACCCTAGGAGGGAAGAAATCGGATACATGCAATGAATATAACTTACTGTGTCATCCCTTCTAGAATATACTAGAATCTGCTGATCTGCCCTCAAGGAAGCTCTCCCTAGAGTCTAACCAGAGCCTGGCTGCTCCAATTTGTCCATTTTCTCCTGCTGAGGATTTGGAGATGGAAGGCAGCAGGTTCCCAGACCTAAAAGAATAAAATGAAAAATCTCAGCAAAGAGATTCTGTGCTGACACTGAGCTACTGCTTTTCTCCTCTCTCTGCCACCATTTATTCCACTCTTGCTTCCACCTGGTTCCATTCTCCTTGCTGGACCAGACTTGGCACAGCATTGGAAGAGGACTTGTTCCTGAGGGCATCAGGACTGCAGGGGAAGTGTCCCTTAGGGGGAAAACCCTCAGTGTCCCAAAATAGATCATAGGCCCACCTGCCCCCATCACCACCTCCCTGCTCTCAAAATGCAGTCCCTTAGACAGGTTCAGTGGCACTCAGAGGGGGTCCAGGCATGTTCTGACATCCCTAGGAATCCTCCCTCCAATTCTCAAAGCACTGTTGTTGGTTTTACTTTGCTTTAACTTCTGAAAAGAGCCATGAGCATAAAAATGAGCCACATAGACCTTTTCAGATGAAAGGGCAGAAACAGCCAAATTAGGTGTTGTATTTCTTAACTGCACAAATATTTGGGAAGGACCAGCTTACACTCACCTCTGACCTGGGAAGTGGGGAAGGGACAAAGTGGATGTTCCTCTAAATGGCTCCCCTTGGCCCCAGACATGGTTAGGTTTTTCTGTGCTAAGGCATCTCCTATGTTTTCTTGGGGCCATCATGCCTCATCCCCAGGACCTGCTGGGGGAGGGATATCTGCTTTACTTTTCTGAACTCTTGCTCTTACTCATTCTGGGAAATGTGGGTGCCAACTCCCTTAAGGGATGTGGGATTTGGCTCTTGATTTCTGCTGAAAGCCAGCATTTCCTGGCACTGAAATCAGGCCAAGACCTCTGTGTGGCATAGCTAATCTCCTTCCTGTCCAGCTCTCAGACCCCCTAGGTGGTGAGGTCAGCAGGGTCAACTTCCTCCCTCCCGTGGCACTAGGGGAACTTGGCCGAGGACAAACCAAAGTCCGATGGCAGCTGGCCCAGCCAGAGTCAACCTGCTCCTTGGTGCAGATTCCCTGAGGAAGGAAGTCTGCTTCTGGATAGTGTAGTTGGGATATTTGATTGGCAGCCCAGAGACCTGGGTTTCAATCCTAGCTCTATTATGACCTCGCTGTGTGATCTTGGTCAAGTCACTATCTCTCTCTGGGTCTCAACAGCTCCATATTTAAAATGAACATGCCAAGACATCTCTCATGTTCCAAGACACTAACTGTGATTGCAGGAGAGAGAGAGAAGGAAAGAGAGAGAGAGAGAGAAGGAGAAAGAGGATGTATAGGTAAGCACAAGCTTTGGGGAGGAGCCTTCTGCAGCTCAGCAGGCTGGAGCATCCTTCTGAGCAAAGCAATGGATTCGGAATTCAAAGATCGTGAAAGTTCTTTATTGCTAAAGGGGGAAAGGTCCGAATATTGCTTAGCAAATTACCATCTGCTAGGGGCACCATTATGCCTTGACACAACCATTGGTCAGCAAATTGGTCACATTATTGGTTAGTAAATTTGAGGCTGCAGAATTATTTATTGGCAAATTAGAGATGGCAGAATTATTGGTTGGAGAGGCCAGAATTGCAGCGATTGGTTAGCAAATTAGAGATGCCTGTTTTGGTCTGTGAATAAATCACGGCTGGTCAGGGTATTGGAGGCCAAATTAGAGGTGGCTAGGTTATTTATGGCCAAGCCAGGAAAGCAAAAAGTGCATTTGCCAGGCAGAAAGGGGGTCAGCCCTCAGTGTGTAGGGCTACTCCGTGAATGCACCTCCAGGTCGAAGTAGTGTGGGCTGGATTCTTGTCTTGCAACTTCCAGCTCCCATCTGCCTCCCCTTGTTTCCAAAGAGAGTTTAAAAGATGTTTGCAGTGCTGGGGCTGATCAGCAGAATAGAGGCTCAAAGTCCAGCCCAAGAAAAGATTTGATCAGAGTTGCTGGCTGGAAAGGAAACTGGGTCCAGCTTAGGAACATGCCCTTCGAAGACAAGATTTCTCACTGTCCTCTGGCCCAGCCTAGGATGGGGCGCCATGGGGCATGAGAAGTCCCTGGCCTCAGGAACCCAGGATCAAGTTTTAACCCTTCTTCTTTAGGGCTGTGTCCAGACACCAATTGTCTGGGAAGGCCACTTCTTCTCTGGAAGTTTCCAGTGGTCTCACTCTTTTCTGAACTTTTCCTGTCTGGGTCACTCACTACTCAGTTATATTCACCCTGCTTTCTAGTGGATTTTGCCTCTTGTTGAGCTTTTCATAGCTCTTCTGCCAGATGAGAAGCTTTTTGAGGGCAGAACTCTTGCCCTTATTTCACTCATGGGGCCTGGCACAGGACTTGGCATGTGTATGTACACATGATGCATACGTGTGTCTGTATAAATGGATAGGTAATGGATAGATGGATAATGAATGGGTGGATGATGGGTGGATGGATGGATAGATGATAGATGGGTGGGTGATGGATGGATAATGAGCAGATGAATAGATGAATGAATGAGAAATGGGTGGGTGAGTGGATGGATGGATGGATGGATGGATAATGTTTTTGTTGGTTGCACAGAAGGGTAGATGATTGTTTTTGATGTTGTTTTTAGAAAGCCAGGGGTCCCAAAGTGGAGGAACTTGGAGTTTCAGAGTTAGAAGAGATTTGAAGCCATGTAATTCACTCCCTCAAGTTTTTAAATAAAAAATTAAGGCCAAGTTTTTAAATAAAAAATTAAGAGAAATCATTGTCATGCTCACACATCTGGGACCATAAGGGAATGTAAGCCAAGGTCTTCCAGTTAACCCAAGGGTAATGATTCCCTCTCATACTCCATCTTCATAAGAGAACAAATTCTACAAAGAGCCCAGAAAGTGTCTCAGAGCTGAGTGAGGATAATGGTGTCACAGGGAGCTTAGGCCTCCATGGTCATCATAAGCTGAGTTTTATCTTTCTAAAGTGGTGGGACACTCACCTCATCACTTATTCTCACCTCATCCTGGAGAGCAATGAGGTGGGAAGGCTTCTCTTCATGTTATAGATGAGGAAACTGCAGTTCAGAGGGAAGGAGTGACTTGCCCAAAGGTCCACAGGGCTAGAATCCAGTTGTCCCGGACCCTTCCCCTGGCAACCTACCACCAGGCAACTGGCCTGCCCCTCCTTCCCCTTCCCAGTCCTCAGTGCTGGCATGCACACTCTCATGTTAGTATTCATCACATCACTTGCATTGCAATTTCCTTATTTTATCTGTTTTCTTCTCTCTCTCTCCCCAACTAGATCATAAACATCTGATGGCAAGGACCATGTCAAGGGTCTCTCTCTCCCCGTTGAGTAGGTTCAGGTCAGCACAGTCTCGGTGTTAGCTGAGTAATGAAAACTAAAAGATGATATAATTTTGTCCTACCAGCTCAACACAAATACCTCACCTTTGCAGTTTTTAACTTTTCAAAGTTATCTAGTTATCTCATGTATTCCCCAGAAAGGCATTCCGGTTTCATGCAACACTGGTTATTCTGTTAGCCCTCCTCCTGGACTTGTTCTCTGCTCTGTTCTCAGCCTTGAGGTTAATTGTTCGGGACCACATATCCCAGCTTCCTTACCCTCTGGCTTCTGGTCAGGCTTGGCTGATAGAGCAGGAGATGAGCAGGTGAGCAGAGAGAGGTGGATAATTTCTCCCTGGGTCCCTCCTTGCTTTATTGTTGTGTCTCTGCTAGGAGCTGAAGGCTTGCATGATGACACCTCCAACCAGGTGGCCCTTCCTCCACTTCTAGTTCTTACTGGCAAGCACTACTTTCTCTTCTCCCCTTCAGCCCTAGGGGTGACAACAGGGCAAAGCTCTGGGTATGGGGAGCAGCCCAGCACATCCCTTGCTGACTCCTTTCACCCTGCAGACACCTCTGCCAGTCTCTTGGTTGAAATCAGTTCATTTGCACCATTGGTTGGTGGACAGGCAAGCCTTGGAAACAGATGCCAACATTTGGCTTCCTCCTCCCAAGACTCAGCTCTGACAACAGAGGTGTTGATCACATCCCACCCACTTCTTTCCACCTTAGTCTTAACAACCCTTGAAAGGCACATCTTGGGGAGAATGCACTTATGTTTCTCAGCTTCTTCCACCTTCAACAACCACTCAGCTATGCGTTGTGATTGGGTCATGATAAACCTCAGCCTGTGACTTCCAGCTGGGGACGTCCTCCTCTGTCCCATCTCCTCATCTTTTAGATGGGGAAAGCATCACTGTCATGAGGAGTAAGTGAAACAATGTAAGTTTAATGTCTGCTGCATGGAAGGCACTCAATAAACGGGAGATGTATTATCACTTTTGTGATAATCATCCCCTTAGTGTTGGACATTTCAGTTATTTCACCTTTTCACTACCACAAAGAATGCTCCGATGAACATCTTTGTAGATAAAACATTTTTTCATGTTTAGTACAGATTGAGTACCTTTTTTTTTTTGACGGAGTCTTGCTCTGTCGCCCGAGCTAGAGTGCAGTGGCGTGATCTCAGCTTACTGCAGCCTCTTCCTCCTGGGTTCAAGCAGTTCTCCGGCCTCAGCCTCCTGAGTAGCTGGGATTACAGGTGCCCACTACCACTACTGGCTAATTTTTGTATTTTTAATAGAGATGAAGCTTCGCCATGTTGGCCAGACTGGCCTTGAACTCCTGACCTCAGGTGATCTGCCCACCTTGGCCTCCCAAAGTGCTGGAATTACAGGTGTGAGCCACTGCACCCGGCCCAGGTTGAGTACCTCTAATATGAAAATTCAAACTCCAAAATGCTCCGAACTTTGAAACATTTAGAGTTCCAACATGATGCTCAAAAGAAATGCTCAGTGGACCACTTCAGGTTACAAATTTGGGATGCTCAGCTGGTAAGTATAATGCCAGTACTTGAAAATCAAAAAAACAAACAAGCAAACAAAAACACCTGAAATCCAAATCATTTCTGGTCCCAAGCATTTCAGGTAAGGGATACTCAACCTGTGTTTTTTCCTTAGGACTGACTCTTGGCTCCAGTTAAAGTTATCAGCTGAGTCGAAAGGTATGACTTTGGTAATTTTGCAAATACAACAAAATCAGTCTTCCAAAACTGTCTCACTGAATGGATTTGTTTATTTGTTGACCGAGCCTCACCCAGTGGTGCAATCTCAGCTCACTTCAACCTCCGCCTCCCGGGTTCAAGGGACTCTCCTGCCTCAGCCTCCTGAGTAGCTGGGATCACAGGTGTGCGCCACCATGCCTGGCTAATTTTTGTACTTCCAGTATTTTAGTACGGATGGGGTTTCACCATGTTGGCCAGGCTGGTCTCGAACTCCTGGCCTCAAGGGATAGGCCCGCCTCAGCCTCCTAAAATGCTAGGATAACAGGCCTGAGCCACCGTGCCTGGCCCGAATGGGTTTTAATTGTAGCAGCCACCATGTATTAAGTGCTTACCTTGTGCCTGGCACTGTGCTAAGCACTTTTTGTGAACTGAGCCTCCCCTACGAGGTAGGTAGTTCATTATCTCTGATTTACAGAACTGAAAACTGAATTGAGAGCGGTCTGATGACTTACCCTAGGTCTCGAAGTCTCATAATGGAACAACTGGAGGTTGAAGTTCAGATCTGCCTGACTCCAAAGCCTCTCCTTTCAACTGCTTGCTGCGCTGTGGCTTTGCTGTAGTGAGCTGGTCCAGCCTGCTCTCCGTGGCACCTGCCCTCTGCACCCACACCTGGGCACAGTGCTCTTCACGTGCTCCATTGAGTTGTGGGCAGAGGCCATGCTAGCTCAGACACAGCTGGAGTGGGGAAGCAGGAACTCTCTCCATCCTTCTCCATGCCAGGGTACTTCAGCATCTTACAGCTCAAGGGACATCAGGGAAACAGCCTCTTAAAGAGTTAGAACCAGGAGGACCATTGCAGTGCCCTGAGGAAAAGATTTTCATACATGGGGAACCTCCTGGCATCCCCTGGCGGCTTTCCAAGCTAAGGCCCACCCCTTCTGAAGTTGGATAGGCCAGGGCCAAGGAAGCCCTGTGGCCTGAGGACTCCTTGTTCTGGGTGGCCTAGGGGTATAGGGCAAGCAGGTTGTCCTTTATAACTATATTATATACTATATATACACTATATGCCTTTCTCTACCACATCAGATTTGCAATGTTCTGTAGAAAGCACTATGAAGATCTGGCCACTAAATCCTTGCAAACCCAAATTGTCCACAGGAGCCTAAATCTACCATATCCAGTGCCTGGAGCTCTGACGGGGGAGGCCATGGGAGGCTCAGAGCAGTGACTGAAGGGAGAAAGACCACTGGCTCTTCCGGCTGGAAGTGCTCCCCCGGAAGCTTCACCCAGGCAACCTCCACCAGGATCTCAGGGCCTTCCAGAGAGGCCTTGGCTTCCTGCCTCACTGGCTCAGAGGAGAAGCAGCAGGAGCTGCACTGGAGGATCCAGAGAAAAAGTCCATTACTGGGTCACAAATTGGGCTGGGGTAGGAAGTGCAGTCCATAGCTCTGTTCTTTTTTTGGGCTTGGCCGGGGATGTAGGGCAAGGCCAGGCGGGCTTTCCCAGAGCAGCCTGGTCCTGGACGGTGACGGCCTGGTGCAACTTTCTGTCACCTTCTCCCACCCACAGACCTACTGGGTGCTGAGAACCAGCCCAGGCATCACTGCAGGAGCCACAGACTGGATCCGAATCCATGACCAACTGTAACACGAGCCTGGATGTATTGTGTTTGATCTGTGCAGAGTTCAGAAAAATAAGAAATCATGGCCAACCTTTAAGTATTAGAAACGGGTTGATCTGGATTTCTGACTGCTGTTGAAAAAAGCCAGACTTGGCCACCCTGGGCACATGCTCTCATTGCAACAAACATTGGGAACCAAGTAGCAGAAGCTCCCTATAGACAGGGCTTGAATTCTCCCATCAACCACAGTCCCCCCGACACTCTCATTTCTGGACTCGACCAGTTTCTTCCACTGAGGGGCCCTGCCCAGCACTGGGAGGCATTTCACCGTCTGACCTCAGCTATATACTAGGGTGGCTGAGAGCTGGCCCTGCCTTCAAGGGGACAGATGCTTGACACTCATCTCTACTATCAGGCGACCCATGGGAAGTGCCATCAGGGCAGGAGCATAGACAAAGTGCTGCAAAGTGCTGAGCAGGCTCTGGAATGAGCATTCATACAAAGGGGTCAAGGCAGATCTCATGGAGGTGGGGTGCTAAGCCAGGCATTCGGTGACAGTTACAAGGTCAATGGCTGCACATGGGGAGCAGTTTCCCAGAAGCCAATGGATGCTGGAGTTGGCAGGACCTTTTAGGATAATAAGCCTATGAGGCCAGACGGGGAATGTAAAGGGGCAGGGGACAGACCAGTGATCTACTGTGGGAGAGGTCCTGTGGCTCATAAGCCCTAACCTTCAGAGAATATCTTGCTTTGATCAGAAAAACCTGGATTTTAACCCATCTTTGCCACTTTTTACATATGCAACTTATTCAACTTCTTGACTTCTAATTTCACATCTGTAAGATAACTATAACATACCCATCTGTATTAGTTGGCTCAGGCTGCCATAACAAAATACTATAAACTGAGTGGCTCAAACAGAAATGTGTTTTCTCATAATAGTTCTGAAGGCTCCAAGTTCAAGGTGCCAGCAGGTAAGTTTCATTCTGAGGCCTCTTCTCTTAGGTAGGGCTGCTGTCTCACTGGGTGCTCACATGATCTCTTTCTGTGCACTATCTCTCTCTCTCTTTTTAATAAAGGAGGCTACTACCTATCAGAGCAGGGTCCCAACCTAATAAACTCATTTAACCATAATTATTTCCTTGGGAGCTTTATCTCCAAATACAGTCACATATGAATTTTGGAAAGCTGCAATTCAGTTCATGGCACTGTCTAATAATTGATGATGGGGATTTAACTAGATCAATATGTAAAGCACCCAGAACATGTTTAGGGCAGAAGCATCAGGATAATAGGGACTGGTGGGGAGTGGGGGTAAAGTGGAGAGCACGTGGCCTACACAACATAAAGCCTAAAGACCAGCTCTACTCAGACCCAACCAATGGTGCTCCCAATGTGGCCACAGTTTTGATTTGTTTCAAGGAGGCTAGAAATTCAGACTTTTACATGAAATTCATAAAATTTAAATATCAGCTCAAATACTCTTAAGTATTGAACAGGTCTAAGAAGAATGCATCTGCTACCTGGATACAGCCTATTGGTTGTCTCTTTGTAATATCATGCTTGGTATATAGAAGATACTTGATAAGCCTTACTTCGTTTTCCTAAAGAAGAGAAACATTTACATGTCACTTGCTTTCCTTTGCATCATTTTTCTGGAAAGAAGCCGTCCTTCTGTGAGGTAGAGCAGGACCCCCCATGACCAGGACCCCAGACTCCTCACATTAAAATCTTTTTTTCCGTGACTACTGTATGGACTGAAGTCTCAGCATTAAAGCCCTTTGTCCCACAAAGCACTTTGGTTGGTGAGGTTTCCTTGGTGCCAAGCTGGACCTGGAGTTTACCTGGGGCATGGGCTGCAGAGTCACCACATCATAGGGCAACAGATATTTTGGTTTTCAGACATTGAACACAGAATGCAAAGCACAGAGATGGGGTCCCAGCAGCATGGTTGGAGGCTGGAGCCCTTTAGAAAACATCAGCAGGGAAAGGCTTACTAGTCTTGGGAATAACCAAGAACAGTTAAGAACAGGGATGCATAGCTTCCAACGGGAGGTTGCTTGCTCTGCTCCTTGTCATCTCACCCACACTTCACTTCTCCCAACCTCAGAACCACATGTTAGATGGGCAGTCTTTAGCTGATGGTCCTTTGAGGAATGATAATACCAACAATTCCTAGAGAGGTGATGTCATGTGGAGATGGGCCAGCAGAGGGATGCCAGGTAACATATAGGGTTTTCAGGTAAATATAAATCTCAGATAAACAGTCAATAATTGTTTAACATAAGAATGTCCCCAATATTGCATGGGACTTACTTATACTAAAAAAAATTCATTGTTTATCTGAAATTCAAATTTAACTGTTTTTCCTGTATTTATTTTTGCTAAATCTTGGCTATCCATCAGCTAGTGAGTCAAGTGCAAAACAGAGAGAAGAAAGCAAGAATTCACAAGCAAGAATTTGGATATAAGAGAGGAGTAGATAAGACATAAGAATCCTTCAAGATATTGAGGGTTATGCTAGCTTTCTCATCAATGAGGGAATGAAGAATTCAACCAATTGTAGTTAAATCTCAAAGGAAAAATGACCATCAGCTCATAGCTGTTTCTCTAAAGATGAATAAAACTTTGTCCAAGTTCAAAAGTGAGCCACACCTTCCAGGAACAGGCAGTCCAGTGGGGAAGGCATCCAACAATGACAGTGCGGATAACATGAGAGACATCTAGGTTCTCCGGGGGAAACAAAGGGGGCTATGGGATCCCATGGGGGTCCCAAACCAGCCTGCGACACCTTCAGACTGAGTGCTGTAGGATGAGGAGGAGATGAGTTGGGCGTGTGAGTTCTTCCAGTCAGCAAAGGAGACTTCTCATTCCCATGTCACAGAACAAACTGAGGCCCAGACAAATTACAGGATCAGCCCAAGGTCCTACCCCTAATAAGTGAGCTGGAAGTGCCTGTTGGTTGTCCTGGTTTTGAAACATAAAGCCTGGTTCCTCTTTAAAAAGCTTATGGCCAGCTGGGTACAGTGGCTCACGCCTGTAATCCCAGCACTTTAGGAGGCTGAGGCAGGCGGATCGCCTGAGGTCAGGAGTTCAAGACCAGCCTGGCCAACATGGTGAAACCCCGTGTCTATCAAAAATATGAAGATTAGCCGGGCATGGTGGCTTGTGCCTGTAATCCCAGCTATTCGGGAGGCTGAGACAGGAGAATCTCTTGAACCCGGGAGGCGACGGTTGCAGTGAGCTGAGATCGCACCATTGCACTTCAGCCTGGGTGGCAAGAAACTCTGTCTAAAAAAAAACAAACAAAAAAAACCAAAATGGCCTGCAGAAGTTTCCTGGCATACACAGTTTGATAATAAAGAGAAACTAAAGGAGACAGGTAGTATATTTGTTGGGGATCTTGGCTGGGTACAGTTGAGCTGGGATAAAATAAAGTCATGGACGTGAGAGGATGGGCAATGTGCACTGTAAAGTGCTGTGCCAGCCCAAAAGAGGACTATGCATAGCAGCCTTCTACCTACAGGGTCAACATGCCAGAACAATGCTTCCACGTCTACCCTTCCCACCCTTAGCTCTGGTCCCAGAATATTTTGTTCAGGAAGAGAAAATGAGGAGATGTGGTATTTACTTCTAAAACCAAGGATGAGCCAGGCAGCACTGTGCCAGGGCGAGCCTATAGATGCTGAGGCCCAGCCACCAACCTTGAATCCTTCTCAGCCACCTATCAGGCAAAGGCACTTTGCCTCATCTCTCCTGACCTCTGCTTTCCTGTCTGTAAGATCAGCATAATGATTGTTCTCAGCTCACGGATGTTGAGTTAAATGAATTAATAAAGGTTAAGAACTTACAACACTGTGGGCACATTTTTGGCACAATTTAAGTGCTAGCATCTATGTCTCGAGTTCTTGATTTATTTTATGAGACACAGGAACAAATATGAAATAGGAGTTTTCTCATCTATCAGAATTAAACATCTGAAAACATCAGTCTCCAGTCACAGAAATATCCACACCTAACCCAAGATGTTCAGAATTTCAGGCTCAAGGACTAGGCAGGAGAGAGATAATTTTGCCCCTAGGTAGAATCCAGGCAATCCCAAAGTCACACCATGTAGGCCTTGACACTGTTACCCCACGCCCCCTCATCACTCAGATATTTGGAAATGGTGAGTCCTTCAGAAGGGATCCAGCACAGTGACTGAGTTGGAAAGGGTGTTTCTAGTTAGGGAGTTTTCCTACATGTTATAGCTCCTTGGTCACCAGAAGATAGAAAGCTCCCCCAGACGTCCAGTGACTTTGAGCCCCACAGGACTGACCATTCCAAAACCTTCTAGGTCTGGGTGTGTGTGTGTGCGTGCACTGTGAGTAGGCTGGAGGAATACTGAAATTCTCTAAACTTTCATCAGAGTGGACCCCAGGCCCACTGCCCACTGCCTGTCTTAAAGGGATTGCGTACTCACCCCGCAGTTACCTGCCACCTGCCACCAGGGCCACTGGCTGCAGACTGGACACGCAGCTAGTCCAAGGCTCCTCCTAGATTCTGGCTGAACTTCTCTCCCAGGCAATGTGAAGGAGCCCAACAGGTGTTTTCAGGATTTTCCCTTCTCATTTTCTTTCTTTTCCCTTTTCTTTACAATTAAGTTTGCTCTCTGGGTGTCTCACAGCCTAATTATTATTACAAGAAATACTAGCTTCTTGCACCTAAGAGAGATGCTCCTTTACTCCAGTAACTAGGAATTTTCAATGGCAGTCACTGAGCAATTATACACTACAATTTACACTAGATCTTCCAGCCTGCTGTTTGAGAAAACGAGTCCCTATTATTATTAGTCAGGCAATAATCAAATGCCTAAAATAGGCTGATAAAAGATCTCTGAACCACAGGAACAGGTTATTACTGGAAGTTATGATACAGTTCAGAAACAGGTTTCTAGAAAAATATGCAACGACACACAAATATTCTTTTCTTTTCTTTTCCTTTCTTTTTTTTTTTTTTTTTTTTGGGCAGGGAGAAGCCACACAGTTCAGAAAAGGAAAAGGGTGTGGGGGCTGGGGGGTGGGAAACCACAGATCTATCAAGTTTATTGTTCTTAACTCATTGCAAAGCTTCCGAGGTCTAACTCGTTCTCTGGGGTCTTTCACGCAAAAAGGCAATTTGCCGGGCACTGGTTGAACTTCATTGCCCAGGAAACCACTTGAAGGAGTCAGAAATTCTGTTGCATCGCACACCGTTCTGCAAAATCCTGGATCCTTTCATCTTCCTGGCCTGTTCTGTACACTCTAACGTATAAATGTGAATCCCAAACTTCCGCCATTTTTCTTTGTGTATTATCCTCACAGTTTTCTTCATATCCACGTGCCTCCTGTACTATAATATTGAATTTTTTTGAAGAGGCTTGTTCTGAATAAATAAAACTTTAAATTCATTTATTGGGGTCAGCAACTCTATAACATTGCTATAAATGGGAAATTAGTCTCTTTTCTCACTACTTGAAAGCATAGTTGCTTCTGTCCCAGCCTCCTCCCATCTCCGCAGATAAGACCTCTGCCCCCGTTTCTGTGCCTGGGGGATTCTCAGGCTCCCCAGCCTGCCCCAGGATTTCAAGCTGTGATGGAGGGGCAGCTCTGCATTGGGCAGTGAGAATCACCACCTTCCATGGCCAGATGGCAGCAATATAAGCCTATTTTAGGCATTTGATTCTTGCCAGATGGGAGTATGAGTGTGTGCCTTAGATTTCTGTTAATTAATATTTTTCTTCATTAAACCCAAGGAGGTCTGTATCTTCTGAAAATGACCCAGCTTTCTCTTGGGTTCCTCTTTCCTAATATTTTACAGACAGCAAGTTTAGCTCGTTCTGTCTTCCATCACCTGCCTCTGGTACAGTGGATGTGGAGCGTCCATCTGCCCAATTCACTATTTCAGTATTTTGTTATTTCCTCTTTCTTGGTCTAGAACACTCCAGGGAGGAATCCACATCCAAATTGAGTCTTCTCACTGCTCTTTGGAAGAGTTTGAGCTTGTTGAGAGAACCCCAAGAAGAAACTCTTTGGTTTCTGTTGGGTGAGAAATTGGAAGCACGATTGACAGAGGCTTAGGAACTAGGACAGAAGGAGCTGCCATCTTCTTCCAGCCTTTGCAACAAAACTGCACCATGCAGGGTCCAAATACTTAGAGAACAGTTAATACACAATTTCTTATTTTCTTCATAGGAATTCAGGATCTCAGCACACTTCGTTCTCCCAGCTTAATGGCAGGCTTCCAATTCCAGCTGCACTGTTAGGGGAAATATTTGTCTTCCATGAATCTCAATGTCCTCACTGTAAAATGGACAAGATGAGGATGGCTGTGCTCCCATACCCCAGACAAGGGACTGAGGGAGGAAGGGTACATGAAGCTCCCAGCCTAGTCCTGGCACACAATGTGGGCTTCCTCTCCCAAACAGCAAGCCACATGCCACAGACCTCCACTCCCCACTAGGCTAGCTTGGACCAGCCACTGGAAAAACCTATCAGTCTCCAACTTTCCTTAACAAAGGTCAAGCATGCACCTAGCATGACCCTTTCCCAGTGGCCCTGAATTTGTGAGCAGAATGCTGTCCATTCCCAAGGGCTGACCCAGGTCAACCTCACCTTGGCAGCTTCCCAGAGGTCCTAACTTCTGGGGTTGAATTGTCACAGGCTATTTCCCTTGTCCATAGTGAGGAGTGTCCTTTTGCAGCCCTCACCCCCCACTTCCAGCCCTTCCTGGCAGAGGTTTCCCATTACAACTCTTACAGCAGAGGAGGAGGAGCCAGACTTAGGTCTCCATCAGCCCATGGGAGCCTGCTGACATCCCTAGGGTCTCCCAGATCTACATGCTCAATAGTTGTGAGATGTTGCTAGTATGCAGCTTTGGAGAAAGTACTAGATGGTTTTAGTGATTTTGCCATGGTCTTAGACAAATGAGTTTGCTTCCTTTCTAGATTTTTTTTTTTTTTTTTTTTTTTTGAGACAGAGTCTCACTCTGTTGCCCAGACTGGAATGCAGTGGCATGATCTCGGCTCACTGCAACCTCCGCCTCCCGGGTACAAGCAATTCTCCTGCCTCAGCCTCCCAAGTAGCTGGGATTACAGGTGTGTGCCACCACACCCAGCTAATTTTTGTGTTTTTAGTAGAGACGGGGTTTTCACCATGTTGGTCAGGCTGGTCTCGAACTCCTGACCTCAGGTGATCTGCCCACCTCTGCCTCTCAAAGTGCTGAGATTACAGGCATGAGCTACCTCTCTTGGCCTCTTTCCTCTTTTATAAGGACATTAATCCTATCATAAGCTTCTCACCCTCAAGATCAAATCTAACCTTATTTATCTCCTTTGGGAGATAAATAAGGTTGGAAAACTATGGCTAGGAGGTCAACTGTGACCAGCTGCCTGTTCTTGCAAATAAAGTTTTATTGCAACACAGCCATGCATATTCATTACGTATGGCATATCGCAGCTTTCATCCTACAAAGGGAGAGTTGAAGAGTTGCAACAGAGATTGTACAGCCTGCAGTGTAGAAAATATTTTCCACCTGGCTCTTTCCAGAAAGAAAGCGAACCCCTGGGCTATATGTGTATGATACCTGCCCATTTCCGTATGTATATTATACTTTGATTTAAAAATAAAATTAAGGCCAGTGTGGTGGCTCACACTTGTAATCCCAACATTTTGGGAGGACAAGGCAGGAGGATTGCTTGAGCCCAGGAGTTTGAGACAAGCCTGAGCAATAAAGTAAGACCCTGTTTCTACAAAACATAAAAAAAAAAAAAATTAGCTGGGCATGGTGGTGTGCCCCTATGGTCCCAGCTACTCAGGAGACTGAGATGGGAGAATTGCTTGAGCTGGGGAGGTCAAGGCTGCAGTGAGCCACAATCAGGACACTGCTCTCTAGCCTGGGTGATAGAGCTAGACTTTGTTCAAAAGATAAAATAAAATAAAATAGACAAAACATGTTTCATCAAATAAAAATAGAAATGAAGTCTCATTTTACAGGTTAAAAAAAAAACCTATAAAAGATCTAGAAAGGCTGGGCGTGGTGGCTCATGCCTGTAATCTCAGCACTTCGGGAGGCTAAGGCAGGTGGATCATGAGGTCAGGAGTTCAAGGCCAGCCTGACCAACATGGTGAAACCCCATCTCTACTGATAATACAAAAATTAGCCAGGAATGGTAGTGCATGCTGGTAATCATGCCACTGCTCTCCAGCCTGGGTGATAGAGTGAGACTCTGTCTCAAAAAATAAATAAAAACAAATACAAATAAAAATAAACAAGTAAATAAAAATGAAAGGAAGAAGAGACAGGAGCTCTCTCTCAGCCATATGAGGGTTGTCTAAGGTGGCTATCTAAGTCCATTAGGGCTGCTATAACAATATACCTTAGACTGGGCAATTGATAAGCAACAGAAATTTATTGCTCAAAGTTCTGAAGACTGGGAAGTCCAAGATCAAGGTAAGAGAAGATTAGGTGTCTGATGAGGGCTTGTTCCTCATAGATGATGCCTTCTATGTGTCCTCATATGGCCAAAGGGGCAAATAAGCTCCCTCAGGCCTCTTTCATGAGGGCACTGATCCCATCCGTGACGGTGGATCCGTCATGACTTAATCCCCTCCAAAAGGCCCATCTCTTAACATTATCACGTTGGGGATTCGATTTCAACATATAAATTTATGGGGTACACACACATCATAGGTTTTGACATATGGGCTATGGGGGTTTATAGACATAACAGTGACTGCCTATAAGCCAGGAAGAGGCCCTCACCAGACACCAAATCTGCCGCACCTTGATCTTGAACTTGCAGCCTCTAGGACTCTGAGAAGTACACGTTTGTTGTTTAAGCCATCTAGTCTATGGTGTGCTGTTATACCAGCCCACACTTAGGAGGACACTAATCCCTGGCATAACCCAGTGAATTATCGCAAAATGAGCACAACTGTGTGACCACTGCTCAGCTCAAGAAATAAAAGATCATAGCATCCCAAGAGCCTGTGTGTGCCCCTTCTCATCCACTAGACTCAATTTACTTCTGATGGACTCCAAGTTTTTTTCTTATAATTTTTATAATTTCTTATATCTCACCATTTTTCTTTTAATTTAAATATTAATCTTATTTGATTAACTAGTTAGACATTATCATTTAGGACAGTGGCTTTCCCACTTTCTAGAAACAGCAGAAACCTGTCTTCAAGTGAAACACTCTGTGACCCCCGCCCCCAGGATGTACTGTGTATAAAAAGCAGAGCTCTGAGTGCACGGGAAGCAGATACTTGGAGCTTATCCATTCTGCATCTTCTCTACACTTGGGGCCCAATTGGTAACCACTGAGGCATGTCCGGAAACTCTGAGGGTTTCTCTGAACCCAGTTTGAAAACCACTCCTTGAAACACACATGAATATCCCAAGTAAGATAGATGTTTAATCTATAATTCACATATTCTTCTAAGATAATACATATTCTTCTCCATGATCCCTGGGATGAGCCAGGGCTCTGAAATGGTCGTAGCAACAGGTTAGTGGTGTCAGGTGGGTACATGGACTCGCTGATTCATGAGCATGAGTGATACACCCCCCATCAACCTTCCAGAAACACCTGGGGGAGTGGAGCTTTGCAGAGGGCTGGGTCCTGCATCATCAGGAGGAAGCAGAACATGGGTAGTGGCTGAGAAGGTGACCTCATCTGGGAGGACCTGGGCAATACAAGTTACAGAAACATTCTTGGTTATAACAAATATATCTAAGAGTAGAAGACACCTATTTTATTTTCTGTTCCATTTCTTTATTGATCAGGCAGTGCCCTTAGGATTCCAGGCATCTTGTGGTCTTTTCCCTCTTCTAGGATTTAGATCTCTCATTCAGAGAAAAGGTGAGGGTAAAGGTTAGGCTCTGGAGGAATCAGCTTAGGAATCATTAACTGAAGGCTGCCAGGAAGCCTCCAGAAAGTGCCCCGGGTTAGATTCTCCCCTCACTTACTACTTATGGCTTCATGATGGCTCTTGCATCAGAAGAGTGAATGAAGCTTTTCAGGTGGAATTTTCAGGAACTGTGAGAAGATAGGGCACGAGCACAGGTAAGCTGAAGATGCATTGGCAAGACAGTGAGGGAGGCTGCTGTCCTAGTCCTTTCAGTGCTGCTGTAATGAAAATACACAGACTTGGTAACTCATAAAGAACAGAAATGTATTTCCTCACAGTTCCAGAGGCTGGAAAGTCTAAGATAAGGTTCCCACATCTGGTGAGAACCTTCTCGCTGCATCATCCTGTGGCCGAAGGCACAAGGACAAAATAGAGGAGGAGACAGGCAAACCCACTCCCACAATAGCAATGTTAGTCCATTTATGAGCATGGAGATAAACTTCTTGCAGGTTCCACCTCCCAATACCATCACAATGACAGATTTCAACACGAGTTTCGGTGGGACCTCAAACACTCAAACTCCAGCAGAGGCCCATTACTGAAAGAAGGGTTAGAGTCATACCAAAAGTAGCCTGTGGCTGGGCTTCTGCACTCAGCTCCTCTACTCAACTGCTGTTTGACCTAGTGATGCTCACTCCCTCTCTCTGAATGTCAGAACATGCTGTTTAAAAAAGGAAAATGATTCTTATTTAAGCACTCTGCCAGAATGTTTGCACTGTTCAGATGGGATGGTGAGAGTGAGGATGCTTTCTCACTCTACAGCAGTGGTTCTCAACTGGGGATAATGTTGCCCACCCCACCCTTCCCCAAGGGATATTTGGAAATATCTGGAAACATGTTTTGGTTGTCACAACTAGAGGAAGGCTCTACTGGCATCTAGTGCGTAGCGGCCAGGGATGCTGCTTAAATGTCCTACAATGCATCAGACAGCCCCTCCCTCCCCACCCAAGCAATAAAGAACTATCCATCCCAGATGTCCATAGTGCTGGGTTTGAGGAACCCTATGCTAGAGTCTGCAAGATGTGTGACTTAGACAAGGCCGGCTGTCAGTGGGTACCCTGAGGCAGGTGACGAATGATGGGACCTTGCCCTTGCTTGGAGGTGAAGTGACAAGAAAAGATCTCAGACCCCCAAGGTCTCTGAATCTTCCCTGGAGTTTGAGTCCAAAGAACTTGTTGAATGTAGACAAAAGAAACATGGGCCTGGTCACTAAAAGAAATATCTTCTCTGCCAGGTGTGGTGGCTCACTCCTATAATCCCAGGACTTTGGGAGGCCGAGGCGGGTGGATCACAAGGTCAGGAGATCGAGACCATCCTGGCTAACACAGTGAAACCCCATCTCTACTAAAAATACAAAAAATTAGCCAGGTGTGGTGGCCGGCACCTGTAGTCCCAGCTACCCTGGAAGCTGAGGCAGGAGAATGGTGTGAACCCGGGAGGTGGAGCTTGCAATGAGCCGAGATTGCGCCACTGCACTCCAGCCTAGGAGACAGAGTGAGACTCCATCTGAAAAAAAAAAGAAAAGAAAAGAAAAAAAAAAAAAAAATATATATATATATATATATCCTCCAGCCCAGCAGCAGGCCATATAAACATTAACAGCTTTCTGAAGAAATTCATTTGTCACTGGGGATCACATTACCCAAGCTTCGCCACTCAAATTCTCTCCTCCCTGGATCCCTGCGAAGTGTCACAGCTTCCCCTTTAGGTTCTGAAAAGACCTTACTAGGCACGTGGGCACCAATCCATGGTGAATCACTGGAAGATCAAGCCCCCCGATACCTCATATATCTTGTCCCCAGCCGCCCCAGTTGCTGGCTGCAAACAGAGCAGATCTGGTTTTGGGTGATATCATTCCATGTCCTCAACCAGAGACATGGAGATAATAACTTTCCAAATATTGTCTTACGAGATGCTTATCACTGTAAAACAATATTTTGTCACCAAGCAGTGAGCAATGGGCAGTATCATCTTGCAGAAACACCCATGTTGATGAGGAGAGGTCAGGTCAGCACACGGAGTGGGGAGGCTTGGAGGGAGCAGTGGATGGGGTGAGAGAGTGGGCTTCAAAGACACCCAAAGGTCTTTGAGACAAGTGAGCGGGGCTTTTGCAGAGGAGCTGGTTTTCAGGCTGTAAGCAATGAGTCAGTTTCCAGGCTACCACGTTAGAGGGGAAATGCATTTGCTCTTAACACGGAGTTTGGTGGATGATGTAGAAATGAAAGCCCCCTCCTCTGCTTTCACGGTGTTTACAATCTGGGAAGACACAGGAAGCCTGTGCAAAACAAAGCAACTGTATTAAAGGGCCAAATTGAGCTACCAGGTAGCTTTGTTTCATTGTATGATAATTATCCACTTCATAACAGTTCTTCAGCAGGAATAAGATACATAACAATACTCAACTTCATTACACATACACATTAGCTATAAGATGCGTGGTCCCTTGGTCTCTGCTTTCCTACTGGTAACAGAAGGTCTCAGCTGAGGCGAGCTCCAGGCCCATCAGCCCAGGATGTGAGTGGAGATGTGGAGAAAAGGCAAGGGAAGGAAATAGTGATAGAGGATGGAAGAGAACAGGTCAGGACAATTCTGTCACCGTGTGGCCACAAAGCCACACCCGAGGCTGATGCTATTGGACTCCATCCGCCAGTGCCCACTTCTGCTGTCAGAATTCCTTTAGAAAATTCCAGTCCTTTGTGAGACCCTTTCTAGGGAGATCTCCAGCAGGACAAATGCAGATGGAAATAAAAAGAGGAAGAGAAAATGCTATGGGTGCTTTGTTTGTTTTGTTTTGTTTATTTTGTTTTGGGGGTTGAGACATGGTAGTCTTAGTAGCTTAGTGCTGCCGTGACATCATGAGCCAAGTTCCTGATGTTCCCAGAGTCAGGATCAGGTCGAAGTGAAGGGCATGGTGTATCCTAGCTGGCTCCGCGCAAATTCTGACTTGACCACGTACTAGTAGCTGTGTGATCTTGGGTGAGTTTCTCAGCTTCTCTGTGCTCCAGCTTTCTCATCTATAAAATGAGGACATTAATAGGGTTGTTGTGAGGATTAAATGAACACACTTAGAACACCATCTGACATGGAATAAAACCGCTGTAACTGATAGTTTTAACTGCTTTCATCACAGAGATGTTGTGAAGATTAAATGAGACAACACACACAGTCCACACTATCTGCTGGATAGCCACCCCTGTATGCCAGGTCCTGGCAGGCAAAAACCATGCTCTTCAAGAACTTACATTCTAATGGGGGTGACATATTTCGATTAAGACTTTAAAAATATAATTTCAGGTAATGATAATGACTATGAAAATAATCATTGCTATGAGAAAGAGAAAAGTTCATCAAAAGACTGGTAGAACTGGCAGCTGTCCTAGGCAGCTTTAGACATGGCGGCTGCTAGAGGCCTCTGGCTGGGGCTGCCATTAGATCAGAGACTTGGAGGAGGTAAGGGAGTATGGGCCCTGAAGAGAGGTGGAGGCAACCGTCCCAGGCAGGAACACAGAAGCCCCAGGCAGGATCAGGCTCTGTCTAGGAGCCGTGCATCTGGAAAGAGGGAGGGAGGGGGTGGCGGGAGGAGCTCCTGGCAGATGGGTGGGCAGAGGCCAGTTCACAAGAAGTCTTAGGAGCCAGGGGACTTTGGATTTTATTCTGGGCATATTAATTTCCTAGGGTTTCTGTAGCAAGTATCACAAACTGGTGGCTTAAAACAACAGAAATTTGTTCTCTCCCACTTCTGGAGACTGGAAGTCCTGTGTCAAGGTGTCACTAGATCATGCTCCCTGTGGAGCACTAGGTAAACTTCTTCCTTGCCTCTTCCTGGTGGTGACTGTGAATCCCGGGCTTGCAGCTGCCTCACTCCAATTTCTGCCTCTGTCATCACATGGCATTCTCTCTGTGTGTCCGAGTCTTCTAAGGACACCCATCGTGGGATTAAATGTCCACCCTACTCCAGTATGACCTCATCTTAACTAATTACATTTACAATGACCCTACATTATATTCTGTGGTATTGGGGGTTAGGACTTCAGCATAGCTTTTGGGGAACCACAGTTTAAACCCACAAAACTGGGTGATATGAGAAACCAGGGAAGGGTTGTGAACAGTGTCATGACATAATCTGATTTATGTTGTAAAAATATCATTTCACCTGCTACATGCAGAAGAGACTTTAGAAGGCTGAGATGGGAACAGCAGCCCACTTAGAGGCTGTTGCAGGAACCAGGTGCTCCATGGCCATGGCTTTGAGCACGAAGGAGCAGTGGAGGAGATGGGAGTTGGCTGCATCCTGCATGCATTGTGAAGGAGGAGCTGAAATAATTCGCTAATGGAGCAGAGGTCATGTGTGAAGGCAAGAAATATCTGTTAGGATGACACTTTGCATTTTGACTTGAGCATCCAGGCAGACTTGTGTGGCCATTTACTGAGCTAGTGACCAAAGGGGCTGGAGCAGGTTTGTGGTGGGGTGGAGAGCAGTGATTCCAGAGTCTGCCTGAGCACAAGTTTCAGCTGCCATCCAAGTGACCGCTGCATGGAGAGTTGCATCCTCAAACTCAGCGTGTCCAGATCTCAACCCTTTGCTTTCCGGACTCAGGCCCGCTCCTCCTCCTGTTTCCACATCTCTGTTCATGGTCCCACCACTCACCCAGATAACCAAGCAGAAATTCTGGGGACAATACCACCCTCCAAAGTGTCACCAAGTTATGAGACTTCTGCCGGTTACATGCACCCCAACCCATCCACAGCTCTCCATCTCCACTGTCCTCTTCCCGGCAGCCTTGGTCTTGTCCATGTGACCATCTTTTGTCCACCTGATTATAGTGGCCTCCTTGCCAGCTTCCTGCTCCTGGCCTTGTCCCTTCTGATCCACAGCACATCCTTCAGCTTGGGGATTGGTTATGAAGGCTACAAGGGGACATTTCAGGTATCTTCCTTTAGCTGATGGTGTCACATAAAAAGACTTGCTCAAGGAGGATTAGGTGGTATTCCTGCATTGTCACGTGGTTCAGAGGGAGTCACCTGCAGCACAAAAGTTCTAGACCTTTAAAGCCAAGGTCCCAGATTCAAGTCCTGACTTCCAGCCTTCTTGGCTGAGTGACTATGGTTGGGTGACGATAGAATGTATTGTCCCAGCTGACAAAAAAGATGCCTTTGTAAAGATCATCATAGGACAATAGGCATATCATGCATTGTGGTGGGCTGACCACAATGTGGGGATAGCCTATACATTGGGTAAGTTACTAAATCTCTCTGAGCCTCAGTTTACCCAAGGATAAAGGAGGATAGCCAAGCCTAACAAGTAGTGTTGCCTGAGGATGAAACGAGGTCCTGTGCATGCAGACACCTAGCCGGGCACCTGGCACACAGAGGTAATCACAACTAATCTCACACAAAAAACTGCTTGAAAGCCAGTGTCACACACAGTTCTGCCAACTATTCCCTGTACATTTCTCAATTGGAGGAAGAGCAATTTTGAGAAACTACAGTCATTTGAAGTCCTCCTTCATTATTAATTTTATAGAGAGTTATTTTGTGGTTCTGGCTTTTTTTTGGTAATTAGATGCTGTAAAAATTTTTTAGTGATTTTCTCTTCTTTGTAATTAGAAATAGCGATTAGAGTATCTTTTATATTACATGGCATTTTTCCTTTAAACAATTGTATACATTTTGTATTCTTTGCTTTTCTCCATACAGACTTTAATGAGAATGGATTCATTGTGTACCATAATTTGCGATTATTATAGTGTGTCATGAAAATGAGTTATTTCCGTCACAGAAATATAATGCCCAGTGTAATGTATTTTTGCTGGTGGTTTTATTTTTTCCCTCTAGGGACAGGGGAAATGCATTTGCCAAGTTTAGAACCCACTTGAACCTGAAAGGCTGGGAAATTGCAAAGTGAACTCAGGCTTTCTGGGGTCTGAAATTGCCCTTCTGCTACTTTGGACCACATGGAGTGGACTGCGAGGCAGTCTAGAGGTGATTTTCCATGTTTCAGTAAAAAAAACAAACACACAAATGGCATCTGGGCAAAGAGCATCTGTTCAAGCCAGGCATGGGAAAACCAGAAGCAGGTCACTTCTTAAGACTTGAAGAGGTTGTGTCATGGCCGAGGTTTGTCAGTGTACCAAAAGAATTCTGAAAATCTGCCTGTGTTTCTTTCTGCTGTTGAGTGCAAACTCTGCCCATGCAGGGGAGAGCCCATGCTAAGTTTTATGTGGCACAGCCCAGCATATGCACAGAATGTGCCAGTGAGCTTCAGACTGGGGTTCCTGGCTTGTCTGCTCCAGCCTTCCAGTTGTGAGTGGCAGCCAAGACAGGAAGCGGGAGGATGTTATTCCTGCAACTCACAGTGAGGAAGGAGCACAGGGGCTGAGCTTTCCCTAATCAGGCCCCTTCTACACTCCCACCTACAAATGAGGGTACCTTTCCTAATGTATTCCAATGCCTCCACCTAATGCCTGCACTGGAAGTGGCTCCCAGGGCAAAGATGGAATGTGGACACCAGGCCCAGATTCAAGGAACATGGTGGGGGTGGAATATACCAGCCATATTTGGCCCTGGGGCATTCTGTGTGCTGTGACACCTCACAGCCCTGGTTAGGGTGGGTACCATGGAATTGGAGCACAAGGGACACGCTACATGTGCCAGTGGGGATGAGTTCCCACTGGAAACAAGTGGCACACTCTGAAAGAGTGACTGGAGACTTTATGAGCACCCACCTCACATAGCTATGGGCACTGGCAACTCTGGGGAGCATCCCAACCTCTAATGGATCAGCAAGGCAGCAGGGCCTGCAGGGTCCATGTGTGGCTGTGGGTGAGGCCATTGCCCTGGAGCTGGCCCTCTCCCTACCTCCGAGTGAAGGAACTCGCTTTCCCTTGGAGGGTCCCACAATGCTCATAACAGCCTCCTTCTGTCCTGTGGTTTCTGGGGATTGCAAAGCATGGCGTTTCATCTCATCTCCTTCAGCTCTCCTGACAGGCCTGGGAGGCAGCCTTCGGGACAATTCCGCCCATTTTACAGAGGAAAATGGGACGCTTAATAACAATTGGCCTGAAGCCATAGCTAAATGTCTAGTGAGCGTCTCAGCACCCTCCTGGGTGGGGAGCAGGCTGAGGAAGGCAGAGAAGGGGAGACAATGCCATCAAGGGCAAAGGCCAACTGGGGTAGACCCTCCACATTGTCTGCTGAACAAATTTCCCCACAGCCAGCCCTGACCCAGACTGTCCTGGCTAAGAGAACAGGATCTGGCAGCGAATTCCTAGAGTTCAAATCCTAGCTCTTCCACTTGGTAGTGATGACTGTGGACAAATTACCCAACTTTGTGGTGCCTCAGTTTCCCTATCTAGAAATCAAGGAAAATAACACCATCAACCTCATGGGATCATGATGAGAATTAAAGGAGCTTATGCAGGGAAAGCCCTGTTTACCAGCGTGGACAGGCTCCTGGGGCAGTGCTCCATTTGTGTAGTGCTCTCCTCCAGGTGAGGAGACTGCAACCCCCACAAAGTTCATAGGGTCAGGCCTTGCATCTGTGTGCTTATACCGGCCCAGAGAGGGTACCTTCTAATGCATCCACCCGGAGAGGCACCTTTCCTCATCCTTTTTTAATTTTTATTTATGTATTTATTATTTTTTTATAGGTGGGGTCTTGCTCTATTGCCCAGGCTACAGTGCAATGGCATAATCATATCTCACTGCAGCCTGGAACTCCTGAGCTCAAGCAATCCTCCCACCTCAGCCTCCAGAGTAGCTGGGACTAGAAGTGCACACCACCATGCCTGGCTAATTTTTAAATTTTTTGTAGAGACAGAGTCTCGCTATGTTGCCCCGCCTGGTCTCAAATTCCTGGCCTCAAACCATCCTCCTGCCTTGGCCTCCCAAAGTGCTGGGATTATAGGCATGAGCCATGGCGGCTGGCCCAGTTCTTAACAAGACTCGCATTGGCTAGCAGTGGCCTGGTTCTAAAGAGCACACACATTCAAGGTGCTCAATTAGCATAGTGTTTAGTCCCTTGAATTCTCCCTGTCTCCCTGCTCAAACTCCCCTCTGGGAAGAAGTAAAGCCATGCCAGTTTACCGAATCCAGAAGGAAAAGGAGAGTGTGTTCATGCAACTGCTATTGCCTGCACGGCTGTGTCTCCCCCGTAGATAGCCCATAGATATATATATATATACATGCAATATATATCACTGTGTCTTGATAGCCCGCACCCTCCACCCTTCCCTGCAGAGCACAGCCCTTGGCCCTTGGAGAGCGCTTCCCTTAGATCTTTCTCTCTTGCTTTCCTCTTGCAGGTTTTCTTTGACTCTCTCCCAAGCTGAGGGCTCATATTTAAGCAGGCCAAAGTGACATTTCATCATTAATACCTAATGCAGTTCTACTGAGTTGTGCAAACACGCTGCCTAGCACAGGGTTGCGTCCGTACCCCCCTCATCCCACTTCCCATTATAATTGTTTTCACTCCTCTAAATTCAGATGTAATTCAAGTCCGAGAAATCGCTGCTGGATTACATCTGCAGGCAGGGAATTATTAGTATGACTTTTTGGCAGTGTGACAGTGATGTTTCGACAATCTATACATATTGATTTAGGTCGATAATAAACAATTTGATTAGCCTCCCCATCCACGGGCTGTCATTTCAATCACTGACAGGGGCCAGCAGAGTGGAAGGGAGGCAGCACTCACAAGTGGCAAGAATTCTCAAAATAAGAAACTCGGTCCTGATTAGAGGCTTGGCTTCAGTGAATTGGACAAGACAGCTCGGCCGCCACGTTATTAACTCCCTGGGAAAATACTCAGCCGGTCCCCGGGGCCAGCCCGCATATTCTGATGTGGATCGATAAGCAATCTCCGGTGTATATGGAATTCAGACTCGAATCATTTGTCTCCGGCTCCTTTCTCCAAAGGGAGCCCTGTGGTCCAGACCTGGCCTGCCACCCCAGTGCCCCTCCCCGCACCCCCACACACCCTCCCCTTTTAACTAATGACCCACCGTGGAGGAGGCTGGAGAGTTGAAACCTCTTCCATCATCAGGAGAGGCTCTCTCAGGTGGGCCTAATGATGGTAATGGCCTTATTGCAATTTTTAAAAAATGACGCCCACCCCAACATCTTGGGGGTGAGTTTATGTAAGTGATGGGTATGCCTCTTGATGACAGATAGACGGATGTCCTGGTAATGGACAGCCCTCCCCCAACCTGGAAGTGTTCACACTTGATGGTGACTCTTTAGCAGAGCAAGAAGGTGACCCCTTCTGTCAGGCTTCTGTGAGGAAGACAGAAGGGTGGGTGCCACCCAGAGGTGCTGGTGGCTGGGACTGTGGCTGGGGCAGGAAAGAAGAGGAGGTGACAGCAGGGAAGGCTCCAAGCTCCTTGCAAGCTGGCTTCTTGGGCCCCTGGTCACTGATTGATGGAGGGACCATCAGATGCCACCCCTTTCGGTAACAGGTGGTAACAGACTCTGAAGGGCACCGAAGACAAGGATCCTGCCTGGGGCTACATGGCAAGCCAGCTATTGGTAGGGTCCCAGGTCTCCTAACTTCTCACAACAGAGAGGGCAGTGTGCTTTAGTGGTTAAGACAGTCTTTGGATCAACCAAATCTGAGTGTTGCAGCCGGTGAGTTACTTCACCTCTTGGAACTTCAGTTTCTCAATGTTTAAAATAAGGCTACTAACACCTACCTTGTATATTCATGAAGAGAATTTGATGAAATAATGCAGGTAGAAGTATTATTAGTATGACTTTTTGGCAGTGTGACAATGATGTTTCGACAGTCTATACAGGCGTAGTAGATGTTCAATAAACATTGAGCATCAACATAACAACTGCAGTGAGTTTTACACGTTGTTACTTACATATTATTTTTACTTTTATCATTAGACCCCTAGCAGAAGTATAATATGTGACACAGACAAAATCAGCTGCTCTGCCTTATATGAAGGCTGAGAACCTGGGCTTTGCCCAACTGGCCACCACCCCCGGTCACGCACCCTTTCCACCATTTCGTGTCTCTGGAGCCCTTAGGGCTCCCTGGAACCAATTCAGAAACTACTGGTGCAGTGGACAGATGATGATGTCAGGAGGCATGGCAATGGGCTTCTAGTTTCAGCTCTAAATGCTGGGTCTATTCCTCTCTTGAGGCCTCGATTTCCCCAGGTGACGACACATCACCTCTCAGATTCTCTAAGGCACTGTGGTCCATTGACTCCCATAAAACCAGATAATCTTAACACCAGTGGCACAGAGTGGTGGTCTCCACGCTGTGCATCATGCAGAAGGGCCTCGATAGCCTCTTGAGTGGAGAGTGTCAAGTGGGCTAGGCCCTGAGACCCCCATCCCCACAGAAGGGTCTGTGTCTCCACCCAAGGGACGTATGTCCAACAGAAAAACAAGCAAAGGACAGTGTCTGTGAGGATTGGATTTGGCTGTGAGAAACAGACCTAAAATAACAAGACTTCAACAAGGTCATACTTTATCTCTCTTTTACATAAAAGCCGGGAAGTCAGCCGTCCGGGCCTGGTGTGGCTGCTCAGCTGCACAAAGTCCCCAGGGACCCAGTTTCCTTCCCAATCACTGCTCCACCATCATTGGGGTCGTGGGGGCTGCATTGTCTGTATGTTCCAAGATGGCGGCCAACAGATCCAATGTTCCAGGAAGTAACACAAAGAAATAGACAAGAGATATTGGGACAGAGTACAGGCCAACTCTTTTTTTTTTTAATTATGAAATTTTTATTTATAGAAAAGTTGTGAAGATAGTACAGAGAGTTCTCATAGTATCCACAGTCCAATTCCCCCTACTATTAACATCTTATGTTCATATGGTACGTTTCTCAAAATTAATAAACCAGGATTGATACACTATTATTAACTAAACTCCATACTTCATTAAATATCCTTAGTTTTTACCTAATGTTCTTTTTTTCTGTGCCAGGATCTCATTCAAGATACAATTTTACAATTAGTTATCATGTCTTCTTAGTCTCCCCTTGGCTGTGACCATTTCGCAGACTTCCCACGTTCTTGATGACCTTGACAGTTTTGAGGAGCAGTGATCAGGTATTTTGCAAAATGTCCCTCAACTGGAAATTTCTGCTGTTTTTCTCATGATTAGAGTGGAGTTATAGATTTGGGGAGGGAAACAACAGAGAAAAAGTGTCATTCTCATCACAAGAACATCTTAGTTGTTTCTAGTTTCCAATAATTATGAATGAAGCTGCTGTAAACACGTGCATGTTTTTATGTGGCATGCCAACTCATTTTAAAAGAAGACTCTCAGAGAAAACTGCAAAATTTCACCTCTGTCTTATAAACTAAACTTACTCACCTGGCCACACTTACCTGCAAGGGAGGCTGGTAAATGTAGACTTTATTCCATGCCCAGCTAAAATGTAAGGTTTTTCTTACTACAGAAGAAGAGAGAGAAGATATATTGCAGACAACCAGCAGTCTCAGCCAAGGGGACTTAACAGGGAAAGAAGCAGACAGTACCAGGCAAGTATAAAGGAAAGAGTGAATTCTAAGTACCCAATCCCTGCCACTGAGGGTATCAGGAAAAGCCTGGCCAATCATCAATGGGTCTATAAAACAGAGCCTGGTGGTGGGAAAATGTTCAATAACTCATTCAAAAAGACATATTGAGCATCTCAAGGAACAAGGTGGGAACCATGGCCCTGCTGAGGTTACACTGATAAGTGTCTAGCCATATTTTTGAAGAAGAAAAGGTTGTGTGATGTTCTGAGATCTCCAACAATCTAATGGAATAGGGTAGATACCTGTGGAAGTTTCTACCAGTTCCAAGATCCATGAATCATTCTTTAAGTTAGGTCAGCTTTTTCACTTGCAAAGTCACTGATTCTCTTTGAACTACAACACAGAACAGCTCCTGTCTTATGGGGCTGTCCCATTTGGTATCTAATGTTGACTCATATGAAGCCATTTTCTTGGGCCTGATAAGCTGATGTTCACCAGCTGGCTGGAGCAGCCTTGTAGGCCTGGGAAGTGGCTCTCCTGGAGGAGGCAGGTCTAATCCCGTGCACATTCTGCCCAGTGCTGCCCTAGTTCTCAAGGACTTGTCATTTTCTTGGGAAATTAGTTTGACTCTGATTCTGAGGCAGATGGACATTACCTGGAATTCTCTCCAAGTATGGGTAAGCTTTTACTTAGGGTAAAATTGAGCATTTTGATGTATTTGCTTGTACTCATATATAAAGACTTCCAGTGATGTCAGGTGGCATTTCCCAATTAAGGAATGGGTAGGTGAGAGTCTTCCTAATTCGTGTCTTCAAAACCCCTCTAAAGTTTATTGTAACATCAGAGGGCTTCCCTCCAGAGTACCGTGGTTAAAGGTGTTCACTATTATAAAGAACAGGTCGAGCACACAGACCTCCCAGGTTTCCCCAGGGATGGATGAGTGTGGCAGGGGGAACCAGAACAAATTCCCAGGCCTAGGGGTCAAAGGGGGCTCAGCCATGTTGCACATCAACACAGATAAACACATGGAAAAATTATGCTTCATCTGCCCTTGCTGGACAGCCTGATTTTTTTTTTAACTAGGGCCCAGCCATCTCTAGACAGTCCAGAAAACCATAATGTGATATTTCGAACTCTTCAGTCCGTGAGTTACAATTTACTCTTTCTGCCTCCTTATTGCCCCATGACTGGTGACTCACATGACAATTGCAGCACAATTTCATCCCACTTTGTCCTATTGTGAATTATGTACAGGCTTGGCCACCAACTAGATTTAAGTTCCTCAGAGGACTTGGACTTGGTCCCCTTTTCATTCTCCAGGATGTCCTGCATTTAGGACACGGTTAGGTGTACAGCCCAAAGACCCAGCTTTCTCACTTACCTGGCCACACGATCTGGGGCCAGCTGCTGAATTCACTGGAGCCTCAGTTGCTCATCTATACTATGGAACTCACCCCCTCCCATGGTTATGTGTAAGTACTAAATGCTGTAACAGATCAAAATGCCCTGCACCATGACTGTCCCATAGAAAATGCTCAGAAAACACTGGATGAAAATAAAAACAGATGTGCATGAGTGTCGAAGGGATGAATTAACGCACGAGCACATGAATGTTTCTCTCTGGGATAGTGCAGTTAACAAGAAAAGGCTGGACTTACGTTAATTCCCATTAATATCCTCAGAGGGTGTGGGGGAACAAGATGGACTAGCGAGCCTTGAAATGCAATCAGATCTCGTTTTTATCTCCCTTGCTACAGCTTTATTGTAGTGAAATATGTTCATTTTAACAGAGGGCAATCACCCTAAACAGACAACGCAAGAGGCATGAGACGCCAGCAGAAATTTTCAGAGCATCTGCCGGGGACACCCAGCTCCAGGCCGTTTTGGTTTATGTATTAAAACCGCCCGCAGATGTGATTGTGCGTAGCTGGCTGATGGATATTTGCTGAGGTTAGGCTGCATTAGACTCAATTTATCCCCCAGCACTCATTGTTGCTATTGATTGATTTTTAAATTAGATGAAGGCAATCAGTAAATACCACCCAATCAAGCTCTAAAAACATAAAGGAGATTAGACAATTTAGGGTAATCAATGGAAATATTCTCTGATTTGCTACCACTCAATTTTGACCATAAATTACAACTATAACTTGCAAGTTAGTAAGCTATAAAGCAAGTGGATGTGACAAGAAAAACTAGAAGAAATGAATTAAGAGGCTAAGGAAGCACCACTGATGTTGTCCTATAATGAGGTGAATGATTCTTCCATCATATTTTGAATTTCTTCTTGGGCCTCAGCACCAATGATAGGTCAAGACGGGGAGGGGAGCTCAAAATTTACCTGTCCTTTATAAAAAAATAAATTTGGGGTGGGTGGGTGGAAAATTTGTATTCAAAGTCTACCCAGTGACTTTGAATAATAACTGATCGACCTAATTTTTTGATTGCAAATAACTGTCATACAATTTTAGGCTCAAAACCCCATGGTTTTTGGCATGCAGTTCAAGGTTCAGGAAAAATAAAAAAAGGTTGTGAAAACCCTCACCTACCTCACAGACACTTTCAAATGCTAATTTGAAAGCCACACTTCTGTACTGTTATTTCCTACAAAGTCTAAAAGGTAACAATGATTAAATGTAATTTTAGGCCAGAACTTTATACTCTTAAAAGCTATATTTGTCTGTTTGTACAATCTGCACATCTTCCATATTTTTAAAAGAAGCACATTCAGACTGTGGATTTATTTTTCTTTCCCCACCCAACAGGTATGTGATTTAGAGGAAATGAATTCACTTCCAGGAGCTCATGGTTTCACAGCAAAGGCAAAGATTCCACAGCAGCCTGCATCACTCATTCATCCATTCATTCATTCATTCATTAGTGCACATGAAGGTAGAAAGACAGACAGGTTGCTCTTGGTTTTCTCCTTTCCTTTTTTTTGGCACTCCTAGGAGCTTTGTAAAAAGTAGGAAATAAATAATCAAACTGTACAGTACTCAGTCTATGCCAGCAAATAATCTAAGGACTTTCTGAGACATTAATGTTAACAGGCCAATTCTGGTGCCTCTGCCCTGGGCAGTGGGAAGGATGAATCTGCAATGGGCTCCTCTGTCTTCTGGCTTGTGGAGGGTGGGGCAGGATGACTTCTTCTGACAGATGCCTGCCCTGGTGGGACCTACTAGCAAGCAAGGGTGATTGGGTTTGGGACTGGATTGTGTATGTTCTGGTTTGGGGACTGGGTCAGAAAGTCATGGGACCCGTCTTCTCAGGGATCGCAGAGAGAATGGTGCCCGGGAACCTACCCTTCAGATGGCCTTGGGAATTCAAGACAGAGTGGGACTTCTGACAGTAGGGGGTTCTCTGGAAAGCAGTTGGCCAGGTAGGGAGGGAAAGGTTAAAGCTGAATTTGTTTTCCGGAAGACTGGGAACCTAATTTTAAAAAATAAATTATCCTGCACTGATTTTAAATCAACACATGCTGACTATAGAAAACTTAGAAAGTTATAAGGTAGAAAATTAAAATCACCCAGAATCCTAGTACCTCAAATTACTCCTGTTTTTATGAATCTCCCTTTCTGCTTCTTTCCAGCGTTTGGCCTATGAATACAAAAATAAAGTTAGCCTATCTGGTGCCTGCTTTTTAAAAATTTAACGTTGCATAGTAGGCATTGGCTTATATCATTAAAATTTCCAATTAACACCATTTCCAAAAATGTAAAATCCCCCACGAGAATGGCAATACTCACTGAGTGCTGACAGTGAAGGAAGCACTTAAGTGCAGCGTTGTGGTGTATCCTCGTAACAGCCCTATGACGTAGCTCCTGTTGCTATTATTGTTGCCACTTTGCATGCTCATGACAGAACACTAGAGCTAGGAGTGAACCCAGGGAGTCAAGCTCTGGGCCTCTCAATCTCAGCGGCAGCTACAGGATTTATGTTTGGGTCTTGCAGAGATAAGAGAGAAACCCTTTTCAATACAGGAAAGAATTCCCTGCTGGTCACAGCACATTTGAGTTGCTCAACTCCTCTGATGTGTCATTTGCCAAATACACCCTTGCCTAGTAGAATGACTGGTACATGGCTGGTCTCAGATCACATTCATTGAGGGGACACCTGGTGACACTGTTCCTCCCCAGGCTGTTACGAGCACAAAATGAGGTCTTCTCTGGGAAAGTGTTGTACACACCGTAGAGTGCTGTACACAAGCAAAGGGTCCAGTCAATCAACAGTGGTGCACAACGATGCTCTGAACCAGATGTTGCTGACTGCCAGGCTGTGGTCCAGATCTGGTGAGCAGATGGGTTTCATTTAACTCAATGATGTTAAAACATTTTTGAGTTAATTGCTAATATTTAAAAATCAGAAAATTTCCAGAAACATATCAGGATTTCCAAATTCTCTAGATAGGACCACTGGGCCTACATTCCCATGTGGCAGCCAGTGGCTGGAGTTAAGCAATAGCCACCTCCTGTAGACAGAAATGTGGTCTCAGAGCACTGCAGTCCTCACCACTCCCTTTTGCATCCCATCTGACCTTCTGCATCTACTGATGCTCCTTGCCCAGCCGTGGGAAGTGTAGGAGTTTACCATGCTTGCCTTAGATATTCTCTGGAGATAGAATTCTGTTCCTATCTTTTCTCAGTAAGCCCTGAAATGGGTGGCCAGTCTCTGCCTACTGCCACTTGAACATAAGCTCCACAAGGGCCAGGAACTGTTCTGTTGTATTCTTGATGCACCCCAGCTGGCCCAAGCAGGAGTAGACACCTAGTCATTGTTGAAGGGATGAATGAATAAGAAGGAGGCTAATGAGGTCTATAAGATGCAGGAAGTTTCCAGGGTGACACAGGGGAACTGTCTGATGAGCCGTGAGGTATTGGCATCTCAGCAGGTGAAGCGATCTGCATGAAGACTCCTGTGGATGCCAGCCAGGTAGACTGGGAGCCTGGGAGGGCCCAGATAGAAGGTAGGCTTGGCCGGAAGCCAGCTGCTTGCCATGACCGCCACTGCTCAGGAAAGAACTTTCCTTAGTGCTCCTGCAGCAGAGGGCGGGCAGCAAGACTGCGGGGAAGGCTCCCCATTGGCCTGTCAACAGGGATCGTTAATCCCACCTCACAACTGTTCTTTACTGTGCAGGCTGCAAAGCCTCCTCTTGCCTTGTCTTTTTAATGTCTCACCATGACCCTGAGGGGTGAGAAGACTAAGGCATGCAGCTCACCCGGAGTATCCCAGTGAGTAAGTGGTGGTGCTGAGCCTTTACTCTGGGTCTCTGGCAGCTGTCTTCAATATGGGGATCCGCAATGGTGTGGATCTGGCTTCCAGGAGGCTCTTCCAAGAACAAAAGCAGCATCCAGATGGGAAATGCCTCAGTGCAAGCTCAGAGGCTCTTCCTGACTCAGATTCTAGAGTTGCCACCTCTGAGAAGAATCAAAGCAGACATTTCCTCCCAAGGAGAGGGAGCTGGGGACAAGGGTGTTCAGGAAGCACATTGATGAAAGACTCAGAGGTCAGCCTGTCTGGATCTAATTCTGACCTTGCCCTTTAATAAGAGCTTCAGCAACCCATGAACTCTGTGCCTCAGCTTTTCCTACCTGTGAAATGGGGATGTCAATGGTTACAGCCTCTCTGGGCGGCTGAGTGATATTGATAGAGCCAGCACATCAGTAGCTAACATTGACTGGGCACTTACTATGTGGCAGGGCTGCTGAATGCCCTGGGCATGCATTTGCAGTGCCCGCTATGCAGTAAATACCATATGAACTCATGTTAAATAAATCACCTCCTTGTATCTCCATAGCCACATGGGGTAGTTTTCATATTATCCCCATTTTGTAGAGAAAACTGAGGCATAAAGAGGTTCTATACCTTGCCCAAGATTGCGCAGGTGGCAGGTAGAGGAGCTGAGGTCCACACTAGACAGCATGACAGCAGAGTCCACGTTTCTCAGCTCTGTCTGCCTCTCTTTTGCAAAGAGCTTCACCCACAGTATAAACCGAACCATGTGATTGCGTTGAACTGCGATCTCTGTGAAATCTCAAATCAATCTCAAATAATCAAACACCGGCAGTTTCAGGTGGATCAACACACTAAGAGCTTGGTAACTTCTCGTAATGGGGATGATGAAGACGATGATGATGACGATTTGCATCCAAGGCAGAGGATGTGAGGCCGTGTCCCAGGCTGCAGGTCTGAGCTCTCACCCCAGGCTGGCCTCCTCGGGGGTGTGGGAGGGCCAGGGAGCTTTAGAGGAATTGCCTGGGAGGTGACCAGGAGAAGTGAGCTTTACTTTATCATGGTACAGAACTAAAAGGGCAGACTAATTAATCATGGAAGTTTCTAAAAGTGCTTTTATTTTGCCATTTAGTATGCCAGTGAGATCATTTCCCTTAATGTATACTCCTGGTATTAACACGCCTTAATCCATCACAGGCTGTATTATGAAATTACTGTGTTTTACTCCCGGGTCCCGTGGAAGATCATTAACCCAACTCTTCTCCGGGCCATACATCATCGGCAGGATTACCTCATGGGTCTAGAGACCCCTCTCCCTGGGCTACGATGTGGGGCTACCCCAGTCATTTTTCCTTGCCTCACCTGACAAACAGGGCTGTTTGCATGAGTGAGCAGATGGCTCACGGGCGACAAGCAGACGTTCCTTCCCGCCCACCACCTCTCCTTCCAGTGACCCAGGTTTCCAAGGGACACAGCCGAGAGGGAGGCAGTGTCCACTCAAAGCCATCCTCCTCACCTCTGCTGATGCCGTCAGGCTAGCCAGGGGCTGTGTTACTATGTCCTAAAGGCCATCAGGGACTTCTGTTGTCAGATCCCACCATCTTGGAGCTCATCTCCTGGGGACTCTGCTCTGGGGTCAGGGAGAGGCAGAGTGTGGCCAGAGGCACTCCTGCATTAGCCAGTTCAAGGGATTACCTACCTTAACCACCTAAGCTATTGCATCTGACCCCAACACATTCCTTCCTCTATCTGCCTCATGGCCCCACAATTCTCCTTGTTCTTTTATTTTATTATTTTTTTTTCTGTTTTCTTTTGTTTGAGACAGAGTATCTCTCTGTCATTTAGGCTGGAGTACAGTGATATGATCACGGCTCACTGCAGCCTCAACCTCCTGGGTTCAAGTGATCCTCCCACCTAAGCCAAGCTGCTGGGACTACAGGTATGTGCCACTATGACCTAATTTTTAAATAGTTTGTAAAGACAGGGTCTCACTCTGTAGCCCAGGATGGTCTTGAACTCCTGGGTTCAAGCAATCCTCCTGCCTCGGCCTTCAAAAGTACTTAGATGACAAGTGTGAGTCACCATGCCTGGCCCATTCCTTTCTTTTTTAAGTCTTTTGGGGAACTGCAAACTGTTTTCCATAGTTTGCTGTACCATTTTTAATTACAATTATTTTTAATAGACAAGTAAAATTATACATATTTATGGTATACAACATGATGTTTTGATATATGCATACATGGTGGAATAGCTAAATCAAGTTATTTAACATACACATTACCTCATATCTTTTGTTTTTGTGCTGACAACACTTAAAATCTACTCTCTTGATTTTATTTGGGTGGTGCCAAGATGGCGGAATAGGAACAGCTCCGGTCTCCAGCTCCCAGCCCCAGCGACACAGAAGACTGGTGATTTCTGCATTTCTGCTTGAGGTACCGGTTTCATCTCACTAGGGAGTGCCTAACAGTGGGTGCAGGACAGTCGGTGAAGCGCACTGTGCGCGAGCCGAAGCAGGGCGAGGCATTGCCTCACTCCGGAAGCGCAAGCGGTCAGGGAGTTCCCTTTCCTAGTCAAAGAAAGGGGAAACAGACGGCACCTGGAATATCGGGTCAGTCCCATCCTAACACTGCGCTTTTCCAACGGGCCTGGAAAACGGCACTCTAGGAGATTGTGTCCCGCACCTGGCTCGGAGGGTCCTAAGCCCACGGAGTCTCGCTGATTGCTAGCACAGCAGTCTGAGATCAAGCTGCAAGGCGGCAGCGAGGCTGGGGGAGGGGCGCCCGCCATTGCCCAGGCTTGCTTAGGTAAACAAAGCAGCCAGGAAGCTCGAACTGGGTGGAGCCCACCACAGCTCAAGGAGGCCTGCCTGCCTCTGTAGGCTCCACCTCTGGGGGCAGGACACAGACAAACAAAAACCCAGCAAGAACCTCCACAGACTTAAATGTCCCTGTCTGACTGACAGCTTTGAAGAGAGTAGTGGTTCTCCCAGCACGCAGCTGGAGATCTGAGAACGGACAGACTGGACTGCCTCCTAAAGTGGGTCCCTCACCCCTGAGCAGCCTAACTGGGAGGCACCCCCCCAGTAGGGACAGACTGACACCTCATTCAACCGGGTACTCCTCTGAGACAAAACTTTCAGAGGAACTATCAGACAGCTGAATTTGTGGTCTCACGAAAATCCGCTGTTCTGCAGCCACCGCTGCTGACACCCAGCCAAACAGGGTCTGGAGTGGACCTCTAGTAAACTCCAACAGACCTGCAGCTGAGGGTCCTGTCTGGTAGAAGGAAAACTAACAAACAGAAAGGACATCCACACCAAAAATCCATCTGTACATCACCATCATCAAAGACAAAAAGTAGATAAAACCACAAAGATGGGGAAAAAACAGACCAAAAAAACTGGAAACTCTAAAAAACAGAGCACCTCTCCTCCTCCAAAGGAACGCAGTTCCTCACCAGCAACGGAACAAAGCTGGATGGAGGATGACTTTGGTGAGTTGAGAGAAGAAGGCTTCAGACGATCAAACTACTCTGAGCTACGAGAGGAAATTCAAAACAATAGCAAAGAAGTTAAAAACTTTGAAAAAAAATTAGAAGAATGGATAACTAGAATAACCAATGGAGAGAAGGGCTTCAAGGAGCTGATGGAGCTGAAAGCCAAGTTTCGAGAACTACGCGAAGATTGCAGAAGCCTCAGTAGCAGATGCGATCAACTGGAAGAAAGGGTATCGTTGATGGAAGATGAAATGAATGAAATGAAGAGAGAAGGGAAGTTTAGAGAAAAAAGAATAAAAAGAAATGAACAAAGCCTCCAAGAAATTTGGGACTATGTGAAAAGACCAAACCTACGTCTGATTGGTGTACCTGAAAATGATGGGGAGAATGGAACCAAGTTGGAAAACACTCTGCAAGATATTATCCAGGAGAACTTCCCCAATCTAGCAAGGCAGGCCAGCATTCAGATTCAGGAAATACAGAGAACGCCACAAAGATACTCCTCGAGAAGGGCAACTCCAAGACACATAATTGTCAGATTCACCAAAGTTGAAATGAAGGAAAAAATGTTAAGGGCAGCCAGAGAGAAAGGTCGGGTTACCCACAAAGGGAAGCCCATCAGACTAACAGCTGATCTCTCAGCAGAAACTCTACAAGCCAGAAGAGAGTGGGGGCCGATATTCAACATTCTTAAAGAAAAGAATTTTCAACCCAGAATTTCCTATCCCGCCAAACTAAGCTTCATAAGTGAAGGAGAAATAAAATACTTTACAGACAAGCAAACGCTGAGTGATTTTGTCACCACCAGGCCTGCCCTAAAAGAGCTCCTGAAGGAAGCACTAAACATGGAAAGGAACAACCGGTACTAGCCACTGCAAAAACATGCCAAACTGTAAAGACCATCAAGGCTAGGAAGAAACTATAGCATCTAATGAGCAAAATAACCAACTAACATCATAATGACAGGATCAGATTCACACATAACAATATTAACGTTAAATGTAAATGGGCTAAATGCTCCAATCAAAAGACACAGACTGGCAAACTGGATAAGGAGTCAGGACTCATCAGTGTGCTGTATTCAGGAAACCCATCTCACGTGCAGAGACACACATAGACTCAAAATAAAGGGATGGAGGAAGATCTATCAAGCAACTGGAAAACAAAAAAAGGCAGGGGTTGCAATCCTAGTCTCTGATAAAATAGACTTTAAACCAACAAAGATCAAAAGAGACAAAGAAGGCCATTACATAATGGTAAAGGGATCAATTCAACAAGAAGAGCTAACTATCCTAAATATATATGCACCCAACACAGGAGCACCCAGATTCATAAAGCAAGTCCTCAGTGACCTACAAAGGGACTTAAACTCCCATACAATAATAATGGGAGATTTTAACACCCCACTGTCAGCATTAGACAGATCAACGAGACAGAAAGTTAACAAGGATATCCAGGAATTGAACTCAGCTCTACATAAAGTGGACCTAATAGACATCTACAGAACTCTCCACCCCAAGTCAACAGAATATACATTTTTTTCAGCACCACACCACACCTATTCCAAAATTGACCACATAGTTGGAAGTAAAGCTCTCCTCAGCAAATGTAAAAGAACAGAAATTACAACAAACTGTCTCTCAGACCACAGTGCAATCAAACTAGAACTCAGGATTAAGAAACTCACTCAAAACCGCTCAACTACATGGAAACTGAACAACCTGCTCCTGAATGACTATTGGGTACATAATGAAATAAAGGCAGAAATAAAGATGTTCTTTGAAACCAATGAGAACAAAGACACAACATACCAGAATCCCTGGGACACGTTCAAAGCAGTGTGTAGAGGGAAATTTATAGCACTAAATGCCCACAAGAGAAAGCAGGAAAGATCCAAAATTGACACCCTAACATCACAATTAAAAGAACTAGAAAAGCAAGAGCAAACACATTCAGAAGCTAGCAGAAGGCTAGAAATAACTAAAATCAGAGCAGAACTGAAGGAAATAGAGACACAAAAAACCATTCAAAAAATTAATGAATCCAGGAGCTGGTTTTTTGAAAAGATCAACAAAATTGATGGACTGCTAGCAAGACTAATAAAGAAGAAAAGAGAGAAGAATCAAATAGATGCAATTAAAAACGAAAAAGGGGATATCACCACCGATCCCACAGAAATACAATCTACCATCAGAGAATACTACAAACACCTCTATGCAAATAAACTAGAAAATCTAGAAGAAATGGATAAATTCCTCGACAAATACACCCTCCCTAGACTAAACCAGGAAGAAGTTGAATCTCTGAATAGACCAATAACAGGTTCTGAAATTGTGGCAATAATCAATAGCTTACCAACAAAAAAGAGTCCAGGACCTGATGGATTCACAGCTGAATTCTACCAGAGGTACAAGGAGGAACTCGTACCATTCCCTCTGAAACTATTCCAATCGATAGAAAAAGACGGAATCCTCCCTAACACATTTTACGAAGCCAGCATTGTCCTGATACCAAAACCTGGCAGAGACATAACCAAAAAAGAGAATTTCAGACCAATATCCTTGATGAACATTGATGCAAAAATCCTCAATAAAATACTGGCAAACCGAATCCAGCAGCACATCAAAAAGCTTATCCACCATGATCAAGTGGGCTTCATCCCTGGGATGCAAGGCTGGTTCAACATACGCAAATCAATAAATGTAATCCAGCATATAAACAGAACCAAAGACAAAAACCACATGATTATCTCAACAGATGCAGAAAAGGCCTTTGACAAAATTCAACAACCTTCATGCTAAAAACTCTCAATAAATTAGGTATTGATGGGACGTATCTCAAAATAATAAGAGCTATCTACGACAAACCCACAGCCAATATCATACTGAATGGGCAAAAACTGGAAGCATTCCCTCTGAAAACAGGCACAAGGAAGGGATGCCCTCTCTCACCGCTCCTATTCAACATAGTGCTGGAAGTTCTGGCCAGAGCAATCAGGCAGGAGAAGGAAATAAATGGTATTCAATTAGGAAAAGAGGAAGTCAAATTGTCCCTGTTTGCAGATGATATGATTGTATATCTAGAAAACCCCATTGTCTCAGCCCAAAATCTCCTTAAGCTGATTAGCAACTTCAGCAAAGTCTCAGGATACAAAATTAATGTACAAAAATCACAAGCATTCTTGTACACCAATAACAGACAAACAGAGAGCCAAATCATGAGTGAACTCCCATTCACAATTGCTTCAAAGAGAATAAAATACCTAGGAATCCAACTTACAAGGGATGTGAAGGACCTCTTCAAGGAGAACTACAAACCACTGCTCAATGAAATAAAAGAGGATACAAACAAATGGAAGAACATTCCATGCTCATGGGTTGGAAGAATCAATATCGTGAAAATGGCCATACTGCCCAAGGTAATTTATAGATTCAATGCCATCCCCATCAAGCTACCAGTGACTTTCTTCACAGAATTGGAAAAAACTACTTTAAAGTTCATATGGAACCAAAAAAGAGCCCGCATTGCCAAGTCAATCCTAAGCCAAAAGAACAAAGCTGGAGGCATCACGCTACCTGACTTTAAACTATACTACAAGGCTACAGTAACCAAAACAGCATGGTACTGGTACCACAACAGAGACATAGATCAATGGAACAGAACAGAGCCCTCAGAAATGATGCCGCATAGCTACAACTATCTGATCTTTGACAAACCTGACAAAAACAAGAAATGAGGAAAGGATTCCCTATTTAATAAATGGTGCTGGGAAAACTGGCTAGCCATATGTAGAAAGCTGCAACTGGATCCCTTCCTTACACCTTATACAAAAATTAATTCAAGATGGATTAAAGAATTATATGTTAGACCTAAAGCCATTAAAATCCTACAAGAAAACCTAGGCAATACCATTCAGGACATAGGTGTGGGCAAGGACTTCATGTCTAAAACACCAAAAGCAATGGCAACAAAAGCCAAAATCGACAAATGGGATCTCATTAAACTAAAGAGCTTCTGCACAGCAAAAGAAACTATCATCCGAGTGAACAGACAACCTACAGAATGGGAGAAAATTTTTGCAACCTACTCATCTGACAAAGGGCTAATATCCAGAATCTACAATGAACTCAAACAAATTTACAAGAAAAAAACAAACAACCCCATCAAAAAGTGGGCAGAGGACATGAACAGACACTTCTCAAAAGAAGACATTTATGCAGCCAAAAAACACATGAAGAAATGCTCATCATCACTGGCCATCAGAGAAATGCAAATCAAAACCACAGTGAGATACCATCTCACACCAGTTAGAATGGCCATCATTAAAAAATCAGGAAACAACAGGTGCTGGAGAGGATGTGGAGAAATAGGAACACTTTTACACTGTTGGTGGGACTGTAAACTAGTTCAACCATTGTGGAAGTCAGTGTGGCGATTCCTCAGGGATCTCGAACTAGAAATACCATTTGACTCAGCCATCCCATTACTGGGTATATACCCAAAGGACTATAAATCATGCTGCTATAAAGACACATGCACACGTATGTTTATTGCGGCACTATTCACAATAGCAAAGAGTTGGAACCAACCCAAATGTCCAACAACGATAGACTGGATTAAGAAAATGTGGCACATATACACCATGGAATACTATGCAGCCATAAAAAATGATGAGTTCGTGTCCTTTGTAGGGACATGGATGAAACCGGAAAACATCATTCTCAGTAAACTATCGCAAGGACAAAAAACCAAACACCGCATGTTCTCACTCATAGGTGGGAATTGAACAATGAGAACTCATGGACACAGGAAGGGGAACATCACACTCCGGGGACTGTTGTGGGGTGGGGGGAGGGGGGAGGGACAGCATTAGGAGATACACCTAATGCTAAATGACGAGTTAATGGGTGCAGGAAATCAACATGGCACATGGATACATATGTAACAAACCTGCACATTGTGCACATGTACCCTAAAACCCTAAAGTATAATATAAAAAAAAAAAAAAATCTACTCTCTTAGCAATTTTCAAGTATACAATATATTGTTATTAACTGCAGTCACCACTATCCACCATGTTATATACAATGGATCTCTTGAACTTATTCCTCCTGTCTTACTGAAACTCTGTATCCTTTGCCCACCATCTTCCCAATCTCTTCACATTCCAGCCTCTGGAAACCACCAGTCTACTCTGTTTCTATGAGCTCAACTGTTTCAGATGCCATATGTAACTGAGATCATGCAGTATTTGTCTTTCTGGGCCTGGTTTGTTTTATTTGACATGTGCTCTAATTTCATCCACATTATTGCAAATGACAGAGATTCCTTCTTTTTTAAGGCTGAATAGTATTTCACTGCAAATATGCCACATTTTCTCTATGCATCATTTTATTGATGAAGACTTAGGTTGCTTCCATATCTTGTCTACTGTGGATAGAGCTGCAGTGACCACGAGAGTGCAGATACTCCTTCAACATATTGATTTCCCATCCTTTGGACATATACTTATGTATTAGTCCGTTTTCCTGCTGCTGATGAAGACATACCTGAGACTGGATCATTTATAAAGGAAAAGAGGTTTCATGAACTCACAGTTCCACGTGTCTGGGGAGGCCTCACAATCATGGCGGAAGGTGATAGGCACGTCTTACATGGTGACAGACGAGAGAGAATGAGAGTCAAGTGAAAAGGAAACCCCTTATCAAACCATCAGATCTCATGAGACTTATTCGCTACCACCAGAACAGTATGGGGGAAACAGCCTCTGTGATGCAGTCATCTCCCACTGGGGCCCTTCCACAACAGGTGGGAATTAGAGGAGCAACAATTCAAGATGAAATTTGGGTGGGGACACAGCCAAACTGTATCAACTCAGAAGTGCAATTGCTGGATCAGTTCTACTTTTAGTTTTCTAAGGAGCCTCCCTCCTGTTTTCTCTAATGCCTGTACTAATTTACATTCCTAATAACAGTGCATGAGCCCACCTCATTCTTGAAGCCAAAAGAATCTGAGTGCCTTCTCTAATCCTCTTGCTCTTAGTCATCTTTGTCTGCCCATCAGCAACTCTTCTTGGTTTTATCAGCAAAAAAGCCTTGAACGTCCCTTGTATCCCTGCATCCGCCCTAATTTAAGCCTAGATGACCAAAACTTGCCTCTAACTGGTGTCCCTGTTTCAACTCTTGGCCGCCTGCAATGCTTTCTCCACGGAGCAGCCAGAGGGATCTTTTAGAAACACTAATCTCTGGGGTGCTAGAAATATCCTGGATTTTGACTCTAAGGCAACACAGGTGCACATATGATGAAAATTTATTGAATGCTCACTAAGATGTGTGCACTTACACACTTCCTGAATGTATTTTATACCTCAACTCTTAATCATGAAAAAGGTAAATAACACAAATCCGGTCATATAATTCTGCTGCTGCAAATTCCCCAGTGACTTCTCCGTGTCCTTCGATAGAATTATGCAGCTCGTCCCCATGGCCCCTGGTCACCTGGCCTGCTGTTCTTCCTGACCTTATTTCTTGCTATGACCTTCACCCCTTGTCCCCATTGTCCTACTCTCTAGATCTGGAACACCCAAAGCCTCCAGCCTCAAGGCCTCTGCCTTTGCTATGCCTCTAGCCTGGAACACCGTTCAAGATCTTTACTTGGCTGACTCTACCAGGTCACACTGGACACAGCCCAAAGTCACCCCCTGAGATTAATCACTCTTGGCCTGCTTATTTAAAGTACTCTTTCCCTCACTCATCACTTTCTCTCACTTTACTCTGGTTTATTTTCTTCATGGGACCCAACACGACCTGAAATGATCTTGCATGTGTGTTCATTTTTTTTTTTTTTGAGACAGAATCTCGCTCTTTTGCCCATGCCGGAGTGCAGTGGTGCTATCTCAGCTCACTGCAAGCTCCGCCTCCCAGGTTCATGCCATTTTCCTGCCTCAGCCTCCCAAGTAGCTGGGACTACAGGCACCCGCCACCGTGCCCGGCTAATTTTTTGTATTTTTTTTTTAGTAGAGATGGGGTTTCCAGGATGGTCTTGATCTCCTGACCTCGTGATCCGCCTGCCTCAGCCTCCCAAAGTGCTGGGATTACAGGCGTGAGCCACCGCGCCTGGCCAGTGTGTTCATTTTTATCTACTCTCATTAGTCTGCAAGCTGCCCCAGAGCAGGAAACATGTCTGTCTTGTTCATCCTGTCTCCCCAGAGCCCTGCCCGCCTCTTCCTGGCCTTGCCCTCCTATTCATTGTCCAAGGAGACCCTAAAGTGACAATGGGACCCAGAGGGGAAAAGGGGGAATCAATGGGCTGTGTTGATCATGAGAGTGGACTTGGAGAGTGGCAGCCGGAGCCACAGGTTGTCTGTCTCTGAGAAGCCCCTCCAATGTGACGCCTTCTTAGCTCCACATGTCCCAGTTTCACTGGACCACCCCCCTCTGAGTAACGTGACATTTGAACACTGCTAGATGGAGGCATAAGAAAGAGGCTGTCGGGCTGAGAGCAGCTCTGCGTCCTTCAAAATGCTTCATGTAGGCCATGCTTCACGTAGTCCTTTAAAAACCAAGGAATTCAGGCTTCTGAAGACACCTGTCTACCCACGAGTCTACATACAGAAAGGCATCTCCGGCCTTTGCCCTCTCTCCCCTGGTAAGAGGGGCAGAAGTAACACCTTCCCACCAGGTGTCTGCTGACCTGTGTGCCAATCCTGAGGGTTCAGCCAGGTCACAGAGTGGCCTTGCTGAGCATGGGTAGGGGACAGTTTTGGAGCAAGAGGCCCAATCATGGTACACAGTGTGGAGGGATGAGGTGCTGAGTGCCCGTCAGAAGGAGGCTGACATAATGTCTGTCCTCTGGCACAGCCAGCCCACAGAAGGGCCAGGGTGAAGCCCTTAGCTGAGGCTCCAGGGGACACCTGGTCCCAGAAACTTGAGGCAGGACTTTCAGGGCTGTCTTAAGTTCCTCTAAGAACAGACCCTAGTTGGATGCAGATGGCTTATTTGGGAGGTGATCCCAGGAAGCACAAGCAAGGCAGGGAGAAACTGAGACAATGAAGGGAGGAAAGCCATATTAGGTTTGTCCATGATCTGGTACTGCCATGAGCAATTGGGGCTTGATCCCACTGGGACCCTCGGAGGAACTGTGTGAAAGACACTTCAGAATCATGTCCTGGAGGATGGAGAGGCTGGGCCATTTAGCCACTGACTCTGATCCCCATTGGCTGAAGCATATGCATGCATGCATGTGTATGCATGTGTGTGTGCATGCGCACACACACACACAGACACACACTGCCGGAGTGCACGCTGGCATTTAACCCAAGCAAGCTCCCTTGGTGCCCAAGAAAAAGAGAAAGACAAAGAGGAAGACAGGGTTGGGTGGATGCTGTCTGCCTACCAGGAGCTATCTGCAACTTCAAGTCAGCTCAGATGGGCCAAGGGGATGGAGGATGAGGCACCCACAGAATCTGCTAGACAGTTGCTGTGATCATGGACTTGGGGCAGTTATATGGCATCTTGAACTGAGTCAATAGCCAGTGCTGTGGGTTCAGGTCCTGTGTGTCCTCTGGGTGGCTCCATGTCCCCGGGGCCATGGGCTGCTGGACAGCAGCAAGCCCAGGCCAACTCTCCCTCATTCATCACCCCTTTCAAAGCCAGTGGCCAGGAGCCGGGGGCTGGGAAAATCGACCCTTAAATAAGACTTTTTTTTTTTTTTTTTGAGACGGAGTCTCACACTGTCGCCCAGGCTGGAGTGCAGTGGCGCAATCTCAGCTCACTGCAAGCTCCACCTCCTGGGTTCATGCTATTCTCCTGCCTCAGCCTCCCGAGTAGCTGGGACTACAGGTGCCCACCACCATGCCTGGCTAATTTTTTTGTATTTTTAGTAGAGACGGGGTTTCACCGTGTTAGCCAGGATGGTCTCGATCTCCTGACCTCATGATCCACCCTTCTCGGCCTCCCAAACTGCTGGGATTACAGGCGTGAGCCACCATGCCCTGCCTAAATAAGACTCTTCACTGGTATTTGCTTACAACTTACTATACCAGCTAATGGGTATGTTATTTCATTTCATCCTTACAGAAGCCTTGAGCAATGAGTGCAACAAGTTTCCCACTTTGCAGATGAGGAAACTGAGACACCAGAAGGAGGGGTAACTCATTAACCATCACGTGGTAGAGAGAGCACCCTAGGTTTATCTGAGTCTGAAGCTCAATTCCGAACAGCTCTGAAGAATGATCCCTGCAGGGCAGCCTCTGAAACCCCTGTGAGCAGGCGAGGCTGGGAGCCCAAAGTTTCATCCCAGGAGTACCTCGTTCACCCACGGCCACAATCACCATTGATCTGGGTAGAGATCCAATCAGAGTTGATGCCAGAGTTACACATTCCCCCTGCTCTCTGGTCAGAAAAGAGGCAGGGGATCTGGGGTCTGTAGTGATGGGCCCAGGGCAACCGCTTTGACAGAGGTGCAATGGCCTGACCAAGGCATGCCAAGCCTGTGGACATGCCACTGGGCCACAAGTCAGGACATCATTGCTCTCTTGCCTTGGAACACAGCCGGGCATGTCAGGGACACACAAAACTTGGCATTCATCTGCTGCAAGAGCTAAGTTAGACTAAGACAGATGGGGGTCATTACTACTGTTCCTTTCCTACAACTTTGTCTCTGAAGGCTCCCTTCTTGGAAAGAAGCAGGGTCCCTGGAAACACTAGGAAAGGCTCCTGTGAGCAGCTGACATCCGCATGTTGGCCAAGTAAGTGATGTACTGACGTGTTGCTTTACTGTTAGCCCTTTGCACAGACAGTAGGTTTCATTGCTTTCTTCAAATCAGCAGGGAAATACTTGGTTACAGATTAATGGCCAAAGCACAAATCGTTCTGGACAACTTTGGTGAAAAGTCAGAAACCACAGGATGACTAGCATCAACAAAGGTCAACAGGCAGCCTGGCTTATCAATAATCCTGGTTGCATCATTCTTGGAAGAAAGGACACGAATGCGGGCCCTTGTACTTTGTCATACTAACACCTACGTGACCTGGTTTGGCCTGGGTTGGAAAAGCAACAAAGGAACATGTGATAAAAGCCACACTGGTTGGAGACAGGAGGTAACTGGGGCTGGCCGTCTGGGATTCCCATGAAGGGGGCAGGTAAGCTGTCGCTTGATCAGTGGAGGAGGCAATCCTAGAAAAGCAGCCAGAAGCCAGGGTTGGACCCCATCTGAAACCCTCCATGTGATGGAGCCAAGTTTCTTTGTTCTCTTGGCCTCAGTTTCTCCCGCATGTGCAAGGGGATAATTGTAAAGCAACACATCACATACCAGGGAGAGATCAGGAGGGGGGCATTTATACCTTTCAGGTAATACACCAGACAACGATATCTTTTATCCTCCACAGATGCCCCAATTCATCTTTTTCTAGCCAAACGAAGGAAATCTCTTATAGTATTATAGAAGTCATCTTGGTGCCCTCAGAGGCCACTCCTGATCTCCTGCAGTGGCCTGTCTAGGGAGCAATAGCCAGGGCTCAAGTACTGAGTGGTCTATTTCCTGGCCCATGACCTTGAGCTCGCATGTAACTTCTTGGGTTCCTCAGATACAAAAGAAAAGAAAAGCCTCACAGACTAGCTATGCCTTAGTGATTCGAAGTAGCTGGGTGATGAATGAATACAATAATCCAAGCTTCTCCACTGGAGGGCCTTTGGATATGTTTCCTTTACCTAAAATGCCCTTTTCTTGATTTTGCAATCAAGAAGGCTGCCCCTTCTTGATTTTGGCTTAAATATGATCCTCTTGGCCAGGCCATCTCTGCCTACTTTCTCTCACTAGGGCTTCCCCATTCATTATCTCTTTCCCTGTCTCAGCATTCTGTTTAGTTCTGTTACAAAATTTGCACCTTACATATAACTATTAAATTGATTCCTAACCAGTCTGTGGTCTGTCTGTCCTACGAGTTGCTAAGTTCTCAAGGGTGGGGGCTTCCTGTGTGTTTTGTTCACAACTGCATAACTAGACAGTGCCAATCGCAGGATAGATAAAAGGATGAATAGGTGGATGGATGGTTGGATGGATGGATGGATGGATGGATAGATGGATGGATGGATGGATGGATGGATGGATGGATGGATGGATGGATGGATGGATGGACAGATGAAGAGATGGACTGATGGACTGATGGACAGATGGATGGACAGATGGATGGGTGGATGGTTGGATGCAAGATTATTGTGAGGATCAAATGAGAGAACATGTGTGGAAATGCTTTGGAAATTGTTAAATATTATATTAATGTAATACGTCATTGTAAAATGCTAGTGCCAGACACTGTGATAAATGCTTTGCAAACATCATTACCTCCAATCATCTAACTCTGCCTCATGGGTACTATTCTCCCATTGTACAGATGGAGAAACAAAGGCTCTGGTGAGGTTGATTAACTTGTCTAAGATCACAGGGCTGGTACTGAAGACACTGAAGGGGTGGGGTTCAACCCCAGGTAAGCCTAACTGAAGGCGTATGCTCTTCCCAAAATTACACCATATTCCAAAGTTCTCATCTTCCAAAAAGTGACTGTGCAGTGAGGTCCTCATGGACATTCACAAGCCTGAAACTCCATATTCTTAAACAAAAAAGCCCCATAGTCATTCTTGAGTCACTTTGTCTTATTTTTGAAGCATGATCTGCCTCTCCCCTGCCTCCATATTCAGTTGTCCTTCCTTGCTGCTGTCATTGAGGAACCTTCACCTAACAACAATTCTTCTTTAAGGAACCACTTCTAATTACTTTTAACATGAAACAATTCTTGTTAAAATTGGGTGTAAAGTGAGAGTCAAGAGTTTCTAAGCAAGAAGGGGCATTTGTGAATTAGTTGCAATCTCCTTTGATTCCTCCAGAGGTCTTTCTTTTTTACAAATTCTGTTGGTTTCAGGAAATGAATCCAGAAAGTCAAAATGTGGGGAGGAGGTGGTATTCAGATAAGAAAGTGCCAACATGCCTGTTTCATAGGGTTCCCAAGAGAATCAAATGAGAAAATAAACACGAAAGTACATTGGGAAAAAAGTAGAGCAATGTGAAGACACAGATATTTAAGAATATGGTACTGCTGCCAGTGCTTAACCTTTATCCCAAGCTTTTGATGCTGCCAAGGAGATTTTATGGCATTTTCTAATTTAATCCTCACACAACCCTCTGCGGCAGCTAGTATCAGTATGCTCATATTACAGAAATAAACGCCAGTTCAGCCAGAGCTAGGGGCTTGCTCAGTTGAGACTGGTACACCGGATCCCTGTCACAGAGCTGGAGCACTTGCTGCTGCATTTCTCATGGTCGGCACCCAAGATTCCCCTGGAGGAATTCAGCACACACTACATTTCCTATAGAACCTACCCTGGCAAAAACGAGGCCATCAACTGTCCGGAGATAGCAGGACTGGCTTGGGAGGCTTGAGATCCTCAAGCTCATAATTTTGTGTCCATTTATGACTGAAGTGGGGTCCAAAGGACTGTTAGAATCTCCTCCTCATCATAAACTCAGTGGGTGAGGCTGAGCCCCAAGAGTCCCCGGGAGAGAGGGTTGCTCCTGTGTCCTTCTCTTGCAGGAATTGGAAACGGAAAGAGACACTGAAGTCCAGAGAGGAGTAAGTGACATCTAGGGGTCCCCAGGCTTGAGCAGCAGTCATCACACTGACCAGGGGTTTGTGAAAATGTAGATTTCAATTGCATTTTCTGAACCGATTGAATTATAATCTTGGGTGTGAGCCCTAAAAATCTGCATTCTTAACAAGGTCCCAGGGAGACTTGAATGATTGGCCAATTCGGAAAATTACTGGTGTAAGGGAGACAGAGCCTAAAATTGAAGTCTAGACTGGGTTGAATAATGTCCCCCCAAAATTCATGACCATCTGGAACCTCAGAATGGGAACTTATCCTATTTCAGGGCCTTTGGAAATGTGATTTCAGTCTGTTTTTGTGTATTACAGTAGTTATGCTCTATGAAGTCACCACAAACACTGAGTTAGAGAATTCTAAACCACTTCTCCTAGGTGAAACAGAGTTAACTTCCTGCAAGCCTCTGGTCACAGTGCTTTCTCTAACCAACCATGCGTAGTTTTTTTTTTTTGTTTTTTTTTTTTGAGACAGAATCTAGCTCTGTTGCCCAGGCTGGAGCACAGTGGCACCATCTTGGCTCACTGCAACCTTTGCCTCCCGGGTTCAAGCAATTCTCCTGCCTCAGCTTCTGGAGTAGCTGGGATTACAAGCCACCTGCCACCACACCTGGCTAATTTCTGTATTTTCAGTAGAGTCAGGGTTTTACCATGTTGGCCAGGCTGGTCTTGAACTCCTGACCTCAGGTGATCTGCCCTCCTCAACTTCCCAAAGTGCTGGGATCACAGGCGTGAGCCACCACACCTGGCCCCATGTGTATTTTTTCGCGTGCTTCAGGACATCTGATTTAATACATATTGTTGATTCATTAATTGAACTTAAAGCTGACTGCGCTATAACTCATACCTGGACAAAGCTTCTCTAACACATATATTCTCCATAAGGCACATCTCAACCTTCTCGCACATAGGAACACTAGACAGCACTTTAGCACTACACTTCGGGGTCATTTCAAACAGCAAAGTCACCAACAGAAAGTATAAACGTGCAAAAAACACAGCACTAAATAAAGTGCAAGAAAGGCACTTGTTTTTGAGAGAGCTGAACCAAGAAAGCAGAGCACCACCTTACCGGACCTCAGCTGGGAACGTGCACAGTGGGCAACCCACATTTTCCACTGCTCTGTGTATATCTGCAGATGACCACATGTATTGATTTCGAGTTTAACAAATAAATTTTAGTGAGGAGGTAAATAGCAAATATGGAATTCATGAAGAATGAGGATCCACTGTAGTTAAGATGAGGTCATTCTGGTTGAGGGTGGGTCCTAAATCCAATATGAGGTGTCCTTAAAAGAAGAGAAGAGGACATACAGAGACAGCCACAGAGGATGAAAAAAAAATTCATGTGATGACCGAGGCAGAGATTGTAGCAATGCAGCTGCAAGCCAAGAAATGCATAGATTGCCAGCATCCAACGGAAGTGGGAGGAGGCAGGGAAGGATTGTTCCTTAGAGTCTTCAGATGGAGCATGGCCCTGCTGTCACCTCAGTTTCAGACAGCAAAAGAGTGCTATCCCATGGCCGGGTGCAGTGGCTCATGCCTGTAATCCCAGCACTTTTGAGGCCAAGGCAGGTGGATTACTTGAGGTCAGGAGATCGACACCAGCCTGGCCAACATGGTGAAACCCCATCTCTACTAAAAATACAAAAATTAGCTGGATGTGGTGGTGCACGCCTGTAGTCCCAGCTACTCGGGAGGCTGAGGCAGGAGAATCACTTGAACCGGAGAGGCAGAGGTTGCAGTGAGCCAAGATCGTGCCATTGCACTCCAGCCTGGGCGACAAGAGCAAGACTCTGTCTCAACAACAACAACAACACAACAACAACAACGACAAAAGGAAGTGTGCCATCCCTTGTTATGGCAGCCCTTAGGCTCCAGGAACCATCAGTCCTGAACATGCAGGAGCCAGCCTGGCTCCAGGAACCATCAGTCTTGTGGTTCTAGGGAATCCTTTCCACTGGAGAGCCAGCCCAGCTCCAAATCCCACAGTCTTGCCTCAGAAATCAAATGAGAGAATGTCTGTGAAGAACTTAGGAAACTGGAGTGTGTTCTATTCATTCAGCAGATTATTACGCAAGTCCTCAGGTCCTTAAATCACCTTTCAGCTACCTCGCAGCACCCACTCCAAACATCCTGGGATCCAGCCACACTGAACTCTTCACCCTTCCAGGCAAACACTGGGCATAGGGCTGCCTCCACACGTTTGCTCAGGTCATTCTCTACCTACACCAGAAAACCCATCCCTCAAATGCCACAGCCTTGATCTGCCAAGAAGATGGAGCTCTTCTCTTCTCCGAAACTTCAGTCCTATACAGAATGCCTCTCCCTGACATCACAGGTTTGGGTATCCTCCACTAGGAATCCAGACCTTCATTCTGGCAGGGAGCGCACTGCCAGATCTGACACCTCTCTCTACCCTTTCTTAGAACCACAAAATGATAGAGAATTGGGGACTCAAAGAGATGGCTAATCCAGGATCACACATTCAGGACCAGACAGGTAAGCAGTATGGGTGACTGGAAAAAGTAGTGTTTGGCCCCCAGTGAGTGGTTGGCCTATGGACCCACTTGGAGACTGGATGCATTCGGTCATCATTACCTTTAATGCTGAACAAAATACAAAGCGCCTGGTGGGCCAAATTCAGTCTCACGTCCATCTAATCCAATTCCCTGACTGTCCTGATGGAAACTCATGGGGTCCCCTCAGGGCCTAGTGGTAAGGGATCAGCAGCCGCAGGAGAGCCAGCCCAGCTCTGCCCACACCTAGACCATCTTCTGTTTATTCTTTCAGCTCAGGAAATCTGGGCATAGAAGAGCTGGAAGAACCTTAGAGAAAGCCCCATTATACAGGCAGAAAAACTGAGGCCACAGAAGGGAAGAAACTTGCCAAGCTCACTCAGAAAGTAGAGTTTCAGGCAGAACAAGGGCTCAAGCTAAAATGTGACTTGTTTGTGTGTGCATGTTGGTGGTGACTGCATTTATTTATTTCAAGCCTTCTGTGAGGACAGAACAGTACCTGGCATATGATACACATCCAATAAGTTCATGGCTTTGGGATAATTGCAAACTTAGAGATAGTTTGGGAACTTGCAGGCTGGGAAGGTGCTCTCACAACATCCTTTTACCCCTGGAAGGCTTCTGAGCTATCAACATTTTTTCCCTAAATTCCTGAGCATTTCTTTTGGGTGCCAAGTTTGACATGACTGCTTCAAATTCATAATGAGTATGGAATATGCAGAAAGTAGCTCAAGGTGAGTCATTCATTAATCATAAGAAAAACAGGCCCTGATCAAGGACACATCAGCACAAACCATGAAAAAGAAACAGGGGGACAGGGTTGCCCAATCTCCTTATTTAATATTAACTACATTATGTTTTTTTCACTTGAGTTCTGAGAAACATTGCTCCCCACTCCCTGGTTTTGTACGAACTCAATCCAAAGTCAATTTTCATTGAATACAGGGTGTGTGCTTCATGGGTGCTGAGAGGGAGATGCGGGACTTTGGAACCATAGTCAGTCACCCTGGAAGAAAGTCAGCCTGCAGGACCACCGACTTTCAGCCTTGTCCTCGGTCACTTTTTCCTCACTGCCTGATATATTCAGGGAGAACATAGATGAACAACGTGAGGACCGCCTGTCCTTGGGAAGTGCACTTCACCGGGATAGAAATAACAAGTGCCCAAGTACCTGTGCAAATAGCCATCTGTTCACACTACTGGGCTGTGGTCAGTGGAGGTACAACCTGATTGGGGAGGTGAGATAAGTTAGCATGAGCACCAGGTGGACGGTTTGATCACATTTCCATCTTTTTCTCTTTTGCTTTCACATGTGTCCACGATGTGGGCAGATCATGGGGTGTGATTGCAAACTGAGGATCTGAGTACAGCCGATGCTCCCTGCAGGGTTCTTCCCACTCCTCACACCACCGTCGAAACAGTGTGGCAGAAGGTTCTGCACTCTGAAAGGGTAGCTGTCGCTATATGATTGAGCTATGATCCCTCCCAGGGCTGCTTGTGTGTCCAAAGGGGAAGACTCTGGGCTTGGCAAATACTGCCATTTGTGCTTGTTGTGGTGCCCGAGTGCCTTCTCCCTTTCCTGGCATTTGCAGCCCGCCAGTCGCTGGACCCATTGTCTCTCTCCAGCTACGGAAATGGCTGAGCTCTACCTTGCACCTTGATTAAAGTGTGCAGCTCCTTGAGAAGGTGGCGGGCCCCAACTGGTGTAAGCAAGTCCCCACGTAATTTGCACAGCATGGGACTACTGTGATCTAAAGGTGAGATTGAGGAGTTTGCCCCCCAAAAAACCTAGAGATGGAAGGGAAAGATAAAGAGATGAGAATAAAATCTGACACAAATTACCTGGTGCTTTCTGGAGGGGGATGAGGCAGTGGGAGCTGCCAGGGCAAGTCTAGCTGGTACCATCTCAGTAGAACAGAGAGGCCAGCCTGGCAGGTGGGAAGTGGAGGAGGGGGAGGAGCTTATGTGGACTTGGTGCGGGCATCACTTGGAAATCCCAGGATGTCAGAACTGGACAGGTTTAGAGAGGCTTTCTTGCCTAGTAGTTACAAATGTCTGGGGACTAGCAAGCTGCAGTAGAACTGGAACTGGAACAGCTTTGTTGCGTGATGTACACAGCAAATCAATACACTGAAACACCGGGTTGCAGCAGAGAAAGAGGTTTAATCATAGGGTCACCGAATGAGATGAGAGGAAACCTCAGATCCATCTCTGGAGGAGTTTGGAGTTGGGATTTTAAGGATTTTGTAGTGGGCCGGTTGGTTGAAGAATGCAGGTGAAGTCATGGGACTGGGAGAGGATGAGGCCGTGTTCTCATGCTGATCCCGTTCCTCTGGAAGGGTCTCCAAACTGGTTGCTGGAATTCAGGGTCCAAAAACATCTTAAGCAATCTTTAAGCAAAAGTCTTATGATTCTAATGTCAGAGATCTTGCCTGTAGGAACAATGAGGATGCAAATCAATTCTCAAACAGTCTTAGGATCCCAGTGTCACAAACCCTATCTATAGGAACAATGGGGTTGCAATGGTCAGGATCTAGTGCTATATGACTTTTAGCAACAAGGAAGTGGGCCAAAGTACAGCCTGATAAATGCTTAATTCTAACTCTATTTCTGTCTAGAAGCCGGCAGGCAATTCTTGTCAACTCTGTGGGGATGGTTTCAGAATCACCTGGGAGCTTGCTAAAAATGCAGACAACTGGATCCCACCCTTCATAGTTCTGAATTAGGAAATCTGGGGCACAGCCAGGGAAACCATATTGCCATTCAGTGTCAGTAACAACCCTAATGTAAAGCCTGCTGGGAAATCACTATTCATTTGACAGAGAAGGAAATTGAGTCATAGAGGAAAAGGGTTTGGCCGAGATCCCACAGAGAGTTACAAGCAGATCTTTTAATAGTTTCTTGATTTCTTCCTCTCTCCTTTCCTTCCATCCTCCCTCTTTTTCTCCATCCCTTCTTCTTCCTACCTTCCTTCTTTCATTCCTCTCTTCTTCTATCTTTCTTTTCCTCCCTCCCTCCCTTTCTTCCCTTCTTTCCTTCTTTCCTTCCTCCCTCCCTCCATCCCTCCTTCCTTCTCTCTTTCATTCATGCATTTATTCAACAAACATTTGTTGAGTATCTGCTATGTGCCAGGCACTGTGTTAGGTGCAGAAACAGCCTAGATCCCTCCCCTTCTAGAGCAAATGCCCTTGTGGGAAAGACCAGCAGTAATCAAATTATCACATGCACAAATGTAAAATTACGGCTATGCCCAGGAGAGGCAGACAAAAGTTGTACCAGCTGGATTTAACATTGCACATGGCCTCAGCATCTTTATCTGTAGAATGGAGTCTCCTCACTTGCCCTGGCTGTTTCCCACCTGCACAGCTCACACTGGAAATTAACAGAGAACAGCTTTTTTTAAACATAAAAATAATTATCCAAATGTTTGGCTTATCTTGACTCTGATAGTCAATCAATAAATATTTGTAGAATTGAATTGCTAAATTGAATTATTCTACAAAAATAAAGCAAAGATTAGCAAGAATCCCCACCACCAACCCAGTGTTCATTTAATTTTCCTGTTTGTGCAGATAAGACACAGGCTGGGTTTGCTGGATTTAAACAAAAACCAGCAGAAAGATGGCTTTCCATAGATCCCTGGAATGTCAGAGTTGGAGAGAGCTCAGATGTTATCACATCATATCTTCCCCAACTTCACAGAATGGGAAAAAGTTATTCAAGGTCACATGTGGGAAAAGTGATAGAGCCAAAGCCAGGACACAGATGATAAATTAACAACAACAACAAAAAGGACATATTTTGTTTTGGGTGCCTAGACATGCCTAGGCTGTTATTCTCTATGTTAAAAATCCCAACGTTGGAAACATCTTCCATGTATTAATTAAGGCTCTACTCCAGGATGAGCCCCCCAATTCCCAGGAATATTCCTCCAAGAGCCACAGCCAAGAGCAAATGTCTATGTATGTTTGGTAGACAATGATTGCTTTCACCATTTCCTGTTCTGGTAAAAGCATCCACATTTCTCTTTGGGGAGCCACCCTCTTCCTTCCCACTCTGAGTACATGAGATTTAGGTACCAGTTGAATCTATTTGCTTCCAAGCCAGGTAAGCACATGCCTGTCAATCAGCTTGTTCCATCTGCCTGGTCATAGTGATTGGTTCAGGAAAGGACATGTGACTCAAGATGATCCAATGAGAGTCAGCCCTGGGACTTTGGCTGAAACTATTGGGAAAGAGACACTGTATTTCCATTGGTTTCGTTATGCTGGTAAGATGTTGTTCTGGAGCTGCTGGCAGGCATCTTGCTACTGAGCTAGAGAGCCTTTCTCTTAATGAGTCCACACAATGATGGGGAGGGAAATAAGAGCTGAGGAGCCACTGAGTCTTGATGGAATATGTTTTTTGGACTTGTAGATGCAGCCATTCCTGAGACTAAATCCTCTGCACTTTTCAGTCATAGGGAGCAATAAATTCCCTGTAACTGGTTTACCCAATGGCAGAGACAGCCAGCAGAGATTTGTGGAGTTTTCAATGGGAAGCAATTTCCCAGTTAAGGACAATATTTTTCAGCATCCTTATAACTAGGTGGTACCAGGCAACTGAGTTCTGACCAATGCACTTGGAGGTAGAAGTGAAGTATAGCGCTTCCACCAAAACCTTCCATGCAAACTTTCACACTCTTTTCTTCCATCCACTGATTAAATGTCAAAACATCTAGGATGATCTTGGGAGCCACGTACTGAAAATGACATTGGAAGATTGTGTCCACTGCCATTGAGACTGAGCTAAATGAAAAGTAAACTTTCTATATATTAAGCCACCAAAATTCCGAAGCCTCTTTGTAATAACAGCTACCATTATATTCCTTAATTCAGCTAGTGTTTCAGTCAGGGCTTTTAGTCATAAACAATAGAAATCACCTCTGGCTAACTTAAACTGAGAAGGAATGCATTAAAAGGGTAGTAATTGCTCACAGACGCTCCACCAGGGCAGGAAAGCCAGGACTGGGACTACACTGCTCAGAACAATGCCTGGTTTACGCCACCGAACTGGGGGGACACCATTGAAGGTGACACTGAGCACTTGTATCTCACCTTGCTCGTTGGCACCCCAGATGCTGCTGCTGGGGTTGAATATAGCTACCACCATGGTCACTGTCTTTTGTGGAATGGATTCCACAAACTGCCTGCTTCTCCATGTCTTTCGGAAAGTCTAGGGCAGGTATATCTTTACCGATGGAGGTTTAGGTCATGCAACCATACTCAAGCTGCAATGGAGGCTGGGAAAGTGAACAGAGGGCATTTTCCCATTACTACAGTGGAAGACAGGCTTTGCTTCAAAAAGTGGGGAATTCCCCAAACATGAGAAGGGGGTTCAAACATAAGACAGCCTAAAGGATTGATAAATGTATGCTACAGTCACCGTGAGATGGGTTTCTATCCCTGAAAGAAACTGACTGATAATGTGTACTGTTAATATGCTTCAAATTTTATGCAAAATAGAAAATAGACATGTTCTAGAGATTGTGCTAAGCACTTGACATATATTATCTTATGTAATCCTCACAATGACCCCAAGGGGGTAGAAACTATTATCCCCACTTAGCAAATGAAGAAACTGAGTCCTGAAGAAAAAATTTATTTGTGTGAATTCATGTAGCAGGGATATGAGGAAATCTTGTAACGCAAAAGACAAGGGAACATGTGATAGTTTCTTATATAGTGAGCTTCCTTGTTTGAAACCACACTAGGATTCAGATGAATTTGAAAACTGGGTGGTGGGTCTAAGAGTTCCATGGCTTCCTGAGACAGCCTATCCTGATAAAGAGATTCAAGTAGGACCAGCTCGATCAAGAAAGAAAACCTTGGTTATAGGGTATTAAGGAAGGAATTAAGATTCTGAATATGATGAGGGGAGCAGTTTGTCCCTGATATGTCTTCTGGGGAAGCTTTGCACACTAGCATCAGAGTCCTGACAGCAAGAGAGTTGAAGGTGAAAACTGCAAAGGATATTTCACTCCAGACTGTACTCAAGATGTGGGAGAACTTGTCATTGCTTTGGGACTCCTCTGGCAGGTGTAGCTCAGGGTGGGAGAGGCCTTCTCCCTCACTTCTTTGCAGACCACCATGAAGCTTTGCACAGCAAGGCTCCAATGCATTGTCAGTGGTGCCCAGAGCAGTGGTCACACCCAACTAGAAAAGACTTGTTTGTGAGCACACGTAAGACTTCCCCTGAGAACTCTCTGAAATACTTGGAGAGGGAGAGATTTACAGGAATGGGGAGGCCATGTGGCAGCAGGTGGGGTCAAGAGCCAGGGGAGCTCAACACCCCAATGTCAATGTGAATGTCAGTGGTACCTCCAAACTGAGTCAAGGGCAAATATGCTGGGCATCTTCGTTGGCTGCTCAAATCCTCTCTCCACGCTTTCCCACTCGGCTCTGGGCCCCTTCAGATAAATGAACTGGAGAACTGGGATCCCATGCCTTTTGGCTTCTGGTTGGACTCAACCGATGGGCAGCACTAGCAGACCTGTCCCCCAGAGATGTCATGGACATGACCACATCCCTGCCCCCACCAGGATCACCAAGGTTCCTGCCAGCTGCCCTCTTCACACAGTCCTCTGCCTCCAGCATCTAGCAATTGTCCTCTTTCCTCACTGTGTTAGGTCTAGGGGAGGTCATCGTCCAATGCTCTTCTGAGCCCTGTGTGCTGCTCCATCCCAGGTGGGCCCATTCCTCTGTAAAGAGCCCCCGTATTAAACTATCTTAGTTGTGCCATTGGTTTCAGCCAAGACTCTGACTGATAGAAGGAAATATGGATCCCACTAAGAGATCATCTGCTTCATGACTTTGAGCAATATCATTTTCCACCATGTTTTCTATTTATTTTTTTTCAGGCAGTCAAACACACCTGTGCCAGAACTTTCGTGGGTTTTTTTGTAGACCTCTGGCACCTGGTAATCTTGTTGCAGTACTCTGGCTACTTTTGGGCCCTGTCCAGTTGGCCTTAGATCTGTCACTGTTGGGGAAAATGCCATAAACCAAATGACTGAGAGAAAACGTCATGGAAACATCCACTCCAGGGGCTAAAAAATAGCCTGAGATGCCAAACCCTTAAAGGCACCAAGATGATGAGAGGGCCAGAGCTGAGCCATGATTGGATTCAGGTTTGGAAGAGCTTCTTGACATACCTGGTGCTGTAGATGCCTGAACACCCACATGGAAGAGGGTCACTCACTGTTTCTCCCATTGGCCATTCTTCATTCAACCCAATGGCAAATGTCCCAGGCTCAGACAGTGAGAGGCAGTGTCTCATCCTACCCTGGTCCCACCCTGCAGTTCTGTGGCCTGGGGCCCTCTCTGGTGAGTCCAGGTGGTCCAGGGACCTCAGGCCAGTGCTAAAGGAGTCAGCTGAGACTGTTCACCATGCCCCCATCCCATTCAGAGAGAAGGGGCTGTGAGTGTGCTTCCCAGTCAATGGACTCATATTCACCAGGACTATTTTTAGGACAGCAAGTATACCTGCTCTGGGCTCACAGAGGAGTGGCTCACTAGAGACCAGCATCCACTACCCTAGCAAAAGCCAGGAGCCCAGGCCAGCTGTCCCTCCCCATCTCATCTCCAACTCTGGCCAAATTTCTCCCCTAGGAATATCCTGATCCTCCATGTTACTGTCTGGGGTGCCCAATCTGGGGACTACTAACTTCCAGAGAAAGTGTCCAAGACTGGAATCACTACAACCAGGCCCTGCCAACAAGTGGGTGTTCCTGTAAAACTAAAAGGTCTTTATGATTTGAGTCATGCCTTTAAAGTAGAGGTCAGTTCCTCCAGGATAAATCATAAACTTCTGCCCACTCAAAGATATTTACCCACCAGTTGTGTCAATGAAGCAAGGATGGGGGTTAGAGCAAGACAGATATCATCTGAAAGGCAGAGAGAGTTTAATTTGGGCTAATGGCCATCCCCAGGGGCCACCTTGTACAGCTCTGCAAGTTGCATTGCACAACTGCAGGGGGCACCACTTACTGCATGTTTAGCCTAGATTGGTACAGTTTTTATGGCTGCTTTCTGGCAGATGGCTATAAGTGAACTGAGGGAGGGGCATCTCTCTCTAATTCACCCATTTCAGTGGGACCCAAGCCAACTCCTGAGACACCAGATCAGAGACTTAGAAATACAGTGGTGGAAATTATTCCCTTTTCCATTCTTTGAAAGGATGTGACACATTCCCTGGGGCACCTATGCCACCCCGGCTCCTCTGATGTGGCCTTCTCCTTCTCCATCTATCCCCACAGAGCAGCAGCGTAGGCACCAGCAAGGCCTCGGGATATCACTCCATAAATTCTCTTTTCATTGGAGACCTAGCAGATAATAATTTAAAGAACTAGTCACTGCTTGCAATTAAGCACAGAGAAAATAGATCAGGCCTATAATTTATGTCTGTGCAAGGTTGGGCTAGATTCGTAATTAATGTTTGCTCCCTTTAATGAAATACTCCAAAGGTCTGCACTTCTGTCATTCATGAAGGTAATTTTTCAATTGATTAGTAAAATAATACTTGAAAAGTAAATGCACCTGCTTCTTCCCCGAAATGTCTCAGTCAACCGGACACACTGGTTGGGACGCTAAAAAAATACCACTCCAATCCAGTGGAGACCCGGCCCTGCACCATCAGCATGCAGACGGCCCGAGCAGGAGGCAGGAGGAAAAAGTAATTAGAGCAGCTGCGATGACCAGAATTCCTGGGTGGCCCAGGGCTGCTGAGCAGCTGCAGCTGCCCTGCCTAGTTCCTGCTCGAGATGGAGGGTTCAGGCAGTAATATGAAGGGCCGGGGGCAAACTCAGCCAGAGAGCCAAGCGTTTTGGTCTTTACAGCCCAGGTCTGCGTGGGACACCAGCCGGGCTGGGAAGGGCCTCATTAGGGGGACGATGTACCAGAAGACAAGTAGGTCACAGTTTGGAGGGCATTGTGGTCAGCTGGGATGTGGGCTGGCTAGGGCTAGGCACAGAGAAGCTGTTCCCAAATATCTTTGTTGTCCAAGGGCAACAGGTTCCTGTTAAAAGCTATTTAACATGGAAACCAGCATTTCTTAGTCGTCATTAGATAAATAATTGGGGCCTTATCTTGAAAACTGAAACTAAAACTCAGAAAAATTTCATTTTATGTTCTATGAAATAAAATATAGGCAATAAAAGTAATATAGTAGTGTTAATTCTTAGAATAAAGAAAACTATCAATTTGGGGTTTATTTTTTAAGTCAAAACTATTTCACCACAATATATACCATACTTCCCCTCGTGACAGATTTTCACAGTTATATAGAGGGCGATTTGGGCGAAACTATTCAAACGCTGCATCAGTTTTCCAAAATCCAGTCTTCACCTATGACATTTAAATGACTTGGCGATCAATTATTGAACACGGGATATTGAATCCCTTTGCCTATTGCTGTTCCCGACAATGGTTTTCTTCCTCTAGCAGGCCATCATTGGCCAGTGGCTTGGTGTGGGAGCCCAGGATTCTTTTTTTTTTTTTTTTTTTGAGATGGAGTCTCGCTCTGTCGCCCAGGCTGGAGTGCAGTGGCGCAATCTTGGCTCACTGCAAGCTCCGCCTCCCAGGTTCACGCCATTCTCCTGCCTCAGCCTCTCCGAGTAGCTAGGACTACAGGCGCCCGCCACCATGCCCAGCTAATTTTTTGTATTTTTAGTAGAGACGGGGTTTTACCGTGGTCTCGATTTCCTGACCTCGTGATCCGCCCACCTCGGCCTCCCAAAGTGCTGGGATTACAAGCGTGAGCCACAGCACCCAGCCTGCCCAGGATTCTTTAACACAACAAATGGGCATCAAGATGAGAGGAGAGGGCTGTTTGTTCGAGGAGGACTCGTTTTACAAGGGGTCGGTTTGCTAATGAACGTCTCCATGTCTTCTAGCAATGCCCACTTACCTATGCAACCTCATAGGTTATGACATATGACATATGACAGAGGGGCCAGGGTGGCAAACAGTCAAATGCCCTTGAACTCGTTTTCTGCACTTGATGGACAAGGTTGCTCAGATTAAATCTTAAAGGAAAGTGTATCACTTAGAACCCCAGTTGCAATCAACAGAAATGGACTGGCTGATTTAAGCAGAAAGAGAATTTTTAAGAATATGTTGAAAGTGTCCCAGACTCCTTGGGAGGGCTGGGGAAGGAAGTGTGTGCAAGGAGCCAGGGCGAAGGTCTCCCCAGTCCAGTAGGGTAGTCCCTGCTGCCACCACAAAATACCAGCTGCCACAGCTGGAGCCAGGCTCTGGCCACCCAGGACTGCGGGCGCTCCTGAAGCAGTCCATTCCTGCTGCTTCTTGGCATGCGTCCTGGTAAATTTGTGGCAGATGCAGGTCATTGGTCAGGACCAGGTTATATGCCTCTGCCTCCTGCAAGGGGGGCAGGAAAGTGTCAGGCACTCTGGTGGGTGACAGACTCTGTCCCCCAGGGGTCACATGGAGTGGAATCTCCTAGCATATGAAGAGGGCTATGGCTGGGGATCCCCCAGGAAGAGAGAAATATTAATAGTGATGATGATTGTTCACTATTAATATTTTACCTTGGCCTCTACTGACGGGATACATTTAAATCATGTCCTAACTTCCCTTTCCTCTAACATTTATAGAGCACCTGCCATCCTAGACGCTCTCACATATGTTTTGCCATTCAATCTTCCCTCATGAAATAGGACTATGATCCCAATTTCCAGGCGAGGAGACTGAGGCTCAGAGAGATAAAAGGAGTTGCCTAAAATCACACAGGTTAAAAGCACCTGGGTCAGGGTTTGCTTTTCTTTTTCTTTTCTTCATTCTACTGCTATGACTCCAAAAGACACACTTGAAGAAGGGTCCTTGGAAGGGTAGGTGAGCTCCCATCTCATGCCTGATCTTGTTTTTGCTGGAGGAGGATCCAGGATGCTGAATGCCTGTCAAGCTTCTCATGTTTCTAATTCATGGTCGATTTCCTGGCACCTAGCACAAGGTCAGGCAGGTAGTATGAGCACAGCAAACAATCTTCCCATTTCTGAGACCACAATGGAAAACAATAGTCTAGTGCTATGATGATGATTGTTCACTATTAATATTTTACCCTAGCTGAGAATGAAAAAAATCTGAACTTTAGTCCTAGGTGAGTCTACCACCAACTTTGTCCAAGTCTCTGACCCACTTTGACCCTCCTCTTCCTCCTCTCTAAGATGGAAAGAGGTGTTGCAGCAGAGGTTGCAACTGGTAGCCTTTTGCTCTGGATTTGACCACAGAGAAGTTCTGTTAGTCCTCGTGGTGTGAGCTTCTACTTCTCCCTGATTTCTGTAGCCCTGAGGCCACTTTTTAATAGAGAACCAGGCCTATTGCTTATCTGATGTCTCTCAAACATGGGAAAACCAAAGATGGGCCAAAAGGGTGGCATGTTACAAGAGAAATGAGATTTTTGTTTATTTCCCTAATAACCTCACTCATCTTGACATCACCTGTCCAGGCCCTGTAGACAGTTGAGGCCCTTGCCCCTGCAGGTACTGATCTTAGGAGATGACCAACCAGAGCCTACCACCTGCAACTCCCTCTGCCTCTTCACTGTCCAGTATGGGAGCCACTAGTTTACTTCACTAAATGAATTAATTTAAATACAATTAAAATTTTGGCTCCTTAGTCACACTAGCCAAATTTCAAGTCCTCAACAACCTCTGGTGGGTAGCGGGCACCCTGTCCACAGCACAGTATGAGAGACCATGTACAGCATCCCAGAAAGTTCGGACAGCACTGCTCTAAATTCCCCCCATGGACCCTGCTGGCCACACCACAGTGCCCAACCATCGCTTTCAAGCAAACGCCTGGCCTGTTGCAGGCTCTGTGGCTGCCAGGGCACAGTGACCCAGCCCTCCCTCCTCCTCTGCTCCATTGACTTCCACCTCCTTTCACCGAGAGACCAATCTATATTTGCAGCTCCTTTTCTTCATGTGAACAATGAGGAGCAGCCCTGGGAAATGGTTGGATCACTTTCTCCAGCACCTCCTTTAGGTTCCCTTAATAGGTGGAAATGCTTGATTATTTCAAATGAATATAATTACAAAATCCTCTACTTAGAGTAATGCTCCTCCTTTGTGGGTGCAGACGTCTCCTTTCGCTCATTATCTCCTCTTTGAGAGGCACTTTGCGACTTTGAAAAGTGCAATTCTATGGTTCCCGCAAGATGAGCTCTCCTCACTCTGCTGCGGGGCAGAGCGACTTTGGAACAATACATGGGATCCAGCTCTGCAGTGCCAAGGCTCTTTCTCTGGGTGGGTGTGATGCTGCAGAAAGTCTCTCATCTGGAGGGTGAGCACTGGCCCCCATGGCACCCGGGGTCATTCATGCCTGTGTTCTGACCCACTCTAAGGTTGCAACCTGCCCCTCCCCATCTGGACAAAGACATGCCCGGCCACTGCCCCTGCTGTCTCACTTAGCACTCTCCTGTCTCTCCTCCACACCTCCACCATGGCCCCGCACCTCCTACTGGAGGAGCCAACCCTCTTGTCCAAGTCTGCAGACTTGTAGCATCCAATCTCCTTGATTATATTGTTATAGAGGCAGCATAGGGTATGGGGTCAGATTGACTGGAGTTTGAATCCTGACGCTAACACTGTGTCATCTTTGGCAAACTAATCACATTTTGGAGACTTGATTTCTCCAACTCTAAAACGGGGTTCTATCCATGGTACCTAATGAAACCTCCATGTTCATACAGTGAGACTTCAGCTCTGTTCCTAAGGGATTGGTCTCGCAATGGGCACTGCTTCCTTTTTCCTCCTAGATGTTTGGACCTGGAATGAGATAGCATAGCATCGTGCAGTTGTGAGTTGTCCCCATTGTCTGCAGCCATGTTTTCACTGGGTGCAGGTGGCTGGCCAGGAAGGAATGAGCATGAAAGATGTCGATGCACACAGAGAAGCTGGTTGTCAGCTCATGAGGGCGAGGGCCACATTGATTTTTTTCACTCCTGTCTACTTAGATCCTGGTAGGTGCCCAGCACATAGAAGGCACCCAGCAGGTGCTGGTTGCATTGCTGAATTAATGGGGGACAGAGTTTGAGCCCCTGGACTCATTGTCCTGAGGCCCAGATATATCTCCGTTGTCCTGAGGCCCAGATATATCTCCGTCCTTTTATGCACTTGACTGTCCAGCCCTTCTTGGATCCAGCCTCTCTGGGCTTCTGCTAGTTTGACTTTGATTTCTGCCAATTGCAATCTATAGAGCTCTGATATTGTAGCTCCACGAATACCCACCCTGTTCCACCTCATGCCAGCAAATGTGCACCAGGCAAGGCAGGGCTTATGAGCACCAGGTTCACCCTCCACCTTCTCATTTTAAAGAAAACAAAAATGATGCAAGGACTTGCCAGCTGTTGTAGACTGATGGAACACCAAGAGAAAGTAAGGCTCACATTGCACCAGCCTCCTGAAGAAAGCCCCTTTTCACATTTGACATCGTTCCCTTTTCTCTGCTCAAACCAAAGGCAATTTCTTTCTGAACAGCAGCATTCTCTCCCCCAAGCCAGAGAAACTTCTTCTGGAGAAGATGTGAGCTCCAGGCAAACACAGGCTCTGCAGCCCATGTTCAAGTACACAGCTGAGCAAAGAGAGCTCACCTTTACCCTTCCTCCTCACCTCCTCCCAGCAGCAACAGAGCCTCCTCCTTCCACAGTCTACATGCTAAGAGGGACACCTTCAAATCTAAGGACATAGACCTGCATGTTTGCAGAGGTATAAACAGAAAGGCCCAGCTGTCAGAGGCCAGGTACCAAACACATAGATGAACATTCCCTAACTTCATGCCTCTTTTCCAGACAACTTCCAGATTGACTCTCCCTAGCCATTCCCACCTCCCTTCCATGCAGAACCTTGTATAGGTTTCACACCTGACTGCAGGCTTGAAGAACACTTATTGACACCACGACATAGATCATGGCTTGAGCTCCAAGACCAATTTTGCTGTATGAATCCATGGTTGGTGTGATTTAGAGACAGATCCAAGTGCAGATCTTGACTCTGGAGTTTGGTGCCGTCACCCATTGGCTGTTGAGCTGCTGGTCCTGACCCTGACCCAACCCCTGCGTGCAAGGCTCTGTAAGGGAGAGGAATGGAGGGGACCCTGCCCTCAAGTGAGGCCAGCCACATGATGGGCTGTGTGTGAGGCACGGACACATGAGGAGCCCCAAGTAGGCCAGCATCATCATGACTGGAAGATCAAGGAGGGCTTCCTGGAGGAATGGTCATTTATCCAGGTAAGGGATAAGGCGGATTTGGATATAAGTGGATGAGCTGGGTTTGGAGGGAAGAGAGGAGAAGTGGACCCCAGGCAAAAGGAACACCATGAGCAAAATGCAAGAAATTATCTTTCTTAGAGAGACACGCATCTAGGAATGAGAGAAAGTCTCTTGACTATGGTCTTTCTTGTCAGCAAACTGGGACCAGCTACCCAAGAGGGATAATAAATTGTCATTCATTCATTCACTTATTCAGCATACAGTTATTGAGCCTGGTGACTCTGAACTTGAAACAGTTGAAATAGACATTGGAAACCATACTCAGAACCATTTTGTGCTTGGTCCAGAGGATACAGAGGTGAACTAATCAGATGAGGTGGCTACTCTTGAAGGAGGGAGGTGATAGATAAGAAACAACTGAACAAACAAATAAAATCTGAATGGGAATGCATGCTGGAGTGCGTTGGAGGGCAGAACCAGGAGGCCTAGGAAGGCCTCTCAAGTAAGGGTCATTTGAACCAAGATCTGAAACTCCAGAAGGAACCAGCCACCCCAGAGGGTGTGGGGGAGAGAATATGCCAGGCAGAAGGAAGAAAAAATGCAAGTCTTGGGAAGAGAAACCAAGCAGCAGAGCAAAGGCCCAGGGGCTGAAGCACAGTGGTGAGGGGCGCGGGGGTGGAGGGGAAGGTGTCAGGCAGGGCGGGTAACAGATCACAAGGTCTTACAGGCCAGGTCAGGTGGCTGTAGATTTATTTCATCCTATGCCTCTGCCCCGACAATGACACAAACTATTATGAAAGTTATGTAAGCACACGTTTCTGCCTAGCAAAGGGATCCTCAAACAAACAGGGGTCGCCCTCTATCTTGATACAGTCCACGAGCAAAGACTGGCTTCTCCATTTTTTAATGGTTCTCATGTAAGTGCCTCCGTAGTATCCTTGATTTTGCCTCTTAAGCTACAAAAATGAAAATATTTACTATCTGGCTCTTTACAGAAAAAGTTTCCAGATCCCCGGCTTGGAAAGACACCAGAGAAGAGATTCCTCTCTAGAAAGGGGCAAATATGTTTATGATCACTAGAAGGGATGAAATGTTGCTCTGTTTTAAGAGGAAATCAACAAAATAACCAAACAATATTTGGTTTAAAAAAAAGATATCCTCATCAATTTTCTGATAAGTGTTATGGGTGCAGAGAAGAACTGAGGGTCCTTCCCATTCCCTCCCATGTCTCTGCAACTTTCCCCCCTCCTGTCTCCCAGCTCCTGGAAATCCAATTTCCTAGTTATGGCTGTGCTTATTAAAAGCATGACTGTGGAGGCTGTTTACCCCTGGATCTATTTTTGTCATAACTGTTTGTAATGGTTAAACCTCAACAACTTAAACACTCCATACAAAATAATGTATCTTCAATAAACTGAAATATTAACCAATCATATGTAATGGCTCATTTCTAACAAATGCAGAGATCAGGGTCCTCAGGGCATCATAGAAATTGAAAACCCTATTGATGGACTGGCAGCCTTCAAATTACACTGTGTGGAGATGAAAAAGCATAGGAAAAGTTCTCATTATGGCTCCCTGACATTAATTTGAGCATTTTTATATGTGTGTCCTATTAAGCACTTTAAGTGCTTTTTGATAATTGTGCTTTGTAGTTTTTACAGCACTTCAGCCTATTCCCAGTTCAATTTCCTCTTTTATCCGATGTTTGAAATATTGATTTCTGACAGATAAAAGCAAACCTTATAATCTCAGCAGCGTGCAATAAGTGAGTGGGACGAGGCTTCAGAATGCATCAGGGAATGGTCATATTTGAAACAGTCTTTGTTTTATTACATTTCGTCAACAGAATTTACTTACTGCTTGCTGATATTTATGTAAAAAGCCCAGCCGCTGAGAGGGCCACGATATTGCCAATTTCAGCTCTACTTTTTGCATTTAGTAAGATAAAAGAAGCTTCTCCCTCGGAGCCTGATGATTGCAGCGGCTTAAACTGCTGTCAGCCGGCCGCAAGTAACTGTGATTTATCTTCTTCAGATTGTGCCCTGTCGTGGCTGCAAACTTTTCTTTCAGTTTTGCATTAAAAACTGACAGCCCATCAGGATGCTTAGAGCCAACCCTCTCAGGCTTGCCCCGGCCTCCATGGAGACCTTTGGTCTGGGAGAATCTCGGAGTTGTTCTTTAAGCTGGACGTGACCTTAGAGGTGACACTCTCTGGATTTCCCCTAACGTGACTTGCAGACCCTTGAGGGCATTGACATTACTTCAGGTGCTACTCAAGGTATTTCCCTCTATTTTAATGATTCTTTCACCAATTTATTCAGTTCCACTATTACTTACTGTGCAGTGTCCTGGGCATGGGGGCTGCAGAGCTGAACGAAGGAGACCATTGTCTTGGTGACACTCACATGCTACAGCAGTGATTCTTGACACCCAGGCATGATTTTGCCCACACCTCTGCAGGAGACATTTTTGATTGTCACAACCATGGAGGGAGTGCTACTGGCTTCTGGATGTAGAGAATGTGTTGGAGGAAGCTGCCAAACATCTACAATGCACAGGACAATCCCCCATAACAAAGAATGATCTGGCTCCAAATGTCAGTGGAGCTGAGGTTGAGAAATCCTATTCTAGTGGAAAGAGACAATTAACCTATAAATGGACAAGAAAATAGCTGGCAGTGATAAAGGCAATGAACAAATAAAATAAGGAGGTGAGATGGAGATTCTAAAGCTACTTTAGACGGCAAGATCAGGGAAGACCTCTGTGAGGAGGTGGCACTTAAACCAAAACCTAAATAATGCCAAGGATCCAGCCAGGAGAAGACTTGGGGAAAGGGCATTACTGGCAGAGAAAAGAGCTGTGCAAAGACGGCACTGCAGGAAGGAGCTTGGCAAGTTTCAGGGATATAGGGCAGGCCAGTGTGGCTGGAGTTAGGGACCTTAATTGTGCCCAGCAGCAGGGTGGAGAATGACAGCAGCCAGAGAGCAGGGACATGTTTTTGAGGCTGTGTTGACAGAACATTGGAATCTAATGTGGTATAAGAGGCAGAAAAATGGGCCAAGCATGTTGGCTCATGCCTGTAATCCCAACGTGAGGCAGGAGGACCCCTTGAGCTCCGTAGTTCAAGATCAGCCTGAGCAACATAGCAAGACCCTGTCTCTACAAAAAATTTAAAAACTAGCTGGGCATGGTGGTGCATGCCTGTAATCCCAGCTGCTCAGGAGGCTGAGGTGGGAGGATTGCTTGGGCCTAGGAGTTCAAGGCTGCAGTGAGCAGTGATCACACCACTACACTCCAGTCTGGGCAACAGTGCAAGACTCTGTTCCTAAAAAAAAAAAAAAAAAAAAAATGAAAAGGAGACAAATGATTCAAGAATGACGCTAAAGTTTTGCCCAGCTATAGATTTATTTTAATACATATTAGAAATGTTGCTTAGGATGTAAATAAAGCATGTAAGGAAAGAAAGAAAAAGCGTTAAGTCAATTCTCATCAAGGTGACAGGTAACTGTGATAGTAGTTGTGAAGGCAGCACTCAAATGCATGGAGGTTGGGATGAGGAAGCAGAGAAGAGAAGGAACAAGGGATTTGCCCTGGGCCTCATGGCATGCAAAGAAAAGAGCTTGCCCTAGAATCACATGCTGGACCTTTCCAGTCTGCCCATAGCCTAGGGGTTAGAAGCATGAACCCTGAAGGCAGGGCCTGACTTCCCCCAGAACTTTGGGAGATGTTTATAACCAAGAAAAGACTGTCAGAGACCCAGCCAAGCTCCACCCATACACAACAGTTGATTGCAGCCTCCCTTGGCCTTCATGGCCACCCAACCAGATGGCTGAAACCCTCCTATGTGCCAATACATTCATTCATTTAACAAATATTTATTGAGAACCTGCTATGTGCCAAGCCCTGGGCCACACACTGGAGACACAGCAGAGAACAAAACAAATCAAATCAAGGGCTGCCATTGCCATCTGCTGCTACTGTCCAGCTGTCTCTCTGGCCTCTGGAAGGCCAGCCATGAACCCCACAGCTATGGGTAAGAGGAAAATGGTAACAGTCAGGATAGGATCAGTTATGCTGCAATAACAAACATACACGAACTCTCATTCACTCTATGTGTCCCTTGTGGGCAAAACAGGCTCTGCTTTGCATTGTTGTCCTCTGGGAGCCCAGTAGATGGGTTGCCAGCACTTGGAACAATCCTAGGCCCCTTGGCAGAGGGAAAGAGAGCATCAGGTTGCTTCTGCTAGCTCTCCATGCTTCTGTTTCTATGTGGCACATGTTACATCTGTTCCCTTTAATGGTCAAAGTAAGTCACACGACTACACCTGAATTCAAGAGGATGCAAAAATAGAAACTAAATATCTAAGAGCAGCCGGGTGCAGTGGCTCACACCTGTAATCCCAGCACTTTGAGAGGCTGAGGCAAGACAGGCAGATCCCTTGAGCTACGAAGTTCAAGACCAGCCTGGGCAACATGGCGAAACCTGTCTATACAAAAAATACAAAAAAAAAAAATTAGCCCGATGTGGTGGCATGTGCCTATAGTCCCAGCTACTTGAGAGGCTGAGGTGGGAGAATTGCTTGAGCCCGGGAGGTGGAGGTTGCAGTGAGTGGAGAGATTGTGCCACTGCACTCCATCCTGGGCAACAGAGCCAGACTCTGTCTCATAAAAACCACCAACAAATCTCACAACTAGTACAGTGCTCCAACCAGGAGGAATAGAGCTGGGGGTACCTGGGGTTATGAGGGCAGAATGAGGGCCTTAGCCCTAAAAATAAATCCAAAGACCTTTGACCGGCAGGGCTGCAGGGCCAGAGTCTCAAACTGGAAATCCACAGACAGTAATCAGCGCACACCCAGGTTTTGCTTGACCTATGTAGTGTTTAAATGCTTAAAAATTAGTTGCCAGTATTTTTCAATGAGGAGAGATTTTGCATAAAAATTACAATTTCTCTTTTAAAAAATCAGAACTGATGATGTTGGATTGGCATTTTCACATGGTAGCCATCAGCTCTCACTGAGTGGCGGCTGGCCCACAGCCTGCTCTCATCAATCTGCATTACCTGCCCAGCTCTGAGGCTTTTAAGTTTGCAACCCTTGGTCTAATTTCTTGTACAGATGAGGAAACTGAAGCTCCAGAGAGAGAAAATGACCTGCCTAAGTTCACAGGCCAATTAATGGCAAACTCAAGACCAAAGTCAGCCCTATCTCTGGCTTCACAGGCTGATGGGAAAGAAAGGGATGACAACAAAATGGGGGATGACATAGCTGGAAAAGAGTGGGGGCCTACCTATCTTTAAAGAGTCAAGAAACAACAGATGCTGGTGAAGCTGCAGCAAAAAGCGAACTCTTATACACTATTGATGGGAATGTAAATTAGTTCAGCTACTGTGGAAAGCAGTTTGGAGATTTCTCAAAGAACTTAAAACAGAACTACCATTCAACCCAGCAATCACCTTACTGGGTATACACACAAAGGAAAATAAATCGTCCCATCAAAAAGACACATGCACTCATATGTTAATCACAGCACTATTCACAAGAGCAAAGACATGTAACCAACCAAGCTATCCATCAATGGCCAATCAGATAAAGAAAATGTGGTACATATACACCATGGAATACTATGCAGCCATAATAAAGAACAATATCATATCCTTTGCAGCAACATGGATGCAGCTGGAGGCCATTATCCTAAGTGAATTAATGCTGGAACAGAAAACCAAATATTGCATGTTCTCACTCATAAGTGAAAGCTAAACATTGGGCACTCATGGGCATAAAAATGGCAACAGTAGACACTGGAAACTAGTAGATGGGGGAGAGAATGAGAGGGACAAAGTCTGCAAAACTAACTGATGGGGACTATACTCACTTCCTGGGTGACAGATTCAATTATACCCCAAACCTTAACATCACGTAATATATTCATGTAACAAACCCGCACATGTACCCCTTAAATCTCAAATAAAAGCTAAAATTATTTTTAAAAGAGTTGGAGGTTAGGGGGAAGGTCAAGGTGGGCTGGCCATGCAGACGATCCCATCATCTTTGCCCTCCAGCCATGGACACGCACCCCTGCAGGGCACTGAGCGGAGTTCTTCAAAGCCCCGGCCTTGTCTGGCATTGCTGGGCCCCACTGGGCCATGCCGGCTAGAGCTCCACATGCCCCTCCTAAGACAGTGACAGCATCAACCCCAAGCCTCTTCAGAGGATTGCCTGTAAACTGGAACCAGACATGCTTAGAATTTCAAAGGGGATCGTTAGCAGTTTCCATACTGGCCTGGTTATTTACAATTCATTAAGAGAATTAACTTTGAGACTGGGTTCCTCTGATAATCCCCCCAAATGGAAACCGCAGGCAAGGGCGGCAGAAAGTGGGGAGGGGGGTGAGGGCCAGGAGGGCCTGGCTCTTGGATAAATCCAGGTCTTCCTGCATCCTCACACTCACCTTATGCGGGAGGCCTCCCCAGCCTCCCTGTGACAGAGATGGAAACTGAGGCTGGAGAGGTTCTGTATATCTCCAAGCTGATGTGAGTGGGCTCACGCAGAAGGCTGGGCAGCCGGTTAGTCCAGCTAGGCTAGCCTGGTGGACCGCTGCATGTACAGGGTTGACATCGTGCCTCTCTTAAAGTTCTTTAATTCTCATAAGCAGAAGCTGCTGGAACTGTCAAGGCTCTAACCCACTCTATACCAAAGACAGTGTAAGCTCTACTGCCAAATGGGGGATGACTGGATGAAATAGGATGAAGAAATCAGGCCCTCCACCCTATGGCAGCCCCACCTGTCGCTCCTCAGAGAAAGGAAGCTCCAGTCTAACCAAAGCAGGGAAACTTCTGCGCTTCTGGGGCTCTCAAATATCTGCCATCATCACACTTTCCAAATAGGTTTTTGGTAAGTTCACTAAACTATCACTCCAGGCTGCTGAGTTTCTGGAGACCTCATCTCCATTGCCTGAGGGCCGAATTCTCCTCCTCCCTGCTGGCTTCCTGGGTGTGAGGTGTATATATATGAGATAAGGTCTTGCTCTGTCACCCAGGCTAGAGCGCATGTGTGATCATGGCTCACTGCAGCCTTGATCTCCTGGGCTCAAGCAATCTTGCTGCCTCAACCTCCTGAGTAGCTGGGACCACAGGCATGCACCACCACACTTGGCTAATTGTTTTATTTTTTGTAGAGATAATATATCGCTATCTTGCCCAAGCTGGTCTTGAACTCCTGGGCCGAAGCAATCCTCCCACCTTAGCCTCCCAAAGTGTTGGATTTACAGGAATGAACCACCTTCTCCAGCCCAGGGAGTGAAGCTTTAATGTGCAGATTCTCAAAAGCCTTGATGGGACCCTTGAGCTGTTTGAGAACTGGTATGTGTTTTATTCCTTACTATGTCCTGGCACTTAGTGCATAAAGGTACACAAAACTGCATCATTAAAGGGATGGGTAAATGGAGAATCTAGAAATAATAGAGCAGAGAAAGGAGCAGTGACTCTGGGCAAGGAACACACTTTAAACTATACCAAGAATACCAAGTTCTTGACATGCACACCATCACTTTAGCATCCAAAGACCATGGCAGACATTACTAGTCAATCTAATTTCCCCTGAACCAGAACGCAGCCTCAGAATCTCTCTTAACACCGTGCACCTAATCAGAATTAACAAGTGAGATGACTTATCATTCCTGGACTGGTTGACCTTTTGAGGTTCGTTGCAGCTATCTGCCTCTCCTAAAAAAATTGCAAGGTATTGTGAGATGCTTGATCCACAAAGCTTGTAACATTATTCCTCAAATCACCAAGCTGTCAAAGTAGCTACCTCTGAGTTTAGGCTAAGTCTCCAAAGTTTCTGATGGTGGCTCCTCATTGAGCTGGGTGTTCAGTTTTCCCAAAGAGCAAGCTCTTTCCACAGGCCTCGGAGTTTCCTGTTTTGTGAAGTGGTGGAGCACGAGATCTGGGAGGCCTCTCAACTGAGTTGCCGTCAGCAGGTAGCAATTCCTCAAAGTGCTGCCCAGCCACTGAGCCCTGCAAACACCTGGCCCCCTCCAGGCCTTGGAGTCAAACTCCAGGAGAGGGTGAGGACTGGAGCAGCATCTGCCCCGTTTGGCCAAAGCCATTCTCCCAAGCCTTCCCTCTATGGTGACCAGAGAAAGGAGGTCACAGACTTGGAGTCACATCACCAAATCCTCAGAAGGCCTGGGTTCCAGCCTCGCACCCATGACAGGATTCCTCCCTCCATAGCCTCCCTGACAAGAGGCTGTGCAGACCCAGGAGTACCCCTCCAGTGCCTGGGAGGTTGCCACCTTCATTCATTAAGAATGATGGTTATTTCATTGTTTCTCCCCTAAAAAGGAGGAATATTTATTTCTCCCTAGTGATCATAAACACATTGCCCATTTCATGAGAGGAATCTCTTATCTGGTGTTTTTCTAAGCCAGGGATCTGCAAACTTTTTCTGTAAAGATCCAGATAATAAATATTTTCCAGCTTTTCAAGTCAAGAGGCAAAATCAAGGACACTATGTAGGCATTTACATGAGAACCATCAAAACTAGAAAAGCCAGCTGGGTGTGGTGGTTCATGCCTGTAATCCCAGCCCTTTAGGAGGCCAAAGTGGGAGGATCGCTTGAGGCTAAGAGTTTGAGACCAGCCTGGGCAACATAACTAGACCCCACCTATACAAAAAATAGAAAAATTAACTGGGCATGGTGGCACATGCCCGTAGTCCCAGGTATTTGGGAGACTGAGGCAGGAGGGTCACTTGGAATGTGAGGCTGCAGTGAGCTGTCATTGTGCCACTGCACATTAGCCTGGGTGACAGAGTAAGACCTTGCCTCTAAATAAATAAAGAATGATGTCAATGAGGAATCTTTAGCAACCTGGGAAAAAAAGGCTCGGGGTTGAAAAACAAGCAAGATAGCAAATGTGTGTTACTATGTTTACACATAAATTTAAAATACATTAAAAGTGTAAAGGTGTTGGGGGGCAAAATTCAATTTAAAATGTTACCTATAGTTGAGTTCCAGTGATAAGGTTAGAGATGAATATTTTTGTCTCTCCTCTTTCAGGGTTTCTGTAATATCACTTGATTTTTCATGATGAATCTAGTAGATTTTGGTGGTTTCTGCTGTACTATTGGCCATGCCTTCTTCTTCTTCCTCTGGCAAAGGTGTTCTGGTTTTTCTTTCCAAACCATCCCTCCCTATTCTCAATTCATGTAGTTTGGTGGAGCTAAGCCCACCTCCACTAGCTCCAGGGATGGGCACATGCTCTAAGCCCACCTGATTGGTGCATTCCATTCCCCCTAGCTCTAGGATCGACTTATGGGTAGATTTACTTCTGAGACTTCTTGAGCCATTAGGGAAGCAATGAAAGTTGTGATGATATGCATCCAGAGCTACTAGCAGCTGTCTTATCACCAAAAGGGGAGAACCTGCCTGAAAATGGAGCTGGTCCAGAGGAAAATAGAGCAGAGAGATGAAGGGACTGAGGGAGGGAGAGAGAAAATGCTAATACAATTGAGCACCTGTATCCAGCAATCCCTGAAGTCCATCCTCCCCTGTAGTAACATAAACCAGTAATCTCCCTTTACTGCTTAGGTCAGCCTGAGTTGCAAATCTGTCACTCTCAACTAAGCTTTTACTAGTGCAATGGGAAAAAAAGAAAAAAAAAACCAGCAAGCTTGACCTTCTCTCTTCTACTTTTAATCTTAGTTTTGAGTTGTAGGAAGAAAGGTGCCTTCTTCTCCTTTTAGACATGTGAAGGTAACAGCTATCTGCCTGCTTTCCTCTGCCACTCTTCCGCCTCCACCACCACATACACAGGCACACACACACATGCATATACACACCTGCACACACATGCATATACACACCTGCACACACATAATGCACACACACACACACACACACACAGAGTCTTCTCCAAGCTAAACTCCATAGCTCCCTCAACCATGAATCCAGACCCATCTTCAGCCCCTCCTCCCTCAGCAGCATCATTTTCAGGAAATCTCCACTCAGGCCTCCTGGACATAACTCTCTCCATGTGCAGAGAGGTCCTGAGGTGTATCTGGTTAGGAACAGATAACCGAGGAAGGCAGGTCCCAGCCGGGGTTCAGCCCTTTGCATTCGGTGTCTCCACATACAAAAGTGCAAGGGATCAGATGCAGGCAACTTAGGAGGAAGCTCAGTGAGAGGAGGGTACAGACAGCGGCAAGGTCAGCAACACCACCCAGTGGGGGATGCTGGTTAATGGGGGCAATTTTGAATTCAAATCCACTCTTTAAGACAGAAGTCACCAACTGGCAGCCTGCTCATTGCACCAGCACACACTTATGTTTCATTTGGCTCACATAGTGGTTTTAAATTATTTGAAACTGAAGAATGTCATATAAGAATCCAAACTTTCTTTTTTTTAATTAATTAATTATTTTGAGACGAAGTCTCACTCTGTCGCCCAGGCTGGAGTGCAGTGGTGTGATCTCGGCTCACTGCAACCTCCGCCTCCTGGGTTCAAGTGATTCTCCTGCCTCAGTCTCCCAAGTAGCTGGGACTACAGGCGCCTGCCACCACGCCAGGCTAATTTTTTGTATTTTTAGTAGAGACGGGGTTTCACCATGTTAGCCAGGATGGTCTCAATCTCCTGACCTCATGATCCGCCTGCCTCAGCTTCCCAAAGTGCTGGGATTACAGGCATGAGCCACCATGCCAGGCCAAGAATCTAAAATTTCTAAGTCTCTTAGAAAGCTGGCACCACCAGGCCCATATCCCACAAGGTAACAACTGATTGGAGTGAGACGTGGTCGCCCCTTTAAGAAAGGCGAGGACACTCCTGTCACCACCCTGTTGTCTCCCAACACCCTGCCATCGCTGACATTTGTCAGCCGGCGAGCTTGTGCTGGCTGCTGTGTTTCTCTACGCCGCCAATCAAATGGAAAAATAAATATCCATGTGTCCATGTGAGTGCATGATTTCTTTCTTTCTTTCCTCCTTTCTTTCTTTCCTCCTTTCTTTCTTTTCTTTCTTTCTTCCTTTTTTCTTTCTTTCTTTTCTTTATTTCTTTCTTCTTTCTTTCTTTGTTTCTTTCTTTCCTCTTCTTTCTTTCTCTCTTTCCCTTCCTTCCTTCCTGCCCTCCCTCCCTCTCTCCTTTCTTTCTTTCTTTCTTTCTTTCTTCCTTCTTTCTTTCTTTGTTTCTTTCTTTCCTCTTCTTTCTTTCTCTCTTTCCCTTCCTTCTGTCCTTCCTGCCTGCCCTCCCTCCCTCCCTCCCTTCTTTCTTTCTTTCTTTTTTGACAGAGTCTTGCTTTGTCACCCAGGCTGGAGTGCAGTGGAACGATCTTGGTTCACTGCTGGGATTATAGGCACCCACGATCATGCCCAGATAATTTTTGTATTTTTAGTAGAGACGGGGTTTTGCCATGTTGGCCAGGCTGGTCTCGAACTCCTGACCTCAAGTGATCCCCCTGCCTAGGCCTCTCAAAGTGCTGGGATTACAGGCGTAAGTCACCACATTGGGTCAGCTGCTTGATTTTTCTTACACTTAGCCTGCTTCATTCACTTCTGTTACTTCCCTGACCCCAGAAGTGACTGAAATAATTTTTATAAATTTCAAATATATTCAGAATTGATAAACAGTAATCATTGGCTTAGCTCCATCAGACAAAATATTGTAATTATTATGTGCTTATTGGTTCATTACCACTGCCCTGAGACCCTGAGGGCCTCCCCTGGTGCCTAACCACAGTCTCTGGCACTTCCAGCCCTCTGCAGTGATGCAAGTGAGGAGATAACTTCCACACGCATCCCCACCCTCCTATGGCGATGCAGCAGGTCAGGGGGTAAGGCCTGGAACTGCAGTTGGCAGCCCTTTCTGACTGGCCAGTGCCCCAGCTGAACCTCTTGTCCATGGTTTGCGTCTCACCCTTGAAAACACTCGACAGTTATCTTACGTTGAGTTCCCCCAGAGGCAGACTCTGAGACACAGATCTGGGTGCAGGTCATTTATTTTGGATGCCATCTCAGGAGGCAACAGTAAGAGAGTGAACAAGTGAGTCCAGGAAGGGAAGGCAAGACAGGGGTGTCGATGAGCAGGTGACCAGGGTTGGACAATGGCAGCTTGAGCCTGCTGGGGACTTGTGGGAGATTGCATAGAGCACATCTCAGGGCTGTTCCACTTGAGAGGGGAGGAAGCTGAGAATTTATCCACCAGCTCCATTTGTCATTGGTAGAGAGCTGCTTCCAAGGGCGTTAAATCCCTGGCACTTCTGGCCTGGCCTGTGTTCAGCTGAGAAACGCTGCCAGGCAGGTAGAGGAGTGCGAATGCTCACAGCAGGTAGCTGGTAGTGTGCACTGAACAATTCGCTGAAGAAGCAGGCAGGTCTGACGGAGTCTGCTGCAGCAGTAAAAATCAATGATGACATGCATGGCAGGCAAAACTGCTTTCCGGGTGGCAGGGGATCCCCAGTCATGGAGGTTTACCAAAAGGAGACTCTGGCTGTGTTTTTCCTGGATGATTTGTTTATATGAGATCCCACGATTCTCTGACTCCTGGATTGCTTATTTACAGAGATTTCAGGATTCTCCTAGCTGGAAAAAAAAAAAAAAAAAAAAAAAAAGAACGTGGAGAAACTTCAACAATCAACATTCTAGGAAAATTTGGCTCCACAAAGATACCATCGACTCATTGCCCGCTTCCTGCTAATCTAACCATTTTCAAATTCCCCTTTGCAATTACTGCAATCAAGTTATTATCAATCATACTATCAATTGCTTGCCCCGCTTTAGGATGTAGGTTAAATATTCTTGTGTCAGTGGGATGCTGCATCCTAGATTTTCATTGAAATCTAATGACTTTCATCTTCAAAGAAATTGTTTGGAGCTAGCCCTCCATCCCCACCCCTGCTGGTTTAATTACAGCACTTCATACATTTCGCATTCTGAAGATAAACACCCTGTTCAGCATTTATCCCAGGGAGATGCTTTTCAAGGGGTAATGTTCCTAAAGTACCCACTCCAGCAAGAGGATGGCTCATCACCTCAAACTTATGAGTGTGTATCTGGCCTCTGGTGAAATGCAGCCAGGAGGCTTCAGCGTCCTCCCAGCTGGTGCCTCCCCATGCTGGGGCCTGGGCCCATGCTCCAAACAGCCACAGGGAGAGTCTTGGTGATTGAGGCTGGAAATACTACCAGCTCATTGAGTGGACACTTCTGGAAAGCAGAGTATTTGGGTTTTTTCAAAGCATTGTTATATGTTTAATGTGTGCTTCCTCAATTTTCCCACCATTTATTGAACATTCTTTTAACAGGTATCACACCACCACCAAGTCATCAAGACTTGGAGAAGGTGGGAGGAATTTAGGAAAGATAGTGGAAGAGGGAGAAGATGGGTACCATTTGTGGTCCTGAGATCAATGGAGCAATGGGTGTTGTAGCTCATCCTGCCACCTCCCTTCTTCTAAGTGTCCCCTCAGAAAGAGAGGCCCATGGGAACTATGAATGCCTGTCATGTGCCAGGTACCATGGGCACAGCAGTAAACAATGCAGGTATCCTTCAAAGCATCCTGTCGGCACAAACTTCACATTTCAAAGGAGCAGGAACACACACACACACACACACATACGGAAATATAAAACAATCACTAATTAGGATGAGATCTATGAAAGGGAAAATAGAAATACAGAAGGGAAGGTGTTTAGGAGAGTTGGGCAGAGAAGGTGTACCAATTTAGGTCTTCTGAGAAGCAGATGTCAAGACAGGAGTGGATGTGCAAGAGATTTATTAGGCAGAATGCTGATGATGGATAAAGCGTGAAGGAACAAGAAGAGATGGGGAGAGCCATCAGGCTGCAATGCATATCTAACACTTGGGAAAGGAGAGAGAGAAGGAGGGATTAAGTAGGGAGAGTCTCAGATACAGTGGAGCTCTGAGAAAAACTCAGTCAGGTTCATGAGGAGTTCCGGGAAAGATTTGGTCAGATTCATGGGCAGTACCTGAACAAAGCAGATGCACATCAGGCAGGAATGGTCCAACCCTGGAACCCAAATGTTCTCAGTCACTAACAGAAACCTGGGGGAAATGTGGGCTTAACATGAATGTCATGGTGGATCCTAAGGTGTGGCTGCTAGGTGCTGCCATTCAACTATGCTCCCCACACTAGGTCCTCTTGAAGGGAAAGCTGAACAGGGCATCTGTACGGCCTCCACAGTCCACCCCTTGCTTTTACAGGTTCATTTCTCCATGCATGTTTGGGGAGCAATTCCTCACTAGTTTCCATGGGCCTCTCTTTCTGAGGGGACACTTAGAAGACAGAAGGTGGCAGGATGAGCTACAACCCCCAACACCCCATTGATCTCAGGACCACAAATTGCACTCACCTTCTCCTTCTTCCACTACCCTTCTTAAATTCCTCCCACCTTCTCCAGGTCTTGATGACTCATTGGTGGTGTGATGCAACCCTTCGTTGCTGAGGAGTCTGAGTCCTTGGTAATCATACCTTTCTTTTTTGTTTTGTTTTGTTTTGTTGTTTTTCGTTTGTTTGCTGTTTGTTTGAGACAGAGTCTCGCTCTCTCGCCCAGCCTGGAGTGCAATGGTGTGAGCTCAGCTCACTGCAATCTCTGCCTCCCAGGCTCAAGCCATCCTCCCACCTCAGCCTCCCAAGTAACTGGGATTACAGATGCATCCAAGTAACAAATCCCAAGTAACTGGGATTACAGGTGAACCATGCCTGGCTAATTTTTGTATTTTTTGTAGAAATAGGGTTTTGCCATATTGCTCAGGCTGGTCTTGAATTCCTGGGCTCAAGTGATCTGCCCACCTTGGCCTCTCAAAGTGCTGGGATTACAGGTGTGAGCCACCATAACTGGCCTTATCATGCATTTCTTATGTTGTGTTTTCTGCATGTGTTCCTTCACGGTTACAATGGGGAAGGGGAATACCAAGTTCCACACATATTCTTCTTCATCCCCATTGTGTACTAGCAGCCCTATCCCTTCCCGATGATAGGATCAATTATCCCTGCCATGATGGTGACTCCTCTCTTACCTGCCGGCCCCTGGATACAAAGTATTTAAAGCACTCTTGTAGCAGTGGTAGTTTTCTAACTCAATGGTACTCTTGCTGTGTACCTGGCAAGAGTACATCCTCTTTGGGAACCAAAATCTTTAATCCCAGCTGAGTCCACAGTTGGGAGAATGGAAAGCATAAAGTTCCCTGCAGCATCAGTGGGAATAATGTTAAGGGATGCTTCCATTCCTTGGTTCCTGAGTCCATGTACTTTTCCTATCCGGGACCCAGGGATCTCTGATAGAATGCATATATTGCATTCTGAAAGATGGCATCTGATGGGCTTGACTCCAAGCTGGCACTTACTTGTGCATTTGGAAGGCCATTCTAGCATTATATGAGGCCAGCTCTTTCTGGATGATACGGTACATGATACAACCAGTAGACCCTGTGGTCACTGACTCAATTTTACACCTCCTTCACTACAAAATGGGTTCCCTAGACAGATGCTACATTGTGTGGGATTCCATGTCTGTGAATCAGCAATTCTACAAATCCCTGAATAGTTGTGCCAGCTGAGACTCTGCAGGCAGAAAGGCAGAACTATACTTGTAATAGGTATCTATCCTATAAGGTTGAACCACTGGTCCTTCTAGAATAGAAGGGGCCCAATGTAGTCAACTTGCTACCAAGTTGCTCAGTGGTCTCCTTGAGGAATAATGCCAGGTCTAGAGGCTCAGTATTGGTCCATGGTGCTGGCAAGTTAGGTATTCAGTGGCAGCAGTAGCTAAATTGTCTTTCCTTAGTGGAAATTCATAATTAGACCCATACTAACCTTTGTCTCTACAATCGTGACCATTCTATTCATTTGTCCATTCTGCCAGTTCCGGGCTGGCCAATGATGAAGGGTGATTAAAGTCAACTGGCTGAGTCATTTTTCTTCTTATTCAGTGCTTCTTCTGTGGTAGATAGCTTCTGGTCAGAGTTAATATGTGATAAAAAAAAGATCTTCAGAGTTCACACCAATGTCCATATGTCCATCCATATGTCTCAACCTCAGACCTCCTTGTCTCCAATCCTTTCATCCTTTTCCTTCCAGGACTCTGACCAGTCAGCCAGGCTATTGGCCTCTGTCTAGGAATCTCTACATATTCTCAACTCAGGCCACTTCTCCTTCCTTTGAAAGATATTTTTTCTGGGTATAGAATTCTAAGTTGATATGTTTTTTTCTTTTGCTTTTAAAAAATATTGCTCCACTGTCTTCCCACTTGCATTGTTTCCAACAAGACATCTTCTGTCACCATTATCTTTATCTGCGAATACCAAGACTCTTTTTTTCTCCCCTCTGGCTGCTTTTAAGACTGCCTTTTTACAACCAGTTTTGAGTAGTTTGATTACAATCTGCCTTGTTATGGATTTCTTCGTGTTTCTTGTGCTTCAATTTTGTGGAATTTCTTGAATCCGTGGGTTTATAGTTTTTATCAAATTTGGGAAATATTTTAGCCATTACTTTTTAAAATTTTTATCCATACTTCTCTCTTCTCTCCTTTCAGTACTCTACATATAAGAGATCACATAAAGTTGTCCCACAGTTCACTGATGCTCTGTTTGTTTTTGTTCTTGTTGCCTTTTTTCTGTGTATTTCAGCTCAGATAGATTCTATTGCTATGTCTTCAAGTCACTAATCTTTTCTTCTGCAGTATCTAATATACCATTGATCTCATGCAATGTATTTTTTATCTCACATATTGTACTATGAGACTTAGAAGTTCAATTTGGATCATTTTTTCTGTTGCATATCACTACTTAACTTTTAAAATATATACAATACTAACAATTAAATATTAACTAATGTCTGCTAATTCTAACTTCTGTGTCAGTTTTGGTCAATTTTATTTGCCTGATTTTTCTCCTTATTATGAGAGATATTTTAATGCTTTTTTTCATGCCTAGTAATTTTTAATTGAATGCCAAGCATTGTGGATTTTACTTTGCTGTATGCTGGATTTTTTAATTCCTAAAATTATTCTTGAGCTTTGTTTTGGATACAGTTCAGTTACGCAGAAACAGTTTGATCCTTCAGGATCTTGCTTTTAAGATTCATTAGGCAGAACCAGAACAATGTCCAATCTACAGCAAATTATTCCACACAACTGAGTCAAGACCCTTCTGTGTATTTTACCCAATGCCTCATGAATCTTTAGGTTTTCCCTTATGGCTAATGGAAACAAGCACTATTTCTAGCCCCGTGTGAGTATGGATTCCTTACAATCCTTTCGGATGGTTCTATCCCTAGCCCTGGTCAGTTTCCTGACACATAGGTATTTATCAGTTCTTTTCTGAATACTTGAGGGAATCCTTCTGTAGACCTCTAGAGTTATCCCCCCATGCAGCATTCTCTTCTCCAGTGTACCATCCTACAAACTGTAACTCTCTTTTTCTCTCCCAACTTTGAACTCTGCCTTCTGAACTCAAGAGTCTACCTGAGTTTCCCCTTTCTGTGCCATAAACTGGAAAATCTCCCAAGGTAATAAGATGGGGCACTCATAGGGCTCCCTTCATTTGATTCCCATTTCTGAAAGGTTATTCCTCTTCATTGCCTAAATTTTCATGCCTAGAAAACTAATGTTTCGCTTATTTTGTGTATTTTTGGTTGTTTCAGGAACAAGAGCAAATCTGAAACTTGCTACTCCATCTTGGCTGAAAGCAGAAGTTCTCCACCTCTGTTCCTCCATATTTGTCTTCTGTTTGTAAATGTTAGGCAGCAGCCTTATTGGCTGCCTGAATATTTTGCCTCTAAAGACACCAGGCTCTGTTATCCATGCTCTCAGTTCAAGCCACCATTGCAGCCCTTCTGACCTTGCCAGTCTTTATGATAATTGTAGCCCTCTGGATTCTGACATATTAGGAAGTCATCATCTTCCTAATGGTCCAGTTCTGCATCTGCCTGTCCTATCAGCAGCCTTAATCTGCAGAGGAGAGCCAACAATGAGTTACTTGGGAGACTGGTGTGCTTCTCACCAGTGCACTCCTGATGTTATTGGTGAATGGTGTGTCCTCTGAGTCCTCCAATAGAACATATCCTCTATGGGCCTTCTGGCCTCATATACTGCATGTCCCTTTCCCTCAGGATTTTTCCTCCTGCTGGGGAAACTCAGCTATTTCTACTTCATCTCAGTATGGGCCATTGCCTTCTCTAGGCTTCTAGAAGCTTCTTTAGCAGTGAGTTTGTCCCATGTCCTCAGGCCTCTGCAAGGGTATTAAATCTTATGTTCCAAGAAAGTGATGTCAATTCAATGAATTCTTATTTGTTCAGTTATATGTTCTGGACCTTTTGATCAAACACTCTAGAAATCCTATCCCAGAGGTACTCTCTTTCCTCCTGACAGTACATACTTGCTCATTCATGCAACTCCCTCAGAATGAGACATCTTTCTCCTCTTGTCAGGCTTAGCATGCTCCCAGCAGGTTTATACTGGCCTGGTATTCATATATTAATATATAAATTGAAGCATGCCCTACCTAATAAAGGTGCACAAATCCTGAGTGTATTGATGGATTAATTTGCATGAAGTAAACACACCCAGACATCCATCACCCAGGTCAAGAAATGAAACATGGTCAGCTCTCCAGAAGCTCACCTTGTGGTACCTCCCAGTCAATGCCTCCCTTCTAAAGATAAGTATGAGTCTGACTTCTACATCACAGGTAAATTTTGTTTGACTTTGAATTGAACTCTTTATAAGTGGAATCACGCAGTATATATGCCTTTGTGTCTGGCTTCTTTGCCTCAACCATGTTTGTGAGTTTCATCCATGTTTTTGCATGAGGTTGTAGTTCATGAATTCTCATTGCTGAGTAGTAACCCACCATATGATTATATCACAATATAATAATCTCTTTTACAGTTTATGGGCATTGGTTTTTTTTTTTCCAGTTTTGTGATATCACCAATAGCACTGCCATAAGCATTCTAGTATGTGTCTGTTGGTGAACATATGAGCACATTTCTGTTGGGTGCATATGAAGGAGTAGAATTGCGGGGTCTCAGGGTAGGTGTATGTGCATCAACTATATTTTGAAACAAGCTGGTGAGTGGGACTTTTCTCTCTGACTAAGTCCCTGAGCTAAATTTGTCATAAGATAAGTGATAAGTGCCCCCATATTCTATAGAAGAGCTGCAGGACACACCCCCTCAGACTTCTTAAGAGGTAGCCTAACAGGTCACTCACTAAGACCTAAGAGTATCCCCATCACCCACTCCAATTTATATAAGGAGAAGAGTAAATGTTTGAGAGAAATATGGGGAAGTAAAAAGATAGTCAGCTTTAAGAGTTGTCACCCTGGGCAGACAGCACTGTGACTCAGGAAGAGGGACAGAAAGGGACAAGGCATGGAAGGCACAGCAGCCACCAAGCACGGGAGGTTGCTCAAGACATTGGCTTCAGGGACCAGCCTGACACCCATGGCTGGTGGCTTGCTGAGCTGTGGAGTCTGGGAGCCCCATTCCACCCTCAACTGGGATAGGATGAGATGAGATAAGAACCATCCTGGGAGTGTGTACTTGGGAGCTTAAGGACACATGTCTTAGGCTGGGTTCCCCCTGGAATCAGACCCTGTGCTAAAGACTCAAGTACAGCAGTTTGAGAAATATTTCAGGAAGTACTGAGAGGGAAGTAGGAAAATGAGAGAGGGATGGAAAGGAAGCTAATACAGTGTGCATTAATGAGCAGGGACTGCTGTGGGCAACTGGAGCTCAAACCCACTGATGGCTATCGTGCACACACCGTGTCCCAAATAAAGGCAAGGAAACTCGGGTATTTATCCACCGACTCCTATTCCAGGCATGTCAGCTCCCCTGGTACTTTGAGCAGAGCCCACAGGAAGAAAGTCACAGGTGCTAATCATGACTTTCACCCCATGAAATATGACAGCAAGGAGAGGTGCATGCCTGCCACAGCATATATGTACAGAGATTCATACCTGCTTCTTACCTGGAGAAACTCCGGAAGTGGGGGTCAGGCTGGGAGGCAGCAGCAGGCACCCTATACCACCTCAGTTTGCTGTAGCAAGACTGCGCAAGTTTCCTGTGGACCAAATACAGGCCACAGGAGGTAGCTAGGCTCAAAATGTCTTGATGGCATCATGTTTGTTAGTTGTAGGGTATCCTGCAAGAAAGGGGAGAAAGAGGAAGTTCCCATGAGGTCAGCCAGAGAACAGGCAACCCACAGCCAGAAATAGCGTCACCCAGAGATCTTTCCTGAGAAAACCATGATGCCCCATGAAAGCCAACAGAAGGTGCCACTCCCTGATAGAATTGATGCCTTGTAACAGCCCATCCAGGATGACATCTGTCCTCTCACCTCAGGGCTCACACACAGAGGACAGAACACCCACAGCAGCAGATAAGAGGGCAAGGAGGGAGGAAGATGCCAGACAGTCCCAGTTCCCCAACCTCCCCTCCTCCAGGATTCCAGCTCAGGTCAGGCTGAGACAAGAGGAGGGAGGAAGACTGGAATAGGCTGCAAGACTGGATTTGATAGAAACTGGGCTGGACATTTTAATACTTGAAAACGAGTCAATTACAGAAGTTAACAGGAAAGCTAACCCATCCATCTGAGATATTGACAAGGCAAGAAGAAGGCAAGAGTTTGAAGGCAGTAGTGTATGAAGACTGTTTCATAAATGGCTAACATCTCTGTCCTGCTTCTCCCTCCTATATCTGAAATGCCCCTGCCCTCAGCCCACCACAGCAGAATCCTTTCTCTTCCCCAGACACAGGGTTTTCAGCCAAGCGTCATCATCATCCCTCCAACCATTACAGTAACATGTTCCTATGTTCCCAACTAGGTGGGCCTGGCCTTCCCGGGGTAGGTGCGTCTCTCAGGCCTGACCAATCACAGGACTCCATCCCATCAAAGCTAGGAAGAAAAAGATGCTCGCAGGATGTCCTGTGTTTTCTTAGAGTCTGTATTCATCTACTGGGCATCCACTCATTGGGCCAATTTTATTAACAATATTTGCTTATTTTCTGTAGTGTTGATGCTCTGGCATTTGTGGCCTCTCTAACTGGAGAGAAACTGCCTCTCCCAGGACTAGCTGATTCCTAGAGATAATAAACAACTCCACCTGACTACACGCCTTTCATATGCAAACCAACCAACCCTGAGTCCATACCCCCAAACACCTCCTTTATTCAACTCTCATGCCCCAAGGCAATATTTCCCCTGTCCCAAATCAACCCAAGCTCAACTACCAGACCACTAGGCACAAGTCCCTATGCCCCAAAGCCTGCCAGAATTATTCAGAATTGCCAATTCTAAACTAACTACCCCACACACCCATACCCAATGCCTTGCCTTGCCTGAGGAAACCCTAATAAAGGCTCTGGCAGAGGCTTTCCCCTCACTCCCTCTGCCTCCTGACCAAAGCTGATGCTTCTCTCTGAGGCCTCGTGTGGTGTGGTATGCCCCTCCTCTCATGATCTGTTCAATAATAAAGGTCTTATTTCAATGCCATTGACTCCTTTGTGTCATCCCGTGGCCACCTCCGTATATTAAAATCCTGCAGGTACAGTTTGAGACACAGGATACAAGGACCTTGAAAACTGGAGTTGCCAGGGGCATCTTTACAGCCCCATGTGGAGAGCTGCTAAATAACCACCCCAACCCAGGGGAGGCAGAGCTAAGAAATGAACACACGGCCACAGCGTGGACCACAGTTTTGTAGCACCTGAGTTCACAGGCTTCACCCTGAGCATTCTGTTTATATGAGCCACAAACAAAACAAAACATAAGGTTTTCTTTCTTTCTTTCTTTTTTAACTTTGCTTTAACCAGGTCAAGATGCACTTTCTGATCTTTGTAGCTAAACGTTCTGGCTAATGTACTGTCCTCCCAAATCCCTGATAAAGTCTCACCTCCTCCAGGGAGCCATCTCAGGTTACCCCAATGTCCCAGTCTCTCCCTCCTCAAAATGCCAACTGCTCCTAGGATCTTGTAACATCTTCTATTACTCTCTCACATTCCATCTCATACTATTCTCTAAACATCCCATGATTCCCCTCTGCTCCCAGTTTCTAGAGAGCAGGGGTGCGCTTTAGGTCTCTTCCTGGGAATGCTCTTATGTCTCTAATTATTTGGGGCGCCTACCAGAGGTACCTATCTGTCATCAAATCATCAATGGGCAAATGGCAGGTGATCTTCCTGCACCCACTTATCCCTAGATGCCCACATATGGCCACACTGGAGAGCCTATATATAAATCCAGCTGCAATTTCCCCCTATCTTGTCTTAAAATTCAAAGACATCACAATTTCCCTCTTGACTTCCTCTGAAACATCAAGAACCACATCACTTCTCAAGGCTCACCTGGCCTGGCTCACCAGCACACAAAAGCTCTGTGTGATATGAGTGGAAAACTCTGAATGGGCTAAGGCTAATGTAAAGCCTTGTGGATACCTAGTTCAGCTTTGGTTTATATCACCTTCCCCAACTGGTTAATTATAGGGAGAGGAAGAGAGTAATGACACCACTTGCCAGCCTCTGTGCTCTGGTCCATTCATGGAGAGGACACAGCACTTTTGGGGGGCACAGGATTCTGATTTTGAGTCCTGGCTCTACCACTGCCTGACTATATGTCTTCAGGCAAGTCTTGTCCCTCTCTCTAATCCTCGGGAACTTTTGATCTGAAATAGGGTCATTAATAATCCAGACGGTGAACTGGGTGTGGTGGCTCACACCTGTAATCTCAGCACTTTGGGAGGCCAAGGCGAGCAGATCACCTGAGGTCAACTGGCCAGCATGATGAAACCCCGTCTCTACTAAAAATACAAAAAATTAGCCAGGCATGGTGGTGGACGCCCATAATCCCAGCTACTCTGGAGGCTGAGGCAGGAGAATCCCTTGAACCCAGGAGGCGGAGGTTGCGGTGAGCCAAGACCACACCATTGCACTCCAGCCTGAGCAACAGAGAGAGAGACTCTGTCTCAGAAAAAAAAAGAAAGAAAGAAGAAAGAAAGAAAAAGAAAGAAAGAAGAAAGAAAGAAAGAAGAAGAGAAAGAAAAAGAAAGAAAGAAAGAAAGAAAGAAAGAAAGAAAGAAAGAAAGAAAGAAAGAAAGAAACCAGTATGTTCACGTATATTTTGGCTTAACATAAAACTAGAAGGGGTATTTAAGTGAAAATTGCAAAAGTAAGACAATCTAAAAAAAAGTGTCAACAAAATAATTGTAGAGTGGATGTATGGGCAGATATAGCAACAACAACAATAATAATAAAGGTAATTGGTGATAAGGCAAGAGGCCAAATCTATTTGCTAACAATGAAAAGCAATGTTCATAATAAAAGCGTGGAAAGAATAATATCAAACAAAACCATATTTCATTTTAATGTGTAAAGTACTTTCTCATCTATAATCGACTGGGCTAATCTCATTTGGTGAATGTTCCTGCTCTCCATTTTAACAAAATAATTAAAACTGAGGTTCAGAAAGACTAAGAGGCTTGTCCTTGGTCATGTCAAGGCAAAGCCAGGGTTATATATATGTCAGACTGATCTGGACACTACTTAGAAAAAAGAAAAATCTCCACGCCTGATTCTGGGAGAATCATTCTAGGAAGAGCGCAGTTCAGGCCAGATTCTTGTCTCAGCACCTTCTATCCTGAAGACACACCCCAAAGGTAGTTGGGATCATCCCCTTGGGCAGCAAAGGGCACGTTCACCCAGATCCCCAACCGAAACGTCTCCACCTCGTGAATTCAAATGATTAGCTGCTTCCAACCTAGGCCCCTCTCTCCATCCATCCCTTCCTCCCTGACTCTGGGGCCCTGACACTCCACTGGAGTGGCAACTCTTTCAAGGACGCTAAAAAATTGCTTTATTTTTCCCCACTAATTTGCCAACAAGCTCAGTCGTCTATCCAGTTGGCCCGAAATGAAATTCTATAATTATACAAAAGCCTGGGTCAGCGACCTTCTGATTGCAATATCTTGTCTCTTTTGTCCCTTCCTTCCACCACCTCACCCATGGGACAAAATTGCTTCGGCTCCTCCGGCAGCCTCCGGAATGAGGTGGTATTGGAAACTAGTGAGGCGTGGCCCTGCGAAGGTGTTCATAGCTTTGCAATAATTTACCCATTTTCATTTGTTTGATTTCATTAACACCTGGGTCTCAGGGGAGAGCCCAGTTGGGAAGGGGGAAAAAACAAGTGATTTCAGTTGAAATCGAGTGGTTATCACTGCCTTGTCTTGCAGTACCCAGGGAGTGTGGAATGCCAGGGGTGGAGTGCGGTCTGAGCAGGGTGATGAAGGAGGCCTCTCCTTAGAGGCAGCTTCTGCTAAAAAGTCTTGCCTTTCACACTCCTCAGTCCTCAAGGGTCCCGTCTCTCAAACTCGCCCCATTGACACCAAGGGTATGCCCTACACCAGTGTCCCTTTCTCAACAAGCCAGCCTTACTGGCCCTTTGGGCCAAGGTTACTGGGGTGGCTACATTCAGACAGCACGGCTTAGTGGTTAAGGGCATGGATGCCCAGAACTAGGCTCTAATCTGCCTTCACCTCCTGCTTGCCTGGTAGCCTTGAACATGGAGCTTCAACTCCACCAGCCTCAGTTTCTATCTTAAGTAAAGTAGAGATGACAGCACCTACCTCATAAAGGTTGCTGCAAGGATTAGCTGGGATAATGAATGGGGAAGCACCCAGAATGCTGTGTCTGACACATTGTGAGTGCTCAGTGGAGTGAGAAAGAACAATAGTAATGGTTGCCATCTTTAGGATTTTCTCTTCTTTTTCATCTTTACCATCACCATCATCATCATTACCATCATCATCATCATCATCATTGTCACCATCATCAGTCATCACTCCCCACCTGGCCATCTCAGCCTTCACAGGCTCTCAGCAGACAGAACCCAGTCTCAGAGGGAAGGCTGAAATGCTCGCTGGCAGTGAGCAAAGTCCCTGGGCCCAGCTTCCTCCAGAGAGAGACTTTGATCCAGTACAAGTCACACTACCAACAGGCATGGCACACCCTTTCTCAAAGGCATAAGAATTCTGGTGACTTTGTGATGTCCAAGTGATGGGGAAGGACACTCCACTGGCTAATGGCATCTGATGGTGAGAGAGTCCCTTGTGGCCAGGCTGGATCTGTTTATTCTCCCAGTTCCCTAGAGCATCCCAGAGAGACCCCAGGGCTGGGAAGCAAAAGCCATTGCCATTTTAGCCCTTGGCAATAGCAGACAGTTGGAAACATCACTTTAGGGTGGAAGAGTCTTCCAGAGGCCCCTTGAATCAGCAACAAGGGGCATTCGAGTCTGCTTCCATCCCCACAAGATGTTGATCCGCCTGTAAAGGCAAGTTCTTCTATTGCCAGTAATAAGAATGTGCTGATAACTACAGCTGGCATTTATTGAGCACTTACTGTGTGCAGTGTTCTAGGCACTGTCCATGTGTTAACTCATTTCACTCTTATGAATGGCTGCTGTGTTTGTCCCCATTCTATTGCTGAGAAAGCTCAGGCAACAGGAAGTTAAGTCCCTTGGTCTGACAACCAAGAGTGGTCGAGCAAAGACTCAATCTGGTCTGCCTGACCCTAGAGTCCACGTCTTCCAGCTTTTGGACAGCTCTGGCCTTTACAAAATCCTTGAGTAACTTGAATTAAAATCTTCTTCCTAGGACTTGTGCCCCTCGGTCCTGGTTCTGCATTTAGGGTTCTCTCTGCAGAACTCAAGCCCCTCCAGTGAGACAGCCATGTCCAGGGATGTGTTCAGCTCCCAGTGCCCCCAGCCAGCTCCTCCACTCCAGACTGCAAATGCCATTAACATTTAGTGTTAGAAGGATCTGGTGAAGCCCATAAATCTGCGTATGTTAAAAAAAAATAAAATAAAATAAAAAATAAAACACCACGCTGGGCGCGGTGGCTCACGCTTGTAATCCCAGCACTTTGGGAGGCCGAGGCGGGCGGATCACGAGGTCAGGAGATCGAGACCACGGTGAAACCCCGTCTCTACTAAAAATACAAAAAAAACTAGCCGGGCGTGGTGGCGGGCGCCTGTAGTCCCAGCTACTCGGAGAGGCTGAGGCAGGAGAATGGCGTGAACCCGGGAGGCGGAGCTTGCAGTGAGCCGAGATCGCGCCACTGCACTCCAGCCTGGGCCACAAAGCGAGACTCCGTCTCAAAAAAAAAAAAAAAAAAAAAAAACAAAACGAAACAAAAAAACACCACAGGGAATTCCTAAGTGGAGAGGGTGGGAGTGGGGGATGGGGGAGGTGGACCTTAATTCTGCCTTGAGAAACCCCACCCGAGGCCTCAGCACCTCCTTGTCCAGCCACCCACAAGTGAGGGTCAACTCAAGTGCCTGAGTGTCCTCTCTGCACCCTGAGAGATCGCCATTCCCAGCCATGCCCTGACCCCGGCCTCCAGCTTAGCAGCCAAGGCCCCCACCCAGGACCATCACAAGCCCGCTAGAAAGCCCCAGGCTCTGAGTGCAGTCGGATTTTTACAGCAAAACCACATTCCCTCGGCCCCAGCTTCCTTCTTTCTGTTTCTCTAAAGTAATAACTGGTCACGGCCAGCGCCAGAGAAAGGCAGTCTCCCAGTGGCTGAAAACACCTGAAACTTGTGATCAGCAGCTTCCTGATAAGATCCCAGGAGTTGGGCAAGTGGACTTAAGCAGGCACGCTAAGAGGCAAAATGACAGCGTTTACTTGGTATATGACCTTCCAGGGACATTTGACTGGTAAGGGAAGAACGCCTCAAGTAAGCACACATACAACTTCAGTAAACATACTGTGCATGCTCCCCTCCCAAGCGCTGGCAGGCTGCTGTGCATGCAGACAGCCCACCCCAACGGAAGAATCAGGAGAGAAGTGACACCCGACCACAGAAGTATGCCCACATATAAGACCCCAATTCAAAGGTCAAACAGGGCACTTGTCTTTCAAGTTGCCCACTTGGCCCTCTTCCAAGTATGCTTGCCTTCGTTCTGTTCCCACTCTAAAGCTTTTTAATAAACGTTCATTCCTGCTCTAAAAATTTGCCTCGGTCTTTCCTTCTGTCTTATGCCTACTCGGTGGGATTATTTCTTCTGAGGAGGCAAGAATTGAGGTTCTGCAGACCCACAGGGACTCATCATGGGTAGCACTAACATCTCTCCATAGTTGGCTCCTTCTCCCCACCACCTCCCCCAGGGAGGCCTTCCCTGACCACCCAATCTGCAGGTGGCCCCTTCCAGGCCCTCTCTGTCATATAATTCTGCTGGATTTTTCTCCATTGCATGGAAATTTCTTATGCACACATGAAGCCTGTGTCTCTTGTTCCTTTCTCTCTCTGCCTCAGTTTCCACATCTGTAAAATGGGGAAAATGCTACCTGCTGGGCTGTTTGTATAATGAAATGAGTTAATATAGGTACAGCACTCAGAACAGTGCCTGGCACACATCATACTTACTGCATGATGAAAGTGGTGGCTTTATTCTTTATGTTAATATCGTTGCTCTCAGTATCTGGAGCAGCACCTCATACACAGTAGGCACCCAATGCGCATGTTTGAATAAATATACAAATGGATGGCTGAGCCACCATGCAGAGAGCCTGAAAAGTCCCAACCCGCCTGCTGCTGAAGACCCAGGCCCCCCGCTCCTCATGGGTTATAATTACCCAATAACAATAAACCCAGCCCCCGGGGCTTCATGCACAGCACATTTTCCAAAGATGAAAAGCTCATTCATTAATAACTACATAGCAATATCTAAAATTTTGGTTGCATTGTGAAGCCGGGTGGCTTCCCCATTCACCAATAATGACAGACCAGTTAAAAAATAAATAACACATATAATTTAAGAACTAAAACAAATGGCAGTGTTGGCTTTCCCTGGGAAAATATTTTCACTATTTCCTCGAGGCGTCCCCACGGGTGCCCTTGCCTCGGCCTCCCCTGCTGAGATGCTTTCTCAGCAGGTGGCTTCAGAGTGGAGCATGCAGAGCAGTGTCAGAGAGGAGACCTTACCCACAGCCTCCCAGAGTCCCTTCCCAGAGAAGCCTGGGCTTGTGCTCCCCAGAGGAGGGAAGGGGGAAAACTGCCTTCTCCCTCCACACCCATATTCACTATCTTTCCCCACACCCTTTCCCCTGTGGGGAGAGTTTGTAACCTCAAATCCCTATGGGGCAGACAGGCAATGTACATGAGCAAAGCAGGTGGATGTATGAGGCAATAGGGATGGGTGGGGCTTGTAGCAAATTGAAAAGGAGACACCCCTGTCACAGGGAACAAGCCTCACCAATGGTTGCTATGCAGAAATGCAGGCTCAGTTTTGCAAAAACTCCTGACATTTCAAAATAAGCCATCAATTTGAATTTAAAATGTCAGTCTCTTTAACGACCTCACAGGTCCCTCATTCTGGGCCCTGCTGCCTCTAATTTCATCTCTGACTTCTCTACCCTTCACTCACCCTGCTAAGGCCACACTGGCTTCTTTACTGCTCTTGGACCAAGACAGGCACATTTCCACCCCAGGACATTTGCACTGAATATTTCCTCTGCCTAGAACATTCTTCTCCCACATAAACTCATAGGTCAGGAGACCAGTAGGGCTGGAATGCAGTAGTTGAGGAGGAATATAGCAGGAAAGAAGGTGGGGTGGAATCCAGAACAGCCAGATTATAGGTGAGTGGTGGGGAGGTTATAAATTTGTAGGCCTGTTTTTGGTCACCACAAAGATTGGGGGTATTAATGGCATTTAGTGAGTAGAGGCCCACATGCTAGACCCTTAGTGATGTGTGGACAGCCCCTCACACAAAGAATTGTCCACCATATATCAAGGCAGCTAAAAAACCCAGATAGAATTTGGAGCCTGGAACCCAACTTGATTTCACATTTAACCCAAAGGAATGTAGGGTTATTTTTGGTTTTATGTTCACGTTTTGCTCAATTTCATTAAACACTGAGATTTCTGGGGCTGCTGCTTGCGTGTGGATCAAGAGGAGGTTATGCTCTGTTCTTCTGGGGGCTTTATCAGGAGCTGATCACCTTTATGGGGACCCCATCAGTGAAAGCCATGCCCTTCATGGAGTTTGAATCACCGAGTTGGCGCCAAACTGTATTTGTCGTGTCCCATTCTTAGAAAGTCTACCTGCAGAGGGGGCTTTGACACCTTCATTGTGTTTTTCAGAAGAGCCGGGCTGGAATATTTACATGCTGAGATAACTATTATTTTATTATAAATTAGTTTCCTTTTAATTCTCCTCTAGAATACAATTAGGACATCATGTGGCTTACATGGATTTATTTAAATTGTGTCTATAGACAGGTGATATTGCCTATGAATTTCATTTCAGCATAGTGTAATAAGGGGCATGTCAATGTATTTGTTATTTTAAAAGGAAGAAGAAAAGGAGACCAGGCCTGATATGCCTGAGTTCCCAGATGTGGAATTTTGCAGGATACGGTCAGGGACTTGTGCTTTTCCTTGGCTAAGCCGGGAGCCCTGGCAGAAGAAAGATTCATCTGGCCTGCACCTTTTAGATGCCCCTCCAGGGGGCAAGCGTGAAGCAGCAGACACTCCTTAGGAAACATTCGGCCATCCAAGAGAAACAGGAAGAGAGCAGAGGAGGTGGTGAGAGTGCCGCTGAGACTTGCTGACGGGTTGAAGGTGGAACTTCCGAGAAAGAGGACACAGGGATAACCCCACGGTGTGGTTCCGAGTTACGTGGAGGTCGGAGAGGAAGTGGACAACTTCTGAGATGAGGAAATCTGAGTCTTGATTTGGGTGCCTACCTGTGCTCAGCAAACAGAAAGAGCCCAGTGGTAATGCCAGGCGCAAACCCCCATCCCGCCTCCCCCAGCCCATCCCGCCCCACCGATTGCCCCACCGATTGCCGTCACCAGCAGGTGGCGCTATGGAGCAAGCCTGAGACCTGGAGTCAGAAAACCTGGATCCGAGTCCTGGCTCCACCAGCGAGCAGAGGTGAACAAAGTGGACACTGCAGAGAAACGATACCCTTGTCACCAAAAGCACCGCTGTCCATCTTCCATGCCTCCTCGTGTCCCCACAGGCTCTCCTCAAGAATGGCAGGGACTCTCAGACCAACTCTCAGTTCAATTTTCAATGTATTATCTGTATCCAGTTCCTTTCCAAAGATACTCTGGGTGCTGGGTGCTGGCTGCTCTGAGATGGCCTTAACTGGGACACCTTGGCTGGGTTCTACATGGCCTCTCATCCAGCAGCAGGCCAGCCCAGGCTTGTTCACATGGTGATAGCAGGGGGCCGAGAAAGTCGAAGCTGTCAGGCCCCTTGGAAAGCCTCTTCCTCTAGGCTTAGAACTGGCATACCAGCACTTCTGCTATGTTCCATTGGCTGAAGCAAGTCACAAGGCCAGACTGGATTTTAGGGGCAAGAAACGAACTTCACTTCTTATTGGGAAGAGTGACGGTTGTTGCCATTTTTGCAACTTACCACCATGATAAATTGTGGAGCTCTAATTATCAGAGAAGAATAAATATGGCAGTTTCTTGGAGCAAAATTTTTCCCCTTGACCAACTCAGAGAAATGTTTCCAAGGGCAGACACCACGTTGGCCTCACCTTCTTCATAGCAGTGATCATTCATTGAGTACTTACTATGTGCCAGACCCTAGGCATCCTTTACATTCATGTGCTTCCAAAAGCACAGGAGGCACAGCACGGCTCTCCATCATGAGTTTAGTTGGTACACAGATAAACAGTTACGACGTCATCTTCTTTGTTTGTTCTTATTGTTTTGTATTTGTGACAAGTGATATCAATTTTCCTCTAATGCTAATAATATAAAAATTTCCTTTTGAAATAGATCAGCTCAAGTCTTTCAACATGATTCATTTAAGGAAATATTAATTAAATAAATAATGAAGGTGGGTGTGGTGGCTTATGTCTGTAATCCCAACAGTTTGGGAGGCCAAGATGGGAGGATGGCTTGAGGCCAGGAGTTCCAGACCAGCCTAGGTAACATAACGAGACCTCATCTCTAATAAAGAAATCAGCCAGGTGTGGTAGTGTGTACCCGTAGTACTAGAGGCTAAGGTGAGAGGATCCCTTGAGCCCAGGAGTTTGAGGATGCAGTGAACTACGGATAGCACCACTGCACTACAGCCTGGGCAACAGAATGAGACCCTCCATCTTTAAAAAATAAAATAAACATAATGGTACAGGTGACATGTGGTCATAGTAAAACTCATGAGGGTGCAGGCAACACACTGAAATTTGAAAAACACACTGAATTATCTCTCTTCATCCCTGAGACATAAGTATTATGTTTTTCATTTTGCAGATAGGGAAACTGAGGACAGACGGGGTCCCCAGAGGCACAGACTCAAGATAGTGCCAGATGTGCAGCTCTGTCTGAAAAAGCCCTGAGTGAATGTTACCAGGTGGCTTGTAATAGGAAGCTTGGCAAATGGCAGAGGCCTGTGGTGGCATCTGTCACCTAGTGAGACCCCTGGGCCTTCCAGGGTGCCTCTGCCACTGCTACTTCTGGGCTTCTGAGTATAATGAGGACGGCAGGCCAGGGCCCTCGCAAGGCACACTTTCAGAATCTGCGTCAAATGGAATTTGAATCAGAAAGTTCCCTGGAGACCCAAGGGAGACATCAGGCTGAAATCTCCAGTAGAAGTAGGTGGCAGGCGTGGTGCATGTGAGCTGAAATCACGCTGCACCTGAGAGGCCACACACTCACAGCGGCACTGAATAAATTAGAGAAAATAGACGTGCTTCTCAGAAAGGGTAGTGGGAAGCCTCTGTGCTCCCAGTGCTGTTGTAAGTGCATTCTTTCCTCAGGTTCCATGGAAGCATGTCGCATGGGGGCCCATCCTGAAGCCAGTGGGCTGGGTCCAGTGAGGGGCAGAGGAGGTCAGGAGGGAGGTGGGAAAGCTAGCAGAGCCCTTCCTGGCTGCACACCCCAAGATCTGGGCCTCACAAGCATCTGGGCAGTGGTTCAGGGCCCCTGCAAAATAAACCAACATTATGAACCGAATTGTACCCTCATACTTCATATGTTGAAGTCCTAACCCCCAGGACCTCAGAAGGTGGCTGTATTTGGAGATAAGGCCTTTAAAGAAGCAATTCAGGTTAAATGAGGTCATTGGGGTGGGCCCTAATCCAATCTGACAAGCGTCCTTAAAAGAAAAGGAGATTAGGACACAGACACTCAGACAGAGGGATGACCATGTGAGGTCACAGTGAGAAGAGAGCCATCTGCAAGACTAGGAAAGAAGCCTCAGAGGAAACCGCCCCTGTTGATTCGTCTATCTCAGACTTCCAGCCTCCAGGACTCTGAGCACATGCATTTCTGTCTTAAGCCACCCAGGCTGTGGCATTTTGTTGTGGCAACCCTAGCAGACCAACACAAGCAGTGAGCACTCTCGGTGGCTGCTCTGGTGTTTACATCACTTAGAAGTTCTTCTTGGTGTCTAGATCTTTCTCTCTTTCTCTTCTTTCTACATGACCCAGCTAGGGGATCAAAGAAAACCCGCATTTCATGGGGCACTCATGCCAGAGCATGCTCCAAGCCCTGTGAATGTTTCCAAAGTGAAACAGTACCCAGGGAGAGAGCTGGGGGTGCTGGGTGGGGCCAGGAGTAGGGTGGGAAGGTGATTTCTGCCTGAGGAGCAGGACACACAGCAGACCAGAGTCTTCCTCTATTCATGCATTCACTTACTCATGTGTTCATTCATTCACTTGATGGATTAGCCCTGATCCCACCTTCAGGGAATTAGGAGAAGGCTGCTGTGTTCACCCTCCCAAGCCCACCCAGCGGGGTGTAGCTCTGAGGGCAAGGAGCGAAGCCAGAGGATCAATAGCCTGGCTTTGAAGTGTGAACCTGCCTTTATAGGCTGAGTGGACTGGTGAACCCCGAAACATCTGGAGCCATGGTTTCCTCACTTGCAAGATGAGAATAATAATCAAATCTACCTTGTAGAGATTTTTGAGGACTAAATGAGATGACACAAGTAACCTGCTCAGAACAGAATGTGGCACATGGCCAGTACTCAAAAATCAAGGTGACAGTTTATTGCTACTAATATTATTTCCATTCCCTGCCCTGAGAGATCCCAGCCTGCGTCCGATCTTCATACGGTCTCATGCTCACTTCATCCCCCAGGGCCCTTCCTCAGGCTGTTTCCAACACCTGGAGTATCCCCCCCCAATGCACCCCCACACCCCCTTGCCTGAGGCCAGCCTACTTCTCACATCCTCCGGGAACACCACCTCCCATGAAGCCATGCTCCAACCTTCTGCATCTGCAGTGCTGCCACTTAGCACTGCTTGGGGTCCTCATCTCTACCCAGCACTGGGATGCTTTCTGGTCAGGGCCTAAGCCCTCCCCTTTTTCGTACCCTCCTCCAGCCTTACCCAGGTGCACTTCCTGGCTGTCCCATGGGATTTGTCCCAGAAATCAGCTCCAAGCTTCATTCTCTAAAGCAGTGGCTCCCAACTGGAGCTGCTTTTGCCCTCTCGTCCCCGACCCAGGGGGCATTTGGCAATGTCTGGAGACATTTTTGGTTGTTACACAGTGGGGGTGGCAGGAATGCTACTGTCATCTAGTGGGTAGAGGCCAGGGAGATTGCTAAACCTCCTACCATGAATAGGGCCTCCCACAGTAAACACTTAGCCCACTCAGAATGTTCATAGTGCCCCAAGGTAGAGAAGCCCTGCTCTCAGGAGGCACCTGCTCTCCTTCAGAGAGGGTGAGCTCTGGGGTTCCGAGTAATTCGATTCTCAGGACAACGCACATCCTGGCTGGGCGGGCCTCTCCGCGGCAGCCTCCAGCACCTGGGGCTGTCTGCCCCTGACACGGAGCCCTCCCTCCCCCGCCCCTTGTCACGGCATCCGCGGATCCCTGCGGATTTGTATGAAGCAATTGACCTGTGACTAAGGCCAGCTGAGCTCGCCTTGTTCCCGCAGGGCGGGGACAATACCCCCATTAACTGGGAGGCAAGGTCCCGGCACAGCAGCGCAGAGCATGGATTGGGGAGGGGCGTGGTGGGGGCGGGGAGAAAAAGGGCAGCTCCAGAGCCGTCCTAGGTGGGGGGGCGGTAGTCCCTAGTACTAATGATTATAATTAGCCCAACATGAATATCAGCATCTCCTCCTAGATGCCCAGTACATGAGAGCTCATGCTTATTTACATCCCTGATGAGATGCCTCCACCTGCCAATCTGAGGGGTATAGTCCTTGTTCCCACTTAATATAAGAGGAAACTGACAGAGATCCCAGGCGATTTACCCAAGGTCACCCAGCTGGTAGGTGGAGAAGTAGAGGCAGGAACTCGGATTATCTGAATTATGGTTTGTATTAAGCACTCATTCTGTGCTAGGCACAGTGAAAGTACCAGATGGGGAGTTTGTAAACGGCAAATGGGGGTCCCAGAACCCCAGAACCTGATGAAATCCCGGCCCCGCCTCCTCTGAGTGTTGGCCCCAACCACAGAGCAGAAGAGGCCACTTTCTATCACCAGGCTCCACCCTCAGCACCATTGATTGGACTGTGCAGAAGGGGTGGGGCCTTCCAAGCCGAGATGGGCCAATCAGAACCTTTCTTCAGAGAAATGGAAATTAGAACAGTGTTTGGGACAAATAGATGGGGGTGGGCAGGGGAGGAAAGGTCTTGAGGGAGCAGCACCCTTGCCTGATGGGTGCCCAAAGCCAGGGGCAGGTGGAGGTCAGAGAAGGACAAACTCTGCAAACGTTGCAGAAGCACTCTGTCCATGGAGAAGGCACAGGACTTCCATGTAGGGAGCAGCTTACTCCTGCTGAGAACTTTGGGGAGACAAAGTGGAGCAGCCATCTCAGACCTGAGCGGCTAAGGAGCTAGGTCCCCCTCTGTCGCACTGTGCAGAGCTTCTGGACTTTGCAGTAAGCAGCCTTCAGGTCTAAAGGTGAGTGCCCAGGGGATATGGGCAGTTCACTGATGGGGTGAGCTACACCAGATTTTTAGCCAGATCATTGGGAAAATGCTCATGCCATCTTCTGAGACACAACGTCCTGCTCAATACCCTCCTAGGGCTTCCAACACATTTAGAATAAAATACCAAGAGATTATCCTGGTCTAGGAGGCCTTAGAGGATCAGGCTCCAACTTTGGCACCAACCTAGTACACAGCTGTTCCTCTCACTACATTCAAGCCGCTGCTCAAATGTCACGTGATTAGTGAGTTCTTCACTGTATATCCTCCTTACAATAGACCCCTCCTCTCATCTCTCTTCCTGTCCACCTCCTCAGCCTGCTATCCTGCTATAATTGATAATATATATTTATTTGCTTATCTGATTTTGTTTGGTGTCCCTAAACTAGAATGTAATCTGCTTTGGCCTGTGTCTGGCATATGCTAGTTAATAAATACAGTATTGGTTAGGGAGGGAAGGAAGGTTCAGCTGCTTGGATTTAAATCTTGGCTCTGCCACGTATCAGCTGAATGACCTTGGAAGTCTTCACTCTCTGTGTCTCAGCTGCCTCATCTGTAGGACAGGAATGAATAAGAAAGCAATGATAATAATTTCTATCTCATGGCATTGTTGTGGGAATCAGGTGAAATCATGTATGTACAGCACCTGGCAGATATTCAAGTGTTTAATAAATGCTAGCTGTGTTTATTCTTGGACCCCAATTACCCCCTTTGTGAAATGGGGTTGTTGTAAGCATTAAATGAGATAACGAATATAAAGTGCTTTGCACGTAGTGCACCCTCTATAAAGATTTGTGGTTATTTTTCATTAATACACGCACACACACACACACACACACACTCCATCCATGAAGGCTATCCATTTGTGCCTTCCCCAAGCAGAGTTCCCGTAAGGCCTGGAATTAGCATGGATCTAAGTAAAACCTTGAAGTCAATGGTTAAAGGAGGACAGCTCCAGCTTAGCAACTTCCACACTCATTGCCTCTGAGTTGATGCCAGCACAGCTTTCCCTTCCTGTGCACTCTAGGAGCTTTCCCTTCCTGTGCACTCTGCAGCCCCTAGTCTCCAACAGGCAGCCTGGTGTCCCTACAAAACAGTCCCACACAAGCATCGGAACCCCGGCTGCTCCCCCTCCAGAGCCCAGACCACCAGGCTGAGCAGCAACCGCGCCTCTGTGCAATGTTGCTCCTTATTAGGCATCATTAGGTACACAGTAATTATAATAATTATGTGCACTGCTTAAGCGACCATCCTCAGTAACAACCACTGCTATTCAGAAGTCATAATTGCTGCATCGAGACTTAAAATGAGGGCTAATTAGATGTCAGTTTCTACCCCCCCACAACTCGCAGCCTCCTACATAATCTCTATATCCAAAATGCCCCATGACCACCAGCTATCCTTGATTAATCTGCAGAACCCAAAACAAACAATTTGGTCCACAGGAGAGCGTGGATATGCCAGTGGGATTAAGAGGGAACATGTGGATGCTTGGGGGGGACTTGCAGGACTTACATCATTTCAAAAGAAAAGAATTTGGGATCAGAGTGTGACTGAAGAACTCGGGCTGAGAGTCAAGAGATGGGGTCTAAGTCCTGGTTCTCTCAGGGTCTTGATGTGGTATTGAACAGATCACCTCTTCCTCCATCTGCAAAGTTGGAGGAATGGAGCTAGGGATGCATCGCAGGGGCCACTTTGTAAAGTATCAAGTGATACTTTATAAGGGAGCAATAAACAAAACAGACGCAAGCAGAGCCTTAGATTAAGGCAAAACAAGAAGGTCTGGAGACTCCCTGTCCTTATCCTATCTGCCAGCACCCTCTGAAATAACTGCAAACCCTTGGGTTTCCTGGGAGACAGATTGGAAACTGCTGGTGCCTGTGCTTTCTAAAGCACTGCTTCTCAAAGTTGGCCCCACATTGGGATCACCTGGGCAGATTTTAAAACTGCTGATGACCAGGTTTCACTCCGGAAGTTGTTTTCTTTGGTCTGCGCTGTGACCTGGACATCAGGGTTTTATTAATTCTCCCAGATAATCCGAAAACGCAGCGAAGCTTGAGAAGCCCTGCTCTATATGCCCTGACACCTGAACATTGAAAGCATTTGTGATTCTGCTCGGCCTAGTACAAGGCTTCCCCTCTCTGGGCTTCAGTTTCCCCGTTTTCTAAAGTGAAAGCATTATACACAGTGGCCTCCAAGGACCTCTGGTCCTAAGTTTCCTTCAGACTAGGATTAATCTAGAGCTTGTCACGCTGAGAATGCTGAAGTGTGAGGGAAATCAAGGCTGTTTGGGTCCACTTTTCTCTTCCAAATAATATTTGTGTCTACTCCTATATGGGCAGGCCTGTCCCCAGTGCTGCAGAATAAAAATCAGAAGAAGTCAGCTAAATGTTCTTTGCCCAAAGGAATTAACAGGGAATTGTATACTGGAAATGAAAGGATTAAATAGCAACACACACACGCACGCACGCTTGCACACACACACACACACCCACACAGGCTCATCAAAGCCACCTACAGAAACGCTTTAAGGACTGGAGGTAATGCACAGAAGTCCTTAGCAAGGTTCCTGGCCCACGTTATACTCCCAGTAAACGGTAATTTTTGTTACAGTTGTGCACAAATCCAGCATTCTCTTGGGTATGCCTGGCAAAACACTGTCTTATATATTCTGTAATAGCAGCACAAATGAACTAAGACACCTTCCTAGCCTATAAATGCCCCAGAAAGCTTCTAATGCTCTTCAGCACAAGGGTACAGAATGAGTTTGTCTTATCATGAAGCTTCATCTTTCAAATGCTGCCACTACTTGCATGAGCTACAGACAAGCTCTGCACAGCCAGGAAGAAAAATAGCAGATAATTCCTAGACAGCACCTACTATGTGCTAGACCCTGTTCTAAGCATCACACATGTATTATCTCATTTAGCTTTTAATATGACCCTATCAGTTGGGTACTACTATTATCCTCATTTTGCAAGTGATTAAACTGAGTCATGGGGAAATTAGGCAAGTTGTCCTGTTCACATAGCTGGAAAGTGGTAGGAAGCACCCTGTAGAAGACTTTTCCCTTTCCCAATTTCTTCCCTTGGGCATTTCACCAGCCTGAATGACTCTGGGTTTTCAAGTCAGGACATTAGAGTATGGGGGGGATGTGTTAATAATAGGATCCTGAACTTTCTTTTGGGACACACTCCCTGAAGATCCTTGACCAATAGATGTGCTATGGATATACACAGTGAGCCTCTGCAAGCCTAGTTGAGAGCTGCTGCTGAAGGCTGAGCGCTGAATGGTGATACCAGAGGCTACAAAGTGTAGGGGGTTCTGGCCCAGCCAGAATGAAGAAACCCTTGCTGAGCACCTCAGCCATTCAGCTGAGAAATCAGAAAGTCTATGCATAAAAGGTAAGGACCACATCCTAGAGAAAGAACCATGTCCTAAAACTAAGGACAAAACCTAAATAGATGTACTCTAACAAAAAATAAAATTCAGTCCAACAGAATCAAAAGACTCCACCAGTAATTCAACTGCCCTCCACAACAAAATCAACATCATTTAAAGGATGACAACAAAATTCAGAATATCCAGAACACAATAAAAATTACTACACATGCAAAAATGTAGGCAAAAGTGACCCAAAATCAACAAAAAAAACAGATAACCTTGAGAGGTTCAGAAGTTGGAATTAACATCCAAGGACTTGAAAACAGCTATTATAAATATGTTTAACAATTTAAACAAAAACATGGACATGATGAGTGAAAAATAAGGACTCAAACACAAACTACAAAAGAACCAAATGAAATTCTAGAACTAAGAAATATAATATAATGAAATGAAATATTCACTAAAATTAGTGAATATTTAGAATCATATTAGATATTGTAGAAAAAGCCAATGAACTTGAGGCTAGATCAGTGAAAATATCCAATTTGAAGAACAGAAAGAAAACACTTAAAAAATTAACAGAGCCTCATCAACTGTGGAATAATATTAAGTAGTTTACTGAATAGTTAGACACATGCTATTGGGGTCCCAGATTGATGAGAGAGAATAGCACAGGAAAAATGTTTAAAAGATTATTTCCCAAATTTCATGAAAAGCATCAGCTGAAAGATCCAAGATCTCAGCAGACCCCAATAGTAAATACCATAAATGTTTTTAAAGGACATATTTTAAGATGGTGAAAGAAAAAAAAAATATATATATATATATATACACACACACATATATATATACATATATATTCAGAGTTGTGTATCTAGCAAAAATATTGCTCAAAATAAGGGTGAAATAGACATTTTCAGATAAACAAAGGCTGAGAGAATTCATTGTCAACACTTTCAACACACACACACACAAACACACACACAAATGCTTTCAAAAGTAATTTAGGTTTGGGGGTAATTAAATCAGATGGAAATTCAGTTATTGAGGAAAAAATAAAGAGCACTGGAAATAATAAATAAGTGGCTAAGCATAAATGATTATCTTTTCCTCTCTTTAGTTTTGTAACAGACAACTGACTATTTAAAACAAAAATAATAGCATTGTTTTGTGGAATTATATGTAGAAATGTACATGTGAAAACAAAGAACATGAAAGATAAATGGAATTGTAGTGTTATAGGGTTTCACTTAAATTTAAAGTGAAGTCGTAGTTAAAGTTAAAATTTCACTTAAATTTTAAGTGAATTTTGTAAGTAGGCTATGATGAGTAGGATAGTTAAAAATAGAAAGAGATAGAGCTAAAAAGAGAATAAATAAAATAAAATACAATAGAATATAAAAGTATGCTGTATGCCCAAAATGAAGCAGAAAGGAAAGACAGAAGTAAAAAGTCAGTGAAATAGAAAACAAATATAAGATCATAGGTTTAAACCCAGTCATAGCAATAATTACATTAAGTGTAAATGCTTTAAACACTCCAGTTAAAAGGCAGCTGTTGTCATTCTGAATCACACAAACAAGACCAACTCTATTCCTACAAAAGAATACTTTAAATAATAAAACAACAATTAAAAGGAAAGGGAAAAAAGATATACCATGCAAACAACAAACATAAGAAAGCTGCTGTAGCTATATTATCAGAAAAATAGACTTTAAGACAGAGTATTTCTAGAAATAAGTGAGCACATTTCATAATTACAAAAGGGGAATTCATTAGAAGGATACGACAATTATAAATGCCTATAAGCCTAAAAATAAATTTTAAAATACATGAAACAAAAGCTGACATAACTAGGAAAAAATAGACAAATCCACAATCATAGTAACTTATTATAAAACCCTTCTCATACTAGTTAGACAAAATATAAGAGTATGTGAAAAATAATACCAACCAATTTGATTTACTAGAAATTTATGAAAACATTACACCCAACAACTGCATAATAAACATCTTTTGTAAGTGCACATGACACAGTTACCAAAATAGACTATATGTTTGGCCAGAAAATAAATCCAATCAATTTCAAATGATAGAAATTTTACAGAGTATAATCTCTGACAACAATGAAATTAATTTAGCAATCAATAACAATAAGATACTTCAATAATCCCCAAATATTTGGAAATTGTACAACACACTTCTGAATAACCCATGAATCAGAGAAGAAATCACAGGAATGAAAATAAGGGAATTGTTACTGACCTCACTGGGAAATAAAGGAATTAAAAAGAGATTAAGTAAACAGTTACATGCCAAACATGTAACCCAGATTAAATGGACAAATTCCTAGAAGGATACAAATTACCAAAACTGACTCAAGAAGAAATAGAAATCTCAACAGACCTATAACAAGTAAAGAGATGAAATCAGTTAATCAAAATCTCCCAAAAAAGAAAAGCCTATAACCAGACATACCCACTGGTAAATCCTAGCAAACATTAAAGGAAGAATCAACACCAGACCTTCTCAAATTCTTCCAGAAATTTGAAAAGGAGGAAGCATTTCTTACTTATTCTATGGGGTCAGCATTTCCCTGACACCAAATCTAGACAAAAATATCACAAGAAAAGAAAGCTCCAGATAATATATCTTACGAATGTATATGTAAATCCAACAGCGTATTTGGATTTGGACCAAGTGATATTTATTCCTGGAATGAAAGAGTGGCTCAATATATGAAAATCAATGTAATATACCACATTAACAGAATGAAGGGGCAAAAAAAACCCCACACAATCATCTCAACTTATACAGAAAAAGTATTTGACATAATCCAACATCCTTTCATAATACAACTAGGAAAAGAAGGGAAGCTTTTCAACAAGTTAAGGGGCATCTATGAAAAACCCACAGCTTATATCATAGTCAAAGGTGAAAAATTAATAGCTGTCTCCCTAAGATCAAGAACAAGACAAAGATTCTTGCTTTCATCACTTATATTCTAAACTGAAATAGTTCTAGCCAGAGCAATTAGGCAAGAAAAAGAAATGAAGTCACCAAAATTGGAAAGGAGTAAAACTAACTCTGTTCACAAATGACATGATCTTATGTATAGAGAACTCGAAAGAATATACAAAAATACTCAAGTGAAGCTAATAAATTCAGCAAAGTCGTAGTATACAAGATCAACACACAAAAATAAGTGGTATTTCTACACACTAGCAATGAATAATCTGTAAAGTTAAGAAACAATTCCAGCGGGGCACGGTGGCTCACACCTGTAATCCCAGCACGTTGAGAGGCCAAGGCGGGTCGATCACGAGGTAAGGAGATGGAGACCATCGTGGCTAATACAGTGAAACCTGTCTCTACTAAAAATACAAAAAATTAGCCAGGAGTGGTGGCACACGCCTGTGGTCCCAGCTACTAGGGAGACAGAGGCAGAAGAATTGCATGAACCTGGGAGGTGGAGGTTGCAGTGAGCCGAGATTTTGCCACTGCACCCCAGCCTGGGCAACAGAGTGAGACTCTGTCTCAAAAAAGAAAAAAGAAACAATTCCATTTTTAATAGTATGAAAAAGAATACCTAGCAATAAATTTAACCAAGGAGATGTAAGACTGACACTAAAAACTATAAACTATTGCTGAAAAATGAAAGAAGCCCTAAATAAATGAAAAAAATCTTGTGTTTATAGATTTGAAGAGTTAAAACAGTTAAAATGTCAATACTACCCAAAGTAATCTACAGATTCAATGCAATCCCTGTCAAAACCCCAATGGCCTTTTATGCAAAAAACGAAAAAGTGGACTTAAAATTCATGTGGAATTGCAAGGAACCCCGAATAACCAGAAAATCTTGAAAAAAAATAATACATTTGGAATATTCATGTTTCCTGTTTTCAAAACTCACCACAAAGTCATAGATCAAAATAGAGTGGTACTGCCATAGGATACATGTATAGATCAATAGAATAGAACTGAGAATGGTCTATAACCAAAACAGGAAAATAAAACCACCACATCTACGGTTAATTATTTTGACAAGGGTGCCAACCAAGATCATTCGATGGGAAAAGTATAGAGTTTTCAACAAGTATGCTGAATGACTGCATATCTGCATGCAAAAGAATTCAGCTGGACCCTTGCTTCACACGTTATACAAAAACTACCTCAAAATAGATCAAAGACCTAAATGTAAAAGCTAAAACAATAATACTCTCAGAAGAAAACGTAAGGCTAAGTCTTCATGACTTTGAATTTGGCAATAGGTTTTTAGATATGATACTGAAAACACAAGCAACAAAAGAAAAAAATGGATAAATTGGAATTAATCAAAATTAGAAATTTTTATGCATCAAAGAACGCTATCAAGAGAGCGATAAAAAAATCTTAAAAATGAAAGAAAATATTTGCAAATAATATATCTGCTAAGTATGGTATGTAATATGTATTATCTTACAACTTAACAAGCAAAAGACAATTCGATCAAAATGTGGGAAAAGGACTTAAATAATCATTTTCTTAGGAAGATATAGAAAATCCCAAGAAGCACATGAAATAATGTTCAATGGCATTAATCATAAACAAAATGCAAATCAAAACTACAATGAGTTATCCCTAGGTTGGCTATAATAAAACAAACAGAAAATAACAAGTTTTGGTGAGAATATGGAGAATGTGAAGCCCTCATGCACTGCTGGTGGAAATGTAAAATGGTGCAGACACTTTGGAAAGCAGTTTGGCAGTTCCTCAATAAGTTCAGCATAGAATTACCGTCTGACCCAGCAAGTCCACTCCTAGGTATACACCCAAGAGAATTGGAAATAGGTTTTCAAACAAAAGCTTGTACACAAATGTTCATAGTAGCAATATTCACAATAGACAAAAGGTAAAAATACCCAAATTGTTCATCAGTTGATGAATAAATAAACAAAATATGGGATATTCATATAATGGGATATTACTCAGTCATAAAAGGTAATATAGTCCTGTTACAAGTTACAACATTGATACATGTCTTAAACATTATGATGCTAAGTGAGAGAACTAGGCACAAAAGTCATATACTGTATAATTCATTTGTATGAACTATCTAGGATATAAAGAGAGATCCATAGGTTCAGAAAACATATTACTGGTTGCTACAGGACAAAAGGCAGAAAAGGATTAGGAGTTGTTATATAGGATTTTCTTTGGGGTTGGTGAAAATGTTCTGGAACTAGATCATGATGATGGTTGCAAAACATTATGCAAATTCTAAATACCACTGAATTGTATGCTATAAGATCGTTAAAATGGTGAATTTTATGTTATGTTTATTTTACCACAATAAAAAGATAAGATACCACAAAAAATCCAGATGCCAATATTATAATAAAAGAAAATTGCACAATATGTACAATCTTCCTCATATCCATAAGTTCAAATAATTAACAAAATATTAACAAATAGAATACAGCAATATATAAAAAGGATAATACATTATGTCAACAAAATGAAATGTATCCCTGCGTGCAAGATTGATTTAATATTTGAAAGGCAAGCCATGTGATTTACCACATTAACAAAATAGAGGAAAAACTATATGATCATCTTAATAGATACATAAAAATCATTTAACAAATTTAACACCCACTCAAAAGGTAGCAGGAAACTAGAGATAGAAGAAAACTTTCCTCTGCATAATAAAAGGAAACTAAAAACAAACAAACTTACCATAAGGATCATACTTACGACAAAATGTGTAATACTTCCTTGCAGAGATCAAGAACAAGGCAAGTATGTCTCTTCTAAGTATTTCTATTCAATATGTATTGGAGATTTTTGTCAGTGCAATGGAAGTAAGAAAAAGAATTTATTTAGCAACATTTTTCGTCCTAAAAGATCTTGTGTGTGTGTGTGTGTGTGTGTGTCTATTAGCCATATCACCATGAATATGCCCTATCTCATCTGACCTTACGAACCTAAGCAGGATCAGGCCTGGTTAGTGCTTGGATGGGAGACTTCAAGGGAATACCGGGTGCTGTAGGTTTAAGAAAACATTTTTTTTTAAGAAGAGGAAAAGTAATTGAAAGGCATAAATATCAAGAAGAAATAGTTACATTTATTTCTAGATTACATTATTATTATTGACTAAATATTTATGTCTCCTCCTCAGGAGGAGGAGGCTATGTTGAAGCTTTAACCCCCAATGTGATAGTATTAGGAGGTGGGACTTTTGTGAGGTAATTAGATTTAGATGAGCTCAGGACGGCGAAGCCCTCATGATGGGATTAGTGCCCTTATAGGTACTGCCACCACTTCTTAGAGGAAGAAACATCAGAGTGTCCTCTCTCTGCCATGTGAAGATACAAAGAGAAGGTAGCCATTTGCAAGCCAGAAAGAGGGCGCTCACCAAGAACCAAATCTGGTGATACAGTTACCAGCCTCCAGAACTGAGAAATAAATGTCTAGGTTTTCTTGTTTTCGTTTTTGTTTTTGTTTGATGGAGTCTTGCTCTGTTGCCCAGGCTGGAGGGCAGTGGCACAATCTTGGCTCACTGCAACCTCTGTCTGCCAGGTTCAAGCAATTCTCCCACTCAGCTTCCTGAGTAGCTGGGATTACAGAGGTGCACCACCATGCCTGGCTAATTTTTGCATTTTTAGTAGAGACAGGGTTTCAACATGTTGACCAGGCTGGTCTTGAACTCCTGACCTCAGGTGATCCACCCACCTTGGCCTCCCAAAGTGCTGGCATTACAGGCCTGAGCCATGGCACCCAGCCAATGTCTGTTGTTTGAGCCACCCAGTTTATGGTATTTTGTTTTAACAGCCTGAGCTGCCTTAGACAATGATTGTTTGCAAAGAGAAATCCTAAGCAATCTACCAAAAATACTATTCAAACTAAGAGGTGGATTGAGAAAGGTTGCAGGAAACAAGGTTAATATACAAAAAACAATTATATTTGTATATAATAGTAAATAAAATACTACTATTCTAAATAAATTTAAAAATTATACCATTGCCATAATATATAAAACATAATATAATTAGGAATAAATGTAACAACATATGAACAAAACTCCACACCAAAAACTAAAAAACTTTGCTGTGGGGAATGAAATCAGGCCTCAATAAATAGATATACCATGTTCATAGATTGAAAGTTCAATGTTGTTAAGATGTCCATTGTCCCAGAATTAATATAAATATTCAAGACAGTCTCAATCAAAATCCCAGAAAGTTTATTTTTGTATAAATGTACAAGTTGATTCCTAAATTTACATCAAAATTCAAAGGAGCTTGAATAGCCAAAATAATTTTGAGAGAGAAAAAAGGATAAAATTGAAGCATTCATATGATTTGATTTCAAGATTTCCTATAAAGCCATAATAACCAAAATAGTATAGTAATGAAAAGTATAGACAAATTGATCAATAGAATAGAATAGAGAGCCCGGAAGAAGATTCACATATATACAATCATTTGATTCTGACGAAAGTCATCCAGGCAACTTAAAGAAAGAAGTTTTTTCAACAAATAGTGTTGAAACAACTGTATAAATAGAAGGTGGAAAAGGAACTTTAACCCTTACCTCACACCATACACAAATTTGGCTAGATCATAGACTTAAATGTAAAAGCTAAAACTACAAAAATGGAGAAAAAAAGCACAGAAGACTATCTTCACTACCTGGGGGGTAGACAAAAATTCATTAGATAAGATATAAACAACAATAACAATAGAGAAAAAATAATAACTTAGACTCCATCAACTTTTTTAAATGGTCATCAAAAGGCCTTGTTAATAATATTTATAGGCAAGCCATGGTCTGGGAGAAAATATTTGCAAAACAAATCCTTGATGAAAGGCTAAAAATTATGATATATAAGGAACTCCTACAACTCAATAATAACAGATATTAACAATTCAATAAACATCAAGCACAAATTTGAATAGGCACTTAATGAAGGAACATATGTAAATGTCATAGAATACACATACAAAAAATTGCTCAATGTTATTGGTCTTCAAGGAAATACAAATTATAACCACATGAGATACTTCTACACACCCACGATAATAACTAAAATTAAAAACACTGACAACACTAAATATTGGCAGAAATCTGGAGTAGCCAGAAGTCCCACACATTGATAGTGGGTGTATAAATTAGTACAACCACCCTAGGTAGGTGTCTGAAGTAAACCTTACCAATGACCAAGCAGTTCTACTCCTAGGTAGTATTTACCCAAAGGAGATGAAAATATATGTGCCTCCAAAATACATGTGCAAGAATGCTCATAGAAGTTTTAGTTATAATAGCCCCAAACTGGAAACCACCCCAATGTCCATTAATAAGTGAATTACAAGTGGGATACTCAGCAAGCAAAACTAAAGAACTACTGATACATGCTAAATATGGATGGATTCAATAACATAATGTTGGGCAAACTAAGCCAGACATAAAAGATTACACATGAATGATTGTATTTACAGTCATGCACTGTATAATAATGTCTCAGTCAGTGATGATGGTTTCATAAGATTATTTCATATTTTCACTGTACCTTTCCTATATTTAGCTATGTTTGGATGCACAAATACCACTGTGTTACAATTGCCTATGGCATTCAGTACAGTAACGTGCACTGCATGTTTGTAACCTAGAAGCAATAGGCTATACCAGATAGCCTAGGTGTGTATGTAGTAGGCTATACCATCCAGGTTTGTGTAAGTACACTCTGTGATGTTCATACAATAACAAAATCACCTACCAATGTATGGCTCAGAGCAATTCTCCATTGTTAAATGATGGATGATTGTATATGAAGTTCAAAAACAGGCAAAATGGATCAATGTTGACAAAAATAAGAACATTCATAGCCCATGGTGGGAGTGGAAGGACTGAACTGGAAAAGGGCATTAGGGAACCCCCTACAGTGATGGAAATGTTATCAATCACGCACTTGTCAAAGCCCAAATTGTAGACTTCAGATGTGTGCACTCCAGTGTTTGACATTTTATCTCAATATCTTAAAAGTATTTGTACACACACACACACACACACATCACAAGTATAAGCTGCCTATACTTGCTGCTGTCTCTGTGGCTCTACCTGGCCCTACCCAGTTTCCAGACACATAGCATTCCCAAAGTGTTTCCATACATTTCACTGAGACTTCTAGGAAATAGAGACAGGATTGTGAACTCCATTTCACAAATGAAGAAAATTAGTCACAAATTGTGACTAAATCAACATGTTACAGGGCAGATATCTCTTAGTGGGTAAGAAGTAGTGTTAAAATACTACTTATGTAGTATCACTATCACTACTACTACTACTAACAATAATAGCTAAATTATTTTGAGTAACTAAAATGTATTAGGTCTTGCATTATTTTATTCCATTCAGTGTCTATGCTGGAGGTCATTCATACCAGTTTGCAAAGGTCCATTGTTCAATTTTCCAAAAAAAAAAAAGTGTCAGTGGGTTGTTAAATACATCTACCATTACAAATTAAATCATATAAATTTACAATCAAATAAATTATATTAAAAACAAAAGTTAGTAATTCTTAAAAATCATCACTTTCTAATTATTCTCCTATGATCCATGCTTTTGGGGTTATTTATATCTATTGTAACTTTATAGTGAAAATAGTATGTGCTTGTGTGCTCCTGTGCCTCTCTTCCCCACTTCAGCATTAGTGACATCATGTTGTTTTAAACTGGCCATAGTAGAAGTCTTTTCACCGTGGAAATCAGCAAACACCACACAGCAGGGCTTGATTTATTGTTTTACTGATTATCTGGACTTTAAGAAACTGACGAGAGCTGGGAGCAGTGGTCCACACCTATAATTCCAGCACTTTGGGAGGCTGAAGCAGGAGACTCACTTGAGGCCAGGAGCTCAAGACCAGCCTGGGCAACATAACAAGACCCCGGCTCTTAAAAAAATTTTAAAAATTAGCCATATGGGGTGACACGTGTGTAGTTCTAGCTGCTTGGAAGCCGAGGCAGAAGGATCGCTTGATCTCAGGAGTTCAAGGTGGCAGTGAGCTATGATCACACCATTGCACCCCAGCTTGGGCAACAGAGCAAGGCTGTGTCTCTGGAAAAAAAAAAAAAAAAGAAAGAAAGAAAATGATGTTAATCATAAATTCAACAAGAAGTCTCTTATGCTGACGACAAAAAATTAAATTTTTGATGGATATTTTAGTTGTTTCACTTATATCTTTCTCATTTTAAAAAAACAAAAATACCAACAAATATTCATGTTAGAACTATACTCATTTGTCAATTGCAACTGTAGGTTGTCTATGAATAGCAGAGTTTGACAAATATCAACAAAAGCATTCTTGGAGAATCAACTGGCCATGTGGAATTTATCATAAAAAGAACTGTATACTTTATTATTTGTAAATTCTGTATTACATTCCTTTATATCAGTAGGTTTTATAATTAACTTACATACATACATGCAACTTTTTTATCAAGCTGGTTGTTATACATTTACCAGCACATTATTGATTTAGCCACAACACAAATATATAATAACATATATTATTATAAATGTTTTGTGGAAAAGAAATGGAGAATCAGAAAAATTAATTGACTCGCTCAAGCTCAGAGCTGACTGTCTCCAAAGTCCAGACATTTATTCACCACACAGTAAAAGCAGCTCCCCCAGTACAACTTTCAGAGCCATGGCATTCCATTGCTAGAAGGGATCTTAGAATTCATCTTAGCCAATGTGTCTCCAACTCCCATTTTATAGCCAGGAAAACTGAGTCTGTGAGAAGGGAGAGAGTCTCGCTCAAAGTCAATACCTGGTTGCTGGCAGAGCCAGGACACGTTCTTATTAGGAGCTTCGCCTCTGCCCTAATAGACACCCAGAGAGTATTTCAGTGGCCTCTTTCCCTCCCAGTCCCATTAGCCCCAAGCACTCAGCAGGCCTGGCACAGAGGGGCACCAAAGAAATGTTTACCCAACGCAGCCAGAGTCAATCTTACTGCACATACTCAGGTTAGAAAGGAATATCAAAATATTGTCTCTGAATCAGATAAAATTTCTCCTCCAAGCCTCCATCCAGCAGGCCTGGCCAGAAAATCAGTCTGAGCTATTCTTTGTTCACCTGAGAGACCAGGAGGAATCCTTGGGGCTCAGCAAATGGGAAGGAGGGCACTGTAGTTGTCCCCTTGTCATGGTGGCCCTGTCCCTTCACCAAGAGCCATTCTGAGTATAGCAGTTTCAGTGAGCCACCATTCCCAGGCCATTGGGTTTCCTGGCCACCATTCTGAAGTCAAGTAAGTGGATATTCCCAAACACAAGGCCAGATGCTCACACATGTTCACACACATCTAAACACTGACATAGGCACACAGAGACACACACTGAGAACCTACTCACACCAACACAGACACCACACCAGTCATCCCAAACACACACCTTATAACACACACTGATATGCCAGGCCCCATGCACAAATGTACTAACGTCTATACCGCACACTCACACACAATGACACAAGCACAGATATTTGCTGAGATTCCCACTGAAACAGATAGGCACACTGGCAAAAACACACACACACACACTCAGGCCCTCATCAGAGACACACACTGTGACCCCCAGCCAGGACAGTGACACACACACCGCATTCGCAAGGACACACACACTCCCACACAAGCAGACAGACCTGCCCAGACAGAAGCATGCCTGCCTCGCGACAGCACAGACACACACCCAAGGTTATGTTCACACTCTGACATACCCAGCCTCACGAACAAATGCAGTTGGTTTGCACACCCGGACACCAGCACATGCTGCACACAGACTGAGAAACGTCAGCATGGGTTCTCACACACACGTGCACACATGCCCCACGCCTGCACCCATGGAGCCCGCAGGCGGTCCCGGGCCTGTGCTGTTCCCTGGTCCATGCTGCCACACAGTGGAGAGGCAGCATCCTCCCCGGCACCCTCTCCCACCCTCTCCCACCCCTGCCCCGGCAGTCATGTGAATGAAAAGACAAAAATATAGATGGGGTGGGGGAGGCGGGTAGTGAGGAAGGGAAGGGGCAGAAGATGAAATAATAATACTGCTGGGTTTGTTCATTTCGGTGATAATTAGCGGCGCATTCACACGGCCTCACCGGCCGCTCCCGGCTGGTCCCGCGTGATGGATGCCTGGTGGTGTTAATGCAAATTAGCATAATTTCATTACCGAGGGACCCGTGAAAAGGTTCAATTATAGAGCAATCTCATTAATACCAGGGCTTGTTAAACTAATAGAAAGAGACAGGCCCCGCAGCTCTGAGAGGTAGACATGTGCTCAGAATGCAATTAATGCTGAAACCCCAATACCTGGGCCACACCTCACTCCCTGGGACCTGCCTCGGTGCCCTGCACACTTGGGCTCCTGGAGGAACAAGGGTTCTAGTCTCAGCAGCCTAGATCATGTCAGAAAAGCAGAGCATCCAGCTGGGTCAGCCTTGTCAATCATCTAGTTCACTGTTACAGATGGGGAAACCGATGCCCACAGTGGGGAAGTGGCTCGTCCGAGGTGTGTGGTATAACAGAGGGAATAGAGCAGTAAAGGGGACATTCTGGTGGGGGGAAAGTGATATTCATCCCTGCTTTAGTGCCTGGTTCCATGACACATCACCTGTCAGGAGCTGCTCAACTGTGACTCAGTTTCTCCATTATGACAGAATCCCTTGGGGACACTCAGCATTCCTTCATCTCCCCCTAAAGTTTCTCAAGGCAAATGCACCCGCCTCAGCCCTTTCACCAGCCTGACTCAGCCGCTGTCACCCCCAGCTTCTTGAGATGGGGGCTCTGTCAGAGCCAGGTGAGCTGAAGCCATGGCCCATTTGGGGAAACAGCTTCAGCACCATCCTCTCCATCCCCGCTTCCATCCGACCCCCTTCCCACAGCCAACACCCCAGTCTAGAAACTAGAAAATCTGGAATAAACAGCTCTCGTTGAGGGAGGAGCTTCCTCTCCTCTCTAGACTCTTGCGAGTGGGATGAAGACTGGCACCTTCAACCTTTGGCCTAAGAAGATTTCTTAGGGATGTTAAAATCACCCCCTTATTTGACTTCAGCAAAAAAAATGGGTTGTACCTTAACCACACTCCCCAAAGAACCCTTGGCAATGACCTCATGCCATGGCTCTCTTTCCCGTCCTGGAATTGTACGCACACTGAGCTAGGTCATATGAATTTGCTGTATTTTTTATCACCTCTGTAATATTTGATTTTTTCTGCAATTGTAAGTAAAACACCACACGTCCCAAAATACCCCCAAGCTGGAGAATGACTCACACTGTATATTACTGAACGCATAAAAATATGCAGTGACTCAGAAGGGCCCAGCAGAAGCAACAAACCCCACAAAAGACCCCATTGTTCATGTTTTAAAGGTAAAGGGGAGGGAGCTAAGTGATTGCAAACTCAGAGGACGGATTCAGACTTTGACTGCTGACACTTGTCAAACTGCCTGTCAGTCTTTGGGGTGTTTTGGTTCTCTCCTTTTCTAATGACATAATGAAGCCAGATAATTTCATAAGAAGAGCAAGCCCACTGGAGACCTTCATTTCTATTTCAAAGTGATGATGCGGAAGGAGTGGGGAGGCCACATTAGAAATCCTTGGGCCATACGACCCCAAGAAGCAGAATGTCCCCAGGAAAGCCAGAGGATTTCTGACCAGGCTGATACTCCCTCTCCTTGCAGGGGGCTGTGGCAGAGCCCGGGATGGGAGACAGAACACGAGAGGAAAGCCTGAGTGGAGTGATGGAACATGAGCTCAGAGACTCAAGGCCCAGGGTCCTATGACACTCGTGACTGTCTGGTCCCTGCAGCATGTGATTGGCCACCAGGAGAGGGGGCTTGTAGAGCTGCAGGGAGGGCAAGGGCCTGGAGAGCCTCATCTTACCAAGAAGAGCTTTGAAAGCTTCAGGAGATGCTTCTAGCATTGCATGACCCAGAAACAAAGGGGCAGGTCTAGTCCTCCCAGTTAGAAAGGTAACCACTAAAAGCACCGAAAATTAATAATGGGAGAATGTGGCGGAGTGGAGGGGGTATGAGTGGGAGCAAAATTCCCATCCATCATCTTGGAAAGTCAATAGATAATGTCCAAAACTGATGAATCAGGAAATAGTGGCAGACATGCATTATTTAGAGATATGGGGCACTGGTGTGGAGACAAGACTGGAAGTTAATGTAGAGGCCTCTGGGGAGCAGGCATGGGTGGGGATGGGTGGGGAAGGGGTCTGGCCTATGTTTAATATTTTATTAAAGAGCTTTTGTTTATGCTCCTGATTGTGCCTCCAATTCACTCATTCCCATCACCCTGAATGGTTTTACTGACTCCCTGAGAACTCAGATAGGAGGGCGTGCCTGTGTGTGTGTGCCTATGTGTGTGTGTGCGCACCTTTGCACCTCTGCCATGCATCCCATAAATCACCACTGGGGGGACAGTGACCCAGCCTCTATTCCATCTGGGCCTCAGATTTTCTAATCTGCCTAATGAGAAGCTTGAGTGAGGGCCCTTTCCCTCTGACAGCCTGAGGTTTTATGTTAACAGAATTTAAAGTCCAAAGACCCAGATTCTAATCGCACTTCTGCCACTTCCCAGCTGTGTGTCCTTTAACAAGTCACTCGACCTCTCTGTGTCTATTTTCTTCTCTCTAAAATAAGCAGGCTGATGAGAGCTGTGCACATCTGTGGGGTTGCTGCAGCCACATCCTTGGTTTTCAGCCTCCCTGGACTCTCATGACACACCTCTGCCTCCCCATTCCATCACCTCCGTCCTTCCACTCTGTCTTCCTTTCCCTCGTCTCCTCTCCTACCCACTGGCAAGAAGTAGCCTAAAAGCTCAAACCACAGTGAAGGATCAGGAGATGAAAAAGAAAAAGATTAGGAAGGGACATGGGCAGACGGATGGTAGAAGAAGGGGCACCAAATAGAAGAAGGGGCACCAAATGTGGCTCTGGGTTAGTCAGAACTCTTTGGGCTGAGAGTAACAAAACCTAATTCAAACTGGCTCCAGAAAAAAAAAAAAAAGAGAGAGCGTGAGAGAATTAATTGATTGGCTTATATAACTGGGAGCCAAACACCACCTTCAGGCATGGCTGGATTCAGGGGTTCGAGCAATGTCCTCAAGAACCTGCCTCTCTCTCAACGTCTCCGCTCTCCTCTGCATCAGCTCTGACACCAGGCAGGCTGGTTCCCAATAACAGGAAGGATGGTCCTTCAGCTGCTGATTTCTAAGACCCTCTCTCTCCCCACATCCCTAGCAATCTCCCCAGAAGAAACTCCAATTGGCCATCCTCGAATCACATGTTCAGTTCTGGACCAATCCCTATTTCCAGGCAGGAGAGGTCTCCTGATTGGCCCACAAAAGTCACATGATCTGCCCTGGGGAAGGGAGGCAGGACCCTTGGTTGGCATCCCCCATGGAGGTGGGAAGGAGATTCCCAAAAGAGGCAAAAGGAATAAGCGACAAATACCTGAAGGCCACGTCCAATGCCAAGATTTTCCATTTGGAAATGAGGTCTGGGGAAGGAGGGCAAAGCCTGCATAGGCTGGACCGACAGTGGGAAAAGCAGCAGAGACCTTTGGCAGCCGCCGGGGCTGTGGGTTGGAGTTTGAGGGTGAGGCAGAGCCAGTCTGGAGGCCATGCAGGAAGAAAACACAGTGCAAAAGGACCAGAGGCCCCAAGTGCACCTCACAGTTTAGAGGTCAGAGTCATGCCCCAGCCAGCTCCCGGGTTCCGGCTCCTGGCTCTGATGTCCCAGAGGAAGGCCAGTGGAGCTCTGTTGGCCAGGTCAGCATGGAAGGCTCCAGTTCTCAGGTCCCCAGCACCTGTCACCCATCTTGATGAGGGAGATGAGGAAGGCTCAGGGTTAGGCTCCCACCAGGCCTGCCCCTGATGCTCCAATGAGATACCACCCACCTCTACCCATCCTCCACTAGCCAAAGCGGCAGCTCTTCCTGCCTTTGGCCTGGTGTGGGAGAGGGACCTGATGAACCTGTTCACTGAGCGCTCACTGTCTGCTAGGCACTTTAGTTGCATGATCTCATTCGATCCTTATTCCAAGTTGCATGATCTCATTCGATCCTTATTCCAACTCTGTCTAATTCCCATTTTGCAGATAAGGAAATTGAGGCTCAGAGATGTTAAGAGAGACTAAATAACCTGCCTGTGATCTCACAGGAAGTGCTGACTGCATCAAACTGAAAAGCCTATGCTCTAAACCACTAGGCTTTATTGTATATTTTTAAAAATATGTTTATATTTATCTGCCAAGAAATATTTTTGTAGTTCTTACCAGGGGCCAGGAACTCTCCAAAGCACTTTACATGCATCAAGCCTTTTCATCCTCACATAATTCCATGAGGTCGATACTTTTGCTACCCCCATTTTACAGATAAGGAAACTCAGGCACAGAGAAATCAAGTGACTTGCCCAAGGTCATACAGCTAGTGAGTGGCAGAGCTCTGGCACCTAGGCATGTGGATGCAGAGCCTGAACATTTGCCAGTGCCCGACCATGCTCCTCGGCCGGTTGTGGGGGGGATGCCTCTGATGCCCCTCTGAGTTCAGAGCTAGCCCAGCAAGTGCTATGAGCTTTGTTGAATGGCTTTCGGTCTAGCACAGAAGGTTCTACAGGGAATTCAGCACACTGACTGTCCCAAAGCCCTGAAGTCAGCTTTCCTGAGGAGGCCTGGGACCAAGATTCTCTGGGCCTCCATCTCTTCATCTTTAAAAGGGGCTCAGACTCGGGTCAGAGACGCATTGCTGCACGTGGGCAGAGGGGATGAGAACTGCAGAGGAAAACAGAGACATAGAGGCAAAAAGAGGCATGCAAAGAGGAGAGACAGCCCTGCAGTACCTGGGGGATGCAGGCAGCCCTGCCACCACCGCCAAAGCACGATGAGGCGAGTCTCCCAGCTGGGCAGGAGAGGGAGGCAACCCGAGGCTTTGGCAGCCCAGCTCACTGTGCGTTCCCACTGACCCCCTGCCAGCTGGCCTTGAGCACATTGTGTGGAGACCTTGAGGAGCCCACAGAGCTTTCGTCCCTCCAGGACTGAAGAGAATGGGGAGTGGAGTGGACATTGCTTGGAGATAAAGATACGGCCTCATACCAAACATGATCCCAAATTCAGTCGCTGTCCCTGACCCCAAGACTGCCCTTCCAGAACAGAAAAGCCCTTCTTGCCATCAGCCCTACTCTTACACCTGCTCTGGCTCCCAGGTCCCCCAGCAGAAGATCTGCACATCCCAGCCAACATTCCTGGCCTCCACTGCTTCTCCTTAATACCCCACCACTTCTCTACACTCAGCCAATGTGCCCACACCGCCGCGATGCATACTTTGATTCAGTCCATGCCCTACACACAGAACACCCTTCCCACCACCACTGACCCAAGTTTGATCTGTCCTTCAAAGCCTGGCTCCAGTGTGGGGCTGCCCAGCCTTTCCCACCACTCTTACCCCAGACTCCTCCCTGCATGCTTCCTCTCCCTCACATTCCCCAGCCTCACTTCCCCCAGCTCTACTTCTTCAGCAATCTGTTCCCCTACACCCAGCCATCCACGAAGCCTGCTAGGGCTCCCCTTTTGTGCTTCAGTTCCCACATCTGCATATGTGAACAAGGTGAGTATTTACATCACAAGGTGGCAGTGAGGGTTACAATTAGAGAACGCAGATAAAGTGTTTAGAACAGAGCCTGGGACTTGGTAAGAACTCAGTGAATGTTGTGTTGTTGTCATTAGTGCTATCTAGGAGGATATGGCAAGCTGTATTTTCCGAAATATTTTCAGTCCCATGTGGTCTCGGAGAGAACATCATCACATCCCATCAAGGATTGGAAAGGCCCTGTGTGTGGCTTTTGCCTGTAATCCCAGCACTTTCAGAGGCCAAGGCGAGAGGATTGCTTGAGCCCAGGAGTTCGAGACCAGCCTGAGCAACATGGGGAGATCCCATCTTACAAAAATATAAAAAAGGAAAAAGAATTGGAGGAGTTACAGTCTATTTCTATTTCCTTAAAACTCACTAAGAAAGAAGTCATGCTATGGGACTTCTAAGGCTAGGACATAGATACAGCTTCTCTCCCTCTCCCTCTCCCTCTCTCTCTCTTTCTCTTCCCCTCACTTTTTCTCCCCTTCTTCTTACCCTTGGAACCCAGGCTCCACATTGTAAGGAAGCCCAGTCACATGGACAGACCATATGGGTCCAGCTGGCTGCCCAGCCAAGGTTTCGGCCAACAGCCAAGATTACCCACAGCCACGTGTATGAATGAGCCTTCAAATGAGTCCAGCACCCAGCAGAATAATGTCCCCTCCCATCTCACAAAGATCTCCATGCCCTAATTCCTGGAACCTGTGAATCTGCTACATCACATGGCAAGCAGAGCTGGCAGATGGAATTTAGGGTGTGGAGCTTGAGGTGGGGAGGGCAGCCTGGATTACACAGGTGGGCCCTATCTAAGCACATGAGCCCTTATACAAGCAAAGAACATTTCCTCGGCTGCCAGACAGCTGGCAAACAGAATTGGAGGGGCAGAGAGATGTAATCAGAAAGGGCAGAAGAGACTTAAAAGGAAGAGAGGCTCGACCTGCTGTAGCTACCTTTGAAAATGGAGGAATGGGGCTCCAAGCAAAGGGATGCATGCTGCCTCTTCACTGGAGTACTGCCAGCAAGAAGACGGCCCAGCAATTGCAAGGAAATTAATTTTCCCAACAGTCTGAATGAGCAAGAAAATGGACTCTCCCCTGCCACGCTCTGAGTTCAGCCTTGTGAGATTAAGCAGATACCCACTCAAGCCCACAGGACGTCCAACCCATAACAATTGTAAGATAATAAACTGGGATAGTTTTAAGTCTCCAAGTTTGTGGTAATTTGTCACAGCAGCAGTTGAAAATACAGCAGCCATCAAGGTTTCCTTCTGAGGCCCTCGACATCAGGGAACAGAGACAAGCTCTCTTCCCACTCCTGACCTGCAGAGGGGGTGAACAAATGGCTGTTTTCTGCCTCCAATTTAGGTATTACGCAGCTCTAGTAGCTGAATCGCGGGCTTCCAACCCCTTTCGCAGAAGGAACTGCTGTGTCCTCTGAAATCACTAAGCCACAGTTTCTTCACCTGTAAAATAAGAATATGGACCATAAAAGAGGCAACTTGTATGTGCTGCTATAAAAAGGCACCAGGCTGGACTTTTTAAGTGAAGGATTGATGATCAACGTACATCGTGCGATTCCATTTTGTGAAATGAAAACCCTTTGTTGCCACAATGAGATACCACTTCACACTCATTAGGATGGCTGTTATCAAAAAAGTAGAAAATAACAAGCACTGGAGAAATTAGAACCTTTGCACCTTGCTAGTGACAATGAGAAATGGTTTGGCTACTGTAGAATATGGTACATAAGTTCTAAAGATATAAAACATAGAATTATGTGGATTTATTCATTCCACTTCTGGGCATATACCCAAAAGAATTGAAAGCAGGAATTCAAACAGATATCTAATACCCCTATGTTCACAGCAGCGTGGCAAGCAGTGCTGGCAGATGGAATTTAGGGTGTGGACCTTGGGGTGGGGAGGGCAGCCTTGATTACACAGGTGGGCCCTATCTAAGCACATGAGCCCTTATAAAAGCACATGTAGCTTTTTATTACAGTAGCCAAAAGGTGGAAACAACTTAAATGTCCATTGATGAATGAATGGGTTTTTTAAAATGTGGTATATCCAGACAATCGAATATTATTCAGCCCTATAAAGGAATAAAATTCTGATACATGCAATAACATGGATGAATCTTGAAAACATTATGCCAAATTAATAAGCCAGACACAAAAGGACAAATATTATATGATTCCACTTACAGGAGGTACTGAGAGTAATCAGATTCGTACATATAGAAAGTAATGGTCATTGCCAGGGGCTGGGAGAGAGGGGAATGGTGAGTTATGATTAAATGGAAATAGAGTTTCAGTTGGGGAAGATGAAAAAGTTCTGGAGAAGGATGGCAGTAATGGTAAAAATAGTAAATTGTATGTTATGTCTATTCTCCCACGCTATTTTTTAAAACCCTTATGTGCACATATTGTTTGTGCTTGTATTGTAGAAAGTTGAAAAGGATGCCTTCAACATTACTCAAGATAGTCACTATAAGGGGTAGGGGCATGGAACAGGAGGCAGGAATTCCACTTTTTACTTTATATACCTATGTGCTCTCTAACCATCTTACAAGGAACAAGCATTAAATTTGCAATAATCATATAAATCAATGTGTATTTTTCAATGGTGACAGCAACACTCACCTCAAAGAGATAATATGAGGATTAACATTCTCACTGTAGGCTGGGCACAGTGACTTACGCCTGTAATCCCAGCACTTTGGAAGGCCGAGGCAGGTGGATCACAAGGTCAGGAGTTCGTTGACAAGCCTGGCCAACAGCAAAACCCCATCTCTACTAAAAATACAAAAATTAGCCAGATGTGGTGGCACACGCCTGTAGTCCCAGCTACTCGGGAGGCTGACGCAGGAGAATCGCTTGAACCCGGGAGGCGGAGGTTGCAGTGAGCTGAGACCGCACCATTGCACTCCAGCCTGGTGACAGGGCGAGACTCCATCTGAAAAATAAATAAATAAATACAATAAAAATAAAAAAAAACCTCTCTCACTGTAAGAAAAGCACCTACCCAGGCCTGGAGTGGAGTTCTCACATGAAAAATATAAAAATCCCTTCCCTTCCTTTTTTCTGTCCTGAGAATGTGCACACTGTACAGAACAACCCACCAGAGAGTTGAGGCTGGAGCTGTCCATCTCACTGTCCACATCCCAGGAGGCCCAGCCCAAGCCTAGTAATCCCATCTGATCATGACCCTGGGAACCCCTCAGCATCTCTGCAATTTAGCAGGAGTGTTCATTCTTGAGTGTGGGGAATGAAAACGTGACCCTTTCTAGGTGGTCACATTATTAGGGGCAACAATTGCTGCCTTCTGGATCATTCCCCAAAACCAGAAAAGCTCTGAAAAGATCATTTCAGTCATCCCTCTGTCCTCTTGCCCTGATGCCCTCAACCACAAACAAACAGAATTCCTTTTACTCTTCCCTTTGCATGTGTCATAGTACTTTTCACCTCCTGGAAGTTCTTCACAATGTCTAATCCAAATCTCTCATGCTGCTGCCCACAAAAGTCTTTGCTTTTATAAACTAGTAGCCCCTGCCTAGCAGAAAAGAAACTTTACAGATGTTCTTCCCATTAGAACTAGAGCCTGTTCCATGCATACCACCTAAGAAGCATAGCAAATATCTTCAGTTCAGCAGTGTATTAGTCAGGGCTCTCCAGAGAAAGAAGCAATAGTGTGTGTGAGTGTGTGTGTAGATAGATAAAATAATTTATTATAAGGAACTGTCTCATACAATTATGGAGATGCACAAGTCCAAATCTGCAGTGTGGGCCGGCAGGTGCAGCCAGTGGTGCTGATGAAGTCCTTAGGCAGTCTGCTGGACAATTCTTTCTTACTTGGCAGAGGATCAGCCTTTATTTCCATTCCATTCTTCAACTGATTGGATGAGGCCCATCTACATTTATACAGGCCAGATGACTGTACTCGGTCTACCAATTTAAATGTTAATCTCATCAAGAAACACCCTCACAGAAGTATCCAGAATATATTTGACTGAATATCTAGGCACCCCGTAGCCCAGTCAAGTTGACACATAAAGTTAACCATTACAAGTAGGTAGAGTATGGGTTGCCAGCCATCCGAGACAGTGATATTGATCAAGCTGACAACATGGCACATGGAGTGCCCCTAATCACCAGCCCTGCCTCTGGGCCCATAAAACCAAGAGCTGTACCTAACATGGGGTAGATGTCAATCTGGGGTTAGCCGGATCCCCATCCTAGGTAGAGCTTTCATCCCCTGTAAGTGCAGCCCTTTCTGATGAGCCCATACCGATCACCCTTTTGGCTTCTGTTTCCATCAACAGCCTGTTTTTCTTCTGTCAGAGCCTGTTTCTGAGGCTGTGCAGACCCCCACTCTCCTCTTTAACTAAACACCCAATGGTTAAGAGTATAGGTTGTAGAGAGAGGGAGTGAGGATTCAAAAGGCAGCTCTACCACGTATGGCTTTGCAATATTAAGAAAGTTCCTTAACCTCTCTGTGCTTCAGTTTTCATATTTATAAATTGGAAATAAGTAATAGTGGCATCCACCTCACAGAGTGTTATGAGAAATCAATGAAATAATACATATATTGTGCTTATACAAGGAACCTCATTAATAGTAAAGCATGAATAAATATTTACTGAGTGAATCATCATCATCCTCCTCATTGAATTGGCCCTTACACACCAAAATGAATCACTACAGTTTTACATAACAAAGCCAGCAGTATACTACTCCATTGGTCTTTTCAACAATTCCAAGAATAAATATAGGCGATTTTCTTAGAAAAACCCCAAAGCTCAGAAGAAAAATAATTTTTCTATGATCAAAAAAGTTTATAATATAAAAATTAAAACTTTTATAGAGCATCAGATCACATGGTCAATTTAGACCATAAAAGAGTCAAGAAAATATGCACAATACAAAGAAAAAAGGTTAATATTTATGATATATTAATGAACTGTTACCAGTAGAAGAATTATTTTTTAATTTTAAATTGAGATAAGGACACGAATTAGCAAATCACAGAAAACCAAATTCAAAAGGTCAAAAAACACATGAAAAGATGTTCAAATTCAGGGCTATACAAATTGAAATAACACTGAGATATCATTTTTCATCTGCCAGACTGGCAAAAATATTAAGTAACATCTACTGCCAAGGAGATGTGGGAAAATGAGTACCCTTGTTCAAAACCAGGGTAAATGGGAAGTATTTTAGGCTTTTTGGAATGCATTCCAGCAACAGCCATTAGAATGTAAAAATACATATATCCTTTGACTTGAAACTCTCTCCCTTGGAAATGTGTCTTATAAAAATTAAAACCCTGGTACCTGGGAATAGATATGTGCTTGTCATACAGTTTTTCACCAGAGTAGGAGATGCCTATCAAAAGGCAAATGGATGGATAATATTAATGTTATACAGACACTAAAAAGAATGTATTAGAGCTATGCCAAACAGAAGGGAATTTCCTCAAGATACTGATGAGTAAGAAAAGCAAAAAGCAGAAAAGTATGTACAAAATGATCCATTTTTGTAAAAGAAACAACAACCTAAAAACTCCAAATTCATAAAGATATGTAAATATTTGTGTGCATGAAATAAAAATTATGAACAACATAAGGGCAAAAAATAGTGTCTGCTATCTTAAATACATATTTACATATATAAAAGTAAAAACATGGTCTCTCTAGAAGGATAACCACCAAAATGGAAGAATCATGGTCTCTAGAGAATTGAAGCAGGAGAGTAGTTAAATGACCTTCAGCTTTATTCATAATACCTTATTTCGTTGAAGAAAAAAATACTGAAAGCAAATATGAGAAATGTTAATGGCTGAATGGTGCGAGTAGGGATGTTTGTTACATTATTCTCTGAAATAACAATAAACTGAAATAAAATTGAATACAGATTTGTTGTATAGTGAGATATCATCAAAAGCTTTCGTTCTCAGAGCAGTCCATGGATCTATCATGTACAGCTTCCCCACCTGTACCATGGGCATACATGACTACATTCACAAATTGCTGAGAGGGTCAAATGAGAGAATACATGTAAAAAGACCCAATAGTCAGCCAATGCCAGTCAGTCCTGCCTCCCCAGACACTTGGGTAGATGTTTGCAAAGATGCTTTGGTGCTCTTCCCAATGGGGGCAGCTGATAATTTGGCCCAGGCTACTGTAGCACATGGGAGCCTAGATGGTTGATCTGAACTCTGGGGGGAATTCTAGGAAGATTATAGGCAGAGGGAACATCACAAGAAAAAACACTACAGACCAATATCTCTTACAAATATGCATGTAAAAATCTTCAACAAAAATATTAGCAAACCAAGTACCCAACATATAAGAAAAATTATATACAATGATCAAGTGGGATTTATTCAGGAATGCTAAGTTGATTTTCAGCATCTGAAAATCAATTATCATAATACATCATATAATAGAATAAAAAACAAAAATCACAAGATCCTCTCAAATTGCACAGGAAATCCACTTAACAAAACCCAACACTCTTTCATGATAAAAAAAAAAAAAACACTCAAGAGACTAGGAATGGAAGGAAACTCCCTCAACCTGTTACAGGGCATCTACCCAAAAATCTACAGTTAATGTCATACTTAATGGTGAAAGACAGTATGCTTTCCCCTAAGATCAGGAACCAGACAAGGATTTCTGCTTTCAATACTTCTATTCAACATTGTACTGAAGTTCTTAGATGTAAAAGAAATAGACAACATTCAGAATGGAAATGAAAAAGTAAAGCTATCTCTATGCACAGATGACGTGATCTTGTATGCAGAAAATGCTAAGGAATTCACTAAAAAGCTATTAAAATGAATAAATGAATTCAGCAAGTTGCAGGACATAAGATCAATACATAAAAATCAATTTGTATTGCACTTGTAATGAACAATTTAATAAATGACATTTTAAAAACAATTGTATTAACAACAGCACCAAAAAGAATAAAATGCTTCGGAACGAATGTAACAAAAGAAGCACAAGATTTGTACCCGAAAACTACAAAACATTGTTGAAAGAAATTAAAGAAGATCTAAATAATTGGGAAAACATCCCATGTTCATGATCAGAAGACTTAACATTACTTAGATGATGATACTCCTCAAACTGATCTACAGATTCAACACAATCCCCTTCAGAATCCCAGATAACTTCTTTATAGAAATTGACAAGGGGATTCTAAACTTCATATAGAATTTCAAAGGACCACAGACAGCTGAAACAATCTTGGAAAAGAAAAAAGAAGGTAGACTCACACTTCCTGACTTCAAAACTTATTACAAGCAACAGTAATCAAGGACAGTGTGGTCCTGGTATAAGGACAGACATATAGATCAAAGGAAGAGAATTGAGAATCTATAAGTAAACTTATACATCTATGGTCAACTGATTTTTAATGAAGGTGCCAATACCATCCAACGGGGAAAGAACAGTCTTTTCAACAAATGGTACCGGGACAACTGGATAGCCACATAAAAAAGAGGGAAGTCGGACACTTACCTCACACTATATATAAAAATTTAGGCCCGGTGCAGTGGCTCACACCAGCACTTTGGGAGGCCAGGGCGGGCAAATCACCTGAAGTCAGGAGTTTGAGATGAGCCTGGCTGACATAGTTAAACCCCGTCTCTACTAAAAATAAAAAAAAAATTAGCCGGGCATGGTGGTGGGCTCCTGTAATCCCAGCTACTCAGGAGGCTGAGGCAGGAGAATCACTGGAACCCAGGAGGCAGAGGTTGCAGAGAGCCAAGATAGCACCACTGCATTCCAGCCTGGGTGACAGAACGAGACTCCGTCCCCTGCCCAAAAAAAAAAAAATTAACATTGGATCAAAGACCTCAATGTAAGAGCTAAAACTATAAAACTCTAAGAAGAAAACACAGGAGTAAATATTCATGACCTTGGATTTGGCAATGCCTGACCCTTCTCACTGTCAAGGAAGGCCCTGTGATAACTGTGCCCTGGCACAGTACATGACACATGGTGAGAACTGAGAGGAGATAATGTTGGTTTTCCCAACATTTGTTGGGTTAAATACATTTGTTGAATGAATTAATGAATGACTTCTCTACCAAACCCCAAGTGGAACTGAAGCCAAGCCATGCACATGCGTGCGCACACATGCACACACCCACACACACAAAATCTGTGCTATGGGCTGAACAAGGTCCTGCTGAAATCCCTTTCTCTCTTCATCTTCCCTCCCCACTCCCTTCCTTAGACTCCACCTGACAAGACCCAGTGCAGATGTCCGCTCTTTCTGGAAGTCTTCTCCTATCAGTCAATGATTCACTGAACAATCAATCACTGGGCATCTGCTCCAGGCCAGGCCCTGAGCTGGGTCCTGGCAACACACAGCAGGACAGATGTGGGCCCTAAGCTTACAGCACTCACAGTTGCACAGGGGCCATGGACAGGAGCTTTGACCTTTCCTCCCAGATACACGCTCTGCTCTGAACTTTCAGGGAGGCACCACACACCACCTCCTACTGGAGCGGTCAATGAAGTGGCTGATTTGCCATTTGACTGAGGTACAAAGAGGCCTCCTGTGCCACCCAGTTAGGAGGGAGCAGAGTGGACCCCCCACCAACCCCAGGACTCCACCTGCCTTGGTTGTTCAATACTCATTTACCTATACAGGACCATTCTCGTGAAAACTTGAAAGTTTGTTTCTCCATGACAAAAAGTCCCCAGAAAGAATGCCAACTGCTAATGCTGATGGTAGGAATGAAGAGAATACAAGAAGGAATACAAAGAGAAGCAGTTTAAGAAAGTAAACAATGGGATAAATTAAGCTACAACCTATGTTAACCTGGGCTTGAGCAATGTTATGTCCACATCGCTTGAAATGGGAACAGGGAAAAGCAAATCATGAGACTGTTTCAGAAAGGGCTCCACATATGAGCAGGTGACTCATCAAATAAAAAGGAAAACTTTAGGCAAAGTTTAAAAGTGACAGAGCTTATTTTAATAACACGATTAAATCTTTTAGTGATGGAAGCAGGCACTTAGACGACCCCCTAATATTTTTCTCCTTGTGCATGGGAGACGGGGGAAGGAGACATGATACACTAGAATGTTGTATTCAAAGTGGGGGGTCTGAGAGTGTCTTGAGATCCATCCTTCCTGAAGAGGTATGGGGTCAGTGAAAACACCTGATGAACAGATATTCACAGCAGTGTTGGCTGAAGCAGCAAAGAATTGGAAAACATTCAAATGTCCAAAAACTCAGAGCCCCTCTAAGCCATCAGGGGTGCATTTACCCCATGGAATATATGCAGCCTCTAAAATAAAGGTCTTACGTATTTGATAGAAATGTGTCCTCTTGAAAGTATTATTTTTAGAGATGAGGTCTCACTGTATTGCCCAGACTGGTCTCAAACTCCTAAGCTCAAGTGATCCCCCCACCTCAGCCTCCCAAAGTGCTGGGATTATAGGCATGAGCCATCCTGCCTGGCCCTGGTAGTTTTTGAAGTGGAGAAAAAAACAGGATACAAAATGCTGTCTGGCTGAAAACACAACTGCAAAACCATACATTCAGGAAGACGGACACAAAAGCATGGGACAAGGCCTTAATTTTAGGGGAATTGCAAACGACTTTTTTTTTGCCTTTTATTTTTATGGCTGTTGCTACGATATTGTTTGCACAATTAAAAATGCTGAAATCAAAGCCAAGCCATTTAAGAATAGTTATAACTCTGATTTCTCCAGTGACATTTAAATAATCACTTACTGAGCATGGACCATCAAGTCTGTGACTGGCCCTATGATGGGGTTTTAGGATTCCAGAGACAAACAGGCTGAGTACAGTGGCTCATGCCTGTATCCCAACACTGTGGAAGGCTGAGGCAGAAGGATTGCTTGAGTCCAGGAGTTCAAGACCAGCCTGGGAAGCATAGTGAGATCCTGTCTCAAAACAAAAAGAAAAACAAAACAAAAAAAAAACCAGCCAGGCGTGGTGGAACACACCTACTAGAGAACCAGCTACTCAGGAGGCTGAGGTGGAAGGATCACTTAAGCCCAGGAGTTCGAGGTTTCAATGAGCAGTCACACCACTGCACTCCAGCCTGGGTGACAAAGAAAGAACCTGTCTCTAATTTAAAAAGAGAGAAAGAGAGAGAGAGAAAAAAAGACATGGATCCTGTGCTTAAGGAACTCACATTAAGGGATGGAAAGAGGAGGTAGAACCTGAACAGATCATCACAACATGGTAGAAAGGCTTTGAGCAAGATGGTCACAGAAAATAGGAAGGATAATGTTAAGAATGACAGTGATGGTAACAATGTCCAACATTCTTGTAGTACTGTATGAGGCAGGATAAACCAGGTTATGCTGCAGTAACAAGCCCACAATTTTCATGGCTTAAAACAGCCAAGTTTTATTTCTTGCTCATGCTACTTGTTCATTGCAGGTTGGCACTGGAGGAAGGGTGGGAGGAAACGCTGCCTATTATAGTTACTCAAAGACCAGGGCAAATGAAGCAGCCACCATCTCAAAAGCTGATGGTCACTGTGCCACAAAGAAAGAGAACTCAGGGGGTATCTTATACCTGCAGTTAAATAATCTGGTCTAGGAAATGACTTCCATAATTTCTGCAGATAATTCATTGGCCAGGGCTAGTACCATTCCCCTAGCTTCAAGGAGAGTAAAAAGTGCAATTCTACCACATTTGTGCAAGTCAGGGAGGCAGAAATATTTAATAAACTGCATTAATAACTATCATATATATTTGCTACTTCAGGTACCACCCAAATATGTTACATAAATTAGTTTGTTTCATTCAGATAACAATCATAGGAGGCAGGGACTATTATCCCCATGATGCAGTTAAGCAAACAGAGGTCCAATGTACTCAACATTATGTAATGTACCCAAGGCCACAGAGTAAGTGTTACAGCTGGAATTTGAGCCCAGGACTCAAGCTCCAGACCCATGTCACTCTATCAGATGGACTCAGGAGAAGAAGACCTCTTGGCCTCAGGGCAGGAAGGTGATCTGGAGAGGTATATTGGAGCCAGAGGTCACAAAGCCTCACCATGGCCGGGACACACACTCCGCCATCTTAAAGGATGTTCTCACAAAAGACCAGCATTCTGCCAAAAGTGCATTCCTTGAATATAATCACAAGGAAACTATCAGACAGATCCAGGTGGAGGAACATCCAACAAAGCAACTTCCCTGAACCACTAGCAATTCCAATGTTGTGAATGACAAAGGGGAGAGCAGGACATGGGGGCTCAGGCACTGTTCCAGGTGAAAGGGGTGTGAATGCCACTCTTGGCTCTCGGCTGCATGTTATATCTGGGCTGGGGGTGGATCCAGCCTGGGCAAGATAGCAAGACCTTGTCTCTACAAAAAAAAAAAAAGGTAATTAGTGGGGTGTGGTGGCACCTGCCAGCTACTCAGTAAGCTAAGGCAGGAGGATCACTTGAGACCAAAAGTTCAAGGATGCTGTGAGCTATGATCACACCACTGCACTCCAGCCTGGGCAAGAGAGTGAGACCCTGTCTCAAATATATGTCTATATTTGGGAGGAAAATGCCTTAGAGGTCTTTACTGGAATAATTGGCAAAATTTGAATATGAACACTACATTAGATAACAATAAAGTCAGTGTTAACTTTCCTAAGTTTCATCATTATACTGTGGTACCTAAGAGAAAGTGCTGTTCTCAGATATCCTCTGAAGTGTGTAGGTGTGAAGGGTCATGATATTTGTACTTTCTCTCAAAGGCATCAGCAATCATCCTAATAATATATGCATGTAGAAGGAGACAGAAAGAAATGTGACAAAATGCTAACAATTGTTGAATCTAGGTAATTGTAGCTGGGCATTCATTGTACTATCCTTGCAACTTCAGATAGACTTGAAATTTTTCCCCCAAAAAAAAGGTATTTTTAAACTAAAAGTGCTATCTGCCTTCTGTCCTGCTTATGCTGTGTGTGTACGTGTGTGTGTTTGTGTGTGTATATGAGTGTGTGTGAGTGTTGTGCCCACCACCCAGTTGGTGACATGGGCTAGGCAGTCCTCATCTTCCGGCCTCCCCTTTGAAAACTGGCTCATCCTGTACAGGTTGGCCCTAGACGGTTCTCAGTGATGTGACCACCAGCTCAGACCTTGTCACTTGTCACAGACTCCTGCTTCCATGAAACTGCTCATGAAACTGCTCTGGGTACAGGGCCATGTCTTTTCCTCCCCACTTCCCACCAGTTTCTTCAAACCTGGGGCTGTCTTTCCCCTCCTTGAATCTTCAAGGGAGAGATTGGAGCCCCTGCCTCAACAATGCGTAGCCCCCTGTGCCCAGTGATACCACACCCTCCTCAAGGTGAACTAATTCCCAGCCCCTCAGGCAAGAAGCAACCTCTCCTTCTCCCCACATCCAGAGGACCCCAAGGCAAGCAAGGCAGAGGCCAATAGCACACAGACCCACACGCACTCCATGTTTCTTCCCCTTAGACTTGATTTCTTCTACCACCAAGCATGAGGGTGAGACCCAGTCTCCCTCTGCTCCTCTGGCCCCTTCTCTACCCACAAAATCCACTGGGGGTCTGAACTGGTTCAGTATAGATGTGCAAATATGTGGCCATGTGCTCATGTGCAAACAAGTGTCTAGCCAAGTAGGAGCCGCGCATCAATTATCTATTGCCACAATAATGATTTATAGCAAACTGGCCCCAATTCGGTGGCTTATCTAACAACTATTTATTATTGTACACAAGACTACAGGTCAAACGGGCAGTTCTTTAATCTAAGCCAGGCCCGATAGGACTCCATAAGGCATCTGTGGTCAGCTGCAGTAGTGCTGATGGCTTTACTGATCTCACTCTGGCTAGGACGCCTTTGCTGACTCTTCTCTGCTCCACAGGGTCTCTCATCCTCTAGCAAGCTAGCCCAGGCTTGTTCTCAAGATGAAGACAAAGTTCACAAAGGAGAGAGCTGGGCACGGGCACATATCACTTCTAATGTATTCTGTTGGCCAAAACAACTCAGTTCAAGTGGTGGAAAAATAAACAGATTCTCTTGATGGGAAAAGTTGCAAAGTTACACTGCCCTGGAGGGAGAGCAGGGAAGAAAACTGGAGCCAATTTTGCAATTAAATTTTGCAAAATATACAAAAAAAAATGTGTGTGTCCATGAGTCTGCCCACCTAGGCTTTTGGGAGGTGCATGCACATGAGAAATAAAGCAACTTCACTTTTACCACATGGCACGTAGCAGATGGCTCACATTCAGAGATTGTTGGCAATGGGCTCTTCTGCCCCCCAAACACCTCTAAGAGGGAGACTACTATCATTAGTGGCAGCACTAGCTAGAAATTCCTTGCAAAGTTTCTTCCTAGACCCAATGCTTAGCACAGTCATAGAATGAATTAACCTCTAGTAACCCTGCATGCCAGACTGGCTAATAATTTGTGAGGCCCAGTGCAAAATGAAAATGCAAAGTCCTTTATTCTAAAATTGTTAAAAATTTCAAGACAACTGTCAAGAGAATAAGAAGGCAAGCCACTGACTTGGAGAAAATGTTTGAAAAAGACACGTCTGATAAAAGACTAGCATCCAAAATATGCAAAGGACTCTTAAAACTCAAAAATAAGAAATGAACAATTCAATTAAAAAATTAGCCAAAGACTCTGACAGATACCTCGTCAAAGAAGACACACAGATGGCAACTAGCCTATGAAAAGATGCTCTGCATCATGTGTCATCAGGGAAATGCAAATTAAAACTATGAGATACCACTATGTGCCTGTTAGAATGGCCAAAATCCAGAACAGTGATAGCACCAAATACTGGTGAGGATGGAGTCAATAGGGACTCTCCTTCATTGCTGTTGGGAATGCAAAGTGTCCAGGCACTGTGGGAGACAGTCTGGCAGTTTCTTAGAAAACTCAGCATACCATTACCATACAACAATCAATTGTACTCCTTGGTATTTGCCAAAAAAAGTTGAAAACTTATGTCTGTCCCAAAACCTGCACACAGATGTTTATACCAGCTTTATTCATAATTGCCAAAATTTGGAAGCAATCCAGGTGTCTGTCAGCAGCGAATGGATACATAAACCATGGTACATCCAGACAACAGAATATTACTCAGCACTAAAAAGAAATGACTTCCCAAGCCATAAAACAACATGGAGAAACCTTAAATGCATGTGACTAACTGAAAGAAGCCAATCTGAACAGGCTCCATATGGTATGATTTCAACTCTACGACATACTGGAAAAGGCAAAACTGTGGAGAGAGTAAAGAGGTCAGTGATTGTCAGGAGTTGGGGTAGGGAGGGATGAATATACAGAGCACAGGATTTTTAAAGCAGTGAAACTCTTCTGTATGTTATAATGATGAATGCATGTCATTATATATTTGTCCAAATTCATAGAATGTATAACACCCAGAGTGAACCTCATGTAAACTACGGAGTCCAGTGATAATGATGAATCAATGTAGGTTCACTGATACAAATGGACCCCTCTGATGGGGATGCTAATGGGGGAGGCAGTGCATGTGTAGGGTGGGGTGTATACGGGAAATCTCTGTACCTTCTGCTCTGTTTTGTTGAAACCTAAAACTGCTCTAAAAATACAGTCTCTAAAAAATTTCAAGACAGTTACATTAAATTAAGGGCATTAAACTAAGCACGGGGCCTGCATGGGTCACACTCACATGAAGCTGGTCCTGTCTGCTGGGTCTCCTCACCTGGCCTGACCCTGGCCATCACACCCAGGCAGTGGGAGCCACCACACAGTCACTACTGGGCCCACCTTCATTCATTCATTTATTCATTCAATACAGATTTACTGCGTGTCTATGACACTCCAGGGACTGTGCTCAGTGCTGGGGACATAGCAGTGAAAATACAAGTCCCTGCTCTCACAGAGCTCAAATTCCAGAGGGAGAGACAAACAATAAACAAGATAAATCAATGTATCATCTATTGGACAGTGAGCAAGGCAGAGGAGATGTATGCAATGTGGGGTCCAGGGTAGGGGGTGAAATCATAACTGCAGAGGTTAGGGGAAGTATCACTGAGAAGGTGACTGTTGAGTAGAAGTGGGGGACTGAGTCATGCCCAGTGACTGGGAGGCAGAGGCAGGTTCCAGAGAAAGAGGAGAGTGGAAGCAAAGGCTAGGAGGCAGCAGCATGGCTGGAGTGTTCAGGGAACTGCAAGGAGGCTGCTGTGGACACAGGGGAGGGAGAGAGAGGGATGGAGGGGGAGGCGAGGTCGGTGAGGAAGGCAGGGCCAGACCACATGCGGCCTCGCCAGCCATGGCAAGGAATTTGGTTTTTACTCCAAAGAGAAAGAGGAAGCCAGGGAAGTTTTGAGCAGAAGAGTGACCTGGCCTGACTCCTGTTTCTAAAGGATCAGCCTGGCTATTGAGTGGAGGACAAGTGGGGATGGGGGACACGGAGAGGCCCCCTAGGAGATGCTGGCCTTCCCCACCACCCGTCATCTCGCACAGGCCATTGGCCCAGTGGCAGCACCCGGGACTCTCCACCCCCGGGCTTTTGCAGCAGGTTCTCAGGCAGCAGGAGGTGTTGGGAATTAACACCCCCAGGGAACAGCCCTCAGCCAATGACAAATGGAGTTGAAGAGAAGACCTCAGCTTCCCCACCTCCAGGTGGGACAATCCCAAAGTATGCCCCACAGTGCCACCCCAAGATCCCTAGCAGGACTGCACCCTAGTTGCCCACAGCTGTCACCTGCTTGGTGACGTACCCTGTGTGCGTTCCTTCCCTCCTCTACCACTGCTTCCTGGGACCACCTCCGGGAGAAAGCACTTGGGGGAAACTTTTGTCTGAAGATGTACTTCTGGGAGAACTTTCGCTAAGAGGGAAGTATGGCCATAACGTAAATGACTAGAAGATGGCTCAGATGGTGGTTGGCATCACACATAGTAAGAAGGGATTCTGGCTACATTAGGAAGGGATTTACAGATGAGCAGGAGGTGGGGTCGGCAGGCTCGGGGCACCTGTCTTCACCTCCCAAGCCAGGTGCCCAGACCTGAAAGCACTCAGCCTCCAGAAGCACACGAGGCAGGACTGTGCCCTGACCACAAGCCCTGGGCTCTGGGCCGCCAGCCCGTGTCCTGCAGGGCGGAGGGGCTGAGGCCTCCTGAGTTAATGAGGTCCCCGGCAGAAGCACAACCCGCTGAAAATGACAAACGAACAGCATTACAGGCCGTTCCCACAATTACTATCAGTTGGCTGTAATATAAATATGCAAATTCCCTGGGCTTGAACTTTAACACCCTCGGTAGAGACCATTCATCTCTTTAAAGTATTAATTTAAGTTGTAAAAGGGCCCATACATCACCGCGTGTCATTTTGAAAACAAATATTAATCAATTTTACCCTAGAATTGCTACAGCGGAGGCGGCCCCCACGGCTGCGACTGCGGCACCGGAAGGCTGCAGCGGGAGATTTACATATTCATCCGAGCTTAAGGAAGCCGCGATAATGCAGGTACAGCCCGAAACCCGCGCCCCCAGACCTTATCTGCGCGCCCCGCCGGCCCGCGGCTGCTTCTGCATGCGCCGCGCAGCGCCTTGCAAATGAAGCCCGCGGACCGCTGTCTGGATAACCTTGAAAGCCACCGAGACAGGAGGCGAGGGGGCCTTCCAACTTCTCCTTTCCCAGAAATCAAAAAGTATTGAGAAAGGCTAGGATCTCCCTCTCCAAACGGGAGAAACAGCTCTGGCCTCCTTGGAGGTCCTGAGCAAGACAGGCTGGTCCCTGAACCCAGCTTACTTTTCCACCAGCCTTAAGAACCAGGACACCAGAGTGGCAGGTCCTGGAAGGACGAGGGGGACTGGACATGGTGGTCTTCTGGGGACAGAAAAGGGCTATGGAGTCATACAGCCCTGGCTTCCAAAACAGAGTCTGCACATACATGCCATGGACCTTCGCATAGATTGATTTAACTTCTTGGTTACATTAATGGAGAAATGTACCCAGATGTTAAAGATATCAACTCAAAGAGTCGTTGGCAGGCTTAGAAATTATCTATGAAAAGCACCTAGCACAGGGCTGGGGTGACATTATCAACAATTATTATTATACTCAGTTATCTTCTGGGGTGACCATTCCCCTCTCCTCAACTGCACCCCCTTTGATCTTTCTACCCTTGCATCTGTAGTGGGTTTGAGGGACAAGACCTCCTGCTCCCACCCTGCCTACTGCCACAGTCTTAGTCTAACAGAATCTGCTGCCCCCTGCCTGAAGATCTGCCACTTCCTTTACAAGAGGACAGGGCATCCTAGAAAGAAATGCAAGCCAGGTTGAAAGGTCAATAGCTCCCATTCCCCAAGGTGCTGACCACTCCCTGCTTCCCTTAGGGAGATACCTCCAACCTCAGCCCGAGAGAGCACGCCTCCAGCCTCCTCCCGAATCAGGGCTTGCAGGGGCACAAGGCTGCTGCCATTCTCTGATACTGGGGAGCGTCCACGTCAAGCCAGCAGAGGACAGGTTGCACCTGCACAGGTGCATGAGAGATGCTCCTTCCATCCCAGAGCCATCCTACAGTGGCCTGCACACCCTCGTCAGCATCCACTGCATTGTATGCATGTACACATGCTGTACACACGGGACGCTGGCTCACTGTGTGGCTGACCTCCACATCGCAGCCCAGAAAACCTCACAGCCCAGAAAACCCCACCTCCCTTCATTGGCCCATCAGCAATGTTGGAACTGGACTTCCCCGACGAACTCTATGCATAGAACGGTGCACAGTCGAAGGGTTCTCCCCCGGAATGGTGATGCCAACCAGTGAACATCGTCCACCACCTCCTGGTAATGCTGAGTATCGGCCAATGTCAAACATTCACTGGGAGAGCCGCAGATCCTGGCTCAAGTGAGGAAGAGAAATAGCTCCCTATCCTTCTCCCTGGTGCTAGGGTGAGAGAAACTCATTTCATCACTGCTAAGCTTGGGACAGGAATCACTCAGGGATACAATAAAATCCCCACCCTGAGGGTATATCTGAACCAAATGAAGTATATACACCCATACATATCAAATCACATGTAAGCATGTGCACATGTATAGACTGGACTATGTGTAAATGTGCACATTGCCCACATGCGTTAAGCCATATGCAAGGATTTACATGTGTGTGTTCTACCACATGTAAGTGTGCATGTGTGTGCGCATGTGTGTTGATCCACATGTGAGTGTATGCACACATGTATATTAAACCACATGTAGGTGTGTGCATTGCACATGCACATGTGTATTGAACTACATGTAAGTGTGTGCATACATGTATGTTGACTCACAGAAGCATTGCAGGTGCATATGTGTATATCGAACCACACGTAAATCTATGCACACATCATGTTGGTCTATGACAGTCTATGCAAAAAATAACATCCAGAGATAATGGTAGGAAATAAACACAGTGACTGTTTAACAAAGAAACAAGAAAGAAAGAAATCCTGTTAAAAACACCCTATATTCAAATTTTTAATTAAAACATTCATCCCACAAATGTTTATGAAGGACCTAATTTTTTTTTCTTTTTAGAGACAGAGTCTCACTATGTGGCACAAATTGTTTTCAAACTCCTGGACTCAAGTGATCCTCTGGCCTTGGCCTTTCAAAGTGCTGGGATTACAGGCGTGAGCCACCATGCCCAGCTGGACCTAATATATTTCAGGGAAATGTCCAGTCAGGAGGCCAAAGGGCTGAGTTATGGGGAGTGGACCAGCCAGAGTTTTCACATAGCTCATTGAACCTAAGACCCGGTTTTAGCCTATGAAATAAAGTACGCTGTAATAAATTCAGGAAGTCCCAAGTCAAGTTCTTTCCTTCTGGCCTATGACTTAGGAATCAACATGGTTATTCCCTGCAACTTAAGGAAAACCCATGGTTCTGAAGGACAGTGGTAGTATATAGGTAAAATCTTCCAGAAAACAAGTATGTTGGTTTTTTTGTTTTTGCTTTTTGAGACAGGGTCTCACTCTGTCACCCAGGCTGGAGTGCAATGGTGCAGTCATAGCTCACTGAAGCCTCGAACTCCTGGGCTCAAACTATCCTTCCACCTCAGCCTCCCAAGTAGCTAGAACTACAGGTGTGCACCACCAGGCATGGCTGGTTTTTTAAATATTTTTTGTACAGACCGTCTTGCTGTGTTACCCAGGCTGGTCTCAAACTCTTGGTCTAACACAATCCTCCTGCCTCAGCCTCCCAAAGTGCTAGGATTATAGGCATGAGCCACTGTACCTGGCTGTGGTTTTTTTTAAGTGCATAGATTTTTTTTCTAAGCGGAATGTTGTAATAAGTTGGCCTTTGCCAGGAATCTATCTTGATGTCATATTTTCTACGCAGGCCCAGGGTACCTTGTCAGTAGATCTCTAATTTCCTGGAAGTCAATTACCCAATCAACTGAGCAGCAAAGACAGTGACCTTGGGCAAGTTACTCACTGTGCTTCCATTTCCTCACCTGTGAAACAGGGACAACACCAGGACATGTCTTTTAGCATTGTTGTAAGGATGAAACCAGTCCAAAACTGACCCTGATACATGATGAGCACTCACTAATGTTAGCTATCATTAATCACCATTGTCATCACCATAACTCATCATTGCCAGCAGACATTTTATTTTATTAAGAATGCTTTTTAGGCCGAGCGCAGTGGCTCACGCTTGGAATCCCAGCACTTTGGGAGGCCAAGGCGGGAGGATCACGAGGTCAGGAGATTGAGACCACAGTGAAACCCCGTCTCTACTAAAAATACAAAAAATTAGCCGGGGGTGGTGGCAGGCGCCTGTAGTCCCAGCTACTCGGAGAGGCTGAGGCAGGAGTATGGCGTGAACCCGGGAGGTGGAGCTTGCAGTGAGCCGAGATCGCGCCACTGCACTCCAGCCTGGGTGACAGAGCGAGACTCCGTCTCGAAAAAAAAAAAAAAAAAATGCTTTTTTAAATTCAGTGCCAGTACTAAAACATTAAAACAGTAGACACATAAATTTAGAATCCTAGCTTTTGTTTAAAAATCCAAACCTCGGCGGGGCACAGTGGCTCACGCCTGTAATCCCAGCACTTTGGGAGGCCAAGGAGAGAGGATCACTTGTGTCCAAGAGTTCAAGACCTGCCTGGGCAACATACTGAGACTTCATCTCTGCAAAAAAAAAAAAAAAAAAAAAAACCTGGGTATGGTGGCACGCACTTGTATTCCCAGCTACTCAGAGACTAAGGTCGTGGGATTGCTTGAGCCCAGGAGGACTGCAATTGCTGCACTAAGCTGTGATCGAACCACTGCACTCCAGCCTGGGCAACAGAGCGAGATCGTGTCTTAAAACAAAAAAAAAATTAATAAATAAAAACAGGAAAAGAAAAATATAGCAAAATAAAATTAAAACTCAAGCCTCTGGGTCCACCAGGCCTGCACTGGCCCAAGGCAACCTGTAGTGGCTGCCCCTCCAGGCAGACAGGCATGTGCCCTCCAGCTTGCCACCGTCCCCATCCAGCTCACTCGCCCATCTCTATTGCTGCCTGGCCCCCATGTGATCCTGAGGGTGAGAACCTTGGCATCCTGCTGGTAAACAGATAGGAAGACTGAGGCCCAAAAAGGAATAAGGTGCTGCCAGCCCTGGGCCCCAGGAGCCACATGCCCCTGAGCCCTGGCCCAGAGCCCTTTCCATACTCCCATGCTAAATTCCTTTGGCCCACAAGACCAGAGGGAGGCTGAAGTCTCAGCTCCAATTTTTCAAAGCTGAAAAAGACCAATCCCCTCCTACTCAATATAATGGGATTTCCAAAGATGGATGGAGACAGTAGTTTAGGGTGGGGCTGGGGTTGTTGCAGGAGTGTGTGGCATGTCTGGTGTTTAATGTTTCAGCCTCTCTTCTGCGTTCTTTTACATTTAGTGAATTACCAATATTAAGGCAAAATAGATCTATTAGACAATTACCTAAGGGAACTCAGCTGCTACCATAAAGCCAATGAAGTTATGACAGCAGGGCCCGGGAGGAATCAGAGCTGAGTAAAACCTGTCGAGGCTGCTGACAAATGATGATAAAGTGATCGCTTTTGCCAGCGCTCAATGGAAATTGACAAGGTGAGCCTCCCCACCTAATGAACAGATCCAACCCCTGCTCCCGATGAAATGCACAGCAAGTTTAATCTCAATAAGCATCAAAATAAATTTGTTCCCACGTTTAGAGAGAGCACAGACACGTGGGCAGGAGCCATGGCCTTCATGGATGGGACCCAGGGTGTGGTGTGGGGGTGGCAGTGAAGGTGCTGGGGGCTTCCCCATAAACAGTATCTCAGGTACATCTGCCTAAAAAAACCTCCGTTGCCCATTCCGTCCACTGCCAGAACAGAAACTGAGGCTCAGATGGCACCTACGTCACAGAGACCCCAACTGCTCAGAGAGCAATTGTCTCCATAACTCCTATTAAATGTGCGCAGCTCTGATTCTTATAAAGTAATGTCAGTTACAGAACAATACCAGCCTGCCAGGCAAGACACATTAGAGGAACAAGGCGGGTGGCATGGGGGTGGGGGGAGAGACACCCCCACCACCAACCCTCGGAATACAATGCACCAGCTGCACATTAATAAATATGTAATGTTTGATTAGAAATATGTATAGTATTTTTTCCCTCCCCAAATGCCGGCTCGCCCTCAGGCGGAAGACGGGATCTGGCCCACACTGACGGGTTTCTTTCTTGCTTGCTTTGAAAATACAAACTCAAATGTTTTCCTGTCCCAGCTGTTTCCCATTGTTGCTGTTTATCAGCTTGAAGGATGAACAGTGGAATAAAAAAACACGCTTGCATTTCAAATGTGCCAGTCAGTCACTCCATTGTTCAAAGAAGAAAGCTTAATTGTCTGTGCTGGCAAACTTCTTTTTGGTGAATGTCCAGGTTTTAAGAAAAGCTATTCAGCTGTGCAATTTGTTTAATACATGCAGAGAAAAGCATATAAAATCACACGTTTTTCTGAAAAAAAAATTAAATAAGGGGAAAAGAGGAATTTTGGAAAAGAGCGAGTCACACATTGAAGTTTCCCGATTGCCCCCACTGGGCACAGGTTTCTGTGTCCTCTACTGAAGTCTCAGTTTTCTCTTGGGACGCTCCAGAAAGTCCCACTCAGTGGTTGAGCTTGGTGCTGACAAACAGCACTGGCTCTGAGCTGACGGCCCAGGCAGCAGAAACTTCAGATCATGCCGGCCAAAGCTCGGCTTTCCCTGTGATTACACCAACTTGTATTTGAGCAGCTCCTGCTTTCTAGGAGTGAGGTACAGATACAGCCAGCAATGCTTAAGAACTTCTATGGATAAAGTTAGTTATGCCCAAAGCAGAGAGGCCCTGTCACAGCTCACCTGTCAAGGTGAGCACACAGGGATAAGCCTGGGCACCCCCCAGCAACCCATCTAATTCAGGGGCAAGTGGAATCTGTGGTTGCCTGGTGAGCCTGCAGGGAGAAGTTGCCCAATCTCATTTGCCACCCCTGAACAATCCCACAACCAAATGGCAGAAATGCAGTTTCAAAGGAGCGTGGTCTTCTGCTTGGGCTTGAGTGTTCTGGGCTTACCTTGGAAAACAACCTGGCCTCAAGAGGTTTCCATGTCAAAACTGGGTGCTTGGGGATGGGAGAGTGGTTTGCAGTATCAGTAGTAAGAGCTTCTGTGCCCCCTCCAGACCCCCAAGTGTCTAAGAAACTGCCCCTAAGATGTAGATGACTGATACCAGATCTGTATCTGTGAGCAGAGGGCGGAAGAGAAATTGGACATGCTGGCATTGAGGGGACACCAAGGCATTGGGGGAAAGGGCCCCCAAAGTGTGGTGGAAAAAAGAGGCAGCTTCATAGCTTAGCCAGAGGGTGATGGTATTACCCATCTCAATCACTCTTTCCAGGTTTTACCAGTAATGTTTTTAGATAAGTAAAGATAAATGATAAAGGCATAAGTATCCCCGCCCAGTTCATAACAAAGCCCCCACCAAATTTTTCAACATTCTCCCCCTGCCATGTCCCAATGTCATTCACAGTAAATTATTCACAGCTGCCCCATGAGGTCAATGCCCCCACTGCCTCAGTAAAGGAGAGAACAAGAGGCTTAGAGAGGGCCATGGCTTCCCAGCATCCCACAGCTGCTAAGCGGCAGCATGAGGACTTGAACCCAGCCCGCCGAGTTCTGGTCCACTTGGGCTTTGTGAAGAGAATCCCCAGTAGAAAAGGTTAACCAGAACCTTGTCAAGCTTCTCCACATCCCAACCAGCACTCTCCTAAGAGTATTTCTGGACTGGCCAGGGCAGCCTTTCTGGGCTGGGCATCTGATCCTAAGGGTGGCCTCAGGGTGACCCAGGAAGCCTCTGTGTCCCTAAGTGGCTCTCTGTCACACTCTCCACAGGGGTGATCTCAAACATCCTCCCCTCTCTAGAGCTCCTTGGCTCTACTCTTCAACTCTCTCCCTCTGCCTATGACAACCTCAAGCTCCATCTCACAGGGAACACAGAAGGAACAAATGGAAGCACAGTTCATTTCCTGCCACCAAACCTGGAAACACACCTACACTTATGCCTGCTCTTGACCTGTCCTGCCTGTCCTAAGCTAACCCACCACCCGACCTTCAGGCCCGGCTCCTCATGTTCTCCCAAGGACTTCTCTGCAGCCATTGTCACCTCTTCTCTGCATCTTCAACCTCCCTTCTCCCCTACTGGCCACCGCATCGCCATGGAAACAAGGCTAAGACTCTCCTGACTTAAGAAAAATGAGTACACAAGATGATAGACTCAGGAGGACAACCCAGGCCTAGCCAGCTACCTGTCCTCCTGCCCCAATTCCTCAAAAGAAAAGCCATATTTAAAAGACAAAATGAATCTATAACCACATGTGGAAAAACAAGAACTTGTCCACAATTCCTGGAAGATGGAAAGCAGATGGGACTGGGTTGGCAGGATTGGAGGAAACCACAGCCAACCACCACGGCCAGAGCTACTGAGAAAGTGAGAGAAGATCCAGGGTACTTGGGTTCAGAGTAAACAAATACAAAGAGGAGGGGGTGGAGCGATCGGCAGAGAAATTAGCAAAATAACTGTGTTCAGAATTGGTTTTCATTGGAACCAATGGAGCCGACATCCACTCCCATACCCAAACAGGAGACTGCAGCAGCATTTAGCTCCAGGTCAAAACTGAAGGATTGCGCAGTAAAAAAAGGGAACCCACGTCTGCAATCAGTTTTATCCACTGATTTGCCACAGTGAAGTACAGTCACCTTCATTCAGGAGCAAGAAACATTTCTTTTTCTCCAAGCATAAACAATCCTGTTATGATGTAAGTACAATCCCAGAAACCCTCTAGTCTCCTTCACAATGAAAACGAAAAATATATATAAAATACCTAGGAATAAACCTACCAAGAAACTTTCTGGACCTATGTGAAGAAAACTATAAAAATTTACTGTGAGACATAAAAGAAGACCTGAATAAATGGAAAGGCATAACCATAGACCTGGATGGAAACACTCAATATTGTAAAAATGTCAAAGCCCCTCAAATTAAACTATAAATTCAATACCATCCCAACCACTATCCCTACAGGATTTTTTATGAAACTGGGCAAGTTGATGCTAAAATTCATTTGAAAAAGAAAATGCAAGAGAATAGACAAGAAAAATTTGAAAAAGAAAAACAAGTGTTTGCATATTCTACCAAATTTTAAAAGAGACCATTAAGTGGATACAAGAACATGAAGCTGATAAGACCAGGCAAAGAAATCAAAGAAGCAGAATAGAAAGTCTAGAATGGAAGCCTATTTATAGGAAAAGTCAAGAAAATTATGGCATTTCCAATACATGAGATTGTGACATCTAGAGTTCCATTGGAAAACAGAAAGAAAACATCACATCCCTACCTCACATCATATATAAAAGTAAGTTCCTACTGGATTAAGAAGCTAAATATAAAAGACAAATCCAGAAAAGTATTAGAACACAGCACCACATGTGCATTTGAATGATGTGATTTTGAAACTATGTAATATAAAAATAATAATGTCTTCATGTTACATACAAAATGTGAAATCCTCCCAAATGGGGGGATTGACAACTCATCAAGAATTGCATAACTTGGCAACTCATCAAGCATTCCATAACTTTCAAACTGGTAGGCCAGTGAGTTGAAACTGCATTTCTAAGTGCAACACGGCAATGCCTCTAGCTGGTGAAAAGAAGGACATGCTGTCCTTTGTCATTATTGTGTGACCCATGCTACTGCTCCCCATCACAACTTCCAACAGTACCTTTGGTGACTAGTGCATATTATCTTTAACATTAACTGATCTTGTGATTCAAAATATTTTGTAATCTTGTAGGAACATTATCCAAGCATTGATTAAAGGGTCATGGCTGTGCTAGAGTTTGTGCTAAAAAAAGGAATAAAATAGGCCAGGCACAGTGGCTCATGACTGTAATCCCAGCACTTTGGGATGCCGAGGTGGGTGGATCACAAGGTCAGGAGATGGAGACCATCCTGGCTAACACAGTGAAACCCTGTCTCTACTAAAAGTACAAAAAATTAGCCGGGTGTGGTGGCACACACCTGTAATCTCAGCTATTCGGGAGGCTGAGGTAGGAGAATCACTTGAACCCAGGAGGCAGAGGTTGCAGTGAGCTGAGATTGTGCCACTGCACTCCAGCCTGGGTGACAGAGAGAGACTCCATCTCCAAAAAAAAAAAAAAGAATAAAATAAAATAACCACCTAAAAATCAATAACTCTGGGCCAGAGAAGGGAAAAGATAAAGTTATTTTGAAGAAGGCCAAAGATCACCATGGTGTGTCACTAATTTAGAAGTGCATGCTCTGTAAAAATGTCAGAAACATTGCTGAAAAAAATTACTATCATTATAGGTATGTGGCATTCCAAGAATACAAAATTGCCACTTACCACCTCATGGAGAAAGAACTTGTGAATTATGGAGGCTATGAATTACATGGGGTCTGTAGGATGCTGTTTTTCCCCTCCCAGATCGCCTTTCTGGACTCCAGTGAGTTTGCACCAGCTGCACCCTTCCCTGGAGAATTGCCTTCAGCTCATGAGAGGGACCATGACCTGGAAGTTGGGCCCCAACACACAGCAAGGGCAGCCCACAGCTAATGACTGACTGATCAATGTGATTCAGAGCTTCAGGGCTCTTATCACCATGGCTCAGACCAAGACTGGGCTTTGCTTGAGGTTTGCTTCCTTGCTCTGCTCTCTCCCTTGTCTTATTGTGCCTAATTCCCTCCCTTACAGGATTTTCCTGAAAAACTCCTCTGATTAATCATGTGCTCCTTGAATTCCTTTCTCAAGCTCTGCTTGTAGGGAACCCAAGCTAATATATTTGGTACCAGGAGTGATCCTAGGAGATAGATGAGAAGGATAGGATTCTGAAGTCCCTAACTGGCTAGAAATCACAGCCCCATCACTGGTGCTTAGTGTACAGTGGTAAATGGCAGGCAGTGATTGTTGCTAAGATTCTACCTGTAAAACACCCAGGGCGTGGGATACAGGTGGAAAAGGTGCACTGCCCTGTGCAAGAGCTTTGATGTTTGAGAAGTATGGGAAAAAGAGTTCTTATAAAGACTGTAGAATCGGGTGCCCACCAGTGAATGCCAATCATGCCTTAAGAAGAGGAAAAGACAGACTCAGGGCCATCAATCACAATGTGAAGCAAAACATGAGGGTCTGAGAGCCCCATTGGCAGCATTATAGAAACTCCCATCTCCCACAGCTGGGGAGGCAGACAGCTGGCTCCCAGGTCCTGGCCTTAAGGATATGAGGAAAGGACTTAAGGGTAAGAGTTGCAACTTTAAGGAAATTTAAATTCTAATTCTCAGCCTAGGCAAGTTTTCTACACCAAAGTCAGGCCTCTGATGGAGAAGGTGCAGGAATCTGGAACTTGGGGTAAGTACATTTGAGTACATGCACTTGAGAACTTTGGGTCCTCTGGGTCTGCAGAAGTGGCCTATCCACCCTGTTAGGAGACTATCCAAGAAGCCTCAAATGAGGATTATTATAAAGCAGCACTGGCCTCCTCAGTATCTGCTGTCACCTCCTCTCCCGGCCACCAGTCTAATCTGTAGGGCCAAGTCTCAGCATGAGTCAACAGTGTGAGGCCTGCTTAGGAATGGGAAAGTTTCTAAGTAAAAGACTCTGCAGGTACTAGTGGACATGCCCTGGCAGGACTGGGAGGGCATGCCCAGGAGTGGATCCTGAGGATGCTGGGTCAAGGTGGACAGAATTTATCACTGAATAAAGGAACATTTGTTGACAAGGGAGCCCTCTCCTTTGCCATGGAATTTAACACCCTGGCGAGGCTTCCAGGGATGGGTCTAATACATAGCTGGGATGGCTCGTAGAAGCTTGGAAAAAGCTCACATTGGCCCTCATTAAATGAAGCTGAGATGCCAGAGCTCTCACTGCAGATGATGGACGAAAGGATCAACCAAGTGGTAGCTGAATTTCAGTTCCTATGCCAAAGGAGGTCTGTTTACTACAGCAGACTAACACAACCTCAGCTATGTGGTTTGCAATTTATTTCTGATCTGCCAAACGTGTTCTTTCCAATACTGTGTTTGTTTCCTGGGACTGCCATAACAAATTACCACAAACTTAATGACTTAAAACAACAGAAATTTATTCTCTCACAGTTCTAGAGGCCAACCGTCTGAAGTCAAGGGGTCAGCAGGCTGCCTCTGGAGGCTCTAGGGAAGAGTCCTTCCTCTCCTGGTGGCTGCTGGCTGTCCTTGGCATTTCTTGGCTTGTAGACACATCACTCCAATCTCTTTCCTCTCCTGTATGTATTCCTCTCTCTTCTCTTATAAGGAAATTTATTATTGGATTTAGGGCCTACCCTAATCCAAGATGATCTTATCTTGAGATCCTTTATTTGATTATATCTGCCAAGACCTTTATTCCAAATAAGTCCACAGTTCTAGGTTTCAGGTGGGCATATCTTTTCTTTGGTGGGGTGGGGGCAGGTGCATCATTTAACCCACTACACGTTCCCATCACAAATGAGGATCAGAAGCTATTTGCATTTACATCCAATGGATAATAGCATACATTGATAATCCTGCCCTGGAACATGGTAATTCTGATTTCTGCCATAATATGGTCCATAATGTGACCTAGGCCATCTGGACACTTCACAAAGAAACTGAAATTAATTCCCTGTATCAATGATATATTAATTGGATCAGATGAGCAAGAAGAGACAAGACATAGGGATGCCTGGGTAAGATACATGCTGTCCAAAGGATGGGAAGTAAGAAATCCCAGGTATGTATCAGCAAAGTTTCTAGGGGCCAGTGGTCTGCAGCAGTGGAGCATCCCTGTATTAGGTGATTCTTGCATTGCTGTAAAGAAATAGCTGAACCTAGGTAATTTACAAAGAAAAGAGGTATGATTGGCTCATGGTTCTGCAGACTTTACAGGAAGCATGGTGCTAGCATCTGCTCAGCTTCTGGGGAGGCCTCAGGAAGCTTACAATCAGGGCAGAAGGAGAAGGGGGCGCAGGCATGTCACATGGCCAGAGCAGGGAGGAAGAGAGAGAGAGAGAAGGTGCCACAGACTTTTAAACAATCATATCTCGAGAGAATTCACTCACTGTCATGAGGACAGCACCAACGGGATGGTGATAAACCACTAATGAGAAATATGCCCCCACAATCCAGTCACTTCCCACCAGGCCCCACCTCCAACGTTAGAGATTACAATTTGACATGAGATTTGGGTGGGCACATGCATCCAAACAATATCAATTACCTCCAAAATAAAGTAAAGTTATTGTACTGTGCAACTCCTACCACTAAGGAAAAAACCCCAGTGCTTGGTAGACCAGTCCGAATTGAAGGATGCATACTCCAACACTAGGGGATACTGCTCTTGCCCATTCAATGACTTGTGAGGAAAGATGCTAGTCTTAAGTGAGGCTCAAAGCAAGAGAGGGCTCTGCAGCAGGTCCAGGCTGTGCTACAAGTTCTGTAGCTTGGACCATGTGACTCCATAGACCCCATGGTACTGGCATTAGAAAAGAAGTAAGATCTCGAATTAATAACCTCAGCCTCCACCTTAGGAAACTAGAAAAATGTGGCTCACGCCTGTAGTCCCAACACTTTGGGAGGCTGAGGCGAGTGGATCACGAGGTCAGGAGTTTGAGACCAGCCTGGCCAATGTGGTGAAACCCGTCTCTACTAAAAATACAAAAATTAGCCAGGCATGGTGACACGCACCTGTAATTCCAGCTTCTCGGGAGGCTGGGGCAGGAAAATTGCTTGAACCCAGGAAGTGGAGGTTGCAGTGAGTTGATTTTGCACCACTGTGCTCCAGCCTGGGTGACAGAGCAAAACTCTTCTCAAAAAAAAAAAAAAAAAAAAAGAAGAAGAAGAAGAAAAAAAAAGAAAGAGAAGAAAATAAGGAAGGAAGGAAGGAAAGAAGGAGGGAAGGAAGGAAGGGAAAGAAAGGAAAAAAAAGAAAAAAAGGAGAGAAAATTAAACCAAAATGGAAGAAAGTAAATAAAAATTAGGACAGAAATCAATAAGATAAAACATAGGAAAAATCAATAAAGCAAAAACCTGGTTCTTTGAAAAGATCAATAAAATCAACAAACCTTTAGACAGTGATCAAGAAAAAAGAGAGAAAACACAAATTGCCAATATTAGGAATGAAAGCAGGTACACAACGATAGACCCTGTGGAAATTAGAATGTTAAAGAGGTAATATTAATGGTGACTTTGCCAACAAATTTGACAATTTGGATGAAATGGAAAAAAGCCTTAAAAGACACAAACTACCAGGGCTTATCTGACAAGAAATAGCTTTTCATATAACTTTTAAAGAAATTTGATTCATTGTTTAAAACCTTCTCACAAACAAAACTTCAGGGTCAGATGGTTTCACTGGCGAAATCTACCAAATATTCAATGAAGAAACACTACTTTTCTATAAAGTAGAAGAGAAGGTAATACTTTTTAACTCATTTTGATGCCAACATTGCCCTGATATCAAAACCAGACAAAGATACAAGAAAACTACGGACAATGTCACCCATGAACATAGACTCAAAAATATTTATTAAAACATGAGCAAATAAAATTCAGCAAAATAAAATAAAATATATAGAAAGGATACTACATCATGACTAAGTGGGGTTTAACCCAGAAATACAAGATTGGATTAACATCCAAAAATGTGTAAATTCACCACATCAATAAGCTGGAAAGAAAATGAAATGATCATCTCAAAAGATCTAATAACACAGATTCAAAAAATTCTCATTATCTGTCTGGTGAGGACCTGGTTAATATTAAAAGAAGACAAAAACTAAAGAAAAAAATTCCCATTTTTACCACTTCTGTTCAACATCGTACTAAAGGTTCTAGCCAGTGCAATAAGGAAAGCAAAAGAAATAAAAAACATACATATTCAAAAAGAAGAAATAAAACTGTATTTATAATCAATATGATCATATACATTTAAAGAAATCTACGTGAGTTTAGTTAGCATGGTCACAGGTTGCAAGATCACTATACAAAAATCAATGACATTTCTGTATACTAGAAATGAACAACTGAATATTTAAATTTAAAAAGATTACAGTTGCTTCAAAAAGCATGAAATAATGATGGATAAACCTAATGATATCTATGCAGGATTTATATGCTGAAAACTATAAAACATTGCTGAAAAAAATTTTTATAAGAGACCAAAATGAATGCAGATAAACCAGGTTCATGGATCAAAAAACTCAGTATTATTAAAATGTCAATCCTCCCTGTGATAGTTAATTCTAGGTGTCAACTTGGAGGATGTTTTTGGATGAGATTAGCATTTAAATGGGTGGACTTTGATAAGCGGATTGCATTTCTTCGTGGGGGTGGATCTCATTCAATCAGTTGGAGCCCTAACAGAAGGAAAAGTTCAACCTACTCTAGCAAGAAGGAATTCTGCAGCAGACTGCCTCCAGACCTCATCTGCACCAACAGCTCTCCTGGGTCTCAGCCTGCCAGACCACACTGCAAATTTGGAATTTCCAGCCTCTATAATCATGTGAGCCAATTCCTTATAATAAATATAAATATATATGCTATACACACACACACACACACACACACACACACACACATCCTGTTGGTTCTGCTTCTCTGGAAAACCTTGACTAATACACTTCCCAAATATTTCTGTACATCCAATGTAATCCCAGTCCAAATTCTAGCTAGCTTTTTGGGGACATTGTCAAGCTGATTCTAAATTTACATAAAACAATGAATGACCTAGAATAGCCAAAACAATTTGAAAAAAGACCAGCAAAACTAGAGGATTAATGCTATCTAATTGCAGATGAGATGGTGTAGTGTTTGCATAATGAAAGTCATATAGATCAATGGAATGGAATGGAGAGTCCAGAAAAAGAACCACACCTCCATGCTCAATTTATTTTTGACCAAGTACCAAGGTAACTGAATGAGGAAATATTGTATTTTCAATAATAGTGCTAGAAAATGGGGCATTCATTTCAAAAGAAGTGGAACCTTAACCCTTATATTGCACCATATACAAAAAGTAACTTGGAATGGTTCACCAACTTAAATGTAAGAGTTAAAGATTTAAAACTTCTAGGAGAAAATATACGTCACCTGGGTTTTGACCAATAATTCCTAGATAGAAAACAACAAGCTTAAGTCATAAAAAAATGATAAACTTCATAAAAATGTAAAACTCTGCTCTTCAAAAGATATTAAGAAAAATGAAAAAAAAACAAGTCACAAATTGAGAGCAAATATTTGCAAAACACATATCTGATAATTGTGTGCATTCTCAATGGAGGTGATACCATCAAGGAGGCAAAAATTTGTTCTTGGTGGCTAAAAATTTTAGATATTATAATGATATGTGTGCCTGCAAAGGATCATGGTATATAAATAGATATATGGTATGTCTGTTATATTAAATTTCATAGTGGATGAGGGGAGACATTAGGAAAAAATGTCTAAAAAGGCTCTTGAGAGGCAATATTTTAAAACATATTGAGAAACACTGGATAAAGAGAAGGCTGGTATCTAAAATAATATATAGAACTCTTTACAGCACAAGAAGACAAAGAATTCAATTTAAAAATTGGGCAAAAATATGAACAGATACTACACCAAGAAAGATGTAGGAATGGCAAATAACCCCATGAAAAGATGCTCAACACTGTTAGTCATTAAAGAAATGCAAGTGAAAACCACAATGAGATATTATAACACACATACTAAAATAGCTAAAATGAAAAAGACTGACAATTTTAGCCGTGGTGAGAATGTGGAGCAACTGGAACTCTCTTGGAAACCATTTTGCCAGTCTTTGGTAAAGTGATGCATACCCTGACCTCATGACCCAGTGATTCAACTTCCAGGCTTTTACCAGGAGAAATGAAAACCTATGTCCACACAAATTTCTGTGGCCAAATGTTCATGACAGAATTATTTACATTAGCTTACAGTAGAAACAACCCCCAAAACCATTAATAGATGGATATAATGAAATACTGCTTAGTAATAAGAAGAACGAACTACTGATCTATGTAACAATATGAATAAATCTCAAAAACATTATGGTAACTAAAAGAAGCCAGACCCAATTTGTATGATTTCATGAATATGATGTTCAGGAAACGGCAAAACTGTAAGAACAGAAATCAAATCAGTGGTTGCCAGGGACTGGGGGTGAAGAAAGCAGACTGAACAAAAAAGGGACAAGAGGAACTTTTCTTGCTTGCAGGAAATGCTTTATCTCTCAATTGTGGCTGTTACATGACTATATATATTGTCAAAACTCATTGAACTGTACACATTTTAAAAGTGAATTTTACTGTATGTAAATTACACCTTAATAAACCTGAAAAAAATAAAACTTTTAAGGCATTCTAGCTACCTGCAAGGCTCTAAGCTGACCCTATTCTCATGAAGCTTATGTGATTTAGTGATTTATCCTGCATGGTTCCAAGACCAGAACTGAAAGCAATGAACGGGAAAAGGATGGGAAAGCAGAAGTGGGCTCAGTGCAAGTGTCCTCCTAACGGCCACTGCGAACTGACTCGTTCTCCCTCTCCACCCAGAGCGTACTCAACACTAAGGCTGAGAAGTTGCTCTTCCCCCTCTTTCCTTAAAGTGTGGTCTCCGGACCAGCAGGACCAGCACAGCCTGAGGGGCTTCATCAATGCAGCCCCGCACACCCCACCTCAGGCCAGCCGACTCCGAATCTGCATTTTCAATCAGACCCCCCAATTGTTCCCATGATATTTTCCCCAGATGTGTTCCTATATATATAAAATCCCCTCCCCAGCTCCCCAATTACATTCTCATCATTCATATCTAAGGCTGAGAAGCTCTGGTCTAGTCACAAACTCACTTCTGTCCCCACCCGCCATTTGAGTTGGAAGCTGACCAACATCAATCGTATATGTTCCCAGACCCATGTAATGTCGGCGTTTCTTACTGAGTTTCTGTGGCTTTCGAAAAAATTTTATATTCAGGGGTACATGTGCAGGTTTGTTACAGGGTATATTGCATAATTCTGGGGTTCAAGCGTCTATTGAACCCATCACCCAAACAGTGAACATAGTACCCAATAGGCAGTTTTTCAATCCTTGCCCTCTTCCATCTCTCCCCACACTTTTGGAGACCCCAATATTTATTGTTCCCACCTTTATGTCCACGCGTACCCATTTTTGAGCTCCCACTTATAAGTGAGAATATGCAGTATTTGATTTTCTGTTTCTTCATTAATTCACTTAGGACAATAACCTCCAGCTGCATCCATGTTGCTGCAAAGGACTGAATTCATTTTTAATGGCTGTAAAGTATTCCAAGGTGTATATGTACCACATTTTTTTAATCCAATCCACCATGGATGGGTGCCTAGGTTGACTCTATAACTATGCTATTGTGAACAATGCTACAATAAACGTACAAGTGCAGATATCTTTTTGAAAAAATAATTTCTTTTCCGTTGGGTAGATATCCAGTGGTGGTATTTGCTGGGTCAAATGCTAGTTCTATTTTTCATTCTTTGGAGTTTCTATAGCATTAATTAAATAATATCCAACCAATGAAATATGAGTGGAAAACATTTTTTAAACTAATTTGAATGTTTGTAAAAGATTCCATAATGATAATTTGCTTTTAAAATGCTGTGTTCCCTATGAAAGCAGTGGACAAAAAAATTGTCATGGAAATAAAGATGAACAAGACAAGTGTAAATGTTAGGAGAAAATGTCATAGAAATCCAGGCTTATGTATTCAGATTGCTTCACATGTGTCTTTGTCACTCAGCCTTTAAAATGCCAGAATTGAATGTAGCCAACCTGCATCGCGGATGTGATTTATAAAGGAAGACAACACTGAGTTGTAATTGCTATAGAACTCACCTCCACCCCAGGTCTTCCAAGAGAGTTTAATAGTGGAATTTCAGGGTCTGCAATGGGCACAAAGGAGCTATGTGGAATCAGGTGGGCAAGGGCTCAGACCCAACTGGTCTTGGGGCACCCTGCAGTACCCCTCACAACCACCAACCTGAACAACAGCCTCATTTTGGGGGGCCTCAGACTTCAGAGCTCCAGTCAATCTTTTCTTTTTTCTTTCTTTTAATTTTTAGAGACAGGATCTCACTCTGTTGCCCAGGCTGGAGTGCAGTGACACAGTCACAGCTCACTGCCTCCCTGGACCCAAGCGATCCTGCTGCCTCAGCCTCCCAAGTAGCTGGGACTACAGGTGTGCACCACCATGTGCAGCTAATTTATTTTATTTTATTTTATTTTATTTTATTTTATTTAGAGATGGAGGTCTTGCTATGTTGCCCAGGCTTCAGAACTCCTGGCCTCAAGTAATCCTCCTGCCTCGGCCCCCCCAAAGTGCTGGTATTACAGGCATGAGCTTTGGCACCCAGCCCTCCTGCTTCCTTTTTCCCCATACCCCCATTCTTCACCTTCCCGCCAGTGTCCACTCTGCCCTACTCCCTCTCCCTTCTCCGAAAGCTATCTTCCTTTGCCCTGTCGAAGGAAAGCTCTCGGTCTGAAGCCACTCCAGGATCTGACAGGGCAGACAGCAAACCCAGAAGATACCTGGAGAAGACAGCGCACGGGGCTTGAGAAGCTGTGAAGGAAACAAAAACACACCGCCCTTTTTGAACCTCTGCTGTGGGCCTCACAGTTCTGTCTCACCCGGAGTCTTTTCATCAGTGTGTTAACTACTGTGAGGTCAATAAAAATGGTGACCCAGTGTATTAGTTTCCTTGGGCCGCTGTAACAAATGACCACAAACTTAGTGGCTTAAAACAACAGAAATGTGTTCTCTTACATTTCTGGAGGCAGGAAGGCTGAAATCAAGGTGTTGGCAAGACCACGCTCCTTCTGAGGCTTGGTGGGAAAATCTATTCTGTCATAGTCGGTAGTTAGATACGAGCAGAGCAGGAGAGGGTCACCCCCACCAGGAGTGTCAGGTGACCATCAGGTGATGGTCAGATAGTTATTAAGCTGTCTCTCTAACATAATAATTGGTCACAGCTGGCGCCAGGGAAAGACTGTCTCCCAATAGACAGAAACACCTGAAACTGGTGATCAGCAGCTTCCCAATAAGATCTCAGGAGTGGGCGAGTGGGCTCAAGCATGAGCACTCAGAGGCAAAATGGCGGAGTTTACCTGGTATATGACCTTCTAGGAACACACCTCAACTGAGCATGCACACAACTTCAGTAAACACACACACACACGGCCCCTCCTAAGTGCTGTCAGGCCACTGCACATGTGGACAACCCACCCAGTGGAAGAATCAGGGGAGAAGGGACGCAAGACCCCGGAAGTATGAAACCCTAAGTCAAAGCTCAAATCACACACTTGACTCTCAACTCGCCAGCTTGGCCCTCTTCCAAGTGTACTTTACTTCCTTTCATTCCTGCCCTTAAAACTTTTTAATAAACTTTCACTCCTGCTCTAAAATTTGCCTTGGTCTCTCACTCTGCCTTATGCCCTTCAGTTGAATTCTTTCTTCTGAGGAGGCAAGAAATGAGGCTGCTACAGATGCATATGGATTTGCTGCCAGTAATATTTGATGCTATGTGATTCGGACAGGTTCCCTAAGTGCTAACAGTTCCTGTCTCTCTGGCTACTGATGCCTGCTGGCAGCCCTGGGCATCCCTTGGCTGGTGGACTCAGTGCTCCCATTTTTGTCTCCATTTTCACACCTGTTTCTCTCTTGTGTGTCTCCTTTTCTTTCCTTTTTTTTTAATTTTTATTTATTTATTTACTTTGAGATGGAGTTTTGTTCTTGTCGCCCAGGCTGGAGTGCAATGGTGCCATCTCAGCTCACTGCAACCTCCACCTCCTGGGTTCAAGAGATTCTCCTGCCTCAGCCTCCCAAGTAGCTAGGATTACAGGCACCCGCCACCATGCCCAGCTAATTTTTTTTTTTTTTTTTTTTTGAGAAGGAGTCTCGCTCTTTCACCCAGGCTGGAGTGCAGTGGCACGATCTCGGCTCACTGCAGGCTCCGTCCCCCGGGGTTCACGCCATTCTCCTGCCTCAGCCTCCCGCATAGCTGGGACTACAGGAGCCCGCCACCTCGCCCGGCTAATTTTTTTGTATTTTTTAGTAGAGATGGGGTTTCACCGTGTTAGCCAGGATGGTATCCATCTCCTGATCTCGTGATCCGCCCGCCTCGGCCTCCCAAAGTGCTGGGATTACAGGCGTGAGCCACCGTGCCCAGCCGCCCAGCTAATTTTGTAATTTTAGTAGAGATGGGTTTCACCATGTTGGCCAGGCTGGTCTTGAACTCCTGACCTCAGGTGATCCACCCACCTCAGCCTCCCAAAATGCTGGGATTACAGGTGTGAGCCACCACACCTGCCCTGTGTGTCTTCTTTTCTGTCTCTTATCAGGATACTTGTCATCGGCTTTAGGGCCCTAATCCAGGTGTAACATCACCTTGAGGCCCTAGTCTTAATCACATCTGCAGAAATCCTTATTCCAGATAAGGTCACTTCTGAGTTTCAGAGTGGACATACCTTTGGGGAGGCTGCTATTGAACCTCACCCAGACTCTACTTTTGGAGAATGGCTTGGAGGGATCAGCTCCTACCTCCGGGTTTACCTCCTCTCCCTCCCCTAAGTAGCCAATCAGAAAAAATCTCCATGTGATACTAGAACCCAGAGCTCAAGTTATTAGAAAGCCAAAAACTGAATTTCCTATTTCTTAAGAGCAGGGAAGGCCTTGTCTTAGAAAAACACAGCTGCTAAATCTCCACTCTCTGAAGGAGAGGGTAATTTATGTATATCTGGGGAACGTCCACGCTCCCCTCAAACCACTCCAGGAATAGGCCAAAGCCCTCCTTCAAAGGGAAAGCTGTCATTTTCAGGTTTATATAAATTCTCATTCTCTGCACAGATAATTTTCAGGATGCAATGAATGAGACAAGTAGGGTGAGTACCAAGTACTGAGCATAAGGGGCTGGGGGGATTGGTCCTCCTTCCCATTTCCACCAGCCCATCCCCCTTACTTTGATGTAAATAATTGGGCTTTTCTGACTCCCAGGCAAAGTTTATGCAAACCCATCCCCAAGTCTCTTTCTTCCAATGAGGGCCCTTCCTACAGGGACAATTTCAGAACCAGTGCATTGGCGCACATGGAAGAAGAGATATTCTTTGCTTGGATAATCAGGGAAGGCTACACAGAGGGAGAAAGTAGACACTTGAATTGGGCTTTAAGAGCATTCCTAAGCAGAGGAAACAGAATTGAACCAAGCAAGACAGAAGCAACACATAACAGAGCAAGGCACAGGTCAGACACGATAAACAGATTTGTAGTAGGTACCAGGAGAGCTGTGTTTAGAAGGATTCTGAGGTCCCAGCCAGATTCAATGCAAAAGTTCGATGATCAGTTAATGATGTCTGCTGTGAGAGCGGTGATATACAAGTCATCCCTGACCTAGGGTGTCAGCAGAGTTCGATGTCATGGAGGAGAAAGCAAGATAACTATAATTCATTTGGACAAATGAAGTTGATTCCTAAAGCCACCTGTTATAGGTTAACTTGTTTCCCCTCCAAAAAAAAGACTTGTTAGAGTCCTATTCCCCAGTCCCCTAGATGTGACCTTATTCGGACATATGGTCTTTACAGAAGTACTCAAGTTAGAATGAGCATATTAGGATGGGCCCTAATCCAATATGACTGATGTCCTTATAAAAAGGGAATATTTGGACAGAGAGACAGAGGCATTGACAGAAAGCCTTGTAAAGAGATGCAGGGAGAAGACAGCCATCTGCAAGCCCAGGAGAGAGGCCTGGACCAGTTCCTTCCCTGATACCCCTGGGAAGGAACCAGCCTGGCAGGCAGGATACATGGATCCCGATGGCCTTCCCTTTATGCTAAGGGTTGCAAACTTAATTATGTCTGGTGTCCAGGCTCTAGGAAGCAGACAGGTGGGGACTGCGGAGAATGGCAGAGCTCAGGGCTGATCGTGGGGGTCCTCTGCTGCCCCTGGGTGCCCTTGTAGATAACAATGCCTGATGTGCCAACTCCTCCAGTTTTTTTGAGAAAGGCTGAAGATGCAGATTTTGTGTGAAATCTTCCATTTTTTTAAACACTGATTTAATTAGAGTTCTCCAGAGAAACAGAACCAATAGAATATACATGTGTGTGTTTCCATATACAGAGAGAGAGTGGGAGAGACAGACAGAGAGAGAGGGGTTTATTATGAGCAACTGGCTCCTTCTTTTAGGGAGCCTGAGGAGCCCCTCAATCTGCCATCTGCAAGCCCTTTGGGCTTGGACTTGAACTACACCAGTGGCTGTCCGGGGAGAGCAGGTGGAGTCAATCCCAGTCTGAGGGCAGGAGAAGATGAGAATGAGATGTCCCAGCTCAAGATGTGAGGCCAGAAAAAAGTGGGGGTGGATTTCTTCTCCTTTTAAAATTCTATTCAGGCCCTCAAAGGATCGGATGTCCCCCACCCACAACTGCTTAAGTGAGTTCACGGATTCAAATGCGAATCTTGCCTGGAACACCCCCACAGACACACCCAGAAGCAGTGTTTAATCTGGGGACCCACTAACCCACTCAAGTTGATACATGAAATTAACCACCTTGGCTGGCAACTTTTCACAGGTTTTTGCAAATGTCATGCAGGCAGGCCTTGAGTTTGCAACCTCCACTCTATCACCCACAAAGCAGGGAAAAGGCTATGGTTCGCAATGTCTATTGCTTCTCCTAGAAGGGGTAGAACTTCCTTGGAGACACAGACCACCCCATTCCAGCCATTGAGGGAATGGTGTACCCTCAGGGGCAGGAATGGGGCCCCTGAGGGTACACCCTGAGCCACTGGTCTAGTTCCAGCCCAAGCCCAAAGGGCTTGCAGATGGCAGATTGTGGGACTTCTCAGGCAGCCTGAGCTTGCAGCCCGCACCCACCAGAGTCTTCTCAACTCCCTGATGCACTCCCTGTTATATCCTCCCTGGCTCCTGTTCCCTCCCTCCCAGGTAACCGCATGTCAGAACCTAGCCCTTGCTGTATCCGGTATAAGCTGATCAAAGTGCCCTGTATTGATCAGTACAGGGCTGTGAAGTGCCTGGCACACTCAGGGGCCACTTATAACAGATAGGACTCCTCTCCCTGAGGCCCCTACTATCCCTCAGCTGTTCACATGCCCACCATGATCCCTCCCACCCACCACAGCAACTTCTGCAAAGCGACATCGTGTTTCCTCCAACAGCAGGTGTGGGATGTAGAAGGATTCGGGCTTGATAAAGAAATGCTGGCGGGGCACTGTGGCTCACGCCTGTAATCCCAGAACTTTGGGAGGCCGAGGCGGGCAGATTGTTTGAGGTCCGGAGTTCAAGACCAGCCTGGCCATCATGATGAAACCCCGTCTCTACTAAAAATACAAAAATTAGCCGGGCATGGTGGCAGGCACTTGTAATCCCAGCTACTGGGAGGCTGAGGCATGACAATTGCTTGAACCTGGGAGGTGGAGGTTGCAGTGAGCCGAGATTATGCCCCTGCACTCCAGCCTGGGCAATAAAATGAGACTCTGCCTAAAAAGAAATGCTCTTTCCCTCAATGACCACTTGGCATGTGGGCAGATTTTCAGGACAGCCCAGAGTGAGTTTACTACAAAAAGCACCTGGAAAAGCCATTTCAGAGGAGGAGGAGGAGGAGGAAGAGGAAGCAGCAGCTACAGCCTGGAAACAATCTAAATGGCTAAATAAATAAATGACAGCACAACCAAGCAATAAAACACCAAGCAACTGCTTACAAAAATGAAGACACTCTTATTCTATGCTAGTATTGATCAGCAGTCTCCGAATTGTATGATTCAATTCATAAAGCCAAGCACAGAACCAACTGTAGAGACTGCACATGCAAGGCCAGGCGCAGTGGCTCATGCCTATAATCGCAGCACTTTGGGAGGCCAAGGCAGGTGGATCACCTGAGGTCAGGAGTTTGAGATCAGCCTGGCCAACATGGAGAAACCTTGTCTCTACTAAAAATACAAAAATTAGCTGGGTGGGGTGGCACGTGCCTGTGAGTTTCTGAATCTTTTCTGAATCTTTATTCCCTGTGCGGGGAGTCTGAATGCCTTTCCTATCCTAGGCACCTTGGTCCGTTTAAGGGCCCCTCTTTCAGGCTTCAGCAGGCTTGAAAGATCCCAGCCTGCTGGCCACCTCCATTCCAAGGTGCCAAGCAGAAGCTAGGTAAAGGCAGAGATCCTCACCTCCTGCCGCTAATCCAGGGTGACAGAAGCAAGGGGGGGACAGAGGAGAGGAGGGGCTTCCCCAGTGCACATCATGAGCCTGCTCCTGCCATGCCTTTCTTCTGAGCAGTGCTGTGGCTGGGAACTCATTTCACAGCCCTGGAAACCGAGGCCACAGTGATGCTCCCAAGGTAACACGGTGAATACATTTCCCATCGAGGACTTACTGCAGGTCCGGATGTCTGGCAGGAATTCCACCCTATGCACCACCCCACCCAGGGACCACCCCTCTGGGCTGGGGAAGAAGCAGGGGCCACTGGAATGAACAAGCTCTTTCCTCTCCCCGACATCTGCTTCTCCCACCCAGATTTGGTTCTCTCGGGAGTTAGCCCAGAGGATCCATTCGGCCTCCCTCTGGAAATCCAAACCCTTCCTCAAGGTCCACATGCTGTTTCCTGCAGGAATCCCAGCTGACTAGGCAAAGGCTTTGGATTCTCTTGGACCTGAGTTTTTTTGTTTGTTTATCGATTGACTGATTTTTAGAGACAGGGTCTTGCTCTGCCATCCAGGCTGGGGTACAGTGGCACAATCACAGCTCACTGCAGCCTCCAACTCCTGGGCTCAAGCGATCCTCCTGCCTCAGCCTCCCCAGTAGCTGAGGCCACAGGTACGTGCCACCACATGCCCAGCTAATTTCTTGTTTTTGTTTTTTATCTTTTGTTTTGTAAAGACAAGGTCTCACTCAGTATGTTACCCAGGCTGGTCTCGAACTCCTGGACTCAAGCAACACTCCCACTTCAGCATCTTGAAGTGCTGGGATTATAGGCGTGAGCCATTGCACCCAGCTTGGACCTGAGTTTGAATCCTATCTCCTTCACACTTAGCCAAGATGTCTTGGATGACTTATTTCTTTTATAAAATGGAAGTACCGGGCCCCACCTCTCAGGAATGTCTCAAAAACTAGCTAAATGTATGTAAAATATTTCGCGTTTGGTAAATGTTCTGTAAGCAGTAGATGACATTCTCTGAGTAACCCAATATCAGTCCTGCATCCTTCACTCCTTCATTCATTCAGCAGGTCCTCATGGCATTCCATCAGGGCTCAGAATCCGAGACCCAGGGCTAAGGAAGTGACACAGGGCTGCTCTCATGGGGCTTGAAGCCTGGTGTTGGAATCACGTGGGTGGAAAACGACAGCTGAGAAGCGTACCCATGTTGCCCTGACAGCTCATCCTTGGGAGGTTGATGGAGAATGGGGGTCAGGGAAGGCTTCCCCAAGGCGGTGATACCTGAGCAAAACCCAGGGGATGGTGAGGGACTGTCAGAGCTGTGTGAACCAGAGCAACTCCATCTTGAATAGGGGCTGGGTAAAATAAGGCTGAAACCTACTGGGCTGCATTCCCAGATGGTAAGGCATTCTAAGCCACAGGATGAGGTAGGAAGTCAGCACAAGATACAGGTCATAAAGACCTTGCTGATAAAACAGTTTGCAGTAAAGAAGCCGGCTAAAACCCACCAAAACCAAGATGGCACTGAGAGTAACCTCTGATCGTCCTCACTGCTACATTCCCACCAGGGCCATGACAGTTTACAAATGCCATGGCAACCTCAGAAAGTTAACCTATATGGTTTAGAAAGAGGAGGCATGAATAATCCACCCTTTGTTTAGCATATCATCAAGAAATAACCATAAATATGGACAACCAGCAGCCCTCGGGGCTACTCTGTCTATGGAGTAGCCATTATTTTATTCCTTTACTTTCTTAATAATCTTGCTTTCACTTTACTTTATGGACTTGCCCTGAATTCTTTCTTGTGTGATATCCAAGAATGCTCCCTTGGGTCTGGATCGGGGCCCCTTTCCTGTAACAGGATGAGTAGGTGTGGACGGGGCAGACAGGTGGCTTCCCAGCTCCGGGTGGAAGGCCAGAGCACTAGAGCCTGAGAGACTGGGGACAGGGCAGGGAGGGAATGTGGACCAGGTGAGCATCCAGGGAGGTGAATGAGGAAGCTGAGAAGCATTGGGTTTAAGTTGGGGAAACAAAGACCATCCAGAGGGGAGCAGCCAGGGGCTCAGGTCTGGAACATTCTACCCCATCCACACCAGCTGCCAGAGGGGAGTCCCCGTGCTCCCTATTCATTACCTGACATAACTAATTGCCTGGTGACATTTCCCATATTATAGACAAATGTGACTTATGGGCCCAGCTGTTCCCCTTCTCGTCACCAGGAATCGGTTGATAAATATGTTTATTCGAGGTCAGCCTGGCCTCATCCATTAGAAATATTGTTTTTCTAAACATTACATTGATTTAATTTAACTCTAATCAATTTAAAATGGTTCTGACAATTAACAAAAGCTTCAAATATGACCTTAAAGTAATAGGATTCATTAGCTATGTTTAGGATTAAACTTACCCTAATAGGGCAATTTTTCTTCCAAGGGTATTTGGTAAGCGACTGGTGGTCAGTCAAAATGAAATCAATTATTATAAATTATACAGTTAAAGTTGATTATGTATCCCCTGCTAATTTGTATAAATAAGGGTCTCTGACAATGGGAGTAATTTATTAATAACTATCTCTACCCCAGCCCGGTATCACACTTCATGTTACAGCTGCCAGGGCATCTATAACCCATGAAGTATTATTTTCCAGGGCTGCTCACGATGTATGCTAATTACACCCATAATTAATTGGAACAGTTATAGTTAAAGACACAATGCTGGTGCCCTTTGCCCTATTATTCATGATAGTCAACTCATTCAAAAGGCAAGCTGATCAAAAATTCATATGCTAGCTCGGGCTCCCCGAAAGGAAGGTGATCACACTGCAAAGGGTGCCTGCCACATGACAGCTGGCGTGTGGGGAGGGGCGGGTGTAGTCAGAATTCAAGCCCTGCACCTTTCTGGGGTTCCCGCCCTGCCACCACCCACCAATCCCCCAGGTGGAAGGTATATAGAGCAGGATATCTAGGCCAGAGCTCAAATAGCTGGTCCATATGTTACGGGACAGGGGTCCCAATCCAGACCCCAAGAAAGGGTTCTTGGATCTAGCACAAGAAAGAATTTGAGGTGAATCCATAGAGTAAAGTGAAAGCAAGTTTATTAGGAAGGTAAAGGCATAAAAGAATGGCTACTTCAAAGGCAGAGCAGCATCATGGGCTGCTTGACTGACTATACTTATAGTTATTTCTTGGTCCTATGCTAAACAAGGGGTAGATTATTCATGAGTTTTCCAGGAAAGAGGCAGAGATTTCCCTGAACCGAGGGTTCCTCCCCTTTTTAGACCATATGGTTAGCTTCCAGATGTTGCCATGGCATTTGTAAACTGTCATGGTGCTGGTGGGAGTGCCTTTAACATGCTAATACATTATAATTAGTTCATAATGAGCAATGAGGACAACCAGAGGTCACTTTTGTCGCCACCTTGGTTTAGGTGGGTTTTGGCTGGCTCCTTTACCACAACCTGTTTTATCTGCAAGGTCTTTGTGACTTGTATTTTATGCCGACCTCTTAGCTCATCTTGTGACTTAGAATGCCTTAACCTCCTGGGAATGCAGATCAGTAGGTCTCAGCCTCATTTTACCCAGCCCTTACTCAAGATGGAGCTGCTCTGGCTTAAAAGCGTCTGGCACATACAGAGTTTAAAAAAAAAAGTTGCCAAATTTTTACAGATCGGGAACTTTTGCTTCTCTTAGAAATTTCTGACTTCGTCTGAAAAATCAGAATATAGGCCGGGTGCAGTGGCTCACGCCTGTAATCCCAGCACTTTGGGAGGCCGAGGCAGGTGGATCACGAGGTCAGGAGTTCAAGACCAACCTGGCTATGATGGTGAAACTCTGTCTCTATTAAAAATACAAAAAAATTAGCCAGGCGTGGTGGCATGCACCTGTAATCCCTGCTACTCAGGAGGCTGAGGCAGAGAATTGCTGACGCTGGGAGGCAGAGGTTGCAGTGAGCTGAGAGCGTGCCACTGCACTCCAGCCTGGGCAACAAAGCAAGACTACATCTCAAAAAAAAAAAAAAAATCAGAATATACTGGTCTGCTTCTTCCTTTCCTTTACCATATCAGCTCTTCACCAACACTCCAACCCTCTCCCTTCCCTAAGGTACCTGCCTGGCCCCTGTAGACAAGTGAGCTTGACAGTCCCAGTCTAGGATCCCTCATTTTATGGATAGAGGGACTGAGGTTCACAGACAGACAGTCTTGCCAAGGAGCATGGAGTGACCAGAGTCCAGTAGCTTGGGTGTGGCTGGTTTCACAGAGCACCCAGCTCGAACTGGTGGCCCCCAGGGATGTGGATCGGCCCCTGAGTGGGCACTGTCCCTGCCTGGCTCTAGCCAAGCCCTGGAGGGAAGAGACTGCCCATAGTGAACCAAAGCTTAAGGCTCAAGGGCTCCCAGACAGTGGGAATGAAAATGAGCCAACACCATGCACTGGACGTTTGCCATTGAAAGCAACAGGCTGACCTGGGTAATTCTAGATGCTCCAGATGTGGGTGAAGGAAATTCTTCTGTGGCATGCCAAGGAAAAAGGGACTGGAAAAGTCTTCCCGCCCAAAATAGCATGGTGCAAAAAGCACCCAGCTTGGAAATGCCCACGTAAAATGACCAGTGGCCGCGCAGCTTCCTAAGAATCATTTAGTCTCCCGACAAACGTGGGGGGGCGCCACAGTTGGTGCCCCCTGTGCTGGTTGCTGATGACACAGGGACAATGTGGCTTTCACCCTCTGGGGGCCCCACTGCCAAGCCGACAGATGAGTCTAAAGCATTGCGCAAATGCAAGGACTTCTGGAGGGGGTGTGGGGACCGTGGGCACCTCTGGCTCACCTAGAAGTGAGCTGAGACTTCGTCTCTACTCAGGCAAGTGCCTGGGAATATGGCATTTGTATAGGGACAGGCTTGAATTCTTCCTGAGTGTGTCAACCTGAGGTAGGAGGTGGCAGGTTGGTGAGGAGGGAGAGGTGGGGATGGTGCAGGCCTGAGGCCTGGAAGAGCACTGGGGAGCCGCTGAGGGATGGGGTGGAATCAGGAGCTACAGCCCTCTTGGTTGCAGAGTGTGCAGCTGAGGCCACCAGCCCTGCCAGACTGTGGAATCCTCACAGTCCAGGAAGCCCAAGGAAGGTTGGTGTTTGAGTCACTTAGGGAAGGCCTGGTATGCATGGCAGGAAGAGGCTCCTCTCCACCCAGGAAAGCCTGCAGAGCTCGGACCAAGCACCAGCCCCAGGCGCTGGGCCTCTCTAGTCAGAGCCTTGGGCTGCTCTACAATGTCCCAGGGTGAAATGGCCCCTCTGTGAACACGGACTTCCCATGCTGGGGTTCCGTTCCAGCTCCGCCTCTAACTCTGCCCACGGGTGCAGCCCTGCCTCCCTAGGCGGCAGCCTTTAAAGTTGGAGAACTTTAGAAAATTCTCCAACTTTAAAAAGAAAGATTGAGCTGGGCCTGGGAGGCTGAGATGGGAGGGTTGCTTGAGCCCAGGTGTTCCAACCTGGGCAACATAGTGAGACAGACCCTGTTGCTAATGAATTAAAGAAAGAAAAAGAGAGAGAGAGAAAGAGAGGGAGAAGGGGTGGACCCATCTCAATGGCTCCAGTGACTGAGGTCCTTGATGCTAATGGTGGTCCAGACTAGCTTTCTACTTTCTACACTGCTTTCTGGGCCGACTTTCAGCCTTTTTCTCCACCCTGTGCTGAGCCTGGGTTTTATCAAAAAAAGGAGAGAACGCACAGGCACATGAACCTTGAGCTGGAGGTGACTACTCCAAGTCACTGAACTTCAACACTAAAGAAAGTTTGTCAGATCCTGGAGTGGTGGCTCACGCCTGTAATAGAGCTTCGGGATGCCCAGGCAGGAGGATCTCTTGAGGTCAGGAATTCAAGACCAGCCTGGGCAACATAACAAGATCCTCATCTCTACAAAAAATTTTTAAAATTGGCTGGGCATGGTGGTGCATGCCTGTAGTCCCAGATACTTGGGAAGCTGAAGCAGGAGAATCGCTTGAGCCCAGGAGTTCGAGACTAGCCTGGGCAGCATAGTGAGATCCTGGTCTCATAAAAAATAAATTCATGAATGTATCAAAACTCATCTAACTGTTTACTTAAAATATGTGTATGTTACTGCATGTAAATTATACCTCAGTGGAGTTGGCTAAAAAATAATAATAAAAGAAGGATGGAGTGTAAACTTTGGAAAAGGCTGTAGCTGTCTCTCCTAAAGCTAAAATCCACCAATTCAAGAAGGATCACAGTGGGGTCATGTGTAGTAGCCCCAAACTGTCAGCAGTGCCCCTTTCCATCAGTATGAGAACCATAAATAAACGATTGTGTATTTACATAAGAGAGCATCACATAGCTATGAAGTAGAATCACTGACATATACAACAGACACAGCCCGAAGGATGCACACAGCATGACATCAGACACTACCTGAAGTGTGCACGATCTATGACTCCCTTTACATAAGTTCAAAACCTGGCAACAGGGATCTACGGTGACGGAAGTCAAAATAGTGGTGATCACTGGTGCAGGGAGGTAACTTGACTTGGGGGAGCAGAAGGAGCCTTGGAGGTGCTGGGAAAGGTCCCCAGGTTGACCTAATGTATGGCTGCAAGGGTGTGTGGAAATGTAAATTTCCTTGAGCCGTAAACAGGGGCCCAGTGCCCTTTAGGATAACAAGGTGCATCTCAATAACAAAGAAAGACAGGAAAAGGGAGCAGCCCATGCTTCCCCAGTGCCATCCAGGGTCTAGATTCTGGGCCACCCCTGGCAGCGCCCCTCCCCACCAGCACTGCGGCTCTGTGCCTAGCCCTGGACATGGACAGAATGGACAGAACAGGAGCCCACGCCCACAGCAGATAGGCTGGCAGAGGTGAAGGGGCTACCAGGGGCTGGAGGAAATAAAATTCAAGCTGAGCACAAGGCCGCCCTCCCAGGCAGGGTAGACGGCATGCTCTCTGGGCACTCTGGGCTAGAGGATGGGCACCAAACACAGGCCACACCGAAGAACAGCAGGCCCTTACCTGACTGAACAGTGGGAACCCTGCCAACTGCTCCCTAGCTGAGGGGACAGTGCTGGGGCCCAGCACAGCCTTGCAGCCATCTCCGGAGAGACCGCAGAAGCAGGCAGGAGCTGAGGGAATCATCTTGGACCAACCTGCCCTCCTCCCACTCGTCATTTTTAGAGTTAATGCCAGGCTACTAGAGGCAGGTGGCCCTGACTTCAAGTCCCTCTGGCTCTGCCTGAGCCTCAGCTTTCTCATCAGATAATTAGGGATGAGGTTCTCACAAGAATAAGAGAGCATATATAGGAAGCACCTAACCCAAGGCCCAATGTTCACCAAATGGGGAAACTGAGGCCCAGAGAGCAGACACACCACAATCCAGGTAGGCCAGGCACAGTGGCTCATGCCTGTAATCCTAGAACTTTGGGAGGTCAAGCTGGGAGGATTGCTCGATCAATTTCTTCCTCGTCCCCTGCTCTGGGGTCTTCAGAATGCAGCCCCTCCCACAGTTGCTCTTCGTCTTAGCCCAAACCACCTAATCTCTCCCACCTCCTCTGTCCACACAGCATGCTCCAGGCACACACCACTCCCCACAGCACTCTATGTTCAGGGTCTCTCTGTCCCGGAATCCCTATCATCTGAGGCTGGGAAAGGGTGACGGCATTTACCTATGGGGCAAGGGGGCTCCCCATGGTCACTCCTAGCTGCTGCTTTCGTCCTGCGGGACAGTCCCACAGCACAGGTCTGGTTAGCAAGTAACCCTAGTGGGATCATTGAGCTCCTTTAGCCCTAGTTTCTCCAGCTGTGAAATAAAACTCTCCATTCTGTCTACTCAGAGGGTGGGGACAATGGGTGTGAAAAGGTTTTCTAGGTGGCTACCTGGAAGGTTGAACATAGAGCAGAGGGCGATGCTGGCTGAGTCTGATTTTTATACCAACTGGACAGAATACAGTCTTCCTCTTTCTTCCTTGCCTCCTGGCTCAGCTGCCTCGGTCTCCCCAGTGTGATCCTGACGTTTATGCCGTATGCTATCCTCTACAGGACCCCCACCACACAGAACACTCCTCCTGGTCTGGGGATGGCTCCTGTTTTGATCGAAACCATTGGTGCACCCCAGAGCCCCCCCACTGCCACGCCCACCCCTTTGATGTGGTGAGCTCTTGGCAGCCTCACCCTCCTTGCCAGCTGCAATGCGGTCCCTCCAGGGAGTCATAAAAGCCTCTGATCTCCAGAGGCCCAGCCACTGCCCTTCCAGGCAGTCTTTTTCTTCCCAGGATGGCCAGGTCTCTTTTCAAAACTGGTGGAAGTCCACGTGGGCCTTTATCATGCGAATGACCTTGGAGGTGACCCTTCCACACTCCCAAACACCTCAACAGTATTTGATTGACAGCCCACACCCTTTCTGGTGTCTGTTCTCTCCTTCTGATAAATGGCCCCTTCCTGACAACCCTTCCTGCACATCCTGCCATTCAGCCAACCATGGATTTTAATTTAGATAATACTGACAAGAGAAAAACAAACATGAAAGTCATCTGCAGTCACTGTCATCTCAGGAATCAATGTATTCCCCGCAGACAAACTTTTCGGTACATGCACAATTTTTTTTTTTTTTTTTTTTTTTTTGAGACAGGGTCTCCCTCTGTCACCCAGGCTGGAGTCCAGTGGCACGATCTCGGCTCACTGCAACATCTGCCTTCTGGGTTCAGGCGATTCTCCTGCCTCAGCCTCCTGAGTAGCTGGGATTACAGGCATGCCACCACAGCCTGGCTAATTTTTTAATTTTCAGTAGAGATGGGGTTTCACCATATTGGTCAGGCTGGTCTCAAACTCCTGACCCTAGGTGATCCGCCCACCTCAGCCTCCCAAAGTGCTGGGATTACAGGCATGAACCATCATGCCCAGCCACAAATTGTTGTATACACCAAATTAGATCTATTATGATACATGTTTTTAATAATCCACGTTTTTCACCTAAAAGTGAATACTGTGAATTTTTGCTCATGTTCTTAAAAAAATTACATTCCAGAAGAATCATTAGTGACTGCACATGGTTAATGGTTATGGTATAGTCTAGCTGTACCATAATTTATTACAGTCCTGCACATTTAACTTTTTCAAGTTTGGCCTGCATTACAAAACTTGCTGCTTGGAGTCTGATGGCTACTCTTGGGCACATCTGTAATCATGATTGCCTTAGAAAAATTTCCTAGCAACAGAATTGCTGGAGATGAGGTATGCACAACCTGAAGGCTTTTGAAAAACAAGCACTCATGTATCGAGCACCTACATGACTCACAATTTGTGCAAAATTGGTTAGGGGTAGCAGGCAGAGAAAGAACCAAAGCAAGAGAAATCGGCGTTCTGAGGGGGGTTCTCTGCACACACCAGACCCAGACACCATGGAAGTGCCACATGGGGAAGGGGCTTCCAAAGCACTGAGCCACCCTGAACGTCAGAGCTGGAAGGGACAGCACAGACTCTAATATAATTCTCTGTATTAGGAATGGGGAAACTGAGGCTCAGAGAGGTGCCACCCAGGAAGGGGGTGACCTCAGTACTGCAATCTTTCCAACACGGCTGTGTGCTTTGTTTGAAGTGAGCCCTGCTCTGGGCGAAGGGCCCGAGGTGGCAGGCCGAGCCTTGGTATTAAAGTGTAAACCATTTTCCCCCACCTCCCAAGCAGAGGTGGATGGGAGGGGGTGAGGAATGCTGAGGAGGCCTCCAGCCGGCCTCACACAGGTAACAGCAGCAGTAGCGACCCATCTGAGTCCCCATGGTGTGCCAGGTGCTGGTCCCAGGACTTTGGGTCTGTTATCACTGAATCCACACACAAAATGAGCAACAGGGGCACTGTGGTTTTGTTAGAGATGCTCGCTCTCATTTGCACAGAAAGGAGGTCATGCAAGTCTTTTTATTATTATTACATGTCACTGCAACAGGGTATTGCAGTGGGGGAAAGAGACTGGACTCAACTCCCCACTTTTGCAAGTCTTAATCCAAGTGGAATCTCTTCTCTGGATTTCTAGAGCGGCGGGTGAGGGGGGCGGGAAGCCTCTTCTCCATAATGGCAGTGGTTCTCACGCTTCAGCGCGTGCCCGATTCTCTTGGTGGGAAAAGGGGGAAGTGTTCAAAATGCACATTCCAGGGCCCTACCCTGAGAGCTTGATGCCGTAGGTTTTGCACAGGGCCTCCAAGACCGAATTCTCTTTTTTAGAGACAGAGTCTTGCTCTGTCGCCCAGGCTGAAGTGCAGTGGTGTGATCATAGCTCACTACAGCCTCCAACTCCTGGGCTCAAGTGATCCTCAAGCCTCAGCCTCCCAAGTAGCTAGGACTACAGGAGTGCATCATTACACCTGTCTAATTTGTATTGTTATTATTGTTTTTGTAGAGACGAGGTCTTGCTGTGTTGCCCAGGCTGGTCTTAAACTCCTGGCCTCAAGCCCTGCCCGCCTCAGCGTCTCAAGGTGCTGGAATTATAGGTGAGAGCCACCACGCCCAGCCGAAGCCTGCATTCTTAAAGGTCCGTGGATGACTACGACGCAGGCTGGTCCAAAGACCCCTCTCTGGGAAGCACTGAAGACAGTGTGGTTGATTTTCACATTGGGATCCTGACAAAGTAACCTATACTAAAGTTAGCACAGTAGATATGAGGCTTACACCGAGAAAGGGTCGCCAATAAAGGGAGGTGACATCAGAATCCTATTAGGTACCGACACTCCCCCCATAAAGCCACAGATTTGTAATTCATTCATTCCTTTGCAGATTCCGGGACCTCACAACCGACCTTACGGCATTCGCCCAGTAGATGGCGCTAGCTCATTTTAAACCCCGTTTGTAGACGGTGCCTGAAAGCTCAAGACAGAGGGAATGGCAGATGCAGAGAAAGGGCAAGACAGAGCCCATTATGAGAGAGGACGGCCACAAACAGAAATGGCCAACACTAAGCAGCTGTCCCGAAATGACGCAGAGGAAACTTAAACCCTCTTGGGTGTAGTGTGTAATCTGGAGTGTTGCCCCGACTGCCACATTGGCTTTCAAAAATCCCTGCTGCCTCCCAAGCCTGGGCTCTGGCTGCCGCTCGGAGTTTGGGAGCTTAGATCTAGGACATCGCCATAACCAGTAATGACCACAAGATGGCGCTGCTGCACTCAGGGACAAGATGCCTGAGAAAATCTCAATCTCATAAAACCATCTAAAGACTCAAGAGTGTGGCTTAAAATAGGATCGTGGAGGGAGATGAGAGGCAGAAAGAGAACTGCTGATTAGACTTGCACCCTGTCTCTCAAGTTCACGTTTACGATATTAGTACTAATGCTGCTGCTGCTGCTGCCACTGGTGGCTGCTGTTTACTGAGGGGCTACGGAGTGCCAGGCACTGTGATAAGCACTTTCCGTGCATGGTTTCATTCAAAGTTCATCAAAGCCCTAGGAGGGGAGTTCTACGATGTCTCCACTTCTGAGAGGAAGCATTATGTGAGGAACTAGAGACTGAGACGTCTTGTGCTTTCTCAAAAGAAATGGGGACAGTGATCTAATTCTGAGCAGACTGGCAATAGAGAGTGGGGCTTCTACGAATAAAAGGCTGAAACGGCCTAGACAACACAGTGAGAACCCCCTCTCTACAAAAATGTAAAAAGCCAGCTGGGCGTGGTGGTGTGCACCTGCAGTCCCAACTACCCAGGAGGCTGAGGCGAGAGGTTTGTGCCAGGCACTGATCAAGGTGGTAAGGAAAGACAATTGAAGGGACTAGGGGAGTCCTGAGGAGCCCACGATAAGCCATGCGGCCAACGGATCAGTGCTGTGGAGAAAATGAAGCTCACAGGAGTCTATAAGTGCCTGTAGGTGTGTTTGAGATGATGGCAAAAGTAAACTGGAGCTGGCATCCATGGCTCACAAGAGCCCATTATTACATTTTCAGGAATTTTGTGAGTACGTTCTTGGATGGATCTATTACTGAGTTATTAAGCTAACAAATTATATAAACTTACAAATTATATAAACTTAAAATGAAATTATACTTAAAATAAAGGTAACAAATACTCGCAACTCATTACTTCCTAATTATTTTACATTTTACCATTTTCTGTGCCAAAGGTAAGCAAACTGTTGCTGGGAAGGGCCATTTAATGACTGTGTGAGCCATAAGGGTTCAGTCAAAACTATTTGACTCAGCCATTGTAGCACAAAAGCATTGATAATATAGACTGAGCCTCTCTAATCTGAAAATCTTAAATGCTCCCTAATCCAAATATCTGAAAGGCTCCAAAATCCAAAACTTCTTGAGCACCAACATGACACTCAACGGAAATGCTCACTGGGGCATTTTGGATGTTGGATTTCTGGGTTAGGGATGCTCGTCTGGTACTGCAAATATTCCCAAATCCAAAAGCATCTGAAACCTGAAACACTTCTGGTCTCAAACATTTCAGATAAGGGATATTCAACCCGTACTTGGATAAATGGTCACGACTGTGTTCCAATCAAATGTGATTCACAAAATCAGGTGCTGAGCTGGTTTGGTTCACGGGCTGCTGTTTGCCACCGTGGTTTATGCACAGGTATTTATGTCTATCGTATCTGTATGGTGGAAATGCTATGTACTTGTGTTAATCCTACTATATAAGTCTTCCCTAGTTCCTTCAAAGGTGTCATTTTGGTAGCTTGCAATTGGCCGTGGTGGGGGTATTTATACCACCAAATCAGCAGAGGCTACAAACAGGGTTGCCCCTCAGCCCCCAACAGCTGGTTGTTAGACATTTGCCGGTACACCCCTGGCTAATGTGGTCTGTGAAGGCCTCTTCAGGGAGGTGACCTCTGAACAGAAACCTGAAACTGCACTTAGTCCTTCCAACCTGCAGAGGCCCATCCCACCCCCAACGGGCGACCTACAGAGCGCAGTTCAGAAATACATCGGAACAAAACAGTCTGAAGTTTACAGAGATGGCCAGACCCAACAAAACGCACATTTGTTTAAAACACAACACATTCCAGTGTCATCGCCCCATCACACACTAACCCAGGAGGAGCCTTGCCTCTCTGGAGCCAATAAGAAGGCACAGCTAAGAAGCCACTCATCATGACCTGAGGCCTGACTGCATTTACTACAGGCTGCTGAGTCCTGTCTGCCACCAAATAGAACCTGCAAGGCAAGGCCTGAGGGGTCACTTCCAAAGTCTGCTAAAGTTGGGGAGGGCTGGAGGAGAGGGACTCAGGAAGGCATCCCTGGTACAGTCAACTTCTTCACCAACTCTTCAAACCCCAGTATAACTTCAAACTACTTACTTTGGAAAAGGCCATATTGGATGTTAAAACAGATTTGTGTGTTATTTGTAAGGTGATTTCATACACGGAATTTAAAGGTTTTCATTAACTCCTAGTAAAGCGGTACAGTCAAAAGAGTGGAGGCAACTTGCAAATTTTAGTCACGCTTTTGTAATAAGGGTCAGTCTGCTGGGTGAATTACACTATTCTTATAATACCCATTTCAGGCTTCACTCACCTAATTACTCTAATTAGGCCTCAGAATCCACCTCCTCTCCAATAAAATCCACACTCCAAGCAGTCTACTGAAGCTGGCAGCCCACAGAGACCTGACTGCCCACAGTTCAGTGCAAACACAGGCTTGAAAGCTTGCCCCAAAACAGTCCCTCCCCAAGAATTCTCCTGCCTTCTTTCTTCCCTAATCAACTTGGTGAGCTCTCTCTTTTCTTTTTATACATTTGAGGCTTATCTCTGAAATATTTCCTAAACAAAGAGAATAGCATCATCATCATGCCCGTTTAAGGATATCTTTTAAGTCCTCTTCACAAATAGTAAAATTTTCATCCTACTTCTAAATTCTCTCTCCTGCCACGGGAACACATTCCCCACATATTCCCTGGGTTCTTCCTCAAGGACTTGGCTGGTAGCTTTGCAATAAATTTTCTACTTTCCCCAAGGAGCTTGTTCATATCCACATTCTCTTTCTGCAGGGCAGAATGTTCCACCAGAGAATGCCAAGTTGATTCTGTCTCCCTCAGAAAACTCCATTCCTCCTGACAACTGGTTCCCAATCCTGGCTGCACAGTGACAAGGAATGGGGACTATGAAAAGGTGTGCCAACCCTTGAATCTGACAAGGAAGATCAGTGATGTCAGAACAGTATTGTTTGGATATCAGCATGTATATTCACCCATGGGGTTCTGAAACAGAAATGCATAAGGAGCTTTGACAAGGACCCACTGCCTGGCCCCATCTTCAGAGATTCCAATAGGTCCGGAGTGTGCACAGGCACTGGCATCTTTAAAATCTCCCTATGTGAATTCAACGTGCAACCAGGATTGAATGGAGAACTGCTGCTCGAAGGCAGTGCACATAAATTCTTCAGGTGATAATGAGGAAGAACGTGCCTCAGCAAGTCAGGAAAAGTTTGGGACTTAGGGGAGGGCCAGTGGCTCCTCCTTCGGCCAGGCCAGCTTTCTTCTGACAAGGACTTGTTTTCACTTAACTGTCCAGATCGGCAGATGGGCACAAAGTATGTGCTGTCACCGTCACAGTAACAGACCCAAACAGAGTCACAAGGAGTGGGGACTATGAAAAGGTGTGCCAACCCTTGAATCTGACAAGGAAGATCAGTGATGTCAGGACAGCATTGTTTGGATATCAGCATGTATATCCACCCATGGGGTTCTGAAACAGAAGTGTTCTTCAATGTATTGTCGATACCAGTATTACCAACTCAGACCATTCTAGCTTTCCTATCATGGCACATTAAGTGACTTAAACTCCAAATAATTTCCAAGGAAGATTGATCTGTTACCTAAAAGAAGACCAAAGTAGGAATTTCAATACACAGTACATCATGCGATCATTCCTCTGGTTATCACAAAAAAGTAAAATATTTAACTGCCTCTGTGACAGCTGTGGTAGAATGGGACACACTACTGGCCAGGCGTGGTGGCTCACGCCTGTAATCCCAACACTTTGGGAGACACAGGCAGGCAGATCACTTGAGGTCAGGAGTTCGAGACCAGCCTGGTCAACATGGTGAAACCCTGTCTCTACTAAAAACATACAAAAAATTAGCCGGGCGTGGTGGCGCATGCCTGTAATTCCAGCTACTCGGGAGGTTGAGGCAGGAGAATTGCTGGAAACTGAAAGAGATTGCAATGAGCCGACATCACACCTCCTTATTCCAACTGGGGCGACACAGCGAGACTCCATCTCAAAAGAAAGAAAAAACAATGGGACACACTACTCCTTAGTCAACAGTGTTAGGTTCATGTTTAGAGATGACGGAATGAAGCAGCGGGGGACAACTTCTGGTTGGAGCGGCCTGGAGGCTGGAGCAGCTGAGCTTTAACAAGCATCAGGGGTCGGAAATACTTGGCTAGATCAAGAAGCCACACAGCATCATAATGCCACTGACACGTCTCCCAGAACAGGGTAAGTGTGTGAGGTTTTCTAAAGCAATTGTAATGGTGGTAGAGGCTTGATCAAGAAACAGAGATGTGCCCGGGTATAGCATTTCCTCAAAGAAATCTTACCACAGCAGAAACTTAAAGTGTTGTAGAGACCCAATTCCAGCCTTCTCATAACCCAAAACCCTTCCCTCAAAGAAATCCAGGAAAAGGAACCATAAAAATGTGATTTTAATGATACAGAAATAGTATATGTACATTTCTTTCCACAGCAGCACTTCATTCATCTCTAAAAAATTTAACAAAATTAAGGCTAAATCAGAGCGAGCTGATAGGAAGGGGTATTCTATGTGGTGGTCTTCTTAAAGAATGTTCTCATAAATATAGGATGTTCTGCAGACAAAAAAATAAAAATAAAACATGCTGAACGAGATACCAGAAACGGGAAATGCAGTAGAAAATGAGCCCCTTTCTACCAATCTACTGAGAATCCCAACTCCCCGGGGAAGTTTCAGATGGGGTGTGAGTTCTTTTAATGAATGTTTATGATCTGATGCTAAGACTTTCTAAAATTAAAATTCCACAGTACTAGGCCATTGTATAAACTAAAACCAAGGGTAGTTGAGTCTCCAATATAATCCCTCTAGAATTTTTTAAGTTAAAGTGGACAGTATTTAAAAGTACTAATTATATCTGAAGCTGTGGTGCTTGAAAGGACAGTCCCTCCATTCATGGCCCTTCTCCCTAACCCATGTTATAAAAATAAATGAAGACTTTAAAACGCAGTGAAATAAAAATGCCATCACTGCCAAGGCAAAGGGCCAGGAAATCAAATGCTGAGTAACCCGGCTACAGAGACTGCTGAATGCTACGATCAGGGAGGAGGAAGACCTTCCTTTCCCACTTTTTCATTATCCTTGACCACACTTGCTGGTTAATGTGTTACCACTGCATCCTGACTCAAGAGAAAACCTTCAGCTGCTCCAGGATTTAGAATAAGATGAACAGTCTTTCTCCCCTCCTCCCATCTCTTCTCCCCAAAGAGGTCTGAAGGGGAACGGAGAAGTGCAATGTGAACTCCCTGCAGGAAGCCTCAGCCTCAAACCCCAGTCTCTGTCAAGAGAGGCAATCCCCTGACACCCGCAGAATCCTGGCCTTCATAAGGCCCCACGCACATCTGCTTTAAGGGGTTTACATTCCTTCTTCCTCCACCTCCTCTTTTGCATGTGAGTTTTCATTTTAGCATCCCTTTCTCCTCCCCGACTCCTCACCTCCTTTGGGGAATTCAAATGTTATCTTCATTAATGGAGAATTGCACCAACCCCTAGAGAAAGGAGTATTATTTTAAATTACAGGCCTTATAGCCTACCTGCTTTAAAAAGACCTCTTACTTTATGACAAGGATTTGTCATCCCAGAGAAAAATCTTCCCATATAACTTTTGAATTTTCATTATAAAGTAGCAAATGGTAAGAAATAATGTAATTTTTTTCTTTAACTTTGCCTAAGAAGTTTGTTTTCATTTCTTTGGCTCCTAGAATCTCAATTTCCTCTAAATAAATAAAAGGGAAAGAAAATATCCCGGTAAATAACATCAAATATCCTCTTAAGTCTTACTTGTATTTAAAGACTACTAACAGCTCTAGGAAACAGCAGGTTGAGGTACATAGACTAAAATGCATTTCTTACACAAATTAGTATGTAAACACAGAGAAACAGCATGATAAACATCCAAGTACCCACATTTATGTAGAATAATACAGTAACGTTACATGACCGCAAAATCACAAAAAGTGAAGGAAGCTTTGAGACCTTCCAGTTAGCAGATTTCACACCTGGCTGGTCACGAGATTCCCCTGGGGATTCCCTCACAGATTTCCTAGGCCTCTTCCTGAACAGTCGGATTCAGTAGGCATGGCCTAGGACCCAGGAATTTGTATTTTTTTCCCATAAAATTCAGTAGTCTAACCCTCTCATTACGCAGAGGAGGAAACTAAAGCTCAAGAGGTCAAGCTGTTGTCTAAGTGTACAGAGCAAGTGACAGAAACAGGGCTAGAATGCAGATCTCTCGTCCCTACTCTGCCACTTTTTCCATCACAGCACACCACCTCCCAAAGCTTCCCCTAGACCTGTCACCCTTACCCTTCAGCTAAGTAGCCTTTAATAAATATTCTGTCGTTAAAACTAGGTAGGGCAGGGACACACCTCATATTCCCTCTGATACAATCCTAGGCACCTACTAAGTGTCCGATAAATACTTCTTGGTTGGCAGTTACTCAGCAAAAGCCTAATACTTTATCCTCTATTCACCTCTCCGTCTACAATCATCCAAGCAGATGCAAAATTATCTGGCCAGATAATCTGCAAGATCCAGCTATAGAGGGTAGTGAATCCTGAATCTATGAAGATGCCGTGTTCAAACAAGCAGGAATTTGGGTGACAACACAGTTCTATAAGATTAATGGAATCTTAATCTTCCATACTGTGTCTCCCCCTTGTTCTCAAAATCTGTGAAAAAAAAAAATAATAATAAAGGAATCCTAGGGATAGGAAGAACCTGGCCATTTATCGACAGCATTTGGCAAACAGAAATTTTAAAAACCGTAAATTATTCTAAGGAGAAAATCCTTAGCAACAGTAACAACATATTTAGTTGATTTTTGTTGCTGTTTTTCCTAGTTTTCAACGTGTTTTCCTAGTCTTATAGAACATTCTTCTGTGGAGGGAGTCAAACTCCTTTATAAAGCTGACAGTGAGGGATGGGACACATTTAGCCTCTATATATGATAACATTGCTCTCCTTCCCCACTCTCTCCCTCTCCACCACATACATACATACACACACACACACACACACACACACGTATTTATTTGGAGGTGAGGAACATGACATATTTTCTACTCGTAATCATGAATGATGAACCATGTTATAAATGAGATAATTCAATTATATTGTCATCTTGATTGTAGATAAGGAATAAAAGATAACCAAAACCTTTAAAAAGCCAACAGGAAAATATTAAAGAAAACTTAAGGCTAAAAATTAAATAACCAGCAGGCACATCAGCCCCCACGCCATGCAGCCCGGCCCCAACTATGTCCCTCTTGACAAACCAGGCTGTGCTGAAGCACGGAACAGTAGGGGCTACCCAGAGGGAGCCAGGACAGACAGGTGCAGGGGAAATCTTGCTGCTGCCTCATGACACTCAGAAGCAGGGAAGGATGCAGCCTCCCCAGGAACCACCAGAGCTGGCCCTGGCATCCCTTAATGAGCACTCCCTCCCCAAGTAACGTTAAAAAGATATCAAGCTCCACCTGAAGAAGACGTCGCCAGAAATCATTTATGGATGAGGCTCTCCCATTTAAGACAGTCTCCACACCTGAGTTTTGAAACGAAGTGTCCATCCAAACAGGTCTTCTTCAAGTTCTCTACCATGACAGCCTGGGTAGCAGAGCTTCCTCAATTTGTATTTTGTTTTAATTTCTACAGGAAAGGAACTGTCTCCTCTCTCCTTTTTTTTTTTTTTTTCCAACTGTTAAATCCAGTCTTAGCTAGATTGTCAGCCCTCAGTATCCGCAGGGGTTTGGTTCCAGGATCCCTGCAGATACCAACATCTGAAGATGCTCAATTCCCTGATATAAAATGGTACAGAATTTGCATATAACTGACACACATCCTCCTGTATATTTTAATTAAATCATCTCTAGATTACTTAGAGTACCTAATAAATGTAAATGCTACATAAAGAGTTCTTGTATTGTTCAGAGAATAATGACAAGAAAAAAGTCTGTACATGTTCAATACGGATGCAACCATCCTTTTTTTTAAAAAAAATCATATTTTCCATTTGCAGTTGGTTGAATCCATGGATGAGAAACCTGCAGATACTGAGGGCTGGCTCCATTCAGATTCCTAATCATTCCTCCAGGTAGTCAATTTTTTAAAATCACATTGACAAGCTCATTCACCCATTTCTTCATTCAACACATATTTATTACAGGGTGATTGGACTTCTAGGTGGTCAGAACTAGAAAAGGCCCTTACGCATCTTGTACCCCACACCCTTCGTTTTACCCAAGGGGGATGGAGGCAGGGCTAGCCCTAAACCCAGAGTCCCTCAGCCTCACCCCGATCTAATAATCATCTCACCACCCCAACCAAGCACTTAGCAGTATAAAACCTTGTGCAAAATATATGTATTTTTCACTTCAAAAATGAAAATATTACAAGATGAGTTTTTGTACCTTACTGTAATTTATAAAGCTAGTAAATATTAGCAAAATGGAATGATAAAACCAAAGAGTAAAAGTGCCTTTAAAAAAGTAATTGCAGGGTTTGTAAAGATTCTTTCCACTTTTTGTCACATTAAATATTTTATAAAGTCATATGCCATATACATATGATGACTTTTCTGCCTTTCTGCACAGTTAGAAAGTCATTCAGGAAAGACAATGATACCACAAAACAACACTCAGAGAATGCACATTCCACAGCACTGATATGTATAATCTATGGTCCTAGTCTACAATATCCACTGTGGTCTAAACACACACTATGGCTGTTATTAAACAAAACATCCCATTTCTACTTACTTTAATCAGAAGGAGGATGAAGCTACTGCTAACATTTCGATGACATATCTGATTCTATCAAGTGAAACTACACTGAATTTAATGGGAGTACTGGCTGACAGATCAAACTTAAGTTCTACACAGTCTTGTCTAAAATAATAGAGGTTTAAATATCCATCTCTTCCAGGAAATTGTAATAATTCTATATGCCAAATTCATTTTCTTATGGACTGTATGTTTGTATAGGACTATTTACTTATCACTCCAATTCTTTCATCAATTTACTTTGCCCCATTCCATAAAATATTAATAGTTAAAAGCCTTAAAATACCTGTTAGCTGACAGTAACTACTATGAATGAAGAGCTTCAACTGTTAAATACCCTAATCCTCCAGGAAAATCACTTCAAAAATGGACATTTGGGGACAGAATCACTCATTTATCTCAAAACCAGAACAAATAGAAAACAACACCATTAAGGGAATTTAAGTATTTTTCTGACCCCTATTGCAGAACACAGAAAAACTGAGCAGATTGTAGACATGCAAGATCAGCAGTATATAGAAAGGATTAACAAATCAAACTCAGTACATCTTCAATAACTGGATTGAGAGTAGACTCTTAATAAAACCAAATTATTTCTTCCTCAAGGCAACCATTAGCTACAAAAGAAAAATGATTTCATATCCTTGGTCCATAAAGAAGACACATTTATTTACATTCTCAATGGACTAAAAGAGGCTTTAAACTTTCACAATTAAAATTGTATGCTTCCAAAAATATCATATGATCAATGCACTTAACTTAAAGCTTCAGGTACTAATAACTTCATTTAGACTTCTTAAAAAACCAACACAAACATACTTTCTAGAGTGCAAAATGCTTCTTATTAAATACTTCAGGAACACAAAAGCAATTTGTTTTTAAACAGAGGCATCCTTTTCTGAAGGATCATCACCACAAAGACATCCATTGCCGGCAATGGACGTGAACAGAACTGCCAGCTCGAATAAGATGCAACGTTAGGACTCTGCCTTCAGTTTCTTCGCCTTTCCCGATGACCCCAGTTATTTGTACAAACTCATTGTTGGACTCTGGTACATGCACATATACGCATCACAAAGCAGTCTTCGTGCACAGCCTTGGATTCTTCTGGAGTCCAAGGAATGCAGGTCTTCCAGAGACATCTTCAAGTACTCTCCTACTTCTGGGCATGGGGTGACTTGAGGAATGTTGAAGCCGTTCTGACCACCTATGGCACAGAGGAAGAACTCTTTATAGGGCAGTCAAGTTCTAAACCCTTTTGCCAGTGATTTTACAATCCTATCATTTCCAAAAAGCTAATTTCATGCTCTAAAAGCTTTTATTTTACTTCTGATTTCTGGAAGTGAAAGCCTCCTTTAACTCTTGACATATTCTCATTTCTTGGTTTCTCAAAAGATTCTGGGGCCAACAGTGAATAAACCTGGTAAAAGGACACGAATTCTGAGGTAAGCCCCCAACCTACTTTCCAGACTTCTCTCTGTAGTCACTCAGGGAATCATGTTATCAATACATACGTAGACAACACTCTGTTCTTCACATTTCATTTCCTCCCAGACACAAGCCACCCAGCACACTTCACCATACGACTGTCCAATTCAGAATAGATCTAGTAAAATGAACGCTATTATAGCTCCCTACACTTTAAACACATCCTTACACAACTCTAACACCGTTTGTTTGACACATCACCAGGCCCTGATGAAGGTGCTCTGGGGTGTGATTTCAGAGATTCCAAGAAAGGCTCCTCTGGGTTACCTCAGTGGCTTTTCCAAACCAATGCTGTTGTGTTATGCTGTTCAGTGCAAACGTTAACTGGGTTGGGGGCACAGCTACAGATGGGGCTGGGATGTATCCCTCAAGCATCAGAGAACTGAGAAAAGGTGGAGAACTCTTGATCTAGGGCCCAGGCCTCTGTTCAAGAGGCTGCCACAGGGAATGTCTTAGGCTACTGGAGGGCCACACCAGAAGGCCATGGGGGCTGGACCTGAGAGAGCAGCTAAAGGAAAAATAGAGTATAAGAATGGAGGAACATGAGAGTCACACCTCACAACCTTGCCCAGGCCTGGTCTTAACCTGCAAACTCCTTATAGGTAGAGGCAGGGCTGCTTTAACAAACATTTCTTACCTAAAACCCACTAGCCTGCCTGACATTCATTAAGCATTAGTTAAATAATGATTAAGCATCCTAGAAAGTGGCCTGGCAAGTGCAGCCCATTCCCCACTTCAGGGAGAAACACACTACATGCAAAAGAGGCTTTACTTTTCTAAAGAGGATGTTTACTTCTGCTCTCAGCTTTTGGCAATTGGAAGATAACATGGTTTAGTACAAAAAAACGTAAGCACTGAGATCAGAAAGACTGAGTTAAACACAAACTACAAGACATCAGGCACCTTAAACCTCAGCTTTAATAACAGAAAAACAGGAATAATCCCCATCTTGCCAGGATTTAGGTAGAATGATTTAATGGTGCTAAATAAACAGTTACCGTGGCTCCTACAAAAATGAGAGGGACCTGAAAGAAGACAACGAAGCTGGAAATAAGATCCCTCAGGGCTGAAATAAGAATTTTAGGATTCTTTTTTTAAAAAAAGAGCATATGCATGTCAAAATATCACAATATGAGGCTGGGCGCACTGGCTCCTCTTGTAATCCCAGCACATCGGGAGGAAAAGGAGGGTGAATCACTTGAGGCCGGGAATTTGAGACCAGTTTGGGCAATATGGCAAAAGCCCATCTCTACTAAAAATAGAAAAATTAGCCAGGCATGGTGGCATATGCCTGTAGTCCCAGCTACTCAGGAGGCTGAGGTGGGAGGATTGCTTGAACCTGAGAGGTGTAGGTTGCAGTGAGCCAAGATCACGCCGCCGCACTCCAGCCTGGGTGACAGAGTGAGACTCCATCTCAAAAAAGAAAAAAAAAACACACAGCTATACTATTCCTTAGTTCAGCTAGCAAGGTTGTTAATGCAATCCAAGATATAAGACTGTTGTCACCAGAATAATCCTGAAAGGATTTTCTCGGAAAATATTATATCACTCAGAACAGGCGATCCCACTATGAACTGTCCCACTACAAACCAGAACCCTGTGCCACATGCAGAAGAAAGGCGTTTTCAGTACCATCCCGATCGGCCATGCTGTCAAAGAAGAGCCAGGCGGAGTCGTCCTTCCCATACTTCACAAAAGCAACATAGTGGCTTGTTTCTATGCAGAGAACAGCAAATAACTCCATATTCTGGCACGGGATGCAGCCGTGTCTCCAGTCCCAGTCAGGTAAGTCTTTGGGAAGTGACACTGGGTTATATTTATGATTCAGCCTCTTGGGATGAAGGTGGACCTAAAATGGACCATGAAGAGAACGTCATTAGGCTGAGGCTGGTGGATCACAAGGTCAGGAGTTCAAGACCAGCCTGGCCAAGAAGGTGAAACCCTGTCTCTGTTAAAAATACAAAAATTAGCTGGGTGTGGTAGCAGGTGCCTGCAGTCCCAGCTACTCGGGAGGCTGAGGCAGGAGAATCATTTAAATCCCAGAGGCGGAGGTTGCAGTGAGCCAAGATCGCACCACTGCACTCCAGCCTGGGCATTAGTCTCTCTCAGTCTCTGAGTCTCAAAAAAAAAAAAAAAGAAAAAAAAAAAAACCACGTCATTAATGAAAGAAACTCAATGTGTCAAGTGAATGGGCTTCCTTACTCTTATTAAATACATCCCTTATAGCAATCAAGTACTTCAACAACAGCTCTCAAGTAAACAGAAAAGGCAAAAGCAATACCATTTTATTGTACATTTTTAACCGTTAATTATGATTTTAAAAAACTTTCCAAAACGAGCATTCTGTTTTCAACTATAAATAAGTTACTGTTCAACAAAAGTTCATCCATTAAGTGAAGGGAAACTCACTTGAGTGTTGCAGGTTTTACAAAACTGCTTGATTTTTCCAGCTGAGATGTCCGGATCGTCGTAGCATTCTCTACACTCATACATTGCAAGCCCTCCACATATCCGGCACTGTCTGGGAGCTGAAATGTGGGAAGGGGAAGGGAAGTTAAGAGGCCTTTAAAATAATGCATTCTTTCATTAAGAAGATGTAAAGAAAAGTTAGGCTTTAAAAAGAACAATGTTCATGCCTTCAAAAAAGTCTCTTTCTCTTCCATCCGCTTAAGCTCTCAGTTAGTATTTGAAATATCTTTAAAAACATTTTCTCGGACCAAACCATTTTTCTAAATAGTGTCTCCTAGAGTGTTTTTCCCTTCATTATAAAATACCCACTGATGAAAATTCAAAGACACAAGAAAGTACAATGGAGAAAACTAAAAGCATCTATAATTTTAGTTGGCAGGAGATAACCACTGTCAATATGATTATGAATTTTCTCTAATAATTTCATATCTGAATATTTACATAGGTATATGTGTGTGTGTGTGTGTGTGTGTGTGTGTGTGTGTGTGTATATATATATGGCCCCTTTTGTAGACTATATCAACGTACTTACCTTTCCACTTAATATTACACCATGACCATTTTCATACACATTGGTCTTCAAAACCATGAATTTTAATGGCAGTAGTTTAATTGTTAGATACACACTGATTTAACCATTCTCCTCTGGTTAACATTCAAGTTGTTTCTAATTTTTTTTTTTTAATCTTACACTGATGATTTCTTTTTTTTTTTATTATACTTCAAGTTTTAGGGTACACGTGCACAATGTGCAGGTTAGTTATATATGCATACATGTGCCATGTTGGTGTGCTGCACCCATCAACTCGTCATTTAACATTAGATATATCTCCTAATGCTATCCTTCCCCCCTCCCCACCCCACAACAGGCCCCGGTGTGTGATGTTCCCCTTCCTGTGTCCATGTGTTCTCATTGTTCAATTCCCACCTATGAGTGAGAATATGCGGTGTTCAGTTTTTTATCCTTGCAATAGTTTGCTGAGAATGATGGTTTCCAGCTTCATCCATGTCCCTACAAATGACATGAACTCATTCTTTTTTATGGCTGCATAGTATTCCGTGGTGTACATGTGCCACATTTTCTTAATCCAGTCTATCATTGTTGGACATTTGGCTTGGTTCCAAGTCTTTGCTACTGGGAATAGTGCCGCAATAAACATACGTGTGCATGTGTCTCTATAGCAGCATGATTTATAATCATATGATAATAAGTATATTTGCATATCAAATATTTATTTTCATTTCCATTTTCTCAGAATAAATTCCTAGAAATAAAATGACTGGTTTCATATTTCCAGGCTCTTCAGATACTGAATTGCCTTGGGAAATACCGTGTCCAGTTAGAGTCTAACCCACAGCTGATGGGAATTATCTGACAATTTCCACAAAACCAACAAAACAAACTAAAAAAATCTCATACTTACTGTCTTCAAGTAAATCTGTTATATTTAATTCCAGAGAAGGAAAAATTTTTTTAAATAGTTTAAAGTCTTTTCCAAATCGAGGCATCTGAATAATCAGACATGATGGTGCCTATAAAAAAGACAGATATTTTTAGAATCAAAGTGTTAAAAAAAAAACTTTTCCCTATGAAACCAAAATAGTCATGGCTGTCAAACAAAACAGTGAGTTCTGCCTTAATATTGGTGTCCTATGAAACAGGATCTACACATGACCATGGGCTGTGGACAGAGGACACCAACAAGCCACAAGTCTTCAAGTGGCTCATGATCGCAGGGACACACCAGTACCTAGAGGTCATGGAGTTCAATAATCTTGAGTCTCAAATAAAATCATGGCATTTTGTTTGGGTTTATATTTATTAAAGGTTTTGGACAGATTGTTTTTGCAAATATAATACAGAAAATGTCATCACAGAAGGACACTACTCATTATATTTCAACAAATAAATAACTGTGGCTGTTAAGGTTTTACCAAAAATGACTTCAGAAATGAATACAATCAAAATAAACCACAAGCATATACTATTAAAATTATTGAGATTCTTGGACAATAAAAGAAAAATAATTTCTATCACTGGTTCATTAGCAAGTATAAATTAATTTATTGACATTTTGTCTCTTAATGAAGGGGGGAAGTAAACATTATATTTTGATATATTTGGATAATATGCTTGGGTAAAATGGCATTTTAAAAAATATAAGTCTCCTTTTGCTTTAAACTACCTAAAAGTTTTCAAGTTACGCAAATTAGCTTGGTGTTTTCTTTGGCAGCAGAAATCCAAAAAATTCAATCTTAATTCTAAGATATTTTCTGTAAAGGCAAAGTTGAAACACTGCATACTTTTTAAAATTTGTGTTTCTTAACAGTTTGTGTTTCAAACTGTTCTCAGCTAGTTAAAATCAATAGATACTGAATCTACCAGTAGTCTTAAGACTCCCACAGACTTTCATATAAAATACCACAGGTAAGTATCACTAACCTCTGCAAATTTCAGGTTACTGTTGATAAAAGACCATTCTAACAACTGCTGAATTGTGGGAACTCCAACCTTCTCATTTTTTTCCATAAAAATTTGATAGAAGTAACAATCTTGTACTTTTTGACCTGCTGATCTAAAAACACACAGAGAAAAAAATACGTACAACCTATTTATCAAATGCCTAAATCAAAATGTGAAGTTGTCCCAGCAGTATTTGAGAACAGAAAAACCATAAAATTGATGGTGTAGCTTTGGATAGTCAGAACAACAGAGAGAAATAAATGATTTGGACAAAATAATTAAATGTGCTTAGGTACAAGACCTTATAAATGATTTATTTTGTTTAGTTTTTAGATTGGAAAGTTCTCTTAGTGATTAGGAAAAAAATAATGGAAGCACTGTGTGAACAGAACTAACCAAAAGGTAAATCACTTAGTGCAACTTCACTGCCCAAATCTAGAAAGCAGAAAACTATTTAATGCCTGAAAATAAATTATTATATGCCTGGATGTGACAGACCCTTACCAGACCTTCTAGATCAAACTTTTCATTTCTAAAATGAAGGTGCTGAGATCTAGAGAAGGAGAATGACTTCTCAGCAAGTCAAAAGCAGAGCTGTGTACAGAATCTAGGGGCCCTAATAACCGCTTACCATTCTTTCTGCTAAAGCATGCTGTATGATAGTCACTCATTTATTCAACAAATACCAAGTAAGCACCTACCATATGCCAATCATAGTGTTACTCTTATATTTTGCGCATCTTTCCTTCTAAGTATTTTACTATAGCATGTCATTAGTCTTTAAAACTAACTCTACCAGAAGGACGAATAATCCTTAAGTTTACTATTTACCTTTTCAGCAGAATTTCTGGATATAAAGTTAGACTGTTTACATCTAAACTTATATCTAGATTTTAAGATTTTTAGGGGAAAATATTAATAGTTTTCACTTAAAAAAAATCAGCTATTCAGAGATCAGCCTGCAGAAATCCTCAGCTTCCCAAAGCAACTCATATCCCCAAATAAACAAAACTTAATTGATAACAAAACAGGAGATTCTGGAGACCCACAACAAATACAAACAGATGATAATCGAAAAACCTGAAGGCTATGATATACCAATGTTTTAATCAGTTGTTGATGACTATGACAAAAGACCAGAATTTTTCTGTGAAAGCCAAAAAGGCATAGAAAATTAACAGTTTACAGGAAAAAAAAAAATAAGAGAGGAAAATAAGAAACCAGGAAGTAGTAGAGGTAAGTAGTTTGTAATCATAATAATGGCAGCAGGGGAGGAAGGCTGGTGGTTGAAGGGGGCACCACATTGCAAACACTGAGAGAAAGGAGGCAGAAATAAGGATGGAGAAGACAATTTACTAATTTCTTGACTTTCCCTTGTTTCTTGCATCCCACTCCTTTATTCTAAACTCAGTTTTGTTTTACTGAAGTACATCCTATAGTAAGTCTCTGAATGGTAATTTAGTCCTGGTTCTTCCTGCTCAGAAATTCTGAATATTTTTATTCTTAGAATTTCAGTCTATCAAAAATTCTAAAAATTATTCAGCTATTATCTGTTGAAACATTGCCATTTCCCTATTCTCTCTAGTATCTCCTTCTGGAACTCCAGTTAGAATCCATATTCCATGTCTGTTATCCTCTCTTTCTTGTTTTCTAACTCTTTATCCCTTTGTGCAACATTCTAGGTACTTTCCTCAGCTCCCTCTTCCAAACGAGCACTTCTCTCTTCAGCTGTGCACACTGCATCAATGAGATAACATCATGATATAGTTTCTATTTCTGGAGATTCTGTCTTTGGTTATTTGATTCTGTTTATCAAATCTGTTTTACCTTTCATTGTCATCTAGTTCTTTTGTCTCTTCAATCATTTAAGAACATCTTGTAGTCTCTTTTAGACTATTTAATTATTTTAGATTTTTTGAGGTACTCATCCTCCTATTTGTTGCATCTGCTGACTCTGTCCAAATGAAATGCTAGTGGAGGGGAAGAATTACTCTTGAAAAAGAGCTAACTTAGAATATTTATAATCTTTAAAAAGTGATTCTCAATATGAAGAGGTTGTTTGCAGGGGTGAAGGGGACAGTGTACCCTTCAGAGGGTGTAAGAACTTCCCAGGGCCCTTTCAAGTCCCACAAGGCATTCAGACTCTGAGATATATTCAGAGATGCCCTGATCCCTCCCTACTCACTCTGAGGATCACTCAGTATTCAACCTATGTTATTACTGGGCGTGTATTACATTCCATAAGTGTGTAGGCTAGAAAAGGGAGTAAAAAGGATGAAAACAACTATTTTAAGCATCTGAAATTTATCTCTTTAAAATGAAAAACCAAATTGACTTTTTTCTCCCGAAGTGCCTTCTAGGTTTCCTACATCATGTATTAAACATCTTTCCTTTCCCGTTTCTGTTTGAAAGTTGACTTATAAGATACTGAAATTCTACATACAGTTAATTCTATTTCTGAGCTTTCTATTTGGCCCCATTGATCCATATTTCTAATCTTATGCTAGTATCACACACTATTTTAAAGTCTATTGCTTTGCCTTTGTAGCTTATAATAGAAATCTATTTTAAAAGCATTCTTCAAGATTTTTGCCCACTTCATTTTGTAGAGAACTCTAAATCCACTTTCCTGAAGTATGTTAAGATCTTGCTTGTGTGCAAATTATTATGTAATCATCTTTAAATTATTTAATTGTCCTACCCAGAACATTGTAATCTTTCTCACTAATTAATCAAAACCCTTTTAGCTCTGTATAAGTCTTTAAAAAAAATCTATCTCAATAAAATTGATTTCTTGGTATTTTATACTTTCATTAAGTATTAAATTACTTTTTCATATTTGCTTGAAGGTATACAGAAATGCTATTGATTTTTCCATGGATATTTTACATAGACAAATTATGAATTCTTTTGCTAATTGTAGTAATTTTTAGGCCATTCTCTAGGATATTTAGGTGTACATATGGCTATTATCATCTTTGAACAGATAATATGAGCTCTCGATGGTTATGTATCAGTCTCATTTCATTCATAAGAACTTCCCAAACAATATCAAACCACAGCCATGGCACCATCCACCCTCCCCCTCTTCTCCTCACCCATCAATTCAACAGTGGCATCAAACAATATCACTTTAAGACACAGAGATGAGGAAGAGTACTTGCCTATGCTTAGCTTTTAGGGAAGTATATAGGATATTACTAAGATTCTCAACAGAGAAATCCAAGCTAAAATGTAAAAAGGTCCATTGTTTAGACTGAGAACATTCAAACTACCTGGAAAGTTCAGTCATTTAGAACATTTCATTAAGAACTTTACTACATTAAACAAGGCTTTCATTCAACATGGTGGGTGGGGAGGGGAGACAAAGTTATACAACTAAGAACAGGAAAGCTAATTTAAGACTGAATTTTTTGAGTGATGAGTAGACAGAAAACAGTGTTCTCGAAGTGTCTGATTAAGTTAGAATGAGATTTTTTTCTTAAAAGTTCATTAATTGAAATTATGAAAATATATATACAGTTTCAAAAGAAAGTAATTTGCAATAATACTTATCGCTAGGGTTAAAAATTATAGTGCAAATTTACATTGGATTTGATCTTCAAGTAAACTACAGTACCGTGGCGAGGACAACAAATAAAATTAACTTGCATGATAGATATTCCCCTAACCTATTAAGAGCCCTAAACAAATATAATATTAAGAAATCATTCTGGAAATCATGTCTGTTGAATAATGACAGTGGAAATGAGAATTGTCTATTTTTCCAATGCTTCTAGAACAATTTAAAGGTTACCTTATTTTTAGCAAAGGTTCTACCCTTAAAATATGATGAAACAGGATATTCAAAAATTCCTCAGGATCTAGGAGAAAATTTAAAAATCAAATAAGTCATAGGCAAAATTTTTAAATCATTTTATTTTTTATTTCTAACAGTCATATTTTAATACTGAATTCAGTTTCATTCATCCAATATTGTTTCCATTAAAAGCACAGTTTTCAAGTTTTCATGACAAAGGAAAAACATAAAAGGCATTTAAAAGTTATAATCAAGTATTATGTTTCAATTTTGTTGTAAGTTTATTACATTTGAAAGGGTGTAACAGATCGCACATAATGAAACAGCTGTTATTTCTTTTGGAGGGGTTAAGTGGAGTACAATCTGAAGTATGCTCTGTTTTTTCCTGCAAGCCTCTAAACATTACAGCTGTTTACAGTATGCTGCTGGCAAGTTCAGTCAGGTGGTGAATCTTTGAGTAAGCCCATTAGCTAGGAAGAGATTATAACACTGTTCCCTGACTATAAACTTAATCCTAGCCAGCAGCTTTCTAACTCCCGTTTATAACAGGGAAAACTCAGTGGGAAAATGTAGAAAACCCAATGCAACTCTGCACCACAAGAGAGAAACAACTGAGAATATCATTGCTGGGTGGAAAGGAAAGGACTTTTTATTTAAGCATTTAATATACTAGAACCAGCCAGCTTCTTAAAGGAGTTCATTATTCCACATCATCAATCACTTTTAGAAGAGAGGAAGAATTTACTAAAAGAGGAGATAACCATATATCACATAAAAAGAAATTTCTAATTTAAAATAAAACCCCCCAACTACACAGACACACATTTCAGCTAATACTTTGACATGTGAATATGCTCTTCAGTTATTTTTAATGCATATGAGTTAAGATGGTTACCTTTTTCTTCAGAGGTAAATCCTGATGCAGCCTCCACCTTTTCAAGTATTTTCCTCAGTTTCATAATTTTTGTGGCACACACATATCCATATCTAAGTTAGTAAAAAACTATTAATTGATATTGGCATGTATTAAATTATATAACACATCTTAATCACGCATTTCCTTTTTTTTTTTTTTCTGAGATAGAGTCTCACTCTGTCACTCAGGCTGGAGTTGTGCAGTGGCCCAATCTCGGCTCACTGCAACCTCCGCCTCCCAGGCTCAAGAGATTCTCATGCTTCAGCCACCAAAGTAGCTGGGATTACAGGCATGCACCACCACATCCAGCTAATTTTTGTATTTTTAGTAAAGACAGGGTTTCACCATGTTGGCCAGGCTGCTCTTGAACTCCTGGCCTCAAGTGATCCACCCACCTCGGCCTCCCAAAGTGCTGGGATTACAGGTGTGAGCCACCGCACCTGGCCAACACATTTCTTATACAACTCCAGTATGTCATAAATCAACAGACAATTATTTTGAAGAAAACAATTATAGGCTTTTTCTTGAAGTTTGCAAAATTAAAGATCTAGAACCAGAATTATGCTAGACACTATTATATGCTCTACAAGTAACTGTCATGCACTAATACAATATAAAAAAATTTTTGCTGTGACTGATTTTTTAAATAATATTTGCTTGGGAAATTAAAGCATTTACTTTATAAAGCAGAATATACAATTTTGAGAGAGAATATCCTTTTAATACTAAAGTGTAAAACCACCACCAAGGGAAATGGGAAAGGGAATTTATAAGAAACTGAAAATCTAAAATCTGCAATCAAACCAATTGGCATAATGATGACATTTTCTCTCTTCTTTGTCTGAATGCAAGACATATTCAATAAGTTTAATATCACTTTAAATTTGTAATTCTATAAATGGCTTCAGAGGAGAACTTAGCAGCTACCATAAGTTTACTAAGGACAAGTCAGAACTAGCTAATTTTATATCCACTTTTCATACTATTCATTCACTCATTAGTTTCCTGCAACCAATACAGACTGAGAATCTACCACTTACATAGTAACGTAACCTGTCAGCCACTGGGAATACAAAATGAGTAAGGTTAAAAAGACAGGGTCTCTGAAGAAAAGCAGAGATTTCAGCACCAAATAAAACCAGTCAGCTATATACAGATATGAATGCTACAGACACAGGGAATCCTGATCACAACAGGGCATCTGACCAGTTTCTTACCGTGGACAGGGTAAGAAAGTGTGATTAACTATGATTCTTAACTGGTTGAACAATAGGATCCAAAGAATGTTTATTCTTCCTCTCTTCTAGGAAGGAGGTGTTAACATGCCTTAGAGTTTCAGGTTTGACCTGTCTTGTTCCAGTATCAATTACTTGGGGAAAAAAATAGTATGTTTAAAAATTTGCATAAGACAAAATAATTGATGTGAAAATCAAGATTCACAATCATCTTAAAGGGTAAGATCATTAGAGAAATCATTACAGAATTTAAGGAAAGCAAAAGATATAAGTGAGGAAGTTTATTCTCTTATAATTTACTTTCCTAGTCATGTGATATAGCAGATAATTTGGAATGCTCATTGTATTTGAGTATTCTGCTTTTTTGGTTCAAATTTGATATCAAACTATTTTTTACTTTAACTGATAAATAAGAACAGTATATAAAATGATTCAAATTTATCTTAATATGGACTTTAAATATATCACTTTCTCTCTACACTCCTGAATGAACAAATTTGTTTTATGATCTATGGTCCTAATTCTTCATAGTTTAAATTTTATAATGTGACATTATCACATATCACTACTACCACTTATTCAAAGTCTTTACTAGATATCTCCCGTCACTTGTACTTGTACCATTACAAATTGCTTCCTGTGGCCATAAAAAACATATTTATAATTCCTAAAGTAGGAAATGGAAAAAGAATCACCTTTTTAAGGCAGGTGGAAAGAGGCAAAATATATTCCTTTAACCAAAAAATATGGTACTAAAATACATCTCATCTGTTGCTAGTCCAAAGTATTAAACACTAGCTATTCTATAAAGAATTTCCCTTGCTCCTTTTCTTTCAGATTTAAGAAGCTAGACTATACCAATTTAACTAATAAGCATGATTACTTGTAGCAGAAGTGTTGGAATAAACTATTTCAAAAGATAAGAATCCTAAGTATTATGTATTAGCTTTCCTAAACATACTGCAATTGCTAAATTATAGTTTACTCTAGCAAAATAGGTTAAATCATTTCATGGAATATGCTATGTTCCACACCTTGGCCAGATTTAAGAAATTAAATAAGCAAAAAAGCACAAGGACCAAAGGTTTAAAGATGTAATATTTTACCATAAGAACTAATTTTCACCCATCTCTTATTATATGAAGACAAGGTATAAATTAATTACTATACCAGAAAACAGCAAATAGAACACCATGTAAAGGCAAAATAGCAATATGTCTTCTACTTACATTCTCAGAGGATTAACAATTTCTGTCCTCAGTAGCTCTTGGGTTTCACTATAATATTCTACATCATTCTTTTCTTTGGGTCTAAGTAACACAGTGTCCAGAACAGAACTAAAAGCAAACAAGCTGCAAAAGAAAAAGGATATTTTTCTTCATGCTGTAAACATATTTTTCAAGAAATAGATTTTTAAAAGAATTAGATGAGGAAAATAAGTAAAGTCTGGAGAACAAATAATATAACAATTTGTGTTTTTCATTAACACAGGTACCAGGACCCCTGTGAAGATACCCATGGTTCAATCATCAGGACCTACAGATCCCTCCATGTTAAGGACAATACCAATAATACTGAGAAAGCAAACTGCAGATTGGCAGTGTTAAAGGATAACAACGTGCTCACAGAATATTAAGAAAGAAAACCTCTTTGCAAAAGTTGAAAGAGGGTCTACAAATCTCAGTCAAATTACAGACAACAGAGGACAGCATTTGGAAACAACTTCCCGAGGCAAGCACTACTCAGTACCCCACTTCCCTCTCCCCATCCCCCTTTGCAAAGATCTATTACATTAATAAATTTCTTTAAATGCTAAAATCACTTATGAGTGACTAACAGGCCAGGAGCGGTGGCTCATGCCTGCAATCCCAGCACTTTGGGAGGCCGAGACAGGTGACTCACCTGAGGTCAGGAGTTTGAGACCAGCCTGACCAATATCGTGAAACCCCGTCTCTACTAAAAATACAAAAATTAGCCGGGCATGATGCAGTGCACCTGAAGTCCCAGCTACTTGGGAGGCTGAGACAGGAGAATTGCTTGAACCCAGGAGGCGGAGTTTCCAGTGAGCTGAGATCGCGCCACTGCATTCCAGCCTGGGCAACACAGTGAGACTCCGTCTCAAAAAAATAAATAAACGAGTGACAGCAGTAACTTGCGGTTATCAAAGAAAAAGAAAATTTAGCTAATACAGATTTTCATCAGGAAATCTAAAGAATATTATATCAATGCTATAAGCCTTGTTTTTGTCAAAGTATTCTGCAAATAAAATGGCCACCACTTTATTCTTCTTCCTACCTTAAAAACATTAACATCCCATATTAACTTCCTAATTCTTATCATATGGCTACAGAACTGGCAGTCTACTCTCAATTTAGCTCAGTCTACAATCCTCAGAGCCTAAAGATTCTTGGTTCAATTTCCAGAGCTTAAAGATCCTTGCAATGTTAAGGCCAGCCATGGTGCCTCATGCCTGTAATCCCAAGCACTTTGGGAGGCTAAGGCAGGTAGATCATTTGAGGTCAGAAGTTCGAGACCAACCTGGCCAACATGGTGAAACCCCGTCTCTACTGAAAATACAAAAAAAAAAGTTAGCTGGAAGCGGTGGTTCATGCCTGTAATCCCAGCTTCTCAGGAGGCTGAATCAAGAGAATCACTTGAACCTGGGAGGCAGAGGTTGCAGTGAGCCCAGATTGTGCCACTGCATTCCAGCCTGAGGGACAGAGTGAGACTCTGTCTCAAAAAAAAAAAAAAAAATCTTGCAATGTTAAGTTGTTCCACTTTGGAAAAAATTGCATATATGAGGGCAGCAGTGCTGCTACTGAAAATCGTTTTTTTAAAGAAAGTAGTTTTATGACTGCCTTTACCTACTAAAAGAAATACAGCACATAACAGCCAATGGCTTTACTGCAAGTTATGTTGTTTGATACGTGCACAAAGATTTCCCAGATACCCTCTGTATATCTATTCCATTTGTAACAATATCATTCACCTTTCTGGATACAGAAACGAGACGACATTGAAAAGCTTCCAAGGAGTATGTCATGAAAAGCAAATCTCCCTTTCGATTCTGACCCACAGTCATCCAGTTTCTCTACTCAGATGCAGATGGCAGTTTCTTTCACACACACACACACCCACATGTGTCCCTGCCCCATGGCACTATCTATACCTATTGCATTCATTTTAAACTTACCAGAATAAGGTTGAGTCTAAGTAACAAGAATTGTAATGACCCTGGATGCCTTTCTTCTTCCCAATCATTATCTCCAAGCCTTCTTTTTCCATTTTTGGTGGAGTATTTTCTTCTACTACTTCACTTAAGTAGCCTCCAAATGCTGAAAAGATTTTTTTTAAAAAAAGTAAATGAAAAGAATTCTTTTAAACTATTACAATATGTATTCCCACAAATATTTTTTCATTTTAAAATGTTTTTGTATTTTGATGCAAAATTTGTTTCTTAACTTTAAGTGGAAAGTAGGCTTTGGTTAACTGCTATTCGACTTGGCTTATAAAAATTGCTATTGTTCATTTTCAACTTCATTTCCTCCAAGATTTAAAAACACACTTTAGAGTATTATGTGTAAAAAGCATCTGTCAAGTAAAATATATTTCCCAAATATTTCACTATTTATCTGAAGATGCTTCATTTTCAAGTTTGAAAAGAAAATGAAAATTCCAAAGTACTATTTCAACATAATAAGAGTGTTTTTCATGAAGATGGCTTTCCTGTTTGCACCTGCTGAGGCCCCAAGATGCTTTTCCACTATTATGTAGAAGTGGAAAGGAACAGCACCAGGAAACTGCCACCAATTACACGTGATGAGGAGAGCTGTCCTCCAGCAATCAGTTGAAATCTACTTCTTACACTAAAATGCTGATTTCTTTGTAAGATACACTCACTGCTGTACTTAAACAAGACACTGTGAGGGAAGTCAGCAAAAAAAAAAAAAAAAAAGAAGGTCACATTTCAATTTCTACCACCAGTATTGCTGAAAACTAAATGTCTGTCATCAACAGGAAGAGGAAAAACAAATCATACTATTATTCACTTTATAAGTCCCAAATGCAAGTCCTAATACTTTTTTAAGATGTCCCCTCTTAAAACAATATTCTTATACACCATGCAACATTTTTACTAATTTAAAGCTTAATGAGCGTTGGCAAGAAATATATTAAAACACTGTCACCATCATCTAATATAACATGATATGAGATTAGAATTAGAGTCATTCCAGGTTGTTAGGTAAACAAAAAGCATCCAAATACCTAAAGAGTTACAGCGCTCAATCTGATTGGAAACCGGCTGCAATGATGCAAACCTAGAGTCAGGCCTGCAGCTCTTCAGTTTCACAAACAGCGCCTTCTTCAGGGCACAGGTGAAATACCGAGTGCCTCTGAAGGTTCCATCCGTACAGCCTGCACACTCATCTTCCTGAAAAAGAAATGCTTCAATATGCATTATACCATGCCTTACAGAGACCGTATACAAAGAACTAACGTTTCTAAGACCTGTTTCTAGTATACCCTTTCTCACCACTCCCTCTTCGCACCTGCACTGAGAACCTTATCAAGAAAAAGGAGTTGAGTAATCAGTGCTTCAGCCCACAGCTACTGATTTAAGAAGTGAATTCCTTAATCCAGCATGAAGTCCTTCTTGTATTTCCTTTCAGAATATATGCTTCAACCTCCCCTGGTTAAACGGGCTTTCCCGCACCATTTCTACAAGCATTAAAACAGGCAGGGAAGGAGAAGGCTATTTATTTTAACCCTCATTCTTGCCTTCCCACCATGCCCCATAAGATAGTATTCACTAGCATGGAAACAAACAAGAAAAAAGAAAAGAAATACATTTAAATCGGCCAGGTGTGGTGGCTCATGCCCATAATCCTAGCACTTTAGGAGGCCGAGGCAGGCGGATCACTTGAGTCCAGGAGTTTGAGACCAGCCTGGGCAACATGGCGAAACCCTGTCTCTACTAAATATACAAAAAATTACCAAGCATGGTGGTACATGTCTGTAATTCCAGCTACTCAGGTGACTGAGGCAGGAGAATAGCTTGAGCCCAGGAGGTCGAGGCTGCAGTGAGTCCTGACTGTGCTACTGCACTCCAGTCTGGGTGATAGAGTGAGACTCTATCTCTAAATAAATGCTAAACATACTCAACTTCTCCTTTCCTGATTACAAAATATCAAACGATATGTTCTCCTGATCTTTCTCTCTAGCAAAAGTCTCAAAAGATCTCTAAAAATGGTGATTAATTTTAAAGCCAGTGATATAATTATTAGAACTGACCAGGGGAAGGGGCTGAAGAAGAAAGAGAAAAGCTGATGGCAAATTTGCTTGATTTACTAAATTCTGTTTAATATAAGGAGCCTAAATCGATTGGCCTAAAAATCAACTTTCATTCCTTGAACGTAAATCAACTAACATTAGGACAGGTGGGTCGCAAGCTTCAGGGGCGGCAAAGGGAAGTCAGGCAACACGGTGAGAAAATTATTCTGCAGTGACAGCTTTTCTGACAAATATAACAGTTTGTCAAAAAGCATATAATAGGGTGAAATCTGCACAAAACCTCATAGAGAAAAAAATTGAAATTTTTGGGTCAAGTTAAATTACCAGTTCCAGTCCAGCGAGTACTTCATTCAGTCCTGGTGGCTGACCGATCCAACGGATTACCCCATAGAAAGGAGGGTTCTCCTTAACTTCAGCCAATGAGCCCACTTCTAGACCATGTGAGTTCCCAGGAGGCATGGCCAAGGGTGGACTCTCTTGGACGGGTGCAGTGTTTAGCTCTTCCATCACAGACTGGGCTGACAGAGAAAGTGGACTGTGGCCAATACTTCCATTGGTATTGGGCATCTTTGTAAGACTGAATGGTAAAGAGTGGAATCTATTCTCGGTGGACAGTGAGTTCACAGGAGGAGGCTGGAGTGGTGGTGAAGAACGGTCAAAGTCTGTAGATATCTCTGTAAGAGATTTTGCAGGGTCTTCTGCAACTACAAAATTATTTCTAATTAGAGAAATGTATTCAAGGATATTGACTCTGTCTTAGATTTCTAAAAGTTAATATACAGATCTAGTCCAACCACCCACCTAAACTCCCTGCTATTAATAGTACTATCATAGGCATCACAAAGTTATTATCTCCAACAGTGTTCTCGCTTCTCTCTCCACCTCCATATTTATGCACCTCAGTCAATGGCACCCAATTGTTCAAACCAAAAAAATCTATTATCAGTGGGTATCGTATAGGTGATAGTCTTTGTCCAAAATACAATTAATTGAGAAGGCAGTACAAAAAGATATCAAAAACCTTAAGAAACACTTCTACATAACTAATAGATCAAAAAAGAAATAATACGTTTTAACAATAAAGAAAAAAGAGAGAAAAAGTAACAAAGAAAGAAAGAATCCTTGTGGAACATGGCTAAATTAATACTTACAAGGGAATTTTATAGACTTAATTGCTTATTTCAGAAAAAAATAAAAGCTAAATATGAACTCAGCATACAACTTGGGAAGTTAAAAGAACAGAATAACCCTCAAAAAAGTAGAGAAGAATAAACTAAAGAACAGAAACAATAGAAGAGAGAAAACAAACATACAATAAGAAGTTCAAAGCCAGAATAAACACAAACACAGAATGTAATTTAAGAGAAACCAAATATATGATAAAGAGAGCCACAGACAAAAGCTATTTCCTTAAAATGACTAATACAGCTGACAGGCAGGTATTGCAGATCAATGAGGAAAGAATGAACTTCTTACTAAATGCTGTTGAGATAGTTGGTCATCCGTATTTTTAAAAAAAATTAAACAGGAATCCTACTCATACTCTACATGAAAATCAGCTCCAGGTGGCTTAAAAACAAACGTGGCAGGCAAAACTCTAAAGGCTGGGAGACCACAGAGTCAGGCCTGTTTGCCTTTCCATTCTCATCTCATGAGTGTCATGCCTCTCTCTGTTCTAGTCCCTGGCAAACACTAGCTTCCATTCTTCCACGAGGACTTCCCCTGTGCTAGTTCTTCTCCCGAGGAGGTTCTGGCCCCTTTCACTTTGCCATCTGTCACTCCTCTGGTAAACCCAAGCATGTGTCACTGCCCCAAAGAAACATCCCTAAGACCCTGAGAAAAATCATCTTTGGTGTATTCTCACAGCACCATGCACCTTCACCACACACACCACCAAGGCAACTCTACTTCAGTGTCTGTGGCTGTTTGATTAATTTCTATCTCAACAACTTAACAACTGCAAACTCACAAAGGGCACGAACCATGTCTATTTTTTTCTCACCATTTTCATCTTGATGCCTAAAAGAATGCCTGGCAATCATAAGCACTCAATAAATATTTGTTGAACAAATGAACAAAGAAGATAATAAACTAGGTGAAAATGATATGTCCCAGGACCAAGGGAAGATAAATTTTTTTAAAAGGGAATGCTTTAAAGAGGTCAAGAAGGAACCAGACAGAAATCTCCCACCCTAAATAGATCAGTTAAAGGAAAAGAACAAATTACTAAGACATTTCTTAAACATTTTAATAATCTTAACAGTAGTCCAGTTCAAACTGTGTACAATATTTTAGTTCAGCAATATCACAAAGAGTGGTCTACTTATTCTGTTTCCAAAAACTATAAATATTGATATAAAAAACTATTTTTCTTTGATGAGTTAAAAAGAAAGGATCATTATAAAGAACACTAAAATTACTGATTACCTTCATCAATGTACCATGTATTTTTTGATTTGGATTGTGGTTGTGAGTCAACAGAAGACCCATTTAAGGTATAAAATAATTCAGATCTGTTTCTATTTCCAGGGTCTGAGGTAGATCCTATAGAACAAGAAAAGTTTCATTTAAAAATAAAGTCAATATAGCATCAAAGTTTTTTTTTGGTAAGAGAAATTATGAATATGATGTTAATAACTGTTTACATAACCAATAAATGTATATAAATACAATATGTTTTTTAGTTGTCTTCAGCTTTTAAAAATTTAGTAACCATTTTGGCAATATTAAAAATATTTTTCAGCCCAAAAGTCAAGATAGAAGGGAAACAGGAGTAAGTTAAAAGAAAAGCCCACTCATTTTTTTTTTTTTTTTTTTTTTTTTTGAGACAGAGTCTCACTCTGTCGCCCAGGCTGGAGTGCAGTGGCGCAATCTCGGCTCACTGCAAGCTCCGCCTCCCGGGTTCACGCCATTCTCCTGCCTCAGCCTCCCGAGTAGCTGGTGGCTCACGCTTGTAATCCCAGCACTTTGGGAGGCCGAGGCGGGCGGATCACGAGCCCACTCATTTTTTAAAAAATGAACTGCTTTAATTGTTCCACGTACCACAGCTTATTTCTAAATGTCAAAAACACCATTCTCCAGCTTCATAGACCCATTGGTTCACAAATTTAACCTATTATTTTAAAAGAAGGTAATCCTCAAATTCTATATATAAATCAGTACACAAATTACGTTTAAAAACAGTTAAGTTTTAAACATTTTGGGATTTTTGGTCATCAAATTCCTTGTGTCTTTGAAAAAATCAAGCACTATTATTTCTTATAGATTGGATTTATTATACGTGAGAGGGCGAGTGTAGCTATGCCACAGCCATTTCACGACATTACCTTGCCTCAGTATTAATTCAAGGACATGCCACACACAGTGGGGGGCAGTGGGCTCTCCAGAACCCACAAAAAAGCTGATTTCCCTTTTCAAATTAAAGCAGGTAGCTGTACATTTTATAACTTTAAGATCTACTACAATACAATTAACATGCCATAGCTTAAGAAAATCTTTAGTCTGTTTCTATTTAAGTGAGAGTAGCAAGTTTGAGCTATCCTATAGAGATCTATAGGTTAACATAAAAAAGACTGTTACCCATATATCCTGCAATTAATCCTAAGTCTTCCAGGCCCCAATGTCACACAAAATAATTCTTAAAGTACAATTTCCTTTCAAAAGAGTCAAAATTGTAATAATTGAGGAAAAAATATCCTTTTCCTAACTTGCATCTGAGTTAACAAAAATTCTCAGAGCCTTTTTAATGAGCTCTTTGGCATGTATAACTACTATTCTATAAATCTATGAAGTATGTGGAAGCTAACAAAAAAAAGAGCTGTAAGCTTCACACATATTGTGAGGAAGCTTCTGGGAAAGAGAAGAAATTTTCGCTTAGCAGTTTGGGATTTAATTTGTGCCACATCTAGTTAGTAAAATCCATTTAATTAATCTCTAGTGTACTTTATCCTATATAACATTATCCATATAGGATTATTTTACACAGTTGCAATCCTAAACTATACATACAAATATTCCAAGTAAGGAGTTCCAAAAACCAGTTGATTATAGATCAGCAAAACACACAAGACCTTATGGGGAACTCTTCCTGAGGTAAAAAAAGGCTGGGAACACTTGGCTTAAGCAACAGTATTTATATACGAGCTTTAGTTTCACTACTAAAAATGTTTGAAAGAAAAAAAGTCTACATACATCTTCAGAAGTAATAGCTTATAATCTTTTCTAATGCTATGGCAAGTTAGGCATTATATAAATAACTAAAGGTTATACGCTATTAATCCATACCCGTAGCCTTTGGTTTATTATGACTGGATGAACCTTTGTCCCCAACACCTCTTGACATAAAGGCAAGTTTGGGAGGCCTCCTTTCCTGTGTCACGCTCTCTGAAACAGTAAACATGTTTTTTAAAGATAAAGGCAAATTCTTATAGAAGAGAAACAATCTACAAAGCAAAGACAGTAACAAAAAAAAAAAAAACCCTCTTTCTACAAAAAGGCAGAATTTTCAGTTTTACGAATTCTTTTTAAAGACCATCAAAAGTATTGAAAAAGATAATACCATGGGGGAAAAATCAATGCTGCATTTCAAAATGTAATTCCTATAAGAAAACACCCTCTCAAAATACAATTCCGCTAAATGCTTTAACCTCTTGAAAATTTAATCGCTTGTAGTCAATTTTATTTGATCTCTTAAAACACTACAAACAAAATCTTACTCAGTTTTTTACAGCATTTCCCAAATCAGCAGGCCTAGAACACCCCGGTGTATTATGAAGTGTTTCGAACTCAAATATTTCTTGAAGATGCTGAGATAAACAAAGATAAACAATTTCTTCACTACATGGAACCAGAGCCTTTAATATGCTAATGTGCATTGTGAATTGCTCAGGGGAAGCAAAATAAACTTATTGACAAAAATTTTTATGCCACTTTGCTTAGCATCTCAGATTAATACAGTTCATGAACACAGTTTGAAAAAAGCCTGGTTAGGAATATGTATCATGGTTAGGAAAGTTCTGGTTAAGAATATATATCTGCTTTTAAAAACTTGTATGTTAAGAATAACACAGATGTGTATACAAACACTTATACATATAAAGGAGGAAAACATAGAGAATTATACATAGATTAAAAATACAGAAAACCAGAGACATACAACAATATATTTGAAGAAAACACTCACAATTATTTCTGAAATATAGGTATAATAAGTGTGGCAAACTTGTTTCGAATACAAAGACCACTCTAGATCTTAAAGCCCAGCAATGATCATAAAATACTCCTAAATACTGATCAAGGGAACGTAGAAGAGGCAGTGTGAAAAGTTCTTCCTTTGAAAAATTCAACAATACATCCGTGGAGTCCAACACGACACTTAGGAGTCATACCTGATAAAGCTGTGTGTCAGCAAAAACGGTATCACCCACAGTGGATTTGAGGACAGAAAGAAAGAAATAGGAAAATTTTTACATTTTAAACACAAGGAAAAGACTTTTCTTAAAAAAAGAGGAAATTATACTAAATGAATTATATGTAAATACTTGGTAACTTTTTTCCATGGTTGAAAGAGGAGGGGGATGTGTTATTAAACTATATCTTAAACATCTCATAATATGATCCAATAGAATATGAAAATATTTTAATTCAAAAATTACACCAATTAACCATGATTTCGATCAAGTGATATAATAAGAGAAAAGCTATGTACTAACACTGTGGTCCCCACTTATCCAGACTTTTACCTTCCATGGTTCCAGTTACCCACAGTCAACCACCGTCCAAAAATATTAAATAAAAAATTGCAGAAACAGACAATTCGTAAGTTTTAGGTTGCATGCTGTTCTGAGTATTATAACGAAATCTTGCAACATCCTAATCCATAACCCCTGGACGTGACCCATCCCCCTGTCCAACATCTCCACATTGTGTCTACTCCCTGCCTTGTTAGTCACTTAGTAGCCACCTCAATCAACAGATCAACTATTGCAGTATCACAGTGCTTACGTTCAAGTCACCCTTATTTTACTTAATAATAGTCCTGAAGTACAAGAGTAGTGATGTTGCCATATTGTTATTATTGTCTCTTCTCTGATTAATTATTGTTTTTAATATCTTATTGTGCCTAATATATAAATTAAACTTTATCAGAGGCATGAATGTAGAGGAAAAACACAGTATACGTAGGGTTCGGTACTATCCATAGTCTCAGGTATTCACTGGGGGTCTTGCAAGTATCCCTTGATGAAAGAGGAGGCTACTGTTCTTTTATGATGTTGTCATTCAGATATCTTTGAATAGCACCCATGACAGCTACTTCAGAAGGAAAATCTTAGTCACTGAGAAGAGTTCCCAAATTATAGCATATAAATTTACTAAAGAAAAACAACTCCCACTATTAACTGTAATTAACTGCATATAACATTTTTTAAGTATGTTCACATGTATGTCACGACATAGATCCATTATATAGTTAGTAACCATTATAACAAATGCAGCAAGTGCTCTTCCCTTTGTTAGGCTTTGAAGGCAGCCTGGCAGGATTGGAGGGCCAACTGGATGGCCGGTGGTGACAGTTCTGCAGGTGACACTAGGGAGGAGCTCCAAAGATTAGGAATGTGAGCAGGAGGGCATTGGAGTTGGAAACTGTAGCTACCTTCTGCCAAAGGCTGTCTGAGAGGGGGGTCAAATATCAGCTCTAAAGAAGAGGACATTCCATCAGAATTCTATACAAAGGGGCACAAACCACCTCTAATTGCCCTCCAGCAATTACACACCAAATATTTCTTGTTACTTTGTCACAACTGTGTTGATGGCCCAAAACTACTTGGGTCATGAAGCAAAACTTTCAAACTTAAATGAATTATAAGTGATTACCAACTCTGGAAAAGATAAATTTGGGCTGGAAAACAAGGTAAGAAATAAATTCAGCTGGCAATTTTGTGTGATTAAAACAATCCTGATTAAAGATATTAAAAGATATAGAAGATAAGTCCACCAAACAGCACGTGTAAAAATGTACAGAGCAGCCCTATTCATTCTAATCAAAAGCTGGAAACAAGCTATTCTACAGAAGAATAGAGAAACAAATTATGGCCTATTCATACAATGGAATACTACATAGCAATAAAAAAAGGAATAAACTACTGATAAACAGGGCAACATGGACATTGTGTTCAGCAAAAGAAACCAAATCAAAAGTATCCATTATATATACACAGCAAGACTGCATTTAAATGATAAAATTCACAGCTTATCCATCACTTGTTGATTTAACCAAGAAAAGAAAAATCCCTTGGAGAACCTTGAGCAGGAAATCATAACAATAAACTAGTGAACAAGTTACTGTTCAAATCAAATGAAATGTCTATGAATTTGAATGACCCAGTAAATTAAGAGAAATTGTTTAATTAATGTACCGCTTAACATCAGCAGCCACAAGAGCATAATTCAGACTCAAATGAGAATTTAACATCCACAGAAATCTTGTGAAGAAAACACAGTTTACTTGAGTAGAATGAGGTATTATTAAATCCGATACCAGAAATATCTTACATAGCAACTATTCAAAAATCTCTAAAAGGTTGGGTTCCTGATCAGAATAAATATTTTCCATAATAGTATATGAAAAATTATTCAAGAAATGCTTGAAGGTGCCATACAGATAACACCAAAAGTTGCATGCTGAGATATGGTGCTTCAAATTATCCTTCTTCAGGGCTCCAGCTCTAACTGTCTCATAGGACCAGGAGTACCGCCTGGCAACATTCATGGTGACTCCGATTGACAAGCAATCTCTATGAAAGCCATGTATTACTGTCTATCAAAATGTAAAATGCATATAGCCTTTGGCCTAGCAATTCTACTCCTCGGAAGTTATCTTTTTATACTGGCACACACAACTGATACATAGATACGAAGTTATTCACTGAAGCACTGTTTATAACAGCAAATGATTGAAAACAACCTAAATGCTCATCAGTAGGAGGCTGGTTCAAAAACTATGGTACATGCATAAAACGAAATATAATGCAATGATTTAAACAAAAGACTAAGTATACAACTTACGTACTAATATGAAATAATCTCTAATATCTATTGTTAAGTTAAAAAGGAAGGTGCAACTTCCACTTCTGGGAAGATAAAGTAGATGTACTTCCTATTTCTCTTGCTAAGTACAACTAAAATCTCTAGACATAATATATAAAACAAATATAAGAAGACTTTGAAAGGTAGAGATGAGAAGGTAGACCAGCTAGGAACCTCAAGACCTAAGAAATAACATCACCGAGATTTCCCTCTGGGATTTCTTCTTGACTACATTCTTATTCCATACTTAGAGCTAAAAAAATCAGCACCCTGGAAACATCAATAGGCACAGACAAAAGAAGGCATCAGCAGCCATCAGGTAAACTCAAATCAAAATCACAATGAGATACAACTACAAATCTCTCTGAATGGCTAAAATTAAAAATAGGGTAAACACCAAATGCTGGAAAGGATACAGAGAAACCAGGTTACCCATATATTGCCAGTGGTAAAGTAAAAGAGTACAGTCGCTCTGGAAAACAGTTTAGCAGTTTCTTAAGAAACTAAATTTGCAAATATCAGCGAATACACACTTGGACAATTATGTCCAAGAAATAAAGATTTATGTGCACTCAAGAAACTACACACAAATATTTATAAAAGCATTATTCATAATAGCCAAAAACTGGAAACAAACCAGATGTCCTTCAATGGGTAAACAGTTAAACAAATTGATACATCCATAATATGGAATATTACTCAGGAATAAACAGGAACAATCCATGGATATATAAAATAACACAGATATATCTCCAGAGAATTATGCTGAGTGAAAAAAGAGCCAGTCTCAAAAGGCTACATACTGTACAACTCCATTTATGTAACATTCTTGAAATGACTGAATTATAGAAATGGAGAGCAGATGAGTGGTTGTCAGAGGTTAAGGATGGGGCAGGAGTAAGAGGGAATTCGTGCGGCAATAAAAGGGCAACATAAGAGATCTTTGTGGGATGGGAATGTTCTGCTTCTTGATCATATCAGGGTCAACATTCTGGTTGTGATGTTGCACACGTCTTGTTTTACAAGATGTTACCACTGGGAAAAATTGGCTAAATGGCACACAGGATCCCTCTCTCTGCATGTGAATCTATAATAATCTGAAATGCTGTAAATTATATATCTGAAAAACGACTTGTATTCAGAATTTATAAATAACTGTCAAAACCCAATCATAAAGAAGCAATTAATAATTGGCCAAAGACTTTCACAGATACTAAACCAAAGAAGATATATAGATGACAAATATGCACATGGAAAGATGTTTGATATCACTGGTCACCAATGAAGCACAGAGTAAAACCACAATTAGATGTTACTAAAATTTTAAAAACTGATCACACCAAGTGTTGGCAAAGATCTGGAAGAACCGTATCTCTCATATACTGCTTCTGGGAATGTAAAATAATGCAACCACTTTGGAAACACAGCTTGGAAGGTTTGGGGGTTTTATTTAAGTTAACAATCACCTATGATATTACCGGCCATTCCACATCTAGGTAGGTACCCAAGTGAAATGAAGGCATATGTCCATACAAAGATTCATACACAAATTTTCATAGCAGCATTATTCATAATAGCCAAAAACTGAAAACAATTCAAGTGTCCATCAACAAGTGAATGGATATAGAAACTAGTATAACCATATCAACAATAAAAAGGACAACATGGATGAATAAAACATAATTATGTCGAGTGAAATAAGCCAGACAAAAAAGAATGCATCCTGAGTTATTCCACTTCTGTAAAATACTTAAAAATGTGAACAAGTGTATGCTGACGTAAAGAAGACCAGTGGTTGTCTGAATGTAGGGGGTGGGAGGACAGGAAGAGGCAGAGGGTGGGATCCCAAGGGACATACTTTGGGGTGATGAATATGTTCACTATCCTGATCATAGAGATCATCAAAAAAAAATAGCATTATACTCCCAACCCCCACAACTAGAACAGAAGACACAGGTTGAACTAGAAAAGCAGAAATGTATAATTTTGGGGTGGTGCTAATTGATATGCTTCATCATAGCAACTTCAAGAACATGAACATAATGTCAAATTAGATATGTTAGCAGTGTTTTTAACCATTTAGAACAGAAATATAAGAGAGAAACAATTCTATAACAGGTTTAAGATTCCTGCATCTTTCAATCAAAGGTATCTTTCAGAAGCCAACTATTACAAGCAATTGATAGAATTCTTTCCTAAGCTTCCCAGCTGTTCAACTGCTCCAAAAAGAATCTTTTTTCTTTTTTAACTGCTGGAAATATTAATTTTGTTTTACAGATGAAGGTAATTGGGCAAGAAAAAGAAACTAAGGAACTAAAGGAGACGCTTTGACTTTTTTTTCCCCTCAAGAAAAGAGTCCTAATGATGACATAAAAGGCAGATGAAGACGCATTTAAATAAACTAAATTAATTTTCATTTAAACAACTTTAGTTTTTAAAGTCTATTTGCAAGCTTTATTTTGTTGACAAATAAGTGTAATTTATGTATTATGTTATAAAAGCTGGTATCATTCTTAATTATCTCCTATTGAGGGTTTATGAAAATCAAGCTTTAAAAGAAAAAAAAAAATACCATTCTTTTCCTTTCTCTTCACTGCTCTGGGCCAGCAATACTGACAATGATAACTACTGATTTAGAAGATCAAAGTGTGCCTGACAAGTGACACCCAAGATATTCATGTAACTAATTTTTATTATTTTAATCCTCCACCAATATTTTAACAAAACAAAACTGTAAATGTTTTTAAGATAAATACTACTAATGAAGAATTCCTTGTCAGGTTATATTCCAGGAAAAATAGAAAGGGTGGTTTTTTTCTTTGCTTTTCTTTTTAAGTGCTACTGTAGAACCCAAGATAATTTACATTTCAAACCAAATTGAGATGTGGAAAAAATAGACAGAAGGAAATACAGCTCTAGAGTGTGTGTGTGGGAGAAAGCACTTCAAGTATTTATTCTACAGCCAACTGAGAAAAACAATCAATTATACATAAGCCAACTTCATAGTTCAGGTATCTCAATCTTAAATTATAATACTAAACTAATGATTTCCCCAGTCTCCTAACTTATTCAATATAATGAATTGCATTCAGTTGTAAAATGTAAAATTCAAAGAAATGCAATTAAGGTAGGTAAAGAGAACGGTTACTGTCAATCTAAAATGCTTTCTTTTTTTAAATTATTTTTTGAGCTTTCAAAAGTACCCTTTGGAAATTAAAAAAAAAAAAAATTGAAACCCACAAACCCACACAGGCATACCCCGGAAATATTGCAGGTTCTGTTCAAGACCACCACAATAAAGCAAATATCACAATAAAGCAAGTCACACAAGTGTTTTTGTTTCCCAGTGCATATGAAAGTTATGTTTACACTATACTGTAGTCCATTATGTGTGCAATATCATTATTAAAAATAATGTATATGCCTTGATTTAAAAAATATTTCATTGCTAAAAAATATTAATGATTATCTGAGCCTTCGAGGAGTCATAGTCTTTTTGCTGGCAGAGGCTCTTGCCTCAGTGTGGATGGGTGCTGACTGATCACGGTGATGGTTGCTGAAGGTTGGAGTGACTGTGGCAAATTTCCTAAAATAAGACAACAATGAAGTTGGCTCTTTCATAAAAGATTTCTCTGTAGCATGTGATACTTTTGATAGCATTTTACTCACAATAGAAATTCTTTCAAAACTGGAGTTAATCCTTTCCCAAGCCCTGCTGCTTCTTTACTAAGTTTATGGAAATAAACTAAATCCTCTGTTGTCATCTCAACAATGTTAACAGTATCCTCACCAGGAGTTGATGTCATCTCGATGAACCACTTTTCCTTTCTCCATCCATTCAAGTTTGATCATGAGATTGCAGCAATTCAGTCAAGTACACTTTCAGGCTCCACCTCTACTTCTAGTTCTTTTGCTATTTCCACCACATCTACAGTTATTTTTTCCACTGAAATCTTCAATCCCTCAAGGTCATCCATGAGAGTTGGAATCAACTTCTCCCAAACTCCTGTTAATGTTGATATTTTGACCTCCTCCCATGAATCATGAATGTTCTTAATGGCATCTAGAACGGTGAATCCTTTTCAGACAGTTTTCAATTGACTTTGCCCAGTCTATCAGAGGAATCCTCATCTATGGCAGCCTTACAAAATGTGTTTCTTAAATAAAACTTGCAAATAGAAATTACTCCTTGATCCATATGCTGCAGAACAGATATTGTGCTAGTGGGCATGAAAATAACATTAATCTCCTTGTGCATCTCCATCAAAGCTCTTGAGTGACCAGGTGCATCATCAATGAACAGTAATATTTTGAAAGGAATCCTTTTTCTGAGCAGTAGGTCTCAACAGTAGACTTAAAATATTCAGTTAAGCATGCTATAAACAGACGTGTTGTCACCCAGGCTTTGTTGTTCCATTTATAGAGTACAGGCAGAGTAGATTTAGCATAATTCTTAAGGGCTTTGGGATTTTCAGAATCCTGGCTTCAACTTAAACAACTGCATTAACCCCTAACAAAAGAGTCAGCCTATTCTTTGAAGCTTTGAAGCCAGGTATTGACTACTCCTCTCAGCTATGAAAGTCTTACATGGTATCTTCTTCCAATAGAAGGCTGTTTTGCCTACACTGACAATCTTTTGTTTAATGTAGCCACTTTCATCAATTAACTTAGCTAGATCTTCTGATAACTTGCAGCAGTTTCTATATCAGCACTTGCTGCTTCATCTTGCACTTTTATGTTATGATGACATCTTTCCTTAAAGTTTATGAAGCAACCTGTGTGAGCTTCCAACTTTTCTTCTGCAGCTTTCTTACCTCTCTCAGCCTTTACAGAATTGAAGAGAGTTAGGGCCTTGCTCCGGATTAGGCTTTGGCTTAAGGGAATGTGCTGGTTTGATCTTCTATCCAGATAACTAAACCTTTCTCCATATCAGCAATAAGGCTATTTTGCTTTTTTATCATTCATGTGTTCACTAAAGTAGCACTTTTAATTTCCTTCAGGAAATTGTCCTTTGCATTCACAACTCAGCTAACTTTGGCAGAAGAGGCCTAGTTTTCAGTCTCTCTTGGCTTTCAACATACCTTCCTCACTAAGCTTAATCATTTCTAGCTTTTGATGTAAAGTGAGAGATATGCAACTCTCTCTTTCACTGGAACACTTAGAGGCCATCGTAGGGTTATGACTTGGCCTAATTTTAACATTTTTGGTTATCAGGAAATAGGAAGGCCCAAGGAGTGAGAGAGAGAGAGGCCCCACTGGTCAGTGGAGCAGTCAGAACACACACAACATTTGTCAGTGGAGTTTGCCACACATGGGTGTGGTTTGTGGTGCCCTAAAACAATTTCAATAGTCACATCAAAGATCACTGATTACAAATCACCATAACAGATATAATAATAATGAAAAAGTTTGAAATATTGCAGGAATTACCAAAATGTGACACAGAGACACAAAGTGTGCACATGCTACTGGAAAAATGGCACTGACAGACTTGCCCAAAGCAGAATTGCCACAAACCTTCAATTAATAAAAAACACATATCTGTGAAGCACAATAAAGAAAAGCACTATAAAATTAGGTATACCTGTATTTGATTTCGTAAAACAAGTGAAATTACATTTAGCCGTGTTACTTTGGGGAAAACGATATTGGCACAGAATTGGTTATCTCTGCAAGAATACACAAATAGTGAAAGAAAATTTATTTTACAAGTGATTCCCCCATAGCTATCCAGCAAGTTAACATTATAAAATGAGCATAACTCCTAGAATTTGCTTAGGACAGAGTGTCTCAAGCTCAGTCCTACTGAGGTTCTGAACCAGATAATTCTGTGTTGTGTAGGGCTGCCCTGTGTACTGTAGGAAGTTTAGAAGCATCTATGGTCTCCACCCATTAGAGGCCAGTAGTACTCTCACCTCAGATGTGGCAATCAAAAATCTCCAGACAATGCCAAATGTCCCCAGGAGACAAAAGCATCCCAGGCTGAGAACTATGGGCTTAGACCTAAAAAATCCACTAGTTACACAGTAAAAATAATAGCATATTTTAAACAATAACAAGTATATCTAGAAAGAATTAAGAAAGCCAAAAGTTGGTCCTTTCAAAAAATGAAAGTCAGAAACCACTGGTAAGATTGGTGAAGAATATAAGAAAGCACAAATGATTAACATTTTGGATGAAAATAGGAACACAAGTGCAGATGCTGCTGAGGTTGAACAGAAAATTAAGAAGCTTTTATAAACAACATTATGCCCAAAGCTTTGAAAACAAATTAAATGGATACATTCATAAAAAATAAAACTTACAAAAGACAGTCAAAAACAAATAGAAATGTTAAAGGATATTTCATCAGTAGCTAAACATTTTCACAAAAACAAGCTTTGCCAAATAATCAAGGAATAGGTAATTCTAATCTTACATAAACTCTTTCAAATAACAAAATAAAAGAAACATTTCCCAGGTACTTTATGAGACAAGCATGACTTTGATTCCAAAACCAGACAAGGACAGCTAAGAGGGAAAATGTATAGGCCAGTATCTCTTATAAACAGAGATTTTAAAAACAGCATGCAAATACAAGCAAACTGGACCAAGCAAAGTATGAATCATGATGAGGTTGGGTTTACATCACAATTGTAAGGTTGATTCAATATAAGAAAATTAGCAGATTAAAAGAAAATAGGATTATCTCAATAGAGAAAAAGTGGTTGATAAAATTCAACATCAATTCATGATAAAACTGTTAGAAAACTAGGAACAGTAGGTAACTTCTCTAACCTGACAAATGACAGATACAACAATAAAACTCTATAGCAAACATCATATTTAATAATGAAATGTTGAAAGCATTTTCCTTAAGATCAGAAAAAAAGGCCAAGATGCCTTCCATCACTACTTCTATTCAATATTGTATTTAGGGGTCCTAGCCAGGACAGTAAGAAACCATTTTTAAAAATAAAAGATAAGAATTCAGAAGAAGAGGCAAAACTGTTATGTGCAAACTATAATGACTGAATATTTTACAAGTAATCCACAGATTACGAGTAAGATATTTTAGTAAGACTGTTTGTAAGAAAAATCAGCACACGAAAGTCAATTGAAATTGACTTCATTCCCACTAGGATGTCTAGAATCAAAAAGTCAGATAATAACAAGTATTGACAAGGACATGAAGAAATCAAAACCCTTACACACTGCTAGTAGGAATGTAAAATGGTGTGGCTGCTTTGGGAAACAGTCTGGCAGTTCCACAAATGGTTAAACATAGAGTTATATGACCCAGCAATTCCACTCCTAGATATAAACCCAAGAGAAACAAAAGCATATGTCCACATATGCTTGTACATGCATGTTTGTAGCAGCATTATTCATTTTAGCCAAAAGGTGAAAAAAAACCTAAATATCTATCTACTGATTAATAAACAACATGTGATGTATCCAAACAATGGAATATTATTCTGCCTTAAGAAGGAAGGAAATTCTGGCACATGCTACAACATGGAGGAACCTTGAAAACATTATGCTAAGTGAAAAAAGTAAATCACAAAAGACCACATATAATGTGATTCCATTTAAATGAAATGTTCAGAAAAGGCAAACATACAGAGACAGAAGTAGACTGGTAGTTGCTTAGGACTAACAAGGATGAAGGGTTTGGGAGATGATCACTAAGGGGTACAGCGTTTCTTTTAGAGATGATGAAAATATTCTAAAATTATCTTGACAATTGCACATGTCTGTAAATGCACTAAAATGCACTGATTTTTACGCTCCGCGTGAATTATAAACTAGATCTCAGTAAAGCTGTTTTCTAAAAAAAAAAAAGTCAATTGTATTTCTACATCAGCATGACACTGTTAGAAAATATGCTTTATAATGCATCAAAATGCAAGTGAGCTCTTCATGGAGAAAACTATAAAATTTTACTAAAAGGAAATTAAATGAATGAAAGGATATACAATGTTCATGTATTAGAAGTTTTAATATCACAGAAATGTCAATTCTCCTCCAATTGTTCTACAGATTAACTGCAATTCCAAAATCCTAACAGAACTCTCTTATAGTATTTGAGAAGCTGATAGTTAAACTTACAATGAAGCCCAAAGGCTAACAATAGCCAAGACATTCATTAAGAAAACGAACAATGGAAATGTACGCTCACAGCTACCAAGACTTCTAAAGCTATGGATAGGCTTTAGTGTAGGGAAATAACAGCGCTCAGAAAGATCCACACGTATACCTCTGGAAACTTGATTTATACACAGCAAGCACGGAAGGTCAAATTGGACATCTGTACCCATATTTCATATCCTGTACAAAACCAAATCTAAGTGAATAACACACTTAAATGTGAAAATGCAAAACTATCAAGAAGACAACTATTTTGAAAACAGTATAGAACAGGAAAATTCAAAAGAACAGTGAGAGGAGACTAGTGTTAATAATATTAAAACACATAAAGAATCACACGTAGAAGCAGAGTGTGGAAAGATGAACAAAGGGGACTCAGGGTGGCGGGGGGGTGGATGATGGGAGGTTGCTTGGTGGGTACAATGTGCATTGCTCCAGTGATGGATGTGCTGAATGAAGGCCCTGACCTCACCACAATACAATACAGCAGTGTAGCACGATTACACTTGTACCCCATGAATATATACAATTTTTTAAAAATCATTAAGAACAATGTGGTATTGAAACGTGGGGAGATAGAATAGAAAGTCCAAAAATATACCACACTACACATGGAAATTTAGTATGATGAAAGTGGCCTCTCAAACCAGTAAAGATGGACTTTTTAATAAATGATACTAAGAGAACAGGGTGTCTTCTACCTGTGGGTAAAAAAAAAAAACTAAATTGGATTTATATTTCACATCATATACCACATAAAACAGAAATGGGTCAAAGATACAGAAAGAAAGAAAGAAAGATAGATAGATGATAGATAGATAGATAGATAGAGAGAGAGATATGTACTAAAACCACAGAGTACTAGAAGAAAACACAGGGAAATTCCTTTATAACCTAACAGTAACTCAAAATCCAGAATCTATTAAAACAAAAAGAATAGAACAGCATAAAAATTTTATAAATCCTGCATGGCAAAAAGTGCCAAAGTCAAAAACATCACACTAAGTGAAATGCACCAGATACAAAGGACAAATGTATGATTCCACTAATATGAGATACCCAGAGTAGGCAAAGTCATAAGGACAGAGAGCAGAGAATAGAGATGAGCAGAGGCTGGAGGGAAAGAGGAACCAGCAGCTATCTCTTCATGAGTATAGAGTTCCTATTTGGGATAACGAACAAGGTTTCTGGAAATACATAGTGGTGATGGTTGCACAATTGTAAACCTACTTACACTAAATTATACACTTAAAAATTGTTAAAATGGTACATCCTGCTATGTATATTTTACCACAATAAAAACAAATGAGGGTGACCAGATAAATAAGCAATTTTAAAAAAAGACAAATGACAAATGAGGGTGGAAGAGTGGGCAACACTTGCACCTCGGATCACAAGACTTTGCCACCCTAACACATGAAGAAATCAGTGAGAAAAAAGACCAATAACCTAACCCAATTTAAAAATAGGCAACAGATGCAAACAGTTCACAGAAAGTAAAATTGCCCTTAATCATAAGCAAAAATGTTCAACATCACTCAGAGAAATGCAAATTTCTATTTGCAAATGTATTATATACACTGAAATATATTTTTTATCTATCAGATTGGAAAAAAAGTTAATAACACACTCTCATGGGAAAGCTATAAGTTACCCTTGTATTCTACTGGGAGGAATATAAATTGTTATATCCAAGACTGAAGGCAATTAGCAATATCTAGAACAATACCAACGCACACACCCTTTCATCAAACAACTTCACTTCTGGGAATATATCCTCCAGATATGCTAGCACATGTGGGAAACAGATATGTACACGTTACAGTAACATTGTGTGGAATATAAAAAAGTCAGAAATAACCCAATTATCCATTGATAGGAAACTGGTTAAATAAATTATGAATTTTTTTCCATACAATGGAAAATTACACACTATAAAAAAAGAACCTCTGTTTGCAAATATACAAAGCATTCTAACATATAAAATTAAGAGAATAAAGCAAACGGCAGAAGAGTGTATCTAGTACACTTCTTGAATTAAAAGGGGGAATAAGAATATTTATATTATATAAAGAAACACTGGAAAGATATATAAGAAATTCATAAAAACTGTGACTAGTGAGAAACAAAGGAGTAAGCAGGCAACTGAGGCAGAGGGGATAAAAATGGAAATGAGATATTTTACCGTACTTTTTAATTTTGATTTGAGATATATGAATGATTTCTTAAAATTGTTTTAACAACTTGATAGAGGTTTCTAATTCAAGGGTATATATGTATTAGTTAAAACCCAAATAAATCCATATGTATGTCATTATATGTGTGACTTCTATCCGAAATGAAAAAGAAAACCCTAAATGCTTATCTCTAGTTAATTAGATGCACACTGAAGTATTTAGGAGGAAGTGAACTGGTATCTGCAACTTAATGTGAAATGCTCAAGAAAACGTGATGGATTAGTATGTGAATAGAGAGGTGGACAGATACATATAAAGCAAGTAAGATGTTGACTGTAGGATCTAGATGATATGCATAAGGATGCTCAATATAAAATTTTCAGTTTTTCTGTTTAAAATGTCATAACAAAACGTTAAAAGATGTTTTATTAAAATTCTAAAACTAGAGAACTCATGAATCAATAAATGAGCAACTCAACAGAAAAACAGGCAAAAAATACGTGTTTAATAGAAGACACGAATGTATAAACATAAAAGGCTGTTCGATCCTACTTGTAATCAGGGAACCACAAACTTTTAAACTACCTCAAGATACCATTTCTCAGCTATCAGGCTGGCAAAAATTTTAATCAGTACCAAGTGTTGAAAAGGAGGTGGAAACAACCTAAAACCCAAGTGTCCATTAATATTACAATGGGCTCAAACTGTGGGATAGTCACACGACGAAATATACTATGAAGCAGTGAGAGTGAACAAACTACTAATACCCTCATCCACAGAAAAGAATCTCAAAATACATTTTAAGTAAATGATGCAAGTAATTTAAAAATCAGTAAGATTTTAACTACATTAAGTTCAAAAGCAAGCTAAACCATATATTGTTTAGTTATAGAGATATAATTAAATTATAAAAAGCAAGGAAATAATGAAAAAAATCAGAATAGTGGTCATCTCTAGGCAGAGATTGCAATTATAATGAAAACAAGGTATTGCAGGTGGTTTTTAAGGTACTTCTAATGTTCTGTTTCTTAACCTAGATGGTCAGTTTCATGAGTGTTCATTATTATTTTTAATATATGTTGTTATATATACTTTTGCAAATACATTCTACAGTAAAAAGTTTCTTTTTTGAGATGGAGTCTCGCTCTGTCACCTGGGCTGGAGTGCAATGGCACAATCTCAGCTCACTGCAACCTCCACCTCCCAGGTTCAAGCGATTCTCCTGCCTCAGCCTCCTGAGTAGCTGGGACTACAGGTGCCCGCCACCACGCCTGGCTAATTTTTGTATTTTTAGTAGAGACGGGGGGGTTCGCCATGTTGGCCAAGCTGGTCTCGAACTCCTGACCTCACGTGATCTTCCCACTTTGGCCTCCCAAAGTGCTGGGATTACAATAATAAGCCACTGCACCCAGCCAAAAGTTTCTTAAATATGAAAATGATGAGCACACTGCCCATTTTTAAGGATTAAACATGAATTCGTATAATCTTAACATAAACATTCAAATGAAATTCTTTAATAGCTAACTCAATTTTAACATGATCAAAAAAAAGATCCTGACTTCCAACTCCCACTCCCCCATGCATGCTCTTCCTGTTGTCTTTCCCACCTGGGTAAATTGCCTCTCCAGCCTACCAGTTGCTCAGTCCAAACCTTGGAATCATCCTTGATTCTCTTCTCTCTCACTCAAACCTCACACCCAACCCATCTGAAAATCTTATTAGGGATCTTTACATTATATCCAAAATCCTTCACTTCTCACCATCCTCTTCATACGACCCCAATCCCAGCCACCACCGTCTCTCACATGGATAACTACAACAGTCTCCTTCCCGGTCTCCCTGTTTCTATCCTCTGTCTAGTTTATTCTTAACAGGCGGCCAGAGAGATCATTTAAAAATGCAAATTAGGGTGAGTTGTCCTTTGTCCAAAACCCACCTATAGCTCCCCACCTCTGTCACTATGAAAGCCAAGAATCCACACAACAGCCCACTTATCACTACCTGTTCCAGCTCCCACTGCAGCTCCTACAACTTTCTCCCTCACTCCATCTGCTGCAGCCACAGTCAACTCTTCACGTTGCTCAAACTGGCCACGCTGGCTGCGGCCTTGGGCTCTCCCTCGGAATCCACATGTTCTCTCCCAAACTTCCTTCATGTCGAGAGCTCAAATGTCACCTTATTAGAAGGTTCATCAGAACTACCCTATATGAAATTGAAAAATCCCGCCCTACAACCCAGTGCTCCCTTCCTCCTCACCGTGTTTATCATTTTTCATCTTATTATCATGTAATTGATAATACACATTACATATTTACTGTCTGTCTCCACTCACTAGAATGAAAACTCCACACGAGAAGAATTTTTACCAGTTTTCCTTCCTGCTATATCCCCAACATCTAGGTAAGGGCTTAATAATATCTGAATGAAGGAACGGCCTTTTATTAAACTGTTTTGTAAACCATAAGCATTTATTATAATATTTAAAAGTACTTTAATTCATAAAATAAATTGTATTATCTCCATTAACAATCGTGAAAAACTAAATTAAATTTTGCCAAGTAAAATATCAAGCACATATATGCTTTTTCCTGAATGTAAACCATTTGTTCCCAAAGGGAAGCAAAATAAAAAATAGCTAGGAACTCAGTTTGCAATAAATTAAAAATTGATTTTACAAAGATCAAGTAAAGCAAAGTATGTCACACTTTGACGAAGTAAAATTGAAATAAAGCTATCATTTGAATCCTATACCTCCAACTAAATTAATGTGTTGTTGCTGTGAAGCTAAAAACTAAAGCAGAAAGCATGCCCTAACTTGAAAAACAAGCATTGATTACTTGCCTCAGCGACAGGAAAACAGGAAGCGCAAACAGTGCAGGCTAAAAGGAACCTTAAGAATCATCTAGTATTAGCCCTTTCATTTTTACAACAAAAGAAACTGAGGACCTGAAATGACCTGAAAAAAACAATTCAGTTTGCTTATTCAATTGTGATCCTTGCTATAGCAAAATTCAGCTTTTATAGAATGAGAGACAAAATATATCTCCATGGAAACAATATTCCCAAGTATACATGTGAGACTGAGAAGTATAGTTTTCTATGCAGGTCTTCACATCCTAAATATATAGATAGGATTTGGGGTGGGGAGGTACTGAAAAGAGCACAGCTTTCTAATCAGACAGGTGTGGATTTAAATTCTGGCTCTACTATTTACTTTGATTTTGGTAATTCTTGTCCATCCGAGCCCCAGCTTTTTATCAGCAAAATGGGGATCATTAAGACCTACATTATAAGTTTGTTAAGAATGTAAAAAAGTATTAAGTCATCTAACTCAGGGCCTGGTACATTCCTGGCTACAGTCTGCCTGCAGGCCTTCTGAGATTTTAATCAGAGTTGCATAATGCTCAGTGAGAATCACCATCTCTGACTGCCACTGTTGGCTTTATTGTACTAGCCTATACCACAGAGAGTTCCACTAACAGCAGGGGGATGAAACTGTTGATGCTGTTATCAACAGAAATTGTCAATTACCTGACAGCAGACACTAGGTGCTACTTGTTTGAGGCAAAATGAAAGATTGCTTGATTTTTCTTCTAAATGTAAAGTTGAGCAATCTATTTCTGACTAGAGTCCTGATCCCTGATCAATCACACTTTCTCAAAACTAAAAGGGATCTCACAGGTCATCCAGCAAGAATCTTCTCCACAGTACATTAGATTAGATTAGATGACCAATGTCTGTGTAAAGCCTTCTAGCTTAAACCAAGCTCTCACTCAGGTAGCAGTTTATTACGTTTTCTGATCCTTCTAATTAACAGGAAGGATTTTTTCCCCTACTAAGAATGGACAGGTGATGAAAAAGTGAATGAAAACATATCAATGCCACCCTTATATACTTCCAGAAACAAAAATCTTAATTATTTTCATTTGAGGGTAACAAAGGATATCCTATTTAATAACAATTCCATAATATAAAATTCAAGTTCTAAAAATATATCTGGAAGCTTACATTTACGTTCTCAAAATATACATTAGAAAGTTTGCCTTTATAGAGGGATCAAAGACTAAAATCTAAGACCTGAAACCATAAAGATTCTAGAGGATAACATTGGAAAAATCCTTCTAGACATTGGCTTAGGTAAAGACTTCATGATGAAGAACCCAAAAGCAAATGCAACAAAAATGATAAATAGATGAGACTTAATTAAACTAAGAGACTTCTGCACAGCAAAAGAAATAATCACTAGAGTGGGAGAAAATCTTCACAATCTATACGTCCTACAAAGAACTAATATATAGAATCTACAAAGAACTCAAACAAATCAGCAAGAAAAAAACAATCCCATGAAAAAATGGGCTATGGACATTAGCCCACTTTTAGACAATTATCAAAAGAAAATATACAAATAGCCAACAAGCATATGGGAAAATGCTCAGCATCATCAAGTATCAGGGAAATGCAAATCAAAACCACAATGTGATACCACCTCACTCCTGCAGGAATGGCCATAATCAAAAAATCAAAAAATAATAGATGTTGGCATGGATGTGGTAAAAAGGGAAGACTTTCACACTGTTGGTGGAAATATAAACTAGTACAACCACTGTGAAAAACAGTGTGGAGATTCCTTAAAGATAAAAGTAGCTCTACCGTTTGATCCAGCAATCCCACTACTAGGAATCTACCCAGAGGAAAAAAAGTCATTATAGGAAAAAGATACTTGCACATGCACGTTTACAGCAGCACAATTTGTGATTGCAAAAATATGGAACCAGCCAAAATGCCCATCAATCAACGAGTCAATAAAGAAAATGTAATACAAACACTGTATGTTCTCACTTATATGTAGGAGCTAAGCTATGAGGATGCAAAGGTATAAGAATAATACATTGGACTTTGGGGACTCGGGGAAAGAATGGGGAGTGGCAAGGGGTAAAAGACTACACGTTGGGTACAGTGTACACTTCTCAGGTGATGGGTGCACCAAAATCTCAGAAATCACCACAAAAGAACTTATTCATGTAACCAAACACCACCTGTTCCCCAAAACGTTATTGAAATAAAAAAATTAAAAATTAAAAAAAGAAAGTTTGCCTTATAAATGTATAAAACAAAGAAAACATACCTGGGATGATATCATTGATGTGCAATAGAATTGTACTTTCAACACACGCAAAACTACAAAGCTGCACTCCATCGAATCTTCCATCCCAGTTGCCAATAGGGTTATCCTAGAAATTAAATGATAAACATTAAAATCCTCCTCAATGAAATGTAAATGTGAAAGTCTGTATTTTCCATAAAGAGTCCTCCAAAATATTTTACGTTGGTAAATGTTAACAATTTTACCTAAAAGAAAGAAAGAATACATTAGGAATAGTTGCCATAGTAATAAGGCTTTGCTTTTTTCATTTGTTTGTTCATTTTTTTCTTTAGGGAAATGAGATTCAAGAATAACCAAGTTATAGTAAACCCCCAGATAAGCAAAGAATTGGAAGTGTTTTTCATACTTTACTGAACAATAAATACTAATCTGTGGGATAACACTCATTTGAGGTTTAAAAAGACAATATTTTGCATAGGAAGTTTCATTAATAATATATTATTTCACCCAGAAACCTGCCTCTAATTAGCCCTAAGTTCTTCATATTCCCTGAGCATTTAAATAGTCCATCTGAACTTCTGCATGCCTTTCTGTACATAAAAAGTCTATTTTCTAATTGTTCTTTTGTCATTTTATGGGCATATAGGAATCTTCTCCAAGATGGAGATGTTTATATTTAATTATTTGATATTCTAATATAATGCCAACTAGCACTGTGCTGTACACGGAACTACATCAGTAGACAGGCCAGTCAGACAACTGCCCTGGGCACCAATGTGGATGGCATGCTAAAACGTCCCTGGAAATAAAGGACGAATAGAAGGAAAAGGAGATAAAGAAAGAAGTCTAGCATTTGCCAGAACTTTCCTCTCAAGGACTATAATAGAAGTGTTTGGAACGAATATCTATACAAGTCAGCTATGGGACAGACGGAGGCAGGGAGAGAAGCTGGCAGGGCAAATCTCTAGGCAGCTTGCCCCAGGTAAACAAGCTGACCCCAGACTGCCATCTGAAAAAGGCAAGGCCTAAACCCTAAACAGCTTCTGCCAAGTTTGAGGCCCCAGGTAAAGAACCTGACACAAGGAGAGACCAACCCCGATCACTAGTGGCCCTCTTTCTCCAATCTTCCCTCCATGCAGGCCACAATTCTCCTTGAAATAAAGACTGAATTACTATTTAAAGAATATTGGTTAAAAGGAGTGATTTATTGTCAGCTATCCTGAGGGGCATACATGTTTTACTCTGGTTCTAACTTTTCACATGTTAAGAATAAACGTTTGTTTAGTAACTAACCAATGAGTATCAAATAGAATTTCCTAGAATTTTCAAGCACAGGAAACATTACACTAGAACATTACCTTACCAACCACAAAGTATACCTGAATAGATAAAAATGATGACTAAAAGCATCCCCACCGTGAGTATAAGAGATTACTACTCACATCCCCTCCTAACTCATTCTAATGTTCAGTAATTCCATAGGAATTTCCTTCTTTATACATAACAAAGTCTTGCCCATATGTTCAATATATGATAAAAATGGTCTCAGCCTTTCTCTTCTTATTCTCTCAATGCCACAGGTATAATTCAATCTGCCACACTGGAATAGATCCATTATTAACAAGTATGATTGCAAGGAAACATTAAAAATAAGTGACACAAACAAAAGGTCAAATGTTGTATGATTCCACTCTTATGAGGAGCCTAGAACAGGCAAATTCACAGATACAGAAAGCAGAAGAAACTGTGGTTAGCAGAGGTTGGGGAAAGTGGGCAGTTACTGTTTAACAGGCACAGAGTTTTAGTTTGGGATGATGAAAAAGTTCTGGAGATGAATAGGTGACAGTACAACAATGTGAATACACTTAATGCCACTGTATGCACACTTAAAAATGCTTAAATGGTAAATTTTGTTATGTATATTTTACCACAATTAAAAAAGGTTTTTAAAGTGAATGAAATCCTATGAGATATTCTAATTGTCTATTCCTCAAAATCAATGTGGTTTTCCTCTACTCAGGTATTTTCTATAAATGATTTTTATACTAATTATACTATAATAATTATAATTATTTTCTATAAATGATTTATACTATTTTTATACTAATAATTTTATACTAATTATTAAAATCAGATCAGCCATTAAATTGTGTAGAATATCACAGAAAAACATAGATTATCCCAAAAAACTGTTTCAAAATAAAGAAAAATAGGACTTGATGTAATACATTTGTGTTTTGTCTTGTTTTGTTTTGTCTACTGGTCAGCTACAATAAGGCAAATTTAAAGATTGAGAACATTATTCTAGTTTATTCAAATGGGAAAAAAAAAAGTAAATGTAATTCTGTATCTAGACCCCTGGTCTATTTCAGTGCTCCTTTACCAAAGATAAATTAGAACATGTTCTTTAAAGTACTCCAAATTAGATCATGTTAAATATTCAAAGTATTCAATTTGCAAGTAAATTGGTCCTAAAACTAATACATACATATATATAAACTATACAGATATATGTGTATATGTATGTTTATAGATATATATACATATATCTATAAACTAATACATATATCACAAAGATATTTAATCCAAAATTTTCTTACCATGTCCACACCAACAAAATATCCTAAGCTTTCTTTTCCTGGCAAAACATCACAGAATATAACTGTTCCAGATTCTATTGTTTCTCCAACCTTCAAAGAAACTCTGGAGTTTATTTCCAAAGGAGGAAGTTCGACCTGCATTGTGTCCCCAGGACCTGCATAATCACTTTCCAATGCAGTGTCATCGTCTTCTATGAGTTCTAGCTTGTCCAATGCAACAAACACGCCACAATCTTCATCACACTGAAAAAGCTGTTTCCCTTGGTACACTCCGTCAGTGAAACCTTGGCCACGACCTTCTTCCTAGTTTTTAAGAGAGAAGGGAAAGAAATAGATATAGAAAGACAATCCATAGGAAAAGGGGTTCACTCTAGGGATTTCAGGAAAATCATTCTGGAAAAATTCTAAATGATACATATAATAAGAAATATAATTATTAGCAGTTTCTGTTGGATTCAGAGTGTTTAAAAAAATAAGAAGTTGTATCTGATGCTGAAATAATATTATCTGATAATTTCAATTCATAACTCTATCATGAGAAAGCTAAGCTGAATTCCACGTTGTGGTTCTAACATTAATTTGGTTATAAAAAGAAAATGTTATTTTAAAATAGCAGTAATGTTAGCTCCATTCATTAAGCACTTATTGTCAGTCACTGTGCTTAAATCCTGTAACAATGTACCACAAAAACACTACAAGTCGTGTACTATTAACACCATTGTACAGGTAAGGATGCAGAATTAGAGAAGTTAAGTAGCTTTGTTAAGTAACCTGGCAACCCAGTTAGTAAATGGCTTAACTGGGATTCAAATTCCTAATTGTTTACAATCACTGCTTTTAAAAAAATTAAATCAAGAAGCAAGGAAGACATGCAATTCTATTGGCAAGAGTGTCAAAATGTAATTGGCATTTCAGTTCTTGTGAATGAATATTAGGTTTGGAAACATATCACAGCATTCTTGGGTCTCCTTCCAGTAGAAATAAATTCTAAGGATTTTCACATATATTATCAGGGACAATTATAAGCAAGTTTAAATTTCTGCAACTTTTTTTTCAAAAATCTTTTTTTTTTTTTTTTTTTTTTGAGACGGAGTCTCGCTCTGTCGCCCAGGCTGGAGTGCAGTGGCGCAATCTCGGCTCACTGCAAGCTCCGCCTCCTGGGTTCACGCCATTCTCCTGCCTCAGCCTCTCCGAGTAGCTGGGACTACAGGCGCCCGCCACCACGCCCAGCTAATTTTTTGTATTTTTAGTAGAGATGGGGTTTCACCGTGGTCTCGATCTCCTGACCTCGTGATCCGCCCGCCTCGGCCTCCCAAAGTGCTGGGATTACAAGCGTGAGCCACCGCGCCCGGCCCAAAAATCTTATATCTAAATTGTTATTTAATAACATATATTAAGAAGAGCTAAGAAACCTATAGATGATAACGCAAGGTAATTAACAATTTTGATGTAAGTATTTACAACTGGTAGCGTTCATGTTTAATATAGGCAATGTTAAAGTTTCTAAAATATAAATGTCTGCAATAACCAGGTGAATCTCTTTGTATGTTCCTACCATAGTACATAGTTTTTTAAAAGTTTCAACATCATCTTTACATCTTCGCAATTCATCATTAAAAAGTAAACAAAAAAATTAAATCAAGAAGCAAAGAAGGCATACAATTCTATTTGCAAGAATGTCAAAATATAATTGACATTTAAGTTCTCGAGAATGAATATTAAGCTTGGAAACATATCACAGAGTTCTCGGGTCTCTTTCCAACAGAAATAAACTCCAAGGTGATTTTCACACATATTATCAGTGACAATATAAGCAAGTTTTGGATTATGGATTCAACCATAACATGGATTCATCAGCAAGGATGATGAATATTAAAAATTACAGAAGACTCTTGGGAAAATTTATTTCGTATTTAAAGAAGAAAAATACAAATGTGCATACAAATACACATAGACACATGAACACAAACAAACACACTACTAAAATGGTTTATCAAACTTACCAGCAATTCAACTCCAAAGAATATTCCGGAGACTGTCCTCTCTGCTAACAGGGGTCCTCTGAAGCGTACAACTCCAGGAAATTTTTCTTCCCCAGATCTCAGCTGTACTTTCACAGGACAGCCCACGTCTATTTGGAGGCCTTTACTTAGTCTGTTTCTGTTTTTAAACAGGCTGAACCTCTCCTCACAATTGGTAATTGCCAAAAGTAACTCTGTGAACTTTTCATTTATCTCTACAACATCCTTTTCATCAACAAAGAGAACTGCATGAGGTTGCTCTAGAATTTTTAATCCAATCTGATTTTTCTTGCCTTTTGCAGAAGGAATCCTTGAATGCCCCACAGAACGATCTTGAATATACTGTCCTATACTTCCCTTCGGTACTTTAAGGAGCTTTTGTGTTTGTTTGTCTGTAACGCTGCATTCTTGAAGAAGCAAATAAAAAATCCGCTCTTCCCAGTAGGGCGAAGTAACTTTTTCTTGGCTCCATAAACCTGAACTCATTGTGATATTAACTTCAAAATACTAATTCAAAAAAAGGAAACTACTAATAACTTTGTCATAAAACCGCAAAAGATAAATTCAGTGGCAGTCCCAAAGCATGTTTTCAGCAACGTGGTGTCCATGCTGTAAAAAGAAATCAAAATGCCTAGTGAAAAAGCAAAAATAAACTTTAGACTTCATTCTACATGACTGAAAATTAAGACTTAAGACTTTTAAATTTTTCATTTGACCAGTAAACACATACACACAAATGAAATATTTTCAAAAAATATCTAAAAGGGCTAAAAGACATACAGTATATTACTTTTATCTACTGTAACTGTGCATATTTAATTAATGAAATCCAATTGTAAAGTACTTTCAAAGACAACACAATAATGTTTGCTTCCAAGACACTGAAATTTAAAAAATCAGATTCTAGTAAAAACTTTTAAAGATTACCCTTATATACATACTCTAACTTTTTAAAATTTATTTTTATTTATTTATTTTGAGACAGGGTCTCACTCTTGTTGTCCATGCTGGACTGCAGTGGCACAATCACGGTTCACTGTGGCCACGACCTTCCAGGCTCAAGTGATCCTCCTACCTCAGCCTCCCGAGTAGCTGGTATTACAGGCGGGTGTCACCACACACAGCTAAGCTTTCTATTTTTTGTAGAGACAGGGTCTCACTATGTTGCCTAAGCTGGTCTTGAACTCCTGGGCTCACGTGATCCTCCTACCTCAGCTTCCCGAGTAGCTGGTATTATAGGCGGGTGTCACCACACACAGCTAAGCTTTCTATTTTTTGTAGAGACAGGGTCTCACTATGTTGCCTAAGCTGGTCTTGAACTCCTGGGCTCAAGTGATCCTCCTGTCTTGGCCTCCCAACGCACTGGGATTACAGTCGTAAGCCACTAGGCCTGTCCCATATTCTGACACTAATAAACTTTTAAAAGTAGCATTTGGGGCTGAGCTGTGTGGCTCATGCCTATAAATGATAGCTATGATATGGCCATATTGTGATAATGGAACATTTTACCTCTGACTCAACTTCATTTCATATATTTTATCTGAAGATGGGCAATGTTCATCACATTAATCATAGTTATCTGATTTCTCAAATCGCAAATATCAGATATTATAAAATGTGACTATATTAAAAATATTTTAAAAATCAATTTTGTAGCATCAAAACTTGTACTACATAGTAAGGGAATATCATGATATAACTGCATTATAATTTCTTTCTATGATTTCTTTTTCAAATTTTCATTTATTTATTTATTTATTTTTGAGACAGGGTCTCGCTCTTTCCCCCAGGCTTGGGTACACTGGTGCGATCATAGCTCACTGCAGTTTCAAACTCCTGGGCTCAAGTGATCCTCCCACCTTGGCCTTCCAGGGTTCTAGGATTACAGGCATGAGCAACTGCACCTGGTCCTCAATTAAAATTTTTACAAGAATAATAATCTTTCCAATGAAGTAGCCTCATTCTCAAACCTATTTTAACTGATGGTTAAAAAACTACACAATTTCATTAATTCAAACTGAGACTTTACTTCATTATTTTATTAATTTTCTGCTGAAAACAATAGTTCCTAGGTATCCCTGTCATAAGAATGTGGCTATCTGGTTTCCAAAGACAGTACTTTCATTTCATCCTTCCTTGAGATAGAGGTATCCATTTCCATTATTCTGGGTAATGGCTGAAATTGATAGCACTATCATATTTATTTTATTCTAGCAATTAAAAAATAAATACTCCTAAAACTAAAGAACCAAATTTTAGATTTAATCACTTAATGATCAAACAACCTGGCAAATCTATACACAGCGGAACACTTCTTTTAGAAAGCACTGCTAGATAATGAAGTATTCCATAATGGTAACGTTTCTAAGCCAGCATGAGACATGTGGTTTAGCCAAGACAGGATACAGGTTAGGCACCTCCTTCAAACCAACATGACTGAAATATCTGCGTACACTCAGTGAGGGTAAAAGCAGAGGTAGCATGAAGTGGTTCTCTTTTTTTCTTCTTTTTTTTGTGGTGTGTTTGTTTTAATTCCACTTGAGGGCACTGTCTACTTCAGCAAGAATGGGATCAATTTATATTTGCCACTTATATAAGACACCTGTGGAAACCTCGCTCTTGACATGATATAAACAAAACTCCTTATAAGGGCTGCCCAAACAGCTATCAAACCCCTCGATTTGGTTCTATTCCTTTAAAGGACCAAACTGAAGTGTTGGTTCTTTTTGACCAAAATGCTTTTAACATGTCAACACTTTCCACAAGAAAATGTCCTTATTTTTTTCTTGATCATTGATGTATCATTATGACTGTAAATTATTTTGCATAACTCTTGATCAGCAAGGCTGTTATTTTGTTCAAAGGCTGTATCTTATGCTTCCTGAGATCACGAATGCTTTCTACAGATCTACTGTCTAGAGTTTTCCCTTGCAATCAGCCATTTTCTGTGGTTTCCTGCTGTATGCATTTGACTCCTTTTACGGCCTTGTTGCTTTCCAACTTACCACTTCGAATCAGTTCTGAGAAGCCAGGTAGTGAAATATGTTTGTGTGTTTGAAAAAACAAAGCAACAATCATGAAAAGAGGAATGCATACATTCTGAAAGGGTCTTTAGGAGCAAAGGGCACATAGGCTTTATTGAATAGAGATTCTGGTCACTCGCAGAAGGTTAAGATAGTCAAAAAGCAACTTTCAAAAAAATGAGCTGTTGTTTTGGTTCTCTTTAAAATGTATTTAGATTTTTTGGGCCAAAATTTTTCTGAAAAAGGTAAAGCAATTCTATTTTGAAAAGAAATTCTTTTTTAAAATTCCTAAGAATAATGTCTTCAAATATTACAATCAGAAACTTCCTTGAATCTTAATAATTGCTTTATACCAACAGCTCCTACTCTATTGGTCCTGTAGCTTAACTATTCATGTCACAATTTAAAATAAAAATCATTAATGCTAATAATCTATTATTAAGACAAAACTAAATTACTATATGTGCATTAGGACATTATGTTAAATAAATTTGATTATAAGCTAGCTTTCTGAAATAATTTAAGGAAGAGAATCCACAGTAAAAATAGATATAACTGCTAGGTTTATAAAAATGTTTTAGGGTAATAAACTATAGCTTTCAAGTACCATATTTTAAAGTGAACTCTACAAGGAGTGGTAACTTTTTTCCTAACTTTCATTAGCATAAGTGGAAATGAGCTTAGACTTAGTAACAGGATGGGTCATGTTAGATAACTAGAATAGTCAAGCACGAGTTATCAAATATTTCAAAAGCATTATCCAAACATGAAGGATACAGCCTTTCCTCTTTCAGAAAGAATACATTAAGAACAGGTTTGAAACTCTCTTATTAAAAATTGATTCTCTTCACTGCAGCTGATAAAGTTGAATGGGAAACTTTACGGCTCGAGTCTAGAGATATACAAGGCAATAAACTGAATGATCATTAATATTCTCAGCCAGGCGCAGTGACTCACGCCTGTAATCCCAACAGTTTGGGAAGCCAAGGTGGGTGGACAGCTTGAGCCCAGGAGTTTGAGACCACCCTGTGCAACACAGTGAAACCTCATTTCTACAAAAGGTACAAAAGCTAGCCAGGTGTGATGGCATGTGCCTGTAGTCCCAGCTACTTGTGAGGCTGAGGTGGGAGGATGGCTTGAGCCCTGGAGAGAGGGACTGCAGCCAGCCATGATCAGGCCACTACACTTCAGCCTGGGTGAAAAAGCAAGACCCTGTCACACACTCTCTCACATATATACACACTCCATAATATATATACATATATATTTATTTATTTTATGTACTCAAAATACCAGTATTACAATAAAAATATGCTAACATACATTTCTCCCCACTGTAGAAGTGAATATAACACCAACATTCTACTTTCACTGGGATGTGCATAGCAGTTAAATAGTTAAAGTCTTAGGTACCCCAAGCAGTAAAAACTGACTCAACACAATATGAAGGGAAAGATCTAAATCACACTGTAAATGAGTTATTTATCATCAAGAAGGTTGGTTTGTTGGTTTGGTATTTTTTACACTTTCAGTACAGAGTTAGATACTGAAAACTACATCATCTAGGCTAGGCACAGTGGCTCACTCCTGTAATCCCAGCACTTTGGAGGCTGAAGTGGGAGGATCCCCTAAGTCTGGAGTTCAAGGCTTTAGTGAGCTGTGATAGCGCTACTGCACTCCTGCCTGGGTGACAAAATGAGAGCCTGTCCCAAAAGGAAGAAAAAAAAAAGAAAATTAGCCGAGTGTGGTGGTGTCTGCCTGTGGGCCCAGCTACTCAGGGTCTCAGCTACTCTGGAGGATGGGAAGATCGCTAGAGCCCAGGAGGACCAGGCTGAAGAGAGCTATGATCATGCCACTGCACTCCAGCCTGGGTGACAGAGCAAGACCTGGTCTCAGAAAAAAAAAAAAAAAAAAAAAAAAAAGAGGAAAGAAAGAACACACACACACAAAAACCCAACATCAATCCACATCCACTCAGCTTCTACCTTTAAGTAAAGGCCTAGGGAACAGTAAGACAACTGAAGGAAAAAGAAGCACAGCTAAATTCAAAGTCACTGTAGGGCAGGTGGGAGTGAGGGGTCAGTGTGAAGGGAGAAATTTTCACTTGTATTCTCTTATTATTTTGCAGGTTGAATCACTTTGAGTGAGTATATCACAAATGACTCATCTAAATACCATCTTACTTCAGGCTGGATAACTGTGTGATTATGAATATCTTGGTAATAAACACTGAATGAAAATTACCAACGAGTTGAAACACAATAATACGTTTAACCCTAAAGCCATGTTGAACAGAAGGCCTTTCCTTTGAGGTCACTGACGAAGGAGAACAGTTCAGGTTAACATAGATTTGAAAACATTTCTGGTTATCTGAGCTTGTTGATGGTCTGGATTCTGAGTAAAGGGGAACTTACTTGTATTAAGATAAAGTCATTAAACCAAGACGAGGGTTGGAAGGCACAAATATTTATCAATTTTCCATGAAGACAATGGAAAGATGATCAGGAAATACGTTTTACATGAAAAATGTTAAAGATTACAATTACCACATTCTGAAAGGCAACATATAGTACAAATGAACATCAGTAGCTACAGAAAACTAACAATGGTTAACTTATCCAGAAGATACAGTGTTTTTCTGATTCTCAAGTTATCAGATTATATTGTTCATAAGGATCTCACAAAGACAGATCCAATTCAAGAGCTTTTTGCATCTCCTAAGATATCCTGCTTGTTCTAAAAACCACAGGAAGCTATCTAAATTAGAATAAAAATTACAATACTTAATTCTGCCCCTAATTATAAATGGCAAAGAGGTAGGAAGGTCAGCTTGAACACCGAAGAAAGAAGACATGTGGGCCTTTTTCCAAAAGCTTCTGGATAGCTAGAATGATTATCCTTTTAAAAAAGAACATCTCTCACTAAAAGACAAAGTTGTTATATTTCTCAACAGCTAAAGAATAGAGATACAGAGATTCAGTGGCCAGAAAAAAGACTGAGTCCATTTTAATTTTCCTCAATGACTAATTTGTGTCACAAGTGCACAGTCCTTAATATAAGTGGGATTTATAAGGTTAAAAAAAAAAGAAGATCCTCTCATATCTGCATATTCCCACTGGAACGAGGAATACTGCTGCCTCTCTAGTGTTAAACCTAGCCACTCCACTGCCAACTGTGAATTCCCCAAGTCCTTCATTTTTATATTATCCAGTGCCCACACGAGAGCCTGGCATATGCTAGGCACTGAATACAGAGAAATGAATGAAAGACTCAAGTGGTAACAGTGAAAACAAAATTGCATTTCCTCCTCCTGTTTAAGGGATTAAACCAAGAGAAAGAGAAAAGAAAAAGACTCAAGAATTGGGAGTATTTAATGAATTTTGCCTAAAACTTTACCAGTTCTCTGGATAAAATGAAATCATGTTAAACCACTTCATATAAGAAGAAACAAATATGGAAAATTTCACAATTATGAAACCAAGTTGTTTTGAGGTTTATTTGACACTAGCTTCCTAGAGCCTCACTAGCATGTATGATGCTTATAAATTCTGTACAACCAATGAAAAAAAAACTAATTTAAAATCATAGTGTGAAAATCAGGAACAAAATACTAATACTTTGATAAACAACATAACTATTGCTTTCTCTCTCCTTGTGTTGGAGACTTCCTTAAATCAAACAAAACCACAGTTTAGGTGTGCCAGACTACAAAAATCATTGCTGCTTATTGTTAGTTGTGCTTTATATAATAAGCCTTATCTGCTTCTCACAAAAGTTACCACCCAGAGGAAGGTTTATTTGCAAGAATACTATACAATTTTGCAGCAGAATATTAGAGAATGTTCTGGGTGTTACTTCAATAAGAATTTCCAGCAAATCATTTTCTCCTAATACTGTTCTAGTTCAAATCCACCTACTGCTCAGTGGGGAATGGGAGGCTAAATTCTTAAGGCCATTCAGTCTACTTGGGGCATGAGGGGGTGTGTAGAAAGCCAACAATCAAATGTACACCCTCTCAAGGCCTGGGTGCTTCTCTGAGAGCCAATGATTGCAAAATGAACAATCTTACTAAGATCCCTAATTAGCCCGAATTCAAAAGCAAGGTAGGCATGCTCCTTAGCTAAGGATAAAACTTTCCAGGAAAAACTGAGGAGAAGAAGGTGGCAGGGATGATAGGGGCTGGGAGATTGCAAGGCCACAGACTTGGTGGCTGGAAGATGACAACTATCCTAAAACATTCAAATGCCAAGGGGTGGAAGAGAAACGATGCCAAGTACATGAATAACCGGCAGCTGACCCAACTGAGTCCCAGATTCAACATCATCTTCCTCAAGATTTCATGACTTCACCCCCGCCCCCCATTCGCCCCCCACCCCCCTCGATTGTTAACATGAAAGAAAAACATAAAGAAAGAATACCTGTCACAACAGGGCGCACCTTCAACTAAGGAACTCCGGGTGGTTGTGTAGAACCATCCTCACCCTGGAAAGGGGGAAACTGAAAGAAAAAGCAGAACACGCCATTAACGAGGCCAGAACCCCGACTGCGATTCCTGGACAGGAGCCACCAACACCCGCAAAATCGATCCGTACATACGCCCCGCGGCGCGGACGGTAGGAATCACAGCCCCGGGCTCCTGAGGCCAACCGTGGCCGTCGGGGCCCGCCAGCGGCCTGTGCCTCAGTCTCCCCATCTGTAAATGGGGTGGGGGGCGGGAGGGGGGCAGCGTCCCGCGCGGCTCCCGACCCAAGTCCTCTCTCCTCCGGGGGTCCCGACGGTGGCGATCCCGCACGCTCCCCGGACTCGGAGCCCTCCTGGGAAGCCTCGGGGGATGGGGAAGCCCCGGTGGGGGGGAAGCCCGGGCTGACGTCAGCGGGCTTGGCACCCCGCGGGCCCGGCCGGCTCGGGCCCGGGCAACTAACGGGCCGGCGCCGAGGGCCCGATGGTCGCCGCGGCGGCTCCGGACGCCCTGAGGCCAGGCGGCTGCGCCGAGGGGATCAGGCCGCCCGCCGGCCGCCCGCCGCCAGCTCATTCACTAACCTCGGGCGGCGGGGCGTCGCCCCTCGCCCCTAGACCCGGCTCCCCACCCGGGCCGGCCCCGGCTCCCCACACCCACCGCCCTAGTATTTACCTCCGACGCGCGGCCCCCGCGCAGCCAAACCTGCTACCTGGGCCCGCCCCCACCTGCCCCGCCTCCGAACCGCCCAGGGGAGAGGGAGGGAGCGGGGGCGGAGGGGGCAGCCGCCGCGCTAGCCAATCGTAGGCCGAGCTGCGCCCCTGAGCGGGCCGTGATTGGGCCTCCCTGTGACAGACCTTCCTCCAATGGCTGCCGGCCCGGCGCCGGCCGAAGGGACTTTCCGCTCTGTCAAGCTCGGTGGAACCAAAGGGAAAGCGAAGGGGCGGGGCAGAGAAGAGAGGGGGATGGAGGCGGGAAGCTCAAGCTGATTGGGCGAAAGGCTGCGGGTGCCGCGTCACCATTGGCTGATGCCGGAGCCGGGGCGGGGCGGGGCGCTGCCACCGGCTCCACCTCCCGTGCTCCTGCCTCAACTGTCAAAACTGTAGACGCTTAAGTTTGGGCTGGGTTAAGAGTCCAGATGAAGGTTGGAAATAGGATTCCAGGATGCCGTGAGAAAGCAAAACTTTAGAATCAGAGCTCAGTTTGAATCTTTGGCGCTTTCATTCAGTGGCTGCGTGACCTGAGGAAGTCACAACCACGCTGAGCCTCAATGTCCTCATCTGTAAAATGGAGATCATAGTATCCGTTGTCTTACAGGATTGTGGCAAAATACCGAGCTAAAGTTCCTGGCACGCAGTACCAGCTCAGGAAAGGTTCATCTCTTCCTCCTCCGCAGATTCAGCCTGGGACGCTTGCTGTTTCCGAACTTCTGTTGCCACCTATCCCAGTTTGGAGGGAATTTTCCCAAGGATGGTGAAGAAGGGATTTCCACACGCCGCCTCACTCAGCCCCGCACCCCTGGCCACCAGCCAGGACTTAGGGTGTAGTTAAGGATCTTTCAATTAGAAGGGAGGCTTCTGATTCCCAAAAGTACTCAAAATATTTAAGGAAGTGCTTTTTATAATCAGTCCTAGAGCCTTGCTGCACTGGATACTCCTGTTAATTAATTTCTTCTACTTTGACATTTTAAGTGCTAATTATAGGAGAAGGTGATTAACACTGAGAAAGGAGGAGGGGTGTGTCTGTGTGTGTGTGTGTCTGTGTGTGTGTGTGTGTGTGTTTAATCATGACACAAATTTCCCCCAGTGGAAAGTGACATGTTTCTGGAGATCCAGGGAATTTAAACCAATGAATACATAAAAGCAGTCACATGAGTGATGACTAACAGTAGCAGCAGACAGGCCATCGTTCTTCCTTGCCATAGTCATCCAAAATGAAATGAGCATCTTTTGAAAACCTAAGCCTCATTCTACTCCTGTTCCTCTTTTGTCACCCCTATCTTCCTGTTTTCCAGGCTTTATGACCACACTGCCGTAGGAAGCCGTAAGTTGGAAATCAACAGGCCTGGCTTGAAGTGTGGCCTTAGGCAACACCGTTCTCATCTACATCTGGATTCTCCAACCAAGCTGGTAGGACTCAGAGGTCACAGTCCAACTGTCTGGAAGAAAATTTCAACTGAAATTTGTTTTTGCCTAATCCATACAATAAGAAGGAGGAAGGAGAAAAGAACGTGAAGGAGAGAGATTTGGGGTCCTTTTAGGCAAGGCAAACATTCTCATGTTACCACTGGGACCACTTCTCTTATCTGCATGATCTACATCCACTGGTCCCTTAAGGCATTTGAGTTTGCCACTCTGGACTGGAATATTTTCATGTCCCTTCTTTTTGTTTTTGTTGTTGTTGCTGAGTTGTTTTTGTTTGTTTGTTTGTTTGTTTTGAGACAGAGTCTTGCTCTGTTGCCTAGGCTGGAGTGCAATGGCGCGATCTGAGCTCACTGCAACCTCCGCCTCCCAGGATCAAGCTATTCTCCTGCCTCAGCCTCCCAAGTAGCTGGGATTACAGGCGCCTGCCACCACGCCCAGCTAATTTTTGTATTTTTAGTAGAGACAAGGTTTCACCATATTGGCCAGGCTGGTGTCAAACTCCTGACCTCAAGTGATCTGCCTGCCTCGGCCTCCCAAAGTGCTGGGATTACAGGCATGAGCCAATGTGCCCGGCCCATTTTTGTGTCCTTTCTGTTGATAGTGTTTGGTGCTGCTGAGGTCTCTACTTCCATAGGGCTTTCTTCCCCAGGCTCTGTCCTGTCATACATTCACTGAATCAGTGCCAGGGCCTGACTTCATCTAAGGGATCTTCATCCAAGTCAAGCCTGACAAATGGGGCTTATCTCAATTATCATTTCCTATCAATTGGGAATGGCTGCCTAGAACATTGCGTTAAAGCTAATTCTGAACTTGTATTCAGGCTCACTGGGAAGAGAGATATCTGCCAGGGGATTAGATGGGGAGATAGAGTCATGGTGCTATTATTTGCAGTCCTTGGTAAACCAGCCTCTCATTTTACAGGTAGGAGATGAAGGCCCAAAGATGGTAAATTACAAGCCCCCTGTCACTCAGGAGATGGGCCGAGACCCTGATTCCAAGCCAAGACTCTTTCCACCTCTGTTAAAATGGATTCCCCAACTGAAATGCTCATCATCTCTGCCTTCCAAATCCTCCCTTCATGGAGGACCTAGTCAAAGTCCTTTACAGACATGTCTTCACAGAGGGCTCCAGCCCTCACTAACGACCTCTCTCAATCCACCACCCCACAGCCTCTTCCATCCAGCCTGGTCCTGGGTTCATGGAACTAGTGGTTGAGTTACTAAGCAGGCTCCAGGAAACATAGCAGTGTACAAGAGAGATGCCACACTCCCTCTGGCAAAAAAAAAAAAAGGCAAACTAAAATACTCATTAGATGATCACTTACTTAATTATGGCTGTGGTAAGCCTCAGAAGAAGAATCTCTCTGAGCATGCCTAAAGGGAGGTTGGCCACTCAGGGAAGGCCTGTTTGAGGAAGTCACCTTTGAGATGAGATGGGAAAGATAACTGGCAGGCAGGAGTGAGGGGGAAGACTCCAGAAATAGGAAACAGGAAAGTTTCCTATCAATTGAAGAAACTGGAAGAGGCAGAGCACAGACAATGAAGGCACAAAAGGGCCTTGGGAGCCAAGGACAGGGGTTGTTCTCCATCCCAAGAGCAATGGGAAGTTTTGAAGGGTTTTGCAGGGAACATAACGCTGGTTCCTTTTTTGTTTTTTGTTTTTTGTTTGAGATGGGGTCTCACTCTGTTGCCTAGGCTGGAGTACAGTGGCACAATCATAGCTCACTGCAGCCCATCTCCTGGGCTCAAGTGATCCTCCCACCTCAGTCTCCCGAGCAGCTGAGACCACAGGTACGCACCACCATGCCCAGCTAACTTTTCTCTTTTGAGTAGAGATGAGGGTCTCACCATGTTGCCCAGGCTGGTCTTGAACTCCTGGCTTCAAGTGATCCTTCTGCCTTGGCCTCCCAAAGTGCTGGGATTACAGGCATGAGCCACTGTGCCTGACCTAACACTGATTCTAAGCTGTCTTATGTAGTTCTCTCATTGCACACAGCAGGAACCTAACATAAAGCTATTGAATTGAATGGAGCTTTCCCCATGGAGGATGGTAAACTCCAGGTAGCCTGCTAGGGGCATGGGACATAGAGTAACACATGGTCAGGACTCAAAGGAACCTGCTCAGTGGCACCGGTCATGGTTATTGACTAGACCCTGCTCCATGTTTCTCAGTGCCTACCACGGGGTACTCCTACTTGCTATCTCTCCAAATTCGGTGTCTCTTTTATATCCTACTGCCTTCTCAGCATCTCCACTCAACACAGCCAAAAGTGAACTCGTGATATTCCCCACCACCACCCCCTGCAATCCCTCTGCACTCCCCATCTTAGTAAATGGCAACTCCCAGATGTCCATCCAACCTCCCATGGTTCCAGCCATTTTCACACCAATCCTGTGAATATGGGCATTCAGAATGAACACCGGGCCAAGCGGCTAACTGGACCAGGTATCCGCACAGGCAAGGATACGTCACAGGCGCCTTCTCCACAGTAGCCCAGCACAGTGTTTTGATCCATGGATGACGGGCTGAGGTCTTCCATCTCCCAGATGTGCTTATCTCTTAGGGAAGGGAATTCCAAGTGCAACTGAACATTCTGTCTGAGGACTTTTACTCTGACCACCTAAAAGCTCTTTTTGATAAGATAAAGGGGATTACTTTAATCATCTTTAAACTAATCCAGCCGAACTATAAATCCATGCTCTCCCATTTGAGCTATTTGCTGGTATCAATGACAAATAATTTCTATGTCTGATTTTTAAAACACACACAGAAAGCTCTTTATTAAGGGGAACTTTCTGCTACATCTGGATCCCATTTTGGATAGTTGATGCATTAGGGATTGTTCCATTTCCCAGGGAATCTTCCTCCTTTACGAAGGAGACACAAATGATGTCAGAAAAAGGGTGCCTCATTCTTATAAGCTGCCCCAACTTCTATCTTCTGCCCCCTTTAATAAAGAAAGTGGATCCTTCCTTCATTCAACAAATAGGTATTGAGCACCTACTATGTGCTAGGCACCTTTGTAGACTCTGAGGACACTGCAGTGAGCATGGTTCCTGTTCTCAAGAAGCTGACATTCTAGGGGAAGGGAAAAATGACCATGCATCAGGTAGTTCATGCAGAGAAGACAATACAAAGGAGGGCAGGCAGTGGCTGGAAACTGCTATTTAGGTAGATTGTTCGGGGAAAGACTACCTCATGTAGGTGGCATCTGAACTAAGACTGGAAGGAAATGAAGAAGCCAACCACACCACCATCTCAGGGAACAGTGTTCCCATAGGAGGGGAAAGGCTAGTGCAGAGGTCTGGAAGCAGCAATGTGCCTGGTGTCCTCAGCAATGTGCCAGGTATGCTCAGGGAACAGCAAAGAAGCCAGTGAGGTTGGAGCCCAGAGAACAGGTGTGAGTGGCAAACGGGAGGCCAGAGAGGATAGAGGGGGTCCAAGTCAGATGAGACCTTGCCTTTTACCCTGCACCAGACAAGAAGTCCTGGAGGGTTTACATCAGAGCAGTAGCTGATCTGACTTATGTTTTAATAGGTTCATGCCCCAGGTCAAAGTCAGTAACAGGGAGACTGATGCAGTAACCTAGGCAAGGATGGATCCCAAAGGGACCCCCTTGTTTCCTGGGGGTGGAGGCAGAGCAGGTGAGAGGGAGGGGTGCAGGAGGGCAGGGGGATGTGGAACTGAAGATATTGAGAAGTTGTTACAAAGCAGAAAGAGATGTAGCACTCCTGAAAAGAAGCATTTTCAGGGTGAGTGATCAGGGGAGTGGTGATGCTTAGGGAACTGGATCTGTGGATTGTTCAGGAAATAATAGTAGGTTGGGATTAAATTTAGAGGGAAAAAAACTATCCAAGGGAAGCCAATCAAAGAGCCTGGATTGCCAGTCTTCCCTGCTGCGATCTCCGCCTGCGATTCTCCAGGGGAAATGTCCTTTATGACCTTACAGCTCACCTGGAACCCTCCACCTAGGGCCCGAGGCAGCACATCCTCTCGTGCCCGGGCACTGCCAGGCATTGCCCTGAGTACTGGGCACTTCACACACTGGGCTGGACCACTCACCGGAGTGAAGAAGGAGGCTTGAAGCTGTCCTGATACAACAATGGAACGAAGCGCTAGTCTCAGCTCAGCCGCTTGGAATATGACTCCAACTCTCACATTTCTGTGCGGTGTATTCATTTCAGCTTTTTGTTTGGTGCTATGGGAAGGGAAGGGCCCTCAGACGGGCATCCTTTTTCTTCCAGGATGATGATGAATATTATGAAAGTCTGAGGCTGTTTTTAAAATTCTGCTCTAATACTTGTTTTTCTGTGCATAAGAATTATGTATTCTTAGCTGCAAAACTGGAATCCGTCTGCTAATGGATAAACTTCTGGCCATGAACATGTACCTTTCAGGTAACTTCCCTATCAGAGAGGCTTACAATCAAGAATCCTACTTCCCTAGTTCCCTACACAGGCCCAGGAGGCTTTTGGTGGTATCCGCTGGACTTTTGAAAATTACGGAATTTCTCCTACTCTGAACTCTACCAGGAATCACATATCAAGATCTCACTACTATCTTACCTAGGCCCTCTTGACCTCTTCTTTCTCCATAATCTCTTTCTAGCTCATGTCATCCAGACTCAAGGTCCCCATTCTCAGTTTGACACTGAGGACACCCACGCTATTATCTCTGGCTGTGACCTTTCCCATGAGCTCCAAATTCACACCATCTTTTGACGTCTCCACTTAATTTCTCCATTTCAGTGTCTCAAACTTGACAATTCAAACCAGAACTCTCTCCCACTTCCAAACTGGTTTCCTACCCAACTTTCCCAGGCCCTCAGTTTCTCAAGTCAGAAATCTATGAGTCATCCTTGATGTTTGCCATTCCCTCATCCCTCCCATCCAACCCATTCGTAGGCTCTTGGGAATCGACCTCCAGAATGTCTCTGGAATCCATCCTCTTCTCTCCACCTCCACTGCCAACTGCCTCTCACCTGCAATAGCTCTGAGGCAGCCTCCCCACTTCTTCTGCCTCCCATCCCCACCCCTACATATTCCTGTCCTATCTCCACCCAGGAGCAAACAAGATCTTCTTTAACTGTAAATTGGTTCACATCTCCCCTGCTTAGAACTTTCCAAGGCCTTGACGTTATTCCAAGATCAAGACCAAACTCTTGACTGTGGCCAGTGACACCTTTCCTGAACTGGTCCTACCTACCTCTCTGCAAACCCATCTAGTGACACCTTTCCCTTAGCTTGCCTCCAACATAGTGTATTAGTTTCCTACGGCTGCTGTAGGAAATGACACAAATTATTCCCTTATAGTCCTGGAAGCCAGAAGTCCAAAATGGGCTGGAGCCGAGGCAGGCAGGGCTATGCTGCCTGCAGAGGTTCTGGGGGAGAATCTATTTCCTGGTCTTCTTTGGCTTCTAGAGCTGCAATCCTTGGCCCATGGCACCTTCCTCCACCTTCAAAGCCAGCAGTGTAGCATCTTACTTGGGGATCACATTGCTTTCTTCTGCGGTGTCATATTTCCCTTTGCTTTACATTGTCCTTCAAATTTCTCTTATAAGGAAACTGCGATAGCATTTAAGACCCACCCAGGTAATCCAGGATGATCTTCCCATCTCAAGACCCTTAACTGAATCTCACCTCCAAAGTCCCTTTTGCAAGGTAAGGCAACATTCCCAGGTCCCGAGGATTAGGATCTACATATGTTCGGGAGTGACTATTGAGCCTACTATGCATACCAGGCTCCTTCCCTCGCCAGGGTCTTTGTACCTCTTGTCCCCCATTGCTAGAATGCTCCCTTCTTCCCTCTCACTCTTTGCTTGGCCATATCTTTCTCATTCTTGGGGACACAGCTTACCTGGCACCTCCTCAGACAACCTGTCTTGGACCAGCCCCTTAACAGCCTGAAGACTTTTTTTGTTTTGTTTTGTTTTTGATACGGAGTCTTGCTCTGTTGCCCAGGCTGGAGTGCAGTAGTGTGATCTCGGCTCACTGCAACCTCTGCCTCCCAGGTTCAAGCAGTTCTCCTGCTTCAACCTCCCAAGTAGCTGGGATTACAGGCACCTGCTACCATGCCCGGCTAATTTTGTACTTTTAGTAGAGACGGGGTTTCACCACATTGGCCAGGCTGGTCTCGAACTCCCAGCCTCAAGTGATCTGCCCACCTTGGCCTCCCAAAGTGCTGAGATTACAGGCATAAGCCACAGTGCCTGGCTGAAGACTTTTTCATGGCTTTTTCAATTGACTTGTTTTCTGCCTGCCTCTCCCTCTACCCTCACGTAAGCACCTTGAGGACCATGACTGTTTTGTCCATCCACTGGTCATCCTAATATAACTGGTTAATAAATCATTGCTGAATTTATTTATTTATTTATGACAGTCTCGCTGTGTCACCCAGGCTGGAGTGCAGTGGCATGATCTCAACTCACTGCAACCTCCTCCTCCAAGATTCAAGAGATTCTCCCGCCTCAGCTTCCCAAGTAGCTGGGATTACAGGTGTGCGCTGCCACACCCAGCTAACTTTTTTTTTTTTCTTCTATTTTTAGAGACAGGGTTTTGCCATGTTGGCCAAGCTGGTCTTGAACTTCTGACCTCAAGTGATCCAGCTGCCTCAGCCTCCCAAAGTGCTGAGATTACAGGCATGAGCCACCATGTCTGGCCTCATTGCTGAATGACTTTAAAGATTACAAATTGACAACCCAATATAGTGCTATGCAAATGGGCTGCTGTGTACTCCTCAGCGAAAGGAGACTCAACGCCACCTTCCTCCTGATCTGCTACATCAGAAACAATGGTCTGGGCAGAACAGGGCACCAATCACAAAGAAAACCCACAGACACACTCCCTCGCAGGGTCCAGGGAGATGCCACACCACCGAGTCAACCAGACACAAAACCTTTCAAGGAAGTAGCATTTCATCTTGCTGGGCGACCACCTGATCCCTTGCTTATTAAACGCAGCTAAGCATTGTTTTAACACAAGGCCTGCATGAGAGGCTGCTCGCTGTGGAGAGCCAGCCGTAGGTAAACCTTCTCCATCTTTCTCCTGTTAAAGACTCCTGGAGCCACTTTGAGAGAATCGAGGGAGGCCAAGGGGCCTTTTCACATGTGTTGCAGCCTTTTAGGCTGGGTATGGGGAGGCTCCTGCACAGCTGAAAACTTCACAGGGTTAAACTTTTCTAATCTGAAGCCAGAAGTGTTTTGATTGCCTGGCTATTTTCTAAGAATTGCTTTTGCCTTAAGCTATGCATGATCAGGTTGAAAACATTATTTTCCCCGGCTTCAAGTAGAAAATTGTGCTTTAAAATTTGACAGGTTTTAGGGATATATTTTTATTTTATTTCATTTATTTATTTGAGATGGAGTTCCACTCTTGTTGCCCAGGCTGGAGGACAATGGTGTAATCTCGGCTCACTGCAACCTCCGCTATTTTTAGTAGAGACAGGGTTTCTCCATGTTGGTCAGGTTGGCCTCAAACCCCCAGCCTCAGATGGTCTGCCCACCTCGGCCTCCCAAAGTGCTTGGATTACAGGCGTGAGCCACTGTGCCTGGCCAGAATATTTTTAAATGTTTGGTCACAAGGAAGATGGCTGTTTTGACTCAACAGTTTATTCCCCTCTGATTATTTACAGCATAAAGTTCACGGCCATGTTGTCTCTAAGAGTATAAACTTAAGACAATAAAGCAAAGTGATTTATAAATATTAACCAGTTTTCACACATCATAATGTTTAAAATAATAACATTTGCACAGCATCTGACAATTTACAAAGGCTTTGACATGCATCATTTTGAATAATCCAGGAAGACATTTGCTTAGAAGGAAGGGCTTAATTTTTTTTCCTGTAAACTTTCAATCCGTAACTGTACATCCTAAAGCATTCTGGCACAAATGAAATGGAACTGCCTCTTGTGAGTCTATTTCAGAAGTCTGTTGTCAGAGTTCAGTTCACAGGCATCAACCAGAAGCCTAGTGAGGCCGTTTGAAATTCTGGCCCAGATTAATTTTTTAAAGCTGCATTTGGAGCTTTTTAAAGTAGAGCTGTTTCCAAAGGCTTAACTGAAGAGTAATTGATTTCACTGGAAATAAAAGTCCACGTGTGATCCCAGCTGGAGTGTGGTCATATTTTTCTTTCAAACCTAGAATGTCTTGGGGGAACAAACGGCTGTCACGTGTCCCCTTCCAAAAATGTCTTAAACACCGGAAAGGAGGGCAGGCTAAGGTGTAGCCCTTCCCACCCTGGGTGCCAGGGTTGGGGGCGCCGTAAGTGAAATATCAAAGCTGAGGTCATTATTATTCTGAATCCCAGCCTCAGAGGAAGGAGCACGTGCAGGAGTCCAGGAGGAGGGGAGGAACCAGAGATGGGGAATGGCCTGGATGGATGAGTCGAGACACAGGGAAAGTTGCTTCCTGAATTATGTGTTCTGTGTACTCCTCTTCATCAGAGCAGTGGGAAGGGGTCTTTTGTGAGAGGCCAGGACTCTCCACCAACAGGCACTCAGTTAACAAGCACATCCATGGGCCCCACTGACCCACATGGAAGCCTGGGAGGATCAGCAGAGGCCAGCCCCATACTATGGAGGAGGGGCTGTCCTTGTACATCCTGGGATTGAATCTTGGGCAGAAGTCGATGGCAAAAGTAGGCTTGGGAAAAGTCTATCCTGGAAGGCACTGATGCTCCTTCCTCTGCCAGAATAAAGGTGACCTATGGTGTTCCCAGAAAACAAGTTCAGCCTTAGGCAGGACAGGGCTCATTTTGAAGAGGCTGAGGCTGCCAACAGATGTCACCCAGCCTCTGGGGCCCAAACTCACAGCTTGCTCACAAACAAACTGAGATGAACATCCTCCTGGAGACTTCAAAGCAAGAGTCTGGTGTCTCTGCAGCCAAGCTTGTCAACCTCCTCTAGAGAGAAAATGTTCCCTCGGAGCCTAAAGGAGATCAAGTGAACAGAGGTTTGAGTGAGGACAAAATTAGAGCAGGGCTTTCATACAGAAGCCTCCACTTTTTAAACCCATGCCTGGGATGGGCTGACTCTCTGGCCCAGCTGCAGTGTTTCTTGCAGGGAAGTCAGGGGTGTTTTTACCCTTGGCCAACCAGGGCAGTTCATGAAGCATTCTGAACAAGGCTCCATGACTCTGCAGAGAGAGTCCACAACACTGCACCCAGCCAGCCACAGACTCCCCAAGGCCAGTGATTCTTTTTAAGGCAACAAGAGAATCTGTCAAGAATACAATGAGCAAATCCTTGTGCCCTCCCAAGTTCCATCAACAGGCAGCAAATAACATCAGACCCCTTAAAATATCAACCTCGTGTTGGCTGGTGCCCAGAACACAGAATGTGATGTTTCTTAGAACTGTGCAATGGTTTCAAAAACAAAGAAACAGAAAACCTACACTTTGCCCAGAACCTGATGACATCATAGGCCACAGAGATGTCACAATCATACAGAAGGAAAAATCTCTCCATCACAGCATAGATTTTTGAAGTCACTTTTAAATTTTTTATTTTTTTAAGAAATGGGATCTAATTCTGCCACCTGTGCAGTGATGCAATCATGGCCCACTGCAGCCTTGAACTCCTGGGTTTAAGGGATCCTTCCATCCCAGCCTCCTGAGTAGCTAGGAACTACACCGCACCCAGCTGAATTTTTTATTTTTTGAGAGATGAGGTCTGGTGTCGAACCTCTGGCCTCAAGTGATCCTCCTGCCTCAGCCTCCCAAAGTGCTGGGATTACAGGTGTGAGCTGCCACGCCCAGCAAAGCTTTTGTTTTTTTTTTTTTTTTTTTTTTTTGAGACGGAGTCTCGCTCTGTCGCCCAGGCTGGAGTGCAGTGGCGCAATCTCGGCTCACTGCAAGCTCCGCCTCCTGGGTTCACGACATTCTCCTGCCTCAGCCTCTCCGAGTAGCTGGGACTACAGGCGCCCGCCACCACGCCCGGCTAACTTTTTGTATTTTTAGTAGAGACGGGGTTTCACCGTGGTCTCGATCTCCTGACCTCGTGATCCGCCCGCCTCGGCCTCCCAAAGTGCTGGGATTACAAGCGTGAGCCACCGCGCCCGGCCTAACTTCATCATTTGATATCTGCATTCGCTGCAGCCTTGATATGCTTTTTGAGAGAAGACAAGGCCTGCATATTTAAAGCAGGGGTCACAAGCTTACGGGAATGAGTTGCCAAAGGGTCCTGGTCTAAGACAATAGGCTTGGTGGATCTGCAGTCAGCCAGAGTGGGTTTGTCCATCTGAGAAGACTCAGCCCTTCTTGTACTCTGGTTGACTACTGGAATCATGAATGGGCATCCAGAGTTCCCAGCTCTTTTGAGAAAACTCTGAGATACAGATTTTTTATAGGAAATTTCCTGGCTTTTAGTCTCTAGCCCAGTGCCTGGAACATATATAGTAACATTCACTTATAGCACATTAGGCCAGGGAAAACCTTTATTTATTGTCTGAGAAATAGATCCCTGAAAACAAGAAGGACAAATCTTTGAAGCTGTGGCTCAGCAGAGAGAAAGTCTACAACACTGGACCCAGCTGCCCAGACTCCCAAGGCTAGTCATTCTTTTTAAGGCAATGAAAGAATCTGTCAAGAATGCAATTCTTGCTTTTTTCAAATACATGAAAGTCTATGGCTTTAATTATAGAGAACTGGATACACTGTGCAACCTGCTCCTGACCTGTGTAACCTCCATTCAGAACCGCAGAAGGTCTGATCCAATATCCTTGACCTGTGAAGGCAGATGCAATTTCTAGGAGGGTGGGAGCTGACTTTTCTTTTCATTCTTCAACCACATCCCCATTCCTACACTATCTCATAGAACAGAGAAGTTGCTGAATAAATAGCAAAGGTTTAAAAATGAAATCATTGCTCCCTACTTAAAGATGTAAAGACTTCTTTCTTAGACAGAGAATCAGATCCTTTACATGCAGACTCATTCTCACTGAATGTCAGAATCAGAAGGGATCCTCAAAATTCTGCCATTCCTCTCTCCCGTCACCCCATTTTACAGATAGAAAAACTGAGGCTCGGAGAGCTAAAACAGGCCTGCCCAGGGGCCCTACCAGACTTCCAGGATGGTGTCATTCCTTTCAAGGGCCTGCAGGAGGGCTTTTGCCCCTAGGTAGGTGATGCAGTTATTAGACAACCTGGAAAAGAAGACACAATGGTGAGCTTCAAGGATTCTTGGTTTTCCCCTTGAAACTGTCCAGTTAAAGAGACTTCAGGAGTTAGCCAGCCTACTGAAGCCCACCTGTCCCTTAGACACATCCTGCTCATGTCTGAGATTCCCAATGAGCTCATCAACAAAGGCTCAGTACCATCAGTGAAATGTACCCGTCTCTCTTCCATTCACTAGATGAGTTTATCAAATTAAGTAGCCACTCCCTTAGGATAGCGGTTAAGTACCTGCGTTTTAGTGCTAGACAGCCTGGGTTTAAATCCCACCTACACCACTTCTTTTTTGATCTCGAGCAAATTAGTCCCAATTTCCTCATTGGTAAAATGGGCCTAAAAAAGTACCCGTGCCATCGAGCATAAGAATCTAAATTGTGATGGGTGTAAGCCGGCTCCTGTTCACATCCACCATCCATCTCCTTGTGGCATGGGTCCCGGGCCATTAAGTCAGCCACCAGTCCCCCATTACCTCCTCACACTCTGCTTGCTGGGAAGACCCACCACTCTCTGCATACCTAAAACACTTGCACAGTACTTGATATGGTTTGGCTGTGTCCCCACCCAAATCTCATCTTGAATTCCCACATGTTGTGGGAGAGACCTGGTGGAAGGAAATTGAATCCCATCCTCTTCTCATTGCAGTAAATAAGTCTCATGATATCTGATGGTTTTAAAAAGGGGAGTTTCCCTGAACAAGCCCTCTTCTCCTGTCTGCTGCCATGTGAGATGTGCCTTTCACCTTCCGCCATGATTGTGAGGCCTCCCCAGCCATGTGCAATTGTAAGTCCAATAAAACTCTTTCTTTCATAAAGTGCCCAGTCTTGGGTATATCTTTATCATCAGCATGAAAACGGACTAATACAGTACTTAATTGATAGAAAATAACCAATGAGCAGTAATATTTCCATTTTCAGGGGGGTCTTTGAGGGCACAGAGACAGAGATTAGAGAACATATGAGGTAGCTGACAACAGGGAGGGGAGACAGGATAGAGCCAGGGACAGCAACAGAGGAGTCATGTGTTTCCCATGTTGCTCTTTTGCTTATAGCTTTGCCTTCCAATAATGTCCAGTCCAGGTCTTCCCCCTCTCCCACAATTTCAGGAATGTCTTACAAGTTGACCCTAAGGCAATGCCAGTTGTAATTGCCAGTATTTGTTGAGCTTCTATTAGATTGGTACAAACGTAATTGCAGTTTTTGCATTGTTGAAATTTGCCATTTGATATTGGAATACATTCTTAAATAAATGTGGTTATGCTATACATCATTTTAATGCACAATTCTCACTTTATGATTTTTTGCTAATGACTTAATACTTTCTGTTTATTTTATGTTTATTTTAGACTATGGAAATGATGTTAGAGGAAAAGCAAATTCAAGCAATTTTCTTATTCGAATTCAAAATGGGTCGTAAAGCAGCAGAGACAACTCACAACATCAGCAACGCATTTGGCCCAGGAACTGCTAACGAACGTACAGTGCAGTGGTGGTTCAAGAAGTTTTGCAAAGGAGATAAGAGCCTTGAAGATGAGGAGTGTACTGGCAGGCCATCGGAAGTTGACAACGACCAATTGAGAGCAATCATCAAAGATGATTTTCTTACAACTACTTGAGAACTCAACATCGACCATTCCATGGTCGTTCGGCATTTGAAGCAAATTGGAAAGGTGAAAAAGCTCGATAAGTGGGTGCCTCACGAGCTGAGTGAAAACCAAGAAAATTGTCATTTTGAAGTGTCATCTTCTCTTACTCTACACAACAACAGTGAACCATTTCTTGATCTGATTGTGACGTGCGATGAAAAGTGGATTTTATACAACTGGCAATGACTAGCTCAGTGGTTGGACCAAGAAGAAGCTCCAAAGCACTTCCCAAAGGCAAACTTGCACCAAAAAAAAAAGGTCATGGTCACTGGTAGTCTGCTGCTGGTCTGATCCCCTACAGCTTTCTGAATCCCTGCGAAACCATTACATATGAGAAGTATGCTCAGCAAGTCAATGAGATGCACTGAAAACTGCAACACCTGCAGCCGGCATTGGTCAACAGAAAGGGTCCAATTCTCCTTGACAACACCCAACTGCACGTCGCACAACCAAAGCTTCAAAAGTTGAATGAATTGGACTATGAAGTTTTGCCTCATTCGCCATATTTACCTGACCTCTAGCCAACTGACTACCATTTCTTCAAGAATCTCGACAACTTTTTGCAGGAAAAATGCTTCCACAACCAGGAGGATGCAGAAAATGCTTTCCAAGAGTTTGTTGAATCCTGAAGCATGAATTTTTATGCTACAGGAATAAACAAACATTTCTTATTGGCAAAAATGTGTTGATTTTAATGGTTCCTATTTTGATTAATAAAGATGTATTTTAGCCTAGTTATAATAGTTTAAAATTCATGGTCCAAAACCACAGTTACTTTTGCTCCAACCCACAACTTACTTTTGTTACCTACATTCTCTCAGTGAATGCTCATGGCCTATAATGAAGGTCCAGCCATTATCTCCATTTACACTTGAGGCAACTGAGGCACTCATCCAAGAAGAACTGGCTGGTAATGGTGGAGCAAGGGTAAGACCCAGGCTGTCTGGTTCCAGAGCCTGGACTCTTTTTTTTTAATTATTATTCTTCTCATCTTTTTTTTTTTTTTTTTTTGAGATGGAGTTTCCCTCTTGTCCAGGCTGGGGTGCAATGGTGTGATCTCGGCTCATGGCAACATTCACCTCCCGGGTTCAAGTGATTCTCCTGCCTCAGCTTCCCGAGTAGATGGGATTACAGGTGTGTGCCACCACACCCAGCTAATTTTTTATTTTTAGTAGAGATGGGGTTTCTCCATGTTGGTCAGGCTGGTATCGAACTCCCCACCTCAGGTGATCCACCCGCCTCCACCTCCCAAAGTGCTGGGATTACAGGTGTGAGCCACTGCACCCAGCAAGCCTGGGCTCTCAACCAACTCTTGGCAGAAACTAAGCCTGGAAAAGAAAGATGTAGGCATTTCTCTTTTTTATAAAAGATGTATCAGAAGTTCAATTTTTGTGGGGGATGACATAGTTTAGGATGCTGAAAAATAAGGCTGATGACAGAGTGGCATGGGACCAACCCCAGCCTCATTGCCTGGCATCCACGGGAGTCAAGTGGAGTGAGGCTGTGACAAGGAGGGAAGACAAACCTGCCATATCCACACCTGGGTGATAATGGGCTTGGTATTCCCAAAGGCCCACCCTCAGTGCAAAGCTGGCATCTGGCTCAGACACATCTTGGCTTCACCCCAACTTCCCAGCCCATTTCCACCCAAATAATTAGTGGAAGTGTTTTCTCCAAATATTTGGAAACTTCCTAGCTTGTGAAAGCAACACAAACAAGTGTCGCCAGAGTGGATAGCAGCCTGGCAGCAAAGCTGGCACTCACAGAGGCAGCTGTCTGTCTGTCTGTCTCTAAAGGCAAGCGTTTTCCTAGGACCACATTTGCCTAGGCAGATGCCACTTTCTTCCAGCAAAAGGAGCCATCTGATGGGGTTCCTGAGGCCTACTTGAAATAAGAATTTTGGCATCAGCCTCAGAGAGCACCCTGACAAACCCATGATGGTCACTAGTTGGGTTCGTGTTCACCTCAGCTGTCCATCTCTTTGTGGCACAAGACCCAAGCCACTGAGTCAGCCACTAGAGGAGGCCACAGTGCTCCCCATCACATCACCTCCCCAGCCACTGCTTGCAGAGAAGACCTGCCACTCTCTGCCTGAGGCCATTCTCCTGACCCCAGAAGCATGTTCAGCTGGGTGAGGGTGAGCTGGAAGTGCTGGAGAATCAGTGCCCCACGAGCGCACATCAACATACGAAGGACAGAGGGTTGGTGGATAAATGCCATGGCTTTCTTGGCCATTGGTTGGGTAGGTGACCATGTGTGTTCTGCACTGACTCCAGGAGTGCCCCAGAGTACTGAGCTCCAATTTCCCTCATTGATAACTGGCTTGATAACTCCCCTTTATTGGTTACCTTCGCTTCCCCATCTCACTTCACCACTCTCCTATCAGCATTCACTGGGACCACCTCCCAGATAAACAACTTGCACTGGAATCCTTGTCCACCTAGACCAAGGCAAGCTGTTCTACCAGGCCACCTCACATGAGTTACCCCAGCGGGGAGCGGCCCAGACCTTATTCAGAAATACCCCTTCCAAAGGCCAGCAATTATTGTCCTGTTTCCTGCTTATGGGTTCCTTACTTTAGGATTTTCAAACTTGAATTTTTCTTCAGTCCTTCTGCGAGAGAACATACACCTTCATCCTGGAGATGGTTCTCCTCCAGGCTGGTGAGAACAAGAGAGAAAATCTAGTTGATATAACATTGATTATGGAAGATGATGAACTCACATGCCCCCCATATAGGAAATCCAACATCTGAAAACCCAAACTCACGGATAAAGAAATAACAGATAAAGTACGTTGTGGGGATTCTCAATTCCAGGGACATATTTGCAAGAGAATTCACTCCAAGGGCTCTCTATGTAATAAGTTCCCTCATCCCCCAGCTTCCCATATATCCATCTTTCCTTTCTTCCTTATTAATGGAAGTCTCATTTCATTTGGACAGCCATGCACTTGGTGAAAAAACTGTATTTCCCACTCTCCATTGCAGCCAGGGCTGGTCAAACAACATACACGTGGGTTGGTCAAGTGACATACACGTGGTTGATACATAAGGGGAAACTGATAGGTGGGGCTTCCAGGAATGCTTTTTAAAGGAGAGAACCCAGATGGCTTTCCAGGGTATATAGATCGAATCCTGGAATACAGAAGTAGTGCTACAGCTGGAGCAGCCATCCTGTGATCATGAGACAACCAACCATGTGAATGAAGTCACAGGCTAAGGATGATGGAAAAGAAAGAGAATGAGACAGAGCTGAGACCCCTCCTGGCCTCTTGCAGCCACTGTACAAACCCTACACTGCCTACCTCCAGCTGCCTATACGGGAAAAAATAAACCCTTTCCTTGTTTAAACCTCTATAGATGGAGGTATTCTGTCACCTGCAGCTTAACATACAGTTAAACTAAATTTGGCCTGAGACTGCCTCCATACTTTGAGTTCCTATGTAGCAAACTGCAACCTAACAATATATCCTTATAACAAACAGCTAAGTCTCAGCCAATCACAGCAGCCAGGCTTCAGTCAATCACAGTCTACCAGCTGATCAGACTATGTCCATATAAGGAAAATGCCTCATCACACCATGCCCAAATAAGGCAAATGCCCAGGTGCAACCAATCAAGCTGTTTTGTACATCACTTCCTTTTCCTGTCTATAGATACTGCTTGCCCACCTTGCTGGGTGGAGCACTCCCAGTTCTGAATGCTGCCCAATTCATAAATTGCTGTATGTTCAAAACAGCTCTGCTAAATTTAATTTGCCTAAAGTTTTTCTTTTAACAGTAATCATAACTGATGCTCTCACAATAAGGTTCTCCTCTACTAAGAAATTCCAAGTGGCAAAATCCAGTCAGGATAGAATCAATGATACTTGAGTAGAGCTAGTAAGCCTTGCAACAGCCGAGGTCCATCCATAAAATCTGTTTATGGCAATGCCCATATGTTGCAGTGTCTTTCTGCTTCCTGGGAAAATCAAACATTCAGCATTTTATCTCCCTGACATAATCTGAAGCTGCCCAGAACATGTCAGAATACTATACTAGTGGCATCTAAAGGATGAGAAACTTAGACTCTGCTTCAGGTCAGCAGTATAAGCATGATTCATGGTTCCTCTTTCAACTATCAAAACTCCATTTCACCTTCCAAAATGACCTATGACTCGAATACCCAGTGCTCCTAGGAACTCAAAATCACTTTAAAATAACAAACCTTTATTATTAGTAGTAGCCACAGTACTATAGTAGTTGTAGCAGCAGCAGCAGCAGCAGCAGCAGTAATAGTAGTAGTAACCCTGCCATTATTCTAATTTAACATTTACGGAGCACTTACAAATATGCCAGGCACTATATTAAGGTCTTCACAGGCACTACTTTATCTAATTCTTGCAAAAATCCTTTATGGTTGGAAGTATTCTTACCCTCATTTTACAGACATGAAACTTGAGATTCTGAAATTGTTATTTAACTTGCCTAAGATCATGGCCTGCTTGATTCCAAAGTCCGTGCTCTTAACACTTATGCCATGCGGAGGCAGTCATCAAACCAGCAAACCAATATATTTTATTAAATAAAAAAATTAGCATGTACATACCAGGCTCTATAAGCTTCATACCACTCAGTACATATAAAGACAAACACAATCGATCAATCAGTCAATCACTCAATCATCCACCTTTGTCTGTCCACACAACTGCTCCTATGGATGAAGCCAGGGGATCAAAAGAGATTGTGATCCACCTCCCCAGAGCAGAGAATCTGACAAACTCACCAGAGTTCTTCTAGCATGACGTTCTTTGCCAGCATCAGTGCCAAGGCTTGGGCGCCCACACTGCCAATGTTGTTCCCCACCAGGCTGGAGGTAATCATGGAACAAAAGCATGTCAGGGCAGAGAAAGACCTCAGAGATGAGCTAACCTATGGAGGGCAAAATTCATGGTGCTTGCCTGGTCTGCTCCATTTCAGACATCACTAATTGATTGCGGTGCTCTTTCTTTTTTTTTTTTTAACCCTTTTTAGACATCACTAATTGAATGCAGTGCTCTTTTTTTAAACTTTTTTAGACATCACTAATTGATTATAGTGCTTTTTAAGCCCAGGTGCAGCCTTAGAATTCTTTTTAATGTGGTGCACTGGGCACCCACTACCAATGGATTGGAATTGGTCCTTAAGATAAAATGTACCTGATCCAGCCCAATATCTTCAATTTACAGATACTGTATCAAAACCCTGAGAGGACAAGGGACATTTCCAAAGTCACCCAGAAAGACTCAAGTGTCCTCTCTTGAAATCCAATGGTCTTTTTTCCTTACTCCATTGCCTAACATTGTGGGGTAGAAAGAAAGTTCGAAGACCTTCAAAACTGGCCCCAGCTCCTCCCTCTTCACCTGATCTCCCCAAGAAAACTGTAGGATAGACTCTGAAGCTTACCTGAGCCACCTCAAGCTCTGGTGATCACCCAAGGCTTCAGCCAGGGCCTGGGCCCCCTCGTCACCCACTCTATTGCCCCAGAATCTGAAAAGGCCAAAAGAGTCAACAGACAGTGTCAGTGAGTCCCTGATATGTGTTCTAGACATGAACTAACAGTCCTCCTCCCTCTGCAGTCCCACCCAGAGGGGCAGGACCACTCAATCCCAGAGTGGCCTCACTGGGGCTCCTGGTCCCAGCAAAGTGGACCTGCCTCCATCTTTTGGGTGGGATGGCCAAACTTAACCCAAGAGTTTTCAGTGGCTTTACACTACAAACTTAGAGAATAGTAGAGGCCTACCCAGCCCAAACCCTTATGGACAGGAACTCACTGACAAGAGTAATTTACAGTTGTGACACTTTTTCTGACACTTAGTTCAGATATGCTTCCTGGTAACTGCCACCCACAAGTCCTTAGCTACCCTCCAGTACCTGCCCATAACAAGTCTAACACTTCTTCTGCAAGCTAGCTCTTTATCTCCTGCTTCTTCCTAACACCCCTAATTCCTTCATGCCATCAGCTTCAACTCCCCCAGCTTCTGGGCCATCCTCCTCTGACTCACTGTAGTTTGAAAACATCCCTTTCCAAAAGGTAGAGTCCAACTCACACCTTCTGACTTGTTGACTGTATTCTAGGGACCTACCCTGGACAGGTAGGTGCACAAGTTAGCAAAGAATGGCTGAATTAGGACGTCTACTGCACTTTCATTCATTAGGTATGTATTTATTGAGCTCTGGCTACGTGCCAGCACTGCTCTGTGCCCCAGGGATATGACACTGTAATAACAAAAAACCTAAAAACAACTTAATAGTCATCAAAAAGTGACCAGTTAAATAGATTATGTAACACTCTGCAGCTCTTTGAAAAATGAGGTCAGGCTGAGCAAGGCGGCTCACACGTGTAATCCCAGTACTTTGGGAGGCAAAAGAGGGAGGATCACTTGAGCCCAGGAGTTTGAGACCAGCCTGGGCAACATAGTCAGACTCCATCTCTACAAAGCATAAAAATATTGGCCAGGCACGGTGGCGTGTGCCTGTAGTCCCAGCTACTCAGGAGGCTGAGGTAGGAAGATCGCTTGAGCTTAGGAGTTCAAGGCTACAATGAGCTATGATTGCAACCACTGCACTCCAGCCTGGGTGACAGAGCAAGACCCTTTCTGTAAATATTAGTAAAATAAATAAATAGATAATTAAGTAAATAAAGAGGTCATAATGACCTAAAAAAATTCCTATAATATATTGTGAAGCAAAAAAAAAAAACCAAGCAAGTTACAGAACACTTTGTATCATATGACAGCGTTTGGGGGTTTTAGAACAACGACTGGCCCTAATAAATATGTGTTGAAAGAGGTAAATACCCCCGATGTGGCAGATGTGACCTCAAGCAGAAGAGAGTTCAGTGGGGCTGTGTGGCCTCCTTTGTTCTAGACTCTGTTGCTACTAATGCAGTGTGGAAAAGATGTTGATTTCTAGAGCAACATAGTCCCATTCGTGGCTCAAACTGAGCTTGGGGGCCGGGTGCGGTGGCTCACACCTGTAATCCCAGCACTTTGGGAGGCCGAGGCGGGCAGATCATCTGAGGTCAGGAGTTCAAGACCAGCCCGACCAACATGGCGAAACTCTGTCTCTACTAAAAATACAAAAATTAGCCGGGCGTGGTGGTGGGTGCCTGTAATCCCAGCTACTTGAGAAGCTGAGGCAGGTGAATCAGTTAAACCAGGGAGGCGGAGGTTGCAGTGAGCCAAGATCACGCCACTGCACTCTAGCCTGGGCGACAGAGTGAGACTACATCTCAAACAAAACAAAACAAAAAACAAAAACAAACCAAAAAAAAAACTGAGCTTGGGGGCAACTTGCCTCCCTGTGAAATGGGCTGGAACACCTAGGCCCTAAGGTTATTCTCTCTTCCTAGAGTCCCAGGTTCTAAAACTCCCAGTTCTTGTCAAATGGACCCCAGTTCACACTAGGGCATGACAGGATAGGAGAGCGGCTGCAGGAAACAGTACAGGTGCAAGCCTGGGTGCCTAGCAAACAGAGGAAGCCCACCCTGGGGCTGCAGTTTGGGGTACTCCCCTCCCTGGCAGGCCCCAGCGTGGTCCTACGGGAACAAGAGCTCCGAGGGACCTAGCACAGCCCCTCTTATCCTGGGTGCCTTCCTATCCTTCCCCATTTCCTTCTTTCTTAGGTCAGGAGTCCTCACCCCTGGCTGTACATCCCCTGGGAAGCTTTTTAAAACTCCTGATACCTGGGCCTTGCACCTAGATATCTGCATTTCATCAGTCTGCAGTGGGAGGCCTGGCAACAGTGTTTACAAGCTCCCAGGTGGTTTTTATATGCAGCCGAAGTACAGCCCTAGCGCCCCCTGAGGATCAGAGGGCTTCCTGTCACCAGCTCGAGGGCACTGTCCTCCCCTAGCCCCAACATCCCAAACTTCCTGTTTGTCAGGCATAGACCAAGTGTGAAGGTGGCAGTCAAGGGCCGCCCACTCTCTCCCTGGCTTGTCCTCCCCACTGGAGCTGGGCTGCCTCTGGGGCCTCCTGGCTGAAGAGTTTCACCTGCCCCTAAATCCTCAAAAGTCCCAAGCCCCTCCATGCAGGTCCCTCTTCCTGGAAACCAACCTACCCCAGGAACTGCAAGGAGGTGTTGCCTCGGAGCCCCTCGGCCAGCACTTGGGCTCCCGCGGCGGTGATGTGGTTATTTCCCAGCCTGGAAGGGAAGACAGAGGAGGTGAGAGAACACAGCGGCAGCCAGAAGAGGAAGGCCGTCTGTGCCCTGGCCAGGGAAACACAGGAAGAAAGCATTGAGGCGGACCTGCCCGGGAGGCGGCAGCCACAGCAGGTGCCCTCGCTGCTCGGTCCAGTTTACTCAGCGGCTCCCACAACTTCGTTTTCCCCCAGCAAAGGGAAAGGGGCAGCGGGACGCTGTTTTGCACAGCAGTGTGACAAGTCCAGGCAGGAGGAGCAGTAGGCAGCTGTCCTGGGAGGTGGTTTCCCCGGGACAGCAAGGGTGACTCAGGGTCACACCTTTCCCTCCGGTCTCAGCCACCCTCGATCCAGACCCCATCGTGCCCTCTGCAGCCTTCCCAGATCTGCTGTTGCTACAGGTAGGCTTTACCTGTTGCACAAGAGCGCTGGGCAGGTCCAGGTGGCTAGAGGGAGGGATGGGGCCCACTGAGACTTCCAGGAAGGAAGGAGAGAGGGAGGACCAAGGCTAGGGGTGAGGGGAAATCCCAACAAGGAAGGCTCCTGCTGCAACCAAATCCAGACACCTCCGAGAGCTTCGGAGAAGCCCCAGAGCTCTCACCTGCAACCCTAGGCTTCCTGGGATAACTATACGCTTTCATTCTTTCAAGGAATGTCAAGCCACTTAGCTCACAACAATCCTATAAGGCAGATATTATTGTATCCTTGGAGAAGGGGTGTAGTGGCTAGGATAACTCACCTTTCAGCCTCAGCTCCCTGGAGGTAGCCAAGCGCCCCAGCTGCTATGCTCCAAAATCTCATATCCTAGCGTCTGCACTTGCCATCCCCTGCCTGAGACATCAGGCTCCCCCGCCTGGTGAATTTGGTTCAAGAACTCCTCATCAGCCTTGCCAAGATGTCTTAGGACTGCACTGAAGTCCGAGGCACCCAGTCTCAACCTTCCTTCCTTCCCTCTCTCCTTCACTCAGGGACACATCTCCCAGCCTCCCCCAGCTCCCTTCCCCACTTTCCCTCTTAGGACTTTTCCCCAATAAATATGTGGCACGTCAAATCCCTGCTTGGAGGACCAGACTCACATAAGGAGAAAGAAGCTGAGTTCTTGTGTGATTTACCCATCATCTTTCAGCCACTTGCTTACTATATAAAGCCCCTGCCAGGTGGTGCAGCCCTTGATGTGGATTAACTTGCTTGCTCATCACTACAGGCTGTGAGGTAGCCATGGTTATTACCCCCATTCTACAGAAGGGGAAACGGAGGCACACAGACATTGGGCTGACCTGAGGTCACGCAGCTAATGAGGGTTCAAACCTCGGGCAGTCTGGCTCCAGAGCCTGTGCTCTCAATTACAATGATATACGGTAATCCCCGCCCCCTGCTTATCCGCAGCTTCGCCTTCTATGGTTTCAGTTATCTGAAATCAACTGAAGTCCAAAAATATTAAATGGAAAATTCTAGAGATAAACAATTCATACATTTTAAATTGCATGCTATTCTGATCACGCGCCATCCAGCTCCATCCCACCCAGGACGTGAATCAGCACCCCGTCCAGCGCATCCACATCCTATATGCTCCCATTTGGTAGTCATCAAGATCGTCTGCTCCTGACATCCAGCTGCCGACCTCATCGTTGCTCAAAGATTCAGGATCTCTGGGAGCAGATGATTCTCCTCCTGACGTGTGGTCAGGTCAACAGCAGCCCAGCGCTAGAGCACAGTGCTGCGTGCGTCATCCACCTCACTTCCTCCCATCACACAGGCATTTTACCACCACCCATCTTCCCAAGAAGAAGGGTGAGTACAGTACAAGAAGATATTTTGAGGGAGACGTAGAGAGTCCACATTCACATAGTTTTTATTATAGTATATTGTTATAATTGTTCTACTTTATTATGAGTTGCTATTACTCTCTTACTGTGCCTAATTTATAAACTACACTTTATTGCAGGTGTGTAGGTATTGGAAAAAGCATGGTATGTGTAGGCCTTGGTACTCTCCATGGTTTCAGGCATCCACTGGGGTCTTAGAATGGGTCTCTCCTGCACATACCGGAGGACTACTGTGTTGGCCACAAACTCAGCCTCCATTTCTGAAACTAGCACCCTTCTCAGGGATGGGCCAGCCAGGTCTGGCCACAGCTTATTCCAGGCTTGTGAGTCTGAGGGAGCAGGCAGTGGTAGCAGGACTGAGACCTTTGTACAAGTTGGCACCTGTGGTTCTGATCTCAGTAGCCCTCGCCGAGACTGAGCTATGTGGCCCGCCATTTTAAAATGGCAGCTCCCATCCATAAACCCAGCCCAAGAGGTGGAAGCAATTCTTTACTTTGTCTTCTTTTACTGCCTCACAAATCACAGGAGGCAAGAATATCTGAGAGAGAGAGAAGGAGAGAGAAGCCAGGCCAACCCAGCGGCCAGCCAGAGGGGCAATTTAATGGCATCAGGTAGGACAGAGAGAGACTCCAGTTGAAACTGGGAGACACTGGAGTAGCAGAAATGCAGAACCAGATGGACTGCAAACCTTGTATGCTCTGAGTGGTGAAAGGACCTCCTTGGAGTGTTGCAGCAACTGGCTGCCACAGCTGGGGTGGCAAGTAACTGTGTATGCCTCCCCCACCAGGACGAGCTCAACATGCATCGTGGAACTCAGTAACCCCAGAAAGCTCTGACACTCTTAGACACAGAAAAGGAAAGGGGCCTAGAAAAGCTTTCTTGCCCTACGGGCTAAAGGTCAAAAGACAGGAAGTCCTCAGCAGGGCTAGTCCAGAGTTTACTGGGGAGATCATAGCATTAGAGAACCCCTGCTTAAAATGAGACACTGTGCCTGCATTCAATCAGGAGGTCAGGAGCCAGTGTGGGCAGTGCCAGGCCAAGACCAGATCAGACTGACTCAGGTATGGGGCAAAAAATAGTTTCCAGGGAATAAGGAAAACCGGAGCTCACCTCAATGCCAAGAAGTTCTGCCTGCATGCAAGGAGCTTAGCCATGGAGTGTGCACAGCCGTCAGTCAATTTGTTGTTGAATAGACTGTTCAGTTCCAGAAGAGAGGAGACACAGAAGCAAAGCACATTGGATAGTGAGCACCAAATCCCAGGGTTGCCCTTCCCCTCTGGGCAGGAATCACCTGCATCCCCCATCATGCAAACAGCCCCTGCCCCAGCCCATCACTCACAGCTTCCCAGGCTGCACGACCTGGGGTGAGACCAGGGGACTTGGGGCCCGTTGTCCACAGCCCAGGCTGACTTACGCTAACTTCTGCAATTGCTCGCAGTGAAGAGCACATTCAATGAGCTTGCAGATGCCTCGGTCTGAGATATTGTTATCGCGCAAACTAAAGAGACAAAATAAATACATCTGAAAATGGAGCTAGTAAGACAAGAAAAAAATCTACAAATCCCGCAAAAAAGACTTTCATTCATCCCTGAAGTGCCCGCATCTATGCTTCCAGGAAACCTTGCATAGATGGAGCATCCCAAAAAAGTGGAAACCCCATGGTCCCTGGCCAGAGAGGTGACATGGTGCACTATGATGGGGATGGCCCAGGACATAGGATCCAGACCCCCTACTAAAGAACCCTGGAATCCTTAGGAAATGACAGAGCTAATTTGAGGCAATGTTTCCATCTCTGCAAAAGGAACATGATAATCACAGCAGCCTCACAAAGGGGATGATGGTGGAAAGGAGCTGATATATGGGAAAGGTGCAGCCTGAACTAGACAGGCTACCCCTGGGGACAATTTACCATCATCTAGGCCAGCAGACAGTAGACCAGCTGGATGAGAGGGCCAAAACTTCAGAAACAGGCATGTAGGCAGTGGTTAGTGAGGCCCTGCTGCCCAGTCCTTAACCCCAATGACACCACTCCAACAAGCTAGTCCCTCCCGAGCAAGCCCTGTCGGCCACTCCTCTTGGGGCACCATTCCCAAAACGCACCTGATCACAACATTATCTGAAAGCTTCCCTAAAATACAGATTCTCAGGCTCGTACCCTGGAGCTGGCAATCAAGTATCTGCGGGGTGGGGCCCAGGAATCTGTATATTTTAACAACTGTGCACATGATTCTTTATCTTTAGGCAAACTTGGGAGGCCCTGACTGAATGGTTAACAGCTCAGGCTCTGGAGTGCCTCAGCTGGATATTGTGATCGTGATCAGCCACTTACTAGTTATTTGCTAGTCTCTTCATCTATAAAAGAGGGAACAGGCCGGGCGCGGTGGCTCACGCCTGTAATCCCAGCACTTTGGGAGGCTGAAGCGGGCGGATCACGAGGTCAGGAGATCGAGACCAACCTGGCTAACACAGTGAAACCCCGTTGCTACTAAAAACACACAAAAAATTAGCCAGGTGTGGTGGCGGGCACCTGTAGTCCCAGCTACTTGGGAGGCTGAGGCAGGAGAATGGCGTGAACCCGGGAGGCAGAGCTTGCAGTGAGCCGAGATTGCGCCACTATACCCCCAGCCTGGGTGACAGAACGAGACTCCGTCTAAAAAAAAAAAAAAAAGAGGGAACAATAGTATTATCGGCCTCACCAGGCTGTGCACATAAAGCCTTGTGAGCACCTGGTACACAATAAAAGTCACCTAGAATCATGATCGCTAGCACTGATCACTATCCTTAGCACTTCCCAATAATAACATTATTTCATCCTCACAACAAGCCAGTGAAATGGGTACCATTATTATGTGCATTCGTGAGAAAGAAACTGAGGCACAGACAAGCGAAGTGACTTTGCCAAGGTTGTACGGCACATAAAGGCTTTGAGCCTAGGCAGCTTGGCTCCAAACCCCACTCTTAACCATGACATTGTGCAGCTTCTCCCTCAGGGCCTCTTATGGCCACCTCTGTAGTGCAGTGATTTTTCAGACTGCAGGTTGCAGGTCATGCAAATCATTCTGAAGGTCCTGAGCAGCATTTCTAAAATGGAAATAGAACAGAACAGAAGAGAGAAGAGTGCCTCAGAGTTCATAAAGCAAAGTCATTTTGTGAAGCTTTGGTTCCATGTTGACATGGTGGCGCGCTCTCTCTCTCTCTCTCTCAATCGTTGTGGGTCACATTCAAAAAACTTTTAAAGCCATCACTCTAGAGTCTGAGAGAGCCAGAGTCTAAAGAAACCTATATAGGGGCACTGTGTCTATAGGGTTTCCTAGAGGCTGAGGATTTCGGTTGGCATGGAAACACTTCAAGTGGGAGAGAGGCAGGTTGGCACTGTGGGAGAGGAGCCTGTGCCCTCCTCCTTCCTCCCTTCCTCTCTTTCTCAATCTCTCTCTCTCTCTCTCTCATACACACACACACACACACAATGCACTCACAGCAACCTCATGGTTGCTTCCCCTCCCCTACGGCCTTGGCAGTTTTAGTGTGTGTAAGGTGAAGAGCAGTAAAACTCGCTCAAGGACAGTAATTGCTAATGGAAAACCAAGCTGGTTGCTGCAGACCAGTAGTTCTCCCAGGGCGAGACCACTTGTGTCAGAATCACCGGGGGTGTTTGCGAAAAAATATAGATTTCCTGGGTCCCACCCCAAACCTACTGAAAGGGAATCACTAGAGGCAGTCCCAGGAATCTGCATTGCCACAAGTGCCTTTACACACCACAGTCTGAGCACCATGAGCTAGAACCAGGCCACCCTCACCTTTCTCTGAACATAGAGACAGACCCACAGGTTTCCCAGAGCCCTTCTGCACACCCTGGTAATCACGGGGACATCCCTAATCAAGAATGGATGATCCATTCAACAATTCCAGAGATGGACTTGCCTATAAGGATCACACAGGCCAGTGATGCCTGGCCTCTTGGGGTAAAAACTATGAGTCTACTACCCAGGAAAATGTACATTCTTATTTCTATCAGGGAAATTGCTCCAACAGACAGGTTTCCAAATTCCCACTCAAAGTATCATGATCCTCCCTCCTAGGGAAATAGACTTTGGTACTGGCTGTCTTCCATTTGCCTGGCCAGATCCACTCTCCCCCTTCTCTACCCGTCTCTGGCTCCTGGGAGGCTGATGCCTGGGGACTACTCCAGCAGACAGCCCACTCGGCCTCCCTGATGGGTCCAGTCAGTGGAAGGCGCTGGCCAGGGGCAAGAGTCGGGGTGGGGAGTTAGGGCCAAGCGGTATTCTTCCAGTTTGCAGAAGCTCAGGCAGCCATCTCCATACCTTCCCCCCAGCTAATTAGTCTCCCTCACCTTCCCTCTTCAAGTCTACCCTCCCCCAGCTGTTACTAACCTCAGGCCCCTGCACCAACCCTCTCGCTCTTCTAACTCCTGCCCATGGCTTGTAAACAATCTGTTTATTAAACTCTCCTCAAATCACCCATTTTAAGTGTGTCATCTGTTTCCTCCAAGACCATGATGGGTATAATCATATTTATATTCATTGCATATAATACATACATATATATATATATATATGCTATATATGTTATGTATTATGTTGTTATTATGCTTTAACCTAATGACCACGGTCCCTATGTCAGGGTTAACAAAAGTCACTGCACAGTTTCTAGTGGGTATCCATGTGTTTGGTCCATGGTGAAAAATAAATCTTGTTGCTTTGCCCCCAGAGAAGATGTATACCATCCTAATACTCTCAAGAAGAGGTTTGTCCCATGCTTAGGGTCAATTAAGTTCATCCAGATGTAGCCCAAAGCCCCTGGAGGCTGGGAATCAATTTTAACTTCAATCTAAAACTTCTGCTTTCCTATAGGTTCTAAATAGAAGCAGGGCATTCCCCTTTCAAGCTGGAAGGATGTTGGGGAATCTGTGGCATGCTGACCCGCAGGCCTAGGCACACCCTCTGCCCTTGCCTGCCCCCAAGACGTGGAAAGAGGCCCCTGAGTTCAGGGGCACAGATTCTCCCAAGGGCAAAACCTCACATCTTTGGCCGGGGCTCTAAGCAATACGGGTAGTGCTGAAATCCTGTTTGGACACTGTGCTACCTCAGGAATCCAAGAGTGGTTGTAACCCTGCAGCCACTTTCTATTTCTTGGGTCCTGAAATTCCCATCTGGTTGGGGTGTGAAAGTCTCTGATGGGGCACAAGTCACCTCTGATTTGGTGTCGTTCCTGATACGGACATATATTACACAAAACTTTCTGCAAGTGACCTCAAGTTTTTCAAGGAGCCTCTGAAGTGTATCCACAGACTGGTGGGGGGCAGGAAACCTGTAATCAGAATGATGCGATTTGTGAACCCCAGCTCTGCCATTTCCTGTGTGACCCTGGACAAGTTACTTCACTTCTCTGAGCCTCAAGTCAAGGATAATGGAGATAATAACATTCCTGCCTACCCCCCAGGATGGTTGTAGAGATTAGATGAGGTCATTCTGGAAAGCATAGCACCAGACCCAGCACATAGGCAGGTCAATAAAGTATGGCTGTCATCATCACATATTGAAATTAAGACCCAGAAGGGAAGGGATCTGGACAGTGTTGCAAAGAAGGGTGGCAGAGGCGAAGCTGGGCCCAGACTTCTAGATCTCAGCTCGGTGCTCCCACACTTAGCCTTGATGGTGCTCCCCCATACCTGAACAGCAATGCCCAGTAACACTCACTACAGAGCCTTGCAGACACCAAGGCAAGGCAGCAGCTGCTCCACGCCAATGTCACCCACAGAGTTGTAGTCCAGCTGCAGGGCCACGGGCCGCCGGAGGTGCTGCAGCACAAAGGCCAGGGCAGCACACTCAGCGGGGCCCACACTGCAAAATGTCAACTTGAGGTGCCCGACATTCAGGCCACGTGCAGCCTTCCGAGCCAACCGCTCCTCCTGCATCTCGTACAGGCTCCGGATAAGCCAGATGAACCCAGGCATAGCGTGCATGCTCTTGGCCTCACCCGGTGCAGCTGGCGGGATGGAGTGGAAGTGCTTGCGGAGGCTGCGGGCCAGACACCAGCGGGCACAGGCCTGGCGCCGGAGCAGGGCCTTCTCAGATGTCTGGCACTCAGCCAGCAGGCCCCAGTGCTCCTGGGACAACAGCCCCGCCAGGAAGGCTGCTGTGATCTGAAGGTTGTGTGGCTCGGCCTTCTGCAGCAAAGCTGCCACGCTGCTGTCCTTTCCCTCCGAGCCCTGGATGCACAGCGTGGGCAGGAGCCTGGCCATTGGTGAGTTGCCTGGCCTGCCACAATTGAAGAGGTGTCTGAGCAAAGCTGGTGGCACATCAGCACTGAGTGCCAGGTAGAACGCAGCAAAGAAGCACTGGAAAGTGATGTGCAGGAATTCCAGGGGCGCCGTACTCCCTGGCACGACACCTTTGGCACGCACCAGGAAGCCAAGAGAAATGTCATCAGGGCTGACCTGTGCTGCCTGGAGCTGCTGGGCTGAGAACACGTAGCAGCACATGCCCAGGCCCCACAGAGCTAGTCTGCCCAGGTGCAGGAGGGTGGGGAGGCGGCCCCGAAGAAGACTGGGTCCCAGACCCTGGGAAGCTGAGTCTGGGGGGATGGCATGCAGCAGAAAATGCTGCAGAATCAGCAGGTACATATCTGTAGTGGTCTTTGGGGACCCCCCCTCCTGCAGCAACAGTTCCTGGTGGCATTTGGACACCATCCATGAGAAGACGGGAAGGTGGCACAAACCGTGCAGAGCTGAGGTCGCTTGGAGCAGGCGGATGAGGCGGTCTGCCACCCCGGGCTCACGATGGCACTTCCTCAGGTACAGCTCGATGCCCTGTTCAGAGAAGCCCTTGAGGTTGAACTCGGTGCGGATGTACTTCCTGAGGAACGCTGACACAGCGGCCGGACGGCTGGTCACCACCTTGCAGGCATTCTTCAGCAGGTTGCCCTGCAGAAGGTTGAAGAGCAGGGTCTGGACAGAGGTGGGGTCGGTCGGGGAGCAGTGGCGTTCGCGATCTGTGAACCTGAACTTGAACTCGTCAAAGCCATCAAAGGTTAACAGGACACGGTCAGGGTGGTCAAGGAGTAACTGGAAGATGTCTTCTTGACCAACATCAGGCCAACAGCAGTGCTCAAAGAGTAGAGTCCGCACAGAGACTGGTTTGGCCATGCACTGCAGCTGCCGGCAGCTGAATGGGAAGACAAAGAGAAATTCCTGGAAGTCTCGCCCTGCAGCCCACAGCAAGTGCAGCCGCTGCAGGAGCGTGCTTTTGCCACTGCCCGCCTCACCCACCACCAGCACAGTGTCCGCATCGTCATTGAGGTGGCCGGGGGTGCTGAAGAGCTCCTCCAGGCCCAGGGTGGCTGGGCTCTTCGGCGGGGGTCCAGCCGTGCCCACGTCTGCCCAGACCTCCAGGACATTCTCTGTGTATATGTCCTCCAGGCAGAGCGTCTCTGCTCCATCATAGGTACTGAGGAAGCGAGACTGAGCAGACACCGTGGTCCTCAGCTTGGCCATGTACTTCTTGCATGTGGCAGCTGGAAGGCAGAAGAAGAGGCAGATGAAGGTGGCACCATGGTGAAGATGGGACCTAACCAGACAGTGGGCTGCTGCGGGGGAAGCTGACATAACTGAAGGGATAGGAGAGCCAGCGGGCACCCATCCTGGCTCCTCCATTCACAAGCTGTGGACTTTGAGGACAGTCAAGGAAGCTTCCTAACCCTCAGTTTCCACCTCTGTAAGGTGGGAGAAATGTTGGTCACTACCTTACGGAGTTTTACACGGATCAACTAAGATGACCTACGTCAAGTGCTTCGCACAATGCCCAACACAGAGTAAGTGCTCAAAAGACATCAGTGACTGCCATTATCATTACTGACACCGGGAGGAGTTCTAGATGATGGGAAGGGGCTCTGGGCTGGGATCGGAAGACCTGTATTCTGATATTTGTCCTGCCACAGTGGCCGGGTGGCTTTGGATAAATCCCTTCACCACTCAGCCTCAGTTGACTTTTTCTAAAGGGGAACGAAGGGCTTAAGGGCTCAGAAGCCCAGTCTCTGAAGTCAGACACACCTGAGTTTGAAAACCTGGGTCCACCACACACTTGGGCAAGCCATTTAGCCTTTCTGGGCCTCAGTTCTCTCATCTGTAAAAATGGGGACAATATACACCTGGAAGGATTGTTTCAGGAGGCAGTGAGATAAAATAGAGTTTAAAAGAATATCTGACATGGCAAACTCTCAAAAAATGGTGTTTATTATCATTATTATTCATGGATATATTAGGCACAACAATAGACCCTCGAAGATGTCCATGTCCCGATCCTCAGAACCTGTGAATATATTACCTTACGTGGCAAAAGGAATTCTGCAGATGTGATAAAGTTAAACTTCGAGATGGGGAGATGATCCTGATTGATCTGGGTGGACCTAGCAAGGGAAGGCCTCGGGGTCACCGGGGTGCCCCAGCTGAGCACTCGGACAAGAGTCTGTGATCATGCCTCCACTTCCCCATCCTCCCCATGTACCCCATGCAGGGAGAGTTTTCATGCACGGGGTGTGTTTTGAAGGCCAGTGCTCTTCCTTTCTCATCCTGAAAGTAATGCGAGAAACCATTTCCTGTGTCAGGGTTTAGTTCCCCTTTCAGGAAATGGGGAAGTGCTGGTTTAGAGTCCCAGGCTGGTAGGAGCTTGCCATGGTCTCCTGCCATCACAGCCTCACTGCCCCCAACCAAACACTGGCCCACTATTTTCAACCCAAAAACTAACAAGTAATTTTCATAGGGCTCTGAGCTCACTGATGACTATCTGCAGTCACACAAAGGGGATGTCCTGTGTTTATGTCACCTCTGTTGTTCCCAGAGTTGATGATTATTGCTGAGCTTTCTGCCCTCTGAATATACCAGGATCCCTGAACTTAGACCATAAGATAGATATCTTCCTCTCCAATACATATCAGATATATATCTTCCTCTTCTGACCTGATTTCCAATGCAGGTTTTCCAGCCATCACCAATGATACTAAAATTCTTCAGAAAGAAAAAAAATGTCATTTTATAGAGAAATAAACACACCAATTGTCACCTTTAGAAGTGTGGGGAATCTTGCACCCTGGCCTGGTCTTACAGTGACCAGCTGTGCTTGATGATATCAACAGCAAACCTCAACCAAGGGCCAAACCAGGCCCTGCGCCCCATGCTGCGCACCCGCTGTGGTGCACTGATGTTTAGATCCTGTTCTTCAACAAGACGGTGCACTCACGAGTGCCAGGCACAGACTTCCAGCCACCCCTCCCACAGGCTTGCTTGCTGCCCAGAGGGCACAGCCCAGGGTGACAAACCCATCTGCCAGCACCACGCACAGCTCAGGGGGCTTCAGTGCCAATGAGCTTTCCCTACAGTGGTGTAGGAACAAGCCCTAAAGAGTGCCAGGCTTGCACTCTTTCTTTACAACTGACATTTCTTCTCCCAAGAAGAGAGAAAGTGTAGGTGGGGACAATATACAATCAGACCCATCTCCCCCTTCCTCGTCACTTAACCTCCCTGCCCAGTTTCTACATCTATAAGTTGGGAAAAAACACCACCTACTTCTCAGGGTTGTTGCAAAGGGTAGACATTGTCCATAAAGCACCTGGCAGGATGCCTGGTATGTTCAAGTGGTGCGGTCCAAGCCCCTCCTGTTCCTGAGTTTGGGTGGTGACCCTGGGCACTGAGGGATACCAGAGTCTCTAGATCCACTTGGTTCTTGAGTTTTCAATTGTGAGCTGCTAAATTTCAGAGATCAAGAAATACCAGCCCTAACTCAAAACATGTGTCCATATCTTTTTGGTACAGATAATGAGAGTTTGGATGATAAGCAACACCTTTAGTTAGCCCTCAATATATGGTAGCCCAATTGTCAGTATATTGTGTGGGAGGTAATGAAAGCTAATAGCTAACATTACACGCTTTTGTCCTTCTAATCCTCCTAAAATCCCAATGAGACAGGGGATGGTGCTAGCCTTAAAACAAGGAAACTGAGTCATCGGGAGGCTATAGTGCCAGCATATGGGATGCTAACCGAGGCGTGTTCTGCTCTTAACCATGGATCTGCACTGACTGCCCTTCCCTTTCTGATTAACTGAAAACATATACCTACCTTCCAAAGGCAGGGCCAACGGGACTGGTAATTCCTGAACATGTTGTAGAAGGAAGGCAGCCAATCCATTCGCTTTCACCGTGGCAAGATCAAGCAGCCTTCTTGCCTATGGGAAAGGCAGAAGACATTATTCTTCCAGGAGGCTGATGGAGCAATGTGGGAAGGCTTACTGATTACTACAACTTCATAAGCGTCTCTCTTCCATCCAGAATAAAAGGTCAGAAAAACAACCGAACAACCACATGAGTTTCAAGTAGTTAATACAGTGTTGGATGGTGAATTGAACACATGCATCCAATCTGGCTCCTACTCAAAACTCACTAAAACAGTGAATAACTGAAAAATAAATGAAACGAAATGAAGACATAAACCTACAAAGAGGGAAAATGATTCTGCAGGCTGTAAATCATTTGGAAGAGAAGTGATTTCATCAAGTCTCATGGATTGAATATTTGAATACAATCTCTGCTCAGACTCCCACATCTTCATCTCCAGCCTGAACTGTCCCCCGAACCCTGGACTTACACATCCAACTGCCTATTTTCCATCTCCACTTAAAAGTTTCATAAACACCTCCAACATATTCAAAACTAAACTCCTAACCTGCCCACGCAACTGCCAAACCGACAGCCTTCCTCATCTTGGCTAATATTAACTCCATTCTTCCAGGTGCTCTGCCCCGAAGTCTTGGAGTCACCCTTGAAGCCTCTCCTCTGTAATCTGCCAAATCCTGTTGACTCCAACTTCAAAGCATGTCCCAAAGGGCACTGTTCCATAGAAATAAAATGCAGGGCACAAATGCAAGCCACATGTGGAATTTCAAATCCTCTAACAGACACATTTTTTAAAGTTAAAAGAAATAGATGAAATCAACTTTAATCACATATTCTATTTAACCCACAATAGCCAAAACATTACCATTTCAACATGTAATCCATGTAGAAAATAGCAAGATATGGCTGAGCATGGTGGCTCATGCCTGTAATCCCAGCACTTTGGGAGGCCAAGGCGGGTGGATCCCCTGAGGTCCAGCGTTCCAGACCAGCCTGGACAACATGGTCAAACCCCATCACTACTAAAAATACAAAAAATTAGCCAGGCATGGTGGCATGTGCCTGTAGTCCCAGGTACTCAGGAGGCTGAGGCAGGAGAATCACTTGAACCTGGGAGGTGAAGGTTGCAGTGAGCCGAGATCACACCACCGCACTCCAGTCTGGGTGACAGAGCAACACTGGGTCTCAAAAAAAAAAGAAAGAAAAGAAATAGCAAGGTATGTTTCATTCTTTCTTTCATATTAAGTCTTTGAAATCTGGTGTGTATTACGTGCTTATGGAAACTCCATGTGGACCAGCCAGGTCTCTAGTGCTCAAATGCCATCTGTGGCCAACGTCTACACACCAGACACAGAACCATTTCTTGTCACCTCCTCTATACCATCCTCCTCCAAGCCACAATCCCTGCTCATCTGGAAAGCTGCACAGGCTGCAAAACTTGTCTGCCTGCTTCTGTTCCTGCCCCCACAGCCTAGCCTTAATGCCACAGCCAGAGTCTAATCCTTTACAAACAAAACTCAGGTCACATCGCTCCTGTACGAACGTCCCAATAGCGTCCCTATTTCCTCAGAGTAAGAGTCCAAGTCCAACAGTAACCTTCAGGGCCCAAAACAGACAAAAATACCTGTCTAGAACCACATGGACCCAAGTTTCTCCTTTCATGACCCCTCTTACTCCACTCAGCATCCTGGCCTCCTGTTTCCTAAAACTACCAGGTATGCTCCTGCCTCTGGGCCTTGGCTCTGGCTGTCCTCTCAGCTTGCAAGCCTTCTCCCAGCCATCCATGTGGCTAATTCCCTGTCCTCCTTCCAGTCTTTACTTGAATTTCACCTTCTAAGTGAGAACTCTGACTACTCTACTTAAAATTGCCATCATTTATCCCCTTCCCAAACTCTCAACTCCCAAACCCACTTTACTTACTTTCCACAGTACTTATCACCTTCTAGCACGCTCTGTAATCTCCTTCCTTTGGCTTATTGTCCTTCTCCCCTGACTGGAGTGTGTGTATTTCCAAGACGAAGATTTTTGTCTGTTTTGTTCACTGAGGTATCCCCAACACCTAGAAGAATGTCTGGCACAAATCAGGTGCTCAAGGACTTGCTGAATTAATGAATAGTAATGGACTGAGGAGACTCCTGAAAGCCAAATCTTTTTTTTTTTTTTTTTTTTTTGCAGTAGCAAGATTTATTGCAAAGAGCAAAAGAACAAAGCTTCCACAGTGTGGAAGGGGACCCGAGCGGGTTGCCCCAAATCTTAAACCCAAAACAAGAAAGTTGAAAACCATGCAGTGTGTACCCTAGGAGCTGTAAAGGGCTCTGGAATGATCAGCATGAGGGACCTCTGGAACTGAAGGAAATGACTAAAACAAGGAGGACTGCATCAAAGTAGTTTCTGAAACAGATTTCTGGTTTATCCCCAGGCAAAAGGTCTGTGGTCTACTCAGATAACTTGATCAACCCAGGAGGCGAGATCTAAAGATATAAACACTGTCATTTGCCAAAATATCTACAGTGAAATTCGTGGTAGACAAGTTTCACCCACATGCTCAACAAGTTTTAAAGTCCTACCTGTCAATCTTGAGAAAGAAAACCAAAGAGTATCATGAGCCCAGAGAAAGCATCTAATGTGGGAGATAGAAGCCAAACAAGGAGGGAAGGGGAAAGTAACTTGTAGAAAAAGTTTACATAGGGTGAAAAACAGTCAAACAAACAAACAAAGAACCCACCTAACTTATGATCCTTAAGTCAAAGAAGATGTTGCATCCATAAAACAAGAGTAAGATACTACAAAAAAGAAACAGTCAAACCTACCTCTTGCAAATTAAAATCATGACATCAAAAATGAAAAATTCAAGAGTTTAAAGATAGAGTTGTGACTATCATAGAAAAGTAGAGCAAAAAGACACAGAGATGGAAAATAGAAGAAAATTAAATGATCAGTCAAGGAATTCTAACATTGAATTAATACTAGTTTCATAAAAAGAGAAGAGATAAAATGGAGAGGAAGAAATCACCTATAAACTAATCAAGAACATTTCCCAAAACATAAAGAGAGAAGCTTCCAGATTCAAAGTACCTCTTGGGTGACCAACACAATGGAAGAACACCAAGGCACATAATTGAAATTTTAAAATGCTGGGGACTAAAAGAAAATTTTAAAAGCTTCCAGAAAGAGTTTTAAAATGGTTTTGGAGGCTGGGTGTGGTGGTTCACGCCTTTAATCCCAGCACTTTGGGAGGCCGAAGTGGGCAGATCACCTAAAGTCAGGAGATCGAGACCAGCCTGGCCAACATAGCAAAACCCCATCTCTACTAAAGGGTGTGGTGGTGGGTGCCTGTAATCCCAGCTACTCAGGAGGCTGAGGAAAAAGAATCACTTAAACCCAGGAGGCGGAGGTTGCAGTGAGCCGAGATCACACTACTGCACTCCAGCCTGGGTGACAGAGTGAGACGCTGTCTCAAAAAGAAAAAAAAAAAAAAAGGTTTTGGAATTCTTAGAAGCAATATTGAAAAGAGATGATAATGGAATAATGCAATCAAAATTCTGAAGGAAAATGATGGCCAGCCCAGAATTTTATACCCAGCCAAACTATCAATCCAGTATGAGGGAACTTTTAGACATGTGAGAGCTCAGAAATTTTAACTTTCATACATTCATTCTAAGGAATTGACTGGAGGATATGGTCTAGCAAAATGTAGTAAACCAGGAAAGAAGAGGCCATAGGATTCAGGATACAGGGGACCAACACAGGAAGACCATGTAGGGAAATCTCAGGTTGATGGCTGTATACTATAAGTCGATGGCCACCAGTTCAGACAGAATGGAGCAGTGACTCAAGATTCAGACATGTTGAGGGCAGTTATCTCCTAGATGTCCAGGCAAGCCTGACCCTAACCTTTATCTATATTTGACTTGTCTTCACCATGAACTAATATCATTTCTTCTCAACTCCTGCTGCCTCAGTCAGCTGAGGACCTTCATTTCACTCCACAAAAGTGTTTAGCCTTGGCCTATTCCTGTGAGCTAGAATAGCCTTTGGCAACTTTACCACTGACTGTACAAAGCAGCCCACTTCCTCTGGCCATTTTCCTCCGGACACAGCACCTAATTCACATCAGCCCTACCAGACCCTCCAGTTGCAATGAGCCCAATATTTCCCCAGACTCATTCATGGCATTGCCTACTGACTTCCCAGAAGAGGTCCTTATAAATTCCCAGGGAAGGAAAAGCCAGACCAAGTCCCTGAGACTCCACTTAGCTTTCCCTGCCTTGGGAACCTTCACCTAAGAAAAGGCAATAGTGACCTTTCTTTCTTTCTTTCTTTTTTTTTTTGAGACAGAGTATTGCTCTGTCACCAGGCTAGAGTGCAGTGGTGCCATCTCAGCTCACTGCAACCTCTGCCTCCTGGGTTCAAGCGATTCTCCTGCCTCAGCCTCCTGAGTAGCTGGGACTACAGGCACATGCCACCATGCTTGGCTAATTTTTTGTATTTTTAGTAGAGACGAGGTTTCTCCATGTTGGCCAGGATGGTCTCGATCTCCTGACCTTGTGATCCACCCGCCTCAGCCTCCCAAAGTACTGGGATTAAAGGCCTGAGCCACCGCACCCAGCCTAATTTAAGTGACCTTTCTTTACACAGCTATTTTTGGCTTGCTACTCAGTTTTTCAAAATAGAACAATACATTGTTTGGGGATTTATTTTAAAAGATGCTAAAACATTAAAGAAAGGCAAAGAAATGATTTACACAAAAATCAAGCCAGTGTTTACCTCTAGTAGTTTGCAATTAAAGAAGGCCCCAGGTACTGGCGACATCCTGCTTTTTAACCTGGGTGATGGGAACAGTTTACACTATACATATGAAATATACACACTCTTCTGTATGCATACTGCATTTCCCAATTTAAAAATGTTTAAGTTAATATTGTTATAGGAATCAGGCAATTCAGAGCTCAGTCTGACACCTCAGCCCTATCAACTTTAACAGTTGCATGAGTCAGACGGACAGCTGGTATTACAGCTGGTGTTACCAGCCTCAGGTTTCCTAACAACTGCTATGCCCAACTGAGCAAGTTTACCACACAAAGCCCCCACATTTTATGACAGACAGAGAATAGCACAAGCTCTGGAGGAAAACAGGCCTGGATTCAAATTCTAGCTGGGCCGCTTCCCAGATGGGCGATTTGGGCAGTTTCTTCATTGTTAAGAAACAGTGTAGTCACACTACACCCTTGTGGTGCTTAAATAAAACAATACAGGGAATGGACTGGGTACAGTGCCTGGCACACAGTAGGCATTCACTCAGTCAATAGTAGCAATGGGTATTTTTGGAATTTAGTTCTTTAACTTGCATTTTGTTTCATTCCACAGCATTTTCTGTCCCTAACCTGCAATCAATGACAACCACTTCTTTATAGGAAATTAAAAGGCCATTTGGGAAGACATGTTGGTTGGATATACCATAAGCACCATCCAAATGAAATCAGTAAGGCCACTAAGGGAAGGCCACCAAATCAGAGTGACAGAATGTCAGAGCTCAAAGGGAGCTCAGAGACAGCTGGATTCTAAAGGCTTAAACCTCAGGCAGTGCAATCCTTTCAAAATCTCCTGCTCGCCTCAGATCTGTTGTCTCCCATCCCTGCTACCCACTCAGCTCAGTCCCAATCTTCAATGTTTGCTTTTGCTGTCTATTTAGCCCTTTCTTAAGATGAAATCTTAGCTCATTAAAATTCAGCCTTAGATGGGCGCGGTGGCTCATGGCTGTAATCTCAGCACTTTGGGAAGCCAAGGGAGGAGCATTACTTGAGCCCAGGAGTTTGAGACCTCAACATAGCAAGACCCTGTCTCTACAAAAAAAAATTAGCCTGGTATGATGGTGCTAGCCTGTGTCCCACCTACTTGGAAGGCTGAGGCAGGAGGATCACTTCAGCCCAGAAGTTCGAGACTTCAGTGATTTATGATCGTGCCACTGCACTCCAGCAGCCTGGGTGACACAGTGAGACCCCCATCTCAAATAAATAAATAAGCAAATAAATAAATAAATGCCTTTCTTCTTTCCTAATCTAGGCATCTAAGGTTGTAAATTTCCCCCTATGTTCTGCTTTAGCTGTATCTGATAGATTTTGACAAATAATATTCTCATTATTGTTTGGTTCTGAATATTTTCTGATTTCCATCATGATTTCTTCTTTGACCCATGAGTTATCCCATTTCTTTTCTTCACCAATCCATGTACTTCCTCTATTCATGTCCTGCCTTCTCTGGGCCCTAGGGATCTCGGCTACCTTCTCCAAACCCCTCAGACCATCTGTGCCAGATCACATTGCTGAACTTTTAAAGACGACAAGACACAATCTTGTAACTTCTCAGATGGGCTGATTCAATTCCCCTAACAAATTATAAGAGAAACTAAGGTCAGTCCAATAACGAATATGTCTTCTGTATGTGCAACTAATCAGAGAGGACTGCACCACATCTGCTCTGTAAATACCTAGCCATGTGAGCCAGCTTTAGTGCAGCCTTGAAGACAAATTCGTTTATTTCATCAATCTCAATCTAGGGTTATCCACACTCATGTGAACAACACATATATTTTTGGAAAGCAGACAAAAATAAAAACTAAAATGTTCTCCAACCCAGCCCATTTTAACACTGCAGTGTCATTGTAATTCAATCATTCATTCAATAACTCACTTATTTCATCAACAAATATTTATGGAGTACCTACTATATGCAAAGCTCTATGAACACAACAAACTTTAAGCAAATATGTATGAAGAACCTAATAGATTCTGGCTCAATAAATGAATGAATAAATGAATGATGGATGAATAAGTCAATGACCAGTGCTGGCCAACTGGTCCAGCACTGGCCCCCTCATTAACTACTGTGAGCTTATTTAAACTACTTTCCTTGGTCTCAACTTCCCGGTTTATAAAGTGTAATGTTACTGAGTGCTCCATCTACCTCTCAGGAGCCCTAAGAATCACTATTTGGAAGAAAACAAAAGAGTTTCAAAAATATTCAGTGGTCATTTCTCTGACCTTCTGGCCTCTGCTGAGTTATTACATTCTGCGGGGCAGTTATATACCAACTCTGAACATCTATCATCTAATGCAATTTCATGTCAGAAATCCTACAAACATTTAAGCTGTATTAGTTTATAATATGCTATGTTAATTATAAAATAAATTCAATATACTGCAGTGTTATGATCTGTCATGCTGTTAATTTAAAACAGACAGAAATAAAAGTGTACAAGTACAGAGTATCACTCATAACAGAAATAATAAATAGCAGCCAGTGGTAATAGACACCATCCTAAGCATTACTCAAATTAACTCACTGAATCCTCCCAAGAGCCTTATAGGATAGGCACCATTTGGCTATTAACCATTGTTTTATAGATGAGGAAACTGAAACAAGAGAGATTGAGCCTGGAGAGGCTCCATAGGGAAGCCTGAGATCACACAGGGTTGACCTTGAACCTGCACCATTCTGGTTCCAGAATCTGAGCTCCCGGCCACCACACACTTCCTCTCGGCAGAAGTGTTCTGTTGGCCAGGCAACGTGGCTCATGCCTACAATCCCAACAGTTTGGGAGGCCAAGGCAGGAGGATTGCTTAAAGCCAGGAGCTGGAGACCAGCCTGGGCAACATAGCAACACTCCATCTCTAAAAGAAAAAAAAAAAATTAGCTGTGCATGGTGGTACAGCACCCGTAGTCCCAGCTACTCGGAGGCCAGAAGATCACTTGAGTGCAGGAATTCAAGGCTACAGTGAGCTATGATTGTGCCACTGCATTCTAGCCTGGGTAACAGAGTGAGACAAAGAAAAGAAAAGAAGAAAGAAAGAGTTGTATGTTTCCTGCCAAGAGTCAAGAGCAAATTTTACCTGCCTGGCTACCTTTTTAGGGGAAATCCCACGGACCAAGTTACCCCACAGACTGACTTCATGAGGACAAATCAGTCTTGGTGACTAAGCACCCCTTTCCTGGGAACTCTGTGATGCACGCCAGGAGTGCCTCACCCTTTGGGACGGTGTGAAGATCGGCAACCTGATTTCGTCACATTCGTACTGGCTGACGAAACCCCGCTCCCATGCCAAGTCCAGCACGCCCTCCACATGGCTGTGGAGCCTCCTGACAATGGCTGGCCGGTGACTCTGCAGGTCTCGGGCTGGGTGGAGCGAGTGGGGGTCCCAGCAGCCATGCAGCTTGGAGGACTGGCTGTCGGCCTGGGCTTCTTGGGCAGCCGCGATGAGTTTCTGACAGGCCCAAGTACCCTTATTCCAGACGGTGTCCAGGAGGCGCCTGGCCAAGTGGGAGAGAGGCTGGCCCAGGAGGTGGAAGCCCTCGTAGTCCTCCCAGGAGAGGACCTCCCAGGACAGCAGCCAGTCCAGGACACTCTCGAAGCCCTCCAAGGACCCTGAGACCAGCAGCTCCACCAGCTGGCTCCTCTGTGCCTGAAAAGCCTCCTGCGAGCACATTTCACAACCTGGGGAGGAGAACAAGGTCAGTGCGGGACTTCTCCAGAAGCTAGATGCAGGGTGGTCGGGGAAGGCCAGGGCAAGTCAGCCCCAGCAGAACCCGAGTTGGCCATGGTTCTAGCCTCAGACATTACCCAATCCAAGCTCCCCACCATATAGATGTGAAAATTGAGACCCAGAGAAGGCAGGAAACACCTCAAGGTCCCACAGAGTTTGAAGCAACCAAGAATTAAATCAAGACCCCTAACTCCCATATCCATGCTTGGTCTCTGGCTTAAAACGTTTAAAAAGGCTTGAGGTAATATTAGAAGCAAGAGATCTCCCAAGGTCATTGGAGATCAGGAGCTCTAGACCAGCCTGGCCAACATGGTGAAACCCTGTCTCTATTAAAAATACAAAAATTAGCCAGGCGTGGTGGCGAGCACCTGTAATCCCAGCTACTCAGGAGGCTGAGACGGGAGAATCACTTGAACCGGGAGGCAGAGGTTGTAGTGAGCCAAGATGGCGCCACTGCACTCCAGCCTGGGCAATTGAGCAAGACCCTATCTCAAAAAAAAAAAAAAAAAAAAAAAAGAGAAAGAGAGATCTTCCAAGCAATCAGGGAATTCATTCTCATCGAAGCAGGATGAGAGGGGCTCTTTCATGCTGGCTGGATTCAGGCTACAGCAGTTTCAGTAACGGCTAATATTCATTAAGCATAAACTACACACCAGGCACCACTCTAAGTGCTCTCCTGCATGAATTCACTGAACCCTCCCAGCCACACTGAAGTAGTGCCTATAATCTGCCCATTTTACAGAGGAAGACACTGAGGCACCGAGAGGCTAAGTGATTTGTACGATGTGTCACAGCTAGACAGGCAGAGTCAGGATTTCAACATGAGCCGTGTACGACTCCGTAATGCATGTCTCTAACTCTTCCGTTTGGGTTCCCCACGGGGGCCCCAAGCCCGTGCTGTGTGTTTTGCACACTGCTACTCCAAGGGGTAGACTCAGAATATTGTTCTAAAGGTCCTGTCCTAGGCAAAGTGAAAAATTACGGTGCAAACTAAGTTGTTTCCGAGCGTTCTGGTGCCTTGTCCCCCATCAACACTTCCCACACACACTTGCCCTAGGGCCCTCACCTCCCTCCCACGCCCTCGAAACCATGGTGCACAGACTGCTGCCACTGCTATCATCAGTGACCTGCTGTGGGTTCTGGGAATTTGAGGGGAAGTGACCCTCCAGGAGCTTCAAACCCTGGGAGGGACCCTGAGCAGCCAAGAAAATCTCTCAGCATGGTCAGTTCTGCGATTGTCATGGGGTCCGTGGACAAGGGCTGCTGCAGTGCCCCGAAGAAACGAAAGTGAAAGGGTGTAGGCATGGACAACAAGGAGGGCCGTCAGCTTCTTTTTATAAATCAGGGACATTCCCAGACACTCGAGGGAGCAGATGCCAAGTGGCCTGGGGATTTTACCTCTTTCCTGATGATTGTTTATGTGTCTCTCTCCCTGCCTGGGCCACGTGGAAGCCTGGGTCTTACTCGTCCTGGCATCCCTGAGCCTGGCACAGCATTGTCCCCCACAAAGACACTGCGGGAATGTTCATGAATCAAATATGCCCTGGGCTGGGGGCGGGGGGAAAACTCTGTACCCGTCCTCATACGGTAGCCAAGGTAAGCAAAAGGAGAAAGCTCCAATCTCTCAGAATGCTGCTGGGGCACATGGGGCCCTGTGCTGGTCAGATGAGGAAACTGAGGCAATAAGGTTATTTGTGTGTCTGGCTGCTTGAGAGAGAGGGTGTTCCCTGCCGCAGAGGCCACTGGAAACCCAGGATCTAAGGTAGTTCTCTCAGGCCAAGGAGTTCTCCTCCCTGTGCCCACGTCTAAGCAGAGGAGCCAAGAGGGTGGGGTGGCCAGGGACGGAGAAGAGAGGACAAAAAAGGGGTAGAATAAGCTCTGGGCTTGGCCCTGGAGTGGTTCTCAGCTGTGGAAACACCAGCCAAGGATGCGACAGCAGCCCCCACCATCGCTCCTGCCCAGCTCCTGGGGAAAATAACCACCCACCCACTCTCCCCAGAAAACAGCCCAGAAACAGAGTCAGCACTCCCCATCTGACCCCAGGCCCGGGAGCATGTGCGCAGCCAGGGATGAAAGAAGGCTGAGAGTCAAGCTGAGACAGGACAATGCCTGCTCCTCTTACCCAGATATTGTCCAAGGAGGACACTTGCTCTTTCCTCCTCATCGTGAGAGACTGAACCACCCTCTTCCCCCATCAAAGCCCATTAGGCTGGTGGAGTAGGCATGGCATCTGTGGGTGTGCCTTGTGCAGAACGCCAAAAGCCCAGTGGCACAGGACTGGTGAGCCTGGATCTGCCTACCAACTCCACCTTCAAGGGAAATTCCCAAAGGAAAAGCCGGAGGCCAGAGTTGGTCAATCAGCCTTCCAGAACTAGGTAATTCCAGGCAATTCTGGCACAAAGCCTTGTGCATCCTGGAGACCATGACCCTCACTGAAAAACCCCCACTGGGGACATGAGACACATCCACGAGGAGACAGGCCACAAGTAAGTAGGGGCCCCTCCCTTACACACCAAGCCTAAGGGCAGCCTGGCCTACGTGTGAGCCATACACACCCCAGCTAGTGACGTTGGGCTTCTGTGGACACCAGGAAGGGGAGGCCCGCCCAAGCCACATGACTCGGAGCTCTGTCATCCCAGCAGCTGCATCACTGCACCTCTGCCCTGGTCTTCTTCCAGAAACCTCAGAGCAGAGAGAATCCTGAGGGCCAATTCAGCCAGCCCCCTGTCTCTGAGCAGGCATTGTCCTGTCTCATCTTAAACATCTGGGGAGGAGGACCTGGCCTTAGTGCTGTTCTCACTAACCAGCTCAGGAAGCTCACCAGCTTGGGAAGTTCCTCATTATGTCTAGCTTCAGTTTCTCCTGCTTCAGTTTAAATTGGGAAAGAGAGAGAAAAAATATTCACTCATTATCTGTTCCCTAAAAATTGTCCTTAACATCCTTCCTCTAACCCCTTTATTACCTGGTCGGGCTTCCCCTCTTCAGGTGAAATCTATCAGTCTATCTGCATTGCCTTTCGATCTCTACTTCAGTTACTACAACTTCAAAGACACCATTGTCCTCCCCAAGGTGAGGCCCATGTAGAGAAAGGAGCATTTCCTTGCTGAAAGAGAGGGTCAAGGGGTGACCCACGTGGGCCCTCCCTGAAACCCAGGCCCAGGCCTGAGCCTGGACCTGGACACCTCCTTCCTTCCTGAGACCACAGCCAGCCTGGTTTCTCTGGGGCTAAGAGCAAATGCTTTGCTTAAGTGCTGAAATCTCAGCCCACTGACCCCTTGCAGACAGGAGAGGAGGGGAAGCCCAGGGAAGCTCAACTTCCCAAGTGTCCTGAGTCTCTGCTGGGGCCAAGCCCCCCACCCTCCCCCAGCCATCCTGCATTCTCCCTCCCCAACACTATTCTCTCCCTAGGAGATCAATCCCCCCACCAGTGCACAATGCACTCTAATTCTCCATTGTAAAAGTAAAGCCTTCTCTTGACACCCCCTTCTTCATTTGGCTCCAATCCCATTTATCTGCTCCCGTTACAGCAGGCCCCCTTGTCTGTTGCCTGTACTGCTATCCCCAGGTCCTCCCATCCCCTCCCATTCCCTCAAGTTCCCCATCTAGCTCCAGTGAAACTGTCACCAGTGACCTCCCATTGCTCAATCCTCAGCCCTCAGCCTGCTTGCTCTGCCAGGGGCATTGGTCATATTTGTTCCCTCCTTCCTCTTTGGGGCATTTTTCTCATTTCCTCCAGGACACCCCAACTCTCTGATTTTCACTTTCTGTCTTCTTGGCTGGTTCCTAACACTGGGGGCCCCAGCACTCAATGGTTAGACCCCTTCTCTTCTCCATATCACTCCCTCCCAAGATGAGCCCATCTGCTCTTGTGGCTTTGAATACCAGCTATATGGTGATGATGCCCAAAGTTTTATTTTCAACTCCAACCTCCACCCTTAACTTTTCCCAACTGCTTACTCATCATTGATGCCTAATGGACAGCTCAAACTCCACAAGCACAAAACGAAACTCTTGATCTCTCCCCTAAGCAACTCCCATTTCAGTTCATGGCAGCTTCAAACCTCCAGAAGCTCGAGCCAAAAACTCAGAATCATCTTTGACTCTACCTTTCTCTTGGACCCCAAATCCTATCGACACAGCCTTTGAAATATATCCCAAGTCTGAATGTCTGAGTTTTTTTTTTTTTTTAACCCCTCTGGACCATGGGCAAGCCACCATGGTCTCTCCCCAGAATGACAGCAATGATCCTCTCACCGGGCTCTCCTTCTGCCCTTACCTCGCCCCCCATAATCCATTCTCCACCCCACAGCTAGATGGGCCTGCCAGACCCCAAGTCAGAGCAGGTGACTCCTCTGTTCCAAACCCGTGCTCCCATCACGCTCGAGTGAAAACCAAAGCCTCCCAGACCCCAGATACTCAAGTGGCTCACTCCTTAATTCCTTATGACTTTGCCCAGCTATTATGGTCTTGGGGAAGCCTTCCCTGGCTGTGCTACATACAATGCAATACCCAGCCCCAGCACCCCATCCTGCTTCCCAGTTTTGTTTTACTCATAGCACTTCCCGCTACCTGCCATGCCATGTATTTATTTATTTCATTGCTGTCCATTCCTTTCTAGAATGTGCACTCCATGAGGGCAGGGAGTTTTGTCTGATTTTCCTGTTGCTCTGTTTCGTGTCTCATCCAGTGCATGAATGATGACCGCTGGAATGAATGAAAGAATTGACATGCTCTGCATGGCTCCGGGAGACAGACATGGAACCAAGGTGTAGAATCTGTAAGCCACAGATTTTAGCTAAAGGAAACAAGAGATGCAAGGGACTAAAAAGCCACCTCATCAGTAACAAGCTCCCCACCATTGGCTATGTGTCACAGAGGGGCTCTGCACTGGGTAGGAGGGAGGTAGGCTGGATGAGGATGCTTCCAGCCTCAGATCCCAGGGTGCAGAGAGGCAAAGGGGCCTTGAGCGGCCAACAAACTCAGGGGCCCCAGCAGCCCTATGGCTGAGTGATCGGAACAGGCAAGTACAGGTGGTGGGATGTCACTCTGGTATTTTTCACTAAGGGGTCAGGGGAGGGGTGACAGGGCAGGTGTTTCCCCTCTGTAGAACAAGGACCCTGGAGGAGGCCAGGTCACAGCCCATGGGGAAACCAAGGCCATGGCAGGAGAGGCTCAGAAACAGCAAACTCAGAAGCAGGGGTCCAGCCCCCAGCCCTCATGCAGCTTCAGGAGATCCTCCCCAGGGGGATTGGGGTGGAGGGCTTTTCAGTTTGTTGGAATGAAAGCAGGACCAGATGGCTGCTCCATCAACCTGAGAAGCAGAGGAGAGCAAACAGCCAGGGGATGTGGCTTCGCAGGTGCTGGTGTGGGCTGTCTGGGAAGGGATGGATTTGAACTTAGATCTCCCACCCAACAAGGGAGAAGGAGGAGGCAGGAGATTCCCCTAAGAGGTACAGACAGCAGCAGTAGGATCCTCCAGGCAGACCCTCTCACTTATACCCACCCACTCACTGGCATGGTGAAGCTGGGGAAACTGAGTCCCACAGAGAGGAAGGAAATCAAAAGAGTGGCCCAGGGGCCTCCCCAACCTCGAGATGCCCCCTTTCCGTCTCACTTCCCATCTACATCCTGGGACTCCCACAGGAGAAACCGAGGCAACCCTTGCCCAAGCCCTGTGGCCAGGACGGCTCAGAAGCCAAGTGTTCAAGTCCCGGGGGCGGGACTCTCGGTGCCCACAGTCTCCCCCCAGCCCACCCCCAGGCGCTGGGCACAGCACTCACCGCGAGCCGCCTGCGCGCCGACTCCAGGGCCCGCTCCGGGCCACGACTCCCGGCTCCGGCTCCGGCTCCAGCTCCGGATCGGGCTGCGGCTCCGGGTGCGCGGGCGCTCGGCTCCGCCCCCGCCCGGACCCCGCCCCTGCTCTGCCGGGACCGCAGCACCCGCTCCTGTCCCGAGGCCCCGCAGCTCCGCAGCCCCGCAACCCAGCAGCGCCGGCTCCAGGGCTGGCCAGGCTTACCTGGGACAGGGCAGGACCGGGGCTGCCTGCGAGGCTGGACGGCCCTGGCTGTGTGCCCTAGCCAGTATGCCTCTCCTTCTGGGCCACGTTTCAACCAGGAGGGAACCGGGGAGTCCTCGGAACAACCCGCTTCCCAACACATACACATACACACACACACACACACCACACACCACACACACACCGCTTCCCAGCACACACGCGCACACACACACACCACACACACACCGCTTCGCAACACACACACACGCCTTGCTTCCCCCCACACACGCCCTGCTTCCCCCCACACACAAATATGCTTCCCAATACACACACACAGCCCTCGCTTCCCCCAACACAGACACCCTGCTTCCCAACACTCACATACACACACACACACCCAGCTTCCCAACACTCACACACACACACACACACCCTGCTTCCCAACACTCACACACACACACACACTTCCCAACACACACACACACACACACACCCTGCTTCCCCCACACACACAAACATGCTTCCCAATACACACACACGGCCCTCGCTTCCCCCAACACAGACACCCTGCTTCCCAACACTCACATACACACACACACACCCTGCTTCCCAACACTCACATACACACACACACACCCAGCTTCCCAACACTCACATACACACACACACACTTCCCAACACACACACACACACACACACCCTGCTTCCCCCACACACACAAACATGCTTCCCAATACACACACACGGCCCTCGCTTCCCCAACACACACACCCTGCTTCCCAACACTCACATACACACACACACTTCCCAACACACACACACACACCCTGCTTCCCTCCCACACACAAATATGCTTCCCAATACACACACACAGCCCTCGCTTCCCCCAACATCCCAACACTCACATACACACACACACACACACGTGCCCTGCTTCTGCCCCCCACAAACATGCTTCCCAATACACACACACACACCCACTTCTCCCAACACACACACCCTGCTTCCCAACACTCACATACACATACACACCACTTCCCAACACACACACACACACCCTGCTTTCCCAACACACACACCCCACACACACACCGCTTCCCAACACACACGTGCACACACACACACCCCACACACACACCACTTCCCAATACACACAGTACACACCCTGCTTTCCCAACACACACACACCCCACACACACTGCTTCCCAACACACACGTGCACATACACACACCCCACACACACACCACTTCCGAACGCACACACACCACACACCACACACACCACTTCCCAACACACACACCGCTTCCCAACACACACACATACACACGGCTTCCCAACACACACAAATATGCTTCCCAATATATACACACACCCCACTTCCCAACACACACACATCGCTTCCCAACACACACACACCCTCACTTCCCAACACACACACACACACACACGCACACACAGCCAAAACTAGGAAAACTTTTCCGGAGTGTGACAGGTTACATGTTAGGTAAGAGTGGACTGGTCATTTAAGGTTCTTTTTTTTTCATTTTCCTTTCAATTTTTCCGTTTATGTTGAATGGAGTCTATTTCTCAGTTTAGTACTAATAGGGCTTGAGTACCTCTCTAGCACTGCCTAGACTACTTGGCTCTGAAACTATCTAATTAGCTTTAATAGCATTTTTTTTTGTTTCCATTAAATATATTTTATTTTACATTCTTCTGTTCTCCAGAGCAAATGACGCCGGTTTTCCATTTAACGTGTTAATGTAAATGTTCCTTTTGAAACTCTTGTATTTGGTTGTTTTAAAAAATGTTAAGTCAATTTTTAAAAATAACGAAAATAACTGGCATCTTGAAAGTGCTTACCATGTGCTGCTCTTTACATACAGTAACTCAGTTACTTCCACCTCTAGGATATTGACTATTATTGCCTCTAACTTATAGATGCAGAAACTGAGGTACAAATTTGAACTTGGATCTCATGCCCACCAAGGGAGAAGGAGGAGGCAGGAGATTCCCCTAAGAGGTGCAGAGAGCAGCAGTAGGATCCTCCAGGCAGACTCGTTCACTTACACCCACCCACTCACTGGCATGGTGAAGATGGGGAAACTGAGTCCCACAGAGAGGAAGGAACTCAAAAAACAGTGGCCCCCCTCTGAGACCTGAAGCCCGGGCTCCTCAGGACTTCTCACTCCTGCCAGGGGCCTCCCCAGCCTCGAGATGCCCCCTTTCCTCTGGCACCAGAGATGGGGATTTGCCCCAGAGATGGGATTTGCCCCAGGCCTCTGGCACAAATGAATGGTCTAACCACCATCCCATACCGCTTTCAGGTAAATACCTGTACAGGTGGTGCACAGTCAGCCGAGGTTGGAAAATGCTGCATTAGAGGGACTGAAACTACCCTAGAAAACTCATTCTGGGCAGTGCACAGATCCATCTACAAGGATGTTTACCACCATCTTGCCTATAGCAGTGAGAAGCTATAAACCTCCCTAATGCCCAGTAACAGAAAATTAATTAAGAAAACTGACAGAATATCTGAACCTAGAACACTTAACCCGACCCATCTTCTCTCAACCCTACTCTCCAATCTGGGAGCAAATTTTTCAGCTTGGCCTTCAAATATTTCCAAGATGCAGCCCATTTTTGCCATATGCACCATTACCACCTGGGTCCACATCTCCATCATCTCTCACCTGGGTGATAGCAGGAGCTCCTGGCCATTCTCCACGCTTCCAACTACAGCCCTTCTTCAATCCAGCAGCCAGAGTGAGTCTGTTGGTTTTTCGTTGTTGTTGTTGTTTTAAGTCAAATTATATCACTCCTCTGCTGAAACTCCTCTGTTGATGACTCCCATCCCAAAGTAAAAGCCAAGGTCCTTACAATTGCTGTTTGGCCCCTGGCACCCTCTCTGCCCACCTCTTACACTCTTATCTTACTCACTCTGCTCCAGCCACACTGGCCTCCTGGCTGTTCCTCAAATATGCCAAACCTGCAGTTACACTCAGGCCTTTGCCTTTGCTGTGCCTGGAATGCTCTTTCTTTAGAAATCTGCATGGCTCCTTCCTTCCTCTCCTTTGGGTCTTTGCTTCCATATGACTTTCTCAGCAAGGCCTTCCCTAACTATTCAGTGTACAGCTGCAACACCCCCCAATCCTTTCTCATGCTTTATTTTGTATTTTTCTCCATAGCACTTCTCTGCACACAACACATTATGTATTCTACTTATTTATTGTCTTTGTTGTTGCCTCTCACCCAAGACAGCATGAGCTCCAAGGGAACAGGGAATTTTTGCCTTGTTCCTTGCCTTCTCCCAAGGCCTAGAACAGGACCTGGCATGCAATAAATCTTTGTTAAGTGAATATACCAAAAATAATGCTGTGGTTCTAATAACCAATGAAAATAAATGAACCACTGTACCCCCACGAGAACTGCAGCCTCACAGACATAATGTTGGGTGAAAGAGGCTGAGTGCAAAAGCATGCATACGGAATGGTATTGCTTCTATAAAGTTCAAAAGCAGGCAAAACTGCATTACAGGTAGGAGCCAAGATAGAGGCTACCACTGGGGAGAAAGTTGGAGGTAGTGACTAGAGGAGGAGTGAAGGGGACTTCTGGGGTGCCAGTAATCTCCTATTTTTACTCTGAATAGTGGTTGCATTGATGCAAATACATGTGAAACTGACCAAGTTAAACACATGATATTTACATTTTCCTTTATGCTTGTCATATTTCAATAGATATTTATTTTTTAAAGATGCTATAACTATGTTTATCAGATAGAAGAAAGCTGCCTAGAATATATAAGGCTAAATTTAAAAAGTAGACTTTTTTTTAAGGAGCATGCCAAGATAATTCAGCAGGGAAAAAAGTGGTCTTTTTAACAAATGGTGCTGGGAAAACTAGATATCCACGTGCAGAAGAACTGAATTTGGACTCCTCCTTCAGGCCTTATACAAAAATTAACCCAAAATGGATCAAAGTCCCAAATGCAAGATTTAAAATATAAAAATCTTAGAAGAAAACATAGGTGAAAATCTTTGTGACCTTGGATGAAGCAATGATTTCTCAGATTTGACACCTAAAGCACAAACAACCAAAGAAAAAATTAGATAAATTGGACTTTATCAAAATTCCAAGCTTTTGTGCTTTGAAAGACATGATCAAGAAAGTAAAAAGACAACCAACGGAATGGGAGAAAATAGTCACGACTCATATCCAGAATATATAATGGACTCCTGAAACTCAATAATAAACAACTTTTTAAATGAGCAAAGGATTTGAAAATGTTCAGAGAACATATGTAAGTAGCCAACAAGCACATGAAAACATGCTCAGCATCATTAATTGCTAGGGAAATGTGAATCAAAGCCACCATGAGATACCACTTTACACTCACAAAGGTGCCCTTAGTCCAAAGGACAGAAAACAAGTGCTGGGAATAATGTGGAGAAATTGGAAGCCTCATACATTGATGGTCAGAGTGTAAAATGGTGAAGCCACTGTGGAAAATAGTTTGTGGGTTCTTCATAAAGTTAAACATGGAGTTACCGTGTGATCCAGCAATTCTACTCCTAGGTATACTCAACAGAATTGAAGCATATATGCACACAAACGCTTGTACACAAATGTTCATAGCAACATTATTCATAAGAGGAACAAGTGGAAGCAACATAAATGTCCCTCAGCTGATGAATGGATAAAGAAAATGTGATCTATCTGTGCAATGGAATATTATTCAGCTGTGAAAAAAACAAAGTACTGATAAATGCTACAACATAAATGAACCTTGAAAACATTATGCTAAGTGAAAGAAGCCAGTCACAAAATGACATCTATTGTATAAGTCCATTTACATGCAATGTCCGGAATAGGCAAACCCATGAAGACAGAAAGTAGTTTGTGGTTGCCAGGAACTGAGGAGGGAGGAATGAGGAGTGACTGCTAGTGGGCGTGAGGTTTGGTTTTTGTTTTGTTTTGTTTTTTGTTTTTTGTTTTGGCATGATGAAAATATTCCGGAATTAGATCATGGTGATGGTTACACAACTTTGTGAATGGACTAAAAACCAGTGAATTACACACCTTAAAAGGGTGAGTTTTATGGTATGTGAATTATATCTCAATGAAAAACAGTTGGGCTGCCAAATGCTTTGTGTAGAAAGAATATAAGGCTAAATTTAAAAAGTAGGCTGTTTTTTTTAACAAGGATGCCAAGATAATTCAAGGGGAGAAAATGATCTCTTTAACAAAGGGTGCTGAGAAAACTAGATATCCACTTGCAAAAGAAATGAATTTGGACTACTACCTCATACTTTATACGAAAATTCTGTAACAGATATGTGTGAATATATGCATTGAAACAACTAAAAGACAAGTTAGGATAGAATTTTAACTGGACTTTTAAAACTCTTCTGTGCTAACCTGTATTACCTAATAAGCATAATTTACTTGTTTAATAATTTTTTTTAAAACTTTCCATGAGTTAAGGGACATTGATTAAAACTCCCTGTGTGCAGGGCCCTCTGCCGAGACAGGCACTTGGGATGCCCTGGGGACATTTCTGTCCTTGAGTGCTCTGACCTGGGCACCAGCCAGGAAGTGCTCAGAAGAGGTGGAGGGAAAATGCCTCCAGAATCCCCCGGGCCTCTGAGGAGAGAAATCCTTGGGTTGTGTCATTTAAAATTCTCCCAGGCCGGGAAGCTGCCTGTGCCTGAGCACTTCCCCCAGGAGTGAGGACTGCCCCCATCAGCAGGCCTGGATGGTAGGAGCTCAGCCCAGGACTGGCGGCTGCTGCTGCTGCTGCTGACAGTGGTGGTTACCCCACCTCACACTGGGCTGCAGTCTCCACGCTGGTGATCCTCTGCTCCAAGCAGCCCGCCCACTCACCAAAGTCCAAACACTTCCACAAGCTGGCCCAAATGGATGAAGACAGGAATGGCTTTCCCTCCCCATATCTCTGCACCCCCAGCTTCACCAACTTCCCGCAGCTCTCAGTACTCCCACCTCTGAGCTTCTGCTCACTCTGCACCCCAGGCAGAGGCAACAGGTGGCAACTGCAAGGACTCTGGCCCCAGCGAACTTGGATTTGAATTCCAGCCCTGCTCCTTAGTGGCTGTATGCTCTTGGCCAGTCATTTCACTTCTCTTGACCTCAGTCTCCCTCACAGTTAAGTGGGGATGACAGTCCACTTAGATCTTGTCATGAGGGATGCATACACTAGGACTTGGTGCCTGGTAAACAGTGAGCACTCCACAGTGTGAATATGTTATTGAACACTTGCCATATGCCACGTCCTGTACTCTCACAACACCTCTGTGGAACAGGTTCCATTCCTCATCCCCATCTTTGAGATGAAGAAACGGAGATTTTAAGAGGTTCATGAATTTCCTAAGATGACCCAGCTGTGGAATGGTGGGACTATGAGTCAAGTCCACGTCCTTCTTTACCCGCTTTTATTTGGACCTTCCATGCCCACCTCCTGCAAGGAGGCTCTCCAGACCCCACAGTCACTATGGGCTCTCCCAGTCCTCTCAACTGCAAAGATCAGCCTGCCTGTCCTCCTGTTGGCCATCAGCCGAGACGGTCCTCCACTGTTGGCCCAAGTTCCATGTGTCCGTCCTGTGTTTCACCAGTCTCTGAGGGTTCAAGGTATCCCTTCCTTGTCCCTTCCTTGTTGCTAGACCTCAGCCTCTGGCCCAGTGCTTGGCCAGGTCTGTTTGCAGAGTGACTTTTTTTTTTTTTTTTTTTGAGGCAGAGTCTCACTCTGTCGCCTAGGCTGGAGTGCAGTGGCACCATCTCAGCTCACTGCAACCTCTGCCCCCTGGGCTCAAGCAATTGTCCTGTCTCAGCCTCCCAAGTAGCTGGGACTACAGGCATGTGCCATCACGCCCGGCTAATTTTTGTATTTTTAGTAGAGACGAGGTTTCAGCAGGTTGGCCAGGTTGGTCTCAAACCCTTGACCTCAGGTGATCTGCCTGCCTCAGCCTCCCAGGCTAGGATTACAGGCGTAAGCCACTGCACCCTATCCATGGGTTACTTACTGACAGAGGGACAATGCTTGAAAGAAGGACACATTGGAGCAGGCAGCTCTCCACAGAGCAGCCTCCAGCCTGGGAACCCGACGTGTCTGCCTCTCTTGGGCAGCCTCTGAGGTTGCCCCATTCCCACCTCAAGACCAGACCCAGCATTTTGTCACTTCCCTACCTCAGGTCCTAACCCAGTTCCAAGCTCATCAGTACATTGGGCAGGAAGATCAGACCCCTGAAAACACAATCCAGCTCCCCTGCCTAAGCCTCCTCCTGAGACCCCGTGCTGTGCCTCCTCTCTCTCCTTCCCTTCTGCCATATTGTTTCTAGAATCACTCCTCTGTTCTCAAACCCTGCCATTCTAGCCCCAAGCCTACAAACCCCACTTCAGCAAAATAAAATGTTCCATTGGCTGAGGGTGTTGTCTTTGAAAATCAGTTTCTCACTCCTCCATTATTAATTAACTCACAGAAGTCCATATCATTCTTCTTTTCCAATGTGTGGACACAAGTGCCAGCTTCATCTGTATGGTCAGAAGTGCCGGCTTGGAACAGAAGAGCCAGGGCTGGATTTTAGCATCACTGCTGCCTTTTTTTTTTTTTTTTTTTTTTTTTTTGAGGTGGAGTCTCACTCTGTCGCCCAGGCTGGAGTGCAGTGGTATGATCTCGGCTCACTGCAACCTCTACCTCCTGGGTTCAAGCAATTCTTCTGTCTCAGTCTCCTAAGCAGCTGGGACTATGGGCATGCACCACCATGCCCAGCTAATTTTTGCATTTTTAGTAGAGACAGGGTTTCACCATGTTGGCCAGGATGGTCTCGATCACCCAACCTCGTGATCTGCCACTGTGCCCGGCCCACTGCTGCCCTTTTTTAGGTCCTCTGTGCAAGGCACATACCTTAAAATTATTTACAATGGCCCTGATGGCCCTTAACCCCACCCAAACTGCTCATCAGCACCTTTGCCCAAACAGATGTCCCAAGAATGGGAGGTGTATGTTCTCCTGATCAGAAAAGTTGGATTTTCTCCTAATCTTAGCCATGAGTCTTTACACAATCAGCAGTTCTGACAGTCCTGAGGTTGACAAAGACCAGGAAGTTCAGTAATGGTGACTGAAGCTCCCACAGCCTGCAATGTAGAAGTAAATGGGCCTGTACCCAGCCACACCCTGCCATGTCTCAATACAGCCACAGCGGTGCCCCGTAGTGCATCCTGTCTGCAGCCCCAGTTTTTAAATCCTGCAATATTAAGAACCTTTGAAATTTAATAAAAAGCTATACAGGCACATCCAGCTGCAGAAAAACAAGATTGACAAGATCAAATTTTGTGTCACCTGCGAAAAACACCTGGCCAGTTGTGGTTTGCTGTACCAGCGTTGAGAGGCACACCTGGGACTTCTTTGTTGAATTTCTCAAAGAAGGCATATCACTGTTGCAGTTCCAAGCACGTCAGGCATCCAGAGCGCTAGTGAGGGGTAGTAGCTTCTAGTACTCAATTGTTTGCTCAATGTAGAATGCTTTGGTGGTAAAAGGACGTCATTTAATCTCATGTTGCAATTAGGAAAGCCAAAAATCAGACAGGGTGGTGGCCTGCCCAGAATCACACAATGAGTCAGGGCTGAGCTGCAGCCACAGCCTGGGTGGCCACTTCTCTGCATTCACTCCGTCATTCATTCATGCACACAATGACTTACTGAGCATCCACTATGCGGCAGGCAACGTGCTAGGCGCTAGAGACACAGATGATGATACAGACAAAGTCCCTGCCATCGTGGCATTTGAGACAGGAAATGCACAAGTATACGAATAAGCAAAACAAGGACAGATCTCGACAGAGGGGTCAGGAGAAGGCTGCAGGGAGGAGCGACAACGAAGCTGCCGCTTCATGAGACGAGACGAGATGAGACGAGACGAGACGAGACGAGACGAGATGAGACGAGACAAGACAGCCAGAGATGGAAAAACCAAGCGGAGGGTATTTCCAGCTGAAGGAACTGCGAAAACAAAGCCACGTTTGAGCAACAGAGAGCAGGCTGGGTCGGCTGGTGTGTGGTAGGTGACACTGGGAATGGACCGAGTGACAAATGGGAAGGCAGACAATCGGCAGATCATGGAAGCCCCAGCAGAGAGTTCGGATTTACTCTGAATGTGGTGGAAGGCCACTGAAGGGTCCAAGCGAGATGGAGAGGTGCTCTGATTTTGAATTCTAGGAGAGGCATCAGATTCTGAGACACTACTACCATTTCGCCTTTCTCACTCCTGTTGCCTCGTGGTGACCCTCCTCGCCATGTGGCTTCAGCGCTGCAATGGAGGATGCCCACTCCTGTGTCCCCCGCATGACGATGGGACCTTGCCTGCCTGTTATGAACAGAGTATGTGCCCTCCAAGTGCATATAGTTCATATATTGAAATCCTAATGATAAAGGTGAGGCCTTTAAGAGGTAATTAGGCCATGAGTGTAGAGATCCCTGAGCACTCTCTAGCCCTCATTCTGCCATGTGAGGATAGAACAAGAAGGCAGCCATCTGCAAACCAGGAATCAAACCCTCCCCAGATACTGAATCTGTTAACACATTGATCTTGGCCTTCCCAGCCTCCAAAACTGTGAGAAAGCGATGTCTGTTGTTTAGGCCACCCAGTCTGTGGTGTGTTGCTACATCAGCCCAAGCTAAGACACTACCTATGCCTTCTGCCTCTGGCTGCAGAGAAAAAGCAACATCCAACAGGTGGCCATGCGTGGCATCTTCCGGTCACTCTGGCTCAGCTGGGTCCTACCTACGTAGGTCAGGCCCCTCTCCATCAGGGGGTTTCCAAGAAACATCTCCTTTCACCATAAGAGGAAGCGGTCGCAACCACACATTTTTCCCCTGTGGTTGCCTTCTGCAGCATGAGAGGCTCACAGGGCTGCAGAGAAAGTCTTAGAGTCCACTCTGGTGTCTCGCAGATTCCAGGCCTGGGCAGAGAGTAGGCGAGAAAACTGGAAAGTTACGGGACACAACCCAGGGAGGAAAGAACATTCCAGCCTCACTGTATGCAGGGAGCCACACCACCAGGCCCTCTGCTGGGCAGGGGGAGGTGGAGATGACTGACCTATGGGCCCTGCACTTACGGGGTGCCCCAGCTAGCAGGCCAGAGGCACACCATTCATGGCGCTCCTCGTGAGCTCTGCCCAGAGACAGACCTTTGCAGATGTGGAGGTTCTTAATGACAGTGACGGCACTACAGAGAGGTGGGATTGCAGGGCCATGTCATAAGCAAGGTCAATAGGTAAACAGGGACATTATAGAGCCTCCAATGAAAAAGACAAGCAGTAACGGTTTTAGAATAGCAAGAACTGCCAGCACTTGTACAGCACGGAACAGTGTCGTTCTAAGTGTTTGGCTCATCTGAACTCCTCTTGAGGTTCACAGGCCTATGAGGTTGCTGCAGAAGCAAATACGGGAGAAACCTCCATGCCCTCCAAGGATGACACAGGCTCAAGGCAGAATGCTTTGGCACTAGGAGGACTTCATTAAATTTCATGCTGCAATTAGGAAAGTTGAAATTCAATCATATCAAAGGACTAATATGGTTCTTTAAAGTTGGCAACTTCTATTCATCACAAAACTCCATTAAGAGAGTACAAAATGCAAACTGCAGGATGGAAAAGGATATTGAGAAGCACATAAACCCAAATGAATAAATAAAGAACACCTACAAACAATTAAAAATAATCAAGTCAATAATGAGCAATGACCTTGAACAGACACTTCACTGGAGAAGGTATAAGGATGGCAAATAAGCCCATGAAAAGATGCTCAACATCATTAGTCCTTAGGGAAATGCAACTTAAAACCATGATGAGAGTGAGAGACCACTGCACATTAATGCAGTGGTACACTAAAAAACACTGACCAAGCCAGGCACAGTGGCTCACATTGGTAATCTCAGTACTTTGGTAGCCCAAGGCAGGAGGATTGCTTGGGGCCAGAGTTCAAGACCAGCCTGGGCAACATAGTGGCCATGATGGTCTATCTCTACAAAAAAAAAAAAAATTTATTAGCCAAGCATGGTGACATACCTGTAGTCTTAGCTACTCAGGAGGCTGAGGTGGGAGGATCATTTGAGCCCAGGAGTTCTAGGTTGCAGTCAGCTATGATGGTACCATTGCACTCCAGCCTGGGTGATAGAGCAAGACCCCATCTCCAAAATAATAATAATAATGACCATATCAAGTGCAGGTGAGAAGGTGGAGCACCTGGAATTCTCATACACTGCTGGTGGGAATACAAAATGGCACAGCCACTCTGAAAAATATTTGGCGTAGCGTAATCTAGCACAGTTGAAGCTATCCATACTCTGAGACCCAGCAATTTCACCTCAGGTAAGTACACGGACTTGGATAAATGTGTAAGAATATCATCAGTGGCATTGATCATGATGGCCATCCTAGGAACAACCCAAGTGTGCATCAAAAGACAAAAAAAAAAATGATAAATGGTGATGTATTTAAATAATGTAACAACAGAAAACCAAACACAGTATGTTCTCACTCATAAGTGGGAGTTGAACAATGAGAACACATGGACACAGGGAGGGGAACATCACACACTGGGGCCTGTCAGGAGTGGGGGCCAAGGGGAAGGAGAGCATTAGGACAAATACCTAATGAATGCAGGGCTTAAAACCTAGATGATGGGTTGATAGGTACAGCAAACCACCATGGCACATATATACCTATGTAACAAACCTGCAGGTTCTACACTGGTATCCCAGAACTTAAAGTAAAATAAATAATAATAATAATGTAGCAACACAACAATGGAAATGAAAAAAAGTAGCTACACAGAAATGCATCAGTGAATCTTATAAATGTTGCAAGAAAGAAGCAAGGCACTGGAGAATACACACAGTATGCATGGTTCAATTTATATAAGATTCACAAATGAGTAAAATGAAACTGAATTGTTTGGGGATCTCATAGGTGGTAAATTTCTAAGGAAAAGCAAAGAAGTAACCCCCATCTGAATCAGGACTGTGACTACCTCTAATAGAGAGGAAGGGAATCATGGCTCAGAAAAAAACACATGGTAAACTTCTGGGCGAGGCAGCAAAGTTCTATTTTTTTTTTTTTTCTTTTTGTCTGATTTCCGTCTCTTGCCCTCAAGGCCACAAAGATGGGTGGCCATGAATCACACCACTGCCCTGGGGTTTCGCTTCCCTGGGACTTTCTGTTGGTGGTGATGGATACAGATTTGCTCAGAGAAAAGGCACCAGATGGAACTGTAATTCTACCCTACTGCTCTTCTGTGTCAGTCACTGGCTCTGTGTCCCACCAGCTCTGTGATCCAAGCCTCGGTTTTCCCATCTGTTCAAGGGGCATGACGGCCCCCATCATGCCTAGCTCATAGAGTAGAATAATGAACGTTAAAGGGCTCTGGGAGCTAATGCCTGAATGCCAGAGATCAACGGGGACTCGAAGGACAGCCAGACTGCTGCAAGGCTGCAGGGAAAGTGAGGCTGAGCTAGATCCCACAGGGCTGGCCCGGCACTGCCTCGCCCTTCCCTGCGCTACCCGGAGGAAGAGGTGGGTACAGCTGGCAGGCTGGCAGTTGAGTTCAATATACCATGTTTCACCAGCCAATGGGCTGGGGCGATCAGAAGCAGGTCACACAGCCTGTTTCCTGTTTTCAAACGGGGAACTTAGAAAATGGCAGCCCCTCATCTGGTCGCCGGAGCTGGGAACCAAGAGCTCAAAGGGGCCATGTGACACTCCTCCCGGACCCCTGGACACACACAGCCCTGGAGACTGGAGGTCAGTATTTGATCCCAAGCTCAGCTGTCCTCTGCCCGCTGTGGCCTGAGTCCCCTTCTCCTGGGGCCCTGCCTGGCACCTGTTGGGGGCAGGGTGGGAGGGGAAAGAGTTAGTGACAGCCGCTGTGTCTGGAGCTCTCCTTAGCGCACTGAGGCAGAGGAAGGGACAGCTCCTGGATCCTCCACCACCTCCATTCGTTTTGAAATGCTAGGCGCTTGTACAACGCATCTTGGGCCTGGAGAATAAGTCACCACACCTGTGTTTCTCAAAAAACAGTGTCAGGGAACCCCTGCGTCAGCATAGCCTTAGGGAACTCATGGAAAATGCAGAATCCTGGCTTGTTCAATCGTACTTTCCTATGTTAGGAGCCAGGATACCTGCTTTTGAACAAGCCCCTGGGATCCTACCCCCACCCCACCAGGGGATTCTTACTCACACTCGGGTTGGGAGCCCCTGGCTTTGGCAAGGCTTCTCAGGTGAGCATCCAGTTGTTGGAGGGTACCCACCCTTTCCCCAAGAGAGGCAGCCACACATCTAACAACCTGAGATCTCCTGTCTCCCAGAGTGGGCCAGGTGCTTTATTTCACCCCCTAGAGGCTCATCCCCCATGAAAAGTCCTCTGCAGGCCCTCAGAAAGATAGTGTGGCCTCTGTGGGCCCAGTAGAAGAAGGACTGGATTTGGCAGTCAGCTCTTGGAGAGGGGGGTGGTTAGGACACCCGGGGACAGGAGTTGGAGAATGACTGTCTATGCACACAGGGCTGGAAGGTAGAGGGGGCTGGGAAGCTGCTCTGTCCCGTGGGCTAACTACAGGCCCCCAGGCCAGCAGCGACAACACTTATAGCATTTTGTTATAAAGTCAAGAAATCTTTGCTACAGAGGGTGAGGAGAGGGGAGGAAAGGGCCATGGAACCGTCTATGTGGCTATCCCCAGAGAGCTTTTAGAGTGACAGGATTGCTTTCCCATTTCACAGATGAGGAAACTGAGGCCTGGAGAGGGATGGGAAGCTACCCAAGACCCCATGGATACACCAGTGCACAACTCTTTCCTTCCCCCTCCTCTTTAAATGGGTGACTCCCAATGAAACCTGTAAGAAACAACCATAAGAGCGCTGACTGTGGCTGCTGAATTTGATTTTATTCTAAGGCCTGGTTTCATAATCAGCTTTCTCAGTCTTTACTGGAGTGTCAAGCCGAGGCATCATTTCTAGGGTCTTACAGGGTCTCTGGGCCAGTAGTGCCCTGCTTCTGACCTGGAGCCAGCTGCCTGGTCATGAAAGCAGATCTGCAAAGGCTGGGGCCCCTGAGGCCAAGGCCACTCGCCATCCCCCATTTTACAGAAGTGCTGAGCATAGGAGTGCCCTGGGCCCCCAATAATCCCAGCCACCAAGAATCACGTAGACCACCCGCTGTCTCACTTAGGCACCTATCAGAATGTAGGGAACCCACCCCTAGTCATCCGTCATCTTATCAGCAGGACGGGGCTTGTAGCCACATTTTTCAGGTGGGGAAACTGAAGCCTAGAAATATTAAAGCACTTGCTTAAGGACACACAGTTGGTCAGGATGGAAGGCGATGTCTCCCGACTCCCTGACAGGGACAAGAGACAAGCAAGAGGTACCCGTGACGGCATGCTCAAGAATGTGCAGCCCTGGGCCAGTCAGGCCCCTGCTCCATGCCTCTGTTTTCCCATCTGTAAAAGGTGAGGTTGGATCGAGGGTCCCTGAGGGCCACCCACTGGACGGCTGTGCAGAGCCATATGGAGAAGGCCCCAGGGTTCCTTTCACCCAACACAGCAAGCACTTCCCCCTGAAGTGCAGGCTCTGGGCTCCAGCTGACCTCCCCTCTCCCAGGCCAGGGGCTCTCACTCCTGGAGCAAGGGACAGGCACTGGCTGTGCTCAGGGACATGCATGACTCCTGCCCCCATCTGTGCTCAGGGGGTGCCAGGGAGGCATTGGTTTTATCTTTCTCTAGGCCGTAGTCAGCCCAGGGGTTCAGACCAAGAGCCCAGAATCCAACAGACCAGAGTTCGAGTCCCAGCTCTACCTCTATGTTCCACTGGCAGCTTCCTCAGGTCATTTGCACCTTCCTTGTCTTGAATTTCCATGCCTAACCCGTATACCAGCTACTCCCTCCAGCCAAGCTAATGTTTTAATTGTCCCTTTTTCTAAGTTGTCTCAAACATTTGTAATTCTATTCCAGTCCACCTTAATTTAGTCATTTATTTCACAAATATTTCTGGAAACATCTAGCACTTACCAGACACTAAGAGCAGGGGCACTACACAGTCCCTCAGATGGACAGGGCCCTGAGCTGAGGCTTCAGAGTCTGCCTGACTGAATCCTCACCCCAGCCTTGTGAACGTGGGTTCTGTTATTATCCCCAATTTGTAGGAAACAGAAGCACAGAAAAGTTGAGTCACTTGCCAGCTACCAGATCATCCCATCCACGTATCCGGGTCACAGACAGAGTTATTATGTAAACCGGATCCCAGCTGCCTGTTCTCCCTCCCTGAGTAAGGTGGAGAGAATTCTGAAGTCAGCCCAGCCTGGGTCTGTATCCTGCCCACCACTCACCAGCTCTTCATCTTTGCCAACTCTAAGTCTCAGTTCCCTTATCATAAAAGAGAGATGCAAACAGTCCTGAGTACAGACAGTGTTCAGGTTAGTGCAAGAGTGTGTGTTGGGTGTGAAGTGCACAGCCAACATGTCACAAGCACTGGAGACAAATTCAGCTTTGCTTGTTGCGCACACTCACCAGCTGCGTGACTTTAGACCTCAGTTTTCTCATCTGTTATGTGGTGGTAATGATAGACTTCTGTGAGCATTAAACTAGATTAGGGGCTATGAAGAACCTAGGTGGGTATGAAGTGGGTATAATAAGCTATCAGTTAATTTTGCTGATAGATAGATAATTGATTGATTGATCAATAGAAGATTCATACCAGTATCTACCTGCTCTGAACACTGACCTTTCTTTTTTTCTTTTTGAGACGGTCTTGTTCTGTCACCCAGACTGGAGTGCAGTGGCGTCATCATAGCTCACTGCAGTCTCAGTCTCTTGGGTTTAAGGGATCCTCCTGTCTCAGCCTCCCAAGTAGCTGGGACCACAGGCGTGCATCCTGGATAATTTTTTTTTTTATTTTTTCTAGAGTTGGGGTCTCACTACATTGCCCAGGCTGGTCTCAAATTCCTGGGCGCAAGTGATCCTCCTAACCCAGCCTCCCAAAGTGCTGGGATTACAGGCATGAGCGGCCATGTTCAGCTTGAACACTGAGACTTCATTCGCATGTGTAACATAAAACTGAGTATCTAGACAAGCCAGCATCTTTCTTTCAAGTAATCACTAAAGCCAATACTTTTACTTGAAATCATCTCATTTAAAACTCTGAGCAATACGTAAGGATCACCTCAATAACACATGGATCATCACAATAGGTGAAGGGTCTTCTCTGCCTTGGAGTAACCTGTCCAGCAAAGGGGCAGACCCAGGTTTGGGATCTGGCAGCTGGGAGAGTAGGGAAGGTTGAGCCGTGGAGCCACTGTCATTCCCTCTGCCTGCCAGTAGGGGGCATGACACAGCACCTAGGCACCCCAGGAGCCACCGGGAACCCCAACTGGAGTGGGTCCTCACTGTTCTCTTGTTCCTCTGGCAGCCTTGGAGCATGGCAAGTCCAGAGCACCCTGGGAGCCCTGGCTGCACAGGACCCATAACCCACTGCACGGCAAGGACCCAGCAGGAAGCACCAGCCACTGGCCCCGACCTCCTGCGCCCAGGACCTGACGGGCACTTAGGTGGGCTTGAGGCTTGAGACTCAGTCTGGGGGAGAGGTCTGAAGACATTCAAAGTACAAATGTGGGTCACTTTGGTGGATACAGCAAGAGGCCCGGGCAGCTCTTGTAACTTGGGTTATCCCAAAGCAGACACTGAGACACAGATCTGGTGCAAGCTGTTTATCCGGGAGACGGTCCTAGGAGTCATGGCAGGGGAGTGGGAATGGAAGGAAAGGGCAAGAGGCCAGGGCAGGACATCAGTGAACAGATAGGCACGGTAGGTGGCTGAGGCTCAACCCCAGCGGGGGTCTTCTGGGAGACCCTGGAATGTATCTCTGGGTTGTCCTATCCTAGGGGTGAGAAAGCCGGGCTGTTATCTACCAGTCCTGCCCTACATAGGAGAAGGGACGCTCCTGGGCCTGCTGCTATGGCCCTATAAAGCCCTTAGGGAAGCCAGTGGCATGTTCTGGAAAAGTGGGTGCCAAGAGGGCATGGTCCAGCCTGGGGCATGGACAGCATCTGCCGTAGTGCCATCTCCTGGAACAAATATTTTCTTACAATCCTTCGAGATGCCCCTATTCAATACCTGCTGTTCCTGGCCCTATGCAGGGCACTGGGGAAACAGAAACAGGAACAAATCAAACACTGCACTAGTCCTGAGGTTTGGTAGAGAAACAGATCAGTGAAAAATAGTTAGACGTGCCACGAAAAATAAATAAATAAAATTAAAAACCTATAGGAACAAGTTGGGAAGCTCTTACTCTAATGCCAAGGGGCATTTGCAGTGATGTGGGGGCTGGGTCTTGAAGGGTAGACTGGAAAAGAGCTGGGACCCATGCCCTTTGCAATAAAATGCACAATTATTTGTGCTTCTTAAGAAGCTCAGAGTGGCGCAGGGCTCAAGTGGGGTTTAAGAAACACTGTGTTCGTTTTCCAGGCATGGAAATAGAGGTTTGGATGCAAGGCAGAGCAGTGCATGTCCGAGAAGAGCCCGGCATGTGGGCAGTTAGATGAGAAGGTTAGGAAGGGCCAGCTCGCTGAGGCTGGAACATAACATCCTCATCGCTGCCTCCCCTGCCCACTGATGTGTGTTCAAGGAGTCCTGGCGAGAGTCAGGAAGTCAGGGCTGCAGGGAGCACAGAAACACACAAGCCACCGTCTCTGCTTGTCCAGAGCAGGGATTTCACCGTGGCCAATCTGCAGACCATAAGTGGATGATGCAAGGTGCCCGCACCGCATTCCACAGCTGAGAAACCACTTGGGGGTGATGGGCTATTTGAGATTGTCAGTGGTAGGGTGGATTCTGCCAGGCTGGGCACAGAGGTCTGTCTGACGCCCCGATTGGGCCTATAAACAGCGGGGTGGGAGAGAGGGATATTCAATACTCTTTAGGAGTTCTGATATGCCATCTCAGATAGACCCAGCCATCTCCCCAAGCCCATGCCTTGAAAGTGCACTGACCGGGTGCAGATCCTTAAGGGTGTTGCCCTTCCAGACACACACAGTGGCCTGAGCTCCAACTCCAGCATGACCACGCGGGAGCTTCAGCAGTACTGGCAGAACGAGAAATGCCACTGGAAGCACGTCAAACTGCTCTTTGAGATAGCTTCAGCTCGCATCGAGGAGAGAAAAGTCTCTAAGTTTGTGGTAAGCAGAGATCAGGAAATGGTGGAGCCTCTTTCACTCTGCTTCCTTCCTGGCCCTGAATACGTCTGTAGAGCCTCAGGTTTCCCAACTATGAAATGGGTCAATACACTAACTCACAGCGTTCTTCTGGAGAAAATGGCCAAAGAGCAAGATTTCAGGCTCAGCACCTGCTAGGGTCTGTGAGGATTCGAACCATATAAGTCGTATTTCTTGGTCCCAAGAAGGAAATAGCCCAGTTTAATCCCATCTTAACGGGTGTTGGTCACCTGTATCCTTTCTTCACCAATTTTGCCATATCCCTGTATCTGTTATAATTATTATTACTTATTTTTTTCTTTAAATTGGATCACTTTTTAAAAACACGAAGCACATTTATTTCAAAGAGAAATACGTTAAATGGAAAACCAATATCACATGGCACAAAGAAAAAGTAACATACTAGAAAAGTCGATACAAGGAAAGTCAATACAAGGAAAGCTATGTGCTGTTATTAAATTCTAGCTGGGTACTGTGGCTTCAGGAAAGCCCTGCACCTGGGAGCTGCTTTCTCTGTTAGAATGGAATTTTAGCTTGTGTTAAGGGATGTTAAAGACTGCCTAAGAGCCACACTTCATCCTTCTCCTTCACTTACCTGGGACCAGGATAAATAACAAAGCTACCACTGAATGCCAATGGCATGCCGGGCACAGCCCCATGTGGCTTCAGTGCATTAACTCATTTAATCCTCACTAGGTGAGGTAGGCACTATGCCTATCCTTGTTTTATGAATGAGAAAAGTGAGACTTGGAGAGGTTAAATTACTCATCTAAAACCACACAGCTAGACCATGGTGGGGCTATAATTATAACCCATGCAATCTGGCTCTGGAGTCAGATTGCACGGGTTATAATTGCCCTTAATATATAATTGCCTGTAATCAGGATTCTCTTGAAAGAGAATTGAAAAGAATTGATTTTCTTACCATATAACGGCATCACCAGTGTACCTAAATGATGTTATATTGTACCTAAAACTAATTCCCAAGTGTGAAACATTTGGAAAACACAGCATCTCAGTTCAGAAAACAGAGGCCCAGTTTTAGCAAGTAAAGCCAAGAGGGACCCCAGCAGCCTGCAGGGCAGGACCCTCTGCCCTTTCTCCTCCCAGATGTCCCCACCTTGCTGTGTTGTTGTTCCAGGGTTGACTCAGCTGATGCCAATAGCAATTTAAAACAGAATTGGGCCAGGCACAGTGGCTCATGCCTGTAATCCCAGCACTTTGGGAGGCCCAGGTAGGAGGATCGCTTGAGCCCAGGAGTTCAAGACCAGCCTGGGCAACACAGCCAAACCCCATCTTTAAAAAAAAATCAAAAAATCTGCCGGGTAGTGGGTGTGCCTGTAGTCCCAGCTACTCAGGAGGCTGAGGTGGGCGGGTCACTTGAGCCCAGAAGTTCAAGGTTGCAGTGAGGTATGATCGCATCACTGTACTCCAGCCTGGGTAACAGTGCGAGACCCTGTCTCTAAAAATAAATAAATAAATTAATTAATTAATTAACAGAATTGCATATAAGGATCGCCCGTTTTCAGGGCATGCTTTACACCGGCCTGGTGAACTTTACTCTCGGGGTGCTCTGCCCACCGCAGCCCCCGCCGGGAGGTGGCCACAGCTCTCTCTGGTTGCGCCCTAGGTGTACCAAATCATCGTCATCCAGACTGGGAGCTTTGACAACAACAAGGCCGTCCTGGAAAGGCGCTATTCCGACTTCGCGAAGCTCCAGAAAGCGCTGCTGAAGACGTTCAGGGAGGAGATCGAAGACGTGGAGTTCCCCAGGAAGCACCTGACAGGGAACTTCGCGGAGGAGATGATCTGTGAGCGTCGGCGCGCCCTGCAAGAGTACCTGGGCCTGCTCTACGCCATCCGCTGCGTGCGCCGCTCCCGGGAGTTCCTGGACTTCCTCACGCGGCCGGAACTGCGCGAGGCGTTCGGCTGCCTGCGGGCCGGCCAGTACCCGCGCGCTCTGGAGCTGCTGCTGCGCGTGCTGCCGCTGCAGGAGAAGCTCACTGCCCACTGCCCTGCGGCCGCCGTCCCGGCTCTGTGCGCCGTGCTGCTGTGCCACCGCGACCTCGACCGCCCCGCCGAGGCCTTCGCGGCCGGAGAGAGGGCCCTCCAGCGCCTGCAGGCCCGGGAGGGCCATCGCTACTATGCGCCTCTGCTGGACGCCATGGTCCGCCTGGCCTACGCGCTGGGCAAGGACTTCGTATCTCTTCAGGAGAAGCTGGAGGCGAGCCAGCTCCGGAGGCCCACGCCCCGCGGCATCACCCTGAAGGAGCTCACCGTGCGAGAATACCTGCACTGAGCCGGCCTGGGACCCCACAGGGACGCTGGAGATTTGGGGTCACCATGGCTCACAGTGAGCTGTTTGGGGTTCTTCTTCTGTCTTTCTTTTTTCTTTTCTTTTTTGTTATTTGAGACAGTCTTGCTCTGTCACCCAGGCTGAAGTGCAGTGGCTCAATTATGGCTCACTGCAGCCTCAAACTCCTGGGCACAAGCAATCCTCCCACCTCAGCCTCCCAAGTAGCTGGGATTACAGGTGCACACCACCACACCAGGCTAATTTTTAATTTTTTTGTAGAGGGTCTCTCTGTTGCCCAGGCTGATCTCAAACTTCTGACCTTAAATGATCTTCCTGCCTCAGCTTCCCAAAACACTGGGGTTACAAGTGTGAGCCACCGCCCCTGGCCTGGAGTTCATTTTTAATGGAAAAAGCCACTGGGGGCTCTACCTCGCTGGGTGACTTTGGACAAGCCCCTCCTGTGGTCCTCAGTTTCCCCATCTGTATCGGACAGAGGTGCTCCTCGGACCCCTTGGAAGTCTCGGGTTGTGTCCCACGTCCCCTTGATGCCAGGGCCACTTCATCTCCAAAACACAAAACAAACTGCCAAAACCGTCCAGAGCAGTGTCCACCCCACCAGTGTCTTCGTGGGAAGCTGGAGGAGAAGTTTACCTCGCACATTCTAGACGAAACTTAGTCCATTTCCTTGAAGACAGTTCTCTCCAGCTGCTCCAAGGCTTTTCTCTCTGTTCCTTCCACCTTGGAATTGCTTTAAAATATTTCCATCCATTATCCTAATACTATCTTAGTATTCTAGCCCTTCCCCCTTACCACGTAGACCTGAAGAAGCAAAACAAAAGCTCACCTATTGCCCTCAAGAACAGCCTCTACACACACACACACACACACACACACACACACACAGTGGGAGTTGTATGCCATCCTTTTGAAGGGTGGGAGGACCCTGGGCCAGAAAGCAATAATGGCATAAGATTCTGTGATACAAGGCATTTTTGGCAAGGGAAGTTGCCAACAATTTTTCTGGCTGGAATGGCATAGCACATTGTCTAGGGGTGGATTTTCATTCATAAGGCAGCTGTTCCCTGAATGGCTTCCCTGGGTTATGTAGAAACAGCCCTGGGAGGAGGTGATAACAACATACTTAATGGGGCCTCTGGGTAGAAAACAGACTGAATCCTCAACACTGCCCCTTTTGAGGATCTGTGATCCTGGAACCTCTCTGATGGACTGGGATGCCCTTGACTGAGGTCTGCTGTCTGGAAAGGACACCACAGGCCCAGAATGAAGGGGAATCTGGACCAATGATCTAGATTCAACACAGGGCTTGGAGCTGGTGGTACAGGCTGGTTTTGGCCCAATGTGTGTTGGAGGCTGGAAGCCCCTGAAGACCTAAACTGCCTGGATGAGCTTATTAGGGTGAATTAATGAGTCTGTAATTTGGGAACCTTAATGTGAGGCACCACTTAAGGAGAGGAACTTGGCCCAGCAAGTGATCACTCGAAGTGGACAACCATGCACTAGACTGCATCAGAATCTGTTCAACAGCGACACCTTGTGGTAACAACTGTAGACGCCCCATCAGGCTGGATGGGAAACTAAAACAGACTGTCTCGTCTTTGGGCAGATATCCCTCAAATCTCCCAATCTACTCCAGGGAAAAGACACTTCAAGTGAGAGATATTGGACTTCTTGAAAATCTAGGCCTATGGAACATTAAAGTGTTAAATGGAAAAATTAAAGAGCTATGAGTCTATTTGTAATGATGAAACATGATATTGATTTTTTCAGTTATTTCTTCAAATCTAAAATGCTATCAACTCTAAGATGCACCAAATGTTTACTAAGACAGAAAAAATACCCAACATGGACAGTTTAATGTGGTATTCCAGCAAGAAAACTGGAAAACCGAAGAGTTAGACCCCCGATGTGAGAGTTAACACCAAATAAACCTGTTGTACAGGAGGGGACATTAAGGAAATTTGCACAAATTAAACTTGACACTGGGTGGAGTACAGGGAACTTCCTCTGAGAATCTGAACTGCAAGCGGGCACTCACCCATGTTTTAGGGCTGAATACACACAGCGTGGTCCAAAATCCCTCAAGCAGAGAAATCATGTTAAAGTGGTCTCAGATGGAGGTGTTCCAGGTGCCTCAAGACTTGGAGATCTTTAGGTCTTCCCTGGGGCTGAAGGATGTCAGCATCAAGCCAGGCCTATAAGAAGTGTAGGATCCTGTTGAGTTCAGAGGTGCTGAAATGCGAAAAAAAAAGTGCATCTCAAAATCACAGATAGATGATATGTGTGGGGTGTGTGTGTGTGTGTGTGGTGTGCACAGAGAGAGAAAATACTTATATGGGAGTAAAGGAGCCTATAGAATCACATGGGGGTTCCCCATCAGTACCTCTGAAGAGGGGTTGGCTTCCCACACAGTGCACAGGAAATGGATTTATTCAGGCTTCCCAAAAAGGGACTGGCCACATGGGGCAGCTTCAGGACCATCACCTTGCCTCTTCCCGATGACACTCTATGCTCCCCCTCCTCGTGCTTCTGGCAGCCTTGCCTGAGCGTCCATGGGAGTTTTTTCTGGCCATGGACATTGCATCTTCATCTGCTACAAGTTGTCTGATGGCCTGGAATGGCCTGCCACAGCCAGCTCCTCCTGGCATCTCCCATATGCTGCAGCAGTTAGAGCCCACTCATTCCTTGGGTTCCTGGAACAAGTCCTTGAATTCCTCAGGCCCCCACCTCCCGCAAGCTTTCCGAGGGGCCCACTGCAGCCCCACCGGGGTACCCCACCTCCCTGTTTGCCTGGGCCCTCTCCCACGCCACCTGTATTAGTCTTTGTTTCTAGGGGACTTTAGAGTGGTGGCAGCTGGGACTGAACATTCTTCTCCTGACCCCTCAAAAGCTGGGTCCACAGGAAAGGTGAGGAGTACCTGACCTCCAGGATGGGGCCTTGTTAGGAACAAAGAATTTCAGACCCCACCGTAGACCTGCTGAATCTGAGTCTGCACTTTAACAAGAGCATCCCCCACTGCCGCAGGTGACTCTTACCTGCATACCTCAAAGGTTGAGAAGCCCAGTGTTCAACTGACCTGAAGGCACCTCGATGAAAATCGTCCATGGAACTGGGTCGTCTGTGGTCCTGGGTTCATCCCCATCCTTGTCTTCTCTCCACCCTGGCCCTCTACCATACAGGTGCCCCATCCTAGAGGACTGCAGATGGGATCACCATGCCAGCCTCACAACCATACCTGCAAAACCACTGTGGGCATTTGGCCTGGAGCTTAAAGGGGTTCATTCCAGTGAAGCCCTGCTGCAGCAGCCACTCCCCCCTACTGGCTGTGACGGAGTCCTGGGGTCTTCACTTTGAGCTGGGATTAGGCATCCTCATGAGACCCTGTCCCCTGGGATGCTGGCAGGTCCCTGCCACGCCCACGATTGAAAACAAGCTCTGCAAGCAGCTCCCTGTGCGGTAAAAGTCAGGGCTCCCCAGGCCTACTGTGTGACCAGGCACTGCTGGGCCATTGATAGCACCATCACTCCAGCTCTGCTCAGGACATGTTCCTATCCCATTTTTCAGTTGAGGAAAATGGGATCATTTGTAACATTGTAACCTGAGGGGGTTAAGTGACTTGCCCAGGGTTACACAGCTAATAACTGGAGCAGGAAATTAAGCCCAGGCTTTAATTTGACCCAAGCCCTAATTTCCTTGCTGAGCCCCACATTAAAGGATGTGGAGGAGAGGGGAAGGGATATGTCCCTGGTCCCCTCACCGAAATGGGTCCTTGTTATGGTTTGGATGTATGGTTGCCACCTCCAAATCTCATGCTGAATGTGACTCCCAGTGTCGAAGGTGTGGCCTGGTGGGAGATGTTTGGGTCATGCGGGCAGGTCCCTCATGGAAGGCCTGGTGCCCTCCCGGTGGTAATGAATGAGTTCTCGCTCTGTTAGTTTACGTGAGAGCCGGTTGTTTAGAAGAGCCTGACATGACTCTTGCTCCCTCTCTTGCTATTTAAGTCACGAGCTCCCCCTTCCCCTTCCACCATGAGTGGAAGCTTCCTGAAGCTTCACCAGAAGCAATGCCGGTGCCATGCTTCTTGTACAACCTGCACAACTGTGAGCCAAATAACCCTCTTTTCTTTATAAGCTACCCAACCTCAGGTATTCCTTTACAGCAATGCAAAATGGACTGACATGCCTTTAAAGGTCATTTCACTCATCTCCGTTTACAGATGGGGAAATAAGGCCTGGAGAGGTAACTCACCCAGGGTCACATGGCAAGATAGGGACAGCACCAGGACCAGACCCGAGATGTCCACGTCAAAGTGATATGCTCTGAGAGGCAGCACACACAGAATAACCCTGCATTCAAATTCCAGGAAGCCCTTAGGGGTCACCCAGCTGGGCCTAGGGGTGCAGGGTCAGTGCTGAGGCCTGGGCAGGGCCGCTGGCCTCTCTGAGCTTCCTGGCTCCAGGCTGGGAGGCACAGTTCAGGATGGACTGTGACCCCTCGGCCTAGCATGCCCTTAGCTCTGCTCTCTAGTGGCTGTCCCCATAGCTGGAACTCTGTTTTGGAGCAGCAAAACCAGTTCCACCTGCTGGTAGGGGTACGTTGGCTCCCAACACATCCCCAGCAGGCCTGTCTTGGGCTCAAAAGCCAAGCTGTGCCCAGCCACGTCTCCAAATGCTTCCTGGTCCCCATGCAGCAACTGCATTTAGCTGCCTTCCCAGAACTTCCTGCGTGCTCACACAGCCCTTCCCTCTGGGGCCCAACAATGCCACAGCCTGTTCTATCAATCACCAGCTGTTTTCCTTTGAGCAGTCTCCTTTTACTTATGCACATTTACTTGAAAAAGAAACTTCCTATTACTATCCTAAATGGAAACTCAGAATCACTTGCTATAATTAGAAAGTAACTATAAAAATAAACACAATGAAACCGATCACTGTTATTACACCCTAACCCGCTTTTACCTGAGACAGGCCCTGAGCCTGAGGCCGCTCATAGACTTTTGTTAAAAGAGAGAGAGACAGAGACAGAGAAATAAGCATTAGAGACCTGCAATCACCAAGCTAAGACTTCTCTTTGATTTACTCAGAAGGACTGGAAAATATTGTCCTGTGAAAGGAGGTAAGTTTCTCACCACGTAGCGCTGATCATCCCATGTTGCCTGTGCGTTGCTGCAGACCATCTGGGGTCTTGCCCAAGCACCCTGGAGACTTTGCTCCCTGGTTTCCTGGTCCCCAAGTCGTGTGTTCAGCCCTGTGTGCTCTCCAGCTCCTAAGACGTGGGCCTGGTTTCAGCTTTGATTGCCCACTCTTGGCTTTCAACCCATAGGCTCCAGCTCCTGACGCCACACCCTGATATCAAGACCCTCAGATGGAGCGAGTGTTCTGGGCTGGTGGAAGCCTGAAGCCGCAGTATGTCCTTGAGTGGATCCCCCACTCATCTAGCTGTTGCCCCCATGGTAAGAGCAAGAAAATGCCCTCCCCTCCAAAAGTCCCCACACCAAGCCCCCATCCATCAGCTCCCAGGTCCGGCCCCCTCACTAGCTCCAGGCTGGGAGGCACAGTTCAGGGCAGACTGTGGCCCCTCAGCATAGCATGGCCTTAGCTCTGCTCTCTAGTGGCTGTCCCCATAGCTAGAACTCTGTTTTGGAGCAGCAAAACCAGTTCCACCTGCTGGTAGGGCTAAGTTGACTCCCAACATGTCCCCAGCGTGTTGGTGTTGGGAGCCTTGATCTAGCTGCTCGTTTTCTCAGTAACCAAAGATCCCTGGCACTCCTACTATGTCTCAGGCCTTATCTAGAGCTGGGGATACAGCAGTGACCAGGACAGAACTGGTCCCTGCCTCATGGAAGTGAAGTGTCAGGAGGCCACTCCCAAAACAAATGGAAGCTGGGACAGAATGATGTCCTCAGCCAGGTGGTCAGGGAAGTCTTCTCAGAGGAGGCGCTGTTCAAAGAATTGCAGCGCATACAAAGGAGCTGGCCCTGGGAGCACAGAGAGGTGAGCATTTTAGGCAAAGGGGTAGCAGGAGCACAGCCCTGAGGCAGGAAACTACCCGCCCCCCCCCCCCCCACCCTCAGGATCCTCAGTTCTGGTTTGCACCCAGAAAGGGGGCAGGTCCAGGACACACCCAGCCTGATGTGTCACACTGGCTGTGCCAGCTGAGACAGTGGGCTCCAGGTGCCACTAACAGAGAAGCCTTGCAAGGCAGGTCCATGCACTGCCCACCTCCAGTTACCGCTCATTGCAAAGGAAATGAGCTGGGAGCCTGTGTGTAGGCTGTGCAGACCCTTTTGGTTACATGCCACAAAAACCCAGGTTAATCTGATGAGGAAGGAATTGATTATCTGTAAAGTCCAGGAGCAGGCTAGCTTTACACCAAGCAGAATCCAAAGACTCACACTTTGTCATCTCATGTCTCTCTCTCTCTCTCTCCCACTTTCGCTTTCTCTGTCTCTTCTTAGTTCTGCTTTCCTCCACTGTGCCTTCGCTCTCAGAGAGAGCTCTCCCCTGGCAGTGACAAGATGGCTGCAGCAGCTCCAGCAAATTCAGAGGACTCCCCCATCCAGGGTCCTTATGAGCTCCTCATCTGTCGGATGTGCAGTAAACACTCACATGTCCTTTCCTGAGGAGCCCAGTGGCTGGGGTGGGGGCTGAGGGGCAGCCCCTGTACCCTCACAGTGCAGCAACCTTGGTTAGCTCACCCATCAGGGCAGACTTGGGCAGAAATCATGTCTTGGCATATTGTTTTGTAATCTACTTTTTAAATTGTCCCTATATATTATGAGCATTTCCCTATAATATACAATATTCTTCCACATTATGTTTAATGGTTTTGTTGTATTCTAATGCATATTCTATAGTTATTTTATCCACCCCACAATGTTGCAAAATGTCCTTATTTGGGGCAACACTGCTGCAAACACTTTGACCCATATGTCCTTTTTGTGTGCACTCTTATGGCAACTCCTAACGGTGGCATTTCTGAATCATAGAAACTTTTTTGACTTTTACATATTTTATTTTTTTAGTTGACAAAAATTGTATTTATGAATCATAAACAATGATTTTGCTATTACTTAATTTTTCTCTCTTCAGAAAGGCTGTATTCACTCCTCCACCAGCTAAGTGTGAGAGAGGCCCTTGAACTTTGCATAACAGTGGCTGTGGGCGTTTTAAACTTTTTTTTTTTTTTGAGACGGAGTCTCGCTCTGTCGCCCAGGCTGGAGTGCAGTGGCGCGATCTCGGCTCACTGCAAGCTCCGCCTCCCGGGTTCACGCCATTCTCCTGCCTCAGCCTCTCCGAGTAGCTGGGACTACAGGCGCCCGCCACCACGCTCGGCTAATTTTTTTGTATTTTTAGTAGAGACAGGGTTTCACTGTGGTCTCGATCTCCTGACCTCGTGATCCGCCCACCTCGGCCTCCCAAAGTGCTGGGATTACAAGCGTGAGCCACTGCGCCCGGCCTTAAACTTTTTTTTTTAGATGGAGTCTTGCTCTGTGGCCAGGCTGGAGTGCAGTGGCACGATCTTGGCTCACTGCAACTTCTGCCTCCTGGGTTCAAGTGATTCTCCTGCCTCAGCCTCCCAGGTAGCTGGGATTACAGGCGCCCGCCACCATGCCCGGCTAATTTTTGTATTTTTAGTAGAGACGGGGGTTTCACCATGTTGTCCAGGCTGGTCTCGAACTCCTGACATTGTGATCCACTCACCTCGGCCTCCCAAAGTGATGGGATTACAGCCATGAGCCACCGCGCCTGGCCTTTAAACTATTTTTTTCTTTTTGAAACAGAGTCTCGTTCTTGTCTCCCAGGCTGGAGTGCAGTGGCGTGATACCGGCTCACTGCAACCTCCGCTTCCTGGGTTCAAGCGATTCTCCTGTCTCAGCCTCCCGAGTAGCTGGGATTACAGGCGCCCGCCACCACGCCCGGCTAATTTTTGTACTTTTTTTTAGTAGAGACGGAGTTTTCCCCATATTGGCCAGGCTGGTCTCGAATTCCTGACCTCAGGTGATCTAAACTATTTTTACTGGTTTAATTTTTTTGCCTTTCCACGGGGCACGTCTGGAGAGACCGAGAGGATCTGATCCTGCAATTTAAAAAGTAGACAGCAGGTGGCGCTGCAGCCTCGGCGGCTCCGAACGCATCACCGCGGTGCGGGCGGAAAGAGCTGAAACAGCTGGGAAACCGAAACTTTCTCCAGGCTTCTGAAAGCCCTTAGACGGGATTTGAAATCATGCTGCAAAGAAAGAGCTTTGCTGCTTCTATAACCTCTCCCCAGCAAGTGTTGGTGGGGGGTCCCCGGGCGACCTCCACTTGGGGTTTGGGACCTCCCTCCCTTTCTGCCCCACCATCCTCTTCCCTCAGCACAGAGGCCACAAAAGACGGAGGCCGCCGCCCTCCACCTCCCACAAGCGGAATCCTCAGGGTTTCATAAGAGAGGGCGCTGCAAATAGCCAGTATCGGCGCCCCCAGGAGCAGGACCGGCCATGGCTCCCGGGAAAGGGCTTAACTGCGCCTCTCTCGGTCTGGGGGGAGAGGCCTTTCCCCAGTAAGGTCCTCGCCACGTCACTTTCCAGGGGGAGAGACTGAATGCCCTGTTCCTTACAGATCCCATCTCCCACCTTTTCAGGACCCAGATGGCGAGAGGGGCTCCCCACCCATCTGCCTACTGAACTGGGGGAGTGAGAAGAGGACTCCCAGGGGACGCCACTAGTGACCTTTTAATTCACCAGTAGACACACGAGGCTGTAGAGACTGTGAGTAATGTGGGTTGGATAAACAAGTAAAAGAAAGGAAAATGGAAGGAGGCTGGGAGGAAAAGAAAAGAGAAATGACACTCCCTGCTTGTTAGAGTATAAATGGTACAACCACTTAAGAAAACCATTTGGCACCATCCCTCAAAGCTGAACGTAAACTGCCCTATAAGTACCCAGCAATGCCGCTCTTAAGAATATACCCTATAGACAGATAGGCAAGCATGCTCACCAAAAGACATGTACCAGAACTGCACAGCAGGAACCGTTCCTGATACTGTCCCACAGCTGGAAACAACCCAAGTGTCTGCAAACCATAAAACAGAGACAGGAATTGTGGTATTCTTATGTGGAACATGAGACAGTTATGAAACAAGCTATGCTTGGACACAAGGAAGTGGAAGAACCTCACAAGAGACTGCACGAAAGAAGCCAGACACAGACTGATGCAGCCTGTGTGGTTCCATTTCCTGAAGGCCAAGGACAGGTCAGACTCAACCAGACGGCTGAAGGATGCTTGCTTAGATGACAAAACTCCTGCTCTAGGGTTCTCCAGAGAAAAAGAACCAAGAGCAGAGATAGATATGGATATGGACATATATGTCTATATATTTGCATATAAACAGATTTAGTATAAGCGATGAGCTCCTACAATTATGGAGGCTGAGAAGTCCCAGCATCTGCCATCTGCAAGCTGGGGACCCAGGAAGGCCGGTGGTGCAGTTTGAAGGCCTGAGAGCCAGCGAGCTGACAGTGTAGACTCCAGTCCGGGTCTGCAGGCCTGGGAACCAAGAATGCTAACAGCAGGAGATCCAGGCTCCAGCTCGGCGGTCATAGAGGAGGCAAATCCAACCGTCCTCTGCCTTTTTTGTTCCGTACAGGCCTTCAGTGAATTGGAAGATGCCCATTCACATGGGGGAAGACCGTCTGCCTCACTCAGGGCATCAACTCCAATGTTAATCTCTCCTAGCAGACATACCCAGAAATAATGATTAAGCAGACATCCGGGCATCCCATGGCCCAGTTAAGCTGACATAAAATTAACCATCACAACTCCTGAAATTAAAAAAAGCAGAGAGGGTTACTATAAAAGTTGAGATGGTGGTTATCACTTCCAGGGGGTGTGGAGGTTTTGACTGGGATGGGGACAGTGAGGAGTCTCAGTTCTTACTCTTGGGTGATGGTTATAAGAGTATTTGCTTAGTAATAATTTGCTAAGCTGTACACTTTTATGCACTTTTCTCTGTGTGTTATATTTCACAATAAAAATATCTTAATAGGCTGGGTGCAGCCACTGACATCTGTAATCCTGGCACTTTGGGCGGCTGAGGTGGGAGGATCACTTGAGGCCAGGAGTTTGAGACCAGCCTGGCCAACATAGTGACACTCTATCTCTACAAAAAGAAATTAAAATTTAAAAATGTTAAAATTGGCCGAGTGCGGTGGCTCACACCTGTAATCCCAGCACTTTGGGAGACTGAGGCAGACGGATCACCTAAAGTCAGGAGTTTGAGACCAGCCAGGCCAACACGGTGAAACCCTGTCTCTACTAAAAATACAAAAATTTGCTGGGTGTAGTGGCGGGAGCCTGTAATCCCAGCTACCTGAGAGGCTGAAGCAGGAGAATTTCTTGAACTCAGGAGGTGGAGGTTGCAGTGAGTCGAGATCATGCCAGTGCCCTCCAGCCTGGGCAACAGAGTGAGACTCTGTCTCAAAAAAACAAAAAACAAACAAACAAAAAAAGAAAACAAAAACAAAATGTTAAAATTAAAAAATATAAATATGTTAATAAAAGAATAAATTGGGGCAGCAAATATAAATTCAATATTTATTAGGCACCAAGTATGATAGCAGTCAGACAGCTAGAATTTGAGCCTGAGGCGAGCACAGTGTTCTGACTCCAAAGCCCCAGATTCTCTAAGGAAAGAATCAGGAATAGCAACCAGCTAGGAGGCCAAAAGTTCCTCACAGGCACCTCCTTAACATACTAGTGTGTGGTGAATTGCAGTGATGGCCTGGGTCTTCATCCCTCATCTCCATGCCATTTGCCACACACATTTCCAGTTCTTCTCACTAAAGAAACAGGGTTAATTTCCCTCCCCTTTGAGTCCAGGCTGTCCTGGACACTGGCTTTGGCCCATGTCATGTGGCAGAAGGGACAGTGTGTCAGCTCCAAGCCTTGGCCTCAAGACACCTCATGCATTTCACTTGCCCCCTTAAGCTTCTGTTGTCGTCATGAGAAGAAAATGCCCAGGGTATCCGGCTGGAGACACAGGATGAGGTGACAAGTGGATCTGAGCCAAGGCAGCTGAGATCCGTTGACGCCAGCCCACTCCGACATGTGGGTGAACTCAGCCAAGATCAGCCAATTCTCAGCCATGTGTTTTGTGAACTCAAATCAGATGTTATTGTTGTTTTGGGGCTGTTTGTTATGTAGGAATAGCTAGCTGATACATTGTCTGTAGACAGTAGTGAGATCTGGGGATGTGTTGGCACAGGGTTCCTGAAAGGACCTGTCTGGAATAGGAAGTGATCAGCACCAGTCCACCCAATGCTCCTGCCTTCCCTGGATTCGCTTTGAGGCTCCAAGCAGCCTCCACATAAATATAACCACCAATTACCCATGCCTTGTATGTGGAGGGCACTCAAGCCCGGCCCTGGCTCAGTACCTTATGAACCTGGCCCACTTAACCCTTACAGTGGCCTTATGAGGTAGGCCCTATTACTGCCCCCATTTTAAGATGAAAGGACTGAAAACAAGAGCTTAGCCCACGGTCACATGGCTTGTAAGAGGCAGAGCTGGGATCTGACTTCAGAGCCTGTGCTTTACCCACTGTGCCACCCTGCCCACCCATCCCAGCCTGCTCTCCTTGAAGCCTCTGCTTCAGCCTTGGGATGCCAAGCCTCTGGGCTCTCAAAAGAGTGCCACCCCGTCCCCCTGCTTGCTTTCTCCTCTCTCCCAGGGTCCCCCAGGGCTCCAGCATGAAGATCGTGCTTGGCGGCATCATGCCCCAGAAGATGAAGGCTCCTGTGAATAAACATGAGGCCACTCTCCAGGAAGCAGTCAGCAGAAAGAACACTTAGTGACAACCTCTAAACAGGACAAAGGCTGTTGGAAGAACATTTGTCATTCTGATGGACAGTCTTGGAATATTTGGGTTGGAAGGGATTACAGAGCTGCTGCAGTGCAAGGTACATTACAGACTTTTTTTTTTAAGCCACAGAGTCTTTTCTTCAAATGGAATTTGATACAGAAACTCAACATGTAAAAGAGGCCAAAGCCAAGTTTTTCTAGCTGGGAAGCAAGGGAGCTCTGCCTTAGGCCTATCGAGGGCACCCCTAGGCTTTGATGGAGCACAATTTGGGAGCCACTGGGATGGTTTTGCTGATGGAAAAAGAGCCTCAGAGCCACAGAAGGAATGAGTAGAAGAGCGAAGACTTGAACTCAGATCTTCTGTCTCCTGCCTCTAGGGTTGTTTTCTTATTCCAAGTGTTTAGAAACAAAAGCATGCACCCCAAAAGAAAGGTGTAAACCTAATTTCTTTTTTAAACATGAATTTTTCAAAATGACGCATGTGGAGACCAGGTACCATGGCTCATGTCTGTAATTTCCAGCACTTTGGGAAGCTGAGGTGGGAGGATCCCTGGAGGTCAGGAATTCGAGACCAGCCTGGGCAACATAGTGAGATGCCATCTCTACAAAAAATTTAAAAATTAGCTGGGCATGGTGATGCGTGCCTATAGTCCCAGCTAATCGGGAGGCTGAGGTGGGAGGATCACTTGAGCCCAGGAGTTCGAGGCTGCAGTGAGCTATGATTGTGCCACTGCATTTCAGCCTGGGTGACAAAGCAAGACCTTGTCTCAAAAAAAAAGTCTTGGAGTCATTCGGATGAAATCATCCAGTCATGAGATTTCAGGACCCCACTTCTATACAGCACCACCGTGTTTAGCAGGGGGTCCACTGAGACCCTTGGCTCTTTTCCCTGGGGGTCATCTCTCATGACTCCTCTCCCTACGCCTCACTGCACAGCCCTGGTGTAGCAGGCTTTCGGCAGAGCAGCTGCCGCCAAGACAGCTTTTCCCCGGTGTCTTTGCAGCCTCTTTACTCTGGGGCTATGGGCAGGCTGCAGGTGTCAGTCTACAGATGTGATGAGATGCTCCAGAGCCAGAGGCACCCGGGAGGGAGCACTGAACCACGAGTCATGCATTAGGTGTCTCTGGGTTTTTCCTGCCTGGCTCTTTCTGGACATAGCAGCTGGTTATTCTTCAGGAGGACACCCCTCCCTGATTTCATTCCACAGGGTTTAGATGGACTGGAGCATCGGCTGCACTTGGGCCAGTCCCTCCGCTTATTGGGGCTCCATTTCTCTACTTGTAGATTGTACGTTTCCTGGGGCTGCGGTAACAAACACAAACTGAGAGGTGTAAGCAAGTTCTGGAGACTAGGTGTCTGAAATCTGGGTGTTGGTGGGGCCATGCTTCCTCTGATGTTTTAGGGAAGAATCTGTTCCACGCCTCTCACCTGGCCTCTGGCAGCTTCCAGCAAAACTTGGCGTTCCTCGCTCTATAGCTGCTTCACTCCTGTCTCTGCCTCTGTCTTCACATGGCCTTCTCTCTTCTGTGTGCTTCTGTGCCCGAATCTCTGATTTTTTTTTTTTTTTTTTTTTTAGAGATAAGGGTCTGGCTATGTTGCCAAGGCTAGTCTTGAACTCCTGGCTCAAGCGATCCCCCTGAGTAGCTGGGATTACAAGCATGAGCCACCATGCCTAGCAAATTCCACGCCCAGCAAATTCCTCCCTTCTAATAAAAATACCAGTCCCTGGATTAGGACCCACTCCAAGCCAGTATGACCTCATTTGAACTTGGTTACATCTTCGAAGACCCTATTTCCTAATAAGGTCACATCACATGTACCAAGGGTTAGGGCTTGAACATATATTTACAGGGAACACAATTCAACCCACAACAGAAGTGAAAGGGTTGTCCTAGGAGCATGCTCACCTGACATCCCTGGATTTTCTGAAATAAGTGATGTTTCAGGGACTGAACCAAATGGTAGTTGATCCAGCCTTATCTGCAGTGTCAAAGCTCTCACCCTTTCCCAGAGGGCCCCACAGCACCCTGTCGGGGCCACTCTTAAAGCACAGCTCCCTTTCTACTTCCTTTCCCCTATTAGAGGGCGGGATGGGTCTGTTTCACTCGTTATCCATTGGCCCCTGGACCCACATCCGGGGGTGGTGGAGCAAACACCAGGCCTTGAATCCACCTCCCAGTTTTTTCAGTCCTACCTTCCAATATGGCCCACTCACCCCATCCCCACCTCCCCAGTTCCACCCCGCCCAGGCGCCACTGCCCCCAACTCTAACATCTCCCTCACCGTTTCCTTCCTGCCTTGCCTCCTCCAATCCACTCTCCATACAGCTGTCAGAGAGCACTTTTGAAATGATAAATCATCATCTCACTCCCTGGCTCAAAGCTTTCAGGGGATTCCCCTCATTCTTAGCATAAAGTCCAAGCTTCTCCACTCAGCCTCCACATCTGACCTCATCTGGCCCAGACGACCTCTCCCACTGTCTGCCATCTTTTTTTTTTTTTTTGAGACAGAGTCCCATTCTGTCACCCAGGCTGGAGTGTAGTGGTGCAATCACAGCTCACTGTAGCCTCAAACTCCCTGGCTCAAGTGACCCTCCCACCTCAGCCTCCCGAGGAGCTGGGACCACAGATGTGCACCACCATGCTCGGCTCATTTGTTAATTTTTAAAAAAATTTTGTTGTGGAGACAAGGTCTTGCCATGTTGCCCAGGTTGGTCTTGAACTCCTGGCCTCAAGCGATCCTCTGGCCTCCGCCTCCCAAACTGCTGAGATTATGGTTGTAAGCCACCGCACCCAGTCTGTGTTTGCCCTCTTGATCCTCAGAAACACTGACCACTTCTGTGGGGTGTCTTGCTACTGTTGCTCCACATGCTGGCTGCACTCAGGAAGCCTTCCCTGACACTTCTCAATCTTTTTTTTTTTTTTTTTTGAGACAGGGTCTCACTCTGTCGCCCAGGCTGGAGTGCAGTGGCATGATCTCAGCTCACTGCAACCCCCACCTCCCAGATTCAAGTGATTCTCCTGCCTCAGCCTCCCAAGTAGCTGAGATTACAGGCGTGCAAGACCATGCCTGGCTAATTTTTGTAATTTTAGTAGAGACGGGGTTTTGCCATGTTGGCCAGACTGGTCTCAAACTCCTGACCTCAAGTGATCCACCCACCTCGGCCTCCCAAGGTGCTGGGATGACAGGCGTGAGCCACTGCACTCGGCCATATCTCTATTTTTAACAAGAGGGAAGCCCCCTCCTGCTGCTTAGGGCAGGCCACAGTGTCCAGCTAGAATCGATGGCCATGTTGTTTTCCACTGTATGTATTTTTGTGGTGGTTTTTCTTATTATGAGCTGATACCATTTCTTTCATTTATGGTGGTGACAGAAATGTTCCATATTAAATGGAAAGCAGGGCCAGGTGATGATGGATATGGCAGAAAATGTGAAGGAGGCCTCAGGGAAAGAAGGTAGATTCTGAATTCTGATCCGGCCCCTGATCTGGAATGGATGCTGAGGCTCAGAGAGGGAAAGGACAGGTCTGGAGTCACACACAGCGCCAGGGACGAGCGACACCAGTTCTCAAGCTCGAAGCCCAGCGTTCCTTCCTCTGAGCATTCAGCTGTACTGGGCTCCAATGCGTAATGAATGAATGGAATTCCGAGCTGCCGCTTTCCTCCCAGAAACCCCTCCCATCAAGTCCCTTGGAGACCCTTTCCCCACCTCGGGGTCCCTTGGCCCATTTAAAAACCCAGGCTGCAGGTGAATGTGTGGAGTACATCGTTTTTAACAGTACTCAGACAAGCAAGTCTGGTGCCTAGAAATCATGTTTTTGCTTTGAAACCTGCCACCGACTGCCTTTCCCACCTTCTGCTTAGCAAATCTTCACAGGCTGTGTTTTAAATACTCTTCCTCCTTTTGCTATGATCAAAGGAATTACTTGTTCCCCTGATAGGTGACAAAAGATGTCAGAGAAACGAATGAGAGAATGTGGTCGCAGCCCCCTTTCTTTCGCCTGGAGGAAGGAGAATCGCAAGGCATCTTGGGCTGGGTGGCTTTTAGCATTGAGTAGGGTGGGGGTGCAGAGATAAGGGAGGAGGCTGCGGGCAAGGGCAGAGGAGGGGTCCTCAGGCAGGCTGATAATTTGGCGCCAGTAGTTGACATCAGTTGGGTGGGCCACTCAGCCTGCATTTCCCCTTCTCCCAGGCAGAACTTCCTAATTTTGCTTTAGGGTACCCACCCTTCAGGAGGCATTGACTCCATCCCCAGCGCTGGGGCTGTGTGTGTGACTCAGACCTGGCCACAGTGATGGACTTCAAGCTGGGCATGTGACCTAATCAGAACCAAACAGGAGCAATCTTGGGCTTTTTGAGATTGACTGCTCAGAGAGAGAGAAGACGCCCCTTCCTGCTGGGCTTGGGGTAGGGCTGTGAGCCTGGAGCTGCAGGGAGCTTGGCCAAGAGGAACTTCGGAAATGGAGCCAAAAGATGGGGTGGGAAATGGACAGACACTGAGTCCTGTCCTGATGATCTCAAACTCCTAGATCAAGCTGCATCTGACTATGTAAACTGTCTTTTTGTTTTTTTTTTTTTTTTTTTTTTTTGAGACAGGGTCTCAATCTGCCACCTAGGCTGGAGAGCAGTAGCACCATCTCAGCTCACTGCAACCTCTGCCTCCCAGCTCAAATGATCCTCCTACTTCAGCCTCCAAGTAGCTGGTAGCTGGGACTGCAGGCGTGTGACACCACACTTGGCTTTTTTTTTTTTTTTTTTTTGAGACGGAGTCTCACTGTTATCACCCAGGCTGGAGTGCAATGGCACAATCTCGGCTCACTGCAACCTCTGCCTCCCAGGTTCCAGCAATTCCCCTGCCTCAACCTCCGGAGTAGTCACCACGCCTGGCAAATTTTTGTATTTTTTGTGGAGACAGGGTTTCACCATGTTGCCTAGGCTGGTCTCAAACTCCTGAGTTCAGGCAATCTGTTCGTCTCGGCGTCCCAAAGTGCTGGGATTACAGATATGAGCCACGGTGCCGGGCCTGAACTGTCTTTTTTGATTAACCTGTTATTTCTTTTCATTTGTGACAAAAGACAGTCATTTCTGATGATCTTTTATCACTTGAACATGTATCTTCAGGCACCTCGCCCCCTGCAACAATCCGTAAGGACTTGGCAAATACAGTTTTTTCTACCTCTAGCCACATTTCTAGGCACAATTTCAGCCCCTTCCAGGCTCATCACAGGGCAACACTGGAAGAGTCTCTATTAGAGGCCACAAGTACAGACTGGGAAACTGAGGCCCTGTGTTGGTCTGTTTTGCGTCACTATAAAGGAATACCTGAGGCTGGGTAATTCATAAAGAAAAAAGATGTATTTGGTTCAGGGTTCTGAAGGCGGTTCAGGAAGCACAGTCCCGGCCTCTGCTTCTAGTGAGGACCTCAGGAAGCTTTCACTTGCGGCGGAAGGTGAAGGGGAGCGGGCATCCCATGGTAAAAGAGGGCAAGACAGAGACAGAGAGAGACGCCAGGCTCTTCTAAACAACCAGCTCTCCTGTGAACCTACAGAGAACCTATTCATTACCATGGGAAGGCACCAAGCCATTCATCAGGGATCTGCCTCCAGGACCCAAACGCCTCCCACCAGGTCCCACTGCCAACACTGGGGATCACATTTCAGCATGAGATTTGGATGGGACACACATCCAAACCTTATCAGGCCCATTCAAATGGGATACCACAGAAAGAATTCCTGTCGTAGGTCACGCCTTTGCTGTGATCTCAGCCTGGGTGTCTTCCCACCCAGCAGACAGCCTGAAGAAACGATCAAAAGCCCTTGTAACCCTGTGAGTCGTGCAACCAATGTCCCTCTCCTTGAACCTGACAGTCCCACTATACAGGTTCGGGAACTGAGCCAGCAGGGACAAGGAACTTCTGGCACGCCTACTCTCACCTCCTTATCCTGATACACACTCAGTGCTTCCTCCTTCATTTTTCAGCCAGGAGAGAGGGAGACTGACAACACTGATTATGCTTCTGGATCCAGCCGTGCCTGAAGGCCCTAGGGCTAGCTCTTGGATCTTTCCAGAGCATATCAATCCTCTTTTAGGCATAAACCACATTGAATTTGGATTCTGTTACTTGCAACCAAAAGAGTCCTGATTATGTAGCTGCCTTCAAGTCTCCGTGGGGCTGTGTCTCTGGGACAAAGACAGCAGTCCTGGAAGTCAGGAAGGCCTGACACAGGGAGATCAGGCTGCCCTGGACCACCGCCCTCCTCCCCAAAGTTATCCCAGTGGGTTACAGGCCCTGGTAGCAGTTGGGGGTGGGGAAAGGCTGGCAGCATGGGGATGCAGTGAGGACCAGAATGGGCAGGGTGGGGCACCAATGCCAGGGCAAGGTGCTCTGGGAGAGGGGCTGGTTTTCCAAGAACTGGGGACATAGAAGCCTCAGACCAATGGTTCTCCAAGTATGGTTCTCAGACCAGCAGCATCAGCATCATCTGGGAATTTTTTGGAGATGCACATTCTCAGGCCCTGCCTCAGGCCCACTGAATTAGCAGCTCTGGGTATGGGGCCAGCAAGGTGGGTTTTAACAAGGCCTCTGGGTGACTCCAATGTTGACTGCTGCTTGAGTGCCACTGCCTCAGACATTAAATGAATTAAATATGCTCAGAGAAGAAAGCAAAGTATTTAGTATTGAGAACAGATGTGGGGGTCCCAGAGCATACTGTTCACAAGTGTCTAGGGGACCCTTCACAGCTACAGAGGCTGGGATAAGGACCCCCGTACTCCTCCCTACAGGCCTGTATCAAGCAAGGTGGCAAAGCAAGGAAGGGCCACCACCTCCAAGTCCCTCCAGGACCATTCTCCTGGGCCTCCTCCTGAGGACCCTCCTCTGCCAAGGATACCCCATACGACAGCCTGCCTTGCCCGGCACACAGAGAAGGGATGGCCCAGGGGATGTGGGTGCCAGGCAGGGGTTGACCAGATGACCCTGAGCCTGTCAAACTAGGATCACACCAGCCAGATTCCTGAATCCAGCCCTCCCTCCCTCTCTAACTCCAGTTCAGAAACTCTGCCGTGAAGTCAGGATGGGCTGGGTTCTGTGGCAGGAACGTAAGTCTGCATATAGACAATAACCTTAACTCTCCGTGGCTTCGCGCATCACAGGGTACTTCTCATGCTCACAAAGTCCAGGGCAATGCAGGCGATTCTCCAGGTCAATTTCTTTTCTTTTCTTTTTGAGACAGGATCTCACTCTGTTGCCAACCTGAGAGCAGTGGCACAATTACGGCTCACTGCAGCCTCTACCTCCTGGACTCAAGTGATCCTCCCGTCTCAGCCTCCTGATTTCTGTAACCAAAACCCTTTTCTTCCATGCCACAGCTCAGCAAACCAGGCTGCTCCTCTCTTGCAGCTGTGCCATGTCAACACGAGGCTTTAGGGGCAGAAAGAACTAAAGAGACACGAACTGGCTCTTAAATACTTTCATCCAGGCACTTCCACTCCCAGCCATAGGCCAGAATGAGCCTCATGATCCCATGCAGGCAGGAGGGAGCTGGAGCACATGGGGAGTGTGTGGAGAGCCAGTGATCAATAGAAATCTCTGTCACCTGCACCAGCTGCGGTCCACTCTGCCACCTCCCATGGGATCACTACCTCCCAAAACACCTGTTGAGGACTGACCTGACATAGACCTGGCACTGTGCTCAGCACCAGGTCTCCCATAATGACCAGGACAGACATGTCCCATCCCATTCCTTAAGGGGCTCATATCAGAGAAGGGAGGGGATTGAACAGACTCTCCTCAAAGTTTCCTGGCCCCCATTTCTGTGTCCCTTTTTCGTGAGCATCACCATCCTTCCTGACTCACAGACTAAGCTTAGTCAGCTCTCAACCCTGGAATGAGCCTCAGTTTTCTCATCTGTACAATGGGGATAATAAGAGACTTAACAGGTCATCTGATGATCATGAGAAAGCGAGTCCCCAATTGGTGCAGCCTAAACAGCCACCAGGCAGTGGGGCCAGGATTCAAGCTCCATCATCTGATTCCATCGCTCGGGTCTCTTCTGTGGCCCTTCCTCTTCCTCCTTAGCTGGGTGGACCCTGCAGAGTTTGCCTCAAACATTGAAGCTTTTGTTAAGAAGGAGGGGATCTGAGAGTCCAACTTCCCAGCCACAGCCAAGGTGAGCCGGGCCTGGCCTTGAGCCAACTTGGTCCCCTGAAGACTGCCTGAACTAGCCCAGCCTGATCCCCAAGGCATCCCTGGAACTGGCCCTGGCTCAGGTCATTCCAGGAGGGCCACAGCAACTGCCCTTCAACCCAGGACCCAGACAGGGCCAGCTCCAAGCCCCTCACTCCCACCACCCTTTCTCCACATGTAGATGTGGTCAAAAACCTTACCATGGGACTGGTAAGGCCACCACGGCCACCATTAGAAACCTGATGCCGAGTTGCTGATTAAAACCAGGGGGGGGTTTTAATCAGCTGAGGCCATATGCTATTTAACCAAAGATGAAAGCATGAGTGATAAGCATCATCTCAGAAAGGATGTCATTAAAGGAAGAGCAGCACAGCAAGAGGCAGCTTTTATCATTAGAGAAGCCCCTTGCAAAGCTCTCGTGAGGGGCTTCGGGGAACATCTGGGCTCGGTCTATTATGCAGTACTTACAATGTCATTGTGTTTGACAACGGCTCCTGAGCCCACGCCACGCTAAACTTCTAAATATACAATTAATGTCTATTAATTATAGTTTTCAAATCAGCAAAATGAGCCTTCATTAACTTAATCGCCTCTTCTATTTTATCAGGAAATTGTACTCTCGGTGTTCATAATCCCCGCATCTGAAACCCCCCTTTGACAGGCGGCATGTGATGCTTGGCTGACTGTTTAAGGGAAGGCCTGCCTGTCCTCCCCGCATCTAGGCACCCCCCCCACCCTACTCCACCCTCGGCCATGAGATGTGAAGGCACTGAGGGCCTCCGAAGTATTCCAAAGGGTTTGTGAGCAGGCATGTGGTCCGGGAGATGGTGTTGGAAGTGAGGCGGCAGCTGGCATCATGGTACCTGGTCAAGCTGGAGCCCAGCTCAGATGGAACTGAATCTGAACCAGTATGTGTTGGGGGGATGATGTGGACAGGAAACTGGCCACTGCCTCCTGCATCTCTTTGGACCCTAGGCAGCCCTCCTTCTCACTGTCAGCGGCCTTGGGGATAATCTCGCTGCTCACAACAGCCGGTGGCTTATGATGTAATTAACCCCATTGTAGACATGGGCAAACTGAGACTCACAGAGGGGAAACGGTTTCCTCAGGACTGCAGAGCAAATTGTCGGCCAAGCTGAGCCTTCAACTCAGCTCATCTAATGCCCAAGATAGGGCCTCACTCTGAGTTTGCATATATAATGGAGGTCACTGTTTTTCAGTGGACTTTCATCTTCTTCTCTCCCCTTGGCATGAAGAGTGCTCCCCTACCCCATGGCTTTTGGGCTTGGCCATGTGACTTGCTTTGGCCAGTGGGATGGGAGTGAATGCCATGAGCTCAACCATGTAACTTGCTTTAACCAGTGGGAGAGTAATTAATGCAACGAGCTTGGTCTGTGGCTTGCTTTGGCCAGTGGGATAGGAATAGATATGATGAACTTAGCCATGTGACTTAGTTTGGCCAATAAGATGGGAGTAGATAGGATGAGCTTGGCCATGTGACTTGCTTTGGCCAATGGGATGGAAGTTAATATGATGAGCTTGGGCCATGTGACTTGCTTTGACCAATGGGATGGGAGCAGATGTAATGGGCTTAGCCACGTGACTTCCTTTGGCCAATGGAACAGGAGTGGGTATGATGTCCACCATAGCCCCTACTTCTTGGGTGATCAGGAGATGTGCAGAGAAGAGGGGTGGAGAGAGAGAGAGAGCAGGTGAGAGAGTCTTTGGACCTAAGTGGGTCAAATGCCTTAGACAACTTACACAACTTCCCAGCTTTATCGTCCTCTGGAATAAAATGGACGTGATAGAAAGGCTGCCTCCTAAGGTTGCTGTGAGGATGAAATGGGCAGTGCTTTGCCTGGAAGGCTGGAGAGTGGCTTTGCCTGGTGGGATTCTGGCACCATGGCACCTCAGAGGGCCCAGAGCAAGGAAGTGGCTGTACCCCAAACCCAGCTCCATGGGTCGGCAAGCCCTGGACTGTTCAAACCCTATTACAGCCTTCTATAAACGCAGATCGTCTTTATAGTTCTCTCCCCTTGGCTCCAACTTTGTTTCCATTGCCTTATTTTAAGCCCATCGCTTCATCTCATTTATGCCTTAAAGAAATTTATGGCTAAGTGGGGACAGCAGACAGGCAGCTGTGATCTGAGGCCTCTGCAGGAGGCCCAGGAGGGGCATCTACCCAAGGCTTGGGGGTCAGGGAGGGCTTCCTGGAGGAGCGGGGTCTTGAAGAAGGAAGGGGGCAGATGTACTAAAGACCCACGGCCACCTGTCATTTCAGCTGCAGCTATTGAGGACAGTCTAGCAAGCACAGACTCACCTCATCCCAGCAGAACTGTACCTGGCCTTCCTGCCCATTCCCTGGGCCTTCTCCAGTCCTGCAGGAAGTGAAGGGGCATCAACACCCCCAGAGACACCCCCAAGACTCACGCTGGGGCCAGTGGACACATGCTCCACCCTTTCACCCTGCAGCCAGACACCCCAGGGTCACTCTGTCCTCATCGTAGAGGGCCACTGTCTCTAATGGTGACCTCAGCAAGGCACTCTCATGTCACTTTGTCACCTCCCATCTTGCCCTCCTGCCCCGTCACTCCTCTCTTGAGCATCGCCCTACCAAAAACCTACCCCCAAGTCTCTGTCTTAGGCCAGGCCTTGGGGAACCCAGGCTCAGGCCAGGAGCAGCTAGGTGAGAGGTGAGGACAAGCACTGCAGGGAGAAGGAACAGCATATTCTGGGCTGGAAGAGAAAGGAAAGTCCTCCATTGTTTAAGGGTTGTCAGGGAGCATAGGGCAGTGGGTCAGAGGGGAAAGGCAGAAAGTCATGGAGGGGACAGAAGACAGGGAGCTAGTGGCTCCCGAGGGCCTGGTCTGCTGGGCTGGGAGCTGAGCCCTTGTCCTGAGGGCAATGAGATGGGTTTGCAGTAGGAAGTGGCATGGTCAGATTGGCATTTTTGTTTTTGCTTTTTGTTTTGTTTTGAGACGGAGTTTTGCTCTTGTTGCCCAGGCTGGAATGCAATGGCATAATCTCAGCTCACTGCAACCTCCACTTCCCAGGTTCATGCGACTCTCCTGCCTCAGCCCCCCAAGTAGCTGGGATTACAGGCACCCGCCACCGTGCCCAGCTAATTTTTTGTATTTTTAGTAGGGACGGGGTTTCACCATGTTGGCCAAGCTCGTCTCAAACTCCTGACCTCAGGTGATCCACCCGTCTCGGCCTTTCAAAGTGCTGGGATTATAGGCGTGAGCCACTGCACCAGGCTTTTTTTTTTTTTTTTTTTTTTTTTTTAACAGAGTCTTGTCCTGTCTCCCAGGTTGGAGTGCAGTGGTGTGATCTCTGCTCACTGCAACCTCCACCTCCTGGTTCAAGCGATTCTCCTGCCTCAGCCTCCCGAGTAGCTGGGATTACAGGGATGTGCAACCACGCCTGGTGATTTGTTGTATTCTAGTAGAGACAGGATTTTGCCATGTTGCCCAGGCTGGTCTCCAATCCTGATCTCAAGTGATCCACCCACCTCGGCCTCACAAAGTGCTGAGATTACAGGCATAAGCCACTGCACCCGGCCCAGATGGGCATTTTTAAAAGTGCTTTTTGTCTGCAGTGCGGGGACTGATGGGAGACAGCATGGCCAGTGGAGGAACCGTCCCCAGGCTGGGGAGAGCCAACAGGACTCTCTGCTAGGGTATGGAGGGGATGGGTAGAGTGGAAAAGGTCTCAGTAACCGGAGTGATGAGGGAAAGTGGAGTCAAGAATGGCACCCAAGCTTCTGGTCTGGGTTACTTGTTGGATTGTCTTGCCATCTGCTGAGCTAGGAGCAGGTTTTGGGGTAAGATGATGAGTTTGTTTTGAGGCATGTAGTTGGGACTTGTTGGCAGCAACCTAGAGACAGTCATGGCAGTGGACGAGATCCCAAGAAGTAAGTCCACAGAGAAGGCCAGGCAGCCAGCACTGAGATCTGAGCAACGCCACTATTTTTTAAATTTTTTTATTTTGAAATAATTATAAATTCTCAGAAAGTTTCAAACAAAGCCCAGTCAGGTCCCATGTACCAATTTCACTGCCACCATCTTTAAAGGAGGATTAGACAAATCTGACTGCTAAAAGTGGCCCAGGGATTCTGGAGAAAATCCAACAGCTTTGCTATCAGGAAAGCAATTTCACTTACAATTCAGGTTTGACTGCAAGTGAAAGTGGTTGAAACAAGTGAGAAGTTGATTGCTTCCTCATATAATAGTCTAAATGTAGGTGTCCAAGCCTGGAATAGAGGTCCTGGTCCTCTAAGTTCTCAGGAACACAGGCTTATTTTAGCCACTCCACATCTCTAGGGTATTGTCCTCATGGTCCCAAATGGTGACTGGAATTCCAGCCATCACATCTGCTTTCCAGGCAGCAAAATGGAAAAAAGGACACAGAAGAACAGAGATGACAATAGGTATAAACAAGCTCTCTTTTTAAAGGAGATTCCCAGGAGCTGCTACATGACACTTACTGTTGACTAGAGTTTAGTCAAAAAATTTGTTTGCGAAGGAGTCTGAGAACTGTAGTCTTTATTCTTGGGCTCAAAATCAGAGGCTCTATTACAAGGAAGAAAGAGTGTATCCAGGGGAGCAACTAGCTTCCTGTGCACAGAATCCAAGGGCAGAGGGTGTTGTGAAAGGGGGGATGTGTCAGTATCACAAAAACAATCAAGAAGTCAAGAAAGGTAGCAATGAAATGCCCAGTGGATTTAGGGACAAGAAAGTCCAGTGGCAACTTGGTGAGGGTAATGGCAATTATCCATCTGACCCCAGAACCCTTGATTCTGAGTGCCTAATGTTTTCCACAGTCAGCTTTTGTCCAGTGGATGGGGCAGAAAGACAGAGGTGTTGGAGTTGAGGGTGTTGGACTGAGAGTGCAAATCCAGGCCACAGGTGACAGAACAGCAGCAGGAAGTGGAAATGAGGGAATGAAAGGGACTCTAGGAAGAGCCAAGAGGGACTGGCTGTGAGAAGGACAGGAATGAGGACAGAAGGAGATGGCAGAGTGTGTGGCTTCCATGGTGTGGCATTTCTGGGTTCACAGTGGGGCCCAGGAGTGAGTGGCTACAGAAGAGAGAAAAGGAGGCCTTCCCGGTAGTGGGGGCCATAACACTGAGAGATCGGGGTTCAGACACCTGCGGAAATCACCCAGAATGCTGGCAGGGTGTCAGGTAGAGGTGAACGCTGAGCCTCTGTGGAGTTTTCCCAGTTACCTCAACGCCACTCCCAACTCTGCTGCCAAAAGAGCCTGTTTAATGTTCTTGTGGTTGACACCTGCCCCAAACCCTGAATGGTTCCCCCATGGATTCTCAGGAAATGTTCAAACCCCTCACCTTTTCCTTTGAGGTCCTTCTATGATCACCTGGGATGGGTTATGATGCTTTCAACTCTAAGCAACAGGAACCCCAAGTAACAGACACTGCCTGTGCCTGGCTTATATCCTCTGTAGGAATCATTTGTGTTTGCTGGTCCAATTTCCAACTGCCAGTACCTGCGTTCTGCTGAAGCCTATGCCTATGCACAGAAATAGCCCTTGACCAATGACTGACAAGGATGGGTGGATAAATACCTCAGCTCCCTCCCTGTGGAGGTGGGATAACTCTGAGGTATGTTCCACGTGAGCTCCTGGAGTGGAACTTCCCTTCCTTTCCTGCCTCACTTCCCCACTCTCCTCCTTGTCTTTCCCAGGACCACCTCAAAATCAACAACTTGCTCCTGAGTCTTCACCTCAGGATCTCCTCCTGAGAAAAACCAAATAACTAAAGTGCAGATGCTGGGTGGCTGCCAGGTCATGTATAAGTGCTTGCTCAACATCATTCCCAAGGACCCAGGACTCTCTGTGTGTGCTCTGTGGTCCTCAGGCTGTAGCAAGATGGCCACCACCATGACATGTTACAAGTTCCTCAACAGACTTCCCTTCAGATCTCATTGCCCAGAATAAGGTTACACATGATCTTTCCTGAATCAGTCACTGGCAAAGGTGAGGGCTTTGCCATGTCTGGCTTAGACAAATCACCTATGGGCAGAAAGGATGATGGGGTCAACTACAGGGACCACACCACCATCCCATCACCTTTTCTAGTATGACTCTACCACAGTAGATATGTAATATAGTGAAAAGAAAGAGCTGGTTGATGCTCCTTGCCAACCAGCTGTGTGTTCTCACGATCTCACATTCATTCATTCATTCGACATGCACATATTGAATGTTGACTGTGTCCCTGCTAGTTACTGGGGCTGGGGATGTGGGATACAAGAAAAGCACAGAGGGCTGAATGTGGTGGGGTCTGGGTGGCAGAGGCATGACCCTGGGGATATCCTGACCCAGCTGTTTTGCTATCTGAAATGTCCCATCCCACTGTCTTCCCCTCAGGATCATACCTGCCCCCTAGAGCCCCTCTCCTCCAGGAGGCCTTTTTTGATTTCCCCAAACCAGGGGGTTCTATCCTGCCTTGGAGCCCCCTTGGGTGTTCCAGGGTGTTCTTCTGGGCTGACACTGCCTTGGCTGGCTCTGAAGTGTCCTTGCATGCCCATTACAAGTGACAGTGTTCTTCTTGTTTTCCCCATTAAGGCTCCTAGAGGGAGGGCACTGTGTCCCCAGGGCCTGAGCCACAGCCAGGCAGCTCAACCCTGCAGGGCTGACCCATAGCCTGGGTGGACCCGCCCGGCCCCAGTCCCTGCCTCCCAGCACCTGCCGCAAAGCCGCCTCCTCCCCTCCCCATGTCTCTCCCATCAATTTCTTATTTCATAAAAATCAATTTCTGTCCCGTTTTTGCCATGTACATAAAAGACTGTGGCATCAATTAGCCTTCGTTCTCTCTCTCCCCCTCTCTTTTTCTTCCTCGTCTTTTTTGGAAACCTCTTTGTAGGGAAAATCTCATATTTCAGCAATTTGCATTATCCACACACTCAGCTTTGAAGTTCTAAGTTATGGTAAGAAAAGGACCCACTTATCTGCCCATAAAAAATGTTCAAAGCTTATAAATTCCCTGAAACAGATGTACATTATCATTGGATTTGCCTTTCTTTTTGCTAGAGCATGCCTAATAGAGTTTCGGCCGCCCCCTGGCCCCCTTCCCCCACCCCCGTTAGCATCTTGTCTCCACAGAAGCCTGCTCCCCACTGGGCCAGACCGACTTCAAAGGTCCCAGGCTGTCTGTTAGAAGCAAAGCACAAAGTGGGAACATAGGGGCCTTTTAAATCCCCCACGTTTAAGTCAATATCATGCCTCCCTCCTTTCCCCTCTCCTGGCAGAGGGACATAAGTCAGCCCTTCCCTTTCTGCCTTCACGAGAGCCAATTCAGCAACTACCAGAGAGAGGAAATCGGGGCCTCTTTCTCTCCCAGTCTCTCTGTCTTTGCCCTTTCTTTCTTGCCAACTTTTCTTTTTGTTCTTCCCCTCACTTAAGAAGATGTTCAGCAGCACGGATGGTAGTGCTGATTCCACGTATAAGCAAGCAAGCGGATCCTTGAGCGCTTCCATGGTTAAGAATGTCATAAACAACGTGCATCCATTCGGTCACCATGGGATCCTACCAAGAGAGGCTCCTCTCCGGGCTACTGCTTCCAAGCCCTTCTCCGCATGGTGGTGGCTAGAGTGTCACATCCTCTCTCCCCCGACTGACCTTCTAGCTTCGTGATGTGTCTCTTGGGGTGATGAGCAGACTCTCCACCATACAGGCCCCCAGGTCCTGCCCATCCTGGGCCTCCCCGTTGTCAGCTGTACCCGGCCATACAGGCCTGCACCAGTTCATCAAGCATTCACCCTCCGTCCACCCTTGAGGCCTTTGTACCAGCTGCTCCCTCTAACTTTCCACCTGGCTAATTCTTCCTCACCCTTGAGGTCACCCCCTAAATGTGGCTTCCTGGAGAGTCCCTCTGCAGTCCCCCATCTCCATCATGTCCCCTCTGTTATTCCCTCCCATGTCTCCCCAGAAGTTAGCAGTGGATAAAAATGTCGTTTCTGGGTAGAAGCAGTCCCCCAATCCCCCACACTAGACTAAAGCTCCGCAAAGGTAGGTAGAGATGATGTCTGTTTTATCGAGTGCTGAGCATGGTTCCTGACACATAATACTTGATCACTAAATCTTTGAAAGTACGGATGAACAGAAAGCCTGGAGAAGAACGTGGCAAAGGCCAGCCAGGCCTGAGCAGGTCCTTTCTGGGCAGGAAGTGCCAAGTGTGGGTCTCCCTTTGCTCTGCCCACATCTTGCCCAGAAGCTCAGTTTTGGCAGCTCCTTGCCACTGGGGGGTGGTCACACCACAGAGACTGACCTGCACTCTAACTAAACTGCTTAGCAAGACAGAGTGAGATACTCGAATGCCAAATTTGTTCTCCCCAGTGAAGAAAGGAGGGAGGAGGGAAGGAAGGGAAGGCGGAAAGTTCACATGCACCACACTGGAAATATTCTGGCCAGGAATTTCTGGACCAAATCACAATCAGATGCTGCATTTTGAGGACAGGGTCAGAGGAAATGGAATCAGGTGATGTTGGCTAAGATGGCCAGGGCCCGTCTGGAGAGGATCTAGCCAGGGAACTTAAGCCACTCAGAGTCACCCTGGGCCCCTGTACCTAGATGTGCTGAGAGCCCACAGGCCGAGCCCAGTGACACCATCTGAATATCCCCAGGAGGTTCTGGGTTTCCAGTCTGTCTGCATGCTGTCACCCTTCTCTGGTGTCAGCATCAACATTCCAACAAGTCTCAGCATTGGGAACCCGCAAGAGGGGTGCCCCTTTTCCCATCTGTCTTTATGAATTCGATCAACAAAGACACATGGAGTGTCAACAGCAGGCCATGTGCTAGGTCCCACTGGGGGTGGGTGGGGAGGCCAGGAATGTGTTGTCCTTCAGTTGCTCAACAGACATTGAACAGGCGCCTGTCTTTGATGGGCCTTTGGGATTACAAGATAATCTGGTGAACAAGTGCTTTGGTGGAAACCAAATAATCAGAAGCATAGATAAGTACATACGGTGGATCCTCACCCTCCATGGATTCTGTATTTACGAAATCGCCTATTCACTAAAATTTGTCTATCACCCGAAATCAATACTCACAGTGCATTCACTTCATTCGTGATATGCGCAGACCAGTGAAAAGTTTGAGTGGCCCGACCACGTATTCTCAGCTGAGGTCGAACAAGATGATGCTCTGCTTTTGTGGTTCAGTTCTCGTCCTATATGCAAACATCCTTCTCACAGTCTGTTTAGCATCATGCTTTGTGCATGTTTGTGCTTTGTGTTGGTGATTTGGCTGCTTAAAATGCTCCCCGGGCATGGCACTGAAGTGCCATCTTGTGCTCTTAAGCACAGAAGGCTCTGATATGCCTTACAGAGAAAATATGTGTGCTAGATAAGCTTCATTCAGTCATGAGTTATAGAGCTGTTGGCTGAGTTCAATGTTAATGAATCAAGAATATATAGTAAATTAGGCATCTTTAAACAGAAGCACACATAAAACAAGGTTATGCACTGATTGGTAATGAAAATATTGTGACCAGAAGCTTGCAGGAACCTAACCCTGTATTTCCCCTGGGAACAATAGTTCAGTATGCGCTAACTCAGTGTCAGAGGCAACTTTATAAGATGTAACTACTGCAATGAGTGAGAATCAACTACAGTTACAAACAAGATCAATGTTATGAATGAAGGGGACCACAGGGCACCCTGAGAACTTGGGGCACCATCTTGCTGAAGCTGAGGTCTCGGCCACACCAGCAGCCCCAGTTCCCAGAGCTCCCCTTGCCTCACGTGTCCCTGGACTTGGCTGGAGTAATGGCAGACAAGGGAGTAGGACTGGTCTTTGTCAACCTGTATCAATGCCAACAGGCTCCTGGAAAGGGAGGGTCACGTGGCTAGCAGCTTCTCCTCAGGGACAGGTGTCAGGCTTGTGTTTAACCCTACCATGCATTAGCCATGAGTTAGGTAAGTTGCTTAACTGAACTGTAACTCTGTTTCCTCATTGGTTTCCTCTCAAGGCTCTTTTGGGGACATTAGTGAATGTGGGCTGGGTGCACAGTAGACACTCTGTAAGTGGCAGATATGGCAATGTGGACTCCTCAGTGATCCTGCAGCTTAGGAGTTGGGCAAGGACAGACCCAGATGCAGGGTAGCCAAGCACTGTTCCAGAGGCCACCTCTTTCCCCAAGGAAGGCACTGCTGGCATGGCTTTCAGGCTGCCCATGCCCACCACTGCCCCTACTGTTTGTAGGACTTACAGCTGCCACCCCCATAGTCTAGCTTCAAGCCAAGGGCAGTTTCATAATACAAATATGGTATTGAAGGCCAGAGACAGCAGGGCCTTGTCCAAGTTCACACCACAAGTCGGGTCTGGAAGGAATAGAGTGATCCCATCAACCTTGAGAGGGAAAAGTCATGTTCTCAAGTGTTTCTTGAGTGTGTATCAGAGTGGCATGCCACAGCAGCTGTCTCACAGGGGGGCTCTGCAGCCAGGGTGGGGGACAGGTACCCTTCATCCATCAGGACTGCAACTTCTTTCCCATGAGCCTTCTGGGGTCACATTCTCCTAACTGCAGCTACTGTTGCTGTTTTACTCATCAAGGGCCTATTACGTGCCAGGCTCTGTGCTGAACGCTTCACGCCCACTGGATCATTTACTCATAACAGCTCAGTGAGGTAGTTACCCCAATTAGCCCCATGTTAGAGAAAAACACCAAGGCACAGAGAGGGTGAGTCACTTGTCCCAGGTCACACATCTAGGAAGTAGTAGAACCAGGACTCAGCTCAGGTCCAAAGTCTCAACCATGGGCCGGTCTGCCCATCTTAGCCAAGCCCCCAAGCTGCATTCTGTGGTCCAGCTACTGGATCCTGCAACCTTCTTAAACTCTATCCATGAAGCCAAGTGCACAGGATCTAGGACACCAGGTCCAGAGAATTTGGGGCCACATCTTCCTGGACCTGCAGATGGGCAAGGACCAGACTCTAGCCTGAACAGTGAGATGCAGCCCAGAGAAGTGGGAATCCATAGACAGCCTGGCCTGAGACTCCTACTGAGACTGCCCATGTGGCCACCCGGGGAGTCCCTATCCCCTGCCCGATCAGCAGTCTTTCTGCTTCCCCCTCCAAGAGAGCTGGGGGCATTCATCCAGAAAGCCTGATATGTAACAAACTCCTTTCCCATTTCTTACTTTGCTTAAATCTCCAAAGTCCCTGGAGCTGAAGCCAAGCGGGCCTCTTTAGGTCCACTTTACAGAAAAGCAAACTGAGTCTCAAAGAGGGGAAGTCACTGAGCCAGGTACAATCCAGCCAGTCTTTTGAGTTGGGGCTTTCCACCTGTCTTGGCTGTTTAAGGAGTGCTGGGAGGGGTCTCACACAGCCTGAGATCCTTTGCCGGGGGTTCCAGCCCACCTTGCCCCATCTAAAGGAGGAGTGGGGCCACACTGTGAGGGTCTCCAGGACTGCCCCAAAGACTTCCCCATGAACTTCCTCCCATGCCTGAAGCTGCTCCCTTAGCCATCCTCCTGTCTAATGCTCTGCCCTGAACAGGTTTTTAAGTGGCATCACTGACCTCCAAAACTTAGGTGCTTGAGGCTGCTCAGGGATCATGAGCTGAATCACATCAAAACCAGGCCTCAAAATCAGGCTGAGAGGGGCTCCGGGCGCGGGAAAAAAGGCATGTGCACCATTGGAAGGGACGGACAGATTGCAGCCATGTGGGAACGGGAGCCTGGGGTAAATACACTTTCTGATTTTTATGAGAAAAGCCAAACATCCAGGTTTTTAGGTGAAACCCTCAGATTCTGGAAATGAATTAAAAATTTTTGAAATCCTTGACAGGTCAAACATGACACATCGATGGGCCAGGCTAGGTATGGTCCCGGTGAGCAAAGGATTGACTTCTGGAGGCTTAGAGTGGGCAGGGGACAGGAAGGCAGGGCGGAGTTCCAGACTGCACAGCTTCCTGGGGAGTGTGGCTCTGAGCAAGTTGGCCTCAGGCCCACTCCAACCCCTCTACCAGGCACCAAGAGACATAGTTCAGCGCCGACCATTGAACTGGCCATGACAGGCCTGCTGACACAAGCAGACCACCCCTACCAATGGCCTCTGTGGAGTTACTGGCCAGTGTTGGAGGTTGCAGACGCCCCCTCTCCAGACATCACAGATGTCAGCCTCCCCCAAGTCCTTTGCAGACAGCTGAGGCCATGACTGGAAAAAGGACCTGCAAGCAGTCTGTGCTCAGCTTTGGGAAGAACTGTCCATTTGGACTCCACACCCCCACCTGGAGTCTCAGGTATCCCGTCTCTAAAATGGGAAGAGGCATTCCAGCTCTACTACAATGTGTGGTTGACCAAACTTTCACTGATTTCCAAGGAAAGAAAACAAAACAAAACAAAAACAAAGACAACACAATGAGGTTTTTTTTTTTTTTCTTTTTAACTTCTTTTGGTTTTTCTTTAAACAGTAAGGGACTGCAGTTTTCTATTCTTTTTCTAATATCCTTATTTAGCAAAATCAAAAGTTGGCGATGCTGTGTTGCTTTCCCAGACTTTTATTTGAAATGTGACTGCTTTGTAAAACTCCAGAGTCAAGGACTCATAGGCAGGAGGATGTCATAAATTAACAGGAAAGGATGAGAAATCTCCATTCCACTCCCTCCTCCCTCCCTTGATCGCTCATTCTCTCTCTTCCATTCATTAACCACCCACTATGTGCCATGCCCTAAGGAAGCAGCTATCTAAGAAGTCCCTGCCTGCAGGGGCTTTGCAGACCAGAAGGAAGGCAACCCACAGAGCCAGGATCCTGATAACCACTGCTGACTGCCCCTCTGCCTAGGCACCAGCTAAGGTGGCTCCAAAAAATGAGGCCTTGTTGGGAAAGAAAAAAACTGCAACGGTCAGCTTGGATGAACCCACCCAGAATTTTGCGATCAGAAATATCTAGAAAAGAGTTATTTTAGAAGAACAGGGGGATGCCAGGGCTTGGCGATGAGGAATGATGTTTTCAGTGCTTAGGGCCCCTGAAGGTCTTGGTCTTCCTGCTCAGAAGCCCAGGGGGTCCTGTGTTGCCTTCTCCAGTGCTCGCCCTTGGTTCCTGGCAGTTCCTCCAACGCTGTTTTGTACTTTAGTCCTTCTAAGCCTCGAATGCTCCTCCCTACCTACCTCTTTCCCTGATGTAGAGGCTGGGGAAGAGCTCTCTGAAGGGTCTGACCAGATGTGACCCCAAAACAAACCCTACTAGGGGCAGGACAGGGCCCCCATAAACTTGGAACCAAGCCTGAGTTTGCAGTACAGCAAAATGAGACAGCTGGTAGTCGCAACAAGCCCTAGTCCCCAAAGCTGGCCTTGAACAAGGGCCCCCAAGCAAAGTGGGAAGATTGGGAAGAGAAATTTTCAAGAAAGCCACTCATATCTCCGATTTCAGACCCTAGTCCTGAGCCAGAGGAGGGAAAAGAGTGTGTGGTCCATGCACCAGGGGCCACTGTGGACCTACCCTAGTTGGAGGACCTTAGGAGTCTCACTAAATGTGGCTGTCTTGCGCCATCTGTAATTTTAGGATGAGGGAGGAGAGGTGGGTTATCCAGAGGCCAGACGACAGGGCAACTAGAGAAAGAACTCAGCCCAAACACAGAGGGCTCTTACTAAATCCACCAGCCTCATCCTCTGCTGCAGCATGGCTGCTTGCTCTAACATCCATGAAGTTTTTGGAGGTCCCTGGTGGGGCAGGGGGCAGGTGGAGCTGTCTCTGTCTCCCCTACCACATTAATGCACATCCTCCTCAAGGCAGGGCCACTGGGATTCCACCCCACGTGCACCAAGGCACAGGCAACAGGACTCTCAGACTGTGTTCTATGGGCCCAACCACACCACCATTTCCTGGAGGTGTGGAGCTTGTGAAAAACACTGATCCCTGCACTTCACCCCTGACCCACCTCAACTCATCTCTGGGAGTGGGCCTGGTATCTGCATTTCACATGCTCCCTGGGGGATTCTTATGGCCCCTGAAGTTAGGTATTTCCCTCAAATCGGGCCCTCTGAGGTCATTTGGGGGAAAATGCAAGGCTCTAGGGGCTTAGCTGGGCTGCCTAAGAAGTCACCTGGGGGCCTGAAACATCTTGATGTCTGGGCCACACCCTAGACCCACCACTCAGCATCATCAGAGGTGGGACCCCTGCACCAGTATTTTGTGAAATCTCCCCAGGTGATCCCAAGCATTCAGGGGATGAGAATTACTGGTGTGAGCATCCCCTCTGCCTCCCCGACCCACCGCCAACAGGCCGGTCAATGCCAAAGTCATGTCTAAAGGGCCTCATGTCTAGATAGGGATCTGTGCCAGGCTCATGGGCTAAATGTACCAGGATTCTTCTACGTCGTGGGAGACAGTGGAGGGAAGAGGAATCCCATTGGCTGGTCAGCTGGAGACAGGGAGTCTCCAACAGGCTCTACCATTTCCTCCCCAGGGTCCCCGTCTGCTACTGGCAAATGGGTCTCGCCTATTCCCCCTTCTCATGCTGGAGGCAGATGCTAGGTATAGAAAGCCCTTTGTAGGGAAACACATAAATCAGGAAAATCATTTGGGGGTGTGAGCCCCTGAGCAGAGGGATGGGGTACAAACGACTGCTGGTTTGGGAGATGATGAGACCGAACATCAGATCAGAGGCCCACACAAAGGTCCTGACTGTGGCAAGTGATCAAACTTTTCATGACTGAGGAAGAGTGTCCTGAGCACAGGCTGTAGAAGTTAATAAAGTGTGTGGCTGAAACATCTGTCTTTGCTCTGCAAAATGAGGCCCTGCACACATCTGGAGAAGGGGTGTGTGTTGGGGGCTGGGTGCAGCTGGTCGGGGAGGCCGAGGCAGGGGCCAGGAGGGTGGGTGCTGGGGTGTGGCTGGACAACGGGCAGGCTGCCTTGGGGTCTTTCGGGTGTGCAGCGACCAGGTGTCTGCTGTGTGGCAGGTAGCACCATCTTTAACGAGGAGGTGAGGGTGGTGGGTGGAGGACGTTCACAGCCTGCTGGTACTGAGCACCTCTCAGGGGTCCCCTTTCATTCCTGAGAGCACTGACAGGCCTCACAGAAGCCAGGTTATTAGTGCAGGCATCTGACAGACACACCAAGGTGCAGGCAGCCTTCCCCTCCTCCTGCCACACTTCAGAGGCTGCCTTCCCTCTAGCCCAGTAATAATTTGAGGTCTAAACACTGAGAAAACAGGGCTGGAGGAGGGAAAGAAATTGCTCCTAGCTGTTTCCTTTGCCAAAAAGTGTAATTAGCATGGTTGGATGTGAAGTGCAAGAGTCCCCTAGGCTCCTGACCCCCGGGCACTCCCAGGAGATGACAGCAGGCCCCAGTAGCTGGGATCCTCAACTGGCTGTCTGCCTTAAACACACCCAGTCCTCGGTACCCAGTGACAGATCAGCAGAAATCGGCATCCTCTCACCAGGAGTCTCCCCAGGGGAACCCCCATGCTCAGAGCTCAGGGGATGGGGCGGTGGCAACTGCTCCTCTGGAATAGCCTTCAGAAGATTTGCAAACAAGACCAAACCTCTCACCCATACCAGCCTGCAGGAAAACGTGCTCAAAACCTCACCAGCAATCATGGTTTCCCCTTCTAATTTTCCCTCCTTCTTTCCTTCCAACCTTCCTTCCTCTCTCTTTCTTCTTCCTTTGATTCCTCATTATTCAGTATAATCTCTTTATTTATTTGAGATGGAGTCTCACTCTGTCGCCCAGGCTGGAGTAGAAGGGTGCTATCTTAGCTCACTCCAATCTCTGCCTCCCAGGTTCAAGCGATTCTCGTGCCTCGCCCTCCTGAGTAGCCGAGATTACAGGCACGCACCCACCATGCCCAGCTAATTTTTTGTATTTTTAGTAGAAACGGGGTTTCACCATGTTGCCCAGGTTGGTCTTGAACTCCTGACCTCAGGTGATCCACCCACCTCAGTCTCCCAAAGTGTTGGGATTACAGGCATGAGCCACCATGCCCGGCCAGTATAACCTCTTTTAGAGGTCATGTACAATCGCATCAAAATTGAAATCACACTTTCTCTTGAACTCTATAGTTCCACGTGGAAACTTTCTGTCGCCTGTGCTCCTGCCCGTGTGCAAGGACTCTCAGCACAGTGTTCGCCAAAGCCTGGGATGAGAGATGACCCTTATGACCACCAGGAGGGGATGGGGCAAGCTGGTGACAGCACCTCTAGTCACAGAAGGCTGAGCAGCTGTTAGAGAGAAGGGGGCAGAGTTCTATGACCTACGGAGGGAGATCTCCAAATATATTCAGTTACTGAAAAAAATAGCATAAGTATGAACACTATGCTCCTTGTGTAAAAATAAAAGGGTGGGGTGGGAAAAGGATTAAGCGGTAACTGCAGGGTTCCCCCCCTTAAAAATAGATCCGAAACAAATATTGCAAAATGTCAGCATTTGTAAATTCTGGGCGGTAAGTTGACGGTTAATGTTACTCAATTTTCTGTTTCAAACTTTGTGTTTGAAATACTCTAACAATTAACAAAATGCATACGGGGAGATACAGAAATGCATTTATTCTGGTAAAGAACAGCTAACACTTTCATAGTGCTCACAAGGGACAGGCACTCTCATGATCCCCGCCTTTATAAAGGAGAAACTGAGGCACAGTATTTCAGTTGAAGCACAGAGCTACAAAGAGGGAGTCAGGATTCGAACCTAGCAAGCTGGCGCCAAAGTCTGTGCTCACAACCCCTACATTACACTGAGGGGCCCTAGGCCACACCCAGAAAGTTGGCATCAGGGATGCTGGCAGGCCTGGGATGGAGGGAAGTTTACTTTTTACTGTACACCTTATATATGTACTATTTGAATCTTTTACATGTGCACATTACTATTTTTTTAAATAATGTTTTTAAAGTTGGGCAAGTCCCAGTTACCAAGAAGTAACAGAATCCTGACAGGTGTGGAGCTTAGGGAGGCAGAGGAACTGCTCTAAAACCAGTAGTCTCAACTCCCGGCTGGCCTCCAGGGTTGCAGCAATTCGTGGCCTGGGGTGCCATTACTTCCTGTCCGATCTGCACCCCTCCCCTCCTGTCTTCCGGTACAGACCCCACCCCCTTGGGGCAGGTTGGCCATGTGACCCCATCTGGGATGTCATGATTGGTCCAGATATGGGTACCAGATCGAAGCCCAGCCAATCAGAATCCTGTCTTGAGCTTTACACTAACGGAAGGTCCTTTTCCTTAGGGTTAGGAGACCCAGAAGGCTAGCAGCCAGGGCTCCCTGACAAAAGCATGTAGTTGAGTACAAGTATCAATCCGAGGGACAAGAAGGAGGGACAAGAACCCGTCTCAGCTGCATTCACATCCTGGACCCTGTCATCTCAAAGCCAGTACCCTCCCTGCCTTCCAACTTGGTTTCATTCACTTTGGATTGAGTTGAGTTCTCACTGAACAGAAACCCACAACCCAAAACAAGGGCAGCGCCCATGGCCGTGATTAAGCTCTGCACCAGTGGCGAAGGGATCAAGTGGGAGACCAGAATTCCAGCTCTGCCCTCTGTGCGGCCTCAAGGGAGTTATGAACTTCTGAGCCTTAGACATGCTTCCTGAGCTGCCACCAAGCTGCCTCATGGGGCTGTCCTAAGGATTAATGTATTAATCCAATCCCAGGCACATCAGTCATTAATAAAATTAAGAATACGGTTACAACTAAGCCCACTACCTTTGGAAGTAACTCCTTACTAACTACATTAAACCCAAACTGGAGGCTCTGGAAAAGAGGATGCCAGCTGGGAGACAAAACGGCAGAAAGGAAAGTAGCTGGAGTCGCTTCTCCCTCTTGTGTCCCTCTAGATTCACTCTCCACTCTCCTCTCTGACCTGGGAACATGCCCGTGTGACCCACATCAACAAGCTCCCTTGGCCCGGTGGCTTCCAGGGCCTCAGCCAATGGATTGAGGGGGGTGGGGGCAGGAAAGCAGGTCAGGATATTAATTTCCCTGGAGGGTCCCCATGACTGGCTGCATCCTTTAAGCAAAGGTCACAGCTCCTTCAGGTGCCCCTCTCACTCCTCCAGCAATCCTCTGTCTGCTAAAGATAACTCCTTCCCCACTCAGGCCCAGGGGTGGAAATAGCGCCCCACACTGCTATTCCCAGGGTTCTGCACTCTCATGGGAGGTTTAGCCCACACTGTGTAAATACTGCCTTTATTAAGCTCTGCTCAAATTACCCAATTTGAGTGTGTAATCTGCTTTTCTCTGAGACCCTGGCTAGCTGACTGGTTCTTTTTCAGGTTTCTCCAGGCTCTGGCCAGACAAAATCCTTCTCTGCAGAGGATGCTGCTCCAGGGTCCCAACTCTGGCCACAGTCCCCTTTTCCCTCCAAGCTTCTGTACCCCAGCAGTTCTCTCCAAAATCCATCAGACCCCAAAACCCGAGAATGGACCTCTGATGAAAGCATCTGAGAGCTGTCCAGCCCCAAAAGGAGACAAGCAGAGTCACATCTGGGTTCCAGAAGCGTCCAGAGAAGCAAACCACTGATTTATACACACCAGAAAAGATACCTGAGAGTGTATATTTATAGAAAGATACATAGAAATGGACAGATGGCGTCTATCTATAGATACAGAAAGTTCTGTTAGAGAACCGTGTAGGTACATATATATCTGCCACATCCTCCACCACAACCAACAGCACACAATTGCCTGGATCTTGGAAAACCACGCTTGTTTAAGTGGTTTGTTCCCTCCCTAGCAGTTTCCAAAATGAGAAGGATGGTCTCAGGGATAGTCCTTAAATACCTGTGTGTATCACTGTAAAGTAGAGAGGAGAAGAAGGAGAAGGAAGAGAAGTGGATTTTCATGTTGTGCATGGCAGAAGAGATGGGACTGCTTTGGGGAAAAGGGCTTGATCCCACTGGAAAAGCATGAAAGACAACTCCAGAAAAGACAGCTAAGGTTTCTAGGTTGGGACATAAAAACACAACAGCAAGACGTTCGCACTCTGCAGTCCACTGAAATCCCTTGTAGCACATTACAATCAGTTAAGGGCAAAATAAAATCAGAATAATACTAAGAGGTAGCAGCTGTTTATCTTCTCGGAGATTTCAAGGGTCTCTGGAAGCTGGGCCAGGTAAGGATGCTCTCCTGGAAGAGGCTGGGGTGGGGCAGAGTTGGGGCTGAGGGCTCCCTGGCTCTGGGAAGGGTGTGGGCTGATCCACGCAGATGCTGCAGATCCCAAGCCCTGAGGGAGCCTCTGCCCATTACAGGCCACGCCGAACCAGAGTAATTTCCTGGGCTAGTTATGCAGTCCCCACAACATATAAATAAAAGTTTAGTTCTGTGTTTCCATAGATATTCTACATGAAGGCTAGCTAAATATTAGTGGAGTAACAATAATTATTAATAACAATAATCGTCATAATAACAATAATTAATAGAATAATAATGCCTTGGGGTGTCGGGGGTGGGGTCCTTCATATGGCAGGGTGGGTCCCTGGGGAGGGGCTCTATGTCTGGTAGAAGTGGTGGTAATGGTGGTGATGTTCATGGTGGTGGTGGTGCTCATGTCTCTGGACCGGCTGCCCGGCCTGGCTCTCGTACACCACCACGGCGGGCAGCTCCCGCAGGTGCTCCCGCCCCAGGACGGGGCCGCCTGAGGCCAGTGGTGCCTGCAGGCCCCGGCAGCCCTGCTGGCTCTCCTTGGCTCGGTGCTTGTGCTTCTTGTGCCCGAGGGGGGCTAGGGAGGGGAGGAGGGCCGGGCTGGCAGCCAGGTGGGCGGAGGGGGACACCGCAGGGATGGTGGGTCCCAGAGGTGGCTTGTTTCTTGCCCCTCTGGCCATGTGGCCCACACCCACACTCTTGCCCTGGGCCTTGGGGGACCTCACAAAGTGCTTGCTCCCATCCTGGGTGCCCCGGAGCCGTTGCTGGAGCTCCGAGACCTTGGCGATTGGGGTGTCAAGGAAGTGGAAGGAGCCCGGGTCCACGCCTTGGGGCTTTCGGTGTGGGACGTGGATGGCTTCCGGCTCATGGGAGCGTGATCGAGTGGGATTGGAGGTGCGGGGGGGCAGTTCTGACTTCTGGGCCACGGAAAGGGAGCCTAGGAACCAATTCAACAGACATTTAATGAGCACCTACTGTGTGCTGGGGCTTGCGCTGTACCCCAGACATCACCCCCACCCCCAGTTCTCCAAAACTAGAGCTACCCCCCAACGCCCCGACTGCCCCTCACTGCCTTGCAGGAAAACTCTCTGAAATGGAACTTTCCCATCTGCTAAGTGGGAAGAACTGGTTCTTTGGTAGGTCTTCAGAAATACCCTCCGAGAGGGAGCCGAGAAAGACAGATGGCAGCAGAGGCCCCGAAAACTGTCTAAGGTCACTGGGGCAAGAAAGAACTCTAAGTATATTGCTAAAAACATACAGAAGTAACTCATAGAGGAATTAAACATATGAAGATAAAGGGGAGAAGGGAGTTGTGGGAGTGAAATTGAGCAAGAGGTCAACATATGTCAAGGCTGATAAAGACACAGCAGCGCTGTACTTAGTGAAACCGAGGTTCTTGCTGGAAGAAACAGCCAGGAGAGGTCAAAGTGGTTGCCCCGGGAACAGGGCTTGGGTGGGCTGGGATGGGGCACAGAACTGTTGTTTGTCATTGGGTGCTAAGCCTTTAGATACTATTTGATTTTGTTCAATTTCGTGCATGTATTACTTTAATTTTGAAACCATTTTTAACGTCACTTTCTCCAAGAAGTCTTTGACCTGTCCCGTAATAGCTGTCTTACCGAAGCCTGGGGTAGCAGTGAACACCACCCGCATGGCCCGCCTGGCCCGTCCAGCCACGCCCTGCCCTCATCGCCCATTGCAGGGTGCTCGAGTCCCTTACCAGGCCCAAACTGGGACGTGTAGTTTTCTATCCCGGCGAGATCTAAGTAGTGGTTTCTCCTCTCGATGTTCTCATCTACGCAATGGTGGTAGCAGCCAGACTGCTCCAGGCGGCTGTCACCCTGGAACCTACGGCAGGGGAGGCAAGTGAGTGGGGTAACACCAACCACCAGGTGGGGGCAAGCGCATAGGCTACTGGGAAGCCCCCAGAACGAACTCTGGACCCTTCATTCATTTCCTTCTTGGCCTTCAGAGAGGGTGGGGAGGAACAGTCCTCTATACAAACTGTGCCTCCATTTCCCTCCTTGCCGATGGAGAGACAGACCATAGACCACAGCCCACGGCCTGACCTCCCCGCAGCTTCTGGGAGGAGTGGATGGGGTTTTGCTCTGAACAGGTTCAAAAGAATGCCCCAGCGCCAGGCTTCAAGCCATATGTGCCTGCTGCAGGTAGGCGGCCCAACCCCTGGCCTGGTTCCCCAGGGGGTGCGGGCAGCAGAAGTCCCTTAAACTGTTGGAGTTGGGCCTGGCAGACTCCATGACCTGCCCTATGGCCCAGGATGGGCCTCACCAGTGAGTGTGTGCACACACGTGTGACTTACACAGTGTGTATGGGGGGGTGGGGAGAGATGCTGCCAGAGGCTTTCTTTTTCCCCTGCAGGGCTCGGGGCTCCCTAGCCCTCTCCTCCAAAAACCTCTTCGATCTGCTCCCATGCTGGCTTCCTTCCCACACAACACAGTACCACCTTCCCCCAGGATCTCCAGCCAGCCTGGGTCCCTCTGATTCTCGGCCCTATCCCCACACCTGGCTGTGACCCTGCTTGAACTGTTTTTTCTTTCCCCTAAGCGAGTACTAATCCAGCTCCGGTCATTCCCTTACCATTTGCACACTAGAGGTTAACACAGCCTTATGCCTGCCGTGTTACTGTTGTTTACTCAATCCCTTTCTTTAAACAATCTCTCTTTCCTTTCCTCCCTTCCTGCCTTGCAGCTGAAGAAGTAACAGGTGAAAGGTAACTACAGCCTCATAATTCCTTATCCACCATTCTGAAATCCAAAAAGCCTGAAAACTAAGAGTTTTCATAACCCACGTGGCAGCCAGGCCCACCCTAAAGGGATGGGAAGGTGTTTACGGTCTTTATCTCACTTAGTGTGAATATCCAATCATCTCCCAGGAGAAACAGCAACGTGTCAGAGCCTGATGCACTGCTGAGAGCACCTTTCCAAAGCCCAAAAAATGCTGGCCTCCAGTCCTGTCTGCCCAAGATGTGTTCCATAAAAGGAATTGGACTACATGTAGTTATTTGTTAAGATTTTCATTTGATTTATGAGTCTGTGCATCAAAAGTGTTGGCTCCCTGAAAAGAACACAGACCAGAGCAAAACTTCCTGTTCTGAATCCTTCAGATGCAGGTACACAGCTGGTGCTCAACATATGCTCATGTGCACCATGCCCACATACCTGAGCGGGGCTCGCTGCTTCTTCTCCCAGCTCCGCAGCTCCTCAGTGGGTTTGGTCTCTGCTCGGGGCCTTGTGCTTTGCAGGTCTGAGTCCGGCCCGAGAAGCACAGGAGACACCAGGTGAGCCGCCTGCTCCCACCCTCCCCAGGGCTGCCTGGCATGCAGCTGCTTTGCAAGGCCACTGTGGGAGGGTTCCCTGAGCTGGGGCTAAATAAAGGGGTCTCAAGGCTACCTGCCCTGGACACATCCCCATCTAGCCTCACCTCCTCCCCCAGACTCCCCCTCCAGCCTCACCTCCTTCCAGCTGGCCTCAAGGCTTGCAGACGCCATGCTGCCCGTAACACCAGCCTTTACTCTAGTCTGCATGGCTCTGCCTATATGAGGCCTCTCACCCGGAACCCCTTCCCTCCCCTTCCCACCCTTCCTCCTACCCCTTCAAGGACCCATTTGAACCCCACCTGTCCATAAAGCAGCTGCCCCAGAAAGCCCACAGGTTCCCTTCCAGCCCTCCCAGGAAGGCTCTGGTCCTTCCTGAGAGATGGGAGGACACTGTTTCCCAGGCTCAGCCCTGCAGCCCTCACCAGCCTGATTGACAAGGACGCTCCTCTTGCTCTGGCTGCCATCGGGGGCCACGGTGAGCTTTACCCGCAGCATCTTGCTGGATGTCGGGGAGTGGTTGACAGAGGAGTCCACCACCTCATAGATGGTGTGCAGCAAGCTGGTGATGTCCTGAATGGGAGAGAAGCGGAGACCCATGCGGGGTTTCAGTCACAGGGTCTTGAAAATAGAAACCAGAGGGCCTGGTGGACGCTGCTGGCCTGAACCCCTCTGGCTGCCCCAAAGCAGACCTAAGGCAGAAATCTGGATGTCTGAGGTTCATTTGGGAGGAGATCCTAGGAAGCAGAAGTGAGGGAGCAGGGAGAGAGAAGAGGAAAATCCCATAAGAGAAAAGGAAAAGGGCAGGTTACAGCCAGGGGCAACTGGGGCTCAGTCGCACCGGGGCCCTGGAGGGAGAGTGTGGAGCCCACCTTGGAACAGCCTCATCCAGATAGAGGGAGAGTTTAGAAATGGACTCTCATTCCTCACTGCCCGAGAGCTCCCCAAGGATGCTACATTCCCTGTACTTTGGATTTTTGTTTGTTTGTTTGAGATGGGGGTCTCACTCTATCACCCAGGCTGGAGTGCAGGGGTGTGATCATGGCTCACTGCAGCCTCAAACTCCCAGTCTCAAGCGATCCTCCAGCCTCAGCCTCCCTAAGTGCTGGGATTACAGATGTGAGTCACGAGCCACTGTGCCTCACCCTCCCTTGTGCTTTTGGGCTTCCCTGCAGGGGCCAAGCCAGCTCCTTGTAGTTGAGAAAGCTCTTACAGTGGGCACCATCCACCATGGCAGCAGGTGAACTTTGAGGTGGGCCCAGGGAAAATGGAGTCGGGGCATCAACAGCATCTGCTTCGGGGTCGAAACGGAAAATGGAAAGGGAGATGTGTCCCTGCTATGGGCTGAATTGTGGCTCCCCACTCACTTGCAAATCCATAGGTTGAAGCCCTAACCCCCCAATGTGATTGTATTTGGAGTAAGGAGATAACTAAGGTTAAATGAGGTCATGAAGGCGGGACCATGATAGGATCAGGGCCCTTAAAAGAAGAGGAGAGCTAGGGATATGGCTCGCACCTGGAATCCCAGCACTTTGGGAGGCCAAAGTGGGAGGATCACTTCAGCCCAGAAGTTCAAGACCAGCCTGGGCAACACAACATTCTCTACAAAAAAAAAAAAAAAAAAAAAAAAAAGCCATGTGTGGTGGTACACACCTGTAGTCCCAGCTACTTGGGAGGCTAAGGTGGGAGGATCACTTGAGCCTAGGAGTTCGAGGCTGCAGTGAGCCGTGAGCACGCCACTGCACTCCAGCCTGGGCAACAGTGCAAGATCCCATCTCTTGTTAAAAAAAAAAAAGGAAGAGACACCAGAAGAGGTCTCGCCAGCACGTGAGGGCACAGTGAGAAGGTGGCCGTCTGCAAGCCAGGAAGCGAGCCCTCACCAGGAACTGAAGCAGGTGTCCCCTTGGTCTTGGACTTCCAGCCTTCAGAACTGTGAGGAATAAATTTCTGCTAAACCACCCAGTCTGTGGTATTTTATTACGGCAGCTTGAGCTGGCTGAGACTGTCCCTAAAAGATAAACTAATTTGTGAGAACTTGACCAAATCTCATCTCCTCTCTGAGCCTCAGGTACCCCTCAACCAGAACAGGAGTGTCCATACAATGTCTTCCGGGTGTCTCAAAACCCTTCTGACTGGGGATGGAGGGCACCAATTCTCCTCACTAGGCCCTTTCTATCTGGGTATCTGCTGCGGTCACTTGTCTGGTGTTGGAGTGCAGGGCAATGTCCTGCTTTAAATGGCATTGGAAACCTCTGGAGAAGACATTTTTTCTCTATGAAGCAGACCCATCCATGGTCAGTTACCTGCCCAGCAATCCTTCACCTCCTGCCTGTAAGTCCTGCAGGCTGAAGCAGCTGAGGCAACCCCAGCGCAGCCCCAGCCAGGCAGGCATGTGGGTGGGTGGCCCAGAGTAGTGGGGGCCGACAAAGACACTGACCCTGTCCTGGGAGGCGCGGCCGCTCAGCTCAGTTGACTTGTCCTTTGACAATGCAGGTGGGAGGGGGTCACACAGAAAAGCCAGAAATCCAGGATCTTCTGTTAAATCTTCAGAATCGCTGATCTTGGCAACTGATTTTTAACAAAACCCTTTGGGGAATCAGACCAGAACATCTGGGGGCCAGATTGAAATTGTGGGGGCCACAAGTTTGAGACCCAGGCTCCAGGCACTCTCTAGCTGCCTTGCTCAGCGATCCCACTTCTTCCGACGAGGCCTGCAGAGGACTCTCCTTGTCCCTCCTTTCCTTCCCTCTGGCTTCTCCATAAGGCCCTCTTTGCTCACTCTCTCTATCTTGGGCAGCCCCTGAAGGGCAGCTCATTATACAGATGAGGCAGCTGATGGCCACTCACTTCATCCCCCAAACTTCTGATACCTTAGAGGACCTGGAGCCCTGGTGTGTGATCAGGGTGGGGGTGGTCCCAGCAGACCGAGGGTCTCAGAGCCTATGTGCTTTGGCAATTCTAGCTTGAAAATCAACCTCACTGACTACACAGGGCAGACACGCAGGAATCGGTGTGCTCAGTATTTCCTGCATGAACGAACGCCTGAAGGAGGAGCAGGTCTTCTTTCTGATTGGAAAGCTGGCCCACACCCCAGCTCTGGGCTGCAGATGCCGTGAGGTGGGAGCCCATCTGCCCTGGCACTCAGAAGGCGTGGAAGGGAACTGTATTTACAGCCAAATTTGAGGGGTGGCGTCAGGGCTAAAAATAGACCAGGGAAACACCAGACCGGTCCTCCCTCCACTCAAAACCACTCCCTGGCTCCTTGGTGGGAGGAAGACATGACCCAGTGAACACTTTCTCCAGGGCCAGGCTGGGCCACCTTCCTTGGACACCCTCTCTCCCTTCCTCTAATTACCAAAGCAGTGAAGGACAACGCAGGTTGAAGCTGTCAGCAATCATCTTGCTACTGCCAAGGGGAGAGTCTGCCTCACAAGAAAGGAATTAGAGCTGAGGAATAGAGGAAATAGACTGAGGAAACAAAGCAGTGATGAACACCTTGTCCTGAAGCCACTGAGCCTGTGGGTCAAGCCATCCCCGAAGTCAGACCCCAGACCAAATTTCAGTTACATGAGCCAATCTATTTCTTTTTTTTTTTTTTTGAATACAGCAGTTGGAGCACGTATTCTGTCACTTACATGTTAAAGAGTCCCGGGTGCTTAAAAGTCACAACTTCTTCCTCCAACCTGTTGAAACAGCCCCTAAACCACAGCCTGAGGAGGAGGTGACCTTGTTAACCCAGAACTCACATATGGCAGCATAAAGGTGAACTTCTCCTGCACTATCCACAGAGAAGAAAACACTCGCCCTGACCCAGGATGAGGAGACCAGACAGCAAAGCTTCAATGTCTCTCTGGGAACACGAGGTCCCCACATGCTGGACAAGAAGCAGGTGGAGCCCAGACGTGCTAACCTGCGACCGCCGCGCAGGTGCATGTAACCTCAGATCTGTAACAGGTCTCGTGCCTGAAGATGGGGTCCTCTCGCGGAGGGACAGGTCGTCAGAGAGGGACAGGGGAGGAAAAGGAATGAGAAAGCAGAAGGAAGGATGCCAACCCTCCAGCGGTGTCCTCAGGACCTGAAATCAAATCCAGGTTGCCTGCCAGGGCCTCCAAGGTCCCAGAAGTCTGGCCCTGCTGGATCCCCAGCCACATCTGTGTCTCTTCTGCTGATCAGCCACCACAGCCACCTCCTTCAGTTCCTGAAACACCCTGAGCCCCTGGCCTCTGCCTGCCCAGGACTCCCCCAAGGTTGTGCATGCTACATGGCTCAGCTCCCTTGCCGCCTCCTCCAGGAGGCCTCCCCTGGACATTCCAGCCAGTCTCTGTCACAGCACCTGCTTATTTCCTTCACTGAACACATCACCGCTCACAGTTATCCTACAATTGTTTGGATCTGCCTCTTGTCAGAAGGTCAAAGCTCCAGGGCAAGGAACGTGTTTGTTTTGTTCCCTGCTGTGTCCTTGTGCCTAGTACCTAGCGCCCAATAGATGCACACAGTTGGTGCTCAATATGCAAAGACACAGGCAGGAAGGAGAGAGCTGCGGGAGGAGGGCCCTGAGCGAGTGAGACTGGCCTGCAGAGGGATAAGGAAGAAGAGGTTTGGGATGAGGCTGTGACTGCAGAGCCGCTGGCAGGGCCCTTAGCACTGGAGGTGCTCATTCCTGTACCCTAAAAACAAGGTGCAGTGTGGCCTCTTTGTGCCCCCATCCCCAAGCTCCTGGGCAGCATGGCTGAGCGAGGGAGGTGGCCTGTGGTGGTGCCAGCCCCACCCCTAGAGCTCTGGGACTGTGGAGACAGGGAAGCAGGACAGGACTTGGTTGGGGCCTTGGGGCCTTCTCCAGAGAGGCCCTGGGGCTCTGCACCTGCCACCCCTCTTCTTTCCCAGGAGGGACAGTGCCTGGGCTGAGAGCAGGGGAGCTGCCTTCCCTCCCTGTCCTCTCTTCCCACTTGCCAGCAGCTCTGGGACGCCCTTCTAGATCTCGCAGGAGCTCCCAGCAACTCCCTGGCTGTTATAGCCTTCGCTGAGGGGCAGGACCGATGCAGGGGTGAGAAGTGGCAGTGGCGGGGTGCTGTGCTCAGGCCCTGTGCCTGCAGGCATGATACATGGCAAGAGGCCAGGCAGGTGCACTCACCTCTCGGGTGACCTTGCCGTTGTTGTCAAAGTCATACAGGGTGAAGGTCCACTCCTGCCGGCTGTCCTCCTCCACGGACACGTCGCACTGGAGCTCCTGGATGCAGAGAGATGGGCGGAGCTGGTCCCCTATCTGTGGCAACACTGATTGGGTGGTGGAAGCCTGGGCCTAGAGGCCAGGCCAAGGGGCAGCCACCTGTCCTCTGCCCTCCCCAGACCTTGAGTGGACAGGGAGCACATTGGCCAAGACAGAACTGGCTCAGGAGGGCAGCCAGAGCCTGGGCAGGGGAGGTTTGGCCTGGGGAGGGATGCCTGCAGGGGTACCTGGTGGTCTGTGGGTCTTCAAAGACAAAGGAAACACAGGGGGGTCTGAGAAGAGGCACTGGGGCCTCAGAAAAGCTGAACTTGGACCAAGGGCAAGAAGCAACTAGAAGGCAAAGGAGCGGCAATTTGGGAGCCCCAGCAGGATGCCGGGGTAGGAGAGCATGAGCATGAGGGGCTCGGGTGTCGGTCAGCCCCAGGCCCCAGCCCCTGCAGGGCCCTCCACAGCTGTGTGACCCTGGGCATGTCACTGCCCTCTGCTGTGCCTCAGTTTCTCTTTGTATGCATTATGGAAAATGACAGCCTCTCTCCCACGAGGTTGCTGGGAAGATTAAATGCCCCACCCACATGCCCTCAGCCCAGCTGTTTCCCTGCAGCTGTGGTGGGGACAGTTCCCGACCTCCTGCCTCATGCATGCCTTTCTGTCTCAGGGCAGCCCTGAAGAGCCCGGGAAGGAATGCCCAGAGGCAACGGAACAAGGGAGGGACAGGAGGCAGTGGAAACGCCAGGCCTCCTCACCCCTCCCTGGGACAAATCTGAGTGCATGCTACATGGCTCCTAGGAAGCTCTCCAGCAGGCAGAGCCCACAAATGAACCCAGCCTTCACTGGCTTCCCTCCTTCCTCGCACCTGCACCCCAGGATCGCCTCCCCTACACACTGCCTGCTCCCAGTGTCACGTGGTCAGGTCTGCTTAGGGGAATTGGAAACAGGAAGTGGAGGATAAATGCTGGTGTCATTTACACCCATGCTTGGAGCACTGTCTGGCACATGGAAAAGCTCAATCAATGGTAGTAGCTGTTATTTTTGCTGTAATGATTAAAAGTCATTGAAATAATTATTTCAATCAATAATCAATGAAACAATCATTTCATTATTATCATTTTCAGCAACCTGAAGTGTCTGACCCCAGGGAATGTGAGCCGCGAAGTGGTGAGCTGGTCACCGGAGGGCTGTGTGCAGAGGCTGGCAGAGTGTCAGACGGACAGTTCTAGGAAGCATGCTGTTCAGCAGGAAAGGGCTCCACAAATGGCCTTTCAGATCCATAAGATTCTATGGAAACAAGACCATTCTGTTCCATGGCATGCCAAACTCCACCTCTCCTTCCACCATCAGGAAGGTGGCACCTGGCTGGCCTGGCAGGAGGAAGGCTCAGCTCCCCAGAGAGGGAAAGGCACCTGCCTGCAAACGCTAGTGGAGTGAGCCCCAGCAAGGCATCCTGGCCCTGGCTGCTACAGCTCTAAGCCGTTTCCCTCCAGCAATTCTCCGGCGCCCACGCTGAGTTCAAAGCCAACCTTGCTTCAGCCACGCCCGTTTGATACCTGCCAAGGGACCTCATTGCTCTCTGAGGCACTGTTTCATGTGGCATGACACACGTGCCTACGTACATACCCCTACACACACACACACACACCCCTACACACGTACCTACACACACGCACACCTACACAGGTATATCCCTATACGTGCACACCCTATACTCACATACCTGTGTATCCACACACACACAGCATTTACCTGTTTCCAAGACAGCTTGGGTCTGAGCTTCAGAAACATGAGTTGAGTAACTGGCCACTTGCCCCACCTGTCACATGCGGGTCTCCTAGGCCTCTCCCACACCCCACCTGGGCTTCTCAGTTGAGTCCTGCCCGTGGACCACAGCTCAGTCCCAAGCCTGCCCCTCCAGAAGCAAGCACACTTGGGCTTCCAGGGAGGCAGGATGCCTGGGCCCGGTCTTCCTTCTGCCACTGAGTTCAGCCCTGGGATTTGCCAAGCTCCCCAAAAGACCCTACAAGGACCCAGGTGGGCTTAGGGCGGGGCTGGGCTCCAGGAAGAAGCTGGCAGCCCTAACTCCTACTAGACACTACCTGTCCTCCTCAGGCGAGCCTTCAAGCCTCTTGGAGGCTGGAGTGCTGGTGTGCTGTGTGGGGAGAACAAGCTGTGTGGTGTGACCTGTGCAGGATGGTGGGGCATGGCAGGGAGATGACACTGGAAAGGGGGTAAGATCGGTCACCAGGGACCCTGCACACAGGGCATCTCCCCCATGCCCCACCATCCAGCACAGGCCACATCACGCCACTCACTCTCTCCATGCAGCATGCCGGCACTTCAGCCTCCAGGCCTTTGCTCCTGCAGCTCCCTCTGCCTGAAAGGCCCTTCTCACCCCAAAGGCTCCCCTGTGTACCCCTCTCCCAACTCCTACCCCTATGCTCAGAGCCTCACCCACCTCCCCAGTCTCTATCCACAGCTGCTGTTCCCTCCTCCAGGCACTGCACAGAGCCTGGAAATGCCAAGTGTCCATTACCCCACACCCCTCGGCCTGACCCCACTCCAGGCTCCCAGATCTCATCACTGACTGGGCAGCCATTGGGTTTGGGGCACTCAACTGTCCCCTGGTCACACTGTGCACTCCTTGATGGCAGGAACCACACCCAGTCTAAGCTGGGTACCCTGGCAACTAGCCAGTGCCAATCAGCATTGGTCAGAAAGAGGAACACCCTCTTAAGCACTTTAGACCTTTAGGTGCACAAACTCATGATGCTGACAACAGCCCAATGTGGCAGACATCACCATTATCCCCACCTTACAGGCGAGGCACGTGAGGCCACTGAGACTTTAGGGAACTTGCCCCAAAGTCACAGAGCTACTAAGTGTATAGCCAGGATTTGAACCCAGGCCTGCTGACTCTAGAGCTATGCCCTGGTGGTCTCAGGAAGGCAAACAGAGGGAAGGAGGGAGGGAGCAAGGAGGGCAGAGCAGTGGGGAAGCTCCATGCAGCAGGCCTGGGCCTGGCTCTCAGCACTGGGCACTGTGCTGGGTGCATAGGAGCGTGCTACACTATCAGGTGGTGGGGAACAGACTGTGCAGGCACTGGGTCTGGGGCACTCAACTGTCCCCTTCTCACCCCAAAGGCCCTTCTCTTTCCAAAGACTCCCCTGTGCATCCCTCTCCCAACTCCTACCCCTACGCTCAGAGCCTCACCAACCTCTGCCCACAGCCGCTACTCCCTCCTCCAAGCACTGCATAGAGCCACAGGGAGGCACATCCTTGGTGTTGCCCACATGGGGAAACTGAGGCCCAGAGAGTGTCAGGGTCCTGCCCATGCCTCCTGTTCATCCATCCCACCTGAGAGACCCACAGACACCCCCAGAACAGCCTCAAGAGTTGGAAGGGAAGGTTTCACCGAGGAAACTGAGGTCCAGAGAGGTGACAGCAACAGCAGGGCCAGAGTCCTGCCTCCCTCGTCTACTCTCATGCCCTCTCCCAGGCTGCTGGGCACACCCCGAATGGAGGGGCTGGGGCTGGGCTGAGGGGGTGGGCAGCGGTGAGTCCCTGGGGTCTGCCCTGAGCCAGGACGGCCCCAGATGTGGCAGAAGGAACCTCCCACAGAGGGTGCTGTTCATGCAGGGGAGGAGCCTTCCTGTCTGGAAGGGCCTCAGCTTCCCTCCTCCCAAAGCCCCAAGCTGAGGAAACCCATCTCATCTCCCCAGGATCCAGCACCAAAAGGAAACTTACTTCAAACTTCAGCTGCTTCTTGGAGCCTGGGCAGGGTTCGCTCACTCTCTCCATCTTCTTCTCATCTCCGCTGCCCAGCCCGTCAGTCTTCTCAGGAGGCAGGGCCACTGTTGGGCAGGCAGGCGAGGGAGCATGAGGAGCAGGGTCCAGACACTGGGCGGCCATGCTCACTGCACCTTTGTCCTCCAGGCCTGGCCTGGACATTCTCGCCAGGGGGCTGGGCCCGCTCCTGCCCTGCCCATTTGCTGGGGTCAACATCACACTACTCTGGCACCTGGTACTGCCTGGGGAGACCTTCCCCCAATGTGGTGCACCCACTTGCACTGTGGGGGGCCCCCTCAGGCCCCCACTAGCCTATAACTTCTGCCCTATGGAGGCACGCAGCCACCCAGAGCAGTGTCAGGCCAGAGGGCAGATGGATGAGAGTGGAGGGGTGCTTCTGGAGCCCAGCGAGGGAGCTTAGGGACCATGGCCATTTTCTGCAGTCTCAGTGCCTTCTGTGTTGACATTTTGGCCTCCTCAAAGGTGCCACCCACCTGAGCACAGCCTACGGCACCGTGGTGGATGGCCAGAAGGAGTGCCAGAAACAGAGTTCAACTGGGTTGGCAAAGATGTGCACACACGCACTCATCCACATACATGTATGCACAAGCACACATGCACACATGCACACATATGTACACTCATGCATCACACCTGCTCGCACACATATGCACACTCACACATGCACACACACTCACACATACACAAAAGGCATCTTCAGGGAGCACGCTCATCCTGAACCTTGCATTTGGCCTCTGCTCACCGCAGGTCCTCCCCTCTCTGCCAAAGGTCACAGTCCTCTGTGTGGCCTGCCAGGAACTGTGGGAGGGTGAGTATGAAATCCCAGGACTTACTGACACTATTTTCCTGAGGATGCCAGCTCAGGGTAGCATCATCGTCCTTGATCTAGGATCCAGACTACAAAGTGCCATCAATTCTTGGAATGTCCCATAAGCCTCCTTTAGTTCCTTCTGCCATTTTGTCTCTGTCTGATAGGGGGGCTGGGGTTTACCGGAGACATCTTTTCCAGGCCACACTCACAGCTCCTCTCATCTGATTCCTTCTGTTGCCCTGGGGTAGTAAATTTGTTGTCCTGTTTTAAAAGTGAAGAAACAGCCTGGCTCCTACTCCGGGAAGGGACCCTGGCCCCTCCACCCTGACCCAAGGTTGGCCAGGAGGTCATGTGAGGAGCTGAGACTCCCCAGTCAGAGAGGAAGGCAAGGCAGGACTTTGGTCTTGAGAAGTCAGCAGCCTGGAGAAATGAGGCCGCTAGGCCAGGAAACTAGATGGGGCATTTGTGTCTCTCCGATCCCACACTCCCACCACACTCACACACCCCAGCTTTGCAAGCAAGGACCCAAGGGCAGTCCCTGGGCCAGGCCAGTGGGCCTGGGCCCCAGCTCTCCTGCTCTGCTCTGGTCCTGCGGGCTGGGAGCTCTCTCCTCTGCAGTTAACTAAGGCACTTCCCCTGGTGTCCTTGCGCCTTGGCACCACTGTACATAAAGATGAGGCAGCAATGACTAAGCACTTGCTGTTTACCAACTCCATCCTCATGAAGCCCTGTGAGGCAGTCATTACGATTAGCTCTATTTTCCAGATGGGGAAACTAAGGCTTGGAGAGGATAAGTGCCTCGCTAGTAAATGACAGAACTGGTATTTGAACCCAGGTAGCCTGAATCATGCTCACAGTCAGTCCACTAGGCTGCCCCCCGCCCCCCGCCATGCCTTTCATGGCTCAGTTCGGGAGACTTGGTGCTTCTCTCAGCCTGCCTCTCTCTGTCTAATGGAGGCCAGCCAGCCAGGGCAGTGGTCATCTCCAGGTGGGTTCTGTTCTCTGGCACCGTGTGACCCTGGGTGGATCACATACCTTCTCTAGATGTCTCAGTTTCCCCAACTGTAAAATGAGGAAGCTACCAACCCCTTCCCCAGAGGACCCTTGTGTGGATGCAACAAGCTCTGATCATAACGGGCTAAGACCCCCAGCGCACTAGGTCTGGCTATGAGTAGTAACAGTCAGGGGACTGATGGCCCCACCCCACTGACTCCTGGAACAGGTCAGTTAGCAGCTAAGTTTTCTCAAAACTGAGGCTTCAGGAATGCAAATGGACACAAACGCATTATATCAAATACATACAGCCTGTGCGGGCAGCTTTGGACAAGGCCCTTGACTCCTCTGGACCTCAGTCCCCTTGTCTGTAAAATGGGAATATGATGGCCTCATCTTCACAGGGCTGTTGGGAAAGGGCAATGAGGAAAGTGCTTACTGAGCACAGTGACCAGCACACAGTAAGTGCTCAACAAATGCTGGCTTTGCCAAGGATGTCTGCCAGCTGACAGCCCAGATCCCAACGATCCTGCTTGACCCCAAACTGCCCCACTGGAGAAACCAGAGTAATATCATGGCCTGCAGCATCCTCTACTCACCTCCCAGGCAGGGGGAAAGAAGAGAAAGAAAAAGAAGAAAGAAAAACAAAGCCCAGCTCCATCTTCAAAGCTGCTGCCTCTCTCTGCAGAGGTCCTGGCTGGAGATGCAAGCTGGCCAGGCTTGTCGAAACCAAACTTCAAGTTCAAAGGGAAGTTATCAGAAAACCACCTTCAGGTTCAGTGTTGCCTTTCATGTTCCACTTGATAAAATCAAAGAAAAGGAACCTCTGTCCCTGCTCTCTCGTCCTCTGGAGCACTCTTCCCCCGCCATGCACGGACAGCCTGTCTTCCCTCAGGACCTCCCCTTTCCTTCCTTTCTCCTCACCTGAAGGGGCTGGAAAACATGCCCCTCGACCCCTCATCTGTCTTCCCCAAAGACCAGTGTGGCCCGGATTGTCTTCTCTTCACCAGTGGCTCCCTCATCCCATCCCAGCTCAGAAAGCCACCCGGACATCCACAGGTCAGCCGACGGTCAGTGAACCCACCAGGGGCCCCTCCCAGCATGGGGCCTGTGATCCATCCTGCCCTGGGGCTGTGGGGGTCAGGAACAAGGACAGTCAGCACTCTCTATCCCCACCAAAGAAGGTCGTTCACCCTCTTATTGTCCCCTAACCAGTAGCTAGAAGAGGTGGCAGAGAACCGGCCACGCAGACCCCAATGCCGGGGCAGGTGCCAGGCCTCATCCACATATGAGCCCTCTGAAACTAAACTAAGTCGAGCCACCACGGCCCCCAGCCAGTCCTGTGCAGAAGAAACCACCCTCCACCCATCAGTGAGCGCAGGCCCACTGGAGGCGGGAGAGGGGGACTGGTGCTCGCTGCAGGCCACCCAGGCCACGCCAAGGGGGATTGCAATGATATTTCTGTTGAGATCAGCTTTGGCACCAGGGTCTGAGTCCATTCTCTGCCTCTGATTCCTGTTTAGCCCAGCGATTTTTCCCCTTGGGAAATTATCTTTTGGGGGCCTAATTTCAGGGGGTGCTGATCATAGTGATCACTCTTCAATTGAAAGTCCAAGGAACTACAGGAGACACTGCTCATTTGGAAGAAAAAAGGAAAGCAGGGGACCAGGTGGGGAAAAAAGGCCTTTCACTTGCCTAAGAAGCACTTTTGGGTGACTTAGAGCAGGAGGTGGCAAACTACACTTGCTGAGCCAAACCTGGCCCACCTCCTGTTTTTGTAAATAAAGTTTTATTGGGACACAGCCATGCTCATTTGCATTGTCCATGGCTTCTTTCACTCTATGACAGCAGAGTTGAACTGTTGCAACAGAGCCCACAAAGTCTAAAATACATACTATCTGGCCCTTCATGAAAAAGTCTGTGGATCGACTGCTGCTTTAGATGTGTGCCACCCTCCACTTCCACCAGGATATGTGCTTGATGAGCAGGGCACAGACAATTTCACCTATTACTTGCCTGCTTGGCTGGAAACCCTTGTGCGGTACACAACCTGCCCAACCATACAGTGGCCGTGGAAGGAAGAAAATGTCAACTCTGCTTTCTTAAGGCCTATTGTCAGCCCATATGAATCTGGGGGGGTTGGTAATGGTTTGTGGAGCTCCTTCTCTTTGGAAACTGCTCCCTGTCCCTCCTCACACCACAGCCACGAGGAGTCAGCTTGCTGTGTTTACCAAATGACGGTTCTCTCCCCATTAGCTCCCAGCCTGGCAGCTCTCCACCCTCAGCAACTGCCAGATTAAATGCATTACTTGACCATCTTCACCCGGCTCCCTTTGATGTTCCCTTCTCAAGCTTCAAAATACCTTTTGGAGGGAGATCAGACAGCATTAAACAGAATTACTAATTAATTAAGCAAAGTTAAATTTTAAACACTGTTTGTTGTGTTAGCCAAAAGCCTGAACAGAACAGACTTTTTTCCTCCGCTGAGATCAAAGACAGTCTCTTCCCTCTCCCCTCCCCCAGTTTAAAAAAAGGGAGGGGTGGGGAGGAAGAGAGAGGGAAAGAAGAGAGTGAGGAAATACCCAAATGGTGACAACTTTGATTGTGGGTCTAGACACCCCCCCCGCCTCCCCATGGGCCCAATGGGAGGCTCCTTGGGGACCGCATGCTGTGAGAGCCACAGTCACTCGGGACTGTTTACCCTGGCAAATGGCAGAGACCCAGGGAGCAGGATGGCACAGCCCACCCAGCCCAAGCTGCTGACAGCTGGTGCCACCCAAACAGCAAGAGAAGAAGGCCTGTGAAATAAAACAGACCTGCCCTCCTCAACAGTCCAACGGGGTGAGCTCATCGGGGCTCCTCCCCTTGGTCTGGGGTCACTTGAGGTCACTAGGAGACCGGCTCCAAGAAGCAGGCTGTGCACTGTACAACCTCAGGTGGTGCCACTCACATGACCAATACCCTAGATATGTGTATTACTTATGACATCCTTTGGACAGATGGCAGAAAGGTGTCTTGAGGAGGGGCAGCTTTTTTCTAGTTTGCATGAATGCATCCGGAGCTAGCAGCGTGCTATCTCCCGCCATTCAGTCTAGCACTTTATTCTGTACAGTCCTATCTGGGACCTTCTGATTGCTTCACAGGAGCCTCCACATCTGCACAGCCAGAAAGCAAGTTTCTTGAGATCTGGCGCCTTCTAGGCTTCTGCTCCCGGATTGCCCAATGCCTAGCACTTCCCATACTTGCACAGGGCAGAGATTCCGCCAGGCCTGCTGAACTATAGCACATTCTTCAGGTAGGTATAAGGAAGCTTGGCTACATAACAAATATGCCATACCTTCTGCTTGATGGAGACTGGGAAGTGCCATGGGGAGGTGGGGAGTTGAAATTTAGGTAAAAATCCAAACCTGGGATGATACCAGTAAATGCCAGCTTATCTTAACACAATCCAGAAAGGCCTAGTGCATATGAAACTTGGAAAGAAGAGACAAATTTGAAACACAGTTATGACTAAATCAGCCCCACTAAAGACCAGAAATTACTAACACTTCAAATGTATGGCAGACCCCTTTCTTAGCCTAGTTACCTGGCAAGTTCTTCTCAGTGAATACAATGTAAGATTTAACACAAGCCAGAACTTCCTTGCTAGAGTCTGGATGCTCGCCCTGACATATCCACAGTCCTTTCTCAATTGTCCACGTACAGATTATCTGCTGCAAATATTTTAGTCTCAGGGTTGCTTGCCAAGATGTTTGAGTCCGCAACCTTCTGACAGCAGCTGTTCGAGGGAATGCAGATGAATTTTAATATTAGCCTCTGCCAAATATAATTAGGCGGGTAAATCTGCTGCCAGTAAAAAGAGAAAGATATCATATGTGCATTCCAGGCCAAATGGTTTCTTGCAGTTTCTGTATCAGGCTCTCCTTAGGGAATGAGGGTCCTAGCGATCCCACCTCTGTTTGTAAACACAGCCACATACTTTGGTGGGCTGCACGGAGAGGCTGGTGAAGTTAGTAGTACCACACATTATTCCATTAAGTCCTCTTAACACTGTGCAGGGTGTGCTACTGTTGGCATCGTACAAAAGAGGAAACTGAGCTTAAAAACCAAAACTGATTATGCTGTTTCCCTGCTTAAACCCCTCCAGTGGCCCCCTTTCCCCTAAGGAGGGGTCCCAAGGCTTCCACGACCCGGCTGCTGCCGCCTCTCAGTCCCGTCTCTCTGTGGAACTGCTTTCCCTTTTCTGAGCCTGCCATGCTCTCACGCTGTTATCCCTGCCAAGGACACTCTTTCCAGCTCTGCAATTCCCACTCATCCTTCAGGTCTTCAGTTTAAGCCTCCCTTCCTCTAAGCAGCATGCTCTCACACCCTCAGGGCTAGGTGAGGCTTCCCTGCTCAGTGAGCCTTATTACACCATTATTATATCACTCATTTAATCATCTGAATCTTCCATCAGCCCAGTATCTATACCCTGAGATATATACGTCTATAGCACAGTGTCTATCACACTATAGGTGCTGCATCATCATCAGCATCATCAAAATGAAACAACGGTAAGTAGCAGAACCAGGATTTGAACCCAGAAGTTGTGGAACAAAGAGAACTAAATCCCAGTTTCCCAGCTCTTCAACCACTGGCCTCTCCACTCTGTCAGACCACAATAGCTGACACCTGTTCCTGCCTGTCCAGCAATCCTTCTCCTCCTTCTGATAATAGCATCTGGCTTTCCTCCGCAGAGCCACTCATCCCCCACTCTCAGTCTATCTAGTTTATGGAGACTGATCCCACTCCACGGTCACACTGCACTCAGTACCCCCACCTGACCCGGCTTGTTTCATCCTGAAGGCCACGTGGCTGGTCCTAGGTCAGTATGAAAGGAGAGTTTATGGAGAAGCTAATGAAGCTAGGCTTCTGGGCCCCCTCACCTACACGGGCCCTTTCCAAGCCAGAATGGGTCTTTGCAAGGTGTTTATGTGGTCATATGTGTTGGTATTTGTAACATTTTCCAAATTAGGCATTTTATCCTCAATCTATTAAGATTGATATCTAACAATTCTGACAACCTGTGCCTGTGTGAGGTGATACTGGGGGAAATACAGGCATTTCTGGACATGAGCTAAGGAGAGACTGAGTTGGTGAGTTATTTATTTTGGTTTAGCCCCAGAAAGCTTCAGGTCCCACAAAACCTAGATCTACCCTGGTCAAGTGACCAGTAAAGTGGTCAGTAAAGTGAGTCCAACATGTGCAAGAACCCCTGTGACCTGGGAACTTTCTTCCACCTGAGAGGGCTGTGCTCATAGGATGGGAGTGCCCAGAGCTGGGAACTGCCACCCTTGCCACCTGTGGGGGAGGAGCTACCGGGGAAAAGAGGGAGAGATGATGGAGAGGGACAGAGAGGGGCAGCGAGAGAGACACGTGTGTGAATGTGTGAGTATACATGCATGTGTGTGCGTGTGTGTGTGCGCGTGCATGTGTCCATGACATGGTTTTAGCTCCAGAATCTAAACAGGCCTTTTTAGGCAAGATCTACCCTAGGATTTTTCAATTTCATGAGCCAAAAGTTTAAGTGAGTTTCCAAAAGAACCGAAAGAATCCTGACTTAACAAATCCATCTCTCTGAGATCCTGCTTTTTAGGAAAAACCACCAGCATCAGCACCACAGCAGTAATTCACTCACCCAGGGCAGTCCCTCTAGGGCTATTTCCAGCTTTTTCACCAGTGGGTGCCTGCCCCTTCCTGAGACCAGAAATGCCACCAGGGCCTTCTTCTCCACCATCCTGCCTCCCAGCTGCATTTTACTGCCACTAGATTTTGCTTATGGACCAATTGTAACTGAGGGGGAAACAAAAAAGGAGAAAAGGGGGGTGGGGAGGAAACCCTTCTCAACAAATAACATTCTGGCCTTTTTTTCCTCATCAGAGCATAAGGCTGGTGGCCACTCGGCTTTGAGATCTGAACAGGATTGAGACAAAACATCTGTTCAGGGAGGGAGAGGGAAGCCCCGGGGGAGAGAGAGGGGAAAAGGGGAGAAAAAGCCTTCTGTGGGCTAAAAATATCACGTCCCTTCCACTCTCCCCGCCCCCGCCACACCGTCCCTACCCAAGTTAAAACATGTGATGAAATTCGGCTTTTACAATCTAACCCCGAGCTACTTGAAACTATTAAAGCCTCTCCGGTATCTGACACAAGTCAGAATTTCCACTGTTCCAGCTGAGCTTTTATGAGGAGCAGACTTGAGAGAAACTGCCAAGGTAACAAAGTCCGCTTGTTCTCTGTCACCGCTGCAACTCAGCTTCTGGGGGGACTGCAGGGGAGTGGAGAGTCAAGGCCGCTGACACCCCCCGACAGGACAGGCTCTGAACTGAGGGAGAGGAGCCAGCGGGGCATGGGCACCTGCCCCTCCATCTGGGGGTCCCCGCTGCCCTCCCATGAACTCCTCTTCCTCCCAGCCTTCCTGGGAAGCCACCGCCAGCCCTGTGTATTGAGGAGCCTTGCCCGGGAGTCCCGGGCAATGTCCGTGGCTACTTCCTGAGAAGTCTTGACTCGCTCTCTCTCTGTTTCTTGCCCAACTGCTCCCTGAACCCCAAGGTCCAATCACCAGGTATCCCACGGCCTCCTCGGCACCTCTCCTTGGATGTTAAATGGGCATCTTGAACCCAGCTGGTCCAAAAACGGGAGGCTTGATGGTCACCCGCCAAAACCTCCACCTCAGAAGTGACACTGCCAAATCCTTAGTTCCTGAAACCAAAAGTCTAAGATGCAACCCTGATCTCTGTCGTTCCCTCAACACCCTTCTCACCAGCTCCAACCTCCAGCCCCGTGGACCTCTCCCCAGCCCCAAGCTCCCAGGCTAAGCCAGCACCATCTCCTCTCGCCTGCAACCCTGCAATCACCTCCTGGTTTCATTGCCCCCTTCCTCCCTGCCCATGGGCAGTCCCTCCCAGAAGCCAGAATTCGATTCTTAAAACGGAGGTCAGAATCCAGCAGTCACCCACCCAACCATCTGGGCAGAACTACGCAACCTAAGTGCATGGTCCCACACTTGCCAACCGCCCCACTCTCATTCCTGATTGGCCTTTCTGTTCTCCCCCAAACACCAAGTTCCCTCCACTCTGGGGTTCTGCTCACTCCTAGCTGCTCTCCCCCTACATTCTTCCATGGCTGGCTCCTTCCTGGCATCTGCATCTCAGATGAAACATCACCTTCTCAGAAAAGCCTCCTCACTCTACCTCTCCTTGGGTTTTACCTCTTAGCAGAGAACCAATACCAGAAACTTCCATGCTCCTTTGCAGATTTATGTATTCATCCCTGCCTCCCTCCTGTGAATGTCGTGACTGCTGGGCCTGCCTACCTTGCTCATGCCTGTGAACCCAGGGCCCAGTAGAGCCCCTGGCTGCAGCAAATGCCCAACACATACTGAATGGTGAGGAGTGAGGGGCCAGATTCTGTTCTCAGTCTGCTGTGTGACCTTGGCCAGGTCACTTCCCTCTCTGGGCTTCAGTTTTCTAACTACAGATGAAAGGGCTACAGACCTCCCAAGTCCCTTTGCCCAACGTCTGACCCCTGGGAGCCTGGACGGACTGGCCCAGGCCCCAACACAGGTGTATACAGGACCTGCCTGAGAGGCTGGAAGGAGGGGTCACCTGCTTTCAGTGAGGCAGAGGGAGGGGTCACCTGCTTTCAGTGACTACAGGGTGTTGACTTTCCTTTTTCAGTGAGTGTTTATTTATTGAGCACATACAGCATGCCAGACCCTACTCCAGGCACCGGGAGTATGGGGAGGCCTTTGGAGATTCTAATAGGATTAAAGAAGCTTTGCAAAGAGGTCCTCTTTGATCTGGGCTAGGTAAATGATTATAAACATGGGCTGGCACCTCTTCAAGAAAACTGAACCCAGGAAACAAGAATCATGGCAGCTCAAGTGTGCTGGGCACTTACTTTGTACCAGGGCCACCCTTGGGACCTACATTCATCACCTTGCTGTCTTCACAATAACCCTGGCGAAGAAGTGCTATAAGGAACCCAGTGAGGAAATTGAGCCACAGGGAAGTGACTCGCCCAAGGTCACACAGTGAGTGTGGGTAAGCCAGGCTGGAATGGGGTCTGAGCTGCGAATTCATGGAAAGTCAGAATGCAGGGAGGAGAGATGAGGAAGGCAAAGTTAGGGACCATTGCAGAGCTGAACAGGCCCCGAGCTCCCAGAGTGCTGCTCAGCCCCTGCCAGGCCTCAATCTTAACACTGCTCCCTGCTGGGCAGAACCACCAACTCCAGGCACATCCACCCTTGGGCTGAGGAAGCAGAGACCACCCCACGGGCTGCCACATCCACAGGCCAGGCCAGTGGGGAGGGGGCGGCAGGGCCAAAGCAAGGCCTGCCCTGGAAGCCGGGAGGCCTGGGCCTGGTCCCGAGGAGGAGGGGCTGCCTGACTTCAGTGGCTCTGAGCATCTCCTTTAGGGAGCAGGGACCCTGCAAGCTAGACTGGACCCTGCAGGCTGGACCGCGCCCTGCACAGCAGACTTCCTAGAGAAGATGCCGGAGAGTGGAGAGATAGAAACCAGGCACTTGAGGATGTGGAGGGACAACCAGCAAAGGCCCAGAGATGAGACACAGAGATAGCCAAGAAGCTGGGAGAGGGCAGCGTTCACCAGGTGAGAGGCAGGGGGGACCTGGAGAGAGGGAGATGGGAGAGGGGGATGAAGCAGTGGCTGCAGCACCCTCAGACACAGTGACTCCTGGAGGCCATGCAGGGGAACGCGGCCTGGCACCCATTCTCCCCGTGGGGCCCAAGCCGCAGGCTGCAACTACCTGGAGTCCTGCCCAGCTGTGGAGGCAGGGAGGCCGGGTGTGTGCTGAAGGTGAGCATGGGGTCACCCCTCCCCGGTCCTCAGACCTCAGCTGGGTCAGCTGAGGAGGGGTCCCTCTCCCCTTCTCCCCACGAAAGCCTCACCTCACCAGCCCTGCCACGCCCAGCCAGCTCTCAGAGCTTGGGACTTTTGATGTTTACTTTGTTCTTTCCCCAGTTCAAAAGGAGCTCTGCAGCCCTGGCCCTCGCACCAAGCCCAGCCTTAATCTCCCATCCCTCCCGCTCCCAGCTGGCCAGTTAAGGCGGTTAAGACGCTGGATTAGGGCCGGCTTTACATAACAACGCGGGAGCTAAAGCCATCCTCTCCTGGGATGGCTAAAAGACTTCTTTTTATCTTCACGCCTCAGATGGCCTTTTTTCTCTCTTAAACAGCTCTCCAGCCCGCCAAGAGGCAATGAACTTGGCCAACAGGAAGACAAAGAAGAGATTCAGGACTCGGCTTGTTTTCCCTTAGTCAGTAGCACACAGGGACCCCCCAGCCCCAGGTCCAGAGCAGGCAGCTGGCTTTCTGTGGCCAGAACTCAGTAGCACCTGCTCTCACCAGACGTAGCCATGCGGTGGCCTACCATCCACACCATATTCCCCACCCTGGGGTGGGTGGCCTCAGACCACAGGACCAAGGATGCCAGAGGACCACAGATGGTCACCGGGCCCAGGGTCCCTCATAGGGTCTTAAGGGCCACACGGACAGGTCCAGATGCCCACCCGACTCAAACCACAGCAGCTCCACTCCTACTGCCTTATTTACGGTTTTCACCTTTAAATAGTGACATTCGTTTTTAATTTCATGAGGAATACATAATTGTGTTTTTTTTATTTTTTTTTAAATATTTTAGAATTATTGATAATAGAGAGAGGGTCTATGTTGCCCAGGCTGGTCTTGAACTCGTGAGCTCAAGCAATCCTCCAGCCTCAGCCTCCCAAAGTGCTGAGATTATAGGCTTGAGCCACCATGCCCAACTATTCTTATAAATGTTTAACCATGAAATGCAGATAACACAGACTTAAGTCTCCCCCCATGTTTGGAAAGAGCTATGGTTATCATCTGTCTAGGCCTCTATCCACACAGTCATATGCGTACGGGGTACCCTAAGAAACGCCTGAGGATGGTCTGGTGCCTTTTTTTTTCCACATAAAAGATATCAGACTGTATGCACACACAAAGCTTTCTGTTCATGGAGTCCCTCCCCCTTGATCTGGGGCCTGCTTACATTTGAGCAAAGTTTGCTAGAACCTGGCTCTCCAGCCTGCCTCCAACTTCTAGGCAACGGAGTGAGTTATCTTCAAACAGTGCTTCTCCGAGTGCAGTGTCCATGCAAGTCACCTGGGGAGCTTGTTAAAATGCAGATCGCATTCAGCAGGCCTGGGCTGGAGCTGAGATTCTATATTTATAACAGCTCTCAGGCCAGATGTGGCCACGGTCCTCAGGTCTGGCCCATGCTCCCCTTGAGAACTTCCCAGAACTGTCTGCTCTCCCCTTGTGGCCCTTCGGACCCCCACAGGCCTGGATCCCCCTCCGCAGACCCTTGCATCATGGTCCCCCAGCTCTCCAGCCAGCTGTCTGCCCTGGTCTCAGCAAAGAGGTCCTTCCTTACTCTTATAAGGCAGCCCCCGTTTGGTGATTTCTTTCCCTGTTTCTGAATTTAAAATCTCCCATTCAGCAAACACTCCGCTTCACGCTGTCATCCGTTCCTGGCACCAACTCTGGGAGCCAAGCAGGGCAAAGGCCCTTGTTCCCATTCTATAGATGTGGAAACTGAGGCTCAGAAAGGTGGGGTGGCCTACCCAAAGTCAAACAGCACATCAGCAGCCAGCAGACCCTCTACTTAAGCGTCCTGATTCTCTCTACAGCACGGCGCTTCATCATGAAGAAAGCAAGCAGCGGCCAGGTGCGGTGGCTCACGCCTGTAACCCCAGCACTTTGGGAGGCCAAGGTGGGAAGGTCACTCGAGGCCAGAAGTTCAAGACCAGTCTGGGCAACATGGTGAGACCCCATCTCTACACAAAAATTTAAAAATTAGCTTGGCATGGTGGCGTGCAACTGTAGTCCTAGCTACTTGAGAGGCTGAGGTGAGAGGATCACTTGAGCCGAGGTCGAGGCTGCAGTGAGCTATGATTACCTACTGCACTCCAGCCTGGGTGACAGAGCAAGACCCCGTCTCAAGAAAGGAAGAAGGACAACAGAGGAGAGAGGTGAGAGGCTGGCTGTGTGTGTGTGTGTGTGTGCACACTCATGCACCAAGAGACTGACATGACGGAGGAAACAGAATAGACACTGTGTATAATGCTTATTCCATGCCCAACACTGCCTGATCACACTTCACACATCACTCTGAGCAGCTACTCTTAACATCCCCCAGAGGAGCAGCAGAGTTTCAACAACCTGTCTGAGGTCCCCCAGCTAATCTACTGCAGGGCCAGGACGTGGACCTAGGTGACCAGACCCCCACCTGGGCTTGGACCTATGAAGTGCCACACCTGTCTCTTACTCCTCTCCTCCATCCCACCCTCCAGTCTACCTCCACCCAGAGTCACAAGGTCCCTGTTGTGCCCTCCATCTGCAGATTTTCTGGAGTACACAGGGCACATGGCCAGGTAGACACCCGCTTCCCCCACTCGCTGCTTCTGGGAAGAGAGCAATGGACTCCGAATACCTTCCAGCCGAAAGTCGTCCTCCTCTTCCTCGCTGAGCGTGTCTCTCAATACGTCGCCCACGAGCTCCTAGAAGAAGACAAAGCAGAGGCATTGAGCAGGGGTTAGGGGGAGCCCAGTGCTGGGACGTTAAAAGCGGCGCCATGAGGACCCTGGGCTGATTCTTCTGATCGGAATTCAGGTCAACTGAGGCAGATCCTATTGCACCTGAAAAGTTAAGCGCCAAGGTGGGTCCCTCCTGCCTTTAACATAAACCCACACGCATCAGCACAACATTCAGGCCCCTGCAGGCTATGGCTCCACCGGGTCTTCCGTCATGCCTCCCATATTTCACCAACACACATGCCTTCCGTGCACACACCCTGCCTGTTCCCCACCAGTGAGTTAAGGATATCTGGGATCTCATCCCAACCAACCTGACCAGGAGGTGTCAAGTTAGTGAGGGGAGTATTGCTGGTCCACAGGCTGGGAAATTTCTAGGATGTCAACAAAGGCCCCATCTGTCTGACCCACCCTAGCAGGATAACTCCAAATATGGAAGAAACTAGACCATACCTTGTCAAACTGTCTTCTGTATTTATTGGTATTCTGCCAGAAGAGTTCTATGATCAAAGAAGATTCTTTTAAACAAAGTTAAACAAGATCTCTTACAGCAGGACTTATCAGGACTTTTACTATGGTTCTAAACACTGAATCTCCAAGTGCTGGCATATTTCGCATTCTCCAAACTTATTTAGACCATGGAGCTTCGTTTTCAAAAGCATCACATGAGATGCGTGTCCCAAGAAACCCACTTTAGGAAATACTCCGGTTATGGGAGGACAGACAAGGGTTTTGGGGATGATGATGCTACGGTAGCGCTTCTCAAAACACAAAATGACAAGCAATAAAAAAGCCCAAACTCAGCAGCTGTCACCAACTTCTCTTTGTGAAAATCAAAGAGAAAAAAAACAAAAACAAAAACAAAACCCAACCCTCTCCTTGGGGGAAAAAAAATTCTACACCTCAGATGATGCTTAAAAAAAAACCAGTCCTCATCTTGATGAACAAAAGAAAAAACACAGCTTTGTATTGCTGATCTCATCAACTGGACGCAGCTGGAGGTAAGCCTCTTGCTTTTTTTTTGTTTTTTGTTTTAAAGACAAGCAGCTAACATTTTGTGGCTGTTCTCTTTCTTCTTTCAAATCTTTCTAGGGCATTATACACTCTTTCTTAAAAGCTGTTAAAATGTGGCCATTCAGACTCCGGTGTCCCATTTACTTCAAAACCAGGCTACTTTATTCCTCGAGTCAGGATGGCTTCCCTCTCCTCCTCTGCCAATTATTATAATCATCGAACATTTCCTGGGCTTGTAAACTGGCTGTTTGTGTTAACAGAGCCCGAGTTGACAGGGGAGCTGGGAGATGATGACAGGAAAGGGATGCACACAGGTGGCATCATTAGATGGCTGGGATGCCCCAGCAGCCAATTAAAGCCCATCTTTCATGCAGGAGAGAGACGGGTGCCGCCACCCCCTGAAAGGCTGGTAGGCAGAGCTTCCTCGAGGGAACAGGTGACAGTCTTCAAGAGAATCTGTGCACCTCTTCATGCTGAGGTCTTCTGCAGAGGGGGGCTCTGCACCTGCCACCCTGACTGCACTGCAGCCAGGTGACAGCATCAATGAGACGTCTGAGTACTCGTGTCTTTTTACTGGCATACTTGGAAGAGTTTAAAGACTCCAGACATCGCCACCAACAAGGCAGCTGTGTGGGACCCTATGATGATGACCGCGTGTGCTCAAGGCACCCCAGTCACCACCGATGACAGCTTCAGCACTCCCTGCTCGGAGGACCAAGCTCTCCGACACACTCAGAAAGCAGAGTTCTGGCAAGTTCTGGCGTAGGCCTCTCACCACTCAACAGTACCCTGCTCTGGAGAACACTGGAAAGCTCCCCGGAGCCATGGTCCATGGACGCACTGTGCTGTGCCAATGCTCAACTTTGTAAAAATTCATCTCCCCGGCTGGGCATAGTGGCTCACGCCTGTAATCCTAGCACTTCAGGAGGCCGAGGCAGATGGATCACGAGGTCAGGCAACCTGGCCAACATAATGAAACCCCATCTCTACTAAAAATACAAAAAATTAGCCAGGCGTAGTGGCAGGTGCCTGTAATCCCAACTGCTTGGGGGGCTGAGGCAGAAGAATCGCTTGAACCTGGGAGGTGGAGGCTGCAGTGAGCTGAGATTGTGCCACTGCACTCCAGCCCGGGTGACAGTGCGAGACTCCGTCTCAAAAAAAAAAAAAAAAAAAAATTTATCTCCCCCACTGAGCCAAACGGCCCAGGGTCTCCGGCGTGCAACGTGCATGCTCCTAGACCTTTGAGTCTCTAGGCCAGAAGCCATTTGGGATGTTGAGCCAAACACAGGATCACATCCTGGCTGTACCTCCTGCCTTGCCTTTGGACCTCAGTCTACTTATTTGTAAAACGGGTACAGTCATCACCCATAATAATAATCAAACAGCTGACACTTACTGTGCATTTTCCATGTGTCAGGCACCATGCTAGGCACTTTATAGTCATTCCTCAGTACCTGTGGGTGACTGGTTCCAAAACTCCCTGAGGCTATCAAAATCTGTAGATGCTCAAGTCCCTTATCTAAATGGTGTAGTATTTGCATATAAACTACAAACATCCTGCCCTATACTTTAAATCGCCTCTAGATTACTTACAATACCTAACACAGTGTAAATGCTATGGAGATGGTTATTACACTGTATTGCTTAGGGAATAAGGACAAGAAAAGTCTATGTGTTTAGTACGGATGCTTTTTTGTTTCCAAATATTTTCTATCTATGGTTGGCTGAATCAATAAATACAGAGCCCACGGATAAGGAGGGCCAACTGTGCAAGCATGTATTTGTTAGCCCCCTGAATCATCACAACAGCCCTGGTCTTTCCATCTTTCAAGAAATAGACGCTCATTAAGATGATTTGCAAATTGTAAAGTGAGAGGTATAATCATTACTGTTCTTTTCTACAAAGAAAGTGGCCTCAACCCTGAAGTACCATATGAGACCGGAAACAGTTCTAATGACAGTCACCTGTCATCTACCAAGTGCTCACAGTGTATGAGGTACTGACCAATGAGATCTTCACGGGAGGCTCCGGAGAATGGCCTCCCCACAGCCCTGCGTCTAAGTGGCTAGGAGGCTCCAAGAGGCTGCGACCCCCTCTGGATCACCTGCCAGCAAGGGGTGGAGCGGGGACTTGAGCCAGCTCCTTCAGGTGCCTCAGCCCGGGCTCCTACTCATGCAACCAGGGCTCCTGTGGGCATGGGAGCAGAGATGGCCAGGAGTCCTGGCACCTACCAGGGACCAAGGATCACACCTAAAGGAGTGCAAGGAAAATAGCCCAGCCAGCAGCTCCTGTGGGTGAGTGGTCAAGGGCTCCCATCTGCCTAGCAGGACTCAAAGCTCCCCTGCTCCTCCCCACAACTTGGGGACTTGGCCCTGACCTCAAGCTGAGCCCTGGCTGGCAGCCCCACATGTCAGGGCCAGGGCCAAGCACTTGGCACCATCCTTCGGGAAGGCAGGTGTTGCCAGGAGACACACTCAGACCTTCGATGGCGCCACTGGAAGCCCCTGTGCAGAGGGCATGGAACTGGAAGGGGTCAGACCTTGGTTCAAATCCCAGCTCTGCTTCACACATGTTGCGCCACCTGGGGGAAGGAACTTTATCTCTAGTGCACCTCAGTCTCCCCATTCGTAAACAGGGGCGACAGCAATCAGGATATCTGGAGGGGGTGGGGCTGTGAGGAGTGAGGAAGTCATTGCATGTGAAGCGCTTAGCAGGGCAGCTGAAAGCATGAGTGGGGTTCATCAGGTCAGTAGTTACTGTTTATTACTCCTGCTATTGTTATTGTATGGCGACCAGAACACTGCTGGGACAAGCCGAGAGACTCGCCAGACCCTAGGTGCCCTCACAGACACCTGGAAACATGCCCCATCCTGCCCAGGACACTGTTTTCAGGGAACTGCATTTCCCCCTCATGTCAATCGCTTCAGGTATTCCAAAGGACTGCCATGATTACCCTGTTTTACAGATGAGACGACTGAGGCACAGAGAGGTTAAGTGACTTGCCCAAGGTCACACAGCCAGTAAGTGCCAGAGCCTGAGTCCACACCGTTCACCACTGAACCTGGGAAACCCACATGTGGGGCTTGGCTGCAGTGGTGACCCTCCTGCACTTATTTTTTCTACTTAGTTGTCACTCTGTGATCCCAGGCCCCTCCCCTCTGGCCTCCAGGACAGTGGGCCTTAGCCTCTGCTGCAAGTTCTGATCGAAGACCTTCCTGGGTCTCCAGGGCCCCTGCTCCACCTGACCTGGGGCTGGGCTGCTCCTGTCCAGTGGCCTGGCTTGGTGGCCTCTCAGGCCACATGCCCAGATGTGCCACCTTCCGAAGTCCCAGTGGTGCCCCATCAGCTGGCCCTGGGAGCCCCTCCTCTGCTCTACACTGGGCCCCAGGAAGAGAGGCCAGCTCCTCCGGGCACAGGGTGTGCGGCCAGCACCAGTCCAGAGCCCAGAATCCAGGCACGATACCTTATAAGGCCTCCGAGGATGGGAAAACCACATCAAAGCAGCCTTGGGGAGCGAGCTGGAGTTTGGTTGGGGTTTTTCCTCTGTCTTTGAGACTTCCTACTCCTGAATATAACATCTTCCCCCACCGCCTGCCCCAGCAGTGCTTTGTCAATCTTTCTGTTCTGTAAGAGCTAACAGATGTTGGTGCCACGGGTTTCAAAGCAAACTCCTGGTGCCCACAGAACACGGCACAACTCACAGATTCCAAGAATGTACAGGGTTGGGACGTGCCGGGGAAAGAGGAGGGGGGCAGGGCCGAGGCCACCCTGTAACCCTTAGATCCAAGCAGCCTACCCTGGAGCTGCCCCAGGAAATTCCTGGCGAGCTCTCTCTTCCCAGCACACTGACGCCGCAGCCCGGCCAGGCGCTCTCAAGGCCTTGCTGAGAGCAAGCTCTTGCCTTCCTCTTGTCCGCTCTCGGGAGGCAGGACAGGGATGCTCCACTCCCCAGTGTCCAGATCGACCTGACAGTCGGGGCGCCTGGGCTCTGGGCCCAGTCCCACCCTCGACAGCCGAGTGGCAGCAGACACATTACTTAACTTCTCTGGCCTCCATTTTCCCCTTCTGTAAAATGAGGATTTTGATGTCAAAGAGCAGTCAATGAGAAAACGTAGACAACATGCCTAGGATGGTGTCTGATGCGAAGCTGGAAGCACTAACATCGGTTTCTCTCCTCTTCCCGACACAGGCTCGGGAACATTCTCACATTCCATCCTAATGCCTGGCGAGCCAGTGCCTCAATGTCCACCCTGGGATGATGCTCACATGTGTGTCCAGGAGGCACATTCAAATCCAGTGATGTTTAGGGCAACGCACTTCCTATTAACCCGCAGTCAGGAACACCCTGAATGCCCTCAAAGGCATGTGGGCTGGATCTCCGCAGAGGAGCACCACATGAGAGGGACTCCAAAAGAACAAGACAGACCTGCAGATCTCCCAGGCAGAGGGCCAGACCACAGGACGGGCAAAAGAGCCATCACAGGAAGACATGCAGACTGTGCTGCTACCTGTACACAGAAGAGAGCACCAAACCCATGTATGCCATGAGATTGTCCCCATGTGGTGTGGGTGAACATGCAGAAGACGACAGCCACGGTGACCTCCAGAGAGGGGAGGGCAGACAGAGGCAGAGGGTGTGGGGGGTCATAAACCCCAGCCTTATCAGCAGTGTTCTCATGTTTAACTGATGAGTATATTACTTGGGTAATTAAAACCCAATTTAGTAAAACCACAGATAATAACCCACTTTACAAAAGAAAACAAAAGCTGGGAGATTCAGTAACAGGTCCAAGGTTTCATGGAAAGTAACAGAGTTGGGTAGACCCCTCCAGGCCTTGGCCCCCTCGTCTCTAGAATAGGGAGGCCAGACAAGATGATGCTCACGGTTCCCTGGAGCACAGACCTTCTGGGGTTCCAGCCCACACCCCAGCAATGGGCAGATCTCTTCTCTAGGGCTATACCCATGAAACGAGAGGAAAACCGGGGCTGTCCATCTTCTGGGCCTCAAGTTCTATGTTTCTCACATATACCTCTCCCCTGCGGACCTGTTATCTCTGCCCACACAGCCTCCCTCTCATTCCCAGGCCCCCAGGGCTTTCCTGGGCCTCCAGAGCCCACTCTGCCTACAAGCTCGGCAGGCTGAAAGTGCTAGGAAATTACCCAGCCCATCCCAACACTATACAACATGCAGGTCAGTGATACAAAAATAATCCTCATCAAAGGGCAGAGAGATGGAAAGAGGGCATGGCAGGCAGCCGTTGGGGAGGGCTCCTGGAGGCCTGGACCCAGGGACAGGAGAGGCTGGGGGCATCCTTCTCCCCAGGAGAGGAAAACAGACTCGCCCCTCCCTGCCTGGGTCATCAGAACCCAGGCCTCAACATGCTGCTTCCAAAGATAAATGGCATCTCTTTCTAAAGGAGCCAAAATATAGGGCAGAGTCCTCAGCCACTCCCCTGAAGACCCCTGAGCCCACCACAGCCCGGGTGGTGGCTCCTGGCTCTGCCCACCAGGCCTGTCCCCTGGATGCAGCCAAGCCCACTGGAACCCTCCCCTGGGACCCCTCCCTCGGGAGCTGATGGGAACGAGCTCTTCTCTGGTGCCAAGGCTGCATTTCATCTCATCGGCAGCTTCTCAGAGACAGCTCGCTCGAGGAGGCAGCTCACACAGAGACAGAGGCCAGTGCTGGGACCAGCCTCAGGCCCGGCCTTCTCCAGAAGGAGGCTGCCGGTGGGCAGGACTCTGGGTCTGTTTTGCCCTCAAACAGTGCCTGGTACCACGCAGGCACTCGAAAAAGTGTCTGTTTGGTGAACCCTGGGGCAGGCCCACCCTCACCCGCCCTTCCCACCGATGGGACGGTCACAGAAGCCACTAAACGGCCCTTGCTGCTTCCAGCAATTCAGGTCGGGTTTCCGTTACTTGCAACTAAAAGCTCTGACTCCCACAGCTCCCAGAAGCAATCCACAGCCTCCTCAAAGCTAAATCCAGGATTCCCAGGCAAGCTTGGGAGACAGTGGAGCGAGCTCCTGCCGCCCTGCTGTATCGCGAGCCCCTGCAGGAACCTCACCTGCAGACTCCACTCAGAGCTGCGGAGGCTGAGGCGGGAGGGAAGACAGGCTCCTGGGGCTGCACACACAGACCAGGCCTTTTGTGTTTGGTCTGCAAGGACCAGGCCTTCAAGACGCCAAAGACATTGAGCAGCAATTAAAATTCCTCAGATTTCTCCTGGACTATTTTTATCTGCCCAAGATGCAATCGACGTGCTCCTAACTGTAGATTCCCAGCCTTCAGCTCCCCACATCCTGGGGACCCCAGCCTGAGCCTGCTTCCTGGGCTTGAGAGTTTGCACAGGGAAGGTGGACAGCCAGTAAGGAGTGGGACGGCAGGGCTGGCAGGAAGGACTTCAGACCCGGGGCCTGACTCTGAAACCACCATACTCCCTTCCTCCAGCTCTCCGGCCTGAGACAGGGTGCACATAATCCCTAGAGATGGGTTGCCCAATCCTGAACCTCAGCCAGCCTCAGTCACCAAAGGGCCAGCAAAGGCCACCTCCTGGGCTGTCACCCCAGCAAGTCGCAGGCATCCACATGCCACGGTCGCACCTTCCTCCAGAGCCATGTCCCTGGGCTACCATGAGTACTTAAATGCTTCTCTTTAAATTGACTCTCTCTTTTTAACCTTGTCTTGCCATCAAGCAATAAGATCAATAAAATCACAGGTGTTGGGGGGCTTGGTTTGGTTCTTAGATGGGGGTCTCACTCTGTCCCCCAGGATGGAGTGCAGTCACGTGATCACAGCTCACTGCAGCCTCCAACTCCTGGGCTCAAGTGACTCTCCTGAGTATCTGCGACTCCCACCAACACAGGCCACCATGCCCAGCTAATTTTTTAAAACTTTTTGTAGAGACAGAGTCTCGCTATGTTGCCCAGGTTAGGTGTTTTTTGTTGTTTTTGTTTGTTTTGTTTTGTTTTGTTTTTTTAAGGATAATTCATATTGAACAAATTCAGAATCATTAAAATATAAGATACCCACCACTTACCCCTCCAACCCCTCAATAGGACATCAACCATTGAACCATGCTTTCGGAAAGACATGATTTAAAGAACCTACCCCCTGGCCCCCACAGTGGTCAGGCTGGTTTCAACAAGTAGGAAGAGGGTGGGTGGGGAGAGACACCCGGCAAGGTGGGCACCAGGAGAGGCCACCAACCTTCCCGCCTGGCCACCCTCCTTGAAGACTCATGGCTTCAGTGTGCTTTCTGGGCATGGAGAAAAAATGACTAATGGGGGAAAAAAAAAACCCAAAACACCAAAACCAACAAAAGAAAAGAGTAAATCTTGACATCACCCAGAATGCTCCCTGATCTCAAACTGCTGGCATTTCAGAGCCCTTAAGAGATGACCCAATGTGGGGCCAATTGTCCAGAGCCAGGCAGGGCACGGGGCGGGGAGACTTTGCTGCTTGTCTGACCACAATTTTCCGACTAGACAGTGTTCAAAGGCATTTCTACAGTGGAAACTGGGATCTGATGGGCATGTTGGGGCCTGGGGGTAACTGAGGTCATGAATATAAAGGACTCAGTGATGATGATAACCAGACTTAGTCAGTGTGTGACGTCTGCCAAGTGTTCCATGAAGCACATTAGGGGCATCACTGACCAAATGCTCCCAGCAGCCCTAGAAGCTGGGCTCTGCGATGACCCCCACTTTGGTCATGAGGAAACTGAGGCTTAGAGAGGTTAAGTGACTCACTCAAGCTGTCAGTCAGATCTGGGTTTGAGCCTTGGTTCTTCTGCTTTATACTGTGTGACTTTGTACAAATGAGTCTGACTGTGCCTCAGTTTCCCCAGCTGAAAGTGGAAATGACAGCAACCACCTGGCAGGGCAGTTGTGAGAGGAATGGAGAGTATGTGTACAGTGCTTGGTGAGTAGCCTGGCTCAAATAGCATGTCCCAAGTCACAGCTGTCACCTCCTTCTCCCTCTGGGCCCCGGTCTTTCATTCTCTTCCCTCACATGCTCTCTTCTGCCCTGGTTTTTGTCAGGGATGCCACAGCGGATCAAAGCCCAGCCCAGCACTGCCTCATCACCCCAGAAGGCCTCAGGCGACCCCACTTCTGGCCAGCTGCAGAGAGCAGAGAGAGTACACTCAGTGCTCGTCAGAGTCTCTGCCCTCCCACCCACTGCTGACCACACACACACAGCCTTCCCACCCACCACTGACCTCTCTAAGCCACTGCCCACCACACCACTGACCCCACCACACCACTGATCCTGCCCCGCCACTGCCTGCCACACCACTGCACATCACACTACTGATCCTGCCACACCACTGCCCACCACACCACTGGCCCCACCATGCCACCACCTGCCACACTGCTGACTAGCCAGGCCACTGGCCCGCCACGCCACACAGCCGAGTGCTGATAAGAGGAGAGGCCCGAGGGCCTGTGGTGTGCCTCTGATCACCAAGCAGCTGGGGCGGCATCTGCCAGCAGTTCCTGGCCCTGGGACAGGCCCCCGGTCTGCTGCCAGGGTCTAGCGCGTGTGACCTGCTGACAGGGTGGCCCTGAGCCAGGCTGCTTATGACAGGCAGCACTGTCATCTGGCCCCAAGGAAGGGTGCCCCACAGCCATAGGCCACCTCACTGTGGGGAAAGGATGTGTGCTCCTGCCCAGGGAAGGGGCTTGTGGACCCAAGAAGCCTGGAATTTCTTGCTCAGCCTCAGGAATGAAGGGCTTGAGATTCTTGCTTTTCTGAACCTAAACAAAATAGATGAAGTAAGAGCCTCTTGATTCCTATACCCTGAGGCCTCATTTTATGGACAGGACAAGGGTGTCTATGAGCACAGGTGTGCGTGCACGCGTCCGTGCGCACACACACACACACACACACAGAGTCCACCCATGCGGCCCTGCAGTGCCCTGGAGAAACCATCTTGCAGAAGCCATGCTCCTACCCACTCTGATCTCATCAGCCCTGGACCTCCCATTCTCATCTCCTGGCCCCTTCTGTCCCCTTGTCCCCAAAATAGCTCTAAGAAACTTGTCACCATCCCTCTCACAGGCCAGACCACCCACTCGGAGCCTCCCAGCCCTGGGCCATCCTGTCCCCTTCACCTGGAGCGCCCTCCTCCCTCTACTGCCAGTGAAGTCTTTTGCCTCCTCCCAAGCCACTGTGGATTTCGACTTCCCACCATCCCCAACCACCAGATGAGGACATAATCAAGAGGGTCACACTGGCGGCTTCCAGAGGACTTGGTTCATTCTGAAACTCAGCAGTCCGCATGCTGCCAGGGCTGTGATCAAAAGTCTCAGTGGCCACATCTATAAAATGAGGGCACCGATCCCACCCGCCTGCCACGCAGCAGTGCACGATGATCACACCAAAGGTGGGTGTGGAAAAGCCGAGAAGGTGAGAGGGGCCATTTGGGAATGAGGGCCCAGGGTCCACAGTGCTGTCAGATAGGAAGCTGCTGAGGAACAGCCGAGTCCCCTCCTGTTAATAAACAAAAAGGTGCGTTTTCCAGAACCTTTCTAGAAGGCCACACTCCACTTCAGAAATGGGAACTGGGGCGCTGTCTCCTTCAGCTTTCTGATTTTCTGGGTGATTTGAATTTTATATTTATATTCTCTCTTTTTAAACCAAGAACATTCAACCCTTTTATACTGAAAAAAAAATAATAACTTTTCAAAGCGGTTTTTCCATTAAAACAAATGATGTGGCTCTACCTCCTGTTTGATGTCACCAAGTTGCTCAACAGGCACCTCAAACTTCATATGTCCAAACCGGATGCCTGGTGGCCCCCAAACCTATCCTCCCCAGTGCCTTCTCTGTGTACACACAGGGCAGCTCCCTGCTTCCTTCACTCTGGCCAGACACCCCGGAGGCATCCGCACATCCTGTTGGCTCTCCCTCAAAACACGCCCTGAAACCAATCATTGCCACCTCCTCCACTTCTGCCACGCGTTCCAGGCCACAGTCCTCTTGATCAATGACAAACATTTTCTATTCTCTGCTCTCGTTGCCACCCCAACCCCTACCCAATTCCCCAAAGTCCCACCAAAGCCCATCAAAGCCCCACCCAATTTGTCTGCCCTATCACCTCCCTCACCCCTTCTGTTCCTCCCCGTTCACTTGCTCACCCGCGGCCACACAGGCGTCCTTGCTGTTTCTCCAGCAGGTTCAGCTCATTCCCCACTCTGGGTCTTCACATGCGCTGTTCCCTGTACCCGGAAGGCTCTTCCTCTGGATAGCCCCTCCCTCCTGCCCCTCCTTCAGGTTTGGGCTCATTATCACCTTGTCACCTAGGTGAGGTCTTCCCAAATCTCTTTATTTAAAAAACTGCAGCCCCCTCTCCCACACTCCCTTCTTTGTTTATCTCTGGGGCATTCCCACCATCTGACACATTATGTATCAATGCCTGATGGCGGAGGCACTCGACCAGCGTGTGTTGAACCACCAAATGCAGCTCTATATTTACTGACTCAGAAAAACATGCCCTGCATTTTCTTGAAAGAAAAAAGCAGTTGCCAAAGAGCAGAGAAAATGTGATTACATTTCCTAACATTATCTGCACGTGTTTCCATGCACTGTAGTAGGAGGTACACGTCTGCAGAGACGGGCACCAAAATGCTCCCAGAAATGGTGCCCAGTGCTGGATTCCAGGTCACCCAATGGTCTTCCATGAACACACATGATTACTTCTACAATCAGAAATTACAGCAAAGTGTTTTGAAGGAAAAAAATGCTAAAACATACAAAAAAGGGCACCCAAGTTGGTTCTAGAAAGACTCACACTCAGAAGTCTGCTAAAAGGGTCTTGGCCCTAGCAGTGGCAAGACCTACAGCTTTCTGGTGAAATGGGTGGCTCCTGATTCCAGCTGGGAGGGAAGGTGGAGACTCCGGACTTTGGGCCACCCAGACCCCATTGATCCCTTCCACAGCCACACAGTGCACCCAGGCCACAAAGAGGCCACAGCCAGACCCCTGCCTGCTTCTCACTGCTCTCGCTGTACATGCATAGGAAGCCAGGGGCTGTGTAATGCAGACAGCGCTTGGATTCCAGAAATGGCACAAGACCAGCTGAGCATGCAGGCCAGGCAGTCACTGGGGGCTCAGGGGGAGCAGGGTGGCACTCTCTCCTGCCCATCCCAACCAGCACACACCAAATTTTGCTGTTGCCATTCTCAGGCAACCAATGATCTCAAAGCAAAAAGTATGGGGATCTAGAAGGCCACTGCCTGCCCCTGCAGGTCCAGTCAACAGCCCACATCAGGGGCCCGTGTCACCACAGGGTGGTTACCTGGGAAGCCACTGAGGTCTGGTCAGCATGGAAGGTTTGAGGCCACTCTTGGGCCTGGGGATAAGAAGGTCTTCATGGCAGTGACTCCACCCATCACGCCTGTACCTCACCCATCACACCTGTACTTCACCCAACAACCCCAGGAGGTCCACGTGTGAGCTATTGCTGTTTTTACAGATGGGGAGACTGAGAGTCATAGGGGAGGCAAGAGGGTGGTAAGGCTGGGAGAAATGGAGCACTCCCAAGAGGAAGGCCAGGGCTCTCAGAACATGCCCCTGGGTGTTCCTGGATCTGGAAGAGAGGCCTCTGCTGTCTGAGCCCCACATTTCCACCAGGACCACCAGCATCAGGCCAGGCCAGAGCCTTTGTTTAGAGGTTCTGACCTGCAAGAAGGACCCAGCCCCTCTGAGAATGTCCCCCTAGAAAAATGCCATGCAAAGAAAATTGCACATTGAATTTCAGGGGGCTCATGAACCTCCCCACTACAAGTCCTTTTGTGAATTTTAGTTTAGGAACTTCTGAGAGTCCAGATGGGGAAACTAAGGGCTCAAAAAGGGACAGGACTTGCCCAAGGTCACAAAGCCAAAGAGGAGCAGAGCCAGGATCCGAATACAGAGGACTCACAGCTGGCAGCAAAGAACCAGTGATGAGTTCCCTCGGGGAGCAGAGGCACAGGACAAGAGCCCCCATATGCCCTGACTGCCAAGGGCTGGAGCACCCAGACCAACAAGCCCACCCTTGGACGGTTTCTCCACAAGCACCGTCTCGGGCAACCAAACATTTCAAAGGAAAACGTAGTGGGTCCAGGCATGGGGGCCCAGGACGTTTGGGGAATGCTGCGTGGACTTCTCAAGCCTTTCCAGACCACCTGCAGCAGGACTCCCACGAGGTGCTCACAGATCGGAGGTCTCCTTACTTCTCTAGACCCTTTGATTGCAGTCCACCTCCCCAGGGCACCGTGTGCAAGTGCAGATCCCCCCGGGTCTGTGTGCCCCCCTCCCTTCCCTATGTGCTCCCTTCCAGCAGCTCACACCTGGGGGCCCTCTTCAGAGGCCTGCCCTAGGGCTATGTCTGCAGATTCAGAGAACTGCTGTGTCCCCACCCCAGGTGGCCCTAAGCCTAGTGCAGGAGAATGAAAGCCCATAACTCCTATCAGGACAAACTCAGAAGCATAATTTATACCCCAGAGCGCCCCCAGAGGGTCAGACTGAAGCCCAGACTTTGTCTGAAGTGGCACCTGTGCTTGGCTTCTTCCTCTTGTCTGTCCTGCTTCCTCCACTGCCTCACTGGCCTGCCCTGCCCTGGGACAGTGTCCTGAGTGAAGCACTCGCATGTGACCCTCACCTCAGGCTCTGTTTCTGCAGTCCCTGACCTCACAGGGCTCTCCCCTGAACTACGTGGGCAGTTGGAGGAATCCTGACCCACTTGGTGAATTCACAGGGAGTAGACAGGCCAATGAATTGCAAGCTGCTTGGTCTCAGACAAAGCAGGTGGAACATCAGTCCAGCCCAGAAAGGCAATGGTCACACTCTGGCCAATCCAGCTACGTGAGGGGCCAGGGACCCTGATGCCCGGGCTCAGGCCTGAGAGGCAGAAAAATAGAAATGGACATTTCCTTCCTACCCCACCCCACCCCATCCCAGCCCCACTTCAGGAAACCCCCTCCTCCTCCTTCAGAGCCTAATTCAAGTGCAAGAAGCTTGTTCTAAGCGCCTCGTGCCCCGGGAACCTCTCTCATTCAGCCAGCGCGTTTCAGGCTGGCTTCACAGACTGTAAGCTCAGGAGGAAGCCGAGGCTGTGGGAAGCTCTTTGTCCCTCATCTGGCTCCTGCAGTGGGCATCTGCAATTCGGAAGCCCCTGGTCTCCAGCCCCCCTTCCTCCTTCTTCTGGGAACACTTTGATTTTCCTTGGCGGCTTTCTAGACCTCACAAATAAAAACATAGGACATTCAGTTAAGTTTGAATATCAGATAACAGATCATTGTGTAGCATAAGTATGTCCCATGCAGTATTTGGGATAGACTTAAAACACAAAAAAAATGAAGTGCTATTTATCTGAAATTCAAATTTAACTGCGTGGCCTAGATTTTACCTGGAAACCCTGCCCCTCCACTCCTCTCACCCACATGGTGTGGGCAGGCTGATTTCTCCCCGTAACCACAAGGGAGGGCACGTGACCCAGGCCTGCCCGGTAAGAGCTTCGCACCATGCCAGCCACGGGGACTGGTCAGGGCCGGGCACACAACGCAAGCTAGGCCAAGGAGAGGCGACCCCAGGACATCTTCTTTCTCTCTGTTGACATTGGTGAGATGTGAGCTGAGAGCCTGACCCTGCTGAGAGCACTTTACCACCTCACAGAGAAATTCTAGCTATGAAAAAAGCTAATACCCAGGAAAACGGAGCCACGAGGAGATACAAAAGAAAAGGGGTCCTGACAACATCATTTGAGCCCCTGGATCAAATGGTGCCTGAAGCTAGTACCTCCCCTACATTTTTCAATGACGTGAACCACAAAATCTCCCCTTTTGGCTTAAGCCAGTGTGAGCTTATTCTCCTCGTAAGCCAGTGAGTGAGTCCTGCTCACTCGCTCCTCCTCACCCTTGCCACCTGGGCATGAGACGGGGCAGAGTCTATACTCAGAGAACATGTTTAATTTTACTAAGGAGGGTGGTGTGGGGCGATGGGAGAGCCTGAGCTCTCCAGTCAAGCGGGCACGGTTCCCGGCCCCACTCGGTCCCATCCTCGTTCCAAGCCCTTGCACAACAAACTCTCCATGAGCCTTGGATTCCCTATTTGTGAGATAAACATAGATACTTATACCTGGACTGCCCATATAATGCTAGTGCCCTAACCAGGACACTTTAGAGAGACAAAGAGAGTGCTGTTCATACCCAGGTTGGGAGAGACTGGAACTGCCCTGGGTAAAGGGACCAGGGACGCCGTCCCTACAACCGACCCCTGCCTGTCTCCACCCCTCTCTGCGCTAGCCCTCCCCCACAGCCCATGCCTTCAATTCTGCCCCTCTCCCCCTCCCCATCACCACCCTCTGTGCAGGATGCTCCCCTACTCGCTGCTTCTCGCTGCCTCCTAATTCATTCTTCCAGCCTCAGAGAAGCCATCCCTGGAGCCCCAGGATCTGTGCGGGCCCCACTCTGCGTCCTCCTTGCAGCCTTCGGCGCTCTGCGAGACAACTGCTTGTGGCTCGCAGGCTCCCCAGCCGGCTAAACTCGTTGAGGACAGGGTCCGTACATTTCTCCCTCATTACTGAAGGCCCTTACAGAGCTGGCATGGTGCCTGGAAAACGACACATAAAATAGCAGACAAAAAAGGACACCGCTAACCCTCTCTTCCTCCTCTCTGCAGGCTCTGTATTTTCTCTGTGCATCGATAAAACCATCCTGGCTGCGATGCCAGGCAGGGACAAGTGAAACTATGAATCATGGAGTGGGGAGGGCACGGGGCAGGGCTAGGACCCACCCCCAGTGGGCCCAGGACATGCTGGTGATGTTCTCAGAGCCAGTGACTCGGGGATGGTGGCCTCAGAAGGCCCCGCCCAGCCCAGCAGCCCCCAGGCAGTGGCAGCGGCAATGCGCTGGCCTTGGGACAGCTTTCATTGATCCGAGGCCAATGTGGACTGGACCTAAGCCGGCTGCCTATTCCAGCATCCAGCCCTGGCCCCTGCTCAAAACACAGGCCTGGCGTCTCCCTGCAGCCTTAGCCAGCTCTGTCCTCAGCGGCAGCCAAGTCACTGCCCAGAATGCAAATGGGGCAGGTGCAATGGGCCTCTCCAATCCGAGACCAAGGCCATCACATCCCACACACAGCCCAGGTTGTTCCACACACAAGCAGACAGGGTCCCTTGGGTTCCTTGGCCCCCGCCCACACAGCTTTCCTGCCTATCCCCAGGCAGCCACCCCACCTGATTTCTTGGTTCAGCCAGGCATATAGCCTGAGGTCAATTACCTGGAGAACGCATTGCCACACCAACTCCCTGGCTCGCACCCCAGCCCAGGTGGCACATGCTCATTTTATTTTCACAGGACCCCTCCCTGACTCCACAGCCTTCACTGGCTCCCTGCTTCAATCAACTCAAAACCCTCTGAAGTCTTGCCGTAGCTTCTCAGTCCAGCTCACGGGGAAACAAATGGTTATGGCAGGGAAAAATGCTAGCCTGGGAGCTAGGTGGTCTGCCTCAGTTTCCCCATCTGCACAAAAAGAGGAAGCATGGCAAGAGGGTATCTCCAAAGGCTTTATTGCTGCAATAGACCATGACTCCACAGGCTCAGGAGAGGGCCAGTTCAGCCAGGCCCCAGGCTCTGTTCCTCCTCTGCTGTCTTCAGGCCACCCAGAAGGGCCACTGCCCACTTGCAAAGCCAACGATCCGTCCTCAGTACCGTCTGTCTCAGGAGACAAAAGTATTTTGAGGAGAAGGAAAGAAAAGTGTGGATGTGAATGCTTCCCTCAACTCTGCATCAACCCAGCACCCAACCCTCCCAGCGCCAGACACCCTGCCCCCAGGGGAGCCACAGTGGCTACAGATGGAGAGAGAAGTGCAGCTCACAAGCTGAGGAACAAACAGCAAACATCTACCTGCATAGAACACCAGGAAGGACCCCATCAGCCTCAGCCTAACAATCAGTACCTCAAAAAAGAATTATCAGGTTAATTTAAAAAGAGGCTTCATTCTGGCTGGGCGCAGTGGCTCACACCTGTAATACCAGCATTTTGGGAGGCTGAGGCAGGCAGATCACTTGAGGTCAGGAGTTCGAGACCAGCCTGGCCAACAAGGTTAAACTCCGTCTCTACTAAAAAAAAAAAAAAAAATAGCTAGGCATGGTGGCAGGCGCCTGTAATTCCAGCTACCAGCTACTCAGGAAGCTGAGGCAGAAGAATCACTTGAACCTTGGAGGCAGAGGTTGCAGTGAGCCGAGATTGTGCCACTGCACTCCAGCCTGGGCAACAAAGTGAGACTCCATCTCAAAAAAAAAAAAAAAAAAAAAAAAGGCTTAATCCTAATGGCCACGAACTCATAATGGCAGTAAAGGAGCAAATGGCATTGCCAGGTGGTGTGGGGCCCAGACCATGCCCCCACATGGCCTGAGGCTTGGGTCCTGGCTCTGTCACCTATAGGTTGTGTGATGCTGGGCAAACTAATAAACTTCTTTGTACCTTAGTTTTCTCCTCTGTATGATGGGTAAATGATAATATCTGCCTTGTGGAGTTGCTGGGAGCATTAAATTAGGTCACATTTGTAAAGTGCTTGGAACAATACCTGGTTCCCTAGAAGCACCATATAAATGCTTGTTAAATAAATAAAAATGAAGGTGAATATAAAGTACATAAAGACACACTTGTAATGTAAAAGAAGGATGACCATCCCGAGAAAAAGAAGGATGACTGTTTCTAAACATCTTTAGCATTCGTTGGTTTTAACATATAGGAGGGTGTGAACATATGTGGGGATTTTTTTCTTCCTCCATCAGGCATAGGCCAGACTTACATGAGAATCTGATGTGTTCTAATATTATCTGAACAAACACAAAAGTATCAGTATGGGGAGATGAGGTTGAGCCCAAGAGTTCTGGAAAAGGTTGGGCCTCCTCCAAAAATGGGAAAGCTGGATTGGCAGGAGAGGTCACCTATGGTATCAAGGTCAAAAGAGCATTCAGGGCCAGGCGCAGTGGCTCATTCCTGTAATCCCAGCACTCTGGGAGGCCAAGGCAGGAGGATCACTTGAGCCCAGGAGTTCAAGACCAGCCTGGGAATCACAGCAAGACCTGTCTCTACAAAAAATTTAAAAATTAGCCTGGCATGGTGGCGTGCACCTGCAGTCCCAGCTACTCAGGAGGCTGAGGCAGGAGGATTGCTTGAGCTCAGGAGTGGGAGGCTGCAGTCAGCTGGGATGGTGCCACTGCACTCCAGCCTGGGCAACAGAGCAAGACCCTGTCTCAAAAAGAGAAAAGAAAAAAAAAGAGAAGAGAAGAGAGAAGAGAGAAGAGAGAAGAGAAGAGGAAGAGGAAGAGGAAGAGGAAGAGGAAGAGAAGAGAAGAGAAGAGAAGAGAAGAGAAGAGAAGAGAAGAGAAGAAGAGAAGAGGAGAAGAGAAGAGAAAAAAAGAAAGCATTCAGCAAAGGCCTCCAACATGATCCATTTGCCCACTGCCTTTATAGGGGAGCGTGAACTACCCAGACTTGGGCCACCACCTCTGGTGGGATGAACCCTTGGGGCGGCTCCACTAATTATAGGTCGGAACTAGCAAGGCACAGCCCTGTCTTAATGGTGCCCCCGACCAGGCTGACTAGAGTGGGCTGCAAGTGCCGGCTGCCCAGAGCTTCCACCGTGCAGCACCTCGGGGCATGCTGGGCTATACAAAAGCAAAACCAAACAAAACCCATGAGGAAGGCGTGGGCTTAAAAAGCTCTTTTTCACCACCAGTGAAGTTTAATGCTTAAAAAGGAAGTCAAGAAACTCGACTGGTGCTTGCGTCTGAGGGACTGGTGTGAGGAAACTCATTTCCGTATTCTCTCTACTTTCGTGTCTGTCTGAAATGTTCTACGAGAAATAGTCTTAAAAAGGGGAACTTAGTCTAAAGAACAGGGGCTTGAGTTTAAACCATCTTGGGAGAAGCAGCCAGGCCCAAGGCTCACCAAGAGTCACCCGGGCAACAAGGAAGATCTGAGCACTGGGGTCAGAGAAGACATTAGGTTTCCTTTAGGCACAGTTTGGTCACAGCAAAATAGGAAGACCAAATGGTGTGCCGCACTGACCATGTGCCAGATGCCCTCCCAAGCGCCCCATGTTTATAACTCATTTAATCGTCACAATGACCATGAGGTAGACATTGCTACTTCCCCATTCTACGAACAAGGAAACTGAAGCAGACAGTAGTTAAGAAATTTGAGGCCAGGCGTGGTGGCTCACACCTGTAATCCCAGCACTGTGGGAGGCTGAGGCAGGTGGATCCCTTGAGGTCAGGAGTTTGAGACCAGCCTGGCCAACATGGTGAAACCCCATCTTCACCAAAAATACAAAAATTAGCCGGGCATGATGGCAGATGCTGGTAATCCCAGCTAATCGGGAAGCTGAGGTGGGAGAACTCTCTTGAACCCAGGAGGTGGAGGTTGCAGTGAGCGGAGATCACACCACTGCTCTCCAGCCTGGGCAACAGAGCAAGACTTTGTCAAAAAAAAAAAAAAAAAAAAAAAGAAGAAGAAGAAAGAAACTTGACCAAGTAGCTAAAAAGTGGCAGCCCTGGGATTTCAACCCAGCCTACCTGGGTGCACGAGGCTGAGCTCTAGCCACCCTGCTGAGCTGCTGCTTCATTTCAGCCAAAAGCAGATCTCAGCCCAATGGGGTCAGACGCAGAAACAATGGCAAAACAATGGATTAAAGCTATAGCATCAACAGCATAGCTTTGGCATGGGCTTACTTGCAAGGGCAGACAAGCTGATAACTACCATTAGGGTAGGGTATGTGATCTGTCATTCTAAACTTGTAGTCTCAGTCCCAGTTATTTAAGTTGACTTGAAATCAGCATTTAAATCTTTAAGAAATACTGGTTCCTCTATTAGATATGTAAGTTGAATGAACTGAGCAATAAACAAAATACTGAAGGGTGTACGTTTTCCTTTCCATGTATGAATGTGGCCTGGACATTAAGGAATCCCATCAGTACCAGGGCACCAGCCATTCCCATTTCATTTGCTGTCCACCCGAATCAGCCACACCTGCCCTAAGGACATTTGCGCTAGGGCAGTGGTCCCCAACCTTTTTGGCACCAGGGACCGGTTTTATGGAAGACAATTTTTCCATGGATGGGGGCAGAGGGAGAGGGGTAGGCAGATGGTTTCGGGATGAAACTGTTCCACCTCAGATCATGAGGCATTTGATAGATTTCCATAAGGAGCACGCAACCTGGATCCCTTGTATGCACAGTTCACGATAGGGTTTGCACTCCTGTGAGAATCTAATACCACTGCTGATTTTGACAGGAGGCGGAGCTCAGACGCTCACCTCCTGTAGTGCCACCCAGTTCCTAATGGGCCACAGACCTGTACCCACCCTTGGCCCAGGGTTTTGGGATCCCTGCTCTAGGGGACTCTTTGAGATTCCATTTACTGATTCAACTCTGGACTTAGGTCCATGATACATCCCAGCTGTAGGAGCAGAGGGAAGTCCAGAGGTAAAGCATCTCTCCTTAGTGACCCACACCTTCTTTCAGATCCATGAAGATATATGCCAACCGCAGAGCAATTTTTCCATGTCAGACATAGAAGCCAGAGAACAAAAGTTACCTGGAAAGCCTAGATAATGCTTTTCCCCCCGAAGTAATACAATGTTGGGCTACGTTAATAGAAGTATTACATCTATATTTTGGGAGGTGATGATTCTACTACTTTCTACTAGGTTAGGTGCCACCTGGAAACAAAATTTCATATATAAAGAAAGACATAGCTACACCAGCCTTGCTATTCAAATTGTGGACTGAGGGCTAGCAGTCTTGACATAGTCTAGGAAGTGGTCAGAAATGCAGAGTCTCAGGCCCCATCTACCCTACAAAATCAGAATCTGCATTTTTGCATCATCCCCACACAATTCATATTCACATTCAAGTTTGAGAGACCCTGGTATAGGGATGACCAGAAAGATGACTGCATGATTACAGCTAATATTGATATACCCAGCATGTACCAAGCCCTATTTTAATACATGTGTGTACTTTATATACACACAGCTTTGGAGTCGTGGAGCTGATGGCATAATGGTGAAGGGGTAGGACCTCAAGGAATGAGGGAACCCACGACGACCTGAGAGATGGGATGGAAGAAGCCAGCTTCCTGCCTTCACACAGGGAGAGAATGACTCCCTCACCAGAGGAAGAAGGACAATTCTCCATATTTCTTGAAGGCAGAGCAGGACTAATGACAGGTAGGGCCCAAATTCTCTATCATTCCAGGAGCTAGAGTTGTCCAACAAAGGACAATCAAGGGAGTGAGCTTCCTGTCACAGGAGGTATCCAAGCAGAGGCTGGGAGGCCTTCTGTACAGGATGCACAGAAGAGGATTCCCATTTCACAAGGGAGTCAGTCTTGATGGGTTGAACTTTTCTCTCTAATTGCAAGGCCACGAAGGCGTCTTCTATATCTACTGGGAACCGGAAAGTGGGTGTGCTCCCATTCCCCACCAAAAGCTGCCTGTGGGTTGCTATGGCCTATGACATCCTAGGAAACCTCTGTGGTCTCAAAAGTCAGAGCAGAAGATGGGGCCTATTATTAACCCTTCAGCCCCAGCACCTCCCTCAACCTAGATCCCAGACACGTGGCTCACGGTGGTCCTCAGGTAATAAGCAGAGCTAACTGAGCCCTGGCTGGAGATGGGAGGGGAGGTAGGGAGACAGCCACCCACCCCCCGCCCAAACAAGGAGACGCCTCTGTGACTCAGTGATCCACGCTTTCTCAAACAGGGAAACTCTTTGAAGAAGTCCCCCATCCACTCACCAGTGGGCCACCACCTTGACTAACCAGATACCACTCGCTGGTATCTTCAAGTGACTGCAAGTTTTGCTCTGTTCACAGAAGAACGAGGTGAAAATGAAAAAACTTTGATGGGAATTTGCCCTCTGAAATGTCAAAGGCCAGGGAAATGGACCTGGCGTGGAGGTGGCAGGGCTGAGGGTCAGAGTCTGACCACCGGGGTCAAACTTTCAGCTCCACCCTGGGTGGAGGGTGAATCTAAGACCTCCCTGAGTCTTACTTATATTCTTGTCTGGAACATGAAGATGAGAATAATCCCTGCCTTGTGAAACCTTAGAGCAATGCCTAGCATGCCGTAAGCACCACATCCAATAAACACCAACAGTGGACAGGAACAGAACCCTTGTGAAGAGGGAGCTTTACTGAGTACGTTCGTTAAACGGGGCACAGACTCGATGAAATGACAAACATACAGCGATCAGCACGTCTGTGACACCCAGGGGTCACTCGTTCAATGCTAGCTGTTATCACGGTCCTTCCCACTGCTATCAGTTATTACTATTACCAAATTCCCAATGGAAACAAGACCACAGTGTCACAGACCACAGTGTCCAGCCCAGGAGGAGGAGGTACAGAGAGGAGGAATGCAAGACTCTGAGGGCTGGGGTGGGAATGACTTGGGGCGTGGGGAAGGCCCTGCCTGGGTAAACGCTTGGCGGCTGGATCTTGGAGGCAGCAAGGCCTCTGGAGAGCCAGCTCCACGGCCTCAGAAGTCAGGCCAGCTTTCAGTTCCCGGCATCCGGGCCCCACGTCCCCCATCAGGCCTGCTGCCCAGGGCACTCAGATTCTTCCAAGGCCCAGGATGCATGTCCAAAGCAGCCTCTCAGACTCAGGCCCTGAATTCCTTGGCCGGCAGGGTTCACGTCTCCATGTGGCTGACAGAGCCCAGCTGCCGGGCGCCTTCTCCTCTGCTCCCATCAAGTCCCTGCCAGCCCCTGAGCCCAGGAATTGGAAAGTGCCAGCATCTCCAGCTCCTGCCCCAGCCACGTAATCAGTACACGCACCCGTGAGGGACTTTAGCTATCCCCCTTGGTTCCTCTGCACCTGGACAGTGGCAGGTACTACATGTTCAAAATTGGAATCTAATGACAGGTTTCCCCATCCACCTCCTTTGTGTCCTTCTCCAGGGACTGGAAGGAAATCCCATGAAAGAATAAATTTTACAGAAAAATTAACAAAAAAGAATCCTCTCTGTCCTCCAAAGCAGCATACCCCAAATCTGGCAGCACTCGGACTCCTGAGGACAGCAAGGGAGAATGCCATGCCTGGGCTCGGCAGCAGGTGCCTTCGGCACAGGCCGCCATCTCGGACCTCAGCCAGGCCCACATCTCGGACCTCAGTGTGGGCTCCTGGGCCTCATTACGATCTACAGACGACAGCCCAGAGCCCTCAGATACACAGGTGCTATAGGATAAGTGTAGGGGCGTCAAGAAGCTGCTGTCCACACTCAGAGAGGGCTCAGCAGGGGACATCCTAAATGAAAGAGACCCTTGTTTATCCATGGAAGTCAAGGGAAAGAAACCAAACAGCCCCAGTCGCTCTCAATTCTCCATGTGCCTATGGCCTTGGGTTGCTTATAAGCTGGCTGGAATTTTAATAATTTATAACAATTACCAAGGGCTACTCTGTGCCAGACACCGTGCCACATGCTTTACATTTATCCCCTTTTCAAACCCTTGCGACATCCCTTCTATTATCATACCCATTTTACAGATGAGAAAACTGAGGCACAGGTTAAATAATGCCCCAAAGTTACACATTTGGAAAGTGGCAAAGGTAGGACTTTGCCCAATTCTAGGATCTATGGGCTGGGAAAAGACCCTTCAACCAAACTGGGATAGGCTGATTACATTCATGTACTAATTTGTTCATGCCTCCCTGATTCCACACTCTTTTGGGGGAGCCCTCCCACACTGAGACTGGGCTTAGCCATGTGACTTGCTCTAGCAGACGGGATGGTAGTGAATGTGATACAGAAACTTGATAAGGCACTGGGGAGTCCACTTCCTCTCTCAGACCCTGTCCCTGCAGTGAGAAACGCCTGGCCTTGCCTGCTGGAGGGATAGGACATACACGAGAAGGAGAGGCCAATGGTCCCAGCCAATTCTGATCTAGACCAGGAAACTGTGGCCAACTGTCTTGAAGCATGAGCAAGCCCAGCCCAGATCAACCCAGCCCAGGTCCATACAGCTCCCACCTACCCGCAGATGTGGGAGGAATAACTAAGTCTTAGAGTGGTTTGCAACATAGCAATAGCTAACTGATAGGCCAACTGCATTGCCTGTTCTCTTTTGACACAGGAAAATAACTGCCTGAGAATTAAGAGAGTGAGTGAGAAAGACTTTTAAATCAAAGGGTTTGCTTTAAATGAGGGATTGTCAAAAAGTTACTGTGTTTAGATCAGGATTCAAATTCTAGAATTCTTGACAATACCCATGAAGGGATCAAGCCACATCGGGAGTCACAACTCTATTTGCTCCATCACACCTGTGTCATGTCCCTTAAATGGAACCCTTTATTGATCTGTTCTCCTCTTTTATATACTTAAAAGGCAATGCTCTACCATGTGCCAGGGGACACGGCATCTTTATTCCATGCCAGCCTGACATGAAGCTTCACCTCTGTGTCAGCTCTCCATCATTGTGTAAAAAAAAACCGCTCCTGAACTTAGTGACTTAAAACCATCATTTTACTATCTCTCCTGATGCTTTGGGCAGACTGGCTTCAGCTGGGCAGTCGTGCTGGTAGCTCCTGAGTCTTGTGTGGTTGCAGGGGGAGGAAGGCTGGGGCTGCTGTCATCAGGAGTTTGTCTGGTCTGGAATACCCCAAATGGCTCATGTCTGATGCCTTGGCAGGGGTGGCTGGAAGGCTGGGCTCAGCTGGGACACTAACTGGGACATTGGGAGAACTGGGCCTCTCTCTTGCCATGTTCTGTCTCAGAGCCTCACTCTCCACGTGACCTCTCCAGGTGGTTTCTCCAGCAAGGTAGCTGGACCTCTCATAGGGCAGCTTGGGGCTCTCGAAAGCACAAAAGCAAAAGCTGCCAGGCTTTCTTAGGCGTCCCTCCCATGGCCTCTGTTGGTTAAAGCAGTTACAGGGGACACCTAGATTCCAAGTGGGGAGTAAACTCTACTTCTCAGTGGGAGGGCAACAAGTTGCAGCCACTTTAAGCCACCTAACCTCTCACCTCCTACACACAGCCCCCTCTCCCTAACACCCAAGTCGGTAGCAGCACACAACCTGAAATGGAGCAACGATGCATTTTTTTTTTCCCGGGATGGAGTCTCGCGCTGTCGCCAGGCTGGAGTGCAGTGGCGCAATCTCGGCTCACTGCAACCTCTGCCTCCAGGGTTCAAGCGATTCTCCTGCCTCAGCCTCCTGAGTAGCTGGGATTACAGGTGCCCACCACCACACCTGGCTAAGTTTTCTATTTTTAGTAGTCAGGGTTTCACCATGTTGGCCAGGCTAGTCTCAAACTCCTGACCTCGTGATCCACCCACCTCGGCCTCCGAAAGTGCTAGGATTACAGGCGTGAGCCACTGCACCCAGCCACAACAATGCATTTTTACCCCAATGCACACTGGGCAGCAGGCCTGGGATAGGTCTGCATCATATGCATTGAGTAAACAAATGTTGTATTCCCAGCAGAACCACAGATAATTCGTGGATGAACATCAAGACAAAGGTAGCAGCCTTGGAACCCCAGAATCCCTGCTGTGTCACGAGAGTGCCCCAAGGTTCCATTCCAGAATGAATGTGTGGGATGACCACTGAATGGCAATGTTCCTCTCCCTGCACATACACAGGGATGTCTGGAAGGTATGAGGCAACCACATTCTTTGCAAATACCTCAGTCTGAAAATGGGCACCTGCAAGACAGATTCCCCTGGGAGGGTCCACTTTAGGATATGTGGGAGGGGGCAGCTCTCTCTCAGGGCATTTTGAATCTCATTTTGGCTGGGGCTCTAGGCACAGGCCTTGAGGGACTGTTGTAGGGAGGACAGCCCTGCGAGAGTCCTTAATCATCTAACTAAAACCACGTTCAAGGCATAATTAGCAGACAGCTCCAGATTCATGATCTGAGGCCCACTGACTCTAATGGACTAATTAGGTGAGACATTCTTGGGCAGGCAACGCACTCTGGCCTTCTCAGAAACATCCCAGAGAGCTCAGCAGATCAAGGCTGGCATCTGGTCCATGAGCTGCCTTACAATGGCTGGGCAAAGAGACAAACACATTACTGGGCAAGAACTACACACAGCTTCCAGAGATCAACAAGGCAATCCCTTCCACCCCAGCAGCCCCAAACAACCAATCCTTGCAACATTCAGATCCTGGACACAAAATCCTTTGCTCTGAGCAATCAGCAACATGCTCTCTGCCTCCTGAACCACCCTGCCCTTTCCAAATCAAGGCTAACAGCAATAAAGGGCACTCATGCCTACACACATAATTCTGCCCTCCCCAGATCCCACTCCTCTGTAAGCTAACAGCCACTGAGACCTGCTACAAGACAGCACCTCATCATGCTGGATCGGAAAAATAAATCGCCAGTTCTGTGGAAGCCCCAAAAGTACTCAGGGCCTCAAACCCACCACAGATAGCAGACACTTGCTGTTTAGCCAGTTCTCTCCATCCAAGGTGCCTCTGAGTAAGTGGCAGGGGTCCCACACAGCAATAGGAACTGGCAGAAGGCAAAGCCTTAGCAAACGGAAAGTCTGCATCTTTGGGAAGCCCTCGATGCCTCTGACATAATAGCAGGTACAGGCAGGAATGCAATAGATATGCTGAGTGAGTGCAAGGGAAAGCACCCGAGAGAATGAGAGCACTCAAACCCTGCAGCACTGTTTGCCAAAGGGCTCCCTGGCCAGAGAAGCTTGGGAAACTGGTCCCTAAACTGAAGGAATCCTGAGTAATATGAAAACTCCATATTCCAGATTCACAAGGCACATTAGGACAATGAAGGCTCTGAGAATTCCTGCAGTTAAGGAACTTATTTAATGGGTAGTTGTAGCAATTGTTTCACAACACTAATTTTGCAAAGAACCTTTTTTTCCCCAGAATCTCCAGTGGGATAATATATTTAGGAAATATTGTCCCTGGTAAGCAATACATCATCAGTACAGGGCAGATACCGCAAGCCCCAATCCCATAGGAGCTAAGGAGCTAAGTTATTTAAATAAGTTAAATGGGGGCAGGTTTAATATTTGCATAAGAGGCATATGGAAATACTCTTCATCTCCATGAAGAAATATGCTCTAATTTTTCAGAAAACAACCATTTTGGTTCATCTTTTCTCTTCCATCTTTGATAGCAATTGTTTCCTATGAGAGAAACAGAAACATTTATTTAAAAGCAATATAGTTCTATAAGAAAACCAATGCGCAAAGGCAATGATGAAAAAAAACAGAGAGAAAAATGAGAAACAGGGTTGGTGGGTGCTGCAGGGGCTCTGGGGGACACAGGCCCTGTCCAAGAGCACAGCCACATTCAGCTCCACTTGAATGTTGCCAGGCTAAGAGGTTGATGCCAATGATATTAGCTTTTCCAATTTTTAAAAAGAAGTCAGAAATCTGGAGTTCTGAGTGAAATTCCTCATTTTTAAATGTTGGCTCAAATTGTTTCAAAATTGAAAGGGTCAAACAAAACATTCCTGGGAGCTAGATTCAGCTCACCAGGTTGCAATTTCTGCCAAAAATGACAGAGTAATGCTCATTCAACTGGTGCTGCCACCCGTTTCCCAAGCTTCTCTGGCCAGGGAACCCTTTGGCAAGGGTTTCAGTGCTCTTATTCTCTCGAGTGCTTTCTCTTGCATTCACTGAGTGTGTGTACTGCATTCCCTGCGTGTACCTGCTATTATGCCAGTTGCATTAAGGGCCTCCCAAAGATGCAGACTTTGTCTTTGCTAAGGCACCGCTCTAAGCACTGGGCCCTTGCCTCTCCTTGGGCAGGCCCTGGCATGTGTGGGAAGGGGTGAGCACACAGTGGGAGGCCAGAATGGCCAGTCCATCAAGGGGATCCATCATGGTGTCATGACAACACTCCCTAAGGTCCTTTTCAGAAATAGAATTCATTCTCAAATCAAAACTAAAAACAGAAAGCCCACCTGGAGAGGCCAACGAAGGAAGACATAGTCCACGGGACTGAGAGAGTGCATGCATAGCGGGTTGGGGTGCATGCTTAGTGGGTTAGAGTGCATGTGTAGTGACTAGCCGGTGGGACCAAGACAGTGCGTGTGTGGCTGGTAGCCTGCGGGACTGAGAGAGAGCATGTGTGTAGCAGGTTAGGGTGCGTGTGTAGCAGGTACCCATGGGACCAATAGAGTGCATGTGTAGCAAGTAGTCTGTGGGACCAAGACAGTGCATGTGTGGCAGGTCAGAGTGCGTGTGTAGCGGGTAGCCCGTGGGACTAAGACAGTGCATGTGTGGCGGGTTAGAGTGTGTGTATAGCGGGTAGCCCACGGGACTAAGACAGTGCATGTGTGGCGGGTTAGAGTGGTAGAGGGTAGCCCGTGGGACTGAGAGAGTGCATGTGTGGCGGGTTAGAGTGGTAGTGCGTAGCCCATGGGACTGAGACAGTGCATGTGTAGCAGGTTAGAGTGCATGTATAGCGGGCAGCCCACAGGACTAAGACAGTGCATGTGTAGCAGGTTAGAGTGCGTGTATAGCGGGCAGCCCGTGGGACTGAGAGAGTGCATGTGTAGCAGGAACACATGCACGATGATGGCCTTATTAGACCCTCATAACAGCCCATGTGATATGTGACTGAGGCTTTATTTAAATGTTTCTTTCTTTCTTTTTAAAGGTGAGGCTCATGGATGTCAAGTGACTTCTCCAGGTGATCATAGTGACATTTGCATTCCCAGAGACAAAAGCAGTCCCTGATGAGATAAGGCAGTGACTGAGACATAGCCAGTGGTCTTGCATCCAGGCCAGCCAGCTACTAAGCTGCCCAGGAGAACTACAGGCTGCAGAAGGCCTCCTGATCACCTGCAGAATCATAGGAGACGGAATGCTGCTCTCACATATTTCTCAGACGCTGACTGACAGACACTGCAATATGAGAAATGTACACAGTGTGGGTATCTGATCAGAACCTGGGTGTGAGTCTCTCAGCAGAGCACTAGTAGATCCCCAGGGGAACATCACTCCACACAGTAAAAGAGGCAGAATCTTCTGGAACATGGAGCTGGACATGGCCAGCTGAAGAAGCAGAAGCCAGCAGAAAAGGAGGCTCAGGTACCAAGGGCACCTGCAAAGGGAACAACAACTCACGCTGGTACTATGGCAGAGATGGCTACCTGCCCCCAAATATTCCTGCTTCCTCCTCCACAGTGTAGAGTTGTCAGCAGAAGGTAGCTGCCCAGATGGGACTACATTTCCCAGCACCTCTTTCATCAGGGTGGGGCCATGTGATTAGTTCTCACCAATGGAACATGAGCAGAAGTGGTACAGAATGATTCACAGTCAGGGATCTTAAGCAGTGGGAAGACTTCTTCCACTCTCCTATTCCCCTTTCACCAGGTAGAAGCAGAGAACTCAGAGGCTCTCACAGATGATCAAGCCACAAAATGGAAGGAGCCGGGACCACTAAATCACTCATTTTCCAACCAAGATACCTGTTTTGGACTGGTCCACGAGTGATAAACAAAACTCTAAACTTCAATGTCAAGGTGTCTTTACTACAACAACCAGAGTTGCCCCACCTGAAACACAAGTGGAAAGAAAGAAGAATACATGGGTCAAGAAAATAAGTCCTCACTGGAGTAAGAAGCTCAAGGCAAAAGCAATACAGGAAAAAATCCATCTGCTAAATCAGATCAGTCACCACCTCCTACATACAATGCCTCCCACCTGAATGCCTCTACATAAAGGTCAACTTTAAGACCCCTGGGTGCTTAGCTATGCCTACCCTGATTAAGAATGGCTTACAAAGACAAATGCTGTGTGATCTCATTTATATGTGGAATCTAAAATGGGCAAACTCAAAGAAGCATAGTGGAACGGTGGTTGCCAGAGGCTAGGGAAAGGAGGAAATGGAAAGGGGTGATGGCCAAGGGGTACAAAGTTTCAGTTATGTAAGATAAACAGGTTCTGGAGATCTACTGCACAGCATTGTGCCTATAGCTAACAGTACTCCATTATATATTTAAAATTTTCTAACAGGGCAGATCTTAAGTGTTCTTTCTCTATCTCTTTCACACAAATAATAATAATAAAAAGGGCAGGAGGAAACTTGGGTAGATTATAGACATGTTTATGGCCTTGATGGTAGTGGTGGTTTCATGAGTGTACGCTTATTCCCAAACCCATCAAGTTGTATATATTAAGTATAACTTTGTACAAGTCAATCATATCTCAATAAAGTGATTTTTTAAAATAAAGAATGACATATGAAAACTCATTTAGGGAAAAAAGAAGGTTATTTACCAAATATACTCTACCCACCCAGCCAACAACCCTCCGCTGGGAAGGTATTCCTACTATCGCCATCAACAAGTGAGGGCCACAGGGTCAGGAGGTGTAGTGACTTGGCCAAGGTCATGAAACTGGTAGAGGCAGAGCTTGGTTTTAACTTAAGACCCTATTCCTTCCTCCAACTCAACCTGTTCTGAATTTGTATCATTTCCCACAAATCACTTTCTGCCTTGTATAGGGCCAGACAGGTATGGTGGCCTCCCCAGCACAATGGGCACCTCCTGAAGGCAGGGACTCAGGCCATCCATCAGTGCAGTCTCACAGGGCCCAGCAGGGGCCTCTCATCACTGACTGCAGGGAGTCACATGCTGCTTGACTTCATGCCCTCACCTGTTGATGGGGATGGTAGGAATACCTTCCCAGTGGGTCACTGGGTGGGTGGACAGAGTATACTTGGTAAACAACTTTCTTTTTTTCCCAAAATGAGTTTTTATAAGTCATTCTTTAAAAAAAAAAAAAAAAAAAAAGCACTTTATTGAGACATGATTGACTTGTAAAAAGCTATACTTATTTAATATATACAACTCAAGGAATTTGGGGATAAGGGTACACCCATGAAATCATCACCACCGTAAAAGCCACAGGCATACCCACAATCTCCCCAAGTTTCCTGCAGCAGCTCTTAAGCCAAATTCTGATGCATTTTCAGGATACTCAGGAGGCTTACACCCCAAATCCTGTGCTCTAACCCAGCTCTCTCCACCAAGGATAATCAGAAACATAACAAAAGGCACTGCTTCCACTTCTGAACAATCACCATTTGATCACAGCAATCTGGCTATGGATGGATAATCTTATGAGTCATTCATTATCAATTATTTAAACCAGGAATTACCATCACTAGGGGTTGCAACTTCTTCGCTATCTGGAGGAGGAGAGGAGAGGGAGTGACTGAATGTCTTCATGTAATTGGACGTGGGGGTGAGTATAGCTGCTCCTCGCAGCTCTGCTCTGAGGCTTGCGAAGGCAATACCCACATCTGCCCGCCACCAAGCCTCCATCTGTCCAGGGCCTGTTCAGGGCCTGGGTGGGACCCTCAGGAGAGTAAAGGCAAATTAGCATATAGTCCCAACAAAAGGCAGGAATAAGCCAAGAAGGTAGCAATCAATTCTGGGAACTCAGAATCTTCTAGAATATTCTTGAGCCCAGGTAGGAGGCTTGGTGGGCTCTGCAGCCCAGATGCTCCCCTACGGCAGGGTTTCTCCACCTTGGCACTGTTTACATTTGGGACCAAGGTCATTCTTTGTTGCAGGGGGACGTCCTGTGCACTGCAGGATGGTTGGCAGTATCCCTGACCTCCACCCACTAGAGGCCAGCAGCACCCCCCACCCAGCCATGACAATGAGGGATGTACTCAGACATCCTGTGTCCTGTGCACTGCAGGATGGTTGGCAGTATCCCTGACCTCCACCCACTAGAGGCCAGCAGCACCCCCAACCCAGCCATGACAATGAGGGATGTACCCAGATATCGCCAAATGTCCTGTGCTACCATGGAGAATCCCTGCTCCAAACGATGCAACAAATGGTGGCCACGCCAGAATTTAGGCCTGGTGTTTTCCCGTTTTCCATTTTCTCCTATCTGGATTTTTATGTGATATGTCTCCATTTTTAAAGTTTGGCAATTAATTAAATATTTTTATGCTGCGAGAGCCAAAAAGCATGTGTACAGGTCACTGGCCAGAGCCTCCACCAAGCCCTCTGCTAAGTCCAGATGGAAAATGAAAAAGCACATAACCCACTTCTCAGTGTTCGAGCTCCTGAATTCAAGAGCAAGTCTGTCCCCACGGCCCTGGGAAGGAGCCCTGGAAAGGGAGGCCCATGTTATTTCTGGGGGGGATATTGCCACAAGATCGCCTGTCAAAGGGGCTTTTCAAATCCCTTCTCCCAGGAACACAGACAACTCCATTTGTTCTTTCTCCCCCAAAATACAATTACCCTCATGCTGATGTTCTGAAAGCCAGGCCCTAAGCCGGCTCTGGCCTATGAAGCAAACACTTATGAACCACCCGCCTATAAAACCAGCCAGCCTCTGGGCACTGGTGAATCTTTTAGTGCCAACATTACCCCAGAAGACTGGCTTCCCTATCTCTCAGCCCCTAGTTAAAGAACTTGATCTGAGCAAGTTTCCTTTCCTTCCAGCGAAAATCTGGGTTACTAGGGGGAGGGCAGTAGAGAATCTAATAAATCTTAGAATATACTTCTTGGCTAAAGGGAAAAAAAAAAAAAAAACACCTACTTACTGGTGTCATGAAACAACTTTCCAGCTCTCTCAGAAGACAGCCGGGTTCAGAAGTTACTATTGTATTCAAGCTGTATTAAATCAAGCTGTGAGAAGCACCAGGGTTATGCTTTTAAAGAATGCCCTGAGCCAATTCTGATGTTTAAAGGGAAAAGGAAAAAGTTTCCAAGGCTTCCATAAATTCCAAGGAGAGGAAGTTTCAAACTTGGGTGTTCACAGACCATGGCCCCCACATGGAAACAGCTTGGTTTCATGTATTTGGTTTTACTGTTCAAACTTTAGGGTCTTTTAACTTTTTATTTTTACAGGGCTCAGAAGAAAAGGGAGAGGGAGCCATTTGCTCACCAGGTGCCAAAGAAAACCCAAGCGCCTCCCTCAGAGGGCCTCTGCCTAGGACGACAAGGAGGCAAGGATGTGGGGAGGGGACCCCCTGGCTCCTGGCACGCCCCAGGCACAGCTCCTCCTGCCCGCTAGAGGCCAGGCCTGCGAGGCCGGCTGCTAATGAACTCCAATAAGATCAATCCAAGGCGAGACCAAGCTGCACTGCCATTCGGCCACGCCTGGGCCTCGGCCACCAGCAGCAGGAGGAGCAAAATGGAGAGTTTCCAAAAACACAATGAGGCCCAGCCAAGTCCCAAGGAATCCTAAATTTAGTCCCTGGGGGAAGACGGCTGTGTCGACTCAGCCAGGACACCAGTGAGGCCCAGCATCCTTTGAAAATGTCAACCAAACTAAACAGGCCCTCCCAGGACACCTCAGCCCCCAGTTCTGACTCACACCCACATTTCCAATCCTTAGCCCCCACTGTCCAAGGCCTGTGTACCTAGGAGGTTGAGCAAGACAAGGGAGGTATACCCATTTGACAGGAGAGAAAATTGAGTCCCAAAAGAGGTAGTGGTGAGGTAGAATGAACACAGGCAGTCCTGCATTTGGATCCAGCATCAAGTTCTATCACCCAATATCCATGTGACTAGGAAGAAGGCATTCTGCCACTTGGAGCCTCAGTTTTACCATCTGTAAAATGGGAATGAGACTATTTGAAAAAGTACTGAAAAGACATAAAATTTTAAAATTTCTATGTATATATAGGCACACATGCATTATATATACATACATATATGTCATATATGTGTGTGTTAAAAAGAGACTGCTGGGCTGCACCCCAGACATATATAGTCAACAGCTGTTGTTTGTGCCAGCTCAGCACCCTCACCCCGCCCCCGCTCCCCTCTCAGCCCCTGTGGCTGAGGCCAGCCCAACTCGTTTCCGTGAGAGTTCTCAGACACCTAACTGAATCAGAATCACCAGGAGCTGAACCCAGGTTATTCAATTTTCCCCAAGCTATTCTAATACACAAGAGACAGTTTTAGGAACAGCTGCCAGATAAATTCAGAAGATCCAAGTGGCTAAGCTCAGAGAGGGTGCGACCCTCCTCCTAGCCCTCAGGAAGCGGTACATCTGCAAAGGGTCTCAGATTCTAAATGGCTGTCAGGGTGGGACCCTCTCCCAGCTCTGAGCCAAGATGCAGAACCCAGAAGGGGAGGTCCTGAGGGGCAGAGACCAGCAGAACTCTGATCTGACCCTAGAAAGCACTTGCTGGCTCTTTACCCCGCAGCACCCGGCTTCACACTGCAGGGCAGGTCAAGGGGATGAAGAAGAGCCCAGAGGCTCCAAAGAGCCTCGCTTTAACCTGATGTGGGGAGGAGGAACAGGGAATGTCCACCCGCCCACAGGGCAACTTCAGCATCAGGAGGTCTCCATAGCAACCCTCCAGCTGGAGTCACTGAGCCACCTGGAGACCAGACAGGGTGCAGGGGGGCACCACAGGGATTGAGATTGGGTGGTGCTGAAGGTAGAGGTGCAGGTTCCAGCAAAGAAAGAAATAACAAAGACCTTCCCATGGCGGGGAAAAGACTTCCAGAAAGGACTTTCTTCTTGGAGGGAATGATAATTAGTCATAAGAGCAGCCTTACTGAGCACCTCCAGGCCACACAGGTTCACCAATTCACACACCAACTCCAGGAGGAAGGTTCAACTACTAGTTTCGCTTTACAGATGGGGAGACTGAGGCCTCAGAAACATTAGGAAAGTTGCCTACCTTTGCACAACTGCTAGGCAGCAGGCCCAGAACTCAAATTCATCTGATTCCAGAGCCCACTCTCCCACCCTCTTCTGCACGGGGCAGGTCAGCACCCCTTCCAACCTCATGATTCCGTGGGCTCCAGAGACTGACTTTGGTCAGCACTCTTTCTAACCTCCACATCTCCTGGGCTTGAAAGAAACTGGCTTTGGATCTGTCTCTGTCGGACTCAGGGACAAGCTCAAGCCCAGACACCGTGCTGCACCTAAGCTGGGTAAGAAGACGAACCATAGGGGTGGTGAGCACTCATTTTTGGAGATGGGCGAACTGGTACAGAGAGGATTTCTCTGATTCCCAGAGTCCCACAGCAGATCCCCTGAACCCCTCCCCACCAATCTGCCACCTCCCCTGAGTTAGAGCACAAAAGACAGGGCAGAGCAGACAACTCCACCACCCCCAGCCATCAAGCCAGGCCCACGTGACACACGGGGCTCATTCCCCAAAAAAATCCAAGATGGAAGCAACTAACCCCACCCTCTAGTTTACAGACAGGATAGCTGAAGCTCAGAGATTGAAAGAACTTGTCCAAAGCACGCAGCAAAACAATTTCATTCTCTAAGAATTAACAGATGCCTATATGTGTCAGGCCCTGTGCAAGGCCATGGAGCCCCAGGAGTTAATGACAATATCCTGCCCCCTGCCACCAGAAGGGTGACAATACCCTGCCCCATGCCACCACAGGTTAATAACAATATCCACAACTCCTTGCTGTTCCTGTGGGAGGTGAGCAGTAACCCAACTGCCACATAAATAAGTCACAAATGACCAACAGTGGTGAGCATTCCAAGGAGGCAGAAGGAACAGGATGTTAGGAGAGGGAACCACAGTGAAAGCTGCTCCGAGGCACATGTGAGAGCTCCATCCTGGAGGGTGAGCTGGGGAGAACAAGGGAGAGTACTGGGAAGCATCTTCAGCTGCAGGAACAGAGCGTGCAAAGGCCCCGAGGTGGGCGTGTGATGGGTGTGTTCCAGAAGGGAGCAGGGCGGCTGGGACGGAGTGAGGGGAAGGGTGGCCGGGGATGAGAAGCAGGAAAGGGGCAGGTTGTGCTCAGCCTTATGGACCATAGGAAGGAATTTAGATGTTCCTCTAAGGACTGTGGAAAGCCGCAGTAGAGATTCAAGTAGGAGAGGGAGTGGATCCCATTGGGTTCTGCAAAGTCAGCCCGGCTGAAGCAGGGAGAAGAAATTCAGAGGCTGTTGGAGTCCTCCAGGAGCAACAGGATGATGGCTTAGAAGAAGATGGGGACCATGGTGAGCAGTGAGCAAATCTGAGATTCACAGAGTCATAGATTGACGAAAGGTGTCCATCTGGCAGCTCTGCAGGGAAGGAAGGGGAGGAGTTAGGAATGACTCCCCAGGATGCCACTCTGAGGAACAGATGAACGGAGAGCCCTTTACTGGGACTGGGAGATTGGGAGCGCAGATGGGTCCCAAGAGTTGGTGGGGAAGGTTGCTTCCGACAGGCTGTTTGGGTGTGTGAGCGGCAGTGAGTGGAGGGCACCCAGGTCTTCGGAGCACTTGAAACTCCCAAGGTCCCTACCAACCCCCAAAGCCTTCATGTGCACAAACCCTGGTTCCACCAGGCCGTGTGGCCGGCTGCTGGTCCTCATCCTGGCTGCACTGCTGACCTGCCGCTCTCCGGATCACGTCTCCCCACAGGAGGCAGAGACCTGGCCTCTGTGTCTCTCAAATGGTGATCTCCAAAGACAGAATTTGGGTTTGTTATTGGAGGGCTGCCACTTGCAGCCCCCTAGGCCAGAGCCCATGTCACTGACAATTTCCAAGGCCTTGAAAGGGACCTTTAATCCAACTGTCTGTGTTGAGCAGGCCATGGGCAGCCCCTCCTTCCCCTCCACTTTCCTCTCAGCTCTCCCTTCGAAGGCAGCCCCAGGGAGGAGATGTCCAGCACAGCCTGGCCCTGACAGCGGGACAGTCGCACACCCAGGAGGGTCTGCCATGAGCCCAGTGAAGGCTACCACCAGCCAGCCCTCAGTGCAGAAGCCTCCCTGTGCCTGGCGCAGGGCTGCTATGGCTGGGGTGGGAGCTGCATAACTCCAATACCTGCCAGCCACATTCCACCCTCAGCACAAGGTGCTGCACAGATGTTACAGCACTCCCGGCAACACATTTCCCAGATGGAAAAACCAAGGCTAATAGACATGGTCACTCCATAGATCCTGGGAGTGGAAATCCTACTCCGTTCTGCCTCCAAAGGCTGGCCGAGCTTGTCACATAGCACGTGAATAATAACTGTCCTATGTATCACCTGCTTTCTGTGGCTAGCTATGGAGCTAAGTGTTTCACGGGCATTCTCATCTGATCTACACAACAGCTTCATGGGCTAAGCACCATTTTCACTCCCACTTTATGGATGAAGAAACAGAGGCACAGAGAGGCTAAGGCACTCGCCCAAAGGTCACACAGCTAGTAAGTGGCAGGGCCAGCATCTGAATCGGGCCTATCTCTGGGGCCAGTACAGTGTATCTCAGTTCCCATTATCTTCCCTCTTCATACAGAGCCTGTGTAGACCATAACATTTTAATACCACAGGTATTCTGTGGATCTGTTTATATACTGGATGTATATCTGTGTTTTATACTTAAAAAGACTAAGACTCCTTTGCCCCCCAAGAACCAATTTCTGCCTCCATGGGGTCAACATCATCCCCATGGACTCAAGGCCAGTGCTGTGTGACAGGAACAGAATACAAGCCACACATGTAATTTTAAATGTTCTAATAGCCACATTAAGAAACAAAGAAACAGGTGACATTAATTTTAACAATGTTATTTAAGCCAATATATCCAAAATACCGACATTTCAAAATATTATCGTTATATGTGATTTTTTTTAATTATTAATAAAAAAGTTGACATCCTTTTTCCCTTTCTACGTTAAGATTTTGAAATCCCCTGAGCACTCCCAAACCAGACCCGCCCTATTTCAAGCGCTCAGTGGCTGCATTAGGATAGAGGCTGCCATGGTAGGCAGTGCCCGCCCAGCTCCAACCACTCTGCTAAAGCAATGTGCCGGATCTTCCCCAAAACTCCTGAAAAATCCATCTATGCAGGACTTCCTCCATCCAAGGAACCCCATCACTCCTAACCAGAGGGTTCCACTTAATAAGTTCTTGGACCTCCTACAGACAAGACACCATGCTAAAAAGCTCACAAGATACAACAAGGAGTAAGAACTGGCCTCTGCCCTCAAGCAGCCTGCAATCTAAGTGGGAGTTGAGGAGTGAAATAATTACCAACCCTACCGCACACCAGGCTCTGGGGCTTCTCACCCATTCTCTTAATCTTCATACTCATCCTGAGATATGGGTTCTATTATTACCATCCCATTTTATTGGTAAGGAAATTGAGGCTTGACAGACCATGGATCTTGCCCAGGGTCTACCTATTTGACTTGGCCAACCCAGGGCAGAACAAAGGAGATGTTAGCAAAGCCATGTGGAAGCTTTTAAGAACAAGGAGGGCAGCTTCAGGGAGGGCTTCAGGGAGGGTGTGAGTGAACTTGGAGGCAGCATGAAAGGGAAGAAGGAAGCAGAGAGCCAAGGATAAAGCAGGCGTGTATGTATTTGCAGGGAACACAGAAGAAATAAGTGCATTTCTGATGGACGAAACTGCACAAGCAGAACCTTGGAAGCAGGAAAAGAGGCCAGAATTCTGGGCGCTAAAATGCTGTAGCATGAAGCTGGTGCACAGGGCATGGTATGAGGAGAGTCCAAGTTCAATCACCCAGTCATGGGAAAGCATCCACTGCCCAACCCACAGACCATAATGTCAGCGGAATCTGACTTCCCAAAATATTTATCAGAAGGCGCTGGGCACCAGACTCCATTCTGTAAACCTGGATGCTGTTCCAAAGCTGAGACGATAGATCTCCCAGAGAACCAGATAAACTCTCCCTCACATTCTAAATAACGAAAGGAAGGCGGGGAAGAGAAGGAGATAAATCAACCTTCTCCGACCGCCCAACTTAAAGGGATTATGGTCAGAAGCAAGACAGGAGCAAGGAGGCCATCTCCTTATCAGGCACACGGCTGCTCCAGACACAGACAAAACTTCTAGCATGCATCCTTCTTCCATGTTGAGGGAGAGAAGCACCCAGTCCTAATACACAGAGGTCAGACCCATCCTCCGGGGGCAGAATTTCAAGCCAATCTGTTTCCCCTTAATTTCCAAGAGAGAACAGTCCCTTCTATGTACAGAGGTGCTGACTGGAGCTCAAAGAATGAGGCCCATAAATCTCCAACCTGCTAAGGAGGCCCAGATTTCAAACCTCCCAGTGCGCCGGCCCCGTTGCACTCAAAGGCACAAGCAAAGGAAGCTGTGGGATGAGTAGATTCAGGAATGTGGATGAAGGAAGACCCCTCTCTCTCGCTGCCAACGATCACCATAGACATTACGGACTGAATAAATGAGGAAGCGCTTGACACAGGTGCTCTCACTTAATCCTCCTGAAAGCCCATGAGGCAGGTCCAGCTGTTATCCCCAGTTTACAACAAGAAATGACAGAATCACATGGCCGGGAAATGGCAGCACCAGCTCTAACCTGGACTTCCTGTGTCTCCAGCTGGGGCCCCCCATAGGCTGGCCTACCACTCTCAGTTTCTTCCCCTCTCTGATATGCGGTCCTGGTTTCAAGCCCAGTGCTAACCACCTCTCTTCCCTGTTCAACACCCTTAGGCTTCCGTGTGCTTGCAAAATAAGCCCCAAATCCCCAGAGATGGTTAAGAAAAGGTAGGCAGGTGCTCAGGGGCCCCCCAGGCCTCCGCAAGCCAACTCATGTCACCCACTCCCAACTCCAAAAATGCAGCCCACCCTCTCAAGGGGCCCATCCAAGAAGCGGGCTTTCTGGCATCATATTTTCCTCCCACAGAACGTGAGAATAAAGGGCTCTTTGCTTGTCTCCTGAAATAACTGGCTCTCGCCATAAAGCAATCTTCTGCCCAGTAAAAATATTTCTGTAAAACTTGGTAACTCTATCTGCGGTTCCTTTTCTGAAAGTCAAAAATCTTGGGGAGTGAAATATGGCAGAGGCCGGCTTTATGACAAGCTCATGAAGTCATGTCTACCCGAGACAGGCCCTCCTTAACACTGTGATTAATTTGCTGTTAACCACAGGGACTCTGTGTCTTAATATACTCAAAGCAAACCACCAGTTCATATTTCTACCAGAACAATACCCACCACCCCAGACCTGGTGTCCAGCCAGGCAGGTAGCGGAGCCATGGCTGGGATTTGGGGCTGGAAAGGACTCATTTGAGATCGGGGACTCTGCCAAAGGGCCGTAACACACAAGGGAGCTGTCACCTGTGGCCTGTCCTTGGCCAAGGAGGAGGTACAGCTTATAAAGTAAGTGAGGGGTGTCCCGAGAGCAGAGTGTAAAAGGCACTCACAGCTAAACCAAACTAACTCCAAGACACGTAGAGAAGCCCCTAAAACCTCCCTAGGGCTGGGTTTTCCCATCTATAAATGGAGAGCAATCGTCTCAGGGGAACTCCTGAGCAATCAAATGTGATGTCCCCTCTCAACATCTTCTTCCGACAAACGGCAATCACGCCCCTTCCAGGTGCTATTTTCAGCCCCAAAGAAATGGAGATGGGTTTACCGGGAATCTTCCAGAACACAGCAGCAGATCCAGAGGCCTTAAAGGGCTACTGAGTACGTCTGCTGGGTGCTCACTGCATGCTAACACTTCAATGGCCATATGCATTACTTCATCATTTAATCTTTGAAACAACTCCAAAGGTGGGCATTCTGTTCCTCTTTTTATAGGTAAGAAAACTGAGGCCCAGCGTCAACACAGGTCACTATAAACCCAAGTCTGAAGCCTGGTCCTAAGCTCTATGCACCCCTCAAATTGGGAGATCACATAGGGAAAAAGGAGTGAAGTAATGCAATTAAGTCTTAAAAAAAAATAATAAAAGACCATAAAAACTAAAACGGGAGTTCCTAACCTGGGGCCATGGGTGCCCTGAAATTGGGATGACAGATGTAAGAGCATTTATCTAAGGAGAGAGACACAAGAGATTTGGTGGATTCCCAGAAGGGTCTTGTTACTCACTCCTTGAGGTTTAAAAATCATCAACCTATGATCATCATAGAGAGGTCAGAAGCTTGAAAGGAAGGCTGTAACCCAGGTGGGCTGCATGGAGGAGGTGGCAAACCACCTAGGCTCTTCCAAGATCCAATGGCAATGGGTGGATCAATGGTCAGCCACCTAGCTGCCCTGTCCTTACCCAGCCTTGCCAGCTGCTGACCAGAGCCTTGTTCAGTGATTCTGATTCCAAGGACGAGGCTGTCCACAGCTGTTGGCTCCACCCACACAGTGTGCTTTCTACTGCCTTCTCCTCTCAAGACAGTTTCTCATTAGAGAGGTTCAAGGGATGCAGGGAAGGGGGTGATCCCAGCCTCCACTCCAGGACAGGCATGTGACCCAGGACTGTCAGAGGCACAGGGATGGGTTCTGGGATGCGACTCAAGTCAAAACAATGGGAGCTCTGCCTGGGTTTTTGCTGGAACTTTCTTCTCTAACAACTGAAGCTGGAAGTCTGGACTACTGGGAGCCAAGTTGCCATTACCTGGGAAGGGTGTGCCTAAGGATGAAGCCAATCTAAAAGAAAGCAGAGATGAAGACACAGAGTGCTGTCCTGGGACACAGTTTGGGCTGGAGGATCCAGCTGTAACTGAAGTCCACTCCCTGGTTACACAAGCCAAGAACTTGACTGTATGAAACAGTTGACATGGGCTTGAAATCCAAAAGGTCCCAACGGATCCACAGAGAAAGGTCGCACCTACTTAACCCACAAGCTCCCCCTGAAGCTGTTTTCCTCCTCGATTTTGTAGACACCAGCCAGAGGGAAAAACTCCAGCTTTGCCAGAAAAATAGCAGAGCCACACCTGGTGATTGTATCAGGATGTGCAGTGTGCGTCGGGGGCACAGGGGGAGGGGTGGAAGCAGAAATGCACACTGTTGCTGTAAAGCCGACCAGAGGCAGAAGCCCACAAATGATCTAAATGCCCAGCAGTAAGAAATCAATGCAATGATGGTCTATCCTTATAACAGAAGGCTTGATAGCCATGAAGAACAATAAGATTATACATTCTGATATGAAATGATTTCCAAGATAAGTTTAAAAAGTTATGTATTAAGAAAGCAAGGTGCGGAGACAGATGTATACATGAATCTTAAATCAAAAGAAAATATTTAAAGTCTGTATCACTTTTCATTGTAGTTGTTGTTGAGAGACATGGTCTCGCTCTGTCACTCAGGCTGAAGTGCAGTGGTGTGAACATGGCTCACTGCAGCCTCGAACTCCTGGGCCCAAGCCATCCTCCTGCCTCAGCCTCCTAAGTAGCTGGGACTACAGGCACACATCACAAACCTGGCTAGTTTTTTGTTGTTACTGTTGTTGTTTCAAGAGATGGGGTCTCGCTACATTGCCCAGGCTGGTCTCAAACTCCTGGGCTCAAGCAATCCTCCCACTCTGGCCTCCCAAAGTGCCATAATTACAAGCATGAGCCACTGCACCTGGCTTATATATCACTTTTTTTTTTTTTTTTTTTTTGAGATGGAGTCTCACTCTGTTGCCCAGACTAGAGTGCAGTGGTGCAATCTCAGCTCACTGCAAGCTCCGCCTCCCGGGTTCACACCATTCTCCTGCCTCGGCCTCCTGAGTAGCTGGGACTACAGGCGCTCACCACCACACCTGGGTAATTTTTTGTATTTTTAGTAGAGACGGGGTTTCACCATGTTAGCCAGGATGGTCTCGATCTCCTGACCTTGTGATCCACCCACCTTGGCCTCCCAAAGTGCTGGGATTACAGGCATGAGCCACTGCACCCGGCCTCTATATCACTTTTTTATGGTTCTCTACCTTAAATGAATTTTTCAATTAACCTACAAATACCAATGCTTCCTGGTCTTGTTGGCCAAGACAGCTTCTGCTGTCTGTGAGGAGATAAGCATGCACAAACAGAGCATGACTAGAAGTATCTTGAGGAGCCCACTACAGCAGATGCCTCCAAATGGGGAAGCTGGGAGGTGGAGGTGGGAGGAGGCTTCCTGTGTACTGCATACCTTTAGTACTATTTTGGATTTTCTTTTCTTTTTTTTTTTTAACCATGCGTACGACTTAATTTACAGAAAGGAAAAAGGTGAGGACCCTTTCTGAAGGGCAGAGGCTCTCTTCGAAGGCACAGAACAGCCTGGCTCCATAAAAGAGGTGGGGACTTGGACAGAACAGAACAGAATCCCTGCTCCTCTGCAGCTGTGTGCCCTCTGGCCAAGCTGCATGGCCCCTCTGAGCCTCATCCACCTGGAAAATGTTCTTGAGGATCTGCCATGTGACAATCAGTGCAAAAGGCCCAGGGATACAAGAGTGAGCCACAAAGAACCTGACCTGTGGACTTTACAGTCTGGCCTCAGTTTCCCCATAATAATAATTTTGATCCTGGCCACGTTTCTGTGAATATTAAATGCCTGACAAAGCCCTGTGAGGAAGGCTTTGCAAGCCATAAAGCCCTGGGTAAATCCTGGCTGGAAAACAGCCACCCACTCAATGCTGCTGCCTCCAACTCAGCAGGGAGTTTACCTTCCAATGCCCCAGACCCAGAGCCAAGAGGACTAGACCCCAGTAGCAGCTGCTGAGCAGAACCTCCAAGGTTAAGAAGGCTAGAAAGGCGCCGATTTGTGACATCACAAGAAGGTGCTCTGATCCAACCATCTAGAAGGAAGACCATGATCATTCCCCACCATGGCCATGGCTGCGGCCAGCCAGGGCTAACCAAGCCTGAACAAAGCTATGTTACAAGGAGCAGGCTCTGGACAGGCCCCAAAGAGGGTTAACCAGTGCTTCCTGTTGGGGAGAGCTTTCTTTCCACAACCACCTGCTGTGAATCACTCCTTTGCACTCCTTTGATGCCTCCCTGCCCACTGAGGATGGAGTTTAGCCTGACACACAGGTTCTTCTCCATGCATCCAGGGCTGTGCCCATTGAGGATGGAGTTTAGCCTGACACACAGGGTCTTCTCCATGCATCCAGGGCTGTGCCCATTGAGGATGGAGTTTAGCCTGACACACAGGGTCTTCTCCATGGGTCCAGGGCTGTGCCCACTGAGGATGGAGTTTAGCCTGACACACAGGATCTTCTCCATGCGTCCAGGGCTGTGCTGTCCAATGCGGCAGCCACTAGCCTCATGGGGCTATTTAAGTTCACATTTAAATTCATTCAAATAAAATATACCTTAAAAGGCAGTCTCTGAGTCCCAGCGGTCACATTCTAAGCCATAGGTTCCCAGAGGGGACAATGCAGACACAGAACATTTCCATCATCAGAAAGTTCTACTGGTCAGCACAGTCTAGAGGTTGCTTCCACAGCCCCTTCTTCTTCCCATTCTACAGGGGGGACCTAGCAGCCCTTTCAAGAGAGGCGGGTATCAACGACTGCCAGGGAAGCTCTAAATCCGCTTGCAAGTTTCGGCAGCCACAGTTATGGGGATGTGGCAAGAGGAGAGAGAACCATGGAGCGAGAGCTTGTCATGAGTGAGGGCCTGTGCTGGCTTCTCTGTAGGGTGGCTCATTAGGTCCCGCTACGCTACAAATGGGGAGTGCCCTCCTCCTCATCCCTCTCCAACTCCTGCACCATCCTGTCACCTTTCCTTCAGGGTCCAGTTGGCCCAGCTGTTGCCCAGTACAGAAAGGTTCTGACTCAGGCTTAGGAAACCCCAAGAACTCTACATTTTGAACAGCACCCAAGAGGTTCAGACATAGGTGGTCCTCGGCCGCATCGAGTCCTCCCCAACCCCACACCCTCTGGCTGTTGTCTTCTCTCTCCACTCCGTCTGATAAAGCTTCTCCATACAATTGCCTACACATGCTGTTTCCTCGTCTGTCATTCACTTTTAAAATACACCACCTTTTTGAAAAATACAAAAAGTAGCACATTCTCATTTTTTTAAGTCAAACAACCTAAAAATGTACAAAATGAAAAGCGAAATTCTCCACTCCTCAGGGAAATAGTCCTTGACAGTGTACTCTTCCAGATCTTTCTCTATGCACCTGCAGATACATAGTGACACAGGCCTGAATAGACTTTTTCACACTGTAAGAAACAGGACCACGGCCTATGAATGTTTTGCACTTGCTTTGCTCATTCAGCAGTGTTTCAGGGTCTCTTTCCTGTCAGCAAGAGAGGCCCTTACTCGCTGGGCTTTGACCAGTTGCAGAGAGCTCAATGAGAAGTCCACACCACTGTTACCTTGTACCCTAGTGATGGATGTTTGAGTTGTCAAAAACTTTTCATTCTTCCAAATGCAGCCATGAATGTTCTTGTAAGTATGTGCTTCTGCTCCCCTGCACATATTTCTTAGTCCCTTCGTGAGCCACCCAAGTCCTCACCTCTGCTGTCACTTCACCAAGACAATTACTGCCAGACCCAACTGTGACCACCAGGATCCTAAACCCAAGGGACACGTCTCAGTCCTTTTCTATAACTCCACTCTCTCTGCAAGAGACCACCTATTCTCTGGTAGACTGTGTGGATGGCCCCCAGCGAATCCCACTTCCCAGTATTTATGCTCCTGTGTAGTTCCTTCCCCTAAATCTGGGCTGGACCTGTGACTTGCTTTAATGAAGAGAATGTGTTGTTGCTAATTCCAGACCTAAACCTTACAAAGTCCTGGCAGTTTTTGCTTCTATACTCTTGGGAAAGACAGCCACCATGCAAATCTGATTACCCTGAGACTGCCATACTGTGAGGAAGCCCAAGCTACCCATGAGGTGAGGCCAACTAGAAGAGAACTGAAGCCCCAGACATGTCACTCATTTGGAGCTGCTGCAGTCAGACCCTTGCTGTTAGAGCCACCCTAACTGTGCCACATGGAGCCACAGACAAGTGGACCCTCCCATGCTCGGTCCAAAGTGCATACTCTTAAGCAAGTCATAAAGTGATCACGTCACTAATTTTTGGACTTTTTTTTTTTTTTACAGCAGTAGAAACAAAGCCTTCTCCTTTCCTTTAATGCATTTTTGAGAGGAGGAAGCAGAAGGCAGGAGAGGTCATAATAGATACCTCATAGCTAAGCTGGAGGCACCCCCAGGTTCAGGGTTCCCAGCACAGCATTGTGTCCAACCCCTGACAACTCAGCCATGTCTGTCTTTCTCTTGGGATGAAGCTGCTGCTGTTGGCTTCTCAGGGGAGAAGCCATGGGGCCCCTCCATGGGACTGCTCATCCTCTTCATTCCCTAAGCAAAGGGAGTGAGCCAGCAGCAAGCACCCACAGCATCCCTGGGAGCACGGACCCAGGCCCAAAAGTCAACAAACCAAACAGCTCGGAAAGCACAGAAAGGTCAGGAAAGTTGCCCTAGGTCACACTGCTAGTGAGAAGTAGAGCCAGGGCTCAAAACCAGGCATTCAGGCTCAGGGCCTGCACCAGTGACCCACACCAGCGTTTTTCTAATACTCTGATTATGACCTATAGTAAGAATTATATTTTACAATGTGCCTCTGCTGTAGATAGACAGATAGATAGATATAGATATATATGTATGGGTTTGGGTATAGGTGTGTGTGAAGTGTGTGTATACATTTTTTTTAACTAGAACAAAAAATTACACAAAACAATATTTACCTTTACTATATATAATGTTTTCTCATATTTTTACTCTATTTCATTTTGGTCACTAAATTGATGTCATGAACTATGAATGGGGCTGAGACATACAGTTGAAAAAACAAAAAAACTCGCCTAAACTGATTTAAGATGGCTCTAAAATCACACAGAGTGATCTGAATTTGAATCTTGCTGAAGCAAGATTCCACTTCCAAGTCAAGTGACCTTGGGCAAGATGGTTGACTTCTTTAAAGCCTCAGTTTCCCTACGGGTAAGATGGGCATAATAATAACAGCGGCCTCATAACAGTGCTCTGAGAACCCAGCACTATGAACAGTGCTTGGCCCGGAGCCTGGCACACAGCAGACACACAGCAAGCAGCAGCTACGCTGTTACCGCCTCCTCCTCGGGCTGCTGCTCCCAGACTCAGCACAGGGCTATGCACACAGTGGGCAGCTCACGGGCACACTGAGCCTGCAGCCACTGAGAAAGCAGGCACGTGCCCAGGACCAGCTGAGGCAGTGGGTGCCTTTGGACTTTCCAGGGCAGGGAGCAAGCAGAGAAAGTCCCCAGTGCCCGCTGAAAAGGCAACTTTGTTCCTGGATTATAGTAGTTCTCTTCAATCATCTTTTTGCCTTTGAAGGGGGAAAGAAGGGTAAAACAACAAAGTCAGGGTCAAAAACTGTCCTGGAACAAGGCTCCCTCTGGAAACCAGGCATGGAATGGGCATGACACCACACACCAGCACCCCCAAACCCACTCAGTGGAGCCACCGCAAGCCGAGGCCTCTGAGTGAGGGACCCACCAGCCCACGCAGCCTTCTGAAGTTAGAAAAACATCCTCCGGCCTGAGCCTATTAGGGAGGCTGTGGCCTGAGGGAAGACAGCCCCATCCTGCTAACAGGGTCCTTTTATGCTCTGCCTCTCCCCTCCCCAGGGCCCCAGCTCTATGCTCAAGGCCAGAAGGCTTGGGCAGCCCAGCAGGCCAGCCAATCTACTCCAGGGTGACACTATTTCTTGTGACTGAGAGGTTCTCCTCCCTACCTCTTCCAACCTGACCAGAAAGCTGGAGTCCACAGACACCAGTAACACTTCATGGAAGACTTGCGGCAAGGAGACAAGGCCTCATGACGGGATGCAACATACAGTGGTACCACCCAGCCCAGCAGGCACTGCCCACTCCCTGCTGCTGCACCACATAGTTCTGCCCTAACACCTCAAAGACTGGAATGTGGTTCCAAGTCAGACACTGAGAAGGAGGCTGAAGACTTTCTCTGTGCACCAACCCTGCATGCCTCCTGCCCTTTGCACATCCCGTGCCTTCTGCCTGGAATACTTTTAATAAACCTTTCCCCACCTAGCTATTTCCTACTTATTCTTTGGGTCTTAACGACTTACGCATCGCTCCCTAATCCGAAGTAGAATCCTCCCTTATTCTCCTTCCCCATCCTTTTCCTTCACCGCACTTAGCACACTGGTACCACACTTAGCACACATCCAGGTGATCACTAGCAAACAACACTGGCAAGCTGTGAAAGAAGGGGTGACATCTCCTTTATTCTTTAACTTGCTGAAATGAACCCATTTCTACCCTTAAAACAACCCAACGAGGTAGGAACCACTACTCTACCCATTCCACAGATGTGAAAACTGAGAATCAGAGATAAGCCATCACTTGGCCCAAGGCCACCGAGCTGGGGAGAAGTGCAGCTGGGACTCAGACCCAGGAAGTCTGATTCTGCAAGTTCTAAGCACACCTCTGGCACCTTCTATGGGCACATGCTGGTCTTCAGCATAAAGTCTCCAAGCCCACATCTTTGTTTTGTTGTTTGTTTGTTTGTTTGAGACAGAGTTTCACTCTTGTCACCAAGGCTGGAGTGCAATGGCACGATCTTGGCTCACTGCAACCTCCATCTCCCTGGTTCAAGGAATTCTCCTGCCTCAGCCTCCCAAGTAGCTGGGATTACAGGCGCCCGCCACCATGCCCGGCTACTTTTTTTCTTTTTCTTTTTTTTTTTTTTTTGTATTTTTAGTAGAGACAGGGTTTTGTCATGTTGGCCAGGCTGGTCTCGAACTCCTGACCTCAGGTGATCCACCAACCTCGGCCTCCCATCCCAGCCCACATCTTTACTTACCCTTCCTGTGCCTCCCACATTGCTCTCTCACCAGACTGAAATATACTGTGCACAGCTTCCTGGCAATGAGCCTTTGCTTGGCCTGCACTCTGCCTTGGATGCAGCCTGCATCCAGCTCTCCCTGGCTAGGCTAGTGACTCTAACTTGCTGGGCCTGCATCCTCATCTATGCGATAGCGGAATAATACCTAAGGCAGTTGTGAGGATTCTACAAGAGAATGCATGGAAAGTATTAGGCACAATGTTTAGTGCATATGATACTCACTTGTGTGTCCTTTTATCGCTAACATACTGCTTCTCTACCACCACCACCATCAGAATCTTAAAGGTCTAAATCAGCAAACACAAGCCAGGGTACTACAGGCCAAATCCAGTCGTCTGAGTCACCCAAAGAAAGTGTTTTCTAAAAATTTTAATTGGTTAACGATAATTTTTTAAATTGGAAAAGTTTCACATAAAAATCCAGACAGGGCCGGGCACAGTGGCTCAAGCCTGTAATCCCAGCACTTTGGGAGGCCGAGGCGGGCGGATCACGAGGTCAGGAGATCGAGACCACGGTGAAACCCCGTCTCTACTAAAAATACAAAAAATTAGCCGGGCGCAGTGGCGGGCGCCTGTAGTCCCAGCTACTCAGGAGGCTGAGGCAGGAGAATGGCGTGAACCTGGGAGGCGGAGCTTGCAGTGAGCCGAGATCGCGCCACTGCACTCCAGCCTGGGCGACAGAGTGAGACTCTGTCTCAAAAAAAAAAAAAAAAAATCCAGACAGCTGGATTTTCTTAATGATCAGCCCATGTGGCAACACCAGGGCCATATTCCCACATGGCAGTGATTGGCTGGGGTTGAGTGGCACTGCCTCCTTGAGGCAGGGTGTGTGTTCCCCGGGGGGCACCCTGGTTCCCACCCCTCTCAGATGTCTCCCACTGAGCCTGTGGCATTCATTGATATGACCTCTCTGGCCCCTGTAGGTCCTTAAGTTTCTAACCCCTGATATCTCAGTCTTACCATTCTTCAAATCCCTACTCACATGCCCACCTCCTTCAAAAAACCCTCCCCAACCTCCACAGCCCTGTGCTTCCCTTATGGTTTTATAACTTTAACAGTTAACTTGCACTGAGTACTTCATGCAAAGATCCAAAGTCAAATATTAGCCTATCAAATGCAGTCACGTTTAAAAGAATAATCTATCATGACAAAGAATTTCGGAGGGCCAAGAAGGTTGCACTAGGAAATCCAGCAATGTAAATCAAGCATACAAATCACACACCACATTAGCAAAGAATGATCCATTCCATCTGCATCCCAACAGCATGTGACAAAATTCAATAATTATTCCTGATTTTACAAAGCTCAGAAAGCCAGGAGTTGAAGGAAGCTTTCTTAAACAAAAAGTATCATACTTGGTAGTTATTAAACAGAGTATGAGATTCTAACCAATGCAATGAGATTCTAACCAATGCAATAAGAGAAGAAAAATCGATGAAAGGCCATGGGGAGAGCTTAGTTCCACTCTCACAGAGGCAGGAACTATGTCCTAGTCCTCACAATTTCCACAACACCCTAAGCACAGCACGTGGGATAGATAAAGCAGTCAAATATTTGTGGAATGAATAACACCCCGGATGAGTTCTGATCCCTGGTACATGTTCTCAAAACATCCAGTACTTTTTGGAGGCACATATCACAACTTAAATTGCACAACTTGTTTATGAAAATATTTCTGTTTTCCTATGAGATGGTAAGTTCCATGAAATCAAGGCCTTCACTCTAGGTACCAAGCACAGGTGTCCCTGGCCTAAAGCAGGTACTCAATGCCCACTGCAAGAGACATGAGGGCCTACTGGAGGGTGCAGGGTGGGAGGAGGCTGAAGATCTAAAACTACCTGTTGGGTACTGTGCTTATTACCTGGGAGATGAAATAACCTGCATGCGAAACTCCCATGACACACAATTTACCTATATAACAAACCTGTACATGTACCCTGAACCTAAAATAAAAGTTAAAAAATATATATATAAGGCTGGGCACAATGGTTCATGCCTGCAATCCCAGCACTTTGAGAGGCCAAGGCAGGAGGATCATTTGAGGCCAGGAGTTTAAGACCAGCCTGGGCAACATAGTGAGTCCCTGTCTCTAAATTTAAAAAAAAAAAAAAAACCCTACTGCAGATGCATGAATGAATGCACTCAATAGATAGAGTGCTAAATTATTAGGATTTTATTCTACTTCTCAGCTGGAGAATCTGAAGCCCAGGCAGGGAGCCTTTGGCTGAGGCCACACCAATGTGAAGCCCTCTCAGTACGCTGGTGTCCTCTGAAAGGCGTCAGCCACACACAAGGCCACACACACACGCCATAGCCCATGTGACTTAACAAGTAAGGAAAGCGAAGCTCAGACCCATGCCTCAGAGCCCTCTAAACAAACACATCCAGGACCCACCCCGGTGGGCCAAGCCGCCACTGCTCTGAGGCTGGGGATGACTTCAGTGCGGAGACCTGAGGCTTTCCTCCCAGAGCCCCATGACTGGTGCCCACACGGCTAAACAGCTCCCTTCTGCCTTCCCAGGAAGCTATCAAAGAATTACTTATGTCTCTGGAAGTGCTTGTTTAGAGAAGGTTCTCCACCCCACCTGGGCTTGGCAGGAGCGCAGCATCACCAGGCTGCCCTTCGGAGCTGCTCAGGCTTGCCTCCAGCCCCTGGAGGAGCTCAGCCATCCTTCACGCGGAGAGTCGAAGCCATGAAGCAGCGGGAAGCTTCCCAGGATAAACGGAGCAGGGTGACATCAAAGTCCTCCTTCCAGATTAAACAACTGAGGCCTTCAACTCTCGCTGGCATTCCTTCCAGGATATTCTGGGCTCCTGCCTCAGTTCTCCCTCTGATGGAATGGCAGATATTTTGTTTGTGAGAGACTGAATTTTTTCCTTCCTCGGGGGTGGCGGTAGGGGGGAAGGGACGTGGGGAGGGTGAGGAAGAGAAAGAACGTCTGTGAGAGACAAGAGCAGCAAAAAGAACACGTGTGAGTGGGCAAGAGAGAGGGAAGGCAGGGAGGCAGCCAGAAGTGCCTGGTTTGGAATCCAACAAGTGATGTGGAAAGTCCAAAAGCGTCTAAATCCAAGCATCTTGCGATTCACAGCCATGGGGCGAGGCTGCAGGACCCCCAAGCTAGGAGGATTACAGGGCACCTGGCTCACCAGTACCAGGGGGGCTGCACATCCTGTCTCGGACAGCCCTGCTCAGCCCACATGGGGGACCCTCTTTCCATAGGCACAGGTGCACTGCAGCTCTGGGCACGATTAGCTGTCTCTGGGGTTCGCTGGTCACTCCCTCTTGTTCCCTGGCCCCTGAAGAGCCTCCTTCTTGAGCAGCAATCCCACCCCACAGGTCTCCCGTAGCCCTGACAGCTGAGCTTCCAGCCCTGCAGCTGACCTCCTCCCCCAAGACAACAGCAGGGCCACCAACCCCAGTAGGCCAGGTTGCGCCCCCAAGGACCTGTCCATGACACAGGGGCAGCACGCTGACTGCCCGCCCTGCTCCACCCGACATTACCTGTCCAGAGGGACAGACAGGTAACTCAGATGTGCCAAGAGCCACCAACGCGTGAGGCTTTCCACAGACAGTGCCAGGAACGACTTCCAGTTCCCACAGGCTGCAGAGCCACTTGGAGGCCACGTTCCCTTCTTGATTACCCGCTTGATTCCACACAGAAGCCTCCCGGCAACCCCCCACACCATCTTAAAGGACAGCTTGAGCCTGGGGCCTCCGTCAGCTCTTCCCCCCACCTCCAACTCCTTCCTCCTCTTTCCTCAGCCTCAGTGGCCCATCCTGCCCCCTCCCTCCCAGAGTGCCTCTGTGTGGTCCTAGGAGTGGGCCTGGGTGCTCACTGCTGCTTTGCCTCCTTCATCAGACTGGATGCCACAGGAGGGCAGGAACCACCTCTCTCTTACTCTGCACTGTATCTCCAGAGCCTGGCCCAGTTAGGGACTTATTAATTCATAACTAATAACAAGGCCAAGTGCGGTGGCTTACATGTGTAATCCTAGCACTGTGGGAGGCTGATGTGGGAGGATGGTTTGAGGCCAGGAGTTCAATCCAGCCTGGGCAACAAAGCAAGACCCGATCTTTACAAAAAATTAAAATAAATTAGCTGGACACAGTGGCGTGCACCTGTAGTCCCAGCTACTCAGGAGGCTGAGGCAGGAGGATCACTGTGAGGCCACAGTGAGCTATGATGCCACTGCACCCCAGCCTGGGTGGCAGAGTGAAACTATGTCTCTAAAAAATAATAATAATAAACAAAGAATTATTGATAATAACTTATATTAATTCATTAAGCTGAGTGCCTAAAAGAAAAGGCCTGGTTCCACCCTTCCACTCCAGACAGGAGGACCTGGGAAAAGACGGAATTTGGAAGCAGGAATTAAAGGAAAGAAGCTGACCAGGGAAGAGGAGCTGGGGAAAAAGGAGACAGGGAGGGTGACCTAATCTATCTTCATTTCTTTCTTCATTTTTTTGCTGCTGACAGTTCAGCCTTGATGTTTCATGCCCTCGCAGGGACAGTTTGATCCCAGAGTGTACCTGAGCTTCCTGGTACAAACAACAACACTGTCTATCGATCCATCCATCCCCACCTTCCAACATCCCCACTGCGCGAGCAGAGGAAACGTCCCCTGAGTTCTAGGACCTTGCAGGACCCACAGCAGGTGCCTCCTGGACTTGATTTCCCCCAGGTTTCCTACAAAAATGTGAATGAAGAGGGTGCTCTTGGGCTCTAGAGAACAGAAGGCATGTACAGTCTGGCTCAGGGGCATCTAGCCTCCTTCCCCAAGAAGAAAAGTCTCAAAGTGAGGACAAGACACTCCTCGAAGCCTCTACCGGAGACCACATCACAAAGACCCATTAAAGCGCTAAGAAGATGACACCCATGGCTGTCACCCACCCATCCTGAGGTACCTATGGAAAACCAGAAGGTCCCCCCACTCCCTGGCACTCTGCCCAGCCCAAGCTCTCCCAGCCTCTGCTTCCCATCCCCCAGGAGGAAAGACAGTGCCCAGGCTGGGCCAGGCAGCTGGCCCTGGTACCTGTGAGCAGAGGGGACCCTCCCTGGAGAACTCGAAAATGCCAGTGAACAAGACACAAACACCTCCACCCTGAGTCCTTCTCCAGCCTTAAAGCAAATTATCTTTTAATCCTGAAACACCAAATATTTAATTTATGCTCTACCTCAAATGTCAAGCCCACCTCCCAGCACATAGCTTTGAAACCACGTAAAGAAGCCTAACACTTTCCATATGGCAAAGACATGGGGCCTTTTAATTGTGCCAACTGGTATCATTCAAGGGTAATTCCCTTGGAATCTGGCACTCGGGCAACAGCTGGGCCAGCCTCCAATCTCATCACCCAACCCCACACGTCCCCATGGGCTCCAAGTGAGCCTGCACCCTCCTCATCTTCTCCAAATATCAAAATGCACTAGGTGCCCCCAGTCAAATTACCAAACTGCCTGGCAGCCGCCTTTGATCCAGAGGCGGGCTTGCCTGCACCATGGCTCTCAGCCTATTTTTTCAGGCAGCTCTGCTGTAAAAGAACAAAAGGGCCAACCAGGGCCGTGGGGAGGAGATTGTTTTACATCTGGTTGTACATATTCACAATCGGCCTGTGAGCGTATACTGAGGCACACAGGTCTTCACCAAGTGTTTCCCACCTGATACCTGAGTCCATTGCACTATTTAATCAATCTATTAAGCTTTTTCACTTGTCCATTCTATTTTCCATACCCAGTGTTTCCAATTGGTTTTCTTCTCTAACTGCCTGTTGCTGCTTCATGTTTCCAGCATCCTCCATTTCTCTGAGTTTATGATGCTTATTTTGCTTTCTAATTCTGTTTAACACAGTGTTCTTTGGCGTGTGTGCTGATCAGTTTATTGCTCCTCTTCCACAGTACTCGTGTGCCTCCCATTTCTCATTCCTTTTCTCCTATGAATCCATATTCCCTTGGACTTGCTCATGTCCCCATGGAAAGGGCAAAAGCCCAACCCTTGGCCTGCGTCCCTCCAAGTGAGCCTGCCATGAGACTGGGGGAGGCAGAGAGCCTCTGGCGCTCTTATCCCAGCCCTATCACTCCCTGTTTGTAGGCCCCCATCTCCAACCCTACAAATGTCTTCAGTGAATCTCCCAGTAGGTTCCCTTCCTTCCCAGGTTCAACAGTTATAATCCCATCACAACCCGCCAGGGATGAAAATATTACTACACCCATTTTGCAGATGAGCTAATTAAGGTATACAACGGTAAAATGGTTTGCACAGGTGACAAATAACTAGGACAGAGCCTGACCTCATTTATTTCTGTATTTAAGAGGGCAGGCTTAGTTTAATGCCAGTATGGTCACCCTTTCACATCTCAGGACCCTGCATGCAACTTGGACTCATCTGGGACATTTCCCAAGCCCCTCAGACACCATCAGAAAGGAAGAGGGCAAACAGGCGCCACTCCTGCTTCTGCCTGCCCCATGACTGGCTCATCTCGAAACACCCCCTCTCTGGGAGTTTTGTAGGTAGCACCCTCCAGGCGGATGCCCTGGCACAGGGCTTCTCTACAAATGGCTTCTCCTAGAAAGTGCTCCAGAAAGGGGAAAACACACAGTCCACACCAGCGGGCTGTCAACACTACAAAGTTATGGGGAAGATTAAGATAATGTAAGCAAAGTGCTTGATACATATAGGCACTTAATAAATACTAGTTATCATTGCAATAACAATAATACTAGTTGGATGAGCCACTGTGTCTCCAGCCACTTAGTTGACAGGCCACGTAAAGGACTAGAGGCAGAGAATAGCCCCAAAACAGGCCTGGGATTGGTGGGAGGACCTCTGCCAGCCCTTGGAAACGAGCAGACTTTGGAGCCCACGCCCTCCTACATCCTGATGACATCATGGAAGAACCTACCAGCTATCCCTTCGGCACCAGAGGGAATCAGGGAAATGAACTAGCCTGAGGGTTGCCCACTGCTGTCCTGTTCAATATCTCGGTGCTTCCCAAACTTTGGGCATTCCGTTCCCACATTCACAATTTTGACCATTTGTACTTAATATTTTTCTCTGAATCGACTTCACATTAGACTCTTTTTTAACTTAGCTTCATCCTAAGCAATAATATCTGCAAAATCATGGGTTTGATGTCCTAGTTACTTTTTTTTCTGGTAAAAAAAAATAGATAATTATTAAGATTTAAAATGTTCCCCCAGGTACCACCTGAAACCACCTGGAGGATGCCTGGAGTGCTGTTCCACACCCTGGGCTCCCCGTGAAGTTCTGACTCCTTATCCCTACCTCTGCAGACACACTGGCTGGGCCATCTGGGGCCAAGGTTGGTGAAAACCCAGGCGTCTGGGTCCCCAGCAGCAAGAACAACCCCCACGGAGACAGAGGCCGGCCCCCTGCTTAACATCTTTGATGGCTGGGGCCCACCCTCCAACCACCTGACACATGTCATGCCAACGGCTCTGAGCCTCACATCTTCAAAAGTACTTTGAACAAACATTAATGACCTCTCAGCATTTCTCTGAGAGAGGGGGCGAGGGAGGGAGGGGGACAGGCACCATCCCATGCTGTCCTCTGCTGAGGGAAGAAGCCAGGCAACAGAATTCCGTGACTTCACCAAAGCCACAGACTTAAGCTGGGGCCCCCTCCCCACCCTCCCTCACTTCCCCCAATGGCAACTTTTACTGGCCTGCATTCCTCTCGCTGGGAACACTACTATTTAATTAAAAACGACAGACTTTTGTTTTCCTCTCCCTCTTTCCTCCTCCCTCCCATCCTCCCAGACTGGATGCCAAGGAGACCCACCAAAAACATGCGGGTAACATTTGTTATGGCTTTGAAGATAAAAGTCAATTGAAGTAAGCCCTCGCTGTATTTCAAGTTTTCCCTCTAGCATGGAGCAAGCTGCCTGGCAGTTTAGAAAAAAAAAGAAAAAAAGAAAAAGAAAAAGGAGGGACTGCAAATAAATGTCATTCTGCAGGAATACTTTGTAAAAATAAACAGTCTGAAAAAACCCAAAACTTGATTAATGGAAATCCACTCAGTTGGCCTCTGTCTGGAGCTGCAAATGCATTTGTTCATACAGCTAAATTAGACCATTTTCGTTGGCCTTTAAATAAATAAGTAGATCAAAAACTAGAAAGGGCAGGGGAAGAAGGGGAGGTTTGTAGTTCTGTTTTTAAAGGGCCCCAACTGCAGTGCCCCCCGCCCACCAAGATTTGACCTTTACTAGGGGACAGCAGCTCCAAGTCCGACCTGGCCAACGGAAGACAGAGAAGCCCCCAGCTAAGCAGTGGCGGTGGAGCAGGACAGGGGAGCTTCTCCCAGGCCCAGAGGTTATTTCATCCACACACAGGAACTGACTTTATCCACAGGTCCACCTCCTGACACCAGCACTGCAAGCGAGCTGCCAGGTCCCACCACCCAAATACACACACATCTGAAGTCTCCACTGGCCTCTCCCCAGCCCATGGATAAGACCAAAGAACTAACCAGACCTGAGACTCAGTCTATTCCCCCTCTAAGTTAAAAAAAAAAAAAAAAAAAAATTAAATGTCACATCAAAAAGTTGATTCATCCTTTGATCCTAGGCTTGCGCGAGTTCCACGCAGACCGCCTGAAAGCCCCGTGCAGAGTTCCGGAGCTCACAGGACATCTGTGAACGCCAAGTCCCAGGCCAGGAGCTGGGGCTGGACTCACTCATTCCCATCACACTTAGTGCTCCTCCAGGAACTCCAGCCTTGGGGACACACGGGGTGAAGGCTCAAGGCTGTGCCCAGGCTACAGTGGAATGAGGCCCTCTATCTCATATGCCAAGTAAGGGGTCTTCCAGGTCTCAGTCCCCCTAGAACTGCCACCCAGAGGGCCGCCTGCTCTACTGGGGTTCCTGTACAGGTGGCACTGATGAATGCCACAGACAATCAGAACATATTCAGATCTTGGGGCCAGCACAGCTCTGCCCTCCACCCAGACACCTCTAATACCCCCTTCTCTCTAGCTCCTCCTCCACCTCCACCTTTGAATGCTGGTGGCAGAAACAAGGTAGAAGTCAGAGCAGGCTCCCAAATCCCTCTGGTACAGACACGATTCCCCATCAACTGGACCTTCACCACCTCCCCACCTAGGACCTTTCCCTCAGGCAGCCCTCTGCCTCCAGCTGGGCACTTCGAGGTTCTCCAAGGCATGCGGGCAGAGGGTTGCGTTGGTGGGGCAGGGGGCAGCTGAGAAGAGATTTTTAGACCCAGGAGCTGTGCAGGAAAGTGCTCAAAGTTGGGGTGCATGGGTTTGGGGACCCATCTCTGAGGCTGAAAGGAGGCCAGGAGGTGGGGCAGGGTGGGGAATCATACCCGGGTGCTTCGGCCTATGGTGCCCGCCAACCGCAGCTGTCGGGGTCCCGAGACACCGCCCGGGCAGCGCTGCCTCCCGATCCACTCCTCGATGCCCTTCCGAGCCCAGGCAGCGCTCACGGCGAAGCTGTCACCTGGGGCGGGGACGACATGAAGCCCCTGAGTCTGGCTCCAGGTGCCAAAAGTTGCCCCCGCGGAGGGAAGAAGGAGGCGCGGTGGGAGACGAAGGGTCACGGCACGGGGGCCAGGAGGGGGTTCGCAGGCTGGGGCAGGAGCCAAGAGAGGGACGCGGGTAAGTAAAGGGGGGTTCAGCGAAGCCCTAGGAGCGAGGAGCCAGAAGGGAGCAAGAGGGGTGAGCAGTACCCCAGGAGGACGGGTTTGGAGATCAGACCAGGGAGTGCCGGCGGCCAGGACTGCGGAGAGGGCTGGGGGTCAGGAGAGGGGCCGCAGTAGGTGCGGGAGCCAGGATATCGAGAGAAGGCGCCGGGGGGCAGGAAGAGGGGGCAGGGTCTTGCGGGGAGGCGCTTGGGGGTCTGAAGAGAGGGTGCCGTGAGAGCCGAGTGCAGGGACGCGGGAGGGGGAGGGGTTGAGGGTCAGCGGTGGGAGCGCAGGACCGCGGGGAGCGGGCAGCAGGGACAGAAGAGGTGGCGCGAAGGCTGCTCTGTGAGCGGGCTTAGGGGGCCGGTGGCCGGAACTGGGGCTTGGGGGTGGCCCTGGTCATAAGACCTGGCGGGCTGGGCCGTTCTGCCGCGGCCGCGGTGTCCCCCGCGTCCATCCCCGAGGTCTGCGCCCCGCGCGCCCCTACCTTCCGGGCTCTCCCTGCGCTTGCACACGGCGGCTGCAGGCACATCGCGAGGCGGCGGCGGCGGCGGCAGCGGCGGCGGCGGCGGCGGGAGAAGGAAAGAAAGGAAGGGAGAGAGTTAGCGACCGCGGCGGCGAGGGCGGCGGGGCCCGGGGCGAGCGCGCGGGCGGGGGCACTGACCCGGCTTGGAGTGAAGTTTCCCCATGCTGGGGCTGCGGCGGCCGGGAGCGTCCCTAAGCCATGCGCCCGGCCCGCAGGCCTGGCGCCTCCCCTGGCTCTCCTCCTCCCGGAGCAGCCCCCGAGCCGAGCGGAGCCCGAGGCGGCGCCGGGACGCGCTCCTGCCGCCGTCGCCGCGGCCCGACTGACGCCCGGGAGCGCCTAGCCCCCAGCCCGCAGCCGCGGCCCGCGCCTCCCAGCACGCCCATTGGCCGGTGCGGCGCATCAAAGGCGAGGCTGGTTGCGGCGGGGGCGGGGCCGGAGGCGGGGAATGGGCGGGGACGGGGGCGGGGCGCTGACGGGAGGGGCCGGACACAGGCCGTGCTCCCCGCCGCGGTCTGGGGCCGGGGGCCGGGCGCCGGGGCTGGGCACCCCGCGGGGCGGCTTGTCCAGGAGGCGTATTGGGACAGAACACCCCGGCCATCGCTAACTGTACTGTCACTTCCCTCCGCTCCAGATTCCCTCTAAACGGGCAGGGCGGGACTCGGCGGCTCCAATTTACAGGTGGGGAAACTGAGGACGGGAGCGGAGACCTTAGCTGCTCAGGTCCACGCTTCAGCAGCGCTGCCTTTTCCCAGTCTTCCCACGACCTACCTTCTGCAGAAAGTGTTCAGTATACCCGCCCCGTGCCCCACCCCCCACCACCGCACTCCTCTAGTTTCTTATTTGGGGAGTCCAGGAGGAGCCCCCAGCACACCCCGGGCCAGTGTGGGCCCAGCCCTCTCCAGGCAGCGACAAATGTCCAAAGCGCCCCGTTATCAGCCAATCTCTCGGATCTCCTCGTCCGGGGGCCCGTGGGTGCCCGCCCGGGTCGGGGCGCGCTGCCAAACTGCGCGGCCCGGAAGGGGGTAACCGCTGGGTCTTTGATCTTCCTTGGTTTCCGCTCCCCGCTGCAGTTCGCCAGACCCAAGGGTTTGTTTGTTTTGTCTGGGGAGGTCTCTGCGGGGAGGTCGCGCGGGGTGGGGGGGAGGGTGGCGGTCGACATCAAGGGATTCCACCCCACCTTTGTGGCTCTCAGAACGCCTGCCCCCTTCTGGGGACACTGTGGGTCCATGTTACGCTTGTCCTGGTACCAGGCAGCTCGGGCGTGGGAAAAGAAAACTCGGAGCTCAGAGTGAGACCAGCCCCGACCTTTGGAGAGAATTCCCTGTGCTCAGTTTTGTGATCTGTATAATGGAGGCTCCATTCTGCCCTTTTTGCCGACTCTCTAGAGCAGCACTGCCCAATAGAAATATAATGTGGGCCACATTTGTAATTTTAAATTTTCTCGTCGCCGCATCTTTTAGAAGTAAAAAGAAATAGATGAAATATTAATAATATACTTCGCTTAACTCAATACAGTCAGCCATCCCTATTCACAGGTTCCACATTTGCGGCGTCAACCATCTGTGGACTGAAAATATGCAAAAAGAATAATACAACAAAAATAAAGAATAAAAAACTTTTTAATACAGTATAACAACTATTTACATAACATTTACATTGTATTAGGAATTACAAGGAATCTAGAGATGACTTAAAGTATTCAGAAGGATGTGTGTAGGTTATATGCAAATACTACAGGACATTTTATATAAGGGACTTGACATCTGGGGATTTGGGTATCCTCTAGGATCCTGGAACCAGTCCCCAAAGATACCAAGGGAACACTGTATATCCAAAATAGTATAATTTGAAGATATAATGAGATATTTTACCTTCTCTGTATTGTGCTAAGTCTTTAAAATTCAGTGTATATTTTACACTTAAAACACATCTCAAAGACTAGCCATATTGCAAGTGATCATTTGCACTTGGCTAGTGGCTACTGCATTGGGCAGCATCACTCCAGAAGATCTACATGTCTCAAAAGGACATTAGGAATTCACAGCCCCCCAGAGTCATAAATCTCTTCATCCAAGGGTCTTACTTTCATCTTCCAAGCTTCCTTTTTTACACACCCTTTTTGGTGGAAACGAAGGCTAATGTTATAAGCAGCTACATTAAAATCCTATTGGCTGGGTGGTTTCATTTGAAGAGTGCTGAAACCACAAAAATATATTACTGTTGTCATTTTTATGTTACAATTCTTCATTCAGTACTTCTGATGTGCCAGTCCTCGTCCTCCATCATGTGTAGTCCTCACAACCACTCTCTGATGCAGACTCATACTTGTTCTAGAAAGGAGGGAACCTATTCAACTCAGAGAGGTGAATTCACTTGCCCAAGGTCACACAGTTCATCCATGACCCAATTAGGAACTGAACTCCAATCTGTTGATTTAATTGCCCAGGCTTATTTTCACTGCATCAGGTTGTCCCAACACAGTGCAAAACTAATGTTCCACCAATAGAAAGAGAGTCTCCCATCTGGAAACAAATATGAAGGGCCAGCCATGTGACAACCATTGTTTTAGGCACTTAAGATACATCAGTGAACAAAATAGACAACTGCCACTCTCATCGAACTCCCACTCACCCAGGGGGAAGATAGGCAAGAAACAATAAACACAATGAATGAGTAAACAGTGTGGTAAGTTACACCAGGGGTAACAGGCCATTTTTCTTTCTTTCCATCCCATAAGGACCTGGCAGCAAACAATTTTGCCCTCTGGGGGATACTTGGTAATGCCTGGAGGCATCTAGTGGGTAGAGGCCAGGGTTGCTGCTACACATCCCACAATGCATAAGGCAGCCCCCCCACCCCACCAGAACAAATGATCCAGCATCAAATGTGGGTAATGCTGAAGTAAGAACCCCTGAGCTGTAGGAACATGAAAAGTTGGGGCAGAACTGCAGGGGTCAGGTGTAGGAGGGAGGCAGGGGTTTGAGCATCTGAGTTGGAGTGGGCACCCTCTTTCAGACCCCTCAAAAGGCAATGGAATTCATCTGGAGTTCCTGTTTGCCTTTCTCACCCCTCCCTACTGGTACCAGGGTGCCTTTAAATCAAAGCAAAACTTGGAGCATCCTTTCTCACAGTGCTTAGAAAGTTGGTTACTTTCTTAAACCGGTCCTGGCTTTCTTCTTCCATGAGAAAAAAGTAACCCCTCTTCCCCTTGGGAATTCTTTTTACAGTTCAAAAAGAGATAAAAGCAAGAACTAAAACTGCAGTTAGCAGTTTGAGTCTTGAGGGGAGTAAATCCCAAATGTCCAGCCCAGACACAAAGCCCCCCTCCACCTTCACCCTGGTGCCTCCCAGCCCAGCAGGCGTGTGGGACTTCACTGCTATTGGAATCATGACACCCCTACCCGGATCTGGGGTGAGAACCCAAGGGGTGGGCCTTGTGCAAAATGTTAGCCTGTCCAGGGCTCTGAGAAGGGGGTCTCCAGGGGCCACCAGCATGCTGTCCACCTGGGGTGGCCATTCAGCCTCTGAGGGCTTCCCACCCCATAACTCACTGTCTTTTTATGTGTTTTAATAATTTATCTGGCCCATTTCTTGGGCTGTATACTTACAGTGACACATCTTTTTCTTTGAAGATTTCCTATCCTTTGGGGGAGGAGAATGGGAAAGGAAGGCAAGGAAGAGATAAGAGACAGAGATTATAACAGAAACGGGTTTCATGGGGCTTGAGATTTAACAAGGCTGGTTTAGGTGAAATCTGTCAGACATAGAGCTGGGAGATTTAAAAAAAAAAAAAAACTACATCACCTGAGTTGGCTGCCCCAATGCTTGTCCCCGAAGTTAAGCCATCTGATCTGGCCCCTTCAAATGCCACTTCCTAAAGGAAGCCCTCCTTGACCTTCCAACTTGAAGGGCTCTTCTCTGCTCTGATTCGCCAAGGTTTCCCTGCCCCCTCCCATCTCCACTTATTTTTTATGGATGAGGCTAAGTTTCCCTCCTGGAGCCAGGGCTCCTTAAGGCCAGGGTTCTTGCCTTACTTGCATCTCTGAATGCAATGCCGAACACAGCACTGCCTATAGCAGGTGCCATCACACCTGCTGTGGAAGGAGACAAACTCTCTCTGCCCAGCCTCAGCCAGGAGCATGTTGTGGTCAATAAGGAGGGAGTACTGCCAAGAATACGATCTGGGATATATGAAGGAGAAAATCAGTTCCCAAGTCTCCACTGATTCCTCCTGGATCCCTGGAGTTGCTTTATTTTATAGTTCCCTGGTGAGTTTTGGCATTGCTAAGGGGCCTGGAAGCCTAGTTTGGGTGAGGAGGGGAAAGTTAGACTACTCTGCATGAGAAAATATCAGGCATTTTGGAGGGAAGGGAAAAGAAAGGTCTCAAAGGAAACAGCATGAGAAGAGAGTGATAATGGGGCCTAAGAAGGCACAGCCAGCAAGGTGAGGACTGGCCAATTCACTTTTGGGACAGTGAGCTCTAACATGCGATTGGCAGTGCTCTCTTCTTCCTTTGCTACTCCAAGCCCTCAGCAAAATCCTAGCCATTTCCCTGGCTTAGTGGCACAGGACAAAATTAAGGAATCAGAAAGATGACTCCTACAGATAATTAATGGGGCCAATAGCAATCTTCAGAGTGGAGATATCCTGCAGGAGAAAAGATGGGAGCCAGAGGCAGCCAGGAGGCATCAGGCCTTGGATATGAGACAGAGGAGGCTGGGCTTCCCCAAGAACTAGGGCTGGAGTCTCCAAGCCACTCCGTTTGGGTACTAAAGGCAGAGGGAACAGCACATGCAAAGGCCCTGAAGTGGGGACTGCCATGGATGTTTTGGTAACAGTAAAGAGGCCTCTGGCTATGGAGCAGAGAGAGCATGGTTTGGGAGTAGAGGGGAGAAGATGAGGTTGGAGATGACTGGGCCAAAAGACTGCTGCTTGAGTACAGTCTGGATGTTGGTTGAATTGAATTGAATTTTTGTGCCACCAACTCCTCCTGGGTTCAGAATGTTTGAGCAAGTTTAGAGCACAGGCTTCCCAGGTGAACCTGGAGGAGAGAGAAAGCCAGCCCAGCCTCACCATCTCCTTGGCAGGCGTCTTGTTCTCCTCCCAGCCCTGCCTCTCTGCTCTTCTTCACACTGGGCAGAGAAGCTATATTAATCCATTCTCAGGCTGTTACAAGAACATACTGGAACTGGGCAATTTATAAAGGAAAGTGGTTTAATTGACTCACAGTTCTGCATGGTTGGGGAGGCCTCAGGAAACTTACAATCATGACAGAAGGGGAAGCAAACACATCCTTCTTCACATAGCAGCAGGAGAGAGAGATGCCAAGCAAAGGGGGTAAAGCCCCTTATAAAACCATCAGATCCTGTGAGAACTCACTATCACAAGAACAGCATGGGGTTAACTGCCCTCATGATTCAATTACCTCCACCTGATCCTGCCCTTGACACATGGGGATCATTACAACTCAAGGTGAGATTTGGGTGGGAACACAGAGCCAAACCATATCAGAAGCCTTTCTAGTCACAACACCAGTCTTTGACTATTCCCAGACTTCGTTAACAAAAGAGCAAAAGAAGCCCCTATCTTTTCAAGCCTTTGTTTTTCAGTTACATGAGGCCAACCTGACCACCACACAGCCTCTCCACCTGTAAAATAGAAGGAAGGGTCCAGAAGATTAGCATTTCCCATAATGGGTTTCCCTGACCACTGGTTTGTGAGATGCTATTATTATGTAAAAGAAAGGACTCCATGAGAAACTTTGGGCAGCCCTAGCTTAGCCAAAAGAAGACAAGTTTTTTCCTGCAGGACTTGTCAGAGCTTTCATTGAGTAGCCAAGCTCTGTGATTCTCTAAGAGGAGAGCATCGTCATAAGCAGGGTTTCTTAAACTCACCAGACCAGGAAACCATTTCTGGAAAACAAGTTCATGGAACATGCTTTGGAAAATACTGGACCAGATGACTTTTAAGGTTTCTTCCCATCTGAGATTCCAACTACTGACTCCAGAAGCCTAGACTGGGAGGGTGATAGGAAGGAAAGCTCAGTGAGGGGAGAGCCAGTGTGTAAAGGTTCCCTGAAGGAGACCATCTGCAAGTGTGATGGTGTGTATTTCATGTGTTTTTGGACATATTTGTCCACTTACAGCCCTCTATAAGTGTTCAGCAATTGAACACTTACTATGCAAGTGCCTCCCATTGGTACACAGTTCTTAAGGCCACAGCTCAAGGAGTGAAGGAAAAGAGGTCACTATAGCAAAGCTCATAGTTAATTTTCCTGTATCACCTGCCTTCCCTTTCAGCTTAGCTTCCTCCTCCTCCTCCTTCTTCCATGGCACAGAACACAGCTTCAAGGTGGCCCTCGCCACCATGTTGGTAACACCTGACTCTTTCACCCCTTAACCAGAGCTGATTGGATGCCTGACACATTGTCCCAGCTCACCAGGATCTCTTTGCAGAATCTGAATGGAGAGGCCAGGGGCCTGCAGTCCACTTACTGGTGGTCTCTACAGCTGGAGAGCTCCATAGTCCCAGGGGTTGGAGCTGCTTCTTGGGGTCGCTGTGGGCTGAAAAATAAGCAGGAAGAAGCAGGAGTAAGAACCATTAGGGGAAAGCAATGATAGTAAACCCCATGGAGAAAGAGACACAGACAGACTGGTCCCTGACTAACTGTATGTGCTGACCTTGGATCCCTCCCTGTAAGACTCTTAATCCCCCTTTCTTGAGCTAGGGTCAAATAGCCTAGAGGAGGTCTCCCTGGAATTTAATGTGCATATGAATTCACTGGGATCTTGTTGAGATGTAGTGTGAGTGGAGCCTGAGAGTCATTTCTCACCAGCTCCCAGGTGAGGCTGATGGTGCTGGTGTATAGACCACACACACTTGGAGGCTCTAGAAAGTTAAGCCTTCTCAGAAGCAACCAAGGTTACATAGCTTGCCCTTGCTTCGTGTAAGCAGCAGTGCTGGGGAGGAGATGGAGAGGCCAAAGTCCGGGAGGAGGCAACCAAGAAATAAAGGTGGGTGTTTCTCTTTTATTTATCATGTCATTCAATGAAGATTTGTTGGGGGCTCTTGTGTCCACAAAACAGACAAAAATGCCTGTCCTCATGAAGTTTATATTCTCATGGAGGAAGACAGACAATAAATACATAAGTCAGTGAAATATGTGGTGTGTCTATGGGAGAAAAAAATTCAAGTGATAAAGAGAAAGAAAAAAATACCAGGGCAGGAGCTAATGATTTTAGATAGACAGGTCAGAGAGGATAAGCTTTGTGCAAAGACTTGAAAATGAGGAAGAAACAGAGGGAACAGCATGTGCAAAGGGCCTGAGGTAAAGATATGCCAGGAATGTTTTGGAAACAGCAAAGAGGCCCCTGGCTCTGGAGCAGAGAGACCGCAGTTTGGGAGTAGTGGGGAGAAGATGAGGTTGGAGGTGACAGGGACAGATCATGAGACCCTTATAGGTCTGTCTCATCAAAAACTTCAGCTTTCCTGGAGAAAGACAGGAGTTACTGGAAGAGAGTTGTGGCTGGGCATGGTGGCTCGTGCCTGTAATCCCAGCACTTTGGGAAGCTGAGGTGGGTTGATCCCTTGCAGCCAGAAGATTGAGGCCAGCCTGGGTAACATGACAAAACCCTGTCTCTACAAAAAATAATTTTAAAAAGTAGCCAGGTATGGTGATGCATGTCTGTATTCCAAGCTACTAGGGAGGCTGAGGTGGGAGGATTGCTTGAGCCCAGGAGGCAGAGGTTGCAGTGAGCTGAGACTGCACCACTGCACTCAAGCCTGGGCAACAGAGTGAGACCGTGTCTCAAAAAAAAGAGAGAGTAGTAACCCGAGTAACTGGGCTGCTGTGTTGAGAATAAGTGTGGGTCACAGGGCTATGGTGGGGCGCCGGGCCTGAGATGATGGCGACTTAGACCAGGTGATGGCAGTGGAGGAGGTAAAAGAAGTTGGACGCTGAATGTATTTTGAAATTAGAGGCAACAGCATTAGCAAATGTATTGGACGCGGAGTGGGAGAGAAACTAAGGAAGCCGCCAAGATGTGGGGCCTAAGCAATTCCAAGGATGGAGCTGCCGTGAACTGCGATGAGGAAGCCTGCGGGTGGAGCTGGTCTGCCAGGCAAGGAAGAAGGGGAGCTCCGTTTGGCACGTTATTTTGAGACAACCGTTGAGTGTCCTGGCAGTGCAATCGAGTGGCCAGTTGGATCTATAAGCCTAGAGTACAGAAGCAAGCTGCAGGCTGCAGATATGTGCCCAGGCATCATAAGCATGCAGATGGAATTGAAAGCCCAACACTGGATGTGATGCTCTGGGGAATGACTGTGGACAGAGAACAGAAGAGGGCCAAGGAGAGAGCCCCAGGGCCTTGCAAAGATGAGAGGTTGGCAAGTGTCACAGGCCACAGACACCCGTGAATTCCACCTGCCTCCTGCGCATCCCAGCACCTCAGCGGCCTCTTGGCTTCCGTTCCCCTCCTAGAGAACCCCGTCTTCCATACCTGCTCGCCATCCCCTCTCCCTGCATCCCATGGCAGGCAGGGTTCCTGGCTCCACATCTGAACTCTCAAAGCACTTCTTTGTTCAAACCAACCCTAGAGATAAATGAAACAATGTGCGTAAAACGCTTAGGGCATCCAGCCGAGGGGACCTCAGCAGATGCTAGCTCTCTCTGATGCCCTGGTTAGAACAGCGTCGCCCTCTCTGCCTCCGCTGAGGTCCTGACCCCGAGTTAATCCTCTCTGCTCCTGCCTCGAATCACACTGTGGCTGGCACACAGTAGGGGCTTTTGAAATGCTTTGCTGCAGGCCTGAAGGGCTGAACACACAGGCCCATCTGGCCAGAGGTGACGCTGCCCCCACGGCTTCCCCTGGCCTTCCCCAGGACCCCTCCCACATCATTTTGTTTCTTCTGACTCTGTGCCCAGACAAGGTTACTGTCACCTTTTTGTTCCAAGAAGCCCTTGCCTGTATCACATCCACCCCTGGTGAGGGCAGGAAGGCAGACGGAGGCTGCTGCTGGTGGAGGGGGTGGGCAGCCACAGTCGCCCCCTTCCTCTGAAACCACAAGGGACAGGGGTGTTTTCTTCTCCTCTGCAGAACTAAGAATTCTCCATTTGCATCTTCCAGCAGCGAGCCGGGGTACATCTTCCACCTGGCGCCTCTTTTAACATCATTTCTGCGGACTTCTCCGGGTGACAAGTATCTTTGTGTTGAGCCCCCACTCCAGCCCCTCCTGTTCTCCCTGGATTCTAACTCTCTCGCAGGCTTCCGCCTGCACAAAGGGACCATTGAGAGGCAGGCTGTAGGACGCCGCCTTTGATCTGAGGTTCTAATAACGTGTGTATGTTTGTGTCCCAAAACAGGGCAGCAGCTTTACTGGCTCACGGAGGCAGGGGGAGGAGGAGAAAGTGGGCAGATCGTTACACTGGAGGCTTGGTCGTGAGCATTGGTTGGCACATTTGGAGGGCACCCCCACAGATTCTCATTCCACAGGCAAAGACCCTGGCATGGTCATGATTTGCCAAACCAAGACCTGTGAGGTCAATGGGATGGCCTGGGCGCTCCATAGAGCCAGGGGTTGCAGGTTCACCAGGGGAAGGGCAGGAGTCATAAGGGAGGGGGACTTGGACCAGGTGGATCTGGTGGCAAACTGAGCAGCATACACCCAACACAAAGGAACAGTGGCTGCTGCACACCAGCTGCCAGCTGCAGGCCCAGGGCTGCTAGATCTTTTGATTTTTCAAGAATAGCTGAAAATCCAGGTTTCTAGGTGAAATCTCCAAATTGTAAAATATCGGCAACTAATTTTAAAAACGTGAAGCCATGGTGCAGGCCAAATGAAATGCGCGCCTCTGCAGGAATCCAGCCTGTGCCTGCCCCTGCCGGCTTTGCCCTCTGCCTGGGTGGACTCACCCAGAGAAAATGTGCCCTGGAGGCAGGGAAGTGTTGGGAAGGGAAATAACCCAGACCAGGCTGTCTCCAAGAGGGGAAAGGAGGGGTGGGGATGCCGGACTGGGGCCTGCTGCCCCGGTGTTCCCCAAATCCCCTCGCTGCCTCCAGCATGATTTCTCTGGTCCCTGAGCAAATGGGTGCCTAGTCCCTCCCATGTGCAAGGACAGCGCTGGGCGCGGGGGATGCAGGAATGAGTTACACAGGGCCTCTGCCTGCCCTCAAGTCCACTCAGGGAAACAGAAGTATGAGAAACTGAACTCTACCCCACTAGCACCAGGCCCTGTGTAAAGGGCCATATGCCGTGTGTTCTCTCCTGCTATCCTGACAGTCCCCAAGGGAGAAGAGATGATGATACCATCTCCACTTTACAGATGAGGAAATGGGATCAAGGAGAATAGAAAAAGCTCCTCAATCCAGTAACAAAGACTAGATTCAAACCCCACTACTTGTCAGCAAAGCCCTCATATGTGGACGCCACTCCACACCATCTCAGGGACTGCAAGATGGGTCCCTCAGGTTTAGGCCATGGAACTCCGTGAGTTGTGCAGTGCATAACCTGTACAACTGTATGTGCTGACCCTGTGGTAGAACAGAAAAATTGCAACTTATTAAGTGTTCATCAAAGTATGTATAAAGCCCTGAGGCTGAGCCCAGGAATGTCAAGGCTGGAGCTTTTCTAAGATCCCTTTTCCAACACAAATTTTGCTTCTGGTGAAGAAACACCTTCCTTCTTTGCCCAGACCTGCTGTCTTCCTTGAGTATCCAAGAGAAGTAAAGATCAAGCAGAACATATTCATTACTTGGCTCTACCATTTGCCCTCAGTTTTCCCATCTGTGAATGGGGACAGTAGGACCATCCTTGCAAAGTTACTGCTAGGAAACAAATCAAACATGCCTGAAACATCTGGGGAGGAATCTCAGGTGAAATGTGATGGCTCTGACTTTGCCACTTGACAGCTGGCAACCTTGACCACCTACTCATGCTCACTTCTTTTGCCTGTAAATGGCATACAGTGCATGGCTTAGAATGGGCTCTCAGCAGGGGTTAGCTGTCATCCACGTGGCCTCATTCTCCTTCTTTATCATTCTCTCTATGGCCTCCCACCAGTGGAAACGTGCTCAGAAGGGGCCATGCCCCTCTCCTGCATACAACCTTCCATGGCTTCCACTTTCTTCAAGCATCCGGCCAACACCTTGAAGACCTCACTGGGCAGCACAGCATTGGCCTTTCCAGTGGCATTTGCAACACAGGAGCAAAGTGACAGAGCTCCCTGCAATGTGAAGTGAGGTGGGGCCACGCTACCTGCTGCCGCCTGTCCTCAGACACTGTTCCCTTGAGTGGGGTGAGGAGATGGGGTGGGGCCAATGCTTCTCCATCCATTGCCTTGGGTCTCCCCAGGGGGAACCCTGGGGGAAGGAGGGCCTAGTCGCAACACCTTATCTGGGGTTGGCAGGTCAGGGTCAGGCCCTAAGAGAATGGAGTAGGCCTCAAAAAAGAAAAGAGGAGAGGAAGGAGGGGCTGAAAACGGGGCCTGGGAGCTCCTTCCTCCTGTGCTCCCTGCTCCTCCCCCAGCGCCTTAACCTTCTTCTTTGTAAAAGGATGCTATGGGTCCTCTTGAACTACACAGCCCAAATGGCTAGGGAGGAAGAGTGAACCTTTGAAAAGCTCCTTAGCCTCATTAAAAACCTGGAAAATGGAAACTAAACAGCAATAAGATATTTTGAAAGGTTTTATTTATTTATTTATTTATTTATTTATTTATTTATTTATTTATTGAGACAGGGCCTCACTCTGTCACACAGGCTGGAGTGCAATGGCACGATCATAGCTCACTACAACCTCCCAGGCTCAAGCAACCCTCTCTCCTTAGCCTCCGGAGTAACTGGGACTACAGGCATGCACCACCATACTTAGCTAATTTTTTTGTAAGTTCGTAGACACGCGGTCTTGCTACATTGCCCCAGCTGGTCTTGAACTCCTGGCTCAGATGATCCTCTCACCTCAGCCTCCCAAAGCATTGGGATTATGGGCATGAGCCACCACGTCCTGCCTGAAAGGGTTTTAAACAATGGAAAGCTGTAGTTACCATCAAAACCAGTACTTCATTCAATTCAGTGCTTGAGTGCGCATGTAACATTCTGGATATTTCTTTTTCCTTTTTTTTTTTTTTTTTTGAGACGGAGTCTGGCTCTGTCACCCAGGCTGGAGTGCAGTTGCACGATCTCAGCTCACTGCAACCTCTGCCCCCTGGGTTCAAGAGATTCTCTTGTCTTAGCCTCCCAAGTAGCTGGGATTACAGGCACCCGCCACCACGCCCGGCTAATTTTTGTATTTTAGCAGAGACGGGGTTTCACCATGTTGGCCAGGTTGCTCTCGAACTCTTGACCTCAGGTGATCCACCCACCTCGGCCTCCCAAAGTGCTGGGATTATAGGCATGAGCCATCGCACCTGGCCCATTCTGGATATTTCTAGCTTCAGATGAAAATAATTTAGATTTCAAACATTTTTCGTTGCCAATATAAATTCCAGGTTTTCTGTTCTTAAAAAATCCTGAGATGTGCTAGAATAATGAAAGCCAGTGCTGGGACGTCTAGGCTCCTCCTCATCTCGCACCCCAGGCCTCCCTGAGCTCCACCATCTGGCCAGTTCCTCAGGTGCCCACGCAGCCTCTTGAGCCTGGGTCCTCTCCGTGCGGTTCCCCTCTCTGCTCTCCCAACTCCTGACTCTTGCCCACCTGTCAGTCCCAGCATAGATGTTACTTCTTCCTCCGCAAGCCAGCTGGAGCCCTAGGGAGGTCTCACCTTCACCCCGGGTGGCTCAGCAGGAGCAGCAAGTTTCTTATTCCCCATACCCTCTATGCAGTATCCAGAAAAAATTCTGGAGCTAGCTGTTAAAATAATAATAGGAAAGCCTGCTTAGGAAAGAAGGGGCTGAGGCTGGGGTCTGCAGGAGGGGCAGGAGTGGGGAGGGCTCCCACTTTTATGTAGCCACCCCATGAAGATCAGTCCCCAGCCAACCTCTGGCCAGAGGGCCAACTCCATGTGACCTGTGGAACATGTGTGGTGACAGACTGCGTGTCTCTGTGTGGCCCTCCAAGGTGACCCCCAAGGGGCTGTCAGGCTGCCATGCATCAGGTGCAGGACAGGCACCAAGCGGGGTGCCCTGGGCAATGTTGAGATGAAATCAACCTCCAGGAGATTAGGTGCAGTCGGGGAGTGCCACCAGGCACACAAATAACTACAGGTTGAGGTAAGCCATGAGATAATATATGGAAGCTCTTGGCACAGAACCTGGCAAACCAGAGGCATATAATAAAGCGGCTCTTATTATCATTATTACAATAGCATCAAAAAGTAACACTTTCTTCAGGACTTTTTGATTGTAAGGTACACTGTCAGAACCCAACTGAAACTAGTCCAGGAAGAAGGGAAACTTATGGGCTCACGTAAACCAGGTGTTGGGAGAAGAGATCAAGAGCAGCTTCAGTCTTAGAGCCTAACAACCTTGCTTTGAGAGTGGAAAGATAATTCTTCCCCAGCTCAGGTGAAAAAAGTCCTAGGGAAGGAATCTGATTGGTGGAACTTGGGTCATGTGTCTATTCCTGGACCAATCACTCTGGCAGTTTGATTAGTCCACAGGATTGAGTCTTTTGCCCAATCCTGTGGCCAGATGGAGTTGATTGGTGACCACACCCCAACCACAGTCTGGATGGGAAGAATCAAGTCGCCCAAAGGAAGAGGGATGTGGGACATTATCTTACTTGAGGAAGGTGCATTGTCCTCATAACAGAATTCAGGGTCTGTCCAATGCATAGAACTCAGGGTCTGCCTGAGAGGCCTTAGTCTAACATTATGGATGGAGGTAGCGAGTCTCATATTTTATGGAATAGCTTGCCCAAGGTCACATGATTTATAAGTGGTGACCCTGGGACGCCTCTGTAAGTTTCCTTACATCTAATCCCCAGAAGCCTGGCATTCAGAAGGAAGAGAATGACCATGGGCAGGCATTAATGTTTCCCACGGCTGAGTCAGCCTCCTGCCTGAGCCAGTCCCACCATGTCCGGAACCAAGCCCAGTCTTTGGAGATGACTTTAAATGGATGGATTTGGCCTCTTGGTCAAAGCACAGGAATGAGAAACTGAACAATCCGAGGAACAAGTTAACAACCATCTTTGGCCCGGAAACACAGGTGACCTCGAGACCAGAAGCCCCAGATCTGAAGGAAAGCCAGCTTAGCCAGGGAACTGGAGGAGAAAAAAATACTTTAGTGAAAAAAGAAATAAAAATATATATCATACACTGCCTGAGGATTGCCCTTTAAGGCTTGGCCTTAATGATGTTCGGTAAGGTGATTTTTGGATTCCCTCCAATTGAGCGGAACTATAGGACATCTTTCACCAGATGGCCCTGGGCCAAGGATGGAGGGAAATCATGACGTGATGCTGCCATCCCGACTCCCACCTGGATCAGCTGACACCACTGGGGGGAGGCCTGTGCCACCCTGGCAGGGGAGTAGTTCAGTCTCTGATAACATCTGCAAGAACTTAATGCTTCAGGGTAATCAGAGGCCAGTCTCTGTCTGTCTCCCTGACCTGTGCGTACCACATCCCATCCTGGCTTCTGCAGCTCTTAACTCCCAGGAGCATCCAGTATTTTTCTTTTTCCATCTCGTCTGCTATCAAAACTTACCTGTCCTGAGCCCGCTTCCATTAGTGCTCTATGAGAAGCCTGGCTCATCTGACTAGGATGCAGTGCTAGTAGGGTTGTGAGTGTCCTGGGCAAAGGTGCCAATCATCTTTCCCTTCCAGAGAACACATGCAACGCCTAGCAGAGAGGCTGTCCCATGTCAGAACGCATGGCTGGCTCTAGGGATTGAAGTGATCATCCTGACAGATGCTCAGGGCAACACCTTCTTGGCATCCCCAGTTCTTCCTTCCATGAACAATGAGATGCCAAGTCCTGTCCACTCTCCCTAAACCTCTCTTGAGTCTGCATCCCTCCCTCAGCACTGCTACGTCCAGGTGTGATTAAAGGTGGGTATACATTATTCATCACTCTCCCCATGAAGCCCTTGCCTCTGGGCTGGCCCTGTGGCCACTGAACTAGCAGAATGTGGTAGAGCAATGCCATGCTCGTGCTGCCCTAGGCTTTAAAAGGACAAGCAGCTCTTGTTTTCTCCCTCTTGGAATGCACACTTCTGGAACATTCTCTCTCAGGACCCAGCTTCTGTGCTGGAAGTTCAAGCCACATGGAGAGGTCATGTATGTGTGTCAGTCAACAGCCTCAGTTGAGCTTCTAGCAGACAGCCAGCCACAGCTGCTAGCCATGGGTGTGCACCATATAGGATGTCTGGCCCAAATGGGTCTCCATTGACTGCAGTCCCATGGAGCAGAACTACCCTACTGAGCCCAGCCAAGCCCAGAGTCACAAGAGCTCATAAAACAGGTACTGTTTTGGCTGGGCACGGTGGCTCACGCCTGTTATCCCAGCACTTTGAGAAGCTGAGGTGGGCGGATCATGAGGTCAGGAGTTCGAGACCAGCCCGGTCAACGTAGTGAAACCCTATCTCTACTAAAAATACAAAAATTAGCCAGGTGTGGAGGCATGCGCCTGTAATCCCAGCTACTCAGGAGGCTGAGGCAAGAGAATTGCTTGAACCTGGGAGGTGGAGGTTGCAGTGAGACGAAATCGCGCCACTGCACTCCAGCCTGGGCAACAGAGTGAGACTCCATCTCAAAAAAAGAAAAAAACAAACCAAAAAAACAGGTATTGTTTTGAGCCGTGGAGTCTTGTGCTGGTTTCTTACACAGCAATAGGTGCCCGGAACACCGGGTTCAAGTCCTCATCATCACTTCTGGGTCATTTGCAAGTTTGCTAACTAACAGATCTGCCAGCCTCCACTGCCACCTATTTCCCAAGGTTATTTTCCAAGCCCAGAACTGCTCATGTCATTCTTCTGCTCAAAAGCCTTCAATGGCTTCTCATTGTCCATAGCGGTACTTGGTACTTACCCTGTGAGAGTGCACGTCAGAATCACCAGGGCAGCTTCTTCAAAATACAGATATTCCAGCTGGGAACGGGGGCTCATGCCTGAGAGGCCAAGGCGGGCGGATCACTTGAGACCAGGAGTTCAAGACCAGCCTGGACAACACTGCAAGACTACAGCTATACACAAAATAAAAATAAAAATTAGCTGGTCATGGTTGTGCATGCCTGTAGTCTCATGTATTCAGGAGGCTAAAGCAGGAGGATCACTTGAGCCCAGGAGTTTGAGGCTGCAGTGAGCTGTGATCACACTACTGTACTCCAGCCTGGGTGACAAAGCAAGACCCTGTCTCTAAAAAATTTAAAAAAAAAAAAATTCCACTCAGAGGGTTGGAATCAAGATATCAGGCTGTGAAAAGACACCCCCTGTGTGACAGATTAAATTATTAGTCCACAATTCTTCCCTGTCTCCCTGTATCATGATTCACTGTGAGCAGACCAAACTACCCCACACCACTGATGTTGGACTTGACTGTGTGATGCATTCTGCTCAGTTGAATATGGGTAGAAGTGATGCTGTGCCAGTTCCAAGCCAAGGTCTGAAGAGGCACTGCACATTTCCACTCCTATCTCTTGCACTCCAGCTCTTCACCATGAGTTTGCTGCAGATGGACACTACCCTTTCAACCTAAGTCCCCAAATTACAGGCATACAGAACAGGCTTGAACCCATCCCATACCCTGGCCCAAGTTCAGCCAATACTAATCAAGTTCATCAGAGTCACCCCAGGTGATTTGCAAACCTGTAGTGAGAAAAATAAATTTTTGTTGTTGTATGCCCTGGTTGGGGTGGGAGGTCACTTTTTATGCAGCATTATTGTGGTAATAGCTAACCAAAGTATCAGATGATCCTAAAGCATGTCCCTGCTTAAGAACCACTAGACCAAAGGCTAAAGTCACAAACGATTCATCTGGCAATTGAGACCTTCCTTGGTCTTGTTTCCATCTGGCCTCATCTCCCAGCTTCCTCTTCTGAACCAATCAAGGTTCCGGGTGCTAAAACAGAATCCAATGCTCATGAACCCTAAAAGAAAAGGGACTCCAAGGTGGCTGTAAAATCAAACTGAGAAAAAAATGAACGGAAAGCAGGGAAAGTCAGGCAGGTGTGGCTAGGGCCAGAAGAGGCCACAGGCATAGTTGAGGTGGAGAAAGAGACCACCACTTGTTACCTGTGCACCAGGCGCTGGAGCCTCAAGCTGCTGTTTGCAAGGAGGGTATCTCCAGCTCTCCCTGCTCCTTTGGAGAGGGAAGCATCCCATTGGCCAGCCATGCCGTGGCCATCAAAGAGAAGGAGAACATGTGTTAGACACTTAAAGGGGACAGGGGTCCCACACTGGGCAGCCAAGATCCCTACAAACATCCCCAGTAAGCTTCACATTCCCTACAAATAGGAACTGAGTTGATATGTGTAGAGCTCTTCAACTTTTCCTGGCATGTAGTAAATGCCATGTGAATGTTCTTAAAATAAATATTAAATACATAACTTTTAGACTATTGGCTAAATAAGATGCTTTGATTGTTCTTTTCAAGGACAACTCAAAAGCCACCCCTTCTCTGAGACCTTTCCTGATCAGGTGGAAAGTGATATTTCTTTTCTCAATGCCTCCAACATGCTTGATCTGCCTGTCCTTCTTGATGCAGCGCAGGAGCTAGAGTTATCTGTGGTCTTGTGAGACGTGAGGTTTTCCCCAGTGCTGAGGTCAATGCCTGAGGTCTTACAGGTAATCAGGAAGTACAGGGAGAATACCTGAGCAGAGGGACCTCTTGCCAACTGTGAAATCTGAGCCTGCCTCTAAACCCTCAAAACGTGGGCCGTGGAAACAACCACTCATTTCTTTGCACTGCTGTGAGCCTGAGCCAGCGTGTGCAGCCTGATGCAGCACAGGGCCTGCTGGCAAAATGCCGTGGTGCAAAAGGCTTCCAGGTGACAATCCCTGATTGCTCAACCCCATATTTTAAACAATTACTGTCAGCTTTTGAGCTGAGCATCCTGCCTTTCCAAGTTTGCTGAGCCTACTATTTGGAAATATTTTGCAAATTGGCAGCTCCAAGAAAAAAGTCCTGGAGTCAGAGTGAGTGACCTCTGACCCAGATGGGACAGGCTGCTGAGTCTCATCTTCATGCTTTCTCTAACCCTGGCCCCTTTGTTAAAACCCCCTTCAAGTCTATCGTGTAAATGAGCGCCACTGAGGATAGGTAGCATGCTTCATCCATATCTCCTCTGCTCCTTTTCCTGATCCCCAGTGTGCTTTGACTCCCAACAGCCAACACTTGCATCTCATTGTCAGAATGCTTTCTACAGCTTGCCAGACACTGCAACCAATGATTGGCAACATGGGGGTATCAATACCCCAGCTCCCTTGTTCCCTGCTCATGCAACTCTGAGTTGTGACTCGTATGTCTCCAAAGCTCACATGTGGAATTGAGCCAAAATTACCCTCTGTGGGACTTTGCTTGATATCGGATCCTTGCCTGATCTGCTTCCCTTCCCTGCCCCACTTTCTCATCCCTTATACATTTCCTTCTCTAAGAGTCTGCTTCCGGGAATCCAGCCAAAGACAGTAGAGAGAGACGAAAATTTAAATGATAAAAATGGTCACCACTCTACTTTAAAATCCTTTCATGCATTAGTTATCTTAATGATCTCAAATACCCTACAAAGATGTAGGGGAATTCTTATCCCCATCTTAAAAATGAAGAAATCAAGTCTCAGAGAAGTGAGTAACTTGCCCAAGTTATGTAGTTAGTAAGTATTGAGCCAATAAGTTCTATTACATGTACTGCCTCCCATTAGAAAGATGCCATCAATAAGAACTATACATATTTCTATAAGTTAAAACTTGAGAAAAAATACAAATCTAATAAGCAAGTGTGGATAATGACAGTATGCATTTATAGGGGAAATTAAAGGTATAATGTTGATTGTTTTTATCTGTCATAGGTCTCCATGTTTACCCCATTTTCTTCTGGTATCAGATAGGGTAGGCATGCAACCAGAATTCCTTTGCCCACACTTGGCTTCTGCATACAGACCCAGGGTTGGAAGGTAGCAGACTCTTCTGCTGCTGATATCCTCTGAGATATAAGTTCCAGATCTCGTTCTTCAGCCCTTTCTTCAGTCCTTTCATAGAGACCACCCCAGGATTATTCCAATAAATGCCCAAAAGTCTCAGTTTAGTCAGAGCCCATTGCTGCTGCTTGTCAACAAGTCATGTCAAGTGATGTAGAAATTGGTATCAGGAGTAGGGTGTTAAAAGTGACCCATTCTAAAAATATGGAATTGGAGACTATATAAGCCAATAAATCCTCCTTAATTTTGTAAGCAGTTTTCAGTGGGATTTTTGCACCTGCATTCAAAAGACTCTTGGGTGGTGTATGAATAAAAAGGGATGGAAATGCCTCTTCCCTGAATAACCTTTCTTGCACTACATGCCTATGCCTATTCTTCTTTTCAACTGTGTGATACATGTTTGCTTCATTCCTTTCCTATTTAACGTATATTCATGCTTTTCAAGGTAACATAGGATAAGGAATCAGGTGGTCAGTTCAGGGAGGGAGCCATAAGATGTATCAGAAGGGAATGGGCCTGGTGCATCATCAAAGAGATATTGTGGGCTATGGCAAGAGAGCTATGGGCCTGAGGAGTGGGAAAGGTTGGTTCTAGTCCCAATCCCAACTCTGACTTGCTGTGTGTCGTTGGTCATGAGTCTTCTGTCTCTGGGGCTCTGCCTCTCCTTTTATAGAATAAAAGGGGATCTCTAAAGTGCCTTCTAGATCCACCATGTTCAGATGTTTGGAGGAAACACAAAGACACATGGCCGACATACCATGCACAGACTGATGAGGTGAGAAGAGGTAGCAGCACCAGGGTGCTGAGTCTAGGTGGGCCTCTCTGGGATTTCACCTGAGCATCTCTTTGAAGCTGTGAGCTCATAGGTGCCACATTTCTGCTATTCCCACATTTTTCTCTTCTGATCCTACCCCACTCATATTGTGGCAGAAACTCATCCATCTCCCAGTATCCATTCTCCCTTTATTCTTTTTAGTCATAGAATAGCCACATTGCTAGAAATTACACTACTTTCCAGCCCCCCAGGCAGTTACATGTGGCCATATGTGAATGGCATGTGAGCAGAAGCGATGTGAGCTAGCCCTTCCCATCTTCTCCCTGCCTTCTTGCAGACTGAAACATAGACACAGCACAGAGATCCAGCTTCCGCCATGGAGAGGGTAGAGCACAAGATGGAAGTCACTTGAATTTCTGATCTGCCTCATGGAGTCAAACTGCCTTCCATTCCCAGACCCCTTCCTTGCTTGGAGTTTTCCACGAGAGCAATAATCTTCCATCTTGTTGAACTTGCTGTATTTGGGGGACTGTTCTTAACAGCAGCTTACTCTGTGCCCAAACCAATACCTCCTACCCCATCTCATGCTCAATTTTCAGATACTTTGCCAGCCAGGGCCAAGGAGCTAACCTCTACCAAGAAGAGAGGGAAGTCAAGACCAACCTGGGAAATGTGGCAAAACTTCGTCTGTACAAAAAAAAAAAAATACAAAAATAAACTGGTGTGGTGGTGTGTGCCTGTAGTCCCAGCTATTCAGGAGGCTGAGGTGGGAGGATGGCTTGAGCCTGGGAGGCGGAGGTTTCAGTGAGCTGAGGTGGCGCCAGTGCACTCCAGCCTAGGCGATAGAGTCAGACGCTGTCAAAAAAAAAAAAAAAAAAAAGAAGAAGAAGAGGAGGAAATAGGAGTAGGAGAAAGAGGGGAAAGACAGACTATTGGACAGCCACTCTGTTCCAGGCATTTATCTCCATTATCTTGAAAGCTTGAATTTTATCATTGGTGACAAATATGGTCCATTATTTTCCTTGAAGTGACAGGCACACTTTATTCATTTTCAAGAAAATGTCTACCAATACTTGAGTCTGAATAACCATAATTCTTCTGTTAGTCTTCCTTTTTCAAGTAAAAATGATGTTCAGCTAGGTCAGCTAACAACTCAATTGCACAAGTACTTTTCCTTAAGACAACTATTATACTTCAGTATGCAGGGTAAATGTTTCATGCACACCTTCACTTGGTTTTACAGAATATTAAAATGTCTTGTACTCAAGGGTTGAAACATGAAGAAGTTAATAAATTTTTCTGCTTCAAGGACATTCTTAAGCAACATTGTCTCTTTTTCGCTTTTTTGTTTTACTGCAAGAACATCCCAGCCTGATGCGTGCTACCAGACTAGCAGGTTACTGGCGGTTGCTCTTGCACCACCAGTGCAAATGTCAACATGGTAAAAAGGGCAAATAACATCTTAGTACTATTATGAAAACAGTTTTGACTTTCTAAACCCCCTGAAAGTGTCTTGGGGACCTCCAGGCATTCTCAGACCACACTATGATAAGCACTGCCTTTCTTTCATTAGCCTGCCTTTATTCACAAGCATACAAATGCGCACACGTGCACACACACACACAGAGTTTCTATCATTTGATTTTCAAAGGGCATTTGAATATCAAAAAAGGAAGGACGGCATCTCAGTATAAAGGATAATCCATTAGACTGGATGCATTTAGTTTCATGAACAACTTACGGCATTGTCCTTATTGTTCTGGTTTTTGCCAAGGCCAGGGGGCAGATGCTGGCATGGAAGACTGGTGTTTGGAAACCGCCTCCATCCTGACCCACCCCTTCTTGTGCACATGAGAGAAATTATGCTCTGAAAGGCCAAGCACTCACTGGGGTACACTGCTGAAAATGGTTCCACCAAGCTGGGCCCCATGTTTGCCTCCAGACAGAGCACCACCTGTCAGCAGGGCTCTGGGCAAGAATTAAAACCCATGCCCACTCCACCCAGGAGAGCTGGGAGCAGAACAGCCTGCTGGAAGCCCTCAGTGAGGTCTGCATGGATACAGTTGAGTCTGAAGTGGATGGAGTTGAGTCTGAAGTGGATGGAGACCTCAGCGCCCTAATGAGAATCCCGAAGAATGGGTTTTATCTATTAACTAGCTGACACTGCTGGGCTCCTGCCCCACTCCCTGTCCCCATCCATTCCAGATTCCATCACCTGGGGTCATTTGGTAGGACCCACACGTGCTCACATGCAGACGTGTGCACATTGCACACACACCTGCCACACACCCACAAGTCCCCCTCCCATCCCCACTCCTCCCAATCACCCTACTCACATCCTCTCCATCCATCATGACCCCAGCCCTCTCTCACCACCCCACCATTTCCACCACCCCTGGGAACCCACACAAAGACCAGGGCCTGAGGACCAGAGCAGCCTCCCCAGGCAAGTCTCTTCCTGCCTTTGGAACTCAGTTTCCCAGCTGTAATCCTGCAAGGAAGATCAGAGAGGATGCACTGTCTCTAAAGTCCCTGCCAGTTCCAACATCTTATGGGTCTACAATGAAAGAAGAGTGTTTCGAAAGTCACCTTGGCAGCCTGGGTGCGACGGGGAGAGAGTGGCCTTGGGGAGGCAGGAGGTGAGGGGGTGTCAACTGTGAGATACAGACTGCTGGAACTACCCATGACCAAAGCCCTGGGATTGGATGTGAAGGTCTGAGTCTGAGGGATGGGGTGAAAGTGAGCATAACATCTAATGGCTGTAGGGGTTGCAGTCTGGGGGATGCTAAGGACTCATTAGCAAGGACAGTGAACATGAATCGAGGTCTGATTTACTCTAGAAAATCCCCACAGGGACTCAGAGAGTGGCCTACCATCGTTCTATGTACACAATGCCACACCACCAACATAGAGCCGAATCTTCATCTCTTCTTGAGGGAGTTGGCTTCTGTGGGAAGCTGGGGTGGCAAATTTTGTGTGTCAACTTGACTGACCCATGGAGTGCTTAAACATTTGACTAAACACTATTCCGGGTGTGTTTGTGAGAGGGTTTCTGGAGGAGATTAAGATTTGAATCAGTAGACTGAGTCAAGTAGATCACCCTCCGCAGTGTGGATGGTCCTCATCCAATCCATTGAAGACCTGAAGAGAAAAAAGGCTAAGAGGGAATTCTTCTTGCCTGACTGCTTGAGCTGGGACATGTGTCTTCTTCCGTCTCAGACTTGGACGGAAGCATCCATTCTTCCTGTGTCTCTAGCCTGCAGGGTTCAGACTGAAACTTATGCCATTGACTCTTCTGGTTCTCAGGTCTTCAGACTTGGACTAGAACTAAACCTTCAGCTCTCCCGGGTCTCCAGCCTGCCAACTGCAGATATAGGGACTTAGCCTCTATAACTGCATGAGGCAATTCCTTATAATAATAAATCTCTTTCTATGTACATATCCTACTGGGGAACTCTGACTAATACAGAGGCCATGTGACATTATGCATGAGAACCACACTCAGACAGGAGCCATTCTCGCAGGAGAATGAGGACTGAGGCTCCTCTCTGTCGTCACATTCCCTCTGGAGTACATACTTGTCTCTGCCCATCCCATTTAAATTGTTATCTCTCTTAAGCCCATGCCATTAAACAACTGGAACTTGAAAAATAATAATAATAATAAGTAAATTGTTCTCTCTCTCTCTCCTTCTCCTCTCTGTCATTCCCATCTCTGTCTCATCTCTTTGTCAGTGGGATGAGACAGACTGGGAAGCAGATGCTGAGATGGAGTTAGGAGTGCAGTTTCTTGGGGGTAATGCCTGAGAAAGATACAAGAGGGAGGATGCAGGATCAGGCAGGAGGAGCCTCCGACTGTCATCCAAAGTTGACAAAGACTTGGCCAACTTCAAAGGGAGCTCCAAATCAACAACTGCCCATCCTAGGAACACCACACTGGCAAGAAGAATATCACTTTTGGCCCTAGCACTCACGTTCTCAGCCATTGGCTAGGAGTTCCTGAGAAGTCCATGGCCTCAGCTTGAAAGTCAAGGCAGACCCTGAAGATGCTGAAGTTGAAGGCTGTCTGCCAACTGCACTTCTTGTAGCGGAATGGCAAAGTTTTTCCTAAAGGGAGATTTAAGGGGTGCACTTTCATGGCTGCCATATTGTGTGTGCACACACACGTGTGTGTGTGTGAATGTCTTTTTTGCTTCTTTTTTCTGCTTTGGTCAGGCATGTATAGTTGAGTTGAATGCATATAACATGCCTCATCTATAATACTTCTAATATCAGCCAGGAGCAGTGGCTCATGCCTGTAATCTCAGCACTTTGGGAGGCCGAGGTGGGCGGATCACGAGGTCAGGAGATCGAGACCATCCTGGCTAACACGGTGAAACCCTGTCTCTACTAAAAATACAAAAAAATTAGCTGGGCGTGGTGGTGGGTGCCTGTAGTCCCAGCTACTTGGGAGGCTGAGGCAGGAGAATGGCGTGAATGCGGGAGGTGGAGCTTGCAGTGAGCCGAGATTGTGCCACTGCACTCCAGCCTGGGCAACAGAGCAAGACTATGTCTCAAAAATAAATAAATAAATAAATACTTCTAATATCAATGCTCATAGGTGGCATTCACTGTGAGTTTACAGGGTGTCAGACTGCTAAGTTTTTTATATACATTGTCGTGTTGACTCATGACATTGACCCTGCACAGGTCAGTCCTCACCACTATCCCCGTTTTATAGATGAGAAAACTGGGGCCCACAGAAGCCACATGAATTGCCCAAATTCTCACAGTATGTTGAGGCTGAAAACAGGACTTCAACCCAGGTCTATCTGATCTGGAGCCTGAGCTCTGAAAAACAACACTAAGAAAAGAGGCCTCTCATTCCCCCACGCACTGCCTCCTACACCACAGGATAGGAGGCAGCCCTAGCACCGTATTGCTCTCGGTCATTGGTTAGGAGCTCCTGAGAGCACACAGGTGCTTCACAGACCTAGAGAGCCCTGGCCAATGGATGCCAGCTGACGTTTCCTGACAAAGGAAGCTCAACCACCCCAGAAAGCTGGAAAGGACAAGGGTCCTCATCGGTGTGCCTTGGGTCCTACTCAGATGTGAACACGGCCATGTGTGTGGTGCTTCAGTGAGGCAGAGGTATGACTTCATGAACCTAATTCAAAAGCAAGATGGATTTTAAAAGTCTGTGGCCAGAAAAACACATGTGTGTCTCCAAAGGTGCCTCCAGGGAGACCTCCTGATTTGATTGTCCTTGCTCAGCCAAGAACTGGTTCAACCTCCCAGGCTCGGTGACCTCCTGTTTCAAGAGCTAAATCAGAGTCACAAATCCAGAACTGCCATTCCTTGGATCGTCTCCCTCTTCCAGCCACTAGGAGGATGGAAGATGGTTGCTTCCTTGGGATTCTCTCTATTGTCTTTTTTTTTTTTCCTGAGACAGGGTCTGGCTCTGTTGCCCAGGCTAGAGTGCAGTGGCATGATCATAGCTCACTGCAGCCTCAAATTCCTGGGCTCAAGTGATCCTCCTGCCTCAGCTTCCTGAACAGCTCAGATCACAGGTGAGTGTCACCATGCCCAGCTAATTTTTAAATTTTTTGTAGAGACAGGGTTTTGCCATGTTGCCCATGTTGCCCAGGTTGATCTCAAATTCCTGGGCTCAAGCGATCCTCCCGCCTCAACCTCCCAAAGTGCTGGGATTACAGGCGTGAGCCATCATAACTGGCCCCTTATTGTCTTTAAAATGTTGCTTCTCATGTCACTGATTAGATAAGAATGAGGCTAATGTCCCAACTATATCTACTCACTGGTAATTTAGAAGCAATGGATGTTATGTCATACCAAATTAACTGGAGCTAATAATTAGAAACAAAAAATTAAAAATAAAAGAATTCCATGTCAAGGAAGGCCTGCCCTCAATTCTATATATGGTAGATAAATCCAGACAGTGTGTGTGTGCTCAGGCAGTTTCCCTGGAAGCATGACCCTCTCACAGGGTGGGAGAGAGAGTGGGGATGGCTCCTGCTGCCTCTAGAACAGAAAGGACTCCTCTGCAGGTGGCTCCTGGGGAGAGGGGTGCTGGATGATTAGGGTACCAGGGTACCAAGAAGGGGGAAGTTCCTACACCCCAGTAAGTCCTAGAGGGGCTTCTTGTTTGTCCCTCAGCAGGACAATAATTAGTGGACTTATTATTTGTCCACTTGGAAGGGACAAATATGGTCTGGGACAGAATAAATGTTGTCTCCCCAGGCTTTCTCCAGTGAATGCAATCGCCAATTTAAAAGGAAGAAAAACATATCAGACTGAGGAGCTAGAAATGAAGTATTACTATTATAATGATAACAAGGTAGCTTAGGGTTAACATCACCGGCTTCAGGAGCCCAACTGCTTGAAATCAAATATTCACAGCTCTGCTTACTCAGCATCCTGGGTCAAGTTCCTTCCAGTCCACTCTGCCTCCGCTTCCTCATCTGTAACACGGAGATAATAATGACTTTCACCACCTCATCGGGATGTATAAGGGGTTAGTGTATCATTCTCTAGGCTGTAGAAGGCATACCTGGCAATTGTGCAGTGCACAATCTGAGCAACCATATGTGTCAGTCCTGATGATGAACATAAAGCAGTTGGCATGTTGGAGATACCACCTCTGTGCTTCCTTTTTTGTAAGTTTGCATATCAAACCAGTGACTTTAACTCAAAGTCTTTCCTGCAAGCTTCCTCCACACTGAGTCCAGTGGATGTAAAAGCTGAGGAAGAACTGTGCCATCCTCAATCCACAAGGGTTCCTGCCCTCAAAGAAAAAGAGTTCGTAGCAGGAAATAGCCCAAGCCCTGCTGTAATGCAAGACTAAACTCCACGCGGTAGGCTCCAAGAGTGAAGCAACCTCACAGCAGGATGAGAACAAAAGCCAGGAACAGCAGGAACATCTTTCCCCAAAGGAGAGTCACTGGGAACCACCTTGATTTAAATGTGTCAAGTGAAGGAGGGTGGAAGTGGCTGTGTCTGCAAAGGTGAGGAGGTTCATGCTTCAGAAAAGAGGGTCTGGCCAGGCACGGTGGCTCGTGCCTGTAATCCCAACACCTCCAGAGGCAAGGTGGGTGGATCGCTTGAGCCCAGGAATGCAAAACCAGCCTAGGCGAAATAGCAGGACCCCACCTCTACAAAAAAATTAAAAATTGGTTGGGCATGATGACGCATGCCTGGTCCCAGCTACGTGAGAGGCTGACGTGGGAGGATCGCTTGAGCCTGGGAGGTTGAGGTGGCAGTGAGCCATGATCACACTACTACATGCAAGTCTGGGTGAAACATAGAGACCTTGTCTCAGAAAAAAAGAAAGGAACGAAGGAAGGAAGGAGAGAAGGAAGGAAGGAACGAAGGAAGGAAAGAGAGAAGGAAGGAAGGAAAGAAGGAAGGAAGGAAGGAAGGAAGGAAGGAAGGAAGGAAGGAAGGAAGAGAAAGAAATGAAAGAAGAAAGAAAGAAAGAAGAAAGAGAGAGAGAAAGAGAGAGACAGTGAGAAAGAGAAAGAAAGAAGAAAGAGAGAAAGAGAGAGAGACAGCAAGATAGAGAAAGAAAGAAGAAAAAAGAGAAAGAAAGAAGAAAGAGAAAGAAAGAAGAAAGAAAGAAAGAAAGAAAGAAAGAAAGAAAGAAAGAAAGAAAGAAAGAAAGAAAGAAAAGAAAATAAAGAAAGGAAAGAAGGAAGGAAGGAAGGAAGGAAGGAAGGAAGGAAGGAAGGAAGGAAGAAAGAAAGAAAGAAAGAAAGAAAGAAAGAAAGAAAAGAAGGAAGGAAGGAAGAAAGAAAAGGAAAGAAAGAGAAAGAAAGAAAGAGAAAGAAAGAAAGAAAGAAAGAAAGAAAGAAAGAAAGAAAGAAAGAAAAGAAAGAAGAGAAAGAAAAGAAAATAGGGTCATGCTGGCTCTCCTAGCTGCCTTCCTGAATGCTCCCAGTAGTGCTCACTCAACCCCAGAGCAGAGGTGAGGATGAAGGCTTGGAGAGGCTCTGGGGACTGGCCCCTAGTCCCCTCTCCTGTACCAGTCAGTTAATCCACTTCAAATGGAGCAACTCAGAGAGAATCCCGAGTGACACCATTTTTCTATTACCCTTCATTACAGCCACTTAGATCTTTTATTTTATTACAAACATTCTTTAGCCCAGACACGGGCTGATCTCCTAATTGGAGCTGCTGCCTCCACCCCCACCCAGATCAAAGCCGCCCTGTTTGTTTGTGGAGGATAGAGGATGAACCGTCTTGCCGGCCTTTGAACATGAAGGCCCCTTTGTCTTCCAGCTGAAGTCATCCCTGGCACCAGGCAGGGAGGAGGCTTCCGGGGGGGACAGTGGAGGTCATCTGTAGCCTGGTCAGAGGCTTGGACCAGAGCTTGAGTGGGGAACAGCTTTCAAAGCAGGACCCCAAATTTCCCTGCCTTCCTTTGAAGAGTTGTCAAATGGTGGCCCCAGGGAATGCCTTATTTGCCCCCATGATGATTTTTAATTTAAATACCAATTTGAATATTCAAATACTTTAAAAGATTGGAAAAAAAACAGATACTTGAATATTTCTTAAAGAAATAAAACACTTTCTAATTTCTTTTCAAAAATCAGAATGTAGCCAGTCATGATGGCTCACACCTGTAATCCCAGCACTTTGGGAGGCTGGGGCGGGTGACACTTGAAGTCAGGAGTTTGAGACCAGCCTGGCCAACATGGTGAAATCCCATCTCTACTAAAAAAAATACAAAAGTTAGCTGGGGATAGTGGTGCATGCCTGTAATCTCAGCTACTCGGGAGGCTGAGGCAGGAGAATTGCTTGAACCTAGGTGATGGAGCTTGCAGTGAGCTGAGATTATGCCACTGCACTCCAGCCTGGGCAATAGAGCGAGACTCTGTCTCAAAAAAAAAAAAAAAATCAGAATGTCTGGCAATACTGGACCTCTATGAGAGAAAGAGCCAACCAGTTTTCAACCCTATGCAGGCTTTTTTTTTCTTGCTTAACTGTTGCAATAAACTATTGTTTCCCTTGAGGTGTCTTCTTTTATATCCCTGGGCCCACCAGAACTTCACCCCTGCCACTGGAGATGATTGGGAGTGGGGAATGACTGTGCCCATTTTACAGATGGGAAAATTGAGGCCCTGTGGCATTCAAATAGCTGCTGGGGGGTCACACAGAGGTTAATAATAGACTCAAGATGCAAGAAGCACAAGACAAAAGGAATGAACACTTATTCGTTCTCTCTTATTTTGAAATTATGGTCAATATAGCTATTGTGGGAAAGAAAAGCCCAACAAGCTACCATCCCATAACCTAGAGATGCCTGATGCTAACACTAAAGTCTATTATGTGTGGGGAGCTGAGTGGACATTATCTACACTACACAACAATCCTATGCGGCAGTTTATATTTTCTAGATTTTAGAATAGAGAAAACTAAGGTTTTGGGGGCTCAAGGACTTGCCCAAGGTTACATCGTATGGCCAAGGTTGAGACCCAGGTCTGCCTGACTCAAAAACCTCAGCAAGTGGTTCCATTCTGGGTCCATCGTGAGCTGGGTGATCTTAGACAAATTATTTCTCAGAGCCTCAGGTTGCCTTACACAACAGGGAGGTGTCTGCTCAGAGAACACACCTTCTACTCGGGGCTTGACCTCCGTCCCCCTCCCCCACAGCCTTATTTATAGTTCCCTACTCCACCCTCCCTGGAAACAGCCACCTGGACCAAGGGCAGACACGTTACCCAAGCTGAGCCAATCAGATCCTTCCTCCTTGGAAGTTCGGATTGGGGCCTATTCCTGTAAAGCTGTGCTGGGACTATCCAAAATGGACCACAGGCAAGTGAGGTATGTCTGAAAGGAAAGAAAGATGCAGCTGATGTGCAGACAGAAACAGATTCCAAGGCCAGAGTTGGCTCTCTATATCCAGACCCTCCCAAAGTCCATTTCTCCTCTATCCCTGGCCATTTGACATCACCCTGTATCTTGCCTATGATGCAGTCTTTTCTGTGCAGGTTGACTTGAGAGGTTATGCTGTTGCAGCTGTATAATCCCCCATGTAAGCAGAGTAAGATCTGGCTCTGTGCTTTCAAAAAAAGTTATTTAACCTCAGTTTCTCCTATTTATAAAGTGGGAATAATAAGTTCCTACCTTACCGGGCTTTCCAGCAATTCAACTAAATAAAGTAATTGGATCCTTGCACTCAGTATCTAACACAGTAGATCCTCAGCACCTGGCTAATGCTTTTAACACTATTGTTAATGTTGTTGTTGTTGTTGTTGTTGTTTATAAATTTCAATGATGGGGAGAGCTAGCAGTAATTTTAACCAACTCTTGATTATTCTGCTTTGCAGATAATCCACAAACCAATTTTATCCTTAACTGACTTCTTTCCATCATCAGTTTCTCCATGCTCAAAAAAGACAGAATTATTTTGTTGTTGGCTAAACTGCAGTTGTGAAGACAGAAATGCTTAAAATTAAATCATGTATGGCAGGCATGAATTTTACTCCATCATCTTAGGTGTGTGTGTTTTTTTAAAGTCATTATTGTATTTTTCTAAGTCAAACTAAGGTTGGAGAGTGATGTCAGCATGAAGGGAGACTAGGATTTCAGCACACATTCCCTTCCAGAAACATCCATTTGAACAACCATCCATGCACAAAAATATCTTCACAAAAGCTAAGAAATCCAGGTGAAACATTACATTACCTGGATGGAGCGCTAAAATAAGAAAAAACACTTTAAGAAAGGTAGAAAGGACGGCTTCACCCCTCCCCTAAGTCTGGGCAGCACAGCACAGACTTGACTTCACTATAGACCCCAATACCAGGTCTGCCCTGGTGAACCATGACACCAGGTCAGCCCCTGTGACCCCAGGCCAGACCTGTGGCCCCAAGCTCCAGGCATGCCCTAACACCAGGCTCCAGGCCCCCCCCCCAGGGCCAGGCTGTCCCTTGCACACCAAGCCTCCAAGTCTACCATCACACCAGGCCAGTCCCATGGACACAGGCTCCAGGCCAGCCCCTGTAGCTTCAGGCTCTAGGCCTGCCCCAGCACCAAGCTGTCCCTATAGGCCCAGGCACCAGGTAAGCCCTTGTGGACCCAGCCTCCAGGCCTGCCCCTATGGACTCACCCCTACAGACCCAGTATCCAGGCCCATCCCTCTGAACCCAAGTGCTACAGTCCTTTCCAGGGGACCTTGGTGCCAGGCCAGCCCCTGTAGATACAGGACCTAGCCCATCCCAGCACCCAGCTGGTGCCAGTGGACTCCAGCTCAAGGTCTGCCCCAGTGCCAGATTGGCTCCTGTGGACCTTGGCACCAGGCTTGCCCCATAGACCCAGGCACCAGCCCCACCTGCCAGCCCAGGGAGCAGGGACCATGCCTAGTCCTCAAACTCTAGCAGCAAACCTGCCCATGGACATTACCAGATAGGCTTCCCAGAGTTTCTGAATAGCTGACTGATGAAGGACTTTTCTTGCCAAATCCAGTCCAAGAAGACTAGAAGAGGGACCTACTTCTTCAAATCTGCAGATGCCAATGCAAGGCTACAAGGAACATGAATAATTAAGAAAATAAGATATCACTAAAGGAATCCAACAAGGCACCAGTAACTGATCTTAAAGAAATGGAGATCTATGAACTGCCTGGCAAAGAGTTCAAAATAATTTTCTTAAAGAAGCACAGTGAGCTACGAAAGAGCTCAGATAGACCATTAAAAGATATAAGGAAAATAATATGTAAACAAAATTAGAAGCTCAACAAGGAGATATAAACCATTATAAAGAACCAAACAGAAATTATGAAACTGAAGAACACATGACTGAACCGAAAGATTTCATAGAAGGCTTAAACAGCCAATTTAACCACACAGAAGAAAAAAAATCAGCAAGCTCACAGACAAGTCATTTGAGATTAGTCAGAGGAATAGAAAGAAAAGAGAATGAAAAGCAGTAAAGAAAGTATACAGGACTAATGAGAAATCAAACAAACTAATATTCACATTACAGGACCCCTGAAAGAGCAGAGAAAGAGAAAGAAACAGAAAGCTTATTTAAAAACATACTTACAGAAAATTTTCCAAATCTGAAGAGAGAAATGAATATTCAGTCATGAAGCTCAAAGAACTGCAAATAGATTAAATATTAAGAGATCTTCACCAAGACATGTTAAATTCAAATTCTCAAAAGTCAAAGACAATTTTGAAAGAAGCAAAAAAAAAAAAAATGACTCATCATATACAAAGGAACATTGATAAGATCATGAGTAGATTTCTCAACAGAAACCTCATAGGCCATGAGAGAGTTTGATAATATATTCAAAGTGCTGAAAGAAAAAAAAAAAAAACTGGCAACCAAAAATACTATACCCAGCAGAGCTGTTCTCCAAAAATTAGGAGAGAAATAGACTCCTGGACAAGCAAAATCTATGGGTGTTCATCAGCTAGACCTGACTTACAAGAAGTACTAATGGGAGTTCTTCAAGTTGAAATTAAAAGACACTAACTAACAACAAGAAGATATGTGGAAAATATAAAACTCACTATATAGATAAGAATATAATCAAATTCAGAATACTCTGTTTAATAGTCATGTGTAAATCACTTTTAATTCTAATGTAAAAATAAAATGACAAAGTATTAAAAATAATTACCACTACAATAATTTGTTAATGCATACACAATATATAAAAGATGTAAATTGTGACATTAGTAACATAAAATGTGGGGGGAGGAGAAGTTAAAGTATAGGGTTTTTGAATGTTGTAGAAATTAAATTGTTAACAGCTTAAATTAGGATGTTATAATGTAAGACGTTTTATGTAAGTTTCATGATAACCAAAAAGAAAAATGCATAGTAGATACACAAAAAGGAAACAGAAAGGAATTAAGCACATCACTATTAAAATCCTTAAATCACAAAAAAGGAAAGAGAAAAAAGAAAGAAACAAATAAACTACAAAACAGAAAATAATTAACAAAATGGCAATAATAAGCCTTTACCTATCAATAATTACTTTAAATGTTAATGGATTAAGTTGTTCAGTCAAAAAACATAGAATGGTTTAATGGATTTAAAAAATAATATTCAGCTATATACTACCTACAAGAGACTCATTTTAAGTGAGTTGGCTATGGCTTCACACATAGGCTGAAAGTGAAAGGATGAAAAAAGATATTCCAAACAAATGGTAACCAAAAGAGAGTAGGGGTGGCTACTCTTATTTCACACAAAACGGACTTTCGATCAAAAACTGTCATGAGAGACAAAGAAGGTCATTATATAATGATAACAAGGTCAATGCATCCAAAGTATATAACAATTATGACTATATATGCACTCAACATTGGAGCACCTAAATATATAAAGCAAATATTAACAGAACTGAAGGGAGAAATAGAGAGCAATACAATAATAGCAGGGGTCTTCAATACCCCACTTCCAACAATGGATAGATTATCTGACAGAAAATCAATAAGGATAAGCAAGATTGAACAATACTATAGACCAAGTGGACCTAACAAACATATACAGAACAATCCATTCAACAGTCACAAAATATACATTCTTTTCTAGCACACACGGAACATTCTCCAGGATAGATCATATGTTAGACCACAAAACAAGTCTTAACAAACCTAACAAAATCGAAATTATGTCCAATATATTCTCTAACCACAATATGAAACTAGAAATCAATAACAAGAGGAAAATTGAAAACTTCACAAGTATGTGGAAATTAAACAACACACTTTTGAACAACCAATGGATAAAAAGAGAAATCAGAATGGAAATAAAATATATCTTGAGGCCAGGCATGTGGCTCACACCTGTAATCCCGGTGCTTTGGGAGGCCAAGGCAAGAGGCTCACTTGAGTCCAGGAGCTTGAGACCTACCTGGGCTACATAGTGAGACCCTGTCTCTAAAAAAAATTTTAAAAATTAGTTGGGCATGGTGATGTGTGCCTGTCATCCAAGCTACTGAGGTGGGAGGATCTCTTGAGCCAGCAGTTTGAGACTGCAGTGAGCTGAGATTGTGCCCCTGCACTCCAGCCTGGGTGACCAGAGTGAGACCCTGTCAAAAAAAAAAAAAGAGAGAGAGAGAGAAATGAAAATAGAAACATTGCATTCCAAAACTTAAGAGATGCAGCAAAAGCAGCTAACAGAAAAAAAGGAAATAATAAAAATCAGAGCAAAAATTGATGAAATAGCTAAATAAATAGTAGAAAAGAATGATGAAATGAATGCTTAGTTTTTTTGAAAAAAAATTGACAAATCTTTAGCTAGAATAAGAAAATAAAGATAATTTAAAATAAATAAAATTGTAAACAAAAAAGGAGACATTATGATTGATACCACTGATATGCAAAGGATTATAAGAGACTGCTATAAAAATTATACACCAACAAACTAGACAACCTGGAAGAAATAGATAAATTCCTAGAAGCATACAAACTTCCAAGACTGAATTATGAAGAAATAGAAAACCTGAATAGATCAATAATGACTAATGATACTGAATCAGTAATCAAAAAATTCCCAACCAAAAAAAAAAAAAAAAAGCCTAGGACCTGATGGCTTTACTGGTGAATTTCACTAAATATTTTTTAAAGATTTAATGCTAATCCTTCTGAAACTCTTCCAAAATACTGAAGGGGAAGGAACACTTCCAAACTAATTTTGCAAGGCCAGCATCACCCTGACACCAAAGCCAGATAAGGTCAATACAGAAAAGAAAATTATAGGTCATTAACCCTAATGAACAGAAAAAATTTTCAACAAAATACTAGCAAACAGAATTCAACAGCACATGAATTATACACCAAGAGCACAGGATTATACACCATAATCCAGTGAGATGTATCCCTGGAATGTAAGAATAGTTTAACATGCAAATCAATAAATGTGATACACCACATTAACAAAATGAATGATAAAAATTACATGATCATCTCAATAGATGGCATAAAAACAATTTACAAAATTCAGCATCATTTTATGATTAAAAATGCTCAACAAATACATATAGAAGGAATGTACCTCAACATAATTAAGGCCATGTATGACAAGCCCACAAGTAACATGGTACTCAATGATGAAAAGTTGAAAGCTTTTCCTCTAATATCAGAAACAAGACAGGGATGCCCACTATTACTGTTTCTATTTAATATAGTACTGGAAGTTCTAACCAGAACAATTAGGCAATAAAAAGAAATGAAATCCATCCCAATCAGAAAGGAAGAAGGAAAATGTCACTGTTTGCAGATGACAACATCTTTTTTTCTTTTCTTTTTTTTTTTTTGGAGACAAGGTCTGGCTCTGTCACCCAAGCCAGAGTGCCATGGCCCAATCTGCCTCCCAGGCTCAAGCCATCCTCCCACCTCAGCCAACCAAGTAGCTGTGACTACAGAGGTACATCACCACACCTGGCTAATTTTTTTGTAGAGATGGGGTTTTGCCATGTTGCCCAGGCTGGTAAACTCCTGAGCTCAAGTGATCTGACTGCCTGCTTCAGTTTCCCAAAGTGCTGGGATTACAGGTGTGAGCCATCACACCCAGCAGACAACATCTTAAATACAGAAAACCCCAAAGACTCCACCACAAAACTGTTAAAACTAATAAAAGAATTCAGTGAAGTTGCAAGATACAAAATAAGCATACAAAAATTAGTGGATTCCAAGCATGATGGTGTTCACTTGTAGTCCCAGCTATTTGAGAGGCTGAGGCAATGGGATAACTTGAGCCTAGGAGTTTGAGGCCAGCCTGGGCAACACAGCAAGACCCCATCTCTTAAAAAAAATTTAATCAGTGGGATTTCTCTACACTAACAACAAAATATCTGAAAAATAAATTAAGAATACAATCCCATGTACAACGGCATCAAAAAAAAATCAGGAATTAATTTAACCAAGGAAGTGAAAGATCTGTACATTGAGAACTGTAACACACTGATGAAAGAAATTGAAGAAGACACAAATAAATGGAAAGATATCTCATGTTCCTGGATTTGAAAAATTAATATTATTAAAATATCCATACTGCCTGTCTTAGTCTGCTTTGTGCATGTAATAACAGGATACCAGAGACTGGGTTATTTACAAAGAAAAGAAATTTATGTCTCACAGCTCTGGAGTCTAGGAAATCCAAGATTGAGGGGCTGTCATCTGGTGAGGGCCTTCTTGCTGTGTCATCCATGGTGTAAAGTCAAAGAGAGGGTGAAAAAGAACAAAAGATCTAGTTCACAGCCTCAAATCTTTTTACAATAGGTATTAATTCATTCAGGAGGGTTGAGACCTCATGACCTAAACACCTCCCATTAGGCCCCATCTGCCAACACTGTCACATTGGGGATTAAGTTTACAACACATGTTTCTGGGGGAACACATTCAAACTATAGCCCCACCCAAATTAAACTGTAGATTCAGTGCAATCCCTTCAAAATTCCCAATGGTATTTTTTACAGTAATAGAAAAAATAATTCTAAAATTCATATGGAACCACAATACATCTTAAACAGACAAAACAATCTTGAGCAAGAAGAACAAAGCTGGATGCATCACACTACTTGATTTTAAAATATAGGACAAAGCTATAGTAATCAAACAGCCTGATACTGGCATATAAACAGACACGTCGACCAGCGGAGTAGAATAGAGAGCCCCAGAATAGGTCCACACATTTACAGTCAATTGATCTTTGACTAAGGTGCCAAGAACACAAATGGGGGAAGGACAATCTCTTCAATAAATGATGTTGGGAAAATTAGATATTCAAAGGCAGAACAATGGAATTGGACCTTTATCTCACGTCATATACAGAAATCAACTCAAGATGGAGTAAAGACTTAAACACAAAGCCTGAAACAATAAAACTACTAGAAGAAAACACAGTGAAAAAGCTTCTTGACATTGATCAAGGCAATGATTTTTTGGATATGGCCTCAAAAGCACAGGCAACAAAAGCAAAAATAGACAAATGGAATTACATCAAACTACAAAGCTTCTGCATAGCAAAGGAAACAACCTATGGAATAGGAGTTAAGAGACAATCTATGGGATAGGAGAAAATATTTGCAAACAATATGTCTGATAATGGATTAATTTCAAAAATATATAAGGAACTCAAGCAACTCAATAGCAAGAAAACAACCCAATTTTTAAAGGGACAAATGACCTAAGTAGACATTTCTCAAAAGAAGACACACAAGTGGCCAACAGGTATATTAAAAAATGCTCAATATCACTAATGTGGGAAATGTAAATCAAAATCACAATGAGATCACCTCACACCTATTAGAATTGAAATAATCAAAAAGACAAAAGGTAAGTATTTGAAAGACTGTAGAGAAAAATGAACCCCATACACTGTTGTTGGGAATATAAATTAGTACAGCCATTATGGAAAACATTATGGATGTTCCTCAAAATGTTAAAACTAGAACAACCATAGAATTCAACAATCCACTTCCAGGTATATATCTGGAGGATGTGAAATCAGTATCTCAAATAGACTCTCAAGTTCACTGCAGCAACATTCACAATAGCCAAGATAGGGAACCAACCTAAGAGTACATCAATGGATGAATGGATAAAGAAAATTGTGTGTGTGTGTGTGTGTGTGCATGTGTGTGTTGCACACATACAATGGAATACTATCCAGTCTTAGAGTAAAAGGAAATCCAGTCACTTGTGACAACATGGGTGAACCTGGAGGACATAATGTTAAGTGAAAAAGTCAAACAGAAAGACAAACACTGTATGATCTCACTTATATGTGGAATCTTAAAAAGCTGAACTCATTGAAGATTGAACAGAATAGTGGTTGTCAGTGCTAGGGCTGTGGGAAATGGTCAAAGGGATCAAAGTTTCAGCTATGAAGAATGAATAAGTTGTGGATATCTAAGGTACAGTATGGCGACTATAGTTAAAGTCATACTGTATACTTTAAATTTACTAAGAGAATAGATCTTAAATATTCCCAACACACACACACACAACTATGTAAGGTGATGGTCATGTTAATTAGCTTGATGTTGGTAATATTTCATAATGTGTATGTATTTCAAAAATATCACATTGTACACTGAAAATATATACAATTTTAACTTGCCAAGTATACCTCAATAAAGCTTGGAAAACATTTTTAATAAACAGTAAATAATAAGACTAAAGAAATATGACTCCAAGCACCCTCCCAGCAGCCTGACTGGTCACTGTTGATGGGTCCCCACCCCACAGCAGAGCTGGACAACACTACAGCGTCCCTCAGAGGCTGCAGCTATGATGCCTCCAGCCACACCTGAGCATAGGATCTTTGCCAAGGCCTAGAAACCCAGTCCAGCCACTCTAGGTGTAGCTGTTTCCTTTGGAGGGATCACCACCCCCCTCTTCCCAGGTACTGTCCTACTACTTTAAGGATTATAGAATTCACACTCTCAGGGACTTTAATTTTCCTCTCATCACCTCCTCTCCCAAAGTCAACCTCCTCCACTCAGAGTCTCTCTCCTCCTCCCTCTCCCTGCCAGGATAATCTAATATAGTAATCCTCAAAGTGTGGTCCTGGAACAGCAGCTCCTGCACCACCTGGAAATTTGTTTCAAATGCACATTCATTTTTACCCCCTCTTAAGACCTACTGAACCAGATACTCTGGGAGTGGAACTCAGTAATCTGTGTTTCAGCAAACCTTCCAAGGGACTCTGGTGCATGCTCAAGTTTGAGAACCACTGGTCCAGTAAAATCCTTGCAGTGAAATTATACTTTTAAAACCAAAAGCCAAGAGGGGAGCTTGTCTCGAGACAACATCAGGTTCTGGTCTCTGCGACATAGCATCTTCCTACCAGGTGAGCAAACAGCAAACACCAGAGCCCTGGGCTAGGGAAGAACAAAGAGGACCAGCATGTTTGGCAGTGAGGGTTGCACACTGCACAACACTAAGGGATGCTACCCACATAAACTACCATGCAAATGGCACAGTATGGTGGACAGGTGGGAACATCAAGGAACCAAGGAGCAGAAAGAGGGATCTTGTGGTTATTTGAATAAGTGGGCTTGAGGGATTCAGTCCCCATTAAGGGGCAATTGGGAAGATGGGAAGAAAAGCAGTGCAAAACCTGAACTCAGCCCCAGGGGGCGCTCTATATGCAGACAACACACATCACGGGTCAAACAAAGAATGTGTTATTCGGGGGGTCTCAAACGCAAATGCCCACAGGAGCCAGGCTGGTATGTAAAGAGACTGGAGAACACAGCCCTGCAAAGGTGCAAGCACCACCAGCCATTGCCATTGTGGCCACGTGGGATGCTGAGCTCAACCTTGTCATATCTTCCTTTTCAAAAACAAATGAAACCAGAAATCCATGTCTACATGAAATATCTAGGAGTCCCTTTAAATATTTTAAAGAGATTCTGATTCTTTTTTACTGCTCCATTTATTTGGCTGTGACAGATTCTTATTTTTAAAAACACTTTGTAATGTATCCAGAATATATAAATTACTCTCAAAACCCAATTAAAAACAAAATAAGCAAAACAGTTGGACTCTTCAAATGAGACGTACAGATGGACAAGAGCCCATGAATAGATGCCTAACATTAATCTTTAGGAAAATGCAAATTAAAACCACAATAAGTTAATGCTGTGCACTTGTTAGGATGGCTACATTTTTTTAAAAAAACTCACAATACCAAGTGCTGGTGAATGAATATGCTGGGCAATTGGAACTCTCTTACCTTGCTGGCAGGAATGCAAAATGGTACCATTACATTGGAAACCATTTGGCAGTTTCATATAAAGTTAAACATACTCTTACTATGTGACCCAGCAATTCCACTCCTAGGTATTTACCCAAGAGAAATAAAAATTTATGTTCACACAAAAATCTATCTATGAATGTTTATAATGGCTTTATCTGTAAATACCAAACCGAATGTCCTTCGCCTGGGGAATGGATAAATGAATTGTGGTATGTCCATGACAGAATACTAATCAGCAGGAAAGAGGAATAAACCACAGAGACATGCAATAAAATAAAATGCCTAATCTCAAATGCATTCTGCTAAGTCGAGGCACTCTGACTCAAGAGTCTCCATAGTGTAGGATTCCATTTCTAGGACATTCTAGAAAAGGCAAAACTATAGGGACAGAAAACAGATGGTGGCTAACAGGGGTTGGAGATGGGGGCAGGGATTGCCGGAAAGGGAGATGGTGGGGGTTATATTTTGGGGAGTGATGGAAATGATCTAATGTATTGATTATGGTGGTGATCTGTCAAAATTCATACAACTGTACACCAAAAAGGGAGCATTTTACAGTATGTAAATTATGCAAAAAAAACTTATTAAAAAATTAAAAGTAAAATAAAAATCACTCTGTGGGCCACACAACACAGCACTACAAATGGAATCCAGCTGGTGGCCTGGCCGGCACTGGACATCATGAAGGATAGAGGGAAAGATGGGAAGACCCCACCCCTGCCCCTGCCCTCGAGGAGCTGAGCAGCAGAGAGGCAAGATTTTCAACCGTGTTCCTCCAGTCATGGCCCTTTTCTCTGTTTTCTCAGGGTTACACATAGTATGTCACTTGGGCAAACAGAGACTTCCTTACCTAAAATGTTTTGGAAAATAAAAGTGTCCTGGGAACAAGGCGGGTTTCGGTCTAAAGACCCCAGTAAGAGCCCTGCTCTGTCTCTACCCACCGTGTGCTCCTGGGTGAGACTTCGTGGGAGCTCACAGGTGAGGGCAGCCCCAAAGCTCTCAGAGACCTTGCCTTCTTGAGGGTGGGACAAGAAGAGTTTATGTTTTCTCTGACCTTGCAGACCTGGCAGGGAGGTAAGAAACACCCAAAGGGTAACCTCCAGACCCAGGCTCTGTAGGGAAACTGAGGGCTGTCCATTTTGAGGGCAGAGCTGTTTAGGAACAGCAGTAAAACCCCTCAGCAATGGCACCTTCACCCTGCTGGGCCCCAGGCCTCCCTGTGCTTCGAACACTGGAGTTTGTAGCAAGGAATGCCCAGCCTCTTGGTCCCCCTCTTCCTGGGACCCTTACAGCTGGTGGCAGGCAAATGCCTGCTCAGCCCTCATGCCAGAAGACACCCAGGCCCTGCCTCTGAGGCCACCAATCAAAGTGAAAGACAGGAGAGCGTCCTAGCTCCAGGCCTGGTGGATTCAGGCTAGATAAATGCAGAACATCCAAAGGAAAGAGATTCTGGCAACTTGGGCCTCAGTTTCCACATCGGTATAATGGGGATAAGGAACACAAACATTGAATGGCATGGTGGCTCATGCCACTCCCAACAGTTAGGAGGCCGAGGAGAGAGGATTGCTTTAGGCCAGGAGTTCAAGACCAGCCTGGGCAACATAGCGAGACTCTGTCTCTACAAAAAATTTCAAAATTAGCTCTGCGTAGTGGTATGCGCCTGTAATCCCAGCTACTCAGGAGACTGAAGCAGGAGGATCCCTTGAGCCCAGGAGGTCGAGGCTGCAATAAACTATGAGAGTGCCATTGCACTCCAGCCTGGGCAACAGAGTGAAATCCAACTCTAAAATCAAACAAAACAAAGTTTTTGTGAGGCTTAAATGACTATCCTGTGCTGGGCACCTGGTTGGGGTGCAGAGATGGCAGTTTCCTTGTTGAGTCTCCCCCGACATTCAAAGCCATTAACCCAGGTGACAAGTCATCTGGATCCCCAAGAAGCTGTGCTTCTCTCCTTAGCAGGTCAACTATGCCCAGACCTGGAAGAAAGACCTTTTCCCCAGCCACGTCCTCTGAAAGGGAAACTGGGACAACTCAAAGTGAGAGTGTGGAGCCAGGCTAGTCCTCCACCGGGAAGACAAAGGACCAAGGACAGGGGAAAAGCCAGTGGACCCAAGAAGCCACATGGAGGAGCAGGGAAAAGAACAGAGGTGGCCGTGGGATCCTTGGACGCCAAACCAAGAGCATGGAGCCTGGTGAGGCAGAGTGTGCAGGACTCTGGTTGAGGAGTCAGTTAGAAACAGCGTGCTGGTACATCCCCTAGCCCACATTAGCCCTGGCTCCCATGCCAGCCCCTTGCAGGACTGTGTTTAATCTCCATTTCTCAGATAGAGAAGCTGAAGCCCCATGGCTCACACACACCCCTAATAAGTGGACTTGGGACTCAAACCCAGGTCTCCACAGTCACCCGCACTAAGTTCCCATTAACTGATTAAGCTCTGCCATTAACTCATTAAGGAAGCATGGGAAAGTCCTTGCTCCTGTCTGGGCCTGTTTCCCCACCTTGTTGACGACTAGAAGGCCTTGCAGGTCCCAAAGCCCCTGATCCCAGAACTGCATGGTGTCCCAGCCCCAGCTCCTCTTCCACTCTGGGACTGGCCGCTCTTACGAGGAACCCCCAGCCAAACTTTGGCTGTGACCCCCAGGCCACTTTGCCCTGGAAAAATAGTGGCCAGACCCCACCCCTGGGAGTTACTCTAGATCAAGCATTCGGCTTTTGGAAGAGTGGCCCCCATTCTTCCCCTTCATCCTGTCCCCAGCTACCTAAGGCCACTTCCTGCTCCCTGCCCCTGCAGACAATGCCCTAAGCCCAGGCTGGAACCCTGCTCCCTAGCTCAACCCTCCCCTACACCCGACACATGTGCACACTCACTCCCTGCAGCCCTGCGGCTTCAGGCATCTGCTGCCCTTCTGGAACCTGTGACCTCCAGGACAGCGGCAGGCAGATCTTCAGCCCCAGAGGTCCAGGGCCCCTGAATGCCTTCTGGACTCCCCAGGGTCTGCCCAGGTTGCTTGGGAAACCATTTCAGGTCATTTGAGACGATGAGGAGGTTTAGCTCTGGTTTGAGCTAAACAACACGATGAAACAAATCCCTGTCTGTCAAAGTCCGTCAAGCTAAGTTCTGGAGGCCTGGGAGTTGGCCGACATCTCTCAAGGGATTTGCTCTTCTGTGCTGCTTTTTTACTCAGCTCCACAAATATTTATCAAGGAAGCTGCTACTGTGCTGACATCGGTGTCTGGGAGGTTGGGGGGATGGGCAGGCCATTCTGAAGAGAGAGGGAATACGGAGAGGAGCGGTACTTAATCCCTGTCCCCAGGGCGTTTGCTTTCTCAGAGCAAAGGTGTTTGACGCCTGCTCTATGAACAGCCAGCTGTTCCCTTCATTTCTAAATGGTTCTAAGAATGGAAAGGAAAGACCCAAAACGCTATCAGTCATTTTCTTATGGGAGAAAGGCATTCTCGTCCTTTTCTTCATTTTCCAATTTTGCACCAGGAGTCATTACTACTTTTGAAATTGGAGAGTAAAGATTTATGGGCCTATACCTTTTAAAACATGGGAATGATTTATTGGAGGTGGTTATAAAAATTATTCTGCTCATTGTAACTATTCAGACAATACCCAAGAAATGAATGAAAATGAAAAACCACACATAATCACTGATTGAGCAGGAAGTATCTTGTCCTTCTTTTTCTGACCTGCAGTGATGTGAGGCTGAAAGAGGCTTTGGGAGCCAGGGTGGCTGGGCTTGGACGTAAACTTCCACCCGCTTTGGCGGTACTGGGTCCACCTGCAGTCTCTGACCTGGGCCAGGAGCTACCATAAGCCTGTACCACATTCCAGGGAAGATTGGGAGCTCCCATCAAGAGAGGAGTTTAGCAAATGCTGGTCCATGCACATCTCAGTGTGCTAAGGAGATAGATGCTCCCAGATATTGACCACCACAGAAAGTCAAAGTCAGATTTGGTGAATTCATATGATAGTGCCAATTTTTAAAATGGGCTTTAGGCCAAGAAAGGACATTTACAAAGGAAATCAGCAACTATTCCTTATCACTGGGATTTCAGAAAAGAACGGACATTTGAACACCAAAAATAAGAAAAACTATGCAAATAAAAAGCTCTATGAAAAACTCAGTAAGCAGCCCTTGCTTGCTGTAGGGAATTCAAGCTCTCAACAAAGAGCTGCAGCTCTGAGCCAGGCTGGAAGGCACTGGTTTCTCCTCTCACTGGGCCTTGGTTTCCTCATTTGTCTAGCATTCTTCTTGCAAAAAGATTCCGACTTCCAGTTGGGCACGGTGGTTCACAGCTATAAGCCCAGCAATTGGGAGACCAAGGCAGGTGGATCACTTGAGGTTAGGAGTTCAAGACCAGCCTGACCAACATGGTGAAACCCTGTCTCTACTAAAAATACAAAAAAATTAGCCAGCCATGTTGGCACACGCTTGTAATCTCAGTTACTCGGGAGGCTGAGGCAGGAGAATTACTTGAACCCAGGAGGTGAAGGTTGCAGTGAGCCGAGATCAAGCCTCTGCACTCCAGCCTAGGTGACAGAGGGAGACTCTGTCTCAAAACAAACAAACAAAAAAAGAAACCGATTCCGACTCTCCCTTCACCCCCTTCATCATTCCTGTTTTTCCCCCCAGTAACAAACAGCTTTGTCCCAATGATGATCACCTTCCCTTTTTTATTTATTTATTTATTTTTTGAGACTGAGGAGTCTCGCTCTGTCGCCAGGCTGGAATGCAGTGGCGCAATCTCAGCTCACTGCAACCTCTGCCTCCCAGACTCAAGCAATTCTCCTGCCTCAGTCTCCAGAGTAGCTGGGACTACAGGCCCACACCGCTACACCCAGCTAATTTTTTGTATTTTAGTAGAGATCGGGTTTCACCGTGTTGCCCAGGCTGGTCTCGAACTCCAAGCTCAGGCAATCTGCCTGCCTCAGCCTCCCAAAGTGCTAGGATTACAGGCATGAGCCACCATGCCCGGTTGGTCACCTTCCAACATCCACACCCAGCAGGTGGTTTGAAAGTGCCAACACCTAGATAGACAGGCAGCGTGACAACCTGGGAGAGGTGGCCAGGGGATGAGGCTGGAAGGCACGGGGAGAAGGGACAGAGTCAACACCACCAAGGCAAGCATGTCTAGAAAGGTGGGCAGAAAGGAGACAGGGAGAAGTTGATCTAGGGAAAGGCTGCCCCTGGCGGGGAGAAGATCTCCCTGGTGTTCTAGAAAGGGCATGAGTTGGTTGAAGGGGTGCTGAGGGCATGGCCAGAGGTGGAGGCGTTTCTGGAGGGTCTTTCTGAGCATAAACACTGTATCCTGTCAGTCACAGGAGGGAATCCCAGATGGAGGGATGGAGGAAGGCAGGAGAGCCCTGTAGCCTGGCCTTGTCCTCCCTGGCACCTGCCCCTCCCTGGGGCCCTGTAGGATGTGCTCTGAAAGCCCCCAGTAGATACCTGTTCTCCCAGGACTGGGGACTCATTCAGAGCATACAATGGAAGTCAAGAAGGCTCTGGCACCTACTGTTCCCTCTGGCACCCTCCTTTCCCTCGGCAACCTCAGGCCTTTCCCTGGGGTCTCAATCAGCCACACAAACTGAGGGGGAGCAGTGGGGGATAGAAGGCAGGGCTCAGGGAGGGTTGAACCGTCTCATTCAATCACCCCTCGCTCGGCAGAGGAGAAAACCCAGGCCAAGGAGGGGAGCCATTCCACGTCAACAAATTCATGGCTGTGCTGAAACAATAGTTCTATCAAAATAATAATAATAAGCAATTGTGGGATTCCAGTCTTCTGTCTCTCACTCGAGGATTTAAATTGGAGGACGGCATATTGGAACTGATGGATTTTCAGACCCTGTGGCCTCACGTGGAAAATGTCTGGGGACAGGAACATTCTACCTGCCTCAAGGGTCACCCCACGAGGGCACCTTTGTACACGTGTGAAGCCTGCTTGGATGCACACCGTCTGGGTGTCTCCAGATGTGGACATTTTTAAGCAGTTAGATTTTCTATTCCTTCCAGCCCCTCAACCCCACCCCCACCCCTCCCAGCAAATGGATAACAGGAAACAGCCAAAGCTTCTTAACTTTTCTTTAATCTTCCCCTCTCTGGCAAACTGAAGAATCAAACGATAATTGTCTGGGTGATCTCATTATTGTCAACAAAATCCAAGCCTTGAAGTCCGAATGCACTGAAACGCTGACACATTAAACACAAAAGGAAACTGCGCTTGCATGTTGTTCAATAAATAAATAAGGCTGGCGGGAGCTCGGCACAGGCCTGGTACACCAAGGGGCTTGGTGGTCGGAAATGCTGGGACTGCGAGATGACCACGGGGACCCGGGAAGCATGGCATCTAGGAAAGACTAGGACCAGGAGGTCAAGGTCCCATCCTTCCTGTTTGTATCAGTCGGGCCCGGCAGGAAACAGATGGGCAGATGGCACCTTCCCAAGGGTAACTGAGGAGAGTTTAATGATGGGGGTATTTACGGGGGCAGGGAACCAGAAGGGGAGGTGGGTCATCCGGGGAACTAGCACCATGGGAAGTCCTTACAGCCACTAGACCTGAAAGACAAGGGAACCAAGCAGTGATCAAAGCCCAGAGAGGGTGATGGGTGAGAGGGCCACTTGATAAGAGCTGTAGCTTTTCAGGGGAGAAAGACTGCACCCACCAAAGTGTGGCCTGGCAGGGAGAGGACTAGAAAATGTATGGCTCCACTGCTCTCTCCTACCTCCTTCCCATCTCCCTGCGGTGCCTCCTATTGGCCAAACCCAAGCAAAAGCCAGAGGACAAGGAAGATGAAAGTCAAACAAGCAGCTTCCATGAGCCCTGTATGCAGACAGCACTGGCCCAGTGCTGGGGAGTTGCTGGCCCTTCTCCAGGTCAGCCTGGTGTGTCTCTGCAAGTCTGGAGCAGCAGGGAGGGACTAGGGGTAATGATACTTCCACTGCACTTTGGTCTTCAAAAGTGTCCTATTTTCTGAAAGATGCAGGTTAAGAGACTGAGCTGCCTCAGGCATGGAGCAGGGTCTGGAGGGAGAAAGAGAGAACAGCCAGCATCCTACTCATCGTGTGACACCCCCCTGCAGCATGCCACATCTGTACCATCCTCAGCTTGTGCACATCCAGGGATGCAAAGCTCACCCACACTTTCACCTGCAAGCAGCCTATCCAAGTGTGAAGATTCCACATCTCAGTTCCTGGCAAAATCAAGTTCTGGGATTGGGGAACAAGTCACATCCATACTAGGGAGCAGGTGCTATTTGAATGTCAGGAGGGTGAGACTGGGAGCTACTGGGCAGGCCAGCTACATTGCTTGGCAAGGGTGGGGTAGTAAACGCAAAGCAAAACCTACTTCCCATTTGTTCACCTTCTCTTGATCTTGATTTTTCTGCCATCTTATCAGAATCCTAATAGACACAATGAACATATATTACCTATCACCTTTAGGGAAAATGGGACACTTTTAGAGGCCCAAGTGCAGTGGGGGTGTCACTACTCCTACTCACTTCCTGCTGCTCCAGGCTTACAAAGACAGACCAGGCTGGCCTGGAGGAGAGGGGGCAGCAACTCCCCAGCACTGGGCCAGCGCTGCCTGCACACATGGCTCATGGCAGCTGCTTACTGACTTTGTGCCCATAGACCTCCCTTTCTCTTTCAGTCCCAGAGGCAGCAGTGGAGGGGACCGGTGTTGGGGGAAACAAGGCATCAGGAGACCCAGGTCCTCATCTGCTTCTGCCGCTTTCTGGCTGTGTAGCTCTGGACAAAACCCGCCCTGCCCTGGGTCTCAACTTCCCAACTTAGAAGGAAAAGGGACTTTGCTCCTGATCTTGGCCAGCCTACCTGGAAGAAGAGACCCTTCTCTCCACCTGCAGAATCCTTTCCTTCCTCCTCAACTCTCTTCTCTCCAAAAGGTGCAAATGAGGCCGGGCATGGTGGCTCACACCTGCAATCCCAGCACTTTGGGAGGCTAAGGTGGGAGGATCATTTGAGCACAGGAGTTTGAAACCAGCCTGGGTAACATAGCAAGACCCCATACCCCCTACAAAAAAGGTTTAAAAATTAGGGCTGGGTGCGGTGACTCACACCTGTAATCCCAGAACTTTGGGAGGCTGAGGTGGGAGGATTGCCTGAGCTCAAGAGTTCGAGACCACCCTGGGCAACAAGAGTGAAACCCCGTCTCTACTAAAATACAAAAAATTAGCTGGGCATGGTGGTGCGTGTCTGTAGTCCCAGCTACTGGGGAGGCTGAGGCACGATAATTGTTTGCGCCTGGGAGGCAGAGGTTGCAGCAAGCCGAGATTGTGCCACTGCACTCCAGCTTGGGCCACAGAGTGAGAGTCTGTCTCAAAAAAAAAAAAAAAAAAATTAGCCAGGCTTGGTGGTGTGCACAAGTAGTCCCAGTTACTAGGGAGGCTGAAGTGGGAAAATCACTTGAGCCTGGGAGGTAGAGGTTGCAATAAGCCATGCATGATTGCACCACTGCACTCCAGCTTGGGCAACAGAGCAAGACCCAGTCTCAAAAAAACAAAACCAAAATAAATAAATAAATAAATGGTGCACATAGTTTCTTCCACCCTGAAAAGTTAAATCCTGCTTTTTTATCTGTGAATACCCTGGAGTTTTGCAGGGCCTCTCGAATATTGTCACATTTGGTGCTTTGCACACAACTCCCTCTGCTTTGCCTGTTCAGCTACAGCATGAGCAGAAAGGATGAGAGAGGACCCAGGCATCCCTGACCCCCTCCTTAAGCCAGAGACTGTGACTGTCCCAATCCCTCTGCCCCCCCCTTCCACCCTCCCTCCCTGGGTTGTCACTGCATGACTTTGGCAGGGTAGTTTTCCTCTCTGAGCCTCAATTTTCTCATTGGTTAAATTGGGGTGCTAATAATAACCACCTCAGTGATGACACATGAAGCATTTAGCGTGATGTCTGGCACACAGTAAACATTCAATGGACAGGAGAGGTTGTCATTGTTTTTCTGTCCACAAGGAGCCCCGGAGGTACCCGCCTCATGTACTACTCTCCTTGGAGGCTTGGGGCAGTTGGCTATTCTCTGAAAAGCCAACCGGTTCTGACACTTGCCCGTCAAGTTATTCAGTAGGCCTCCATCACTGTATTCCCTGTCTTCCCTTCCCTAGGGTTCCAGAAGGAAAATGCTGCCGAGGGGACTGTGGAAATGAGGCTGAAAAAGCCTTCTGTATGGTGCAAACGATGGCATGCTTCTAAGGAATTAAGGAAAATATGTTGATCTTTTCATCTATACATGCTTGTCACCTTAAATAGGTTCTAAACTCTTACAGGGTGGAAAATAAAGGCAGGAAACTAATGTTTATTGAACACTGTGGTTGACCTTACAATGCTCCACAACATCAGTCTCAGTTTTCCTTCCTGGACATACAGAAAACTATATATCCCAGTACCCTTGCTGTGAGGTGGAACCATGTGGCTAGTCTTGGCTAGTTAACTGAGAGCAGAAATGTTCTGGCCAATTATTTAGTTAATTTCTTCCTCTGCCACAGTGAACATGGAGGCTTTGAGTTGAAGTGATGGAGCTGGAATTTGATCTTCTGGATTATGTATCACATCTGGAAGAAGTCTGCCCTGGAGGGTGGTCTTGGACCTACAGCAAGCTTCATGGGAGTGAAAAATAAACTTATGTAGTGATTAGCCACTGAGCTTGCAGGGATGCTTGTTACTGCAGCACAGCCTTGCTTGGACTGACTGGTACAAGCACTACCATATGCAAGTATTTTTATACATATTATTATTTCATTTGATCCTCGCATCTCTAGAGGCAGGTATTATTATCCTCTCAATAAGAGGTAGACCCAGAGGTAGAGCCAGGTTTCTTTGCCTCCTGAGCCTTGGATCTTAGCAATTAGGTAGGTGCCACCCCCCAAAACAGGGAAATTTGGGAGGCAGGCATGTAAATGGTTAACTCAATGCAGAAATGCCCCTTGTCACCGTGGGGTCTTTGTTGAGGAAATTGTAATCCTTCAAGTGTGGCCTTCCAGAGTCTGGGAAAAAAATGTTCCCAGCTAAAAGTAGCTACACCAGAGGGTCCCAGCCAAAGTCCAACTCTAGGTTGGCAGAATTCTTGGATGGCTTGGAATTCCTGCTGGCCAGGTTTCCACTGGCATGGAAGTGTTTACACTCACGTCAAATTAGTCCTCCCACGCCTTCCAGAGCCTCAGCCCATATTTGGGATGGAAAGGGGAAAATGATTCCCAGTGGGAGATTCAAAAGCATCAGAAAAATTCCTCAGGGGCCAAGGCCTCTCCGTGCGGCTTGGGGCTCTGAGTAGGGTCTCTCATACCTGGACCCTGTGCCAGCAGGGCAGCCAAGCCAGGAGCACATGAACCCCCTCACACACTAATTCAGAAGGAAGGCATTTCTGCAGTGACCCTTGGGAGACCCAGAACAGATCCACAGCCAAATGAAGTGCAAGAAACAGGAAAGAAGAAAAGATCTAATTTGCGTTTCTGTCTGTTTAAAGTAGACTTTTCTTCCTCCCTTCTAGAAGATGCTATGTGATTGGAGTGCCTTCAGCCATGAGGAGCAGAAAACCCAAGTAAAAGCATCTTTGCAGAAAGCTCCCAGAAGACTGTGTAGGCTGTACCCTTTTTGTGAGGCTCAAAAGCAAGCAAAACAAAGCAATACGTTGTCTGGATATACACTTATATGTGATAAAACTATACAAACGCACACAAGGGAATGAGAAACACAGAATTCAGGACTGTGCTTATCTGAGGGGCAAATGTAGGGAGGTGGTCATGGGGCCAGTTCGAGAGGCGCACATATGGAGGAATAATCACTATTGGCAATATTCTAGTTCTTGAGTTGAGTGATGGGCTCATGGGTGTTCGTTATGTTAATAAATATACCAGTGGCATGTCATGAATCAAGGCTCATGATTAATCCAATTCTGTCTACCTAAGATCTATTTTTAAAGGGGAACTCAATAACAGCCAACACTTGTACACCATTTCCTGTGTGCCAGACACTGTTATAAGCCCTTCACATATATAAACATGTTTACACCTCCTAGCAGCCTTATGAGATGGGTCTTATTTCATGTCCACTTTCCAGATGAAGAAACCAAGCAAGAGAGGTTAAGCATCTGCCCAAGGTCACACAGCAGGCAATCAGGCTTCAGAGACCTCCTTCATAGCTGTCGCACAATAGGAATGTTAGTCATATCATATAACTGCAAGCCCAGAGACAGAGATGTTGTGGGGTGGGTTTGTTCTGTGGTTCAGGTGACATCATCAAAGATGCTGTCCTCACCATGTCCACCAGGTTCCCCCACCACTAGTCATACTGCACTTGCAGTCTTTGCAGACAGTCCCACACAGTTCAGCAAAATGAGGCATTTCCTCTCGTGTGCTGTTTCATTGGTGAGGAATTCCTTTCCCAGATCTTAGCTTGGAGACTTCCCCTTGGAGCCATTGACCAAGCTGAATCTCATGTCCAGACCCAAACCAATCATTGACCATCATAATGGGCTTCGAGCACTCAGAGTTCACCCCCCTGAGACTGCAGGGATGAGTGGGAACAGTCAGGGGTGTTTGCCTCTAATTAGGATTCCCCTGCATGGGCTATGAGAAGAAAAGACGGTTGACTCCATTGGACTGGGGCTCCCTAAACAGAAACCATGTCTAAGTCATCCTGCCCTCCCTGTCCCCCATGCCCAGTCAAGGCCCATTAAATAGTAGGCACCCATTCTACTGGACAGGCCAGTCCTGGGGCTTGTCATGCTCACAGTCTCCTGCTGAAAAAAGAAGAGACCATCTGTCCCTGGAGCCCAGGTGCCTGATATCTGTCCAGAGGTGATTGGTTGAGAGTCGGTCACCTGACCTAAGAGAAGTTTTGTCACAGGCTAGCCAAGATCCTATGGTATATCTTGATACAAAGATCTCCTTCCCAACCAGGATGGGTGGTTTAGTGGGTGTCTTAACCCAGATTCCGTATCAGTCGGCTTTGCATTGCTAGAAAGGAATACCTAAGGCTGAGTTATGTATAAAGAAAATAGGACAGGTGAGGTGGCTCACATCTGTAATCCCAGCACTTTGGGAGGCTGAGGCGGGTGAATCACTTGAGGTCAGGATTCAAGACCAGCCTGGCAAACATGATGAAACCCCATCTCTACTTAAAAAAAAAAAATACAAAAAAGAAAAATAAAATAGGTTTATTTGGCTCACAGTTCTGCAGGCTGTATAAGCATGGCACCCACATCTGTTTCTAGTGAGAGCCTCAGGAAGCTTACAATCATGACAGAAGGTCAAGGGGAAGCACGCATGTTACATGGTGAGAGAGGAAGAGGTTCCAGGCACTTTTTTTTTTTTTTTTTTTTGAGACGGAGTCTCGCTCTGTTGCCCAGGCTGGAGTGCAGTGGCACAATCTCGGCTCACTGCAAGCTCCGCCTCCCGGGTTCACGCCATTCTCCTGCCTCAGCCTCTCCGAGTAGCTGGGACTACAGGCGCCCGCCACCACGCCCGGCTAATTTTTTGTATTTTTTAGTAGAGACGGGGTTTCACCGTGGTCTCGATCTCCTGACCTCGTGATCCGCCCGCCTCAGCCTCCCAAAGTGCTGGGATTACAAGCGTGAGCCACCGCGCCCGGCCTCCAGGCACTTTTTAAACAAGCAGCTCTCACGGGAACTGGTAGAGTGAGAACTCATTCATTACCACAAGGACAGCACCAAGCCATTCATGAGGGATCCACCCCCATGACCCACACACCTCCCAGACCCACCTCCAACATTAGAGGTCACATTTCTGGGTTTGTTTTTGTTTGTTTGTTTTTTGAGACAGAGTCTTGCTCTGTCACCCGGGCTGGAGTGCAATGGCATGATCTCGGCTCACTGCAACCTCCGCCTCTGGGGCTCAAGCAATTCTCCTGCCTCAGCCTCCTGAGTAGGTGGGATTACAGGCATGCACCACTACACCTGGCTAAATATTATATTTTTAGTAGAGACGGGGTTTTCCCCATGTTGCCCAGGCTGGTGTCAAACTCCTGACCTAAGGTGATCCACCCGCCTTGGCTTCCCAAAGTGCTGGAATTACAGGCATGAGCCACCATGCCCAGCCAGAGGTCACATTTCAACATGAGATTTGGAGGGGACAAACATCCGAACCCTATCACCCTAGAAAGCAGAGCCTGAGTCAAAGCTCACCTGCTGATGCTTTCCTGGTAGACACAATCCCAGGGAAGCAAGAATGAGGGGAAAGTCCTGGGGCACAGAAGGAGGCACGGGGGTTCTCCTTCAGAACTGAAGGACTGAAGGCCCCTTCAGCTCCTGGAAATGCAGCTGGCAGATGGCCCCCAGCTGCCAGCCCCCTTTGGAATTGCTTTTATGAAGCAAGTCACCTCGCCCCACATCACACCTCCTTCCTGGGGCAGCCGCATCTCATAACTGGGAAGCACAAGGTCATAAAGGCCCAACCCCTCGTCCCTACCCAGGACAGCTACAAAGGGCTGTCCCAGCTTCAGGACTCCTCATTGAGACTACGGCACAACTCAGTTTCCCTCTGCCTGGGGCTGCCTTCATCCTGCCCTTCCACAGGGCGGTAAACCTACTACACCCTCAGCTCCTCTTCTGGACCAGGAAACACGAGGGGAAAGTCTGTGAGGAGAAGGAGCAGAAGCTGAGAGGCCATGAAGGGGAGAGGGACATAAGGAGCCAGGAGAGAGTGGGCAGAAGTTAGGAGAAAGTCGAAGTGAGGTGGAGACAAACCCAACGGCACACCCACTGAGGGGACAGCGAAATGGCCCTGTGGGGACAGCTGGCTGGCATTCCGAGTGATGTCATCCAAAAGACCACCAGGATTGTTACTGGTAAGGTGTCCAGATCCAGACCCCAAGAGAGTGTTCTTGGATCTAGCACAAGAAAGAATTCAGGGCGAGTCCATAGAGCCAAGTGAAAGCAAGTTCATTAAGAAAGTAAATAAAGGAATAAAGAATGGTTACTTCATAGACAGAGCAGCCCCAAGGGCTGCTGGTGGCCCATTTTTATGGTTATTTCTTTAGTATATGCTAAACAAGGGCTGGATTATTCATGCCTCCCCTTTTTAGACCATATAGGATAGCTTCCTGATGTTGCCACGGCATTTGTAAATTGTCATGGCACTGGTAGGAGTGTAGCAGTGAGGACAACTAGAGGTCACTCTTGTCGCCATCTTGGTTTTGGTGGGTTTTAGCCAACTTCTGTATTGCAACCTGTTTTATCAGCAAGGTCTTTATGACCTGGATCTTGTGCTGACCTCCTATCTCATCCTGCGACTGAGAATGACAACCTCCTGGGAAAGAAGCCCGGTAGGTCTCAGCTTTATTTTACTCAGCCCTTATTCAAGGTGGAGTTGGGCTGGTTCAAACACCTCTGACAGGACGGCTAAAAAGTAGAAAGAGAGCTTTATTGGTGCTATTGGCTTACACACTGGGAAGAGAGAGTCTCCATCATGGACTGAAGGTGCTTTCTCTTCCAAGAGAGGAAAGAAGGATGGGTTGGGTTTTATGCCTCCCAGGGCCAGGGTCATACATATTCAGCAGATTTGGGGGAAAAGTTATGCATATTTATGAGGGGAGCCAAGCTTGTGTATCATGGATAAATATGTATGTGACGTACATCCCACGTTCACCTTGGGGAAGGGTTTTAGCATTAAAATGAGGTGGAATTGGCTCTTTACATCAAAGGGGAAGCTGTAGGACACAAGGTCAGTTTCTGCACAGCCTCTGTAGGCTGTGGAAACTGGCCTACGGTATATAGTAGTTTATCAGACAAGATTGGGCATGTTCAGCGTGGGATGGCCATAGACTATCATCGCTTATCAGAAGAGAATGTTTGGAAGGCTGATCCTCTTCAAATCAGAGCTGAAAGCTCCTCTTGTTGGAGCGTTTCACTGTAGGAATTTAGAAATTGGCCAGGCAGGAGAGCTCTGAACCCTCGACCTGTAGGTAACTTTGTTTCCTTAACTTTGGGTCTGCGTTAGTTGATAAAGGGGTGTCTATTTTGGTCACTCAGGTCACAATGACCATCCCTATTCTCAGAGTCTCAGATGGTTTGCTGGGGTCACTTGAGGGGCTCCATTCCTTGGGTTGAGAACAGCTTCATGCCAGGAAAGGGGGTCTGCCCAGGATCCATCCCTGGCTTCTGGATTCCAGTGGGAGCCAGGCCCCGGATCTCGGCAGGACAGTTGGGGAAAGACACTCTTGCTCTGGAGAGTGTGCTGTAAAGATGCTCAGTCAAGGTGAAGATGCTCCCACTCCCTCTATTTTGGCAACACAAGAGGAGGCCCTAGAGCAATGAGGGCAAGGCAGGGCTATTGGAAGCTCATGGATGAAGAAGAGGTGGTGCCAGATAGAAAAAAGAGACCACTCAGATAGAGAGAAATCAGACCTACCACACGGCTTCAGCCTTAGGCCTTTCCATCTGTATTCTTTCTTCCATCAAAAATTATCCTTCTTGTGAACCTACAGATTATATTGAAAAGAAAGAAAATAACCAAGAGAAAAAAATAATTTAAAAAATTACCCTTCTAGCAGCCATCAGAGAGATTAAAATCATGTCTTTTTCAGCAACAGGAATGGAACTGGAGGCCATGGAACTAACTCAGAAACAAAAAATCAAATAAGCACGTTGTCACTTATTAGTGGGAATGAAACAATGGGTACACATGGCTGGCCAGGTGTGGTGGCTCACGCCTGTAATCCCAGCACTTTGGGAGGCAAAGGCAGGCAGATCACCTGAGGTCAGGAGTTCAAGACCACTCTGGCCAACATGGTGAAATCCCGTCTTTACTAAAAATACAAAAATTACCTGGGCATGGTGGCTCACATCTGTAGTCCTAGCTACTCAGGAAGCTGAGGCAGGAGGATGGCTTGAACTGGGGAGGTGGAGGTTGCAGTGAGCCAAGATCGTGTCACTACACTCCAGCATGGGCTACAGAACGAGACCCTGTCTCAAAAAAAAAAAAAAAAAAAAATGGGTATACATGGACATAGAGATAGAAATAATAGACACTGGGGACTCCAAAAGCCTGAAGGACAGGAGAGAGGCAAAGTTTGAATAATTACATATTGGGTACAATGTTCACTATTTGGGTGATGGGTACATTAGAAGCGCAATCCCCACCAGCACGCAATATACCCATGTAACAAATATGCACATGTACCCCCAAATCTAAAATAAGATTTTTTTAAAGTTCATTTAACCTACAAAAAAAAAAAAATTAACCCTCTCAGCCAGGTATAGTGACACATGCCTCTAATCCCAGCTACTTGGCAGGCTGAGACAGAAGGATCATTTGAGCCCGAGATTTCAAGGCCAGCTTGGGCAACACAGCAAGACCCCATCTCAAAAGAAAAATTTGTTTTAATTACCCATCCACAGTACTGTTTCAATCTTTCAGGTCTTGCTAGGAAATTAAAACCAATCTAGAAAGAAATAAACCAATTTTTTAAATTGGGCAAAGGTCCAGAATACACATTTCTCCAAAGAAGATATATAAATGACCAAGAAGCAGATGAAAAGATGTCAACATCACTAATCATTAGTGGAAGACAAGTCAAAACCACAGTGAGAAATCACTTCACACCTGTTAGGATGGCCATTGTAAAACAAACTAAAATAAATCCACTAAAATGGAAAATAACAAGTGTTGGTGAGAAAGTAGAGAAATCAGAAGCCTTGTGCATTGCTGCTGGAAATGTAAAACAGTGCAGCTGCTATGGAAGACGGTAGGGTCATTCCTCAACAAATTAAACGTGGAATTACTATGTGATCCAGCAATTCCACTTCTGGGTATATATCCAGAAGTGAAAGCAGGGGATCAAACAGATATCTGTACACCCGTGTTCATAGCAGCATTATTCACAGTAGCCAAAATTTGGGGGCAACCCAAGTGGCCACCAATGGATGATGGATAAACTCAATGTCGTCTATACATACAATGGAATATAATTCAGCCTTAAGAAGGAAGGAAATACTGACACAGGCTACAACATAAACCTTAAAGACATTATGCTGAATGAAATAAGCCAGTCACAAAAAGACAAATACTGTGTGATTCCACTTACGTGAGGTAACTAATATAGGCAAATTCACAGAGACAGAAAGTAGTATGGTTGTATGGTAAATGTTTAAAACTTCATATTTTTCTGATGCCTTTACATCCCCACAAACAGGCTGTGAGCACCCACCACGTGACCAGGTGATCAGTATGATCAGACTGGTCCCTGCCACAGTTCCCCTACTGACCTTCCCAACTGTGACCTAGTGACATTCAAACACACCAATGAGGTGAGGCACAGTGGCTCTCACCCATAATCCCAGCACTTTGGAAAGCCAAAATGGGAGGATTGCTTGAGGCCAGGAGTTGGAGACCCAGCTGGGCAACATGGCAAGACCCCCATTTCTACAAAAAATACAAAATAGGCTGGGCGAGGTGGCTCATGCCTGTAATCCCAGCACTTTGGGAGGCTGAGGCAGGAGGATCACTTGAGGTCAGGAGTTCGAGACCAGCATGTCAAACATGGTGAAATCCCATCTCTACCAAAAATATAAAAAATTAGCAGGGCATGGTGGTGGGCACCTGTAATCCCAGCTACTTGGGAGGCTGAGGCAGGAGAATTGCTTAAACCCGGGAAGCAAAGGTTGCAGTGAGCAGAGATCGCGCCACTGCACGCCAGCCTGGGAGACAGAGTGGGACTCTGTCTCAAAAAAAAACAAATAAATAAGATAAATAAAGAATAAATTAAAAACTACAAATGCACCAGTGACATCTCCCCATGCCTTCTGCTTGTGTGCACCACACCTCTCCCGCACTTTCTCTCTCTGTGTTTCTTGCTCCACATCTGCTTGGTTGAAGTGGCTCCCTTGTCATTCCTCCAATGCTGACCCATGAGTGGCAGACCTAGTCCTCCCTCTCTAAGACCTGTGAGTGTAATAAACCCCTTAATTTCATATGCCTCTATACCTCTTTGGGTGTAATTTTCATGGCCATGTTGGAGTGATCCTTAAAGACCCCACAAGGGGGACTTAGTCCCCAATTTACAGCACAATGGTCATCACCAGTTGCTAGGGAGAGCGGAACTGGGAAGTTCTTATTTAATGGGTACAGAGTTTTGGTCGGGTGGGGAAGATGAAAAAGTTCTGGAGATAGATGGTGGTGATGGTTGTCCAACAATCTGAATATACTTATGCCACAGGACTGCATACCAAAAAATGATTAAAATGGTAAATTTTATGACATGTATAGTTTACCACAATTAAAAAACTAAAACTGGACTATGTGATGGGTCAAGTGTAACAGTTTGTTGGAATCCGTGAGACCATTGGGACCTTCATCCAATGTATAGATGAGGCTCTGGGAAGGAAGAGGCTTGTTCTGTTTACACAGTGATGATGGCAGATGCAGGAGGAGAACTTAGATCTCCTAATACTCAGGCCTTCAGTGTTGGCCTTTCAACTCAAGCTTTCCATCCTCTGTGGCCTGCTATCCCAGCAGGACCACTGACCACAGCCCCTGAAGGAGCACAGGCCTAGAGGACACACAGCTCTGGAGGCTGGGGAGGGCCACAGAGACAGAGCCCAAGCTGTATCAGAAAAACCTTAAAGTCAAAAACCTTGGGATTTCCCACTTTGTAATCCCGGCCATCAAGTCCTCATAGCAATTTGGTGACCCTTCATTGAAGAGTTTCATGGATTTTATGCCCTTCTTAGTAAACCTATTCTGGGTTTCAGTTTATCCACCCAGACAAAACCTCCAGGATTGCCTACTTTCAAGGCCAATGTCCAAGTACCCCTTTGACATCTAGACAAGATGGCAAAAGCCTGGCACATGAACCACCATCCTCCCTCCAGTGCCCATGGCAGACATTACCAATCAAGTCTATTTCCCACTGAGCAAGATAAAGACCTTAGAATCATTGACAGCACAGCCTCCAGCTGTCCAATCATTCAGCATTGGCACTCGAGGTGAGATTTATTTGCCAGCTGTCATCTACACTAATCTAACACAGCCTGGGATCATAGGGAAATCTCTCTTGGCCTCAATTTTTTCGCCTCTAAATATGAAGTGATTTTTATGTTCCTGCCAGCTCTGTGATCCGGTGAATTCCTAACAGAACCAGACAATTCTACATTGTGGATAATGGAAGGAAATTCTGTTGGTTTCAAGAGAAATTCTATGCAGTTTTTAATATAATTTTTGGCAGAAAATCTGCCCTTCCTATTCTATTTACATTAGCGTGGGTCAGAGCATGGTGGGATCCAAGGACATTGGAAGTCTGGCTGAGGATATTGGGTTCCACATCCCCTATGAAGCCAAACACGGCAATCTGATGGTGTTCCTGGCCTCCAAGGTCACCAGTGCCCTCTGGAAGCCATTTCCTGCTTTCAGAAAGGTCCTGAGCCAAGATAATTCTAACCTTTTTCTTTGAGGTGGAACATGACTGTCCCACCCACCATCTCCCAGCAGGAGAGATCCAGGATTGACATTTCTCCCCCTCACACTGTCCCTACTTGTCCTGTCCCGTGTTCTGGGAGGGCAGATGTGTTACTCTCACAGAGCCTAGGCAGCCTTTCTCATCTGCCTGCCAGCAAGCTGGGTGCTCTCCCCACCCAGCCAGGAAGAAGGGGATGCCTCAGAGGGAGGGGAGATGACAGGGCTGCCTGCTTGCCACCAGGCACTGTGAAAGAGAGAACTTTAAATCTTGGCCTCCACCAGGGAACTGCCTTAATTAGGGTGGCGCCAAGCATGATGCGGTAATTAACTGTGTGTCTGTGTTTCCATCCCAAACGCCCATTTCCAGAGCTTTGTGATCCAGTCTTCTAAAGAGAAGCTCCAGCCAGAAACTTGGCACTGGCAGCTCCAGAGGGGAGGGATGGCCAGATTTCCCCTACTCTTCCCTCTTACCGTCCCACTCTGGGTGAGTCTCTGGAGGTAGAAGCCATGGGACCCTCATAAAATGGTGTTTATGTGTGCTCAGAGCTACTGGCTCTGCCTGGTCCCCAAAGCCAGGGAAACCCCAAAACAAGGTATCAGTATGGACAGTCCCAAGCATTCCCTGGGCAGGGGGCACACCTGTTAGTTTGACTTGAATAACATCCATTTTACATTATTCTAGTAACTTTGATCTTCTTTGGAGAACAAACCTCATCCATCTGTAGCCCTTGGGAAGGACCCATGACCTAGGCTGGCCAATCGGAGTGTTCATCCCCTGGCCACAGCGATTGGTCCAGTGTGGGTCTGGGCCAATGTGACTCTGTTGCAGAACCTTGAGATGGAACTGTTACGGAATGGTATTTGCTTTTCTTGGGAATTGCCAAGCTGAGAGGATGTCAGTCTGGAGGTGCGGAGGCCATGTTTGCCACCTCATATAGGGAGAGTCTTTCAATGAGACCAAATTGAAGAAAGCACAGAAAAAAGATGGAGGGTGCCAGAGACAGACCTAATGGCATCCTTTAAGCAGTTGACTCCAGCCATACCTGAAGCAAAATGCTCCCAGAGACTTTTAATTATGTCAGAGGCAATAAATTTCTAATTTTTATGTATGTCAATTTTGTTTTATGTGGTTTCGTTTGTTTGTTTTAGAGACAGAATCTCACTGTGTTGCCCAGGCTAGAGTACAGTGATGTCGTCATAGCTCACTACAGCCTCAACCTCCTGAGCTCAAACCACCCTCCTGCCTTAGCCACCAAAGTAGCTAGAACTATAGGTGCATGCTACCAAGTCCAGCTAATTTTTTACTTTTTTTTTTTTTTTTTTTTTTTTGGTAGAGATGAGGTCTCGCTATACTATAACGTGCAGGCTGGTCTTTAACTCCTGGCTTCAAGTGATCCTCCTGCCTTGGCCTCCCAAAGTGCTGAGATTACAGTTGTGAGCCACTGCACCCGGCTGTTCATGTCAATTCAAGGTGAGTGTCTGTCACTTGCAACTTTGATATGGTTTTGCTGTGTTCCCACCCAAATCTCATCTTGAATTTCCACGTGTTGTGGGAAGGACCCAGTGAGGGGTAATTGAATCATGGAGGCAAGTCTTTTCCATGCTATTCTCATGATAGTGAATAAGTCTCACAAGATCTGATGGTTTAAAAAAGAGGAGTTCCCCTGCACAAGCTCCCTCTCTCTTTGCCTGATGCCATCTATGTAAGATGTAACTTGCCTTCTGCCATGATTGTGAGGCTTCCCCAGCCACATGCAACTGTAAGTCCAATTAAACCTTTCTTTTGTAAATTGCCTAGTCGTGGGTATGTCTTTATCAGCAGCGTGAAAACGGACTAATACAGACTTAAAGAGCTTCGACTAAAGCTTAAGTCACTACATGGACTCCAGTCCTGAAACTAAATCCATCTCCAGACTTTTCAAGTCACTTGTACCAATTAATTACACTTTTTTATTTATATAAGATTGAATTGAGTGTCTGACTCTTACAACCAAAAAGTCTCAATGATGCATATTTTCTCCTTATTATAAAAGTAATACATACTCATTGGAGACAAGTAAAAAAATATTGATAAGCCCACAAAAGAAAATAAAAATTACTCCTAATCTCATCACCCAGAAACAAGTTTAGATATAATAGAGGAAATGCTTCTCTAGTCTTGTTTCTATGCATGTATATGTACATGGCTATTTAGATGAGATCAAACTCTAATGCCGGTGGGTATCTTTTATTCTTTATTGAAACAGAGCACCTGTACAGAAAAGGGCACACTTCACAAGGATGCAGCTTGAGGAATCACAAAGTGGACACACCCATGTTACCAGCTTCCAGCTCAAGAAACAGAACACTATTAGCACCTCACAAGGTGGTGGCTTGGGGCCCTCCCAATTATTACTTCCCCAAAAAAGTGACCACCATCCTGACTTCTAGTAGCATAGATTAATATGGCCTGTTTTTCAACCTTATGTTGAGTCACATAGAGTGCTCTTCGGTTTTAGGCTCCTTTCAGCATTTTGTCTGCAAATAGCATTTTGTAACCTGCTTTTCTAACTTCCCTATAGTCTGAATATGTCCCCATGTCTTTAATTATTCTCCTCCTACCCCGTTCTCTCATGAAGGAATCATTCTTGACATTGCCAGTCTCCTATTGTGAGCATTTTGATCATTTCTCATTTTTTGCTATTATAAACAATGCTGTGATAGACATCCTTGCATCTCAGGAAATATTTAATCAACATAAAAAGTCAACAATAAAAGCTTTGAGTAAAAGTTAAGGCAGCAGCAGCCAGGCATGGTGGCTCACACCTGTAATCCCAGCACTTTGGGAGGCCAAGGAGAGCGTATAATTTCAGGCCAGAAGTTCGAGACCAGCCTGGCCAACATGGCAAAACTCCCCCATCTCTACTAAAAATACAAAAATTAGCCTGGCATGGTGGCACGCACCTGTAATCTCAGCTACTCAGGGGGCTGAGGCAGGAGAATCACTTCAACCCGGGAGACAGAGGTTGCAGTGAGCCAAGATCGTGCCACTGTAACCCAGCCTGGGCAACACAGTGAGACTCTGTCTCAAAAAAAAAAAAAGAAGGAGAAGAAGGAGAAGAAGGAGGAGGAGGAGAAGGAGAAGAAAGAAAGGAAGAAGAAGAGGAAGAGGAGGAAGAGGAGGAAGAGGAAGAGGAAGAAGGAGGAGGAGGAGGAGGAGAAGGAGAAGGAGAAGGAGAAGAAAGAAGAAGAAGAAGAAGAAGAAGAAGAAGAAGAAGAAGAAGAAGAAGAAGAAGAAGAAGAAGAAGAAGAAGAAGAAGAAGAGGAAGAAGAAGAAGAAGAAGAAGAAGAAGAAGAAGAAGAAGAAGAAGAAGAAGAAGAAGAAGAAGAAGAAGAAGAAGAAGAAGAAGAAGAAGAAGAAGAAATTAAGGCAGCAGGGCACAGGATTGGGGATCACACCCAGGCAGCAAAACAGAAGTGTCAGCTAAGGACTTTCAGGATTTTTCTGGTTCATCCTGCATTAGTGGAGAGCGCTGTCCTACTGAAATTAGCCTCCTTCATTCTTGGTGAGCAAACAATTTGTCTCCATTTTTTGGTATTGAAAACAATGTGGCAGAGAACATCTCCTGTACATGCATCATTTTGCACATGGGAGCTTACATCCTAGGATAAATTCCTAAGAATAGTAGCTGACATTTCCCAAGCCCTTTCTGCCAGGCACTGTGTTTTCTTATGTGTCTTTCACAGATTAGCTCATTTGAGCCTCTCAACAATCCAATGAAATAGGGATTCTTATTGTCCCCATTTTACAGAAGTGGGACTGCTGGGTGAAAGGACAAGTATATTTTGCATCTTGATTCACACTTTCTAGCTGCCTTCCAAATGACTGTACCAATTAATTCTACCCTCAACAGTGCAAAGGGTCAATTTCCCTTCCCTGCTTGCCAATGCTGGATACTATCAATTATTCTAATTGCCAGTCATAGCCAAACTGATATGTGAAAAATTATAGCTCATTATAGATACTTGTTTTTCTTTCATTTTTTAATGAGTGTCTTAGTCCATTCAGGTTGCTATAACAAAATACGATACACTGGGTGGCTGACAAACAACAGAGCTTTATTTCTCATGGTTCTGGAGGCTGGGAAGTCCAAGATCAAGGCACCCAGCAGATTTGGCATCTTGTGATGGCCCATTTCCTGAATTGCAGATGGTACCTTCTCACTGTGTCCTCACAAGGTGGACAGGGCAAAGCAGCTGACTGGGGCCCTTTGTCTAAGGGCACTAACCCTGATCATGAGGGGACAGCCTCCCAAGGTCCCATCTCCTATCGCCACATTGGTGATTAGATTTTAACATATGAATTTTGGAGGGGCAAAAAACATTGAGACCATAGCAGTGAGACTGAACATCTTGTTTCATATTTATTTGCTATTTGTATTGCTTCTCTAAATTGCCTGTTCATATCTTTTGCCTATTTTTCTTTCTACTGAGTGCACTTGGTTTATTTTTTGCATGTTAAAGGCTTTCATCTTTCATATACATTGCACACATTTTCTGGTTTTGTTTTTTCCCACCCTAAAGCTGATTTTTGTGACATAAAGGAGTTTATGGGGTTCCAAGGGTTTTTTTGGCATTTTTTTGATGTGTTGATCACCAATCATTTTCATTGTGATTCCCTGTCTGTAAAATGGGGAGGGGATGGACTACATCTTGGATGTTTTACATGTGATCCACATGTCTGGGTTAGGGGTTAGTCTTAGGGGGTCCTGAGTCTCCCAAGGAGCACCATGGGGAGGGTCATGCAAAGGAGTCTGAGCTGTCTGGATTCCTCATCCCCCTTATGGTTGAACTAGGTAACTGGGGCATTGGTTGGGGTACCTGTCCTTTGAGATGTGAAGCCCATCTGCCTTGTTTGCCAAACAACCAGGCTGATCTCTCCACCAACCCTAGGAGTGTAGGGATGGGAACCCCACCTCTCTCACAGTCTGTGGGGCTCTCTTAGGTTTTCTTCATCACTCCTACCCTCCAAGTTCCAATCTGACCTGGCCAAGTGGGGGGTCATTTCATTCTATTCTCCATGTCCTGTTTTATGTCCTGCTTCACAGAGGAGCCCCAGCAGCTTCCCTTGAATGCTTCTCTCTCCACCAGCATAACTCACATGAAGCTCTTTGTGAACATCAGCTTTGATCAGTTGTAGGGAGATGGAGGGGGTTATGTCATAGCAGCATGCAGCAAACCCCAAATTATGCATCCCTATACTTAAGATCCCTCCATCCGCCATTGTTCTCCCAACCTCCAGTCTTCCACCTAGTCTTAGTCCTCTCTCGCCCACTGTACATCTCTCCTCCCACTTTTCTGGGCTCTTTCCCCTAGGATCCTACCTAGAAACTTTATTTTCACCAGTTTATTAGGCAAAGAATATTTGGCCTCCTTCCATTGTTTGCCTTGGAACCTACCTATGCATGTGTGGAAGCTATTGAACTAGATCCTTGGTTTTCAAAGTGTGATCCAGGGATCCCAAGAATCTGCAAGTCCCTTTCAGAGGTTCCACAGTCAAATTTACTTTCATAATAATACTGTAGTAGATTGAATGGCGGCTCCCAAAAGATATGCCCGTGTCTTAATCCCCAGAAACTGTAAATGTGATTTTATTCAGCAAAAACATCCTTGTAGCTGCAATTAAATTAAGGATCTTGAGATGAAGAGGTCAGTCTGGATTATCTGGAAATCTAATGACAGTGTCCTCACAAGATAGAACACAGAGGGGAAGTCGATGTGTAGATGGAGACAGAGATTGAAGTGACGCAGCCACGAGCCAAGGAATGCACACAGGTACCAGAAGCTTAGAACAGAACTATCCTAGGTTCTCTGGAGAAGGCATGGTCTAGTTGAAACCTTGCTTCTGGCCCCCAAAACCATAAGAGAATAAATTTCTGTTGTTGGAAGTCACCAACTTAGTGGTAATTTGTTGCGGCTGCCCCCAGAAAACTACTACAAATACTGAGACATTTGCCATTTTCATCTCATTCTCTCCTGAGTGTACAGTGGAGTTTTTCAGAGGCTACATGACATGTGGTATTAGAACAAATTGAATGCAGAAGCAGATATGAGAATCCAGCTGTTTTCTATTAAGCCAGACATTAGGAGATTTGCTAAAATGAAAAACAATGCCACTCTTCAAACAAAACTTTTTTGTTTTGGAAAATCTAAGGTTTTTTTTCATTTTTAAAAAAATGTTATTTATCTTAATATAAGATGGGTTTTTGAAAAATTATTACATATATGTATTTTCAAATTCTCTATTTAATTTTTTAATATGGTAAATATTGATAAGCATAACCCACATGAACAAAAGTTCTTTGGGGTCCTTAAAAATTGTAAGAGCATAGAGTGGTTATAAGGTAAAAACACTTGATAACTGCTAAACTAGATGATGTCTTTCACATCCCACCTTGACTCTCTGGTTTTACCCTGCAAAATTTGACAAGATAGGCTGCATTTGACAGCAATTGACAGAAAACCCAAATCAAAGTGGCTTAAATGAGAGAAACATATCATCTCACAAAACAAGCCCAAGGGCTGGGCCTCCTCGGTTTGGTTAATTCACTGGGTCAAGTGTACTGTCACTTCCAACCACTGTGCTTCTGCTTCCTTCTACTCTGCCACCCTTTGAGAGCTCGTCCTCCTCATGGTTACAGGATGGCTGCAGCCGTGCCAAGCATCACGTCCTCACACAACAATAGCCAAAGCTGGAAAAAGAAGCATCCATCCTTGAGCTTCATTTTAGAAGCCAAGAAGGCCCCCCTCTTCTGCCTTCTCTTCTCATTGTCTAGAATTGTATCACAGGCCCATTTCTGCTCAAGAGAATGGCACTATGTGGGGTTGGCTTGTTCTGGTCTAAATTGACCTCTATGACAGGGAGAAGATCAGTCTCCTCTGAAGACGTGGCCATCGGATTGGGGTTTTGTGAGCAAGGAAAGGGGGCCAGGCTGTAGGGAGATGATCACAGTGCCTGCCATTGCCACTTGGGACTTCAAGTCTGTGGAATCAGCAGCCATATCCTAAGGCGCCCTGGCTGTCCACCCATCAGCAATTTAGCCACAGCCCAGCGTGAGTCTGGCAGAACCTCTGCCTCTACTCTTCAGAGCTACCTTGGCCCCATGAGCTCCAGACCCGTGGCCCTTAGCACCTGTCATGGCCAATCCTCCACTCTCTTGGTGCAAGGGCCAGGCCCCACCGCTGGTCCTGCCTCCTTCTGCCTGGTACAATGTTATATCAGATGCTCTGTGTACCTTCCCTGCCCCCAGTTTTGCTTGGAGGTCACCCCATCCACTTGAAAGCTTTCAGTCCTCTCAGGAAACACCTAAGTTGTTTTGCAAAATGTCCCATGTTGCTCATATCAACCTTCAAGCTCCACATAGTCTCTCTCTCTCAAAAAAAAAAAAAAAAAAAAAAATCTAAAGTCCTCAGCCAGGCCCAGTGGCTCATGCCTGTAATCCTAGCACTTTGTGAAGCCAAGGCAGGAGGATCACTTGAGCTCAGAAGCTTGAGACCAGCCTGGGCAACATGGCAAAACCCCATCTCTACAAAAAAAATACAAAAATTAATGAGGCGTGGTGGAATGTGCCTGTAGTTCCAGCTACTTGGGGGACTGAGGTGGGAGGATCGCTTGAGCCCAGGAAGTGGAGACAGCAATAAGCTGTCATTGTGCCACTGCACTCCAGCCTGGGCAACAAAGGAAAAAAAAAAAAACAAAAAACTAAAGTTCTCACCAGGCTCCCTATTCTCTCTCTCTCTCTCTCTCTCACACACACACACACACACACACTCTCTCTCTCTCTCACACACACACACACACGCACGCACTACGGGTGAGGTGACTCAGGTTCTGGAATCTTTGCTTTGCCACTTACTTGCTGTGTAACCTGGGACATTTAACTTACCCACTCTGAGCCCATGTTTCTTTATTTCTAAGAAGAGGGTAATGATACTTATGTTCTAGAATTGCTGAGGATTAAATGAGACCATGCATGTAAAGTCACTCACTGTCAAGACTCAGAAGTTGTCAGTTGTCACCATATTGTTGCATCTCAAAATCTGTACGGGGTTGCAAATCTTGTACAGAGTACCTGGACCTCTGTTGTATCACCCGATATTCACAGCACCCTAGGAAGTCAGCTGAGCAAGGGTTATGTCCATGTTTCAGATGAGGCCATTGAGGTCCAAAGAGGCCAAGTGATTCAGCCAAGCTCACACAGGTGACTCAAAGCCAATTCCAGTACTCAGATCTCAGACTCCAAGCTCAGGGCCCCTCCAGGGTATACTTGCCTCCCTGACCCTCTGTGTGACCTTGATAGCTCAGCTCTCAAATGCCTGGAAAGTTTTGTAGGAATCAGGTCTGGGACCACTGGACATAACATGGCCAGGTAGCAAGGGTGACAGCAGATACCCAGGAGAGGTGATGAGTGAAGCCTCTCACAGTTCAAAGCCCATGATGGAGAGTAGCTTCTTAAAGGACCCAAGTAAGGAGAGACTCTCCAGGGGTGCAAATCCAGCATATAAAAATAAAAGAGATAGGCCAGGCGTGGTGTCTCACACCTGTAATCCCAGCACTTGGGGAGGCCAATGTGGGCAAATCACCCAAGGTCAGGAGTTTGAGACAAGCCTGGCCAATATGGTGAAACCCCATCTCTACTAAAAAATACAAAAATTAGCTGGGCATGGTGGCAAGTGCCTGTAATCCCAGGTACTTGGGTGGGTAAGGCAGGAGAATCGCTTGAACCCAGGAGGTAGAGGCTGCAGTGAGCCAAGATCATGCCACTGCACTCCAGCCTGGTGACAGAGAGAGACTCCATCTCAAAAGAAAAGAAAAGAAAAGAAAAGAAAAGAAAAGAAATAAATAAAAAAGACACGTTTGACTTTTTGACTTCACAAACGTGTTCATCTTCTGAAAGACAAATATACCATAAGCAAAGGTGATAGACAAACAATACATTTGGGGAAAAATATTTGTGATGCAGTGGACGAAAGGTTACCATCTATAATATACAAAGAGCTCTTACAAATTGAAAAGAAAAGGGCAAGCAACCCAAAAGAAATTATGGCAAAGGACATGAATAGGCAATTCACCAAAGAATGAAGCCAAATGACCACGGACAAATGAAAAGATGCTCACACTCATTAGTGGTCAGAGAAATGCAAATGAAACTGACAATGAGATATCACAGAGGAAACTTGAAAAGAATAACACAAGGGCTGGCAGAGATTTAGGAAAAAGCTACTCTCATGCGTTGTTGCTGAAAATGCAAACTGTTACAGACTTTTTGAGAAGGAATCTGGCAACTTCAATTAAAGCTTGAGGAGTTACATGAAACATTTCACTTTTAAAATATAAATTTTTCATTTAAAATATTCCCTTTAACCCAACAGTTCTAACCCTGGAAATATGATAGAAATGAAACCACCATATCCTGAGGACAAGTAAAGAAAGATGTTTATTGAATCAATTTTCATAATGACAAGAAAAGCAACCTTGAAACAAGGTATGACAGAGATGGGCCACACAGGGAACATCTTATTTCCCAGCCAACCTGGCAGTTTGGCTGAAACCATGTGACTGGGTTCTGGCTAGGGACTGGGGTGAAGAAGTGATGTGTGGCCATGAAGCCCACGACCTCATGCCCCTTCTCTCTCTTCCCCTTCTGTGGCATCTGCCAAGACCCCAAGATGGAGATGGAAGGAGCTCAATCCCTGAGATGAAAGCTCTGAGGAGACCACCCAACGGCTGCCCAAATATACTGCATTGCAATAGGAGCAAGAAATCAACACCCTTGTTTTGTTAAGATGCTACAATTTCAGAGTTTCCTGGTGACCACAGCATAGCGTTGGTTCATGTTAATTAATGTGCAGTGCCCTTCAGTAAGAAATGACTAAATGAATGATGGCACAGCACACTCAAGAGTATTACACAGACAGCACAAAGAATGAATTAGACCTAGACCACGGGGTTGCCAAATGTAGGAGAAGAAAAGCGCAATGCAGAAGATCGTATATAATGTTTCATCTGGGCATTCTAAACAATGATCAGAAAGACTTTCTAGGCATGGGGGCTCCCACCTGAGATTCCAGCACTTTGGGAGGCTGAGGCGAGAGGACGGCTTGAAGCTAGGAGGTCGAGACCAGCCTGGCCAACATCGTGAGACGCTGACTCTACAAAAATTTAAAAATTAGCCTGGCATAGTGGCGTGCACCTCTAGTCCCAGTTACTCGGAAGGCTGAGGCAGAAGGATCACTAGAGCCCAGGAGTTCAAGGGTGCAGTGAGCTACCATTGCTCCGCTGCACTCCAGCCTGGGCAACACAGCAAGACCCGCTCTCTAAAAGAAGAAAAAAAATGGAAGTATATATGTATGTGTATATACAATTACATAAGAAGGGATAAGAACATGGGAAGATGCTGATGGCAGTGGCTGCTGCCATCACGCCGGCTGCCCGGCTGGGGCTGCACACTCCATGGTGACGGTGGGAGCCCTGCCCCTTCTGAGTTGGGAAGGGAGCTCCCTGGGTGCGCTGCAGCCACCCAAACTGCAGCTGCAGACCCAGGCCTCCTGGGAGCAGGCAGGAGCCCCACCCTCCTGGGCGGGGCTACAGCTGCCCAAACTGCAGCTGTGGTTCCGAGCCTCCTTGTGCTCTTGGAGGAGGGCCAGGGGCAGGCAGATCTGCCTCCCCAGATGCGGCTTCAGCTGCCCTCCCAGGTGCAGGACCTGGGTGTCTCTGCAGCCTGCACACACACACCATCCCTGCTGGCTCGGGGGTGTCTCTTCCTGCAGCCTGACCTCTTTCCCCTCCTGGCGTCAGCTCCCATCTCGTTGGGGGTTTGGGGCCAAGCCCCTGGGCCTTGAATGGAAGCAGAGGCAGGGTCCTGGGCAGAAGAGGGTGGGTCTTCAGTAAGGCCCCACCTTCATAGGGCCTGAAGGCTGGGAGCCCGGCTGCCAATCCCGCAGACTGGAGTGGGGACTCATGGTGCCTTTTCCACCGGCCCCCGCTCCTTCCCCACCATGTCTCTGCCCATGAACCAATCAGTATGCACTTCTTCCCTTCTGAGGTCTATAAAAGACCTGGGCTCAGCCAGAGCTAGGCAGAGGATGGCCAGAGGACTAAGAGGGCAGAGAGAGGACAGGTCTGGACGACCAGCTGCAGAGAGGAGTACCCTCTCTGCTGAGCACATCAGAGACTGGCAGAGACTTCCAAATGACTTGCCTGTGGAAAGGAGCCACCCTCTCCAGGGCCTCCTCTCTGTTAAGAGCTGAACGCTCGGCTGGATGACCTGCCTACAGAGAGGAGCTGCCCACTCCTCTGAGCTGTTCTAAACTAAATAAAACTCCTCCTCTTCACCCTTCACTTGTCTGTGTACCTCATTCTTCCTGGATGCGGGACAAGAACTTGGGCAAAGGCGCTGTGGCCACAGAGCTTTCCAGCCGGAAAAATCGGCACCCCAGAGATGTCATAACAATGCTACTAGCTCGCTAGGGTGGGTTGAGAGGGTGAGGGAGAAAAAACAGTAAAGAAGGGCCAAGCAGTAAGGTAGAGAACGTACATCGACAAAAATAGTTTACATGAGCACATGTTTGCATTTATGACTGTACAGATGTAAACATGAAAATGTTTTCATGTTGAAGAATGAAACCTATCTTCTTTATTGTGGGAGAAAAAAGGCATTCAGGGGACAGGGGACTGCAAGCACCAACAGGGAAGGCAGAAGACCCTGTCCTTGCCTCAAATCCAGTAATGCCTTTCTGTAGGATGTGTCTGGTCTGGACATGTCCCCCATTGAGATTTGGCCAGAAACAAGGGGAAAAGAAGGTTCCTGTGACCATCCTGGCATGGGGGCTGGAGCCAGAGGCTGGGGGCTGCCTCTCCATCTTCTGGGAGAATGGAGGGGCCTTCGGTCAGCAGCATTTCAGAGGTTAGGGCAACATGCTGAGGAAGGTCTGCCAAGAGAGAAGTCTCCAAGGTCAAGGGTCACAAACTGGGAGCCCAGGGGCAAATTCAATCCACAGTCAGATTTTGTTTGGCTTGCACAGTGATGTCTAGAAAATTCAAATTGGTTGCCAACATATTCAAATGGGCAGATTTTATACACCTATACACACCAAACTTCATATTTCCAGTTTATAGTGAAAAAAAAAAATCAGATGATCCAACCACACTGTGCCCACATTTTTGAATAGCAACAATCGAGTGGCCACCCCCTTTAGACGGGGCATGTGTTCTTCAGTTTGTCACAGTTCCCACCACTCTATACCCTTAACCCAGGTCACTTCACCCTCTTTATATTACCCAGCCAGTCCTGAAGTCACATTCATGTGTACAGCCCCATGTCCCCATCAGCCCCTTCCTTACCCATGCACTTCTTGCTGGACAAAGTGAAAATCAGGCTCCATGGGCTTTGGCACAAGGCAGACAAGCCCGGATTCGGGCTCTTCCCTGTGTCTGCGATGCCTTGGCACTGCATCAACGTAGCTGAGCTGGAACCACGTTGTCCCAGAATTTCCATACGGTTCTAAGTTCATGTTGGCTGAAACAGACATTTGGTGAAAGCTGAAAGGCAGAAGTGAAGCAGCAGCCATATAAATATATATATATTGTTTTTATGCTCAAAGTCAGCATGGGGTCCCAGGCCCTGGGGCAGCTCACACATTGCTATCCCTGACCTGCTGGCTTGCCTGATTGGCAGGGATGGCACCTGGCTTCTCCACCTTTTCCTAGGTCTCCCTCAACATCTCCCAGTCCCGGCCAGTGTGTGTGCACCTCCATAGGGAAGTGCACCAGCTTTTCCTCCAGCTCACCCAGGGCATCGAAGCTGGAGAAAGTGAAGACAGGCAGACGCCACTTCCAATCTGCCTTGCCCTCGTCCATTTACAGCCTTCCTTCCTCAGGAGGCTGACGTAGCGTGACTCCAGGCTCTACCTGATGCAGAGGCAACACCTGCACAATTATGTAAGGTCTAACCTCCATAATAAACCTGTTTCACTGTATCTGTGGTAGAGGCTGTGCTTCTCCAATCAATCCTCAACTGACACCCTCTGTATGTGATCTCAGGCAAGTTACTTAACCTCTCTGAGCCTCACTCCCCTCATCTTAAAATGCCCATAACAGTGCCTACCTCATATGGTTATAGTGAAAATAAGATGGGCATGTGAAGTGCCCAGCAGAGTGCCTGGCACCTAGCACATGCTCAACAAATGCCATCAGTTATAAAACGGCAGCATTTTTAAGTGGGATATATGCATTTATCTATGTAACACTGGGGAAGAAAAAAAGTAGCTGAGGCCAGGCACAGTGGTGCACACCTATAATTCCAGCAGTTTGGGAGGCCGAGGCTGGTGGATCACCTGAGGTCAGGAGTTCAAGACCAGCCTGGCCAACATGGCAAAACCCCGTCTCTATTAAATACAAAAACTTAGCCAGGCGTGGTAGCGGGCACCTGTAATCCCCACTACTTGGGAGACTGAGGCAGGAGAATTGCTTGAACCCGCGATGCAGAGGTTGCAGTGAGACGAGATCATGCCACTGCACTCCAGCGTGGGAGACAGAGAGAGACTCTGTCAAAAAAAAAAAAGAAAGAAGGAAAGAAAGAAAGAAAGAAAAAGAAGAAAGAAAGAAAGAAAGAAAGAAAGAAAGAAAGAAAGAAAGAAAGAAAGAAGAAAGAAAGAAGAAAGAAAGAAAGAAAGAAAGAAAGAAAGAAAGAAAGAAAGAAAATAGCTGAATATCCCTAATTTGATCCTTTGTTGCCTAAATTAAAAATACCTTTTCCTCACTCTGCAAGAGTTTAACACCCCCCATGTATATATAAATGTGTGTCTGTGAGTGTGTGTGCATGTGCAAAAGGAGAAATTTGAAAATTCTAAAATCATTCTTTCATTTAGATTTAGTACAACCAATCTCTCTTAGACTGGGTCTCTGGGATTCAGGCAATGAAATGGAGATGTGTGCCCAGGAGGACTGTCAGGGAGCACTCTCAGGACCCACACCTGGGGGTGAGGGGGTCGAGGTTGAGCAGGGGGAGAAGTTGGGCAGAGGTGTCATTAGAGCAGAGGCCTCTGCTAACCCCACAGAGAGTTTTGGAATCCCACAGGCCCTTTGAAGTTTTCCCAAATTGAGAGGGTCCAGATCTTTGTACTGCACCTCAACCACTCCTTGAATGTGGATGGGCCCAGAGAGGAGGTGTAGCCATGGGCAGACATCCCTGGCAGGCGGGTGGACTCCTCTGAGCCAGCAGCTACCAGCACTTCATGCCAAGGGTCTCTGCCCTCAAGGGCCACAGTGGCATGGAAGGCAGACATGGCTCTGCCCATCTGTATTAGTCTGTTCTCACACTGCTAATAAAGACATGCTGGAGACCTGGTAATTTATAAAGGAAAGAAGTTTAATGGACTCAGTTCCACATGACTGGAGACACCTCACAATCATGGTGGAAGATGAAAGAAGAGCAAACGGACGTCTTACATGGCAGCAGGCAAAAGAGTGTGTGCAGGGGAACTCCCATTTATAAAACCATCAGATATCATGAGACTTGTTCACTATTGGCCAGGCACAGTGGCTCACACCTGTAATCCCAGCACTTTGGGAGGCCGAGGCGGGAGGATCACGAGGTTATGAGATCGAGACCATCCTGGCCAACATGGTGAAGCCCCGTCTCTACTAAAAAAAAATACAAAAATTTAGCCGGGCATGGTGGCGGGCGCCTGTAGTCCCAGCTACTTGGGAGGCTAAGGCAGGAGAATGGTGTGAACCCAGGAGGCAGAGCTTGCAGTGAGCCAACATTGTGCCACTGCACTCCAGCCTGGGTGACAGAGCTAGACTGTCTCAAAAAAAAAAAAAAGAGACTTGTTCACTCTCATGAGAGCAGCATGGGAAAAACCCTTCCCCATGATTCAATTACCTCCCACTGGGTTCCCTCCCATGACACATGGGGATTATTATAATTCAAGGTGAGATTTGGGTGGAGACACAGAACCAAACCGTATCACCATCTGAGCTGGGCACACAGCCACCACACAGAGGATTGAGTGAGGTGGCCCTGCCCTCTTGGATGGGAGTGCATGAGGGCCTGGCATTTGTCTTATCTGCTGCTGAATCATCTGTGCTTGGCATGGGGTCCTGCTTAGAGCAGGTGCTCAAAAGACATTTCATTTGTTGAGTGAATGAAAGAGAATCATTGGATTCAGACTTGAGTCATATTTGAAGGCCTGCTTCTCTGTTCAAGAAATGTACAGATGAAAGACACATCTGGTGCCACCAACATTTTCTCTGCAGATGTGCCACTCTGGCTGCTTATTCTGGCTCCTCCCTTTTGCCCACATTTCCCCCCAGTTGAGAACATGCTCCTTCTCTCCCTCCTTCCTGCAGGAGGTCTTCCCTGACTACACAATTCCATGTGCACAAGTGTGCATACCCCCACACGCTCTGTTCCCCAAAGAGCAATTGTGAGCCTTGGAGATCAGGACAGAGAGACTGGAAGGAAAGGCTCAGTTTCCTCCCTCCTCCTAACCTCTGTCTCCACTGGCATCCACCTCCTCCATGCCACTGCAAACCCGGGTGGCATTCCTCTCCCCACCTCCCATTAGATTAATCCACCCAGCCATAGTAAACTCACTCCCCCAGGGTTCAGGATCCGCCTGGATGCTATTTGACCAATGAGGGAAAGCAGGCGGAGCTTTTGTGAAGTTTCCTCATTGATAAAATGAGATATAGTGGAAGTGGCAGCCCTCCAATATGGGCCAGATAGTGTCACATTTTGGAAGTGACCCGGGAGCTGTGACTGCTACCTTGTGGGAGAGAAGGTAGCTGGGGTGAGCAGGCACATGAACAGGAAGTAGGATTCTGAGTCATGACGAAGTGCAGCTGCTGAATGAATCAACACCACTGCAGAGACAATCCCCTTGATGCTTTGCACCTTTCCAAGCAGCTGTCCTCCACTCTGCATGCTTTGTTTCCAATGGCCTACATCTGAAACTTCTTTCAGAACCCTGCCTTTGGGCTAATGGAGCAATTTGCTTGGAAAGGCAGAGAGCTACCATCCATGTGTGGGGATGAGCTCGCTCGGTTCTGCTGGACGTGGTCAAGGAAGCCTGTGTCCCCTCTTGTCACACGCAGCCACCTCTGATGTTAAGGGTGGATGAGACAATAAAGCTCTTCACCATCTAAGCCAGCTTGAGATGGGGTTTCTGTGATGTGCAGTCAGAAGCAGTCCAAGTGATCCATGCTTTTGTGAGTGTGGCTACTCCATACACATATGCACACTCATGCATATGCACACTCAGGAGTGTGCACACAAACGCAAGGCCAATTTTTAAAAACCCAATAGCTTTTATACACCGCAGCAGAAAACTAATGAGGTAAAATGGCACAGCCAGTGTGGAAAACAGTATGGCACTTTCTCAAAAAATTTAACATAGAATTGCCATATGACCGGCAATTCTCCCTTTTGGTATGCCTAAAAGATTTGAAAGCAGAAATTCAAACAGATAAATGTACACCTCTTTGGGGAAAAATAAAACTGTTTTTCCCCTGTTCTCACACTAACACAACAATAATCATCAACATGGAAGACTTCTGAGACCCCAAAATATGTGGGGATTTTACCCCACCAGCAAGCAAGCAACCAATTCTGCAGCAGACACCAGCTGAGTGTCCTCCAATTGCATCAGATCCCACAGGTTGAGGGCTCAGTCCCCAAGACTGCCCCCTGTTTCAGACATCAGTCACAAGTTCAGGCCTCTGGAACTTCTAACTGACTGGCTTCAGGTTGGGGTTCCTATGACACCCCCCTTTGGGTTCCTATGACACCCCCCTTTGGGTTCCATTAATTTGCTAGAGCAGCTTACAGAACTTAGGGAAACACATTTACATTCACCAGCTCATTATAGGATATTTTAAGGATACACATAATCAGCCAGATGAAGAGATACACAAGGTGAGGTCTGGAAGGGTCCCGAGAGCAGGAGCTTCTGTCCCCGTAGGGTTGGGGTGCATCACTCTCCTGACACGTGGATGAGTTCATGTTCACCTTCCTGTCAGCCACCCCGTGATCAGCTTTCAGGAAGCCAAACCCTGTCCTTTTGGGTTTTTATGGAGGCTTTCTTACATAGGCATGATTGATTAAACCATTGGTCATTGGTGATCAACTTGACCTTCAGCCCCACTCCCCTCCCCAGAGATTGTTGGGCAGGGCTGAAAGTCCCAACCCTCTAATCTTGCCTTGGTCTTTCTGGTGACAAGCCCCAATCCTGAAGCTACCAGTCAATTATTAGCATACAAAAAGATATCACTTTGGAGATTCCAAGGATTTTAGGAGCTGTATACCAGGAAATGGGAGCAAAGACCAAATATGTATTGCACAATATCACAACACCTTTTCATACCAACATTATTAGCAATAGTCAAAAGGTGGAAACACCTCAAATGTCCCTTGATGGATGAATGAATAGACTGTGGTATACACATAGAATTATTCAGCCTTAAAAAGGAATGAAATTCTCACACTCATACTACAGCATAGATGAACCTTGAGGACATTATGCAAGGTGAAATAAGCCAGTCAGAAAGGGGCAAATATTATATATTTCACTTACATGTGAGTATATTATTTCACTTACATGTGACACATAAACTAAGTACATTCATAGAGACATAAAGTACATAGCATGGTGGTTTCCAGAGGTTGAGAGGAGGTGGGAATTGGGATTTATTATTTAATGGGTATAGAGCTTCAGTTGGGGGAGATGAAATGTTCTGAAGATGGATGGTGGTGATGGTTGCAAAGCAGTGTGAATATACTTAATGCCACTGAACTGTATACCAAAAATGGTTAAAATGGTAAATTTTATGTTGTTTATGTTTTATCACCACTTAAAAAAAAACACAATTTGAAATCATAAAAGAAAAAAAATCCCTTTTACAAAAAAAAAAAAAATCCACAAGCTACCTTGGAATAAACTCAACCAGAAAGTCATAGGACATTGGAGAAAATCCTAAAACTTTACTGAGATGTAAAAGTTGTGGTGAATAAGTGGAGGTATACCATGTCCATGGAGAAAAAGGATCACCATCATAAAGCAGGCAAATCTTTCCAAACTAATCTATAATATGACACAATTTCAATCAAGATCCCAACAGAATTTTTCATTGAATTCAATAAGCTGATTCTAAAAATTCTATCATACAAAGACTATCATACAAAAAATACAAGTTTTTGAACTTTTGATGAAGTACAACATACACACAGAAAGTGCACAATCATAAATGTGCAGCTCAATAAATTGTTACAAAAGGATCATGCCCAGGTAACATCCAGATCAAGAAATAGAATACTGCCCCGGAAGCCCCCCTTGTAACTTCCCTGCAGTCACTCCCCCATTTAAAGATAAACACTCCCCTAGCCTCTATCTTAATTGATGAGTTTTGCCTATTTTTAAACTTTCTATATATGGAATCATACCATATGTACTCTTTTGCATCTGGCTTCTTTCACCCAACATCATGATTGTGCAATCCATCCATATTGTTGCCTGAGTTGCCAATCATCTATTCTCATTTCTGTGTAATATCCCAATGTACAACTATCTCCCCGTATATTTATCCATTCTACTGCTTACAGGTATTTGGGTAGCTTGCAGCTTGGAGAAGTTACAGATAGCATTCTGGTAGTTGTCTTTTGGTCTACATTTGTGTCTTTTCATTTGTGCACCAAAAGACACAAATGTAGACCAAGAGACAACTACGAGACTTTGTGCACAAATTTTGTTGGGCATATCCCCAAAACTACAAATATTTTTTAAAAGAACTGAAGATGTTTGTGTAGCGGGTACAAATGGGTCAGTCTTGCCCTACTAGGAATCAAAATAAATTATAAAGCTATAGCAGTTAAAAGGAACACATATTGATACATCCCCAAATACACACACCCACACGAGCACAGTCACACATGCACACAGTATTCATGCACATGCACATACATCCACACATAGGCGTGTACTCCCACCCTCCCAAACTCTACCAGTCAGCACAGACAACTCTCAGGCTGGACTTCCCAGACCAGATAACTGAGTGTCTCAGTCCCTTTCAAGTGGTATCAGAGCACAGGCCTGCAAGTATCCAGGAGACGGCTGATGGAGAAAAGGAAGAAGAGAGAGAGGCCCCCTCCCCCATCCGCCCACTGGCTTTAAAGGGAGAACAAAGTGAGTGGGATCAGAGTGTGCAAGGTGATGGCAGCAACGCTGAAGCCATTTATCACTGCCAGATGTGTGAAGGGTCAGGCTGCGGGGCACGCTGGGAGTGCCAGCAGGGGCGCCTGGACCCCAGACACGGCGAGAAATAACCTATCCAGTCAGCAAGGGACCGCGAAAGGGCTGCCAGGACCCTGTTCTTAACAAAATGACAATGAGCTTTCTTTTTTGTCTGGGCCAGAAGGGGCTGGGGCCAGGGTGGAGGCAGCGACAGCTTAATAAAGGGCCGTCAGTGTCAGTCAAAGCTCTAAAAATACTCTCCCGCTGCCAGCAGGCTCACTCTTGCACCCGCCCGCGGGCTTTCTGCTGCCTGAATGGTCCCTCAGTGACGCACAAGGACAAATGTGTGCCCAGAGAGGCCTGGTGTCAGGCGGCACACATGGTCCAGTTTGCGGCATCTGCCCTCTCCCCCACCCTCACCCCTCCAGGTCCCTCTAACAGGCACACATGGGGCCAAGAAGGGGGTCAAGAAGGTCCCAGGGTGGTGTGTGCTGGGTGCACACTCCCCACTGTGCTGCTCCATCCACACACGGGAGAGCAAAGACAGCAGCCACCTCTCCTTGCAGGTGGCTTCCTACCCCAAAGGCAGCCAGACTTCATAGGGGATCCCAGGTTTGAGGAAGGAGACTCATTACTGGCTGTGGAGGCTCCCACTCAGATGGAGGAGGCACCATGGGCTTTAGGTAAGCCCCTGGTCCAGGCCCTAGAACCATCTCTGCTTCTGCTACAGGCCAAGTGTGGAGAAGGAGGTTCAAACCCTGTCCTTAGGGAGATCCCAGCCTGCTGCGGCAAGCGCAGCCACAGCCCTAGAAGCCCTTCTGATCTGATGGAGAAGGCTCAGCTCTTGCCTTTCCCAGTCTCATGAAGGAGGCACAGCTTCCCAAAGACAGGTTGCCACACAGGGACAATGAAGGGATTTCAGCCAAAGTGTCCTGACAGCCCTGTGCTCCTCAGACTTTAACTTTGCAACTGAATCACCTGGGATCATTACAAAAGCAGATCATGACAAAAGCAGGCCTGGGGTGGGGCCTGAGATTCTGCATTTTTTGCTTCATGGACACATTGGTTAGTGCAGTAATGAGATCCTGGGTGATGGGGGTGCTGCAGGTGCCTGAGTAGCAGGATGAGACGTGGGGAGGGTGCAGACCTGGGGAGGGTGCAGACCAGAGTTCTCTTGGCTCTTCTGCTGATGGAAACAGCCCTGAGCTGGAGCCCTAAGGAGGGCTCCGTGGAAGAAGTGTAGCAGAATCAGATGCGCAGAGAGGGGACTCGGGAGCCGACAGGCCCTAGGTTAAAACTGTGGCTCTGGCATTTATTAGCTGTGTGGCCTTGGGCACGTTTCTTGACCTCTCTGAAGTGAGGACAGCAACGGGTGTGCCCACCTCGCAGCGTGGTGTGACCAGATCCATCACATCCGGCACGCGGCAGGGGCTCAAGGCAGGCCAGCCACTGCGTTTATACTAAACTAACTGCTGTGCCCTTGGATTGGAGAGCCCAAAGGCACCAGAGGGAGATGCCAGCGTCAAGAGACAGAGCCACAACGAAGTGAAAGGCGGGGCTGCAGAGAGGCCCTGGGTGTCAGGAGGCCCTGAGGCCTCGGGCGAGTCCCTGGCCTTTCTGACCCAGGATCCTCACCTGCAGTATGGGGATCACAGCACCGCCTGCCTCTGTAGCTGTGTGAGAGGTCAGATCGCACAGGGCCTGGCACCCGGTAGGCGCTCCATAAAGCGCTCCACGGGATGGGGGTGGGGTTAACGTGGAAGGCCCCCCACTGGCCCCGGGCCGGCTGCCTGGGAGGAAGCCAGAGCGCCCTCCCCGCCCCACCCCCACCCGGGCCGCCTTTGAGCCCCGCGCTGCGCTTTGAAGTCCCAGATGGGCCTGCAGGAAAGAGGATCCCGCGCCCAGCCCCCAGCCCGCACCTGGATCAACACACGCCGCCAGCCCCGCCGCCAGCCTGGGTCCGACGGCCTGGCGGCAGGGACGGCCAGGCGGCCGGAGCCGCCCGGCAGCGGCTCACTTCAAAGCGCCAGCGGCCGCCAGCGGGAGGGGGACCTAATCAGGCCCGGCTGCAGCCGCCTAGGCGCAGAGCCCCGCCCGCCCGAGCTCCCGCCCCCGCCATCTGCTCCGCGTTAGAGCTCGCGCAGCTGGGGGCAGGGGCGGCGGTGGGGGAACGGCCAGTCACTGCCATCCGAGTTGTAAGGCCACAGGCGTCATCTGCCCCAGCTAATTCCACGCCATCACTGCTTCATCAGTGCACGGTTAGTGGAGTACACCACTGCTTCACGGATGCACTAGTTAGCACGGTGCATCACTGCTTAATGGATGCGCTAGTTAGTGTGGTGTATCAATACTTCACCAATGCACTAGTCAGTGCTGTGTATCACTGCTTCACGGATGCACTAGTTAGTATGATGCATCACTGCTTCACGGATGCACTAGTTAGTGCTGTGTATCACTGCTTCATGGATGCATGGGTTAGTGTGGTGCATCACTGCTTCACGGAGGCACTAATTAATGTGGTGCATCACTGCTTCATCCATTCACTGGTTAGTGCGGTGCATCACTACTTCATTAATGCATTGGTTAGTGCAGCAAATCTTTATTGAGTGCCTGGTATGTGCAAGGCAAGGGAAATCCATTTTGTTCATTCATTAAACAAACGTTTGTTGAACTCCTGTTTTGTACTAACAGACCCTGGGGGGCACAATTCAGTCATTCCTTCCTTCCTTCATTCAATAAACCTTTAAAAAATATAGAGATGGGTTTTGCCATGCTGCCAAGCCTGGTCTCAGACTCCTGACTTAAAGCGAACCTCCTGCCTCAGCCTCCCAAAGTGCTGAGATTACAGGTATGAGCCACTGTTCCAGGCCAATAAACCATTAAAAAAAAGAAAGAAAGAAAAAAAACAGCAACATCTTGATTTTAAATAAGTAATTTTTTAGTGTTGACTGCATGTGGTTACTGCCCCCCAGGTTCATCTTCCTCCCTCCCCACTCCCAGTCACACCCAACTCATTCACCAGCTCCTCCTTGCCCACTCCAAGATCCAGCACTTGTTCCTCCTGCCTGGAATGCCCTCCTCTGCCCTGGACAAACTTCCTATTCATCCTTCAAGAGCCCAGGTTAAAAACTTCCTCCTTCTCTACCTTTTCTAGTCCCCATCCCGCACCCACTGGGTGCTTCTCTCCCACTAAAGGATACACAGCCTTGAATGAGAGGGACTTATTCCTTTTCAGGGCCTGTGTGCCCCCCACAAACTGGCAGCACAAATCTGGACCCTACCAGTTGGCAACTGTGTGGTTCTTATAACCTTTCTGTGGCTCTATTTTCTCCTCTGGGATTTAAAAAGACCTTGCAGGGTTGTGGAAAACAAGGTGGGTTAAACACAAAGCCAGGCCCGGCGAAGCGCCTGGGAGAAGGTGGCCATGGTTGCCTGATTGTCTCCACAGCCCTCTGGCTCCAGGAATGAAAGCTGAGTTCATGCTCTCTCCTCCGGGAAGCCCTCCTGGTCTGAAACTAGGCTTCCTCTCCCTCTGCTGAGATCCTGCTAGTCTCAGTCAGCCCACTGGCTGCTGGCATCCAGCTGCTCCTGCATGCTTGGTGCTTGCTGAGCCTGTTTCTTGGGCCCGAGGCTCCAAAGGGCAGGGAGCTGGCCCTGTGTCTCTCTCTTTTCTCCCCCTGCAGTGCCTGGCACATTGAACACCCTGGATCCAGCAGCCAAGGGTCCCTCTCAGGCCCTTGCCCTGCCCAGTGGGGAGCTGGGGCTAGGTAGGCTGCTTAGGTACTGGGCTATGGCCCCTAGAGGTGCAACGAGGTGCCTGGGGACAGGGGTTTTACACACAGGCAGGATGGTGGGAGTGCAAGTCACCTGCCATGCCAACCTACTGGCTGTCGCATGTCCAAGAGCTAAGCATCATCAGGCTTCAGCTTTGAGAGCCACTGAAGACTTTTTGGAAGCCCCAAGAGCTCTAAAGAGGGTAACCTCAGGGAATGAAGCTAGAACGTCTGTCCAGGAGGCCATCAGGCTGGAGCAGCCTGGGTTGGAGTGAATCAGAAAGGGGCTCAATTCCTGGAGATACTGGCAGACAGGCAGGAAGAGCACTGGACCACTGGGTCATGACCCTTCTTGTGCCCTCAGGTCCTCTCTCCCTTCCTCTCTGTCCTCTGCTTCTAGCCAGCTCACAGCGTCTGTCCCTCTTGTGGGTTCTATGTCTCTCCTAGCTTGTGGTCACCTGTGGGGCAGCGGGAGGGAGCCTGAAAAATGAGGTGCTTGGAAAAGTCCCAAGCATAAGGCCTGCAGACAGTAAATGAGTTGTGGGTGTTGGGTGGGTCAGAGAGAGATATGTGTTTAAGCTGTACATAGACTTGTGAAAAAAAGACCTGGGTTCAAGTCCTGACTTAGTCCGTTACTAGCTGGGGGACATGGAGGGTTCTCCTGAGCAGACCTGCAAAGGGATCCTGGAAGGCATCCCAGGTGTGGCAGCAGGTCCTCCTGGCATCCCTCGAGGCAGAGCACATGACTTCCCACCACTTTTTCCAAACACACACTGCATTCTCACTCCCCAAGGGAAAACCATGCTGGTCCCCATGCAAGATGGAGCTGGATTTCATGTCGAGCCTTCTCTGCCGCGTGGGCTTTCTGTAGGTGCAAATGTCCAGTTGAAACCCCCAGAAAGAAGCACTGGGGTGAGGATTCAAGGGCACGTGACGTGCTCAGGGAGTGCAGCCAGGGGAGACAAGCAAGACAATGGGAGAAACAGGCTGGGGACGCCAGGGTATGAGCTCAGGCAAAGTCCTGCAAGAGGCAGCTTCAACCTGATCCTGCAGGGACCCTCAGGAGGGAACAGTTACACCTCAAGTTATCCCAACCTGAGGAAAGGGAGTGGGCTTTCATACTCCTGCACCAGTGGAGGAAGGTGAACCCCACTGCCGTGCGGACAAAGCGAGTTGCAATATCCTGAGGAGTCCTCCAAAAACCAGCTGCTGGTGCTGGCCCTTGACAGCACACAGAAGTGGGGTGGGGGTGCTCAGAAATGGAAAAAAGAGTCCCAGTGAATCTGGGCTGAGGACCAAGGTCCACCAGTGGAGCCCACCCAAGGTCTCCTTTGGCCGTACCCCCTCGGAACACTTTCCGGGAAAAGAGCCCCCTGGAGGCAATCGCAGGTGTGGCGGCCACCAACAGGTTCACAGATGCTCCGGATAGGTCCAAAATGTCCTGCTAGGTGTCCAGATAGGTCCAAAATGTCCCAGGGCCCATTGACAGGGTACTGGTGCCTCCAGCAGGTGGCCTTGGCACATGTGGCCTGCGAGGAGGGTTCACAAAGTCATGATTTGACCAAGCGACTGCCCAACTGACAAAGGCTCCCTCTCAAAGTCAGGACAGACCAGGACTTGAGAGCCCAAGGGTATCAAAAAACCTGGTCCCACCATGTACCAGCTGTGTGTGTCTGGGATCAATATTTCACCTCTCTGAGCCTTAGCCTCCTCCGCAGTAGGATGGGGATAGTTATGACCATCGCTGAGTACTTACAGTGAGCCAGACACCATGCTGAGCTGCTGTGAGACTGCTGGGCTTCCCAGGACCCTACACCTCGCTTTTCACAGGCAGTGGGGCCTGTACAGTCTTACCACCCAAACACCTATCTTGAATACCACTCATGTCCCCAGTGAAAAAACACTATTTCTAACAATCCTCATGCTAATTAACAAACCCTGGTGTTGCTTTTGTTAACAATGTTGGAGAGTGTAGACTCCTGATGAGAACCCTTCATTTATTACTTTACCATCCCTGGCAGGGGCACCATGTACAGATGCACAGGTCGTACACTGCACAACTTCAGGAGGTACCGCAACAAAAACCACCGTATAAATGGCACTCCTTGGAACTTTTTAGTGCCCAACTTGTTCAATATGCTCCCTCAGCCCTGAACCCAACAATTTGGATTCCTGATTTCGGTAGTTCAGATGCTAACGTCCATCTCTACGATATAATCCTGTGTACACATATTCATCCCATGGTTAATAGTGAGGCATTTTCAAGGCCATCACACAGGCAATGAAGCAAGACATTAGCCCTGTGCCTGGCACACAGCAAACTTGGTAAATAGTACCTGTGATTTTGATTTTGCCTCCAGCATTTTTCTGCCCAAACCCCAGGACTGGACTGGACTTTGGCTTTCAGAGTCCCAGCCCCAGCTTTGCAGACCCTTCTAGGACACCCCAATGGGCTAGGAATCCTCACTCCACCCCCGACTCCCATCCCCCAGGCCTCTGCTCCCATTAAGAGTGGCCCCCGCCCCGGCCCAAGCCAGTCCCTTCCCCTGGGGAGAGAAAAGGTTGGATCACTGCATCCCTTCTCTTCTCAGGGTTCAAAGCTACCACTGGTCCCCACGCAGCCAGCTTGATTTGTTTCTTATCTTTAATTTTTTTTTAATCGGGCAGATCCCCTCCAGTTACTTTTTCCACAGCATCTTACAGCATCTTTGGAGCGGGCAACAAAAGCATTCTTTTTGGAGCCAGCGGGGGGCCAGGGCAGAGCCACTTCAAAGGGAATGCAAAGCGGCAGCGATGTCCCTGTCATTGTCCTCCCCTGTATGCCTGCCCCCCATTGTCCTGAGGCCGCCCTGAATAGGCAGGCACAAAGGCCACACGTTCAAAGTGGGCACCACACGCTCCTTCAGAAGGCCAGCCTGTCTCTGCTCTGGTCCCTTCATCCTCACAGGCACAGGTTTCCAGCCAGGGAGGGGGGCTGGCCTTGAAGTGGTTTTTTTTCCCCTCTCTCTTCTGTTGTTTCTCTCTCTCTCTCTCATTCTCTCTCTCTCTCTCCCTGAGCCAAAACTTATGATTACATTTTAAAGCAGCATCTGATCAGCAACCTTTCCCTCTCACTTTCTCTGCAGAACAAGCGGGATTCGCCCCAGGCTGCAGGTCTGCTGCAGGACTGCTGGGGCTCTCATGTGGGGTGGGAGCCTAGGTAGGACTGTTGGCCCCTCTGGGAAGCAGATGAATCATTTTTAGCTACTCGGGTAACAGGGAGGGGTGAATTTCAGTCCTGGCACCAGGGGATCTGAGACCTGCTGGGCTAAGTGGGAATTTAGAGATAGATTATTCAACCTCGATTTTATAGAAGAGGAAACTGAGGCCCACAGATGCAGAGTAACTTGCCCTAGGGCTCACAGAGAGGTTGGGGCACAGCTAGGGTTGAATCCAGGTGTCCTGACACCCAGTCCAGTGCTCTTTTATTTCTTGGTGCCCAGGGAAAGCCCCTGAGCCAGGGGAGACCTGAAGGCTTCAGCTGCTCACAGAACACCCAGTCACCATAGGGAAAATATACCAGGCTGGGCAAGATGGCTCATGCTGTAATCCCAGCACTTTGGGAGGCCGAAGCAGGTGGATCGTTTGAGCTCAGGAGTTCAAGACCAGCCTGGGAAACATGGCAAAACCCCATCCCTACTAAAAATACACAAATTAGCCAGGCATGGGGGTGCACACCTGTAGTACCAGCTACTTGGGAGGCTGAGCTGGGAGGATCACATAAGCCTGGGAGGTGGAGGCTGCAGTGAGCCAAGACTGCACCACTGCACTCCAGCATGGGTGACAGAGTGAGACCCTGTCTCAAAAAGAAAAAAGAAAACACATCAAACTACAGAGAGAGTCAACAAGGCTGGGATTTTGTTTGTTTGTTTGTTTGTTTGTTTCGTTTTGAGACAGAGTCTTGCTCTGTAGCCCAGGCTGGAGTGCAGTGGCATGAGCTCAACTCACTGCAACCTCCACCTCCCAGGTTCAAGTGATTCTCATGCCTCAGCTTCCTGAGTAGCTGAGTTTAGAGACTTGAGCTTGAGCTGCCACGCCTGGCTAATTTTTGTATTTTTAGTAGAGATGGGGTTTTGCTATATTGGCCCGGCTAGTCTTGAACTCCTGACCTCAAGTGATCTGCCTGTCTCAACCTCCCAAAGTGCTGGGATTACAGGCATGAGCCACCATGCCTGGCCAAGGATGGTATTTATACGCTGTTCCTTTGAACCGACTCTGAGCACCCTGCCCTCCTGGAAGCAGACTACCAGACACACTCTATGGAGAGAAAACGGAGGTCGAGGCAGCAACTCCAGGCCTAATGGAGTGCATCTCAGTACCCGATCTCCTGAGGTGTGAGGTATTCACATGGCAGAGGAGATGGCAGATGCACCAAGGAAAAGAAAGCCCCAATCTTCAGGAATGTGACAGCAACAGGAGTCATAATAGCCATCATTTCCAGACTTAGGTACCACAAGCCTGGCACTTGACACAGTATTGAACTTGACCCAAAAATCCTGGAGGAGAGATACTATTATTATCTCCTTTGAGGGAGAAGGAGTGCGAGGCTCAGAGAGGTTAAGTAACTTGCACAGAGTCCCACAGCTAATTAGTAAGAGGGCTGGGACTTGAATCCCGCTCTGCCTGATTCAGTGGGACATTAAACGGCGCCTGTCCTTTGGCCCTGAGTTGTCCTCATAGGCACACTGTGTGCAGTGCCGCAGGATCAGATCCTTGGGAATAGGAATGGGAGGGGGAAATGATCACCTCGTCCAATCAAGTTGGTGAATCTGAATTGAGAGACTGAGCAGCATCCCTGGCCCTAAGGTCAGAAGCTCCAGGAGAGGGGAGCAGGCAGGGCAGACCCTATTCTCAGAAGGCAGGAGATGCATGTGTGGAAGCAGCCAGGCCTGATGTCAGCAGTGGGCTCCCTAGAGTCAGCCTGAACTTGGGTTCAAATTCCAGCTTTGCTGCCTGAGCCACGTGACCTTGGGCAGCCATCCACAGAACCGGCAGTGGCGTCTGCCCTGTAGGAAAAGAGCCTCGGGCAGCACCCAGCACACAGGGAAAGCTCGAGAAATGGTACAGCTGCTGTTGCTTGAAAAAAGATTGAGAAAACAGGACAGGGGAGGCAGAGATTTGTTTGAGGCCTGAGTATCAGTCCTTGGGGCCAGGAGAGCAATTGGCAGAGCTGCGGGCAGAGGGCAGGACCTGGAGACCAGGAGCAAGGGGTGGGAGGTGGGACAGATGAGTAGCTGGAGCTAGGAGCACACCCGACCTGGGGATGGCTTCAAGGCAGTTCCAGAAAGAACCCAGCAAGACCAAGAGAGGCAGAGCCCCATAGCCCAGAGATGGGACAGGCTCAAGAGGACTGGGCTGGGTGGTCAGGGCTACTGGGCCCAGCCTCAGTAGGCCCCAACGCTTGGCCCAGCTCAGCCGACTGGCTTGCTGTGTGACCAAGGGGCAAGGGAAGCCCCTCTCTGAAGCTCAGCTTCCTTCACCTGTGAAATGAAGGGGTTGCTCTAGTTTTACGGAGAATTGTTCCTGTGCCCCAAAAAGGCCTAGGGGGAAGGGCCTGCCAAAGGAACAGGCTCCCATCTCAACTGCAACCAGTGCAGTCCCCCTGAACCCCTAGGCTCAAGCAAACTGGCTTTAAAAGAGCAAGTTTGAAAACTGCCCCAAAGTTTGATGGAAAACAGATGTCCTGAGCATCCATGCAGTGTCAGGTGCTGATGAAGATGCACGTGAGCCAATCCCTGCCCTCAAAGAGCTTTCGGCTGATGGGGAGACAGACAGAGAGAAACTTCCAGGGAAATGGAGTGGTGGGTTTACCCAGGACTGGGAGGAGCACGGGCTGGAGACGCAGGCTTCGGGCTTTTGAAGCGATCTCTCTCCCTTTCTTTCATACACACAGAGCCCGAAGCAATCCCTAAGACACCCACAGCTCCCGAACCCACTTACATCTACCTGCCTGTGGCTGGGACCCACAGAATGAGCTTCCTCCAGGAGAAGAGATGGAAAAGTCTATACTTGGTCCAAAGCAAGGGCTTCCAGGTCATCTCTCTGGAACTCTGGCTAAGTCTCACAGGCCAAAAAGCAATGAAAATATGACTAACAGCTAAAAGTGGCCACTGTGTGCCAGGCATTGTACTAGACACGTTCTATCTATTCACCATTTAACACCGTGAGACAAAGGGAAGTGGCCGAGGCTGGAGCCAAACCCAGGCAACCCCTGCTCACAGGCTGGGCTCTTGACCACTGCACATTATGGCACACGCGGCAGGCCAGCTTCCTGAAGGAGGCAGGCACCATTAATTAATTTCCTTAGAGGTGCTCAGAAAGAAATCGGGACTCAGAATGAGCCTCCCCTGCCTTCGCCCCACGGCCTCCTGACGACTGGGTCAATTCCATCTCTGTGTTAAGGCACGCAAATTTGGCTTAATCTCATTCCCACAAACAAATCAGCCTAATGAAATCTTTTTTTGTAAATGAATTCGTGGAGCAAACAGCTGAGTGTAAACAGTGTTGTAGCGTCGCCTGTTTAGACACCATTGATTTTCAAATCAGCCTGCTTCTCCATCCTGCACGGCAGAAATAGAGTCAAAATGCAAATGTAGTATAAACGACTCTATAATAAATGCTCATTCAACATTTATTCTTTCTCAAATCATCTCTTAAAGCCCTTTCATGCTAATGTCTAGGAGATGTGACATTAGAAAAATTGCTTTGACATGCTAAGGGGCTCCAAGATTAACAAAAAGAGAAAGGACAAGATAAAGCTTTCGGAAGACCTATTTCAGAGGAATTATTCCCGCCTTTGAAAGTGTTCCAAGGTTGCCGCACATCTCAGCTTGTTGGCATACATGTAAATGAACTGCTACAAAAGTCCTCGGCTAAATTCCACTCAAATGAAAGCTCCCAGCCACCGGCACGGTGACAGGGAGGGTGGCCAGACTTCAGGATGAATGCTGAAGGGGGCTGGAGGGGGCTTTCTTGTCCTAAAGGCAGATGAGAGTGGGCTCCAGCCCAAGCCAAGGGATAAAAATGTCAGAGTCAAGCCTGGCTGATGTGGTCGGCACCTGGCTGGCTTGTTGAAAAAGGAACACCTGCATCTTTTATCAAACGAATTATCCAGCCTATCCCCAGCTGCTGGCCCAACCACCATCCTTGCCTCTTATGTGTTGTGTAAGTTGGCAAACCTCTCTAAGTTTCTCTTTAGAGTAAAGATAACAAGAGGACCCACTTAGAGAAGACTCAGTGACGAAATGCATGTAGAGTGCTCCGTGCAATGACTGACACTTAGTAAGTGCTCAAGAAGTTGTTTGTGGTTAATGTCATGATTATGCCTTGGCATTCTCTAGTGCAGATTGGAGGCAGGAGAAAGAGGAAGCCAGGTGGCAGATAAGCAGAGATGTCACTGATGCAGTAACCAACATCCAGATAGGCACAGTGACCATTCTGTTACTGGAAAGGGATCCTGATCCAGACCCCAAGAGAGGGTTCTTGGACCTCGCGCAAGAAAGAATTCAGGGCAAGCCCATAAGTAAAGTCTTTGCAAGTTTATCAAGAAAGTAAAGGAATCAAAGAATGGCTACTCCGTAGGCAGAGCAGTGGCTTGGGCTGTTCACTGATTATACTTGTAGTTATTTCTTGATTATATAGTAAATAAGGGGTGGATTATTCATGAGTTTCCCAGGAAAGGGGCAGGCAATTCCCTGAACTAAGGGTTCCTTCCCTTTTTAGACCATATAGGGCAACTTCCTGGCATTGCCATGACATTTGTAAACTGTCATGGCACTAGTAGGGGTGACTTTTGGCATGCTAATGCATTGTAATTAGCATATAGTGAGCAGTGAGGACGACCAGAAGTCACTTTCGTGGCCATCTTGGTTTTGGCAGGATTTGGCCAGCTTCTTTACTGCATCCTCTTTTATCAGAAAGGTTCTTTGTGACCTGTACCTTGTGCCGACCTCCCATCTCATCCTGTGACTTAGAATGCCTCACCTCCTGGGAATGCAGCCCAGTAGGTCTCAGCCTTATTTCTCCCAGCCCCTATTCAAGACAGAGTCGCTCTGGTTCGAATGCCTCTGATGATTCCAGCACCCCCATCTATAGAGATGGATGGTTCACAGCCAAGTCTGCTGCATGGTCCATAAGGATCTACTTTGAATTAAAGAGCTGCACGACATTCCCAGACACTACATTTCAGAGCAAGCTGAGTGTGCTGTGGACATCATTCTTAATGACTAGAGTGTCTTATAGTTTTCTAGAGAGGAAGAGAAGGAACATTCACTGAGCATCTTTTAAACAGTTTCTGTCATTAATCTTGGTGACAGCCCACTGATGTTGATATTCTCGCTTTAAAGACTTCCACATTCATCAGGTTGGACAGAATGCTCTAATCATCCTAAAACTTCAGTGGCTTAAAACAGTAAAAGTTTATTTCCTGTTCACCCAGTAGCCTATAAGGGCGAACAGGGCCCCGTGGGTGGGGCTCCCTGGGGTGGCTTTTCTTCAGTGGTGACTCAAGGGCCATGCTCCTTCTGTCTTTAGTCTCACAGAAAAGGACAATAAAGGGTCGTGCCTGAGAGGGTTTTCCAGGACAAGCCTGGAGTGGGGATTCCCTTCTGCCCAAATTTTGTTGCCAGTCACATGGCAGGCAGGGAAGTGTGGTTTAGCTGTGGTGCCCAGGAGGAAAAAGAACCACTTAGTGAAAACAGGAAAGCAGATTCAGAGAAACCAAGTGACTTGTCAAGAAGAAACAGACTTTGGGAGGCCAAGATGTGCGGCTTGCTTGAGCCTAGGAGTTCAAGACCAGCCTGGGCAAGATGGCAATACCCCATCTCTACTAAAAATACAAAAATTAGCTGGGTGTGGGAGTGCACACCTGTAGTCCCAGCTACCTGGGAGGCTGAGCTGGGAGGATCACTTCAGCCCAGGAGGTAAAGGCTGCAGTGACCTGTGATTGCGCCACTGCGCTCCAGCTTAGGCAACAGAGTGAGATCCTTTCCCAAACAAATAAAAATTAAAAAAAGAAAAAGAAACAGAGCAGTTAGCTAAGGTGCAAGACCCATCACCCACTCTTTGGAGGCCTCGCCATCTTTGCTACCATCATCGTATCATCAGCAATAACGATAGGCATTTATTGAGCACCTGCTGTGTGAGACTCTGTTGTGGGCACTGAGAATCAGAGCTGGGTAAGAAACAAGCCATGTTCTGGGAGTGAGAACACCAAAGGCATCCAGCCCGAGTTATGGACAAAGTTAGTGTTACAGAGAATCTGAGCTCCCAGAGCCTTCTGGATGCGAGAGCTAGAAAAAGGAAGAGGAACCAGGGCTGATCAGTGAAGGCTGACTCAGAAAGAAGGAGAGGATGAGGTTAGGATTCCAGAAAGGGAAAGGGATGCCTGAGGAGCCCACACTGAAGATGGTTTGTGGGGTGAGAGGCGAGGCTGGCTCGTGGGTGGATAACCGGTGCTGAAGGGCCTGGAGGGTCAGGACTGAGGACTGCATGAGCTGTGGAGAGCTTCCAGAAAAGAGCGGAGCAGGTGCTGGTGGCATCCTCCCCAGATGTCTGGGCTTTCTCCCTCCAACATCCACCTCTCTCCACCCGAGGGCTTCTCTGATGGCCAGAGCCCCAAGCTGCTAAAATATTAACACTCCCCAGGAGCAGCCCTCAACCTCGTGTCTAAATACCCCAGATCCCTCCTGCTTGGCGAGGTGGGAGAACTCAGAAGTACGTCTTCCACACTGCTTCCCAGATTCCACAGCAAGACCGCATTCCAGCTGTCCACATGGGCACCTGGATGGACAACATGCCTGGTATTGCCTGCCTTCCCTTCCCTGTCTCGCCAACCTATGCCTTTGCTGGTGATTCCTGGGACCATCTTCCAGACAAACCACCAGAAACCAAATTTACATAGTTACAACATGACTCCATCATAATCACAGTCGAATTTGCTGGCAGGTATCCAACCACCAAGTGACAACTTAGCAAACTCATCCCCTTGTCACAGTAGCACAATGTGGCTGCAGATTCTGGTTGGAGGAGGTGAGCCCAGTTTTTGTGAGAGGAGACCTGGGGACCTTCCCAGCTCCTCTGCCTCCTCATCTCCTCTCCTCAGAGCCGCTCCCCTGGCTCTCACAGAGGTTTCTTGGGCTGGGGGATGGGGAGCATGAGGAAGTGTAGCTTCAGGGGAACACACACCCATATATATATATATCGACAGTCAAAAACACATCAGAACTGTCAAAAGCACATGGAATCAGCTAGTAAACTGTGAAACCCAAGCCACAGTTCTACGTTTTATGGTGTGAAAAATACAAGAAAATCAAACTGAAAAAATAAATAGAAGGCCCTGTGCCAGGGAGAAGTTGGCCAGATTTGCTGGTGCCCCAGGGCAGGGCATTATAATGGAGCATTCTCACCTCAGACTGTGCAGTGGCTCGTGAAGATCAGACCGCCCAGCCCATAACTGTTTTAGTTCAGCTACCTCTATTGCCTTAGGCCAGGCTCCCCAGAACCACATCCCGAGACAAGGATTTGAAAACTGGGAGTTTATCTGGGAGGCGATTCTAGCAAGCACTCGCAGGAGACAAGAGATGGGGGAAGGGAAGGGAGTCAGTCGGGGTGCATGGACGAGCAGGTCACCGCTGTGGGCCGCTGGGGCTGAGGCCCACTGGGGACTGTAAGAAAGTTGTCCCACCAAGGGGCAGGGACGCTGTCAGGCATTGGTTGAAGTCTGATCCCAGGGATGTTGGCTCTTCCATACTTTTGCTATGCAAGTCCCAGCAGCCAGAGAAAGCCTCCAGAAAGAGCCACAGAAGTTGTAGCAGGGGGCCAAAGGGTCAGCCTTCAGAGCTGAGTGCCAGTCACACCCATTACACCCAAGGGGAAGGGGACAGGGTTCCTGTGCTCAATAACTGCAGCCAGTGTTTCCTAAAGTAGAGACCAAAGAAAATTTTCTGTGTAGGGGTCAGCTTTGTCATGCTCCCCAAGATCCCCACAAGGTGGAGGGAGGGGTCTTTTCCCCCTCTGCTCAGCGCTAAGACCGATGCCCAGGCTTGTCCACCTTTGGATGCTGAAATGGCCCCATTTTCAGGCTGTCTTCTGGCTCCTTATAAAGAGAGAACCTGGCCAGACGCGGTGGCTCACGCCTGTAATCCCAATACTTTGGGAGGCCGAGGCAGGCAGATCACAAGGTCAAGAGATGGAGACCATCCTGGCTAACACAGTGAAACCCCGTCTCTACTAAAAATACAAAAAATTAGCCGGGCATGGTGGCACGCGCCTGTAGTTCCAAGTACTCAGGAGACTGAGGCAGGAGAATCACTTGAACCCGAGAGGCGGAGGGTGCGGTGAGCTGAGATCACACCACTGCATTCCAACCTGGGCGACAGAGCTAGACTCCATCTCAAAAAAGAAAAAGAAAAAAAAAGGAAAGAGAGAAGTTACGGCACACTCTAAGCTATTCAGGCCTCCTTCAACAGGAGCTGTGGCACAGCGTGTTTGGGGCATGCCTTGCCCTGATCACCAGTGGACTGAGCATCTCCTCATGCCTTGGCTGCAGGCACTGCCACGGGTACTCATCCTGCTTCATCAGCCCTGCACACTGCCTCTCCCGGGATCCACCTCTTCCCACCCTTTGCCCACTTACTTTCCCATGGAGTTGTTTGCCATCTTTTTCACATTTGGTAGGTTAGTTGGGTAGTATGGATAGGAACGCTTTTCAGGTATATGCATGCAAATAACATTTCCTGGTTCTGTCGATAACATCTTCTGTGGCATGGGAGGTCACTCATCCCGACATAAAGTCTTAACAGTTTCTCAGCTGTAAGGTGGGGGCTGACTAACTGGGCTGCTAACTGGGACGTCCATCATAAAGCAGAGGCTCACACGCCAGTCGTCAGGTTTGACCAGGTGCTGCTGGAAACCACAGATAAGGCCGTGTGGGCCATTCTGGGGCCGAGTGTAGTGGCTCACGCCTGAAATCCCAGCACTTTGGAAGGCTGAGGGTGGGTGAATCACCTGAGGCCAGGAGTTTAGGACCAGCCTGACCAACATGGTGAAACCCCATCTCTACTAAAAATACAAAAATTAGCTGGGTGTGGTGGCGCACGCCTGTAATCCCAACTACTCAGGAGGATGAGGCAGGAGAATTGCTTGAACCCCAGAAAGCAGAGGTTGCAGAGAGCCGAGATCACGCCATTGCACCCAGCCTGGGCAAAAGAGCGAGACTCCATCTCAAAAAAAAAAAGAAGAAGAAGAAGAAAAAGAAGCAATCATCAGTGAGGCCTTGACATGAAAATGCCAGAAGACCCTGGTGGGGAGTACTCTAAACCCAAGATGTCTGAGCCTCCATGACCCCAGGTGGGGATCCTTCCACGAGACTCGCCCAAACCCACAAGCTGACAAGGACTCTGCTAGGAAGTGGGTGGGAAGGCCTAGTATGGCTAAGCCCATGGATTACCAGTGTCTGCTGAACCCCGCAGGCCATGCCTGGGCACTGCCTCATGGAGGCCAGTGGAACTAGGACCCTGCCCCGAGAAGCTTCAGTGTAACTGGGAAAAAGGAGATAGACATGGGACATGATAGCATCATAAGTGGGTAAGGCCTTGGCCTCTGTATCTGACTCACCTGCTGTGTTACCCTGGACTAGTTCTTTGACTTCTCTGAGCCCCAGCCTCTTCATTTGTAAAATAGGATAATAAAATTTACCTCCTAGCATTGTCCTAGGAGTGAAACAAGATCCTACCTGTAGCACAATGCCTAGGCACATGGTAAGTGCTGTAAAAACTGTTCATATTGCTGTGTGAAATCTGAAGGAGTAGCATGAAGCTGCCTATAAAAGAAAAGCTAAGTTCTTTGCATTAGGCCTGAGGAAAGGCTGAATTAGGGGTGCACAGTGATGAGACAAAGAATCCTGCAATGTTCGAGGTAGAAGTAACCTAAGGAATCAGAGCTGGACCAAGAGGTGCAGGTCCCTCAGGAGGCTCATAGAATATAAATATCTATTCACTCCCGACTTTGAGAAGCCAAACCATGTGCTCACTGCCCTCAGCCTCTCTTCTTCTGCTGCTTCTCCAAGCAATTCAGCTCTCACCCCAAACTCGCATCCTGCATTCAGCCAAACAACAGTCTAAAGTTAACAGCAACATCTAACTTAGAAGACAACTTGGGGACCATCCTTTGTTACTCACGCATGCTCCTTGGGATCTTACCCCTACCTCCAACTGATTTATCAAAGAGTTTCTTCCAGAACCACAGAAGTGTTCTTCCAGTACACCCCCTGATGGTGAGGCCCAGCAAACACAACTACTTCCCATCTTGCTTCATTTCCAAAGACCCTGCTACCTGACTCATCACTTACACAAGCCCTCTTAAGAATCACCTAGGCCAGGCATGATGGCTCATGCCTGTTATCCCACCATTCTGGGAAGCTGAGGTGAGAGGTTTGCTTAAGCCCACAAGTTCAAAACCAGTCTGGGCAATATAGTAAGACCCCATCTCTAGAGAAATAATAATTAGCTAGGCATGGTGGCACACATCTGTGGTCCTAGCTACTCAGGAGGCTGAGGTGGGAGGATCGCTTGAGCCCTGGAAGTTGAGGCTGCAGTGAACTACAATCTCACCAGTGCACTCCAGCCTGGGAGACACAGCAAGACTCTGTCTCAAACCAGCAACGACAACAATAACAACAAAAAACATCATCATCATCTAGTCTCCATTTTATGGTAGAAGAAACAAAGACTCAGAGAGGGTAAGTGACTAACCTAAGGCCACACAGCAGGTTAGAGACAGGGATAGACCTCCTGACTTTCCACCTAGTACTCCTGCCAAAGAACCCACTCAGTCCCCTATGTCTGGCTAGTAGGGTCAGCACATCCCACCTTGGAGCTTTCACCCTCCAGGGCCCTTGAGCTAGCTGTTGGGACCCCTGATGGGGGAGACCAAGGGTGGGTGCCAACTTCTGAGATGGACCCGCATGGCCAACCCCAGGCACTCCCACCCATCCCACCGCCAACTCCACTAATACATATTTTATGGGGCCGTTCTCCCTTCCTTGCAAACGGTGTCATTAATCTGCTCCCTGGCTGTGCAGAATAACATCCCTCAAGAACAGATCGCTTTCTGAATATTTTATCATTCCTCATTTCTTCTCCCCAAACTAATATATATTTACACAGTCTACCTCCTGCAGGAGAACTCTATTGTTTTCTCCCGGTGCCTGAGAACTTAGACACAGAATTGCGTATAAGTAAAAAAATATATGCCTTGCTATTGATGTTGAAAGCAAGAAGCAATCATCTATCAAGCTGTGAGGGAAGCCAAGAGGAAGATTTACATATGGTAAAAGAAGAATAAAGCAGACCCCCACCCTACAGAGGCCTTGAATGAGAGGAGGCAGACATCTCTTCTCTTTCTCTAATAGACTTTCCACGCAATCCTTCCTGCGATTGGCAGACCTCAGCGGTGGGGAGAGCAAGGAGCTCTTTTGTTAGCAAGGTCAAAAACTTCCTACTTGGAGATCCAAACAGAAGAGACCAAAGTTCTTGCAAAGTTTGAGAGCGCCATTTGTATCATCCTGGAATATATATTACAACGAGGACTCCAACATGTGTGTGGCCCTATTGCTTCCTCCTGCATTATTCTGTTTTGACCTCCCCTGCAAAACAGGCTTGTTGGATGGGAAGGCAGAGATGGTGACCCTCGTTTTACAAAAGATGGTAAACAGACTCAGAAAAGGTAATGTACTGGCATGCAGATGTAGCAAAGAGGTTTTGTTTTGTTTTGTTTTAAGCTATTTAACAGTTGGCTCCAAAGTCCCATTTAGAGAGAAACATTTGTAGGAGGGGCCTGGTGGCTCATGCCAATAATCCTAGCACTTTGGAAGGCCGAGGCAGGTGGATCACTTGATGCCCAGAGTTTGAGACTAGCCTGGGCAACATAGTGAGACCCTGTCTCTACAAAACATTTTAAAATTAGCTGGTTATTGTGATGTGCGCCTGTAGTCCCAGCTGCACCAGAGGCTGAAGTGGGAGGATCGCTTGAGTCCAGGAGTTCAAGGCTGCAGTGAGCTATGATGGCACCACTGCATTTCAGTCTGGGATACAGAGTGAGACCCTGTCTCTAAAAAAAGTAAATGAGTAAAGACAATATTTGTTCAGAAAAATGACTTGGTGGGGCCCTGAAGGCACGTTTGAAGGTAATGATAAACTCCATCCCTCTGCAGAAGGGTTTAGCAGGAAGGTGAGGTGAGCTGGAGAAATCAGTGAGCTGGCATGGCAGGAGCCCACATAGAAAGGTATTGAGTGAAAAACTTCTATGGGGCAAGGGCTCAGGGGCTCTTCCAGAGGAGGTGACTCATACTGATTCTAACATGTCCACTTCTGTAGCATAACCTTCTTCTCCCCGAAACTGTGAACCATCACCAGGGTCTACCATGCAACGGAATCACTTGTGTAAGTGGCGTTTGACGGAGATGTGGGGAAAGAGTGCGGGTCCACTTTGGAGCCAGTACAGAGTGGAGAAAAGAAGCAGTCATGGAGGAGAGATGATGGCTGGAGGGGAGCAGGCAGGCAGAGCTAAAAGTGACTGTGAAGGCGTGAACACACGTTGGCAGAAATCTCAGGCGGGCTTGGTCACTAGTCCCCTGTACCCCAAGATGTGAACACAGAGTTCATGTCTATTTCATGAACCTCTTAAAAATAGGGTGATCTCTACTGACATGTGGGTTATACGGAGATGAATAAAGCTATCTCAGCTCAAAGGAACCTAAAGTTGAAAAACAGAGAGGCGGGTGCCAGGCCAAGGGGGGCTCATCCAGGTGAGGCAAATTGGCCAAGGACTGAGAGCTGGTAGGAAGTAGAATGAGGATCGAAGCAGCCTCCAGACTCCAAAGCAGTGCTCCTGTCCTCAGCCCCTCTCTGCCACCCCCCAGCAGAAGGCAAGCAGGCCATGATGCTTCAGCCTCTCTCTTCTCCCCTGGGTCCAGCTTTTGCCCTTGAAAGCCTCTTGCATCTTAAGCATGAGTTCCATGTTAAATAGGTCAGGACACCTGCCTTCCAGGCCCAGCTCTCCAACCTGTCAGGCTCGGGCTGAACCATGAGACCATTTCTCTTCAAAGTGGCCCAGGCCTCTTCTGACCTGCTGAGCTCTCCCCTGTAGCCCTCATCAGTCTGTAGCTTGAGTGACAGCCAGAGCTGTTTGCAAGAGCATATGGCAATGTCTCCCTGAGACCACCCACCGTATGGATCTCAATCCCTTTTCCCGGGATCTCTCTCCCATCATTGGCATAAGAAACATGGTAGGGTCCTCCCAATTCATGTCTGAGATCTGTGGGGACAGACAACAGCCACAGATCCATTGCAGAATGGGTGTGTGGGAAATGCTGTATGGTGTAAGCTGTCCTTGTAGTTATAGAGAACAAAAGTCATCACCAATGTCCTTTATTAAGGGTTTATGCTGTACCAGGCTGTAGGTGTCCCCATTTGCTTCTTATTGTCAGAATTAAATTAGTGATGACAGGTACCTTCATTATCCCCATTTTATTAATGAAGAAACAGAGGTTCAGAGAGGCTAACTGGTTGCCCAACGTCACACAGCTGGTGAAAGCTGGGATTGACACCCCCATTGTTCGGCTGAGGAGTCTCTCAGCTCTTTGAGCGAGCATTGTGTCGTAAACACCTGGGATCTTTCTCCACAAGAACACCCTAAATATGGTTTGGGCTCAAGTGGCTGAAGTCTTGTCCCCTGTTAGAATGGAAATGCCTTAGGGACAGGGTCTATCACCTCTTCATGGTGAATATCACGCAATGGGGCTTGAGGCGGAGGGGTCTATTTGTGCCTGGGACAAAAGGAGGCGCAAGGAGCAGCAGGTCCCCACAGTTCGGCGGGGTCACCGGCTGGGCTTGCTCCCTGGCTTTCCCAAGCCTGAGGTGAGCATAAAAAGGCCAGTACAAGAAAGAGGAGGGAAAAAAAGGAAGAGCCAGGCTGATCGGTGGGGAGTGCCTGCCCCAGATGGCCTGTGCGTACCAGGACTGTGGGGGCTTCCTTCACACACCGTCTGAATTATTCAGACAGGGAGGCCACAGGGGCCCGGGAGGTCTATGATGGTTAGGGGTTTCATGGCCACTTAGGTGGACCAAAAAAGAAAAGAATTTCGTTCCGCCTGCTTATCTCCTAACCTTATAAACTCAGGATTAGCAGATCAAAGGAGGATTTGGCACAGCTGAGGGACGACAGTGGCTTCGGAGGACAGTTTGGGCTCCATCCTTCATAATCAAATGAGCTTCGGTCATTGATAAGTAAACGGCGTTTTGAATCCCTCTAATTGGGCGTGTGGGTCACGCCTGAGCCCAGGCAGCCCAGCCGTCCTGGCAGAGTTAATGAGCCAGAGAGGGGCCTGGGTGCGGATCCCAACAGTGGCCACAAGGAGTGCCAGGGAGTATCCTGGCTGGGGCAGGGGCCCCAGAAGTTAAGAGCAATCGCTCTGGAGCCAGAAGTGATGGTTTCAAGCTCCCAGCACTGCCACCAGCGAGCTAGGAAACCTGGCGGGGGCGAGGGGGTGTCCCATAACTGCTGGCACCTCCATTTTCTCAGCCCTAAGATGGGGCCACGGACCTGTTAATAACTACCCTTTATTGAGAACTCCACGTTCCATGTGCGGTACTGTCAGAGGGAGGCATCACTCAGCCCAGAGCCTATGCTCCTAAGGACCAGTGGAGACCAGCCTTGGAGGGCATCTGCAGCCTGAAAGGGACAGCAGAGTCCAGAGCAGGAGGCAGGGTGACAGCTGCTTCTCCCATCCCCGCTGAGTGACCATGCAGACGGCACTGTGCCTTCACTTCCTCACGGGTAAGCGAGTTCTCCTGGGTGCAAGGGAGCCACTGCAGGGAAAGCCCCGAGTGATGCCATTAATCAGTGATTGCTGTTACCACCCTTAGTGCTGGATCCTCCTTAGTGATGTGAATTTCCTGTGCCAGTCACCTGCCCGTTTGATATCGGGTCTTATCTCTGCCCTTCTGCTCTGCTCTGTATCCAGGAGTGACATTCCCTGGACTTCTTGGCCACCTGGTTTCTGGGTTGGTTTGGCCAATGGGCAGCACTGTGGAGAGCGAGGGAGGGAAAAGCTAAAGTGTTTCTCCCCTCACTGTGTTTCCTATGGTGTCCCCAGCGCCACTGTGTCAGCTCTCAGCTCCCAGCAGAGAACCCCCGCCAACCTTCAAATTCAGCCTCCTGCTGCACAGCCCCAGCTCTCAAGCTCTCACAACTCCACCTCCTCTCTCTCCTTCCAGCCTCCTGGTAGTAGCAGTTTCCCACAGTTGCTAACCTCTGGGCTGTCTTACCTTTCTCTGCTTGGCTTCTCAGCCCTCATGTCTCTTATATAATCAGTTCCCTCCACTGAATTCTTTCTAATTGAAAGACCCAGCCAGGTGCAGTGGCTCACACCTGTAATCCCAGCACCTAGAGAGGCCGAGGCGGGTGAATCACTTGATGTCAGGAGTTTGAGACCAGCCTGGCCAACATAGTGAAACCCTGTCTCTACTGAAAATACAAAAATTAGCCAGGCGTGGTGGTGCGCACCTGTAATGCCACCTACTTGGGAGGCTGAGACAGGAGAATCACTTGAACCCGGGAAGCAGTTGCAGTGAGCTGAGGTCACACCATTACACTCCAGCCTGGGTGACAGAGTAAGACTCTGTTCCAAAAAGAAAATAAAGAAAGACCTGGAGAGCTTTCTGATGGCTAAGGTCGTCAGTCACCTGCGTAGCATTTACCAATCATCCACGCAGTAACAACTCAACAAGTGCTCTTGGCTAGACCCTCCACAACCTAGACATTTCAAATGCAGGGAGACAGGCAGCTGCCGTAGGGGTCATGAGCTGACCAGGCTCAGAGTGTGTAGTGAGCGTGGGCCAAGCAGGAAAGAGGGTTCCCATGGCTAGTGTCGGGAACACAGGCCTGTCCACTCCCCAAGCCCCTTCCTGTCCGCAATGGCCTGGAAGCCAAGCTGAGTGACTGCTCCAGTTGGCAGGTGGGCAGAGGAAGGCCCAGGGAGGTGAGGCAGCTGGGGAGTCCTGTGCAGAAACAGAAGGAGCCTGGGTTCTGGGTCAGCCCTGGGGCACCAAGTGACCTTGAGGAAGTGTCCTGTTCTCTCTGGGCCTCTGTTGCCTCCATCTAGTTTCTCCAGCTGAAAAATATGATCTGCACAGATCCTCATGCCTATATTTTAAAGTTTCTGATGATTCATTAAAAGGAGAGAACACAGAAAGGAGAAGACACCCACAAGCTGTGAGTTTGGGCTCTTAACCTAAAGATGTTACCAGGTCAGCGGCCTCAAATTGCACTGTGTTCCTTGGGTCAGGCAGGGTTGGGTCTGAGTCCAACTCTGCCATAATTTGCTGTCGCCCCAAGTAAGTCACTCTCTCTCTCTGAGCCTCGGTTTCCCCTTAGGAAAAATGAGGTCCACAGCAGTACCCATCCCAAAGGCAAAGGTGCAGGTGGACAGCGACGATGTGTGAAAACAGCAGGCACACAGTAGGTGCTCGATAAATCCTAGCCACATTGCAGCGGAAACTTGGTGGAAAGCAAGGCAGGAAGGCCAAGAAACAGGGTGGAAACTTGACAGTGAAAGATGTTAATGACCCAGGACTCCCTGACACTCTCCCCTGAAGCAGACACTCTACCCGCTGGGGCCGCTGTCCAGGAAGAAACTGGGAGTGCTGAAAGCCAGCCACCTCCAGCAGCCAGATTACGTGTTGCAGCCGCAGAGGAATTTTGAAAGGCCGACAAAGGTGACATCCTCTCACACAGTCTCAGAAACGTGCCTGTTCCCCTCCCGAGGGTTTAGCCTTACCCGGAGCCAACACCTGTGAAAGTGAGGGAGCGAGCCCCTGTTGGGGGTGGGAGGGCATGCAGGTGTGGAGGTGACCAGCTGCTTTCCTTGGCTGCATAACAGATGGCCTGGGGCCACGAAACCCCCCCACAAAGCCTGGCTCTGTGGGCAGAGCCCCCAGTGCTGGGCGCAGACCGTGCTAACACTGCCCATGGTCACCCGGCAAGGATGGGGTTCTTGGGTGAAGAGGGTGGACAGGTGGGTGACCAGACTGCTTCTTTCAAGTCCCCAGCCCCCTCACATGCTCCAGCTAAAAATAATACCACCCTGGGCGACCCGCCACTGCTGGCACAGCCGGACCATGCATAAAACATGCGCCGGTCAGGTTTCTTCCTCTGAATGGCTTCATTCAGAGCGTGCAGGGGTGAAATGTTTACGGGAGGGATCGCTCGGCTTCCTGGAGGGACTGGAGCAGCCCCGGCCTCTGCCTGGGCCCCAGCCTTCCCCCTCTGTGCCTGGCACCTTGGCCCAATGGCAGCCCACGCAGAGGGCTCCCAGGACGTCGCTGGCTGAGGGTAGCCCCCTCTCCCAATGTCCCTTGAGGCAGTGTCCTGGACCCCCTTAATGGATAAAGAGGGGCTGCTCTGTCAAGAGTCAGCCAGCCCTAGGTTTCAATCAGGCTTCTCCCACATGTCCAAGCGTTTGTGTGCACCCCACTTTCTGAAATGCACTCAGAAAGGGTGAGTGAGTTGTACAAAGACATACAGACAGTAAGAGGTGGAGCCATCAGTCTCAAACCCAGCTCTATCTTACTCAGAGTCATTGAATGCTCTGCCTTTTGGTCATGGCCTGAGGACGAAGTGGCTCAAGGAATGGGACATGGAGGGAAGAAAGGTTCAAGGGAGACTTATCTGAAGTCAGTAATTCCTGAGAGGGTTGGAGTCAGGGCCTTCCGACAAAACAGCTTCCTCCCTCTTTTCTCTCTCCCACTCTTCCTCTCTCCCATTTTCATTCGTTCATTTTTTTCTTTCTTTATTCACTCAATAAATATTTCCTTATAAATATTTTCTTAGTCATAAAAACATACACTCACCATAAAAAAGTAGTTTCAGAAATGTAAAGTTAAAAGAATAAAAATAGCCTAAAATCTGCCATTCCCATTATCTAGCACTATATCACAAACCACCCCAAATTTGCTGGGAGAGAATAACCATTTAATCATGCTCACAGATTCTGTGCTTCAGAAATTTGAACAGGGCATGTAAGGGATGACTTATCTGTGCTCCTGTGATGTCTGAAGCCTCAGCTAGAAGGACTCAAACAGCTGGAGACTAGAATCTTCTAGAAGCTTCTTCATTCATATGTCTGGCTCATGAACTGGGCTGACTCTGCTGAGGCTGTTGCCCCAAGTGCCTATGCATGGCTTCTTCATGTGGCTTAGGGTTTCTCGCAGTATGGCAGCCTCAGGGTAGTTACACTTCTTACCTTAAGGCTCAGGCTCCAAGAATGGAGGTTGAGCAAGTGAAGGGAAATTCCATGGCCTTTTATGACCTAGTTTTGGAAGCTACATTGTGTCATTTCTGCCACAGCTGTTGGTCAAAGCAGTCACATGCCTGTCCAGATTCAAGGGTTGAGATCATGGGAAGAAGGTCAAAGGATTTGAGGCCATGTTTTCTGTTTTATTATTTTGTTTTTTAGAGACTCTCTCTCTGTCACCCAGGCTGGAGTGCAGTGCTGCAATCACAGCTCATTACAGCCTCAAATTCCTGTGCTCAAGCAATCCTCCCACCTCAGCCTCCTGGGAAGGGGGCATTACAGGTATACACCACCACATCTGGCTAATTTTTTTTTTTTTAATTTGTAGTGCAGGGTCTTGCTATGCTGCCTAGGCTGGTCTTAAACTCCTGGCCTCAAGTGATCCTCCCACCTCAGCTTCCCCAAGTGCTGAGATTACAGGCATGAGTCACAATACATTTTTAGCTGATTTTTTTCACTTCATGTCATAGAATAACATACACATACATTTTTAGCTGATTTTTTTCACTTCATGTCATAGAATAACCAAGTTTACCTTTCATTAAATATCCTCCTACAACAACTTTTTAATAGCTCTTTCACATTTCATTGTATGGGTCTCTAGAACTGACTTAAAAGATCCTCATTGGATTCTGATGTTGTTTCCAATCTAGCCTGTTGTAAAATCAACGACAAAGACATTTCGTGTATTGTGATGGTCACATTATACGTGTAGTCTTCTCAACAGCCCTGTGATCATTATTCCCATTTTCTGGTTATTTTTAACGGTAATATCTAACATGTATTCATCTGCTGATGAACACTTAGATTGATTCCATATCATTGCAGGCTATTGTGAATAGGGCTGCAGTGAACACTGGAGTGCAGACATCTCTTTGACATGCTGGTTTCAAATCTTTTGGGTAAATACCCAGAAATGGGATTGCTGGATCCTATAGTAATTCTATTTTTAGCTCTTTGAGGACCCTCCATGCAGTTTTCCATGATGGCTGTTCTAATTTAGTTTCCCACCAACAGTACACAAGGGTTCCCTTTCTCCACGTCTTCATCAACACTTGTCTTCTTAATAATTGCCATTCTAACAGGTATGATCATATCTCCTTGTGCTTTACTTTGCATTTCCCTAATGCTTAGTGATGTTAAGCATTTTTTCATATATCTGTTGGCCATTTGTATACCTTCTTTTGAGAGACATTTATGGATAAAGAAAATGTGGTATATATACACAATAAAATACTATTTGGCCTTAAAAACAGAAAGAAATGTTGTCATTTGCAACAACGTGGATGGAATCAGACAGTATTAAGCTAAGTAAAATAAGCTAGACACTGAGACAGATACCACATGTTCTCACTTATTTGTGGACTCTAAAACAATAAAAAGACTCAAAGAAGCAAAGAGTAGAATGGTCTTTAGTAGAGGCTGAGGGAAAGGACAGTCAAAGTTACAAAGCATCAGTCAGACAGGAGGAATATGTTTTGTTTTTTGGTTTTTACTTTGAGATATATTGAGATATATTGCACAGAGTGGCAAATATACTAAATAATAACATATTGTGCATTTCAAAAATTGCTAAGATTTTCAAATGTTCTCACCACAAAAAATAAGTATTCGCAGTGAGAGACATGTTAATTAGGTTAAATTATCCCACACTGTATTCACAAATTATATCACTTTGTACTCCATAAATCCATACAACTGTAATTTGTCCACTTACAATTTTAAAATAAAAATTTAAAAAATATCTAATATTTATTAAGCACCTACTATGTGCCCAGCATTTTCCCAAGTGTTTTATATGGAATAACTCATTGAAGTCTTCATGATAATTCCCAAGTTAAGTGCCCACTCCCCCCCACCCCCAACCCCCACTTAATACAGATAAGAAAACAAGTACAGAAAGGTTGAGAATTTGCCCTGAAGTCCCACAGATAATTGTAACTGGCAGAATCTGGACCCAAACCTAGGTACGTCTGACACCAAAACCAGCTCGTAGCCACTGCACTAAACCATGGAAGACATCAGGACTGGCTTCAGCCCTGGAGGTGTCATGGGATTCTTGGGGTGTCACTTTTCTGGCCAGAAACTTCTGTGGCCAGCAGTGCAGTTGCCCAAGTCTTGCTTGGGCCTGTTGGGCTTGTTCTGCCCACTCAGCCTGGCAGGTTGCACTTAGCTCGCACTACCATCCTGGATCCCACATCTGCCAAGAATGAGCCAGGTGTGGAGTGGTGAGGGGTATGCGAGTGAGTGTGGGGTCCAGCTACTGCATACGGCTAGGCATGCCAGCTGCGGCAGAGAGGCCAGCTCCAGGCACCACACAGGTGGCAGCTCCCTGCAAGGCTGTGGCTGAACCAGGCATATGACAAGCAGCTTCTACTGCTGGTGCTGGGGAACATGGTGGTGCCCAGAAGCTTAGAGTGCCAGGGACTGCTGAGCCCCAAAGTGAGTGTCACAGCTCTGGCTCAGGAAGCTCCTAGGTCTGGGCACCCCAAAGGGCTGCAACTCTTCTCTCCTTCTCATTATTACCACAATGTGGCAAAAAAAGGGCTTGTTTCAACCCCGTTTGGGTTACAGCTCTTGCAGTGTGTTCCAAGTTCTTGTCCTACATCCAAGAAGAATGAGGTATGCAGACAAGCGAAGAGTAAGCAAGGTGAAGAGGTGCTTTATTGAGCTACAGTACAGCTCTCAGGAGACCCACAGTGAGTAGCTCCTCTCTGAAGGCAGGTTGGCCCAACTTCTGCTCAGCCCTCAGATGAGAGGACACCCATAGTGGCTAGCTCCTCTCCACAGGCAGGTCATCGTGATGTCTGAGTCTGGCTGAGTCTGGGGCTTTTATGAGCTTCGGAGGGGAGGAAGTCCATGCTGATTGATCCATGGGTAACCATGAATAGGCCTGGGAAAAGTACTATAAGTTCCCACTCCCATCCGTGGAACTGGCAGCCTGGGCCCCCAGGCTTCAGGCCATCCCTAGCTTGAAGATGGGCCTTTACCAGGGACCTGTCCCTTTCTGTGGCCTGTCTGCCTCCTGCCGCTATTCATGGCTCCCAGGCTGTTCCTGCCAAGGGGCGCCTGCAGGCCAGTGCCAAACTGCCCTCAGTGCCCCCTTAGCCTCCCTCCCATGCTTGTCAACACCCAAAGTCTAGAAGGGGCCAAGGTGGCAGGGGGCTGGCATGTCAGCACTGCCCTGAGCATCTACACACCCAATTCGGTTGCAACAGCACCCAGGCTTGGCCTCTACTTTGCTCTGAGATCAGAGTGGGTACCGGGAGTGGAGAGAGGCCAGGCAGCAGGAGCAGAAATTTCCGAGCCTGCAGGGGCAAGGGGGCTTCCCAGGTCCCTGAGAGTGCAGATATGACCAGGTCTTTGGCTGCAGCTGGGCAGCTGCAGCTGTGTCCATGAGGGTGGGTCTCCCACCCTGCCCCCTCAGAAGTGGCTGGGGCTTCTGCCTATTCCCATGGGACATGCAGCCCCAGCCACACTTCCCCCACTGCCCCTGGCATCTTTGCAGGAGCCACTCCAGACAGGCTGCTGCTGCCATCAGAGGTGCCTGCCCTGAGTGAGGAGGAGAGAGGGTCAGAGCCCCGAGCTCCTCCCAGCACCAGGGGAGGGAAGGCAGCAGGTCCGTCCTCTAGAGGCTTCACTTTACCTTCATGAGCACCTGGAGAGAGGCTGGTAAGCATGGGGAACAAGGGAAGGGCTGTGGCTAGCTCAGGCTTTCTTGGCCTTTGGAAGCTTCTTAGGGGCAGATAATCAGATGCAGTTTCACCTGCCTGGGAACTGAGTGTGACTTGGGCAGGCCCTACTGGTTCTCCACAGGAACCCAGGGACAATAACATTCATTTCTGAGCCCCTCCCCCAACCCTTGCAGCCCAGCCACATCTAACATAGCAGTAAGCCCTGCTGCCTTTCAAACCCACCCACCATCACCACATCTGGGTCCAAGCCACCATCTTCCCTCACTGGCTTCTGGGCTTCCCCTCCTGGCCTCTTATGCTCTATTTTCCAGATAGCAACCAGAGTGATCTTTACTAAAACACCAATCAAATCAAGTCATCACCTGGCTAAAGTATTTTTATGCTTCCTACTGCTCTTAGGTGAAAGGCGAAACTGCTGAACTTAGCCTACAAAGTGCACAAGACTCAGCCCCTACCCACCTGCCTCTCCAGCATCATCTCCAAGTTTCCTGTCCCTCTGCAGTCAGCCACACTGAACTCATTCCAAGTCCTTGGAGTCATTAGGCTTCCTCTTGCCACTAGGCCTTTGCCCATGCTGTTCCCTCTAAATAGAAAATTTGTCCCTTTCTTTACTCTCATAATATCCTCATTGTTTTTTAATTTAGTAGACTTTATTTTTTACAACAGTTTTTAGTTCACAGCTACCTTGAGTGGAAGGCACAGAAATTTCCCTCCCAAGCCTCCCTGATTGTCGACATCCCCCACCAGAGTGGTACATTTGCTGCAACTGATGAACCTACATGAGCACATCATTATCACTTAAAGTCCGTAGTTTAAGGTTCACTCGGTGTTGTGCATTCTATGAGTTTGGACAAATTTATAATGACATGTATCCACCATTATAGGATCATAGAGAGTAGTTTTACTGTCCTAAAAATCCTGTGTGCTTCACCTATTCGTCCCTTCTTCCTAACCCCTGGCAACCCCTGTTCTTCTGATTTCCATAGTTTTGCCTATTTTCAGAATGTCGTATCATTGGAATCACACTATTGTGGCCTTTTCAGATTGGCTTCTTTCATTTAGGAATATGCACTTAAGTTTCCTCCATGTCTTTTCACGGCTTGATAGATCATTTTTTAAACACTGAATAATACTCCATTGTCTGGAGGCACCACAGTTTATCCATTCACCTACTGAAAGACATGGAAAGATTGTTGTCTTCCAATTGCCACATTTTGACAAGTAAATGGCTATAACTTCCATGTGCAGGTTTTTGTGCAGATGTAAATATTCAGCGCCTTTGGATAAATACCAAGGAGTGCAATTTTTGGATTGTATGTTTGTGAAAACAAACAAACAAAAAAACATGTCATACTGTCTCTCAAAGTGGCTGTGCCATTGTGTGTTCCCACTAGCAATGAGTGAGAGTTCCTGTTGCTCCACCTCCTCATCAGCATTTGGTGCTGTCGGTGTTCTGGATTTTGGCCATTCTAACAGGCATGTGGTGGTATCTCATTATTGTTTTAATTTGCATTTTTCTGGATAACATATGATGTGGAGCATCTCTTCACATGCTGGTTTCCATCTGTATATCTTCCTTAGTTAGGAGTCTGTTAAAGTCCTTGGCCCACTTTTTAATTGGCTTGTTTTCTTATTGTTGATTTTTTAAAGAGTTATTTGCATATTTTGGATAACAGTTCTTTATCAGATGTATCTTTTGCAAATATTTTCTCCCAGTCCATGGCTTGTTTTCTCATTATTTTGACATTGTCTTTCCCATAGCAGAAGTATTTCATCTTAATGAAGCTCAGCTTATCAAGTCTTTCTTTCATGGATTGCACTTCTGGTGCTGTATCTGTAAAGTCATTGCCAAACCCAAGGTCATCTAGATTTTCTCTTGTTATCTCCTAGGAGTTTTATAGTTTTATATTTTACTTTTAGGTCTGTGATCCATTTTGAGTTAATTTTTGTGAGGGGTATAAACTCCATGTCTAGATTCATTTTTTAGCATGTGAATGTCCAGTTGTTCCAGAACCATTTGTTGAAAAGAGTTTCTTTGCTCCATTGTATTGCCATTGCTTCTTGAGAATGTCCTCATTTTTGAAGTCTGGAGCACCCCCAAAGTCCCCCAGAGTGACTTTCCCCAACTTCGCTACCCAGCAAAACCTCCCATCATAGACCCCTTAGGACTTTCTCCCCAGCACTGGACCCCATTATAATGTCATATTTGTTGATAGGACTCCTTAGCCGCCCATCACCCTCATTGGACTGTAAGCACCATGAAGGCAGGGACTAAATCTGTTCTACTTACCATTGTGCACACTTGGCAGGGCACCTAGGCAGTGCTTCATGGATGTTTGTTGCATGAATGCCTGACTTTCAGATAACAGCTAGCAGCAGCAGAGTCTCAGGAGTGAGCCAGACTCGGTTCTTTTTTGCTTCTCTGAACTCACTCACTTCCCTAACCCTCCCAAGTGAAGGAGGTACTCTGATTGCCATCCCGAGTGAAGCCCAGTGAGGATGAGTCACCTGCCTGAAGTTCACAGGCCACCGAGATGAGGGACAGCCACAGAAGCTCGCAGCATGGCATCAGAGCCAATGCCCCTCTGCTCAGCAGTTGTCCAAACTGAACCCACCCCTCCAGGAAGCTGATCTCAGCTCAGAGTTCCAAGCTGGTGTATGGAAAACCCAGGGCCACGGTCTCCAGCCAGCCAGCAACAAGAGTCAGGTGACTGGTGGCTTTGACAACGCAACTGTGGGGCCAGGGCGGCCGACCCACCAGAGAGGACAACAGGCCACACGTGCCACTCGCCCTTCTTGTTTGCTTTGTATCTGGTTCCCACTCGGCAGTGCCTGCCAGGGGCTGCCAGGACCACGCTTTTTCTATCTAATGGTTAAAATTCTTAGAAGTATTATTCTCTGCTTTGCTTGGCAGCACCGCAGAACATACCTCTGATGCATCAGGTAACTGGATAGGGTCTTGGTCACAGCAATTTGCTGAACACAGGGTTTTGCACACGAAAACACATTACGGCACTCGGGGGTGTCACTCGGGAACAGTGCCAGCCTCATTAGGCATTCTGTGTACCAGAGAAGAGGGAGCAGGGCTGGGGGGCCCCGAAGAGGGAGGCTTGTGTGAGTGACTTATGAGCCCCTAAATTGCCCAGGCTGGTGGACCACAGGACTCACTCTAACATTAAGACTCAGCCTGGTTAGCTGGGTGTGGTGGCATAAGCCTGTGGTCCCAGCTACTCAGGAGACTGAGGTGGGAGGATTGCTTGAGCCCAGGAGGTCGAGGCTGCAGTGAGCTGCGATCAGGCTACTGCACTCCAGCCTGGGTGGCAGAGTGAGACCCTGTCTCACACACACACACACACACACACACACACACACACACACACACACACAAAGACTCAGCCTAGGCCAGAGAGTGAGAACACAAACAGTGATGTCAGATGGGCAGGGGTTAGGTCTAGCCTTACTACCCTGGCTGTGTGACCTTGTGAAAGACAACCTCTCTGAGCCTCAATTTGTTTGTTTGTTTGTTTGCTTTTGTTTTTAGAGACAAAATCTGGCTCTGTCACCAAGGATGGAGTGTGGTGGCAAAATCATGGTTCACTGCAGCCTCAAATTCCAGGACTCAAGCAATCCTCCAGCCTCAGCCTCCCAAATAGCTGGTACTACAGATGCATGCCACTATGCTAATTTTTTTTTTTTTTTTTTTTTTTTTTTTTTTTTGGTAAAGATGAGGGTCTCACTATGTTGCTCAGGCTGATCTTGAACACCTGGGTTTGAGGTTCTCCTAACTCAGCCTCCCAAAGTGCTGGGATTACAGGCGTGAGCCACCGTGCCCAGCCCTCAATTTCCTCAAGTGCAAAATGACTTAGCTCCTAGGGCTCCTGCAAAATGCACACAGAGTGGGGATTTGACTTGTGGTCGCTGCTGTGTTCTGCAGGCCTGGAATGGTGTCTGATACATAGTAGGAACTCAATAAATATTTGTTAGGTAAACTTAAATTGCTCACAGCTGTATCTCCAGGACCTAGAACAGTGCATGGCACACAGTTAGGCGCTAAAACAGATGTGCTGAATTGGCTTAATTGTTCACAGCTGTACCAAGCACCAAGCCAGGCACATAACAGTACTAACTCAAAAAGTAGTTTTTAAATTAGTGCATAGAAAGTATTTAACATACCACTCAGGATATTGTGCCTAATTTATGTTAGCTAGTGTTCTCTGTTCATTAAACAGATACCCATTGAGGACCTGTATGTGGTATTTTCTTTCTTTCTTCCTTCCTTTCTTTCTTCCTTTTTTGTAAGGATAGGGTGTGTTGCTGTGTTGCCCAGGCTGGTCTTGAACGCCTAGACTCAAGCGATCTGCCCACCTCAGTCTCCCAAAGTCTTGAGATTACAGGCATGAGCCCCCATGCCCAGCCCTGTGGTATTTCCTGACACTGGTTCTCCAACTCTCCAACACCAACTGGATTTCTAAAAATTCAATTTAATTCTGACACTAATGGCTCAGAGTTGGTGTCAGACTCCACAAGTTTAGTGCTCAGCCCCACAGCACTTCCCCCTACTTCAGATGCTAGGCACAAACGGGGTCCCCAGGTGACCCACACTTTTGCCCAGGCAATTACAAACTCAAGGATTCCCATGACCGCCTTCTCAAGTTCAATGATTTCCTAGATTGATTCACAGATTCAGGAAAGCATTTTCCTTACTATTACTGGTTCGTTATAAAGGATAAAATTCAGCAACAGCCTAATGGAAGATGTGCCTGAAGTAAGGTCCTGGGGCAGGATGGCCTGGGGCTTCCGTGTCCTCCTGGGGTGTGCCACCCTTCCAGTACATCAGTGTCGTCAACAACCCGAAGCGCTGCAAATGTCTTTGTTCAAGAGTTTATTTATAATCCAATGTCCAGCCCCTTTCCTTGCCGTTGCCCGAGGTCAGGGGTGTGGCTGAAAGTCCCAACGTTCTAATCCTGTGTTTGGTCTTTTTGGTGACCAGCCCCGACCTGAGGTTATCTAGGGGCCCCACCCTGAGTCACTTCACTAGCATAAACTCTGACATGGTTGAAAGGGGCTCACTGTAGTAACAAAAGACTCCCATCACTGAAGAAATTCCAGGGGTTTTAGGAGCTTGGTGCCAGGAACCAGGGACAAGGACCAAATATACATCATCATCATCATCATAAATATATTTTTAAATATATATACATATTTAGTGTACATATATTATACACTAACATGTCACTAATATATATATATATACTAATATATATATATATATTAGTGATGGGGTTTGGCTCTGTCACCCAGGCTGGAATGCGGTGGTGCGATCATAACTTGCTGCAGCCTTGACCTCCCAGATTCAAGTGATCCTTCTGCCTCAGCCTCCCTAGTAGCTGGGACTACAGGCATGTGCCACCATACCTGGTTGATTTTGTGACTTTTTGTAGAGATGAGGTCTCAATATGTTGTCCATGCTGCTCTCGCATTCCTGGGCTCAAGTGATTCTTCCACCTCAGCCTCCCAAAGTGTTGGAATTACAGGTGTGAGCCACCATGCCTTGCCTAAATATTTTCCTTGTTATACCACACATTCTCTGCAGGCCTTTGCAGCAAAGATGCTCCAGGATTCCAGATCGATAGGGGAGTGGCCAGCAGTTGGCAGCCCCGACGCAGTGTATACAGCCGGGGGGTAAGCTCTCCAGATGCTTGTCAGCTCTTAGCTTAGCAGGACCTGACCCGGACTGAGTCTCCAGGCTCTGGAAATTTCTGCATTGCTCAAACTCACAAGAGACAACACATTTATGTCCAGGAGTACACTCAAGAATTAACCTTGAGCTAACAGAGGGTATAACCATAATAAGCCCATTGTCCAGTGCGCACAGCAAGTCAATACACCAAGACGTTGGGATGCAGCAGAGAAAGAGGTTTTTGTTGGTTTGATTTGTTTTTTATAATGAGAATGAAATGCACTCTATTTTTTAGAACAGTTTTAGATTTACAGAAAGATTGAGCATATAGTACAAAGAGTTTCCATATACCCCCTACACACAGTTTCCCCTATTACTGATATCTTACATTAATATGGAACATTTGTTACGGTGAATGAACCAATATCCATCCATTGTTATTATTAACTAAAGTCTGTCGCTTATTCACATTTCCTTAGTTTGGACTTGATGCCCTCTTCCTGGACATTGGGACACCACGTCATATTTAGTGATTGTGTCTTCCTAGGCTCTTCTTCTCCACGACAGTAGAGAAGGAGGTTTAATTGTAGGGCCACCAAATAAGGAGATGGGAAGAAACCACAAATCCATCTCCCTGAGGAGTTAGGGTTGTCAGAGGCCTTAGAACCAGAGCAACTCCATTTTGAATAGGAGGTGGGTAAAATAAGGCTGAAACCCACTGGGTTACATTCCCAGACAGTTAATGCATTCTAAGTCACAGGATGAGATGGGAGGTCGGCACAAGATACAGGTCATAAAGACCTAAGAGGGCTCCTGCTCCATCTCATACCCAGCACCAATGCACATGTGCCCATTCCTGCCCTCCTGGCAGACACTGCCTTCAATCACCACCCTCTTTCCTGCCATTCTCCAGACCATCTTAGTCAATCAATTACACACAGCACTTGAAATGAGACCACTGTCTTCTGTCGGGAATTGCCTCTTCTGCAGAGGGTAGATTCTAAAATCCTGGCATGAAAAGAAAACTGCATCAAATCAAAGATTATCCTTGAAAATCTCCTAAATCTCAAACAAAGTATAGGATAGCTCAGGCTCATAATGAGTCCAGCCAGGAGGTTTTCCTCCAGTCTTGCCGTAGATCACTGTGTTGTTGGTTGAGCCCCAAGTAATGGGCTTGACTACTGTTGAGAGGCTGGGGTGTATGAAAATGCCTGTCTTTAAAAACTAGAATCAATCAGGGAAGTGGGAGAGGCATGGGGGAGGGAGGGACTGAGCTTGCCTGAAGGCACAGCAGAAACAGAACCCCGTTTCCTCCCATTCACTCCCAGGTAGCTGTGCACTGGTCAGATAAAACCAATTGTCCAGACAAACTGATATTTTCCTCTCCCACAACCTGTAAGCACACAGTTGAGAGAGTGTGGAGTTTGCATTAGTTCAATGCCTATACAGTGTGAGTCCACTTAATTTGCCATTCCCATAATGGACATTTGTCCCAGCAAAGCTGCAAAGGAAGAGGATGGGCTATCCTATGAGCACCTGCTGGGCAGTTTTGCATTCTCTATTTTCTTTAAGCCCTCACTAACCTTGTGAAGTAAAGATCTGCTAACACTGGGATAGATATTTATCCATTTTTGAGGCAGACTCCCAAATTGGATGTCCTTCTGAGCAATTCTTCACCTTATGAAACTTGTTGAGAAGCTGAGCCCACCTCCAATGAAGGAAGCTGAAAGTGCCAGGTGCTCATTTTCTCAGGCTCCCATGCAGCTCAGGGGAAAGTGTGTGGCTTGAACTCTCTCAGGCAACCAGGTGTACCTCCCCAGACATAAAGACGGAGAGAATCAAAGACTCTATCTGGTATATGGGTAGGGGGAGGCAGTGACCATAGCAGCAGGGGCATTGAATTGACAGAGACAGCCCCAGGGAGCAGAGCAATGAGTCCCACAAATCAATAAGGAAAAGATGAACAACTCATCAGCAAAAAGAGCAATAGAAATGAGCAAGCAAGTCTCAGAACAGGGAAGCAGATGGCCAATAGACTTGTGAAAAGATGCCCGATGACATGGGTAAACAAAGAAAGGGAAAATTAAGCAATAAGACACTATTTCACACCTATCGAGTTGACAATACTAAACCTGAAAGATGTAAAAGGGCATCCTCTAGTTTTATAGATAAAATGTCAATACCTCATAAAGATGACAGTGTACATGCCTTACATCCAGCAATTCTTCTTCCAGGTGCATCCAAACCTGGAGTAGAGAGCTCAGAACCTTTTGTGTAGAATGAAGATATTGATCCTCTCAGGCCACGAGGCAACAATGGGGGGAAGAAGATACCTAGAGCAGTGCGAACCCCTGCCAGCTGCCCACACAAGCAGCTCATGCCAGGGTTACACACTCTTGCCTGTTTACTCCCGTGTGTTATACACAAATCCTCATATTCTGTTTACACTATGTGATGTGCAAAGCAGGGAATCATTGCTCAAACATTTACACAAGGAGAGAGATGTGCAGAGATGTTCATTACAGTATTGTTATAGTAGGAGGAAAATTGGAAAAAACTTACTTCTCTGTAGTGGATACTGTTATGAGCTGCCCAGTTCCCCCTTCAGGACTGAGGTACTCATTTTCCCATCTTTCAGGGGTGTTAGCTGCTAATGGCTCATCCCTGAGTTCCTCTCTGAGATTGGCCTTCACTCAAAAAGAGTTGCCTTGCTCAAGGTGACACACCGTATTAATCTGTTCTCCCGCTGCTAATAAAGACATAACAGAGACTGAGTGATTTATAAAGAAAAAGAGGCTAAGGGACTCAGAGTTCTGAGTGGCTGCGGAGGCCTCACAATCATGGCGGAAGGTGAAAGGCACGTCTTACATGGCAGCAGGCAACAGAGAAATGAGAGCCAAGCAAAAGGGGTTTCTCCTTATAAAACCATCAGATCTCATGAGACTTACTCACTACCAAGAGAACAGCATGGTGGGAACTGCCCCCATGATTCAATTACCTCACACTCGGTTCCTCCTACAACACATGGGAATTACGGGAGCTACAATTCAAGACGAGATTTGGCTGGGGACACAGCCAAACCATACCACACTCCTTCCCTGGGGAACTCATGTCCAATGACAGGTCAGTGCAAGAGTATAAAGACCCAGATCCTTGGTCTCCAACACAATTCAGGAGGGTTCTTCTGCCCCCACACTCCCAACAGAATCTGCTGAGACCTCTAATGAGACTGTACTGTTGCTCAGTTTCTCCTCATCCAGCCCTGCTGCCCACAGCCTCTGACAGGTATTGGTCCCCCAGTAAACCACCTGCATGCAAATCTGTCTCAAAATTGGATTCTCTGGAAACTCACCTGTAACAGAGGTCGTCTGAAGGCAGTCACTCTAAATTGGGATTTTAGAACTGTATCACTCTACTGGCCAGTTGAGAATGAGAACCCCATTACTGGTGGTAGCTAGAATACAGAAAGCACCTTGCATGCAAAAGTGGTGCATTTGCTCAAATGTTCACCAGGGGTGAACTAGGATAGGAGAAGGGTGGGAAGGAATGCACCGTCTGATATGGTAGCTCAGGCATTTGAGACGTACTACAGATAGCCATTGTTGAGGGCTATCAATGCTGTAGAGGAAGACAAAGAGGGCCAGGCATGGTGGCTCATGACTGTAATCCTAGGATTTTGGGAGGCCAAGGCAGTAGAATCACTTGAGGTCAGAAGTTCAAGACCAGCCTGGGAACATAGAGAGACCCTCTCCCTATAAAAATAAAGACAGAGGCTGGAGGTTATTAATCTTCAATGTAAGGTTGAAATACAAGACTCTTGTCTTCTGCAGCAAGAAGGCATAAAAACCTCAGAATCAAGCTCAAGACATAATTATAAAAATAGCACTGCTCCAGAGAAAGCTGAATTTACAAACCCAGTGAATCTGCCTATGCCGAAATTAGCACCCTGATTGGGAAGGAGGGAAGGAGTAGGACACTGGCACTTGGGAATCTTGAAATCCTTGATCCTCCTGAACCCTCTGACACTGCAGAAATGACTCCTCTCCTACCTTTTAAAAGCTAACGCTCCTCTTTGCTCAAAAGTAGTGCAGAGTTCTCTACCTTGTAAAACAGCACATAGCCCCTCAGGAATTACCCCTACCTCTTCTCCTGGCCACCAGCCTGATAACTGGGGTCAAGTCACAAGCTGGTCATGGTGCTGGGCCTGCTGTGTGATGGAGAATTCTATCCCCTGGGGGAGCTGTGGGGTCTCATCAATCTGTAGTGGCAGGAACCTGATAATATACATGGAATTGGATCCCAAGGTGTCTGAGTTAAGGGGGTTAGATGGGGAGCAGACTATAAAGCTGGATGAGGGAGAGTGTATTGATTTGGTCCCATGGTCAGATTTAACACCCACAGTCAGACTTAATGCCCAGGACTTGGGAGATGGTATTAACATGCTACTAGGATGGATCTTGTGAGCTTGGGACCTTCCTTCTTTGAGGGATGGTTGTGAAGATGCTGTAAGGTAACCCATGCAATGTGCCCGGTGTGGTGCCTGGCACATCTACAGCCCTCCATAGATGTAAACCACCAAATCACCAATCGGGACACTCCCAGAGGCTTCTGCCAGATGCCCTTTCCAAGAAAAAGTTGCTGTGTCTTGGGAATTAGCAAGGAAAGGAGCCTTTCCTATGCCATCCCCAAATTCCTCACTCCTCAACCAGGAGGGGATAAAAGAGTTCCTTAATTGTTACCACAAAGACTTTTCCAGGGAGAAAGAAATAGAACTGCTAAATTAAAGGCAGATTTCTCTGCCCGTGGGGCGGGGGCAACTGGCCTGGAGTCAGAACCCAGCTGCTGAGCCATTTTCCAGGAGGGAGGCCAGGGTGGAGGGAGTATGTGCACCCCACCCAAACTTTCCTAAGTGTCCTGATATTTGTTATCTGATGGGCACCTTACCAGTGGTTGGTGATGCCAGCATTACATGACTGTATCTCCAGATGCAGCTCTGCATGGCTGGTTCCTTGTGATCGGGCCCCAGGGAACAAGATAGGCTTTAGGAGAGTCTAATCCAACAGACAGGCAGAACTCTGCTGCAGGAAGACACAACCCCACCCAGACAGAGCCCAGGCCCTCAGGGGCGTTGGATAGAGACAGGGGCATAGACACACCAAGGTGGCCACCTTTCAGAAGCAGGTACCAGTCACCAGGTCTCCCAACCCCTTCCCATCTCAGGCCACCTCTTCCCCTGGGCCTGGTGAGGGTGGGTCTAAGCCAGATGGTCCAACTTGGAGGGAGATTAGGCCCTCAGAGACCAAAAGCATATTTCAGACCAAACCGTAGTTCCACAGAGTGGGAATGCCAGGTCAAAATTGCACCCTCATCTCTAATGAAATCATTGATTCAGGCAAGAATTATCAATTGATGTGTTAAGACCATGTCTTAGTCTTTTCTGGCTGCTGTAACAAAATATCCAAGACTGGTAATTTACAAACAACATAATTTATTGCTCATAGTTCTGGAGGCTGGAAAGTCCAAGATAAAGGCACCAGCAGATTTGGTTCCCAGTGAGGGCCTATTCCTCATAAATGGCAACTTCTTGCCAAGTCCTCATGATGAAAGGGCAAAAAGGGACTCACAGGCTCCCTCAGGCCTCTGGTATAAGGGCACTAACCTCATTTATGAGGGTGGAACTCTCATGACCTAATCACCTCCCAAAGGCCCCACCTCTTAATACTGTTGCATTGGGGACTAGGTCTCAGTGTATGAATCTGGGGCAGAAACAAACATTCACACCATAGCAGACCATTAGGCAAAGGGTCAATGCATAACTGGACATTCAAATGGTGTCAAAGTGGGACTCCACAGACTTCCTTCTGGCCCAGGAGGAAGAAACAGAACTGGAGGAGCCAGGCAGTCCCCACCCTGATCCTGGAGCCAGTCACTCACAACCAACCACAGGTCAACCGCATGTCATGGTCTCCCCAAGTGATGCAGTTTGAAGCTATCAGCATCTCCCATGATTTGCTCCAGCCAGAAAAATGTTTACCTGAGTCCATCAAACCTCAGATTTGATTTCCAGTTCAGACAATGTAAAGGGGATAAAGGAACAAGCTAAATGAGGACAAAAGGAAGCAACTACTCCAAACCAGGTGGTCAGATATTCTGCAGGACAACAGACCCACTCTCTCCAACCAACCACAATAAGGACACTGTGCCAAATGGAAAGCAACTGGAAGGGCCCTTTGGCCAGAGACACATGATATCCAGTTGACCCATGGTTGGTTTTATAAGACTGATCTTTGGATAAGTGTGTTGCCCTTTTTGGATCCTGCCTTGGACAGACCAGCTAAAACACATTTTTGAGGCAACTGAGAAAATTTCTTTCTTTATTTCTTATTTATTTTTAGAGACAGTCGACCCTCTTTGTAGTTTGGTATATTTTCTTTTTGAGATAGCATCTCCCTCTGTCACCTAGGCTGGAATGCAGTGGTGCAATCATGCCTCACTGCAGCCTTGAACTCCCAGGCTCAAGTGATCCTCCTACCTCAGCCTCCCAAGTAGCTGAGACTACAGGTGAGTACCACTACACCTGGTTAATTTTTTTTTTTTTTTGTAGAGGCAAGGTCTCACTATGTTGCTCAGGCTGGTCTTGAACTCCTGGGCTGAAGTGATCCTCCAGCCTTGGCCTCCCAAAGAGCTGGGACTACAAGCATGAGCCACCTTGCCTGGCAAGAAAACTTAAATATAGGCCAGGTGTAAGATGATATTTAGAAATCAGTGTTTACTTTAAGTGGGATCATGTTATTTTGGGTTAATAAGAAATGCTCTTTTTTTTTTTTATAAGAGATAGGGTCTCACTCTGTCACCCACTGGCACGATCATAGCTCACTGCAGCCTCCCACCTCAGCCTCCTGAGTAGCTGGGACTACAGGTGCATGCCACCATGTCTGAATAATTGTTTATTTTTTTATAGAGACAGGGCTCTTGCTGTGTTGCCCAGGCTGGTCTTGAATTCCTGGCTTCAAGTGATCCTCCCACTCAGCCTCCCAAAGTGTTGGAATTACAGGCATGAGCCACTGCACCTGGCCAGAAATGCTTTTATTTTTTAAAGGTGCATACTTAAATGATAAGCTCCAGAATATTCATAGTTGCTTGTGATAGACAGAATTCTAAGGTAGCCCCCAAGACTGTCATCCCTGGAGTGCACACCCTGAATGTGAATAGAATGGGATGTTATTCTTGTGACTAGGTTAATCATATGACAAAGGTCAAGAACGTATACAGATGTAATTAAGGACCCTAATCAGTTGACTTTAATCAAAAGGGAGGTTATCTTGTATGTCAGTCCATTTGCGTTACTCTAAAGGAATACCTGAGACTGGGTAACTTATAAAGAAAAGAGGTTTATTTTGGTTCATGGTTCTACAGGCTGTACAAACATGGCACCAACATCTGCTCAGCTTCTGATGAAGGCCTTGGAAAGCTTCCAACCACGGCAGAAGGCAATGGGGGAGCAAGCACATCTTATGGCAAAAGGAGAGAGGAGGAGGTGCCATATTCTTTTAGACAACAAACTCTCGCAGGAACTACCAGAGCAAGAACTCATTCATTACCATGGTAAGCCATTCATAAGGGATCTACCCCCATAACCCAAACACCTCTCCCTACACCCACCTCTAACATTGGAGGTCACGTTTCAACATAGGATTTGGAGGGGATAAGGGGCACAAAATAATAGTTAGAATGAATAAGACCTAGTATTTGATAGCACAACAGGGTGACTATAGCCAATCATAATTTAATTGTTTATTTAAAATAACTAAAATAGTATAATAGGATTGTTTGTAACACGAAGGACAAATGCTTGAAGGGATGGATACTCCATCTTCCATAATGGGATTCTTATGCATTGCATGCCTGTATCAAAACATCTAATGTACCCCATAAATATATACACCTACTATATGCCCACAAAAAAAAGTTTTAAAGATCTGGAGGGGATGCACATCCAAACTGTATCACCCTCAGTGGGCCTGACCTAATTAGGTGCACCCTTTAAAAGCGGGTCTAGAGATCCGAGACAGAAGAAGTCAGAGAGATTTGATGCCACAGCAGACGCACTCCTGTTGGCTTTGAAGAAGAAAACTGGCACGCTGTGGAGAAGCCCATGTGGTAAGCAAGGTGACCTCTAGGAGCTCAAGGCCTTGGTCCAACCACCACAAGAAACTGAATTCCACCAACAGTGCTGTGAACTTAGCAGAGGACCCCGAGCCTCAGATGAGATCACAGCACTGGCTGATACCTTGATTTAAGCCCGGTGAGACCCCTGGCACAGGACCCAACCCATCCATGCCTGGACACCTAACCCAGAGAAACAGTGAGATAATCCACCTGTGGTGTTTTAAGCCGTTATGGTTATGGTAATTAGTGACACAGCCATAAAAAACTGATATACTGCTTTATCCAAAACAGTAAAAGAACTGAGTATCCAAATATCCATCAACCAGAGAATGGATAAATAAATTGTGATCTACTCATACAGTGAAATACTACTCAGCAATGAAAAGGAATGAATTCCTAATACATGTAACAACTTGGATGAATCTCCAAAACATTAGGTTGAGCAAAAGAAGCCAGATGCAAGAAGACTGCAAATCTATGATTGTATTCTATGGTTCCATTTACATGATATTTAAGAACGGGCAAAAATTCATTTTTGGCAACAGAAATTGGAACTGAATATGGTTGCCTGTGTGAGGGAGAGGGGAGGAGTCACTGGGAAGAACCATAAAGGACTTTCTAGGGGCCAGGCGTGGTAGCTCACTTCTGTAATCCCCACACTTGGGGAGGTCAAGGCGAGAGGACTGTTTGAGGCCATGAATTCAAGACCAGCCTGAGCAACATAACAAATCTACATCTCTACAAAAAATAATTAGCTTGGTGCAGTGGGGCCTGTAGTTACAGCTACTTGGGAGGCTGAGGCAGGAGGATCACTTGAGCCCAGGAGTTAAAGGCTGCAGTGAGCTATAACCACACCATTGCACTCCAGGCTAGGCAACAAAGAGAGGCCCTGTCTCAAAAAGAAATAAATAAATACAAAGAAAAAGAACTTTCTGGGGGCAAGGAAAATGTTTCATGTCTTCATTGGAGCGTGTGTTACATGAATTTTACTCATTTGTGAAAACACAGCAAACCATATACTTAAGATCTATGCATTTCACTGTATGTAAATGATTTCTCCATTGAAAAATAATAATTCCACCCCAAGTGGTGAGAAGTTGGCAGACGGTTCTTCAGAGTCTGGGGCAAGAAAACAATGGGTGGAGAGGATGATCTTCAATGCACTCACACTTACATGTGGTTGCAGGCACACACACGCGCGCGCACGCACACACACACACACACACACACATGCTGCCATTCCAGGCCGAGTGCAGTTCCCTTTGGCCTTTGCCTCATTTTGTGTCAAGAAAGCAGCTGCCTCCCAGCTCCCAGGTCACCGCTCTGTGTGTCTGCCTGTCAAGATAAGAAGGCAGAGGCAGATGCTGCTAATTACCTGGCCTTTCAAGTCGTCCTCCGGCCTCACATCTGGCTCCATCTCCAACATACAGCTTGAGCCAATAAAAGCCAAATAAAATCATGAAGGGCTAATTTGGTGGTTAGAGCTCTGACAGACTGCACAAGAGGAGGTGTGGGGCAGGATGAGGACATGGGTGGGAGCCTGGGGCAGGAGGGAGGGCTCACTGACCAGCCATGGGTTTCCAGGCCAGCAGGGCAGAAAAGATGAGAATGCTACCCTCTCCTTGTAGCTAACTGCTTCTGCTCTAGCCAAGCTCAGAGCAGGTCCCGGAAGAATCTTTGCAGCTTGGATTTATTTTGCTGAACTCTCAGGGAGGTACCCCCTTCCATGTTAGGCAGCAGCCAGACCAGAGCCATCTTGAGAATTTTATGGCAGATCTGCAGGTGCAGAAACTCCACCAGCCTGGACAACATGGGGAGACTCCATGTCTACAAAATAAAAACTAAAAATCTAGCCAGGCATGGCAGCACTTCCCTGTAGTCCTAGCTACTCATGAGGCTGAGACAAGAGGATCGCTTGAGCCCAGGAGATCGAAGCTGCAATGAGTTGTGATTGCAACACTGCACTCCAGCCTGGGTGACAGAGGGAGACTCTGTCTCAAAAAAAAAAAAAAAAGAAACTCCAAACAGGAGCCCCGGAGTTCCAGGGGTCCAGTCTCTCATGGGAACCAATTTGTGCCCCAGCAGTTTGGTGGGAGAACAGGAACCCATCCTAGATACTGCTGGGGTAGGGAGAACTACTCCAAGAACTACCTGGGGCGGAGAGGACACCCACCTAGCATTGCAGGAACTTTTGAAAAGCCCTTACCCAACTCTCCTGTCACATTGTCTAAAGTGTCACCATTGAACAGAGGTTTCCTTTGAGTTGTAAAGGTTTGTATCTGTTATTAAAATGAGATTTCTGGGGGATATTACACCTTAAGCCTCACATCTTGGCTTAAGTGACATTTTTAAGTCTCACATTTTAGGTGATGACTGCCTTAAGTCTTATATAAGAGGCAGTAGGAGAATGATCAGGGAGATATCTGAGTGATTGGCCTCAGTTTCCCCATGTGTAAAATGAAGCCATTGAGCTGGATGCATGACCTCTCAGGTTAAAGAAAAAAGGTGACTCGGCTGGGCGCGGTGGCTCACGCTTGTAATCCCAGCACTTTGAGAGGCCGAGGCGGGCGGATCACGAGGTCAGGAGATCGAGACCACGGTGAAACCCCGTCTCTACTAAAAATACAAAAAAAAAAAAAAATTAGCCGGGCGTGGTGGCAGGCACCTGTAGTCCCAGCTACTCGGAGAGGCTGAGGCAGGAGAATGGCGTGAACCCGGGAGGTGGAGCTTGCAGTGAGCCGAGATTGCGCCACTGCACTCCAGCCTGGGCAACAGAGTGAGACTCCGTCTCAAAAAAAAAAAACAAAAAAAGGTGACTCACACCTGTAATCCCAGCACTTTGGGAGGCCAAAGGAGGATTGCTTGAGCTCAACAGTTTGAGGCTGCAGTGAACTATGATTGTGCCACTGTGCTTCAGCCTGGGCAAAAAGAGCAAGACCCTGTCGAAAAGAAAAGAAAGAATGACCAAAGAAAGACAGAGAGAGACAGGAAGAAAGGAAGAAAAAGGAAGAAAGGTAGGAGGTGAGTCTGACCTCCCCAATCATGTCTCTGCCCCTTGATCAGAGATTATAAACCAGCAGCTCTGCAAGCCAGATTGGGCCAACAGACATCTTTGGTTTGGCCTGCAGAGTGTTTTAAGAGAATTTGGATCAACATTTAAAAATGAAGCAATTTCATATTTTTTAAATGCCAAATGTCTTGCTTCTTTTGGAAGATGGGAAGCTCTGAAAGCACTGAGCCCACATTCCCAACCAGCGACAGTTATGCATTGCTGAGGCCAGCTGCCCCATTTTGAAAGGGTATGCAATTTTCAGTTTGCCCCAGTCTCCACCACTCCTTATTATTTACCCAGCTCCCTCCGCCCACTTACTTTATTTGACTGACCTTGAAGGCAACTGAGTTAGTGACCCTGGTCCTGTATGGTCCTGACTGGCAGAGGACAGCACAGCAGACAGCAACCCCGACCTCAGTGCCCCTCACTGTTCAGCTCCCTCGTTAGAAGGCAAGATCAAGCCGGGAAAAAGCGTGATGCAGAGAGCGCTTTGAAGGGGATGTCGTGGGATTATTTTGCTAAACGTGAAAATCCAAAGGCTGCAGAGCCACTGATGTGTTTTTGCAAATTCCAGCAAATTAAAAAAATGTGTGTGCAGAATTCAATTGGGGATTATGGGCTGGCTTTCATGAAAGAATAAATTGTCGGCCAAGACAAAGCAGCAGATTAACTTTTGTGGACTGTGTTTCTCTCCGGGATGTGGCTCCCACGAGCCGGCTCCTCGCGTCTGTGGCGAGACGTGCCACTTCAGCCTTTATCTGCGGCCAGTTGAGCTGCCGTGGCCAACAGTGAGCCTGTAGTAGAACTTTAAATGGCTCCGCAGCAAATGTCAAAACTGTTTGATCTGCTTTTAGAAAATCACCTTTCAAGGTGCTGGAAGATACTTGACACTTTGCAAAGAGATTAGAAACTTTTCAGCTGACTTGGTAAAAGGGACCTGGCAGGTCTGATTCCAGGGAAGCAGGAGGGTGACCCTAGAGGTGCCCAAGACCAGCACGTCTGAAGCCAGTGGCTTCATTTTAAAATTGAAGAGCCAGTTCCCAGCATGGCATCGGCCGCCACCCCCAACCTTGGCATTTGGGATGGTCCCAGAGCAGCTTTGCTTTCCGCACTCTTAGGGAGAGGAGATGGTGACAGACAGGGTTGAGATTGAAAGGAATGACTGGGAACATGTATCCATCAGCATTCAGCCAGCTGCTAACAGTCTGCCCCTCCCTCCAGCCTACCAGCTAGTCTGGAGGCCACAGACAAGACACAAAGGACTCGGGCAAGGCCTGGGCTGACTGGACCAGAAGGATGAAATTGGATTAGTCAACACAAGGTGACTTGAGACCATGCTGACAGGAGTGGTGCAACCATGACCACTGCACAGCTCTCCCCTTACCAGGTCTCTCACCGCTGTCCTTCCCTGCCACACCCACTGTCCTTGCTGGTCTAGACCTGTGGCAGCTCCTGCTCGCATTATTGCAACTGCTCTCTGACTGGTCTTCCTCTTTCCCTCTCCCTAATTTGCCCTCTGCAGGGCCACCAGCTTGACCATCCTAAAACATTCTGCTGCTCTTGTGCCTTCTTGTCTCCTACTAGACAAAAATCCTGCCATTCAGAAACAACAGGTGCTGGCGAGGCTGTGGAGAAATAGGAATGCTTTTACACTGTTGGTGGGAGCGTAAATTAGTTCAACCATTGTGGATGACAGTGTGGTGAGTCCTCAAGGATCTAGAACCAGAAATACCATTTGACCCAGCAATCCCATTACTGGGTATATACCCAAAGGATTATAAATCATTCTACTATAAAGACACATGCACACGTTCCATCTCTAGTTCTAAAACTGAGTGAGTTATATGACAGTGGGCAAGTTCCTGTGGCTCAGTTTCCTTATCTATAAAACAAGGATGATTGCACTATTTTACTTGTCAGGATAGGCTATATTATGTTGCAGTAACAAACAAGCCCAACACCTCTGTGGTTTGCCACAACAGAGGTTTATTTCTTATACATATTGCATGTACAATCTTCAGCAAAAGGCTGTGCTCTCCTGTAGTAATCGTCTTTAAGGGACCCAAGGTGATAGAGGCTCCCCAACCCCAACCCCAACCCATCACCTATAACTAGCATCTCAAGACGAGGTTAAAGAGTTCTCTGCAGCAGGCAAAGAGAGGGTTGGAAGTGAAGCACCAGCAATGAGATGCTTCAGCCCAGTACTGATACAAGTCACTTCTGCCTACATTGCCTTGGCCAGAACTTGCCACAGAACCCTGTCTAATTTCAAGGAGTTGAGGAATCATAATTCCATCTCCACTTGGAAAATAAGAAGTAAATTTGAATGAACACTAGTCATGTCCACCACATTCAGGTTGCTATCAGCATCAAATGAGCTTCTGAGAAAAAGTGATTGGAGAATCAGCTTAAGCCATGATTCAGACCCCAGATAGATACAAGTTCAGAATCTGATCCCAGGAAGTTGTGTGTGACCTTGGGAAAATTATTAAACCCCTCAGTTTTCATTTTCTCATCTGTGAAATGGGGATATTAATATCCATCTCATAGAAGTATTGTGAAAATTAGATAAGATAATGCATGAGGCACTCTGAGCACAACACTTAGTAAGTCTTTGACAATGGTTGGTGGTATCAATGAAATAAGATTGGCCATGAGTTGATAATTTTTCACATTGGTTGATGAGTTCATGGATGTTCATTAAAACAACCTCCTTACTTTTGTATATGCTTAAATTTTTCCTAAATAAAAAGTGTTTTTAAATTTTTTTTTAATCTGGGAGAGGTAGAATGATACCACAGAAATGGAAGAGTAAGGAACTCTAAGAATTGGTTCCTCCATAGAAGCAACCATTAAACTGGCAAAAATTGATAGAATTAATTCTTTTGGAACTCTGAAATCTAATCAACAGCTTATAGTCACTAGGGGCATGCTTAATGAAGAAGCAAGTTGTTAAATTCAGTGAGAAGGCATGTAGCACTTTTGCTTACCCACCTATCATCCCCCAGTCCCCAGCTCAGCATTGGCCATGTGGATGGCAGCCTGTACTTCTAGTTTGGTTTGCTGCAGATGGAAGGCAATACAGACCCTGTTCTTTAATAATTGTGGTAGTACATCTTAATCGGTATGGCAGTTACCTGGGAAACCAGCATAGAGGCTGACCTTCATTTCATCCCCCTCAGGCTAGAGTGGCTTTCTGTGAGGTATCTGTGGAAAGCATTTAAAAACATATACTACCTAGAACCACCTGAGACAAGGCACAGAAAAGGCAAGCGAGATAGACTTAAAAGTTTGGCTGCATACATAGGTGGGAATTGAACAATGAGAACTCATGGACCCAGGAAGGGGAACATCACACTCCGGGGACTGTTGTGGGGTGGGGGGAGGAGGGAGGGACAGCATTAGGAGATACACCTGATGCTAAATGACGAGTTAATGGGTGCAGCAAACCAACATGGCACATGGATACATATGTAACAAACCTGCACATTGTGCACATGTACCCTAAAACCTAAAGTATAATAATAAAATTTAAAAAAAGAAAAAAAAAGAAAATTCTATTCCAAACGCAAAAAAAAAATGTTTGGAAAGGAGGATGCTAAGGAGAAAGATTCTTGGGGCAATACGGGGTTTGAAGGGCTACCAAGTATATCAGGAAATCTGGAGTTAAAGGCGCATGACTAGGGCTAGACACATGATCAGAAAAGACCTGATAGGCCCTTGGCTTCCACTTTGGGTGATCTTTGAGAACCACATAAGCAGGAGGTAGAGGCTAAGCAAAGTTCTATGTGGCCTGGCTTAGTATTGAAGAAGTGCCCCAGCTTAGAGTCAATCTGCAAAACCTTGGGCAGGGGGATGTATTTTTACATTGTTTGGCTCCCGGTATTTAAGGAAATTTCTTTTCTTTCTTTCTTTCTTTCTTTCTTTCTTTCTTTCTTTCTTTCTTTCTTTCTTTCTTCTTTCCTTCCTTCCTTCTTTCTTTCTTTCTCTCTCTCTTTCTTTGTTTCTTTCATTTGAGATGGGGTTTCACTCTGTCGCCTAGGCTGGAGTGAAGTGGTGCAATCTCACCTCACTGCAACCTCTGCCTCCTGGGTTCAGGCAATTCTCCTGCCTCAGCCTCCTAAGTAGCTGGGATTACAGGCTCATGCCACCATGACCAGCTAATTTTTATATTTTTAGTAGAGATGGGGTTTCATCATGCTGGCCAGGCTGGTCTTGAACTCCTGGCCTCAAGTGATCTGCCCACCTCAGCCTCCCAAAGTGTTGGGATTACAGGCATGAGCCAGTGTGTCCAGCCAGGTATTTAAGGAAATTTCTGACAGTTCACTGGATAACCACTGATATAAAAGAACAGAGACTTTAGTGGCCACACACAACAAGAAATAGTCTTTGCAAAAAATAGGAAAAGTCATTAAACAAATGGATGGCTATAGCCATCCACAATCAACAACAGCAAATCCTGGAAGGAGTAGGCCCAACAAACTAAAGGAAATCAAAAGGACAATGTATGAACAGATAGAGAATATCAATAAAGAGACAAAAATTTTGAAAAGGAACCAAATAGAAATTCTGGACTTGAGAAGTACAATAGCAGAAATTAAAAAGGTACTAGAGAGATTTAACAGTAGATCTGAGCAGGCAGATGAAAGCATCAGCAAACTTAAAGAAAAAAATTATTGAAGTTATCCAGTCTGCTATGGTCTGAATTGTGTCCCCCATAAATGTATATGTTGAAACCCTAACACCACCAATGTGACTGTATTTGGACATAGCACCTTTAGGAGGTAATTAAAGTAAAGTGAGATTGGGGCGGAACCCTCACCTGATAGAATTGGAGACCTTTAAGAAGAGAAAGATCGCTCTCTCTCTCTCTCTCTCTCTCCCCACACACACATATACAAAGAAGTCATGTCAACATACAATGAGAAGGCAACTAGGCAAGAGAAGATGCCTCAGAATAAAACTCATTTTTGCTGGCACCTTGATCTTAGATTTCTCAGTCTTGAGAGCTGTGAGAAATAGATGTCTATTGTTTCACCCACACTATGGTATTCTATTCTGTTATAGCAGCCTGAGAAAATTAATACCCATTCTGAAGAGTGGAAAGAAAAATACAGAAAGAAAGAAAAACGAACAGAAACTGAGGGAGCTGTGGAACACCATCAACAATACCAGCATAAAAAACCACAGTAATCCAGGAAGGGGAATAGAGAGAAAAGGTGGCAGAAAAAAATATTCAAAGAAATAGTGGCCAAATTTTTCTCAAATTTGATGAAATGCATCCATACACATATCCAACAAGCTCAATAAACCCCAAATAGGTTAAACTCAAAATATCCACATCAAGACACATTATAACCAAACTACTGAAACACAAAGGCAAAGAGAACTTTGAAAACAGCAAGGGACAAGCTATTTGGATGACATATAAGAGATCTTCAATGAGATTAATAGCTGATTTCTCATCAGAAATTATGGAGGCCAGAAAGAAGGCAGTGGGATGATATTTAACATGCTGAAAGAAACTGTCAACCAAGAGTTCTGTATCCAGCAAAACTATCTTTCAGCCTGGCCAACATGGTGAAATCCCATCTCTACTAAAAAATATAAAAATTACCTGGGTGTGGTTGTGCACACTTGTTATCACAGCCACTCTGGAGGCTGAGGCACAAGAAGCTCTTGAACCCAGCAGGTGAAGGTTGCAGTGAGCTGAGATCATGCCACTGCACTCCAGCCTGGGCAACAGAGTGAGATTCTGTCTAAAAAAAAAAAAGTCTTTGTGACCTTGACTTTGGCAATGATTTATTAAATGTGGCACTAACTGTACAGGCAACAAAAGAAAAAATAGATAAATTAGACTCCATCAAAATTAAAACTTGTGTGCATCAAAGACACTATAACAGAGTGATTGCATCTATGTTCCAGGTAAGAAAATAAAAATTAAAAACTATAACAGAGTGAAAAGACAACTCACAAAATGAAAGAAAATATTTGCAAATTGTATATCTGGTAAAGGATTAATGTCCAGAATATATTAAATCTCCTACAACTCAACCACAATAAAACAAATAACCCTATTGAAACATAGGCAAAGAACGTGACATTTCTCCCAGGAAGATATGCAAATGACCAATATGCACATAAAAAGAGGCTGAACATCACTAGTCATTAGGGAAATACAAATCAAAACCATAATGAGATACCACTTTATGCCCACTATGAGAGCTATTATTTACAAAGAGGCAGAGAGAGAGGAATAGGGAGGGGTGAGGAGAGAGAGTGAGAGAGCAAGAGAACGAGAGAGAGCGAGAGAGCAAGAGAACGAGAGAGAGAGAGAGAGAGAGAGATGCAGTGGTGCTCACCTGTAATCCCAGCTACTAGGGATGCTGAGGTGGGAGAATCATTTGAGCCCAGGAGTTTGAGAATATGATTGCACCACTGCACTCCAGCTTGGACAACAGAAGCAGACACCATTTCTTTGAAAAAAAAAAGAAAGGAAAGGAGAGGGGAGGAGAGGGGAGGAGAGGGGAAGGGAGGGGAGAGAAAGGGGAAGGGGGAGGGGAAGGGGAAGGAAAGGAAAAGAAGGAAAGGAAAGGAAAGGAAAGGAAAGGAAAGGAAAGGAAAGGAAAGGAAAGGAAAGGAAAGGGTTGGTGAGGAGGTGAAGAAATTCACCTTGTGTGTTGCTGATGGAGATGTAAAATGATGCAGCTGCTGTGGGAAACAGCTTGGCATCTCCTCAAAAATTAAACATAGAATTACTGTATGATCCAGCAATTTCACTTCTAGGTATACATCCAAAAGAATTGAAATCAGGGACACATTCCCTAGCAAGCTGACTCAGAAGAAAAGAATATTTTAAATACATTAATCAATTAAATAAATAAGAAATCAGGAACTTAAACAGATTCTTGTGCACCAATGTTCATAGCAGCCTTATTCTCAATACCCAGAAGATGGAAATGACCCAAAGGCCTATCATCAGATGAATGGATAAACGTAATGTGATATATACATATAATGGAATGTTATTTATCCTTAAAAAGGAATGAAATTCTGATACATACTATAACATGAATGAACCTTGGAAAATTGTGCTAAGTGAAATAAGCAAGACAAAAACAAAAAAGGATATATTGTATGATTTCACTTATATGAGGTACCTAGAGTATCAAATTTATAGAGACAAAGGGTAGAATAGAGGTTATCAGGAACCAGGGGGCACAGGAAGGGGGAAGAGGGGAGGAATGGGGAGCTATTGCTTAATGGGTTTGGAGTTTATGTTTGGAAGATAAAAAAGTTCTGGAAATAGATAGTACTCATTGGTGGTTACACAACATTGTGAATATACTTAAGGCCACTGAAATGTAAGCCTAAAAATAATGATAACGTATATATATATATTTTTTTGAGACAGAGTTTCACTCTTTCTCCCAGGCTGGAGTGCAGTGGTGTGATCTTGGCTCACCGCAACCTCCACCTTCCGGGGTCAAGCGATTCTCCTGCCTCAGCCTCCTGAGTAGCTGGGATTACAGACATGTGCCACCAAGCCTGGCTAATTTTTGTATTTTTACTAGAGATGGGGTTTCACCACGTTGGCCAGGCTGATCTTGAACTCCTGACCTTGTGATCCGCCCACCTCAACCTCCCAAAGTGCTGGGATTACAGGTGTGAGCCACCACAGCCGGCCATAACAGTAAATTTTATGTTACCTATATTTTACCACAATCGAAATAAACAAAGTCAATCAAACAAAAGTAATTTAAAAGGAGAAATTAAAACATTCCGAGATTTTAAAAAAGCTGAGTTTGTCACTACTAGACTTGGCCTACAAAAAATGCTAAAGGGAACCTTTCTGGCTGAAAAGACACTAGACAGTAACTCAAATTCATATGAAGAAATTGGGAATTCTGGTAAAAATAACTACATAGATAAATATAAAAGCCAGTGTAATTATATTTTTGGTTTCTAACTCCACTTTTTGTTTTCTAACGTATTTATAAGACAAATGCATAAAACAATAATTACAATTCTATATTAATAGGCAAACAGTGTATAAAGGTGTACTTTATGACTTTAAAAGGGAATGGACTGAGGTGTATAGGAACAGAGTTTTTGTATGCTATTGAAACTAAGTAGGAATTAATTCCAACTAGGTTTTTATACATTTAAGATGTTAATTGTAATCCCCATGGTAAACACAGGGATAAATACTCATGACCTTGTATTTGCTAATAGAGTCTTAGAAAAGACACCAAAAGTAAAGGAAACAACAACAAAAATACATACATTGAACTTTGTCAACTTTAAAACTTTTGTGCACCAAAAGACACTATCAAGAGAGTGTGCCAGGTGTGGTGGCTCATGCTTGTAATCTCAAACACTTTGGGAGGCTGAGGTGGAAGGACCACTTGAGCCCAAGAATTCAAGACCAGCGTGGGCAACATAGTGAGACCCCATCTCTACAAAAAAAAAATTAGCTGGCTGTGGTGGCACATGCCTATAGTCCCAACTACTCAGGAGGCTGAGGCAGGAGGATCTCTTGAGCCCAGGAGGTCGAGGCTGCAGTGAGCCATGATCACGCCATTGTCCTCTAGCCTGAGTGACAGAACAAGACCCTGTCTCAAAAAGAAAAAAAAAAAAAAGAGTGAGAGAGTAAAAAGGCAACACACAAAACTGAAGGAAATACTTGCAAATCATATATCTGATAAGGGATTAGTATCTAGAATATATAAAGAATGCCTAGAACTCAACATACAAGAAAACAACCAACCTAATTCAAAAAAAGGGCAAAGAACTTGAATAGACATTTCTTCAAAGAAGATATGCAAATGAAGCTGGGTGTGGTGGCTCAAGTGTATAATCCCAGCACTTTGGGAGGCCAAGGAGGGCAGATCATGAGGTCAGGAGTTCGAGACCAGCCTGGCCAACATGGTGAAACCCTGTCTCTACTAAAAAATACAAAAATTAGCCAGGCATGGTGGCATGCACCTGTAGTTCCAGCTACTTGGGAGGCTGAGGCAGGAGAGTTGCTTGAACCCGGGAGGCAGAGGTTGCGATGAGCTGAAATTGTGCCACTGCACTCCAGCCTGACAGAGAGAGACTCTGTCTCAAAAAAAAAAAAAAAAAAAAGATATTCAAATGGCCAATAATCACATGAAAGGATGTTCAACATCATTAATTTTCAGGGCAGTGGAAGTCAAAACCACAATGAGATACCACTTCACACCCACTAGGATGGCCACATTCAAAAAAATAGAAAATAACAAGTATTAGTGAAGATGTAGAGAATATGAAACCCTCAAATTTTGCTGGCAGGAATGTGAAATGTTTTGGTTACTGTGGAAAATAGTTTGACTACTCTTCAAAAAGTTAAACATAGAATTACCATATGACAGCTATTACATTCTTAGATACACACCCAAAACTGAAATCAAGGATTCAAAAAAGTACTTACATATGCATGTTCATAGCACTGCTATTCACAATAGTCAAGGGGTGGAAACAACCCAAATGTCCATTAACAAGCAAATGGATAAGCAAACTGTGGTATTATACAAGTAATGTTGTTCAGCCATAAAAAGGAACTAAGAACCCATACATGCTACAACATAGGTGAACCTTGAAAACATTATGTTAAGAGACAGAAGCCAAACACAAAAAAGATCATATATTATATTATTCCATTTACAGGAAATAGCCAGGATAAGTAATTCCATAGAAATGGAAAGTAGAAAGATGGTTTTTCAGGGGCTAGACTGAGAGGGGAATAGGGAGTCATTGTTTAATGGATACAGAGTTTCCGTTTGGGAAGATGCAAAGATTCCACAGATGGATGGTGGTGATGATTGCACAACATTGTAAATGTTCTAAATGCTACTGAATTGTTTGCTTTAAAATGGTTAACTTATGTTATGTGAATTTCACCTAAAACCCAAAACCTTGAAGAGAGATTTTGTCATCTCAGTTTTCTGATGAGAAATCCAATGTACCAGGAAGCAAGTAATTTGTTCCAGGTCGCACATGCCTTTCTTAGCAGCCAAGGTCAAGAATCACAGCTTCTGAATCTAAGCGCAAGCCATGGTTGGCCTCAACCTCAGGGGAAGTGACAATAAAATCAGGAGGCTAGGGGAGAGGTGAGACACGATGTGTAGACTTCACCTGGATTTTATAGGCCTGGTGGCCTTGTTTGTTGGTTTGTTTAAAAAAAAAAAAAAGATTTTCCAAGGGCTCACTCACCTTTACACATGTATTTTTTGTGCAAGTGCCAAAGTGTTGAATGGATTTCGTAAACCCAACCATAAACCTCGGCAATGGCTCCCATAGGAGCTGCCGGCCACCAGCATGGAGAGTCTCATAAGCTGTGGCAAAGCCATGGCCCACCACACCCAGACTCCACCACACACACCTCCCTCAGGTTACTGTCGCTGTGGGGGCCGTAAACTCAGCATTTTATAGCATAGCCTATTTTTTTTCCCAAATCAGTCACCAGCCCCATATATTTGCTATGTATGACCAGACTATTTAGAAATTTAAAGGTTTTCGTATGTACTGGAATACTTCTATTTTTAAGGTTTTGAAGACATGCTTGAAATATACTGAAAAATAGAACAGAATAGGAAAAGATTAAACTTTCATCTAGATTTAACATATTTGCTTAATTCAAATTTTTTTGCTGAACTGTTTGAAAGTAAATTGTAGACAACATAACAGTAATACTTAGTATGCATTGCCAAAAAATAAGGATATTTTCCACAATATCATTATCACATCTAACAAAATCAATACAATTCCCAAATATAATCTAATAATAAGTCCATATTCATATCCCCATTTGCTCCAAAAATGTCTTTTATTGATATCTGCTTAAACTAGGGCCCAAAGACCACACCTTGCTTTTAGTTATGTCTCTTAGATCTCCTTTACTCTAGAACAATCCTCTTAATCTTGTCTTATTTTTTCCACCATGACATTGACTTTTAATCTTAAGGACTGTTCCACATTCTGTATTTGTCTATCTCATTGCCACATTCTATATTTGTCTATCTCATTGTTTCCTTGTGGTATCATTTAATTTGTTCCTCTGTCTTCTGTACTTTTTATAAACCAGAATTAGGACTAAACGGTTGGTGAGAAACACGTTCAACAGCGTTGGTAAGAAAGCTTCAAAGGTGAGGCTGTGTGCTTCATGATGGCATCCCATCAGGAGGGCTGGAACAATAAAGTTTCCACTATTAATTGATGCCAAACTTGATTTGGTTTCTGGGTAACTTGGCAGCGATTAGATCTTGCCAATATACAATGACGTTATTTCCTTTTGCAAGTAGACTGTAGGGATAGTACCTTGACATTGTACAAAAATCCAGTTCCTTATCAACTTTTCACCTAATGCTTTCAACATCCATTGATGATCCTGACCCCAGCCAATTAGTTCATTGATAGTTGCAAACTGGTCATTTTCTGATTGTCTGGTTTCTTCATTTATTAGCTGGCATTGCTATGTAAAGACAAACTTTCCCTCCTCAACTGGGGATATTTGGCCACACTCAAATGCACTTCCTAGAGCAAAAGCAGAATAAACATGCAAAGACATTCATCTCCACAGAAAATCCAGAACCGGAAGTTGAACACCAGCATTGGGTAAGTGGGTGAGTGGGCAGACCTGACATTGTTGAGGGACAGGAGATGTGTGTGGGCATTGAGTCCACCCAAGACCAGCCAGCATTCTTCATCTGTTTGATAAATATCTACAGCTTCAGGTGAATTGGCAGATGGAGTAACGGTCAAAGTGTCAAATAGGTCATAATTAGTCACCGCTTTTTCTTTCCTTTTTGTTTAATATCTCATAAATCAATTTTTTTACTGTTGAATAGTTGGCAACAGTTTATTTTATTTTAGCCAGTTTTCAGGATTTGGGGGTGCTTTTGGTTTCTGTGAACTCTGCTCGTATACGACATGCTTTTGAAAAATGCATTTAACCTGGGCAAGATGGGAAGAGCCAATCTCTACAAAAAAAATTTTTTTTAATTAGCCAGGCATGGTAATGCATGCCTGTGGTTCCAGCTACAAGGGAAGTTGAGGCAAAAGGATCACTTGAGCCCAAGAGGTCAAGGCTGCAGTGAGCCATGTTCACATCATTGCACAGCATGGGTGACAGAGCAAGACACTGTCTCAAAAAAAAAAATGTACTTGTTAGTAAAATTTTTAATTTCAAAATAATTTTCAGGCAATCTTGTCTGCCCCAAAGGCTTCACATGTCTCTGGTGCTATGTGAAATGCCCCAAAGTGAATATGGTCAAAATGAACATGTTCATTGATAACTTTGTTTGCACCCAATGGTATTTTTTTTTTAATTTCTGAAACTTATTGCAAGGATAAAACAAATTTGCAATCTGCCAAGTCTACTACCTGCAATCTAAGTTGTTTTTGCATTTCTAAATTATAAATTCATTAAAACCCGGTACTTCTTACTTTATATATTTAGCTATGTTTCTCACATTTTCATTACATATTTGTTTTGTATTTAAGGAGTTTTCATAAAGAAAAACAAAACTTCCAGCAGTGACAAAAGCAGAGCCAATTTATTTAATTGGCTATTCCTGAAAACAACATTAAGATTTTAAATGTTATCTTAAGATTGGAATGTGGAATAAAGAGGTGAGAAATAGTTGCATAAATCATGTCTCAAGTTCAGCATTCCATTTGTCAGAGGCGTTGCTATAGCTCTCACCCTGCGGATGCCTCTCAATGTTGGATGGTACCATGATTTTACTTGGACAAATGCTGGAAAACTGCTGATCCCTTCATTTGTCTAATCTTTGTTTCAGGCAGCAAAGCCACTATTATGAAAAAAATGACTCAAGATTCCAACATATTAAGGATACCTTGCTACGCCCAGATGGGGCCTGCAACGACCTTCCCAGTCCTATCAGTACCAGCTAATTGACACAAGGTTAGGGAGGGGCCTTTTTACAAGAAGAAGGCCAGAATCTGAGTTCAGGATATTCCTCAGGCTGAGGGAGTTGCGGCAGATACCAAATCCTAACGGAAAGGGGCGTGATCTTTCTGTTTCTCCCTCCTCTCTTTCCAGAATCCAAATGCCCTTCCTATTTTAAAGGAACATACCTTATGAAATCTCAGAAGAGTCTTGGCTCCATCCACCTTTGCAAGATGCTGGCCTTTTGCTGGGTTACTTCATACTCTTCTGATCCATTCCCCATATGCTTAAGTTTACCACTGCCAGATTGTATTGTATGAAACCAGAGCCCAGACTGAATTAGGACCTCTAAAGTCTAAATCCTCCTAAAGGAAAGAAACGTCTGATGTTGTGAGCCAGGCTTGGTCACTGGCAGGTGAGTCTGAGGGTGGGAGAGGAGTGATAGTTCTTGCCCTGCTGGATCTCCTAGTCAAGCCCCTCCCACGCCAGTCACCATGGCGATAAGAGCCACCCCTCTCCACCCCTCCGCCCATGGTGGGATCCTCTGACACAGTTGGGCCCATTGCCTATGAAACAATGGCAGCTGCTTGCGGGATGGCAGCCCAAGGAAGGCCAGTGGAGGGTGGCCCAGGGCAGCATCAGATAGCAGCCAGGAGGCAATGACAAATGGAGAGCAGCTGCCTGCACAGAACCATGAGAGTGGGGCTTTCATGGAGAACCCGGGAGGAGGAAATGGTGGCCCAGAGGCTGTGGCATTTGAAGACTGAACTACAAGGCAGTGTGCCATCAGAGCTAAAGGGAGTGGCTCTGAAGACAGACTTCCTGGGGTCTCCTGTTGGCAGGGCCACCTACGGTTATGTCCTCTTGAACAAGTTACTTCTGTCCTCTGTGTCTCCGTTTCCTCATCTGTAAAATGGCATAAGAATAAGTGCACCTACCACAAAGCATTGTTGTAAGGATTAAATCAGTTAATTCTTAGACTTGCACTGTGCATATAGCAAGTACTCAATAAATGTTGTCATACTGATTGACTGATGCACTGTTTTAGTGTCTATTGCTCCGTGGAGGAAAACAGGAGGGGGTAGACCTGTCCATGTCAGAGTGACCTCATTTGAGCCCACAGGCTGGTGAAGCTTAAGGACATTCAGAATCCCTAAAAACCCAATGGCTGGTTGTCAGCCCTAATGCAATATTGGATCCAGAGCAAATGGAACTCTCAGGCACTGGGATGGGAATGTCACTTGCTTGGTGGCATTTAACTAGCACTAAACATTTGTTCCTCAAGAACCTAACTATTCTGTTCCTAGGTATATAACTAATAGAAATGCAAGCATGTGGTCACCAAAAGACATATATAAGAGTGTTCATAGCACGTTATGCATGATGGCTGGAAACTACCCAGATGCCCAGCAAGGGTAGAATGGTAAATGGTGGCCAGGCACGTTGACTCATACCTGTAATCCCATCACTTTGGGAGGCCGAGGGGGGCAGATAGCTTGAGGTCAGGAGTTCGAGACCAGCCTGCCCAACATAGTGAAACCCCGTCTCTACTAAAAATACAACAACAAAAAAAGAAAGCTTAGCTGGGTGTGGTGGTGTATGCCTGTAATCCCAGCTACTTGGGCAGCTGAAGCACGAGAATCACTTGAACCCAGGAGGCGGAGGTTGCAGTGAGCCGAGATCGTGCCACTGCACTCCAGCCTAAGGAACAGAGTGAGACTCCGTCTCAAAAAAAAAGAATGATAAATGGTGGTGTGTCATGAAATACTTCTTCAGCAGTGAGAATAAGCAAACTAAATCTACACCCAACCATCAACACGGGTGAATCTCACAAGGTGTGGAGCAAAAGAAACCCAACACAAAACAATATGTGCTGATGATTCCAGTTATATAAAGTTCAGGTCCACAACCAGGCAAAATTAATTTGTGCTGTTAGAAGCCAGGAGAGTGGATGCCCTTGGGAAGGTGGGGATATCTGAGAGGGAATATGAGAGAAGTTTCTCGGATGCTGGTGAAGTTCTAATTTTTTTTTTCTGTGAACTTGCATACAGAAGTAAAGAAGTCTTATTTGTTATCTGGGTGCTGATTTCATGGAGATGTTCACTTTGTAAAAACTCATCAAACTCTTTCTTGGTGCTCTTGGGCAAATTATGCACCTGTAGTCCCAGCTACTTGGGAGGCTGAGGCATGAGAAACACCTGAACCCAGGAGGTGGAGGCTGCAGTGAGCTGAGATTGCACCACTGCCCTCCAGCCTGGGCAACAGAGCGAGACTCTGTTTCAATAATAATAATAATAATAAATAAAGTTTTATTTGAACATAGCCACACACATTCATTTACATATGGTCTGTGGCTGCCTTAGGGCAACAAAAACAGAAACAGAGTTGAAAAGTGGTAATAGAAACTGTATAGCCCATGACACTGAAAACATTTACCATTTCACCCCTTACAGAAAGTTTGCCAATCCCTAAGCCAGTGATGCCATTCCTGGGAGCAGAAATCCTCCCACTGGTCTACAAGGGATGCCCATCGATGCACTGCCAATTAGATGTCATTTCTGGGGAATCAATAAGTAAAATGTAGGCAATGCACCCCGTGGAATGCAGTTAAAAGTAAGGAATCAGACACATATACAACAACGTGGGTGGTTCCCAAAAACACTGGGCTGGCCAGGAGGTATGGCTCATGCCTGTGATCCCAATACTTTGGGAGGCCAAGAGGGGAGGATAGCTTGAGGCCAGGAGTTTGAGACCAGCCGGGGCAACATAGTGAACCATGTCTCTACAAAAAATGCAAAAATTATGTGGGTGTAATAGTATGCGCCTATAGTCCCAGCTATTTGGGAGACTGATGGGGGAGAATTGCTTGAGCCAGGGAGTTCCAGGCTGCAGTGAGCTGTGATTGCACCACTGGACTCCAGCCTAGGCAACAGAGCAAGACTCTATCTCAAAATAAAAAATAAAAAAAGAAAATTAAAAATTAAAATAAAAGCACTGAGCTGAGTAAGAGAAAATAACAAGTAAGAAATAGAATAATAAACATAGCTAATATTTTTTGAGCATTTACTTTATGCCAAGTAGTGTTCTGGGTGCTTTTAAAGTATTAACTCACTTAATCCTCTGGCCATCTCTTTGAAGTGGGAACAATTACCATCCCACATGACAGGTGGAGAAACTGAGGCATCAAGGCTAAGTAACTGCCAGCCAGCAAGTGGCAGAGCTTGGGTTTTGAACTGGGTCAGTGGAGGCTAGAACCTGTGCTCTTTTTTTTTTGAGACGGAGTCTCGCTCTGTTGCCAGGCTGGAGTGCAGTGGCGCGATCTCGGCTCACTACAACCTCCACCTCCTGGGTTCAAGCGATTCTCCTGCCTCAGCCTCCCAAGTAACTGGGACTACAGGCACCCGCCACCACGCCCAGCTAATTTTTGTATTTTTGGTAGAGACGGGGTTTCACCATGTTGGCCAGGATGGTCTCGATCTCTTGACCTGGTGATCCACCCGCCTCGGCCTCCCAGAGTGCTGGGATTATAGGCGTGAGCCACTGCGCCCGGCCTAGAACCTGTGCTCTTGACTCCTATGGTGTACACAACAAAATACCTTTCTGTATGGTAAAAAAAAAAAAAAAAAAAAAAAAAAAAAAAAAAAAAAAAACACTCATTGAAAAGATAATGTTTGGTGCAGCGGCTCCCACCTATAATCCCAGCACTTTGGGAGGCCAAGGCCTCCCAAATTTTACAACTATCTACACACAAAAAGCACCTTGAGGATTGCTTGAGACCAGATGATCAAGACCAATGTGGGCAACGTAGCAAGACCCTATTTGTACAAAAAAAAAATTTTTTTAATTAGCCAGTCATGGTGCCATGCACCTGTAATCCCAGCTACTTGGGAGGCTGAGGTAGGAGGATTACTTGAGCCCAGGAGTGGAAGGTTACAGTGAGCTATGATTGCATCACTGCACTCCAGCCTGGGCAATAGAGTAAGACTCTGCCTCAAAGGAAAAAAATAAAAAGGTAAATTTTAGGTTATGTGCATTATGCCACAATGAAGAAAAGAAACACACATCTACATATAAAGCAGCATTATGTATTTAAGAACATTTACCAAACACACTGGACAGTTGCCTCCGTGCTGGGAGAATGAAAGAGTGGGGGGCGTGTAAATCACAGGCAAATGATAGGGACCCACTCTGACCTAAGCAGAGTGATAAACTTCACTCCACCTAAGAGTCATAATTTTCTCCACTTTAAAAATGTTCAAGAGAACTCCAGCACTCCCAGGTCAACGCAGGAGGCTATGGCCAGCACAGACAGCTGCCTCATCGCTGGGCCTCCTCATGTTCTCCTGCAGCCCAGCAGCTCTGTGAGCTGTCCGGCAGCCGCTGGTGGTGTGAAGACTGGGGCTGGCACGGCAGCAGGCATGCCAGGGCACCACAGGCTGGCAGCCTTATCACACCGGACAGAACAATCAGCGTGGGGCCTGACACGGGCCCTCCCTGTGGCCACAGCGGGGCAGCCGGCTTTTTTTCCTGACCATCTTTGAGCTCAAGATCAGACACAGGGAAAGATTAAAACAAATATGAATTTAATCAAGGGATTCTGCTATCCTGGGGTGGAAACAGGAGCCTGCTGACATAAAGAGAGGCTGGAGCGCTGGGGAGCCAGAGTGGAATCAAAGTGGCTTGCTTACCACTAACCGCTCAGATGATCCATATCATAACAACAAAAAAGAAAAACAATTATTTATTCTTTTTGATGTTGCAGCTCAGCAGCAACTTGCTTTTTGAAGAGAGCAAGGTCAAAACCAAGTTATTGTTTTTGCCTGAAACTTTGACAGGGACTCCGAGTTCTTCCGTGTGACCTACTTAGATGAGATGTGGGAAACGTGGAGATGTTCATTTCTTCAGGGCCACGGATTAGGGCTTCCTTTCTTCTCCTTCCTCCCTCCTTCTCGCCATGTCTCTCTCCCCTCTCTTACCATTAAGGACCTGAATACGACGTTGTGGGGCCACAAAGGCATCCAAGCCACAGCTCCATCTCATCTCGTCTGAGAGAGCTAGATAGAAGCCCAGGTCTCCAGATCCACTCCTCCCAGGTGGGCTGGGGAGCAGCCTTCCTTTCACTTCCTAATTCACCCACCAGGCATTTACAATGCAACTGCAATGCGGGCGTGGTGCTGAATGCCAGGGGTACAACTGCGAAAAAATCAGCCTTGCTCTAGGAGAGTTTATTTTTCACAGGAGAGACATGGGTTTAAATAACAGGTCATAATTCAGGGGCATCCGAGTAGCCACAGGGAAAGCACAAGGTTACAAGCAACCTTTTGTAACCCAGACAGGGGATTCAGAAGCATCTGCTCCATGGGGTTGTTGGCCTGGGAAGGAGAGGAGGGAAGAGTGTTGGGGTAGAGAGAACAGCATGCACGGAGGCCTGGAGGTGACAGAGTGTAGGTTCAAGGGATGGAAAGCAGCTGGGCTCTGCAGGTGTGGGGAGGGTGTTAAGGAGAACAGAACTGGTAGGGGCTGGAGGTCTGGCAGGAAGCAATTCCTGCAGGGCCTTGCTAGGCCATCACAAGGAGTTTGGATTTCCTCTTTACAGCAGTGGAGAGCCACAGCCGAGGATTTTCAGCAGCAAGCCACGTGGTCAAGGCCGCTTGAGAAAGTTCACTCGGGGCCACAGGAGGGATTGCAGGGAGGCAAGACTGGAGGCGAGAGATGAGGCCGGCAGGGGCCAGACAGGTGCCAGGGGAGCTGGACACAGTGGAGAGCGTCGAGAAAGATGCACACGGTGATGGAACAAGAACCGCGTGACTGAGGGCAAGCGGAGTTGAAGCCCATGCCTACCTTTATTGCCTGAGACCAGCCACGCAGGAGGAGGCAGGTTGCCTATGGAGGGGGTGGGGAGGGATGACAAGTTGCATTGAGCTTGAGGACCCAGGTGAAGACATCTGGTTGAATGCACAGGTCTGGGGCTCAGGAGAGAGAAGGCTGGATGTGCAGACCTGGGAGGACACAGCACCTACAGACCCAGCCATCCCTGTCTCCCCGTCAGCTTTCAGCCCTGCTTCCTTATATTTAAATGTTCACGTTCTTTGATTCACCAACCAGATGTTGGAACGCTGATGAGTCCCTCATGCTGTGCCAAGCCCTGAGGGAAAACAACAAGCACCACCAGATGTGGCTTCAACCCGGTCAGATTAATTTCACTCAGAAGCCAAGGAGGCCTGACACCCCATGTCCCAGGTTGGGTTCCCCAGAAGCAGGCCCTCACACAAGGATGTGAGGGCAAGCAGCAGATTAGGGAAGTAGTCCTAGGAGGTACCAGCAGGGGAGTGGGGAAGGACATGGGAGGGGAACGAAGCTAACACAGGCTAGAGGAAGGGGCAGTTTACAGTTGTTCGCAAAATGGGTTCTATCCCAACCGGTCTCTGGGCCACCCCTGAGAGGTAATCCCCCTGAGGGGTGATAAAGATGAGGCATGGGCTCACCCTCCCCTGATGGCCATCCAAAAGGGTGCCCCGCTCCCCAGTGCTATGGGCCTGCCTGTGTGGGGCTGGTCACCCTCCTGATCCTTGAGAATGACCTCAGGTAGCTGCAGTTCTTTGCAGTAAGAAGTCAGAGGTGGGACCTGTGAGTAGCAAAGTCATCTGGGCAGGACACTCCCAGAGTTTTCTCTGTGCAGCACACCACCAAAATGAGTGGGTTTTCAATGGAGGAATGGAGATTTCAACTATTTTTTTAAGAGCATTTTCTCCAGACTCTGTAGAAATGTATTTCTGTAAAGCCCAGCTCCAAGAAGAAAACATCAGAGGGCCTGAGAAAAAGCAAGAAATAAAATAAACATAGTATGACTCTCATTCCCACCCTACAAAGGCTAGACAGAAGACCAGGGAATTGACAAATCTGAAAATATTCCAGAGAAACACCTCTACATTCAGAAAACATCAATCAAATGGTGTCATTGCCGACCGTGGTGATGCACGCCTGTAATCCCAGTGCTTTGGGAGGCCAAGGCAGGAGGATTGCTCAAGGCCAGAAGTTCAAGACCAGCCTGAGCAACACAGCAAGACCCTTGTCTCTACAAAAAAAAAAAAAAAAAAAAAAAAACACCACACACACCATAAAACAAAACAAAATGTTATCACCAAAAATGTCAAAGATGTTTGCCTCATTTTGTTTCTTCTTTGAGGGAGGCAGGTACTGTTTTTCTCAATGGCGGCATAGTATGCCATGGGAGAATGGCGCCTGGGAGCTGGTGAGGGGACCAGGAAGCCTGGCCTGTTGCAGGCAGCTCTAAGGGGTTCAGCAGGAAGGCCTCACTCTGCTGGCGACACTCGAATGGCTCCTGTCACAGACCTTACTATTTCCATGCATGCTGGCCCAACTTGCAACTTCCAGCCCCTGTGCCTCTTTCTCTGTCCACCAGAGCCCTGGCCAAAAGTGCATTGAATTGCCAACCCTGGGGAAACAGCTTCAACCAGTGATGGATGGAGAGGCAGTGCGTACGTTCCCCAGGCCCCTCACCGCCAAATGGGCTAACACAGGGCATAAGTTCTATACCACCTCCTGCCACTCCCCAGTGGTGGGAAGCTCCACAGCTGCTCAAGAGGTGGCTGGCTTGATTATGCACCTTTTACTGGCTGCCTTCCCGGCCATCCCCGTCACCTGCAGTGGTGTGCTGAAAAATGGCTCAGACCAGCTCAAGAAAGCCGATTCCACTCATCTCTCCCCAAGGCCTCTTTCAGTTACATCACACTAGTAGCTTGAAATCAACTATAGTGGGAACATTCTCACCATGAAAATGGGCACACACTACAAATAACGGATTTTTTTTGTTTTTTTTTTTTTCAGAGAGCCAGTTTGTCAGCACAACACTGCTTATTTTCCTACTTCTGTATCAGGGTCTCCTGGCATCACCTTCCAGATCAATTAACTTACACGCAAATCCTTGCTTCAAGGTCTGGATCTGGGGAAACAAAAGTTAAGATAGGCTGGGCATGCTGGCTCTTGAACTTTGAGAGGCCGAGGTGGGTGGATCACTTGAGCCCAGAAGTTCCAGACCAGCCTGGGCAATATAGCAATATTCCATCTCTACAAAAAAATTGTTTTAAAAAATTAGCTAGGTGTGGTGGCATGTGCCTGTAGTCCTAGCTACTTGAGACGCTGAAGCAGGAGAACCCCTTGAGCCCAAGGAGTTCAAGCCTGCAGTGAGCCATGATCGTGCCACTGCACTGCACTCCAGCCTGGACACGGAGTGAAACCCTGTCACACACACACACACACACAAGAAAGAGAAAGACAGACAGACAGACAGACAGACAGAAAGAAAAAAAGAAAGAAAGAAAGAAAGAAAGAAGAGAAAGAAAGAAAAGGAAGGAAGGAGAAAAGAAAAGAAACAAAAGAAAAAAGAAAAGAAAAGAGAAAAGAAAAGAAAAGAAAAAGAAAAAGTTAAGACAGCTCCCCTGAGCCTGGAGATGAGGTGCAGTCACCTAGCCCACGAGGGTGGTGTCCCGGGGCCCAGACTCATCCTTACCTTACACTCCTTTTGGCCTCCCCTCTTACCCTTATCCCTCCCACACCCAGGCCACAGCCACATCAGAGTCCCCCCACCCTTCCTAATACCCTCAGGGGACATCTGTGGCTTATATCCCCCTATCCTCCAACCCTCTCTAGTTTTGGCAGTGCCCTGATCTTCCTTAAGGAAGGTGGTAAGTTGCAATGTTTGCAATTTTTCTCCCGTCTCCACATCTATTCCCTCCACCATCTGACTTTACAGTCCATCTCACTAAAGAAGGAAAATTTGGCTGGGCACAGTGGCTCATGTCTGTAATCCCAGCACTTTGGGAGGCGACGCAGACGGATCACTTGAGGTCAGGAGTTTGAGAACAGCCTGACCAACATGACGAAACCCTGTTTCTACTAAAAAGAAAAAATAAATTAGCCGGGTGTGGTGGCGGGGCCCTGTAATCCCATAATCCCAGCTAGCAGGGAGGCTGAGGCAGGAGAATCACTTGAACCTGGGAGGCAGAGGTTGCAGTGAGCCAAGATCACACCACTGCGCTACAGCCTGGGTGACAGAGAGAGACTCCCCACAAAAAAAAAAAACCAAGGAGAAGAAGCAGCAAAGTTTATATCCCAGGCTCAGTCTTGTAACTTGCTTTGGTCAACGGAATGAGGCGGAAGTAACAGTGTGCCTAGTCTATCCCTAGGCCTTGCAAGTACATCACTGTTCCTTCTTGCTGTCTTGTGACTCTGCTGTCACCAGAAGGTGAACAATCTGGGTTGGTCAGCTGGTCCCAGAAGGAGAAGGAGAGAGAAGAGCAGAGCTGTCCCTGCTAACTACCCCAGACAAGCCCAGCCTGGAGCAGAGCCTCCAGCCAAACTGCAGATGTGTGAACAATAAACACTTCCTGTTTTGTGTGCCACCAGGGTCTGTGGTTGCTCGTTACAGTAAAGGGAACCTTCTATACCCACTCTCACTCCACGCGGTTCAGGTGGAGCTGACCCCATCTCACAGTTCCAGAAGAGACACAAGCCAGTCAGTACACTCCACATCCTGGCCTCAGTTGCTATGTCACGAATGGGCATGAGATCCAAGCCAGGCCAATGAGACTCAACTCTGGGACATTTCCTGGAACTTCTGGGAAAGAGATACTCACTTTCCACTGTGGTAGCCTAGGTGGTGGGATGTCAGCCAGTAGCTGCGGGCTGCCTTCTTCCCACGGCAGGGGAAGAGACTTTTGTGTCATGTGTTGGTAAACAAGCTCTCCTCCCACCAAAAAAAAAAAAAGAAAAAAAGCCCTTATTTATAGCATTTGCCAATTTCCATGCCAGTTTCATGCTACCAATGATGACCAACTGGTGACCAAAATTCCTGAATGTTTTACAATTTGCTCTAGCACACCCTTGAGAGGAGCCTATACCACAGAAAACAGAGCCAAATGATGGAGAGATAGGCAGTATCCTGGTGATATTATTTGAGCCCCTAGATCTAGCCATGCCTGAAATCCATTAATACCTCTGTACTTGACTCTTACGTGAGTCAACCACTTCCTTTTGTTTCTTCTAAAGCCAGTTTGATTTGGGTTTCCTTTATGTGCAACTGAAAAAAGACAAATGAATACACCCACCTCCATGTTTCTCCATTGCCTTTGTGCCTTGAGGAATCAGAATAAATCACTAAAAAATAATGCTTCCTGTCCTCAAACATCAGACTCCAAGTTCTTCAACTTTTGGACTCTTGCATCTATACCAGCGATTTGCCAGGGGTTCTCAGGCCTTCGGCCACAGACTGAAGGCTGCACTATTGGCTTCCCTTCTTTTGAGGTTTTGGGACTTGGACTGGCTTCCTTGCTCCTCAGGTTGCAGACGGCTTATAACAGCAAAACAATCATTGTTTAAAATATTTTTAATTGAGACGGGGTCTCACTAAGTTCCCAGGTCTGGTCTCGAACTTCTGGCCTTAAGCGATATCCCGAAGTGCTAGGATCACAAGCATGAGCCACCATGTCTGGCCCAAATCAATCATTTATGCAACATCAATTATGTGCCAGGCACTTTATAGGAAAGTTACTCCAGCAATCTTCATATCAACCTTACAAGATAGAGATCATTGGGTCCACTTTTTAGGTGAGCAAGCTGAGACAGAGAGGCTGAAGGACTTATTTTAAGGGCATGCACTTGAACCAGTATGAGAACCCAGATCCAACTGACATCAGAGCCCATGACTCATCCACCACCCCCTGGGGCTTCTCTTCCCTTAGCCGCTAGCCAGTCCTCCTGCTTGAATGCTCCCTGAATCACCTCCACCTGGTAATCTCTGATTCATCTTTCAAGCAACTAAGTAATTTGCCCAAGAGCACCAAGACAGATTATAGCAGACGCAGGGCGTAAACTCTGCTCCTCAGGCTGCTCAATCCTCAACTCACCTTACCAGTCGGCTATGAGGAAGAAAGTTTCTAGTTCCTTTAACTTCCCAGAGAACTCTGTGCAAAGCAGAAAGAATAACATTGCTGAACATTGCCACAATGCTGGTTAATGAATAGTGGGCCTGATGGTTAACATTTAGGGTCAACTTGATCAGATTGAAGGATGAAAAGTTTTGTTCCTGGGTGTGTCTGTGAGGGTGTTGCCAAAGGAGATTAACATTTGAGTCAGTGGATTGGGAGAGGCAGACCCACCCTCAATCTGGGTGGGTCTAATCAGCTGCCAGTGTGGCTAGAATAAAATCAAGCAGAAGAATGTGGAAAGGCCAGACTGGCTGAGTCTTCCGGCCTTCATCTTTCTCCTGTGCTGGATGCTTCCTGCCCTCAAACATTGGACTCCAAGTTCTTCAGCTTTTGGACTTTTGGATTTACACCAGTGGTTCACCAGGGGGTCTAGGGCCTTCAGCCACAGACTGAAGGCTGCCCTGTCGGTTTCCCTGTTTTTGAGGCTTTGCGACTTGGACTGGCTTCCTTGCTCCTCAGCTTGCAGATAGCCTATGGGACTTAACCTTGTGATCATGTGAGTCAATACTCCTTAATAAACTCCCTTTCTTATATACATCTATCCTATTATTTCTGTCCCTCTAGGGAACCCTGACTAATACAGTCGGTAAACCATGGGCCTCAGAGCCAGTGTCTCGTCCTGCTCTATGCCTAGGCTCCACTGAGTGAAGCCAACTCTGGCCCAGGATGGGTTCTGCTAGTTGGCCAAGTCCTCAACAAAATGTCTTGGAATGCACTTCTTTCTCCTGACGGTGGAGAAATGGCCAGCCACCTTTGGTTCATGCCGATATTTCAGATTCTTCACTTCCCCACAAAAACGGCTTCTTCTCCCATAAGCCCAGTCCCTGCTAGTTGTATCAGCAACCTCTCAGGTACCCAGGACCTGCCCACTGCTTCCTTTTTTTGCTCCTCCCTTTCCTCTGAGAGCACATAGGCACACACAGAGCTAGTCAGTTGCTTACTTGTTGCTGCAGCTGCATACTCTCAAGACTCTTGTGTGCAAATTATAGAAAACTCAATTCAATTTCATAATCCCAGGTCCCTGAAATGGCCAGGGTGTGTCTGATTCACGGGCTCCAATCATGGCCTCAGGACTTGGTCTCGCTTCTCTATCTCTGACTCTGTTTTTGCCTGTGGGACTTCATTCTGCCACTTTGGGCCCTAGAAGGTCCAGATTCACTTCCTGCCGGCCACAAGTCCTCTGGAAAATAGAATTTCCCTTTTCTAACTCATCTGAAAAAAATACTAGGCCTGACTCTCATTGGCCCCAATTGAAACACATGGCCATCCTTAAACCAACCACTGTGGTCAACGTGTGGATGCTCAGGTGAGCTTAGGCCAGGGTCACATGCCATACGCTGATCTGGATGTGGGATCAGTTCCACTCAGACCACATGGATTGAGTTGGGGGGAGGAGTGGTTTCCCCAAGGGAAATAGGGAGGTTCTTACCAGAAGAAGAGAGTGGATTCTGAACATAAAACAACCAATTTCCATGATACCCATCTCCATCCTAGGCCACGATCCAAGTCCCAAGTCTAGACTGTCATTACTTCTCACCTTGGTCCTATAACAAACCAACTCCCTGATTTTCACCTCCCCATCTTTTTTTTTTTTTCCCTTTGGAGACAAGATGTCACTCTGTAGCCCAGGCTAGAGTACAATGGCATGATCACGGCTCACTGTAGCATTGGAGTCCTGGTCTCAAGCAATCCTCCCACCTCAGCTTCCTGAGTATCTGGGACTACAGGCACGTGCCACCACGCCCAACTAATTTTTTTATTTTCCTTTTGTAGAGACAGGATCTGGCTATGTTACTCAGGCTGGTTTCAAACTCCTGGCCTCAAGCAATCCTCCTGCCTCGGCCTTCAAAGTGTTGGGACTATAGGCATGAGCCACTGTGCCCAGCCTCACCTCCCCATTTTAACAATCCACTACACAGCTCTGAATCTTTCAACTTCCACTTAAAAAAAAAAAAAAAACACTTGAATGGCTCCCTATTGTCTAGGCCACAAAATCCGAGATCCCAGACCTGAAACTCAAAACCTCCATGCTCTGACTCCAGCATAATTCTCCAGCCTCATCACCTTCAGCTTTCCATCACTCATGTGCCTGACAATTCAGCCAATCAAGACTAGCTGCTGTTCTTTCAATACACCTTACATTTCCTCTACTCTAAAGCCTTTCCCTCATGCTGTGCCCTTCTCCTGGAACGCTCACCAACTCCCACCTCCACTTCTCCAAGTCCCTGAAATCAAGCCCAGCTGGATGGCTACTACCCCAAGGAAGGCTCATTTCTGCTGAATCCACACCAGCTCCAATCCTCCAAGGCAAATACTCCTGCCCCTTCACCACCTGGTCCTCAGCCCTCTTCTCATGGTGCAGTTCATCTATGAAAGAGACTGAGCCCCTATGAGTGAGGGTGATGTGAACACAACAGCAGGCACCCTTGGTAACCAAGTCGGCTTCCATATTGATCAGGACTCTTGATTGCAAGAAACCAAACTCTGATCTCTATAAAAGCAAAGGTAATTGACTGAGTCAGAAGCACATACAGCACAAGAGTTGTAGGCATGGCTGGACTTAGGGTATCACATTTCTCTGTCTCTCTCTCTCTCTCTCTGCCCCCCACCCCACCCCCACCCCATGTCTTATTTCTGCCTTTTTTGACATAATGGCCTCATTTTCTTCTACTGTTGATAGCTTCCTTCATGTAGCTGGAGAAGGTGGGCTTCTAGTGACTCCAGCTTACAACACCCTTAGAACTTGGGATCTCAGAAGATGGAAAGTTGTCTTCCCCAACACTAGGGCAGCAAAATTCTGGGGAGAACTCTGGCTGCCTTGAATCATATGATTGTCCCTGAGCCAATCACTGTGGCCCAAGGAATACAGTTCTCTGACTGGTCAGATCTGTGCAGCACATGCATGGCAGGCTCAGCCCCTTCCTCAGAACTACATGGATTGGGCACCCCTGGGAAAGAGGGGTCTGTTACCATTAGACAAGAAAGAAAGAAGAAGAAGGAGGGGAGGGGAGGGGAGGGGAGGGGAGGGGAGGGGAGGGGAGAGGAGGAGAGGGGAGGGGAGAGGAGGGGAGGGGAGGGGAGGGGAGGGGAGGGGAGAGGAGGGGAGGGGAGAGGAGGGGAGGGGAGAGGAGAGGAGGGGAGAGGAGGGGAGAGGAGGGGAGGGGAGAGGAGGGGAGGGGAGGGGAGGGGAGGGGAGAGGAGGGGAGGGGAGAGGAGGGGAGGGGAGAGGAGGGGAGGGGAGGAGAGAGGAGGGGAGGGGAGGGGAAAGAAGGGAAGGGAACGAAAAGAAAGGGGAGAGAGAAAGAAAGAGCGAAAAAGAGAAAGAAAAGAAAGAAAGAAAAACAAAAAATGAATGAATGAAAGAAAGCAAGGAAGAGATTTACCTCAGTACCCTCCCAACACCCAAGCATGAGCTCTGATCCATACAGTGGATTATCAACTTACCTGTTGCTGACAATGATGCCTGAAAAGATACATATTGAAATAACAGCAGTTATTCTTATTATTATTACTCACATCTGTTGAGCAACAGTATACCAGGCACGATTCTAAGTACTTTACATGTATTAACTCATTTATTCCTCATGACAACCCCCCGAGGTAAATACAATTATTAGTCCCATTTTACAGATGAGAGAAGTGAGGTACAAACAGGGAAGACACTTGCCCAGAGTCTCCTGGCTACAAAGTTGAGGAGCTGGGATTCAAACCCTAGGTGTCCAGTCCCACAGCCTGTGCCCTCCCCGCTGCCCAATACTGTCTGCCTGGCAGTGTCTGGTATGATCTGGACATGCAGAGGAGAGGGAGAAGCCTGTTCCCCACTTAGTTACAGCCACTCATCTTCCCAAATTTTCCTTCATAAAAGCAGCCCAGAGGCCTGGCAAGCAGCTTCTGCCAGGCTCTGCCCTTTGCCCCAAGGAAGGAGGAGCAATATGACAGCCCAGCCCTCGCTACCTCACCACCCCCTCCCCTCCAGCAAGCCACCCTGGGGGTCTTCACCTGGCAACCCTCCGCCAAAGCTCCTGGCTCAGTCACAGGTGCAGCAGTGGGATGGGGCATCAAAGCATGGGGGCCACAGAGGCCCCAGTGCCAGGAATAGAAACCAGAGCGCCAGGCCAGCACACCACTGGGGAGGGGCAGGAGGGTACAGACAGACAGACAGAGAATGTGAGAGACACACAGGGAGAGAGCAAAGGTAGAAAGGGTGAAGACACACAGACGGGGCCCCCTCCTCTTGTGCCCTCCCGCAGCACTCGCTGTCAGCATACGTAACTCTCTCCTCTCTGGGGCTGAGGGCAAGAGGGGGACAAGGAGGACCCTTTTAGAACCAGCAAATAAAAGTTGGGCAGCAACTTGGGCATACGTTTCTTTGGTTTCCATTCTCCTCAAGTCTCCTAAGCAGGGAAAGAGGCTCCAGGGGCAAAGTGAGGGAGGACAGATGCCCATGGGGCAGGGTATTGGGGTCAGGGTTAGGCCCATATTATTACTATCATTATTATTAATATGGAAAGGAAGGAAGGAAGGAAGGAAGGAAGGAAGGAAGGAAGGAAGGAAGGAAGGAAGGAAAGGAGGGAGGGAGGGAGGGAGGGAAGGAGGGAGGGAGGGAGGGAAAATAAAGAAAAAGAGAGAGAGAGAAAGAAAGAAACCGAGAGAAAGAAAGAAAGGAAAGAAAGAAAAGAGAGAAAAGAGAGAGAAAGAAGAATAAAAGAAAGAAAAAAGAAAAGAAAAGAAAAGGAAGGAAGGATCTGTAATGCCTTCTACTTGACCTCACCCCACACGATGGTCCTGATGCTCAGAAAGCCCCAGAATCCCCCTGATCTCTTGGCCAAAGCTCCAAAGGCCAAAGCCTGCAGCCACTGAGCCTTGCAAAGTAGAAGTGAGAGGTCCAGGGGAGAGTGAGAGGTCCTGGGGACAGTGAGAGGTCCCCAAAACATGGGGGAGCACGCCTGACCCTGTCCATCCCTCCCCGCAGGAGCTTAATGCTCTTCTGACCCACATCACATGGGACCTGCCTTTGCTCAGAATATCTGTTTGCTTTAGTGGACATAGGCTTGAGGTCTTACTGTGTCCCTAAACCAGCCCTGTGACCTTGGTTAAGTCCTTCCCTCCTGAGACCTCATCTGCCATCTGTACAGCGAGGGGCTCTTCCAGGGCTGGTATTCTGTGGCTGATAGGGTTTAGCTGTGTCCCCACCCAAATCTTACCTTGAATTGTAGCTCCCATAATTCACACGTGTTGTGGGAGGGACCCCATGAGAGATAATTGCATCATGGGGGCAGTTTCCCCCACACTGTTCTCATGGTAGTGAAAAAGTCTCACGAGATCTCATGGTTTTATAAGGGGTCTCCCCTTTCACTTGGCTCTCATTCTCTCTCGTCTGCTGCTATGTAAGACGTGCCTTTCACCTTCCACCATGATTGTGAGGCCTCCCCAGCCACGTGGAACTGAGTCCATTAAGCCTCTTTTTCTTTAAAAATTACCTAGCCTTGGGTATATCTTTATCAGCAGCATGAAAATGGACTAATACAGTGGCCTTGTGACTCTGTAGGCCATCACCTTCAGAATCAGAGGTGCCTTCCCAGGGGTGCTACTCAGTGATTCCCACACTATCCACCCTGTCCCTCCCGTGGAAGCCCCTGAATGCTGTCCAGCTTCCCCGCCTCTTGCCTGCCTGCCTATCAAAACTTAGCTGTCCAAAGCCCACAAGATCTTGCCAAGTAGCTGACAAACATCCATGGAAACTAAGATGACCCAAGGTGTGATAGGAGGTAAGGATAGCCTGGCATGCCACGAGATCTCAGCAGCACTGGTAGGGCCTGACATTCGGGCTGACAGTGTGGATTTAAGACAGCATGTGCCATGGAAGAGGACAGGTGGGACCCCCTCTAACTCCCCCTAGAATAGGACTGACCCTTAAAAGACAGAGTATGTGGGGCTAGAATTAGGGGTCAGAACGACCCCACCTTCCCCAGGGCCCAAGAGACAGACCTTGACACCTTAAAGGAGGGCGAGAGGGAGGCAGGATGACCCATGGGTACATCTGCCTCCTTCTCATGATGACAGGGCCTTGGCAGCCACGAGGGCGCTGTGGCTTCCAAGCACCTATGCACTGAGCAATGCATTGCATCCCCGCAGCCTGCACCAAATGTCAGCCTCGGCGCGCGGTGCCCCACCCCATTCCCGAAAACCAAAGGCACCCCTTCTAGAGAAGAAAAAGAGGGAGCCTCATCATTAATAGCGCTGGCGGCAAGGTAAAGCCGCCCGCCCGCCCCCGCGCACCCTCGCCCATAATTATGCCAGCACGCCTTTCATCCCCACGCGCACACGCAGAAAGTTTATTGTTGTATTTCGGCCTTTTTTCAGTCTCCTCTGCCTTTCATGCAAGGGGAAGGGTGCTGAGGGGTCAAAGCACCTCCCCCACCTCCTCTCCCTGCTGCAGTCCTTTTAGAAAAACACCCAAAGCCATAATTTGTCTTAGAATTTCTTTTGAAACAGCTACAAGAAAGACTAACGACTGCTCTTTTCCCTCTGTTTCTGATTCCAGCCATCCCTTTATCTGGCTTTCATTAGAGCCTCGGCCGCGCCTCTTTTGTGGGAGAGACTTGAGGGAGCCGAGGCAGTTTCCCAGCCGCTGTGATGTTGCTAAAGATTAAAAAGGAGCTTTGAAGCTGCACCAGTTCTCTCTGCGCCCCCTCGGTACAGGACCTCAGAAAGACCCAAGCCATCTGGCAAACCTGACATAAAGACAAAATAAAGTGATTGAAACAGTCTCTTCAAAGCCACAATGGCAGATTTGTTGATTTGGGCGTTATCTTTCATGCGAGGCCCTCAGAAGTCACCAGAACACCTAGGTAATCTCAGGCGGGCCTGACTGGAGTGGATGGAGCTTTCCAGGCCGAGGCTCAGAGAGGGGCCCAGCTTCACCTGGCCGGGGCCCAGGGATGGACTGCGGGCCCCAGGAAACTCCACAATTGGACACAGAGCCCAGACCTCCGCAGCGGTTTCCAGCGAGGCCTCCTCCCTCCAGCCCCTGCCTGGGTCCCAGCTCCGGAGGGGCCCCAGACCCAGACAGACAGACACAGCCAGGAGAGGAAGCTGGTGCGAGGCTGCCCTGAGCAGGAGGGGATGGCGGGAGATGAAAGGCTGCTGCCCTGATTGCAGCCGACAGCCCGTTAGTAATGCCCTGGCAGCTTCAGTATCAGAACCTGCTTCTCACAGCCCCCAGCTGGGCAAGGCCTGGGCAGATGGCCGCTTGCCAGGTCCCAGGGGAAGGTCTCCCTCAGACAACTGAGTCTTGGACCAGCAAAGATCCTGGAGCCACAGACCCCTGGGCAGCTCTGGCCCAGTTCTGCGTTAATGGGTCAGAGTTAACATAACCTGGAACCTGGCCGTCTCTGGGCCTCAGCTTGCCTTCCTGCAAAAGGGACAGGACTTGACCTATGGGTGGAGTTTCCCTTATCCTGTTGGGTGACAAAGCCTGGAGCCCAAAGCCTTGGATCCTGAGTGCACCCCGGGCCTGGGCAGGAAGCCTGGAGGAGGTGGCGTCAGAGCCAGTGCTGCAGCTGGACAGACCCTCCCACACTGAGTTCAGTGCAGGGATTTGGAGGATACCATCCCACATAACCACTTGCTGATGCAACCGCAAGCAAATCATTCCCCTCTCAGGGACTCAGTCCCAGTAGAATTCAAGGGTAGGAGGTGGCCAGAGATACTGGCATGCTGGGGAGAACTGGGGCTCCAGGAACACCCCCAAAGGGACAGACGTGGAGTCAAAAGAAGCTGAGTGACCGGGCCAGTGGTTCACACCTGTAATCCCAGCACTTTGGGAGGCTGAGGCAGGAGGATCACTTGAGCCCAGGAGTTTGAGACCAGCCTGGGTAACGCAGCCTAGGCAACATAGCAAGACCCTATCTCTATTTTTTTAATAAAAAAATTTTTTGGTAAAAAATAAAAGAAGCTGAGCAAGTAGTCTTTTTTTTCTTTTTCCTTTTTTTTTTTTTTTTTTTTTTTTGAGACAGGGTCTTGCTCTGTCACCCAGGCTAAAGTGCAGTGGTGCGATCATAGCTTACTGCAGTGTCGACTTCCCAGGCTCAAGCAATCTGCCCATTTCAGCCTCCCAAGTAGCTGGGACTACAGGTGCATGCTACCATACCAAAAGAAATTTTAATTTTTTGTAAAGATAAAGTCTCACTATGTTGCCCAGGCTGGTCTTGAACTCCTGGGCTCAAGAGACTCTCCCACCTTGGCCTTCCAAATTGTTGGGATTACAGGCGTGAGCCCTGCCCCTGGCCTGAGTAGGTGGTTTTTAAGTTCCCCACTTCACTGCAAACAGCTGCTCTGCTTTTATCTGCTACACACACTGAGCTTCAGAATAAGATCTCCAGGCTTTTTTTAAGTACCTGCTTATTAAAACACATATACAATTTAAAAGCCACGGGTCTTGAGGGCCTCTGCTCGTTCCTTCTGACCTTGAACCTGTGATTCTAATCAGACCCTGATGAGCTCAATAAGAGCTCGACTTCATTCTACTCAGTTTCAGCAAAATAATGAATTCACAAAGTCTAACCATCGATCAAAAACCAAGAATCTATGGAAAATCTGTTCTGCCCTCCCACCTCAGAAAAATATAATACCTGCCTGTCCTCAAACACCAGGCCCAGAAAAGATTTCTAAAGGACGTTCACACCCCCAGGGGATATAATAAGTCTCCAGCTGCTTTCTAAGCCAGAGAGAGAGGGCCTCTGGTCACAGCCCTTGGAGACAACTTGCCCAACCCCATCTTTCTCTGGCCAGATCCAAGACCAGGGTCCCGGCTCCTCCTCTATGCTATCTTCTTCAGAGGACTCAAAGGGGAAACTTCTCATCACAGCTGATCCCGACCCACCTTTCTTTCCTTCCAGAAGCACAGTTGGCTCTGCCACCAGGGTAGGAGGCCCACAGCAGAGATTTCCTGGCCTCTTGGCAGCAATGTGCCAGCATGAGATGAGGCTGTGCCAGCATGAGATGAGACTTCCATCTGTTGTCCTCCCAAAAAGGGAGAGGAAGTCCAGCTCCACAGAGAGGCAGTGCCACAGAGCACATGTGGGAGGGGGCAGCCTGCCCACCAACCCCTACAGGGAACCTTCCAGGTTGACAATTTGCCCCTCTTTTTCTAACCATGCCTCCACATCTTCTCAGTCTGGTGAACTCCTACTGATCCTTCGAAACACATCTCCAGTGTTACTCCTGTGAAGCCTTCTGAGCTTCCTTCTCACATACCACTCCTAGCTGATGTGCCACTTCATCCATGTCTGTCTTGGGTGGCTCTGAAATCAAATGATAATAATGTTTCCAGGAAGAGCGCACCCTGGAAGTCGAAGGACCTCAGTTCAAATGTCAATAGCTATGAGACTTTGGACAGGTCACTTTGCCTCTCTAAGCCCCAGTTTCTTTATCTATAAAGTTGAAAAAATAAAATTTATTCTCTAGGCTGGTTTTTGTTTGTTTTTAACAGTCTTGCTCTTGTCACCCAGGCTGAGCGCAATGGCACAATTTCAGCTCACTGCAACCTCCTCTAGGCTGGTTTTGAAGATTCTGTGATGTACGTGAAAGAGCCTAAAATTATGTCCAACACATAGAGGCACCCAAGAGAAGTGGGCTTCATTTCTTCCTTAGAAGAGTTGAGTTTCTCAAGGACAGGAACCAGGTCTTCGTTCATTCATTTATTCACTCGTCATCACTGAACTCTTGTTGGGAACCAAGCCCTGAGCCAGAAGTTGGGTTATGTAGCAGGTCACAAAATAAACTCTGTCCGGGGTCCATACATCTCACAACAGTCTTCCTCACCTGTGTCTCTCTGGCACCTCCTGTGGCTGACACTGGTCCCACTCTCCCCAGGTGGTTTGGGCAAGGGCAGGTCTTCCGAGTCCAGGCTGAAAGTTGCCCGCCCCTAGGATGGTCAGCAGGACTCTTTTCTGCTCTCGACATCCTCTGAGCCTTGTCTGAGCACTCTGGGAGGAGAGAGATGAAAAGGAGCCATCATCCCCACTCTCGGGGAGCTCCTGATCAGATGGAAGAGACCCCCACCTCATCCCTGGAGAGTTTTCAGCCTGATGAAAGAGACAGACTCATCGATCTCAACCTTGAAAACTCCCAATCTGATGGCAGGGTCACATTTTCCTGGTTTGGGGAAGTCTCATTTGGAGAGCAAAGAGCAGAGTTCCATTTTCCCTAATATTGCAAACTCTTAGTCTGATGGAGGAGACACATGCCTCCTGATCCTGGCCCAGTTTATCACTGATGGGGGTGAGATTGTTCCCATCACAGGGGGGGACCTCCTCTGATGGGAGAGGCAGTCTGTGCGCATAGATAGCTTGAGAGTCAGATAAAACAACATGTATGGGGGAAAAAAGAGATCCATCTAGGGTCCTTTTGAAAAGCTGGCTGTGCAAAGTCTCTGTCCATTTGTCTGTGGACTCAGAAGGGATATTCCTGGCTCTGCAGATGCATCGTTTGAACTCGCAGGGCTGGACACAAATGACAGAGGCATCCGCCTCACGAGCATCCAGCCAAGCTCCTCACCAGACAACCCACACCAGAACTGGCCAGAGGCCCCATCACTGGCATCCTGCACCAGCCTTGCCAGGGGAGGCTTTCTCACGATCAGGGACATCTGGGCTGGCCCAGCTCCCAGAGGCCACCGACATGAAAAGCGAGGGGCTCCGCAGAAACACCATCTGCACATCATAAAGCCGCTTGGTGGCTCCCAGGGGCTGCCTCCAGCTGCGGCTGGGTTGCCCGGGAAAAGAGAGGAAGGTACCAAGCGGCTAGGAGGGGGAGGCCAGGGGGAGAAAAACGATGGCCAAAAGGGGAGAGCCAGGCTGGCAGGCTTCCACCTGGCACCCTATGCACTGGGGAAGTTAACGTCACCTGGTTTGTCTCCCTGTCGCTGCCTGGGAACACAGTGGGTTATGCCTATCCCTGGAGGTGACTTGGTGACAGGGGTAGAATACAGTGCTGGTTATGCCTTCAGTGGCCATGCCTCGGTTTCCATGTCCATACACTGGGGGTAATAATAATCTCGTCCATATGGTGGGTTTGCTAAGGGAATTAAAAGTAATACAAGTATTGAGCTATACACTTAAGATCTGTACACGTAACATCTGTGTGTCCCACACCTGGTTTAAAGTAAGTGTTCAGTCACCGTTGTCATCATCCTGCCTCCCAGACACTGTCCTGCAGCTCTGGGAGCAGGCATCTGTGATGGGAAGAGCCATCCAGGATATTTCACTGGCCATCCTGCCCAGGGCCCCACCCTCAACGCCAAGTCCAAAGCCGATTGGACAAAGGATAGGGCCTGGCCCAAGAAAGCTCATCTATTGGCAGTTGAGCAGAGCCTATCAGATTCTCTGTGGAGAACTTGAGCTGGAGCTGGGTTGTGCCTACTGGTGATCACCTTGGGCCATGTTGAAGCAGAGGAAGGAGGCAGAGAGGAAGAGAAAGAACAGAGATGTAAGAGCGGGAGAGATGAGAGAGATACGAGGTTCCTGAGAGGTGGAAAGAGATGACAGAAGGGAGAAGGCCGCCAGTCATTTCTTTCAGGTTCCCATGTGAGTTCCCAGTAGGCAAGGCTGTACCAATGATCATGAACCTATGGTTTGTGCCAAGAAGTACAAACACAAATATGCACATACCACACTCCTCACTCCACATCCCATCATACCAACATACTCACACCCCTTTTTACTTTTTTCTTTACAAGTCCCTACCCACATGCAAACAACTTCCTGAATGGTAAATCCCAGGAGACCAATTTTGTGGAGTGGTGCTCAGAAGCTGAGAAAGAGAAAGCAGTGAATAGTTCCGGAAAATAGCATTTTTGGAGAAAGTGGAGAGAAGAGAAGAGATGGCTGGCTGTAGGAGAAAAAACATAGGTGCACAGAGAGTGCTCATGGGGAAGTCTAGAAAGTGTCCAAACTGTGGTGTATGATCCTTGCAGCAGAGCATCGTCAAATCGTATCACCTGCCATCTCCCGATTCTGCTCTCCCCTATGTTGGCTCCATCCTTTGCCCCTCCAGCTGGCAAGACAGCTGCTGGCCTCTACAGTGGCATCAGCCCTCAACCACAGACAATAGCAGGGGCTCCAGTGTCTTGGTTTGGGCTCCCTCAGAAGGAGACCCTTAGTCAAGGATTTTAGGACAAATGGTTTCCTTGGGAAGTGATCACAGGAAGTACTGGTAAGGGAATGGGGAAGAGAGCCAGCACGGGGAAGGAAGCCAATACAAGGTATGTTACCATGCAGTTATCTCTGTGGGCACCCGGAGCCTAATCCCACTAGGGAACTGTGAAGGCCAGGGTAACACCTCGCAGATAAATGGGGTATTTACCCACCAGCTCCCATCAGCCATTGGTTGAGGGCTGCCACAAACCTGGGACTAGGACTCCTCAAATTTTGCACCCTACGCACTTCATTTGCCTCCCCTAGGTACCTTGGCAACTCCTTGGCTCCATTAGCCCCCTGACATCTAGCCATTGCAGCACACATGGACAGAGTGGGCCCTAGCAGCCTGAGAGAGTACTCAAGCATAGACCCAAAGATGGGCAATTGGAAGTTCAGCCCGTGTGCATGGGAATGGCAAATGCCAAGAGGCTATGCATGGGGCCCAGTCAGGGGCTGCTATATCCCGCAAAAAAAAAAAAAAAAAAAAAAAAAAAAAATCTCGTAGTATCTCAAAGGTTCCGATTGGGTCATATGTTCATCCCTGGACCAATCACTGAGGCCAGAGGGATGTGACATGCTAATTGAGTCAGTCTTAGAGTGGTGGAGGGGGGCAGGGAGAATTAGGGGGTAGGTGTGTTCCCTGTGTACCTTATAGAAACGAAGGGCATGAACCATAGCAACTCTCAGAAATAAGACAAAGAGGCATCAATTGGGTGGCCAGGAAAACAAGACACACAAATGACCACGCCTCGGCCCCAAGTTGCAATTAATCAGAAGGTGACAGGGTTGGGTTTAACTTGTCACAAGCCCTTCCAGCAAAACCCTTTAGCTAGTCACTTTAAGCTTTGGTTTAAAGCATTAATTGAGCACTGACCTGTGCCAGACATTATGTCAGACTCCGAGAGGACACAGATGAAAAGGTCTAACTTCTGTTCTCTGGAAACACAGGCAAGGGTGGCAGTGGAGATGGAAAAGCCAACGACTGCTGTTTCAACGATCATTTCAGCAGATCTGTTAATGAGATGCCACTGATCGCAACACATACAAATTATTTCATGAGCCACCAAGGAAAAAGAAAAGTTGCCAATTAAATATGTCACACCTTGGATAATAAGATTTATCCCAATTTTAAAGATATGAAATGTAAAAAAGATAAGTTTTAGAACTGATAGATTATGGTCATATTTTATAGCTTATAAAAGATTTTTTTTTCTTTTTTGAGATGGAGTCTTTCACTCTGTCACCCAAGCTGGAGTGCAGTGGCGTGATCTCGGCTCACTGCAACCTTTGGCTCCCAAGTTCAAGCAATTCTCTGCCTCAGCCTCCCAAGCAGCTGGGACTACAGGCGCATGCCACCATGCCCAGCTAATTTTTTGTATTTTTAGTAGAGATGGTCTCGATTTCCTGCCCAGCCTATAAAGAAATTTTTTACAGACACTATCCCATTAGGTACTCACTACAAACCTGCTGGGGGTAATACCACTGCTATTTTCCATTCCATGAAACTGCACTCAGAGAGGTCAAGCGACTTTCCCAAGGTCACTAAGCAACTAAACAGCCAAGGTGGGACTCAACCCCAGGTCTGCCTGGTTGCAGAACCAGGAGACCACCAGGTCTCCCTGACACTTTTGTGACTCCTGGTCCATCTTTTTACCAAACATGGACCTCGCCCATCTTTGTTTGCCTCCCAGTTCAAAACAAGGAGCCCAACCAACTACACCTCCCTCTGCTCCCACCCACCCATATGCCTGGGCTTGAGATTTCTGTTCCCAGGAGCTTTCTTCCCTTCCAGGCAAAAACAGCCTTCCTTGGTGAACACAGGCAGATAGTACGGTCACCCAATCATTCCCAGCTCCCCTCAAGGCTACTGCCATGGTGAGCATTACTCAAACCTGGGTCCCTACCGAGGATTCTATTTTGAAGGAGCCAAGCCTTTGTCCCTCAGAATACCTTAAATTAGACCTGTTTGATAATGGTTTGTATGCTAGTTTCCTCATGTATATGTTCCCTCATGAACATAGGGGTTCACACTTGCATTAATGCTCTGAGTTCCTACCTTGAAATTCTTAATAATTTTGAACAAAGGACCCCACGTTTTCATTTTGCACCCAGCCCTACAAATTACGTAGCTGGCCCTGGTGAGAATGGGCCCGCCACACTTAAAAGTATCTGAGCAAGAAGTCGGACTTGTTGCCCCATTCCTGGGACTCCTGAGGTCATGAACTGTCCTGGTCACCTCTGTATGCTCTGGGAACAGGCAGTGCTCAGTTCCCTAAGAAGAGGGACTCCTCAGTAGGCACTGAATGAAGTGTGTGTGTGTGTGCGTGTGTGTGTGTGTGCCCATGCACACACAAGTCAGCCTACGTTCTTTCAGTTGCAAGGGCCAGAAATCCAGTTCAAAGTACACAAAACTCAAAGGGGGGATTTATTCAACCCTTGGATTGAAAAGTGTAAGAGGTTGATGAACTTCAGGCTCAGCTGGATCCAGACACTCAAGTACTGTCACCAGGCCACTAGCTCTTGGCTCTGCTTTCTCCACCATTAGCTTTATTCTCAGGCAGGGCCTCCTCTCAAGCCCCAAAAGCACCAGACTGACATACCACTGGCTCAGCAAGCTTTTCATGGAAAGGTCCCACCAAAGCCAAGCCTCAGTCCCTGCCCACCTCTGTACCAATCACCAAGCCAGGGGCTATGATATTCTTATTAGCCAGATTCCAGTCACAGGCCCACCTCTGAACCAATCATTGGCTCTGGCAGCTGTAATACTCTCACTGGCAGGCCTGGGTCACATGCTCACCCCTGAACCAATCCTCACTGGCCCTGGCAGCTGTGACACTCTCATTGGCAGGCTTGGGTCATGTGGGGAGAGGAGGCTCTCTAAGTGGAAGTCAAGAGGCTGTTGCTAGAGGCAGTGTTTATTTGGTTCCCAATGGGCAGAAATAACCAGTAACATCAAGGCTTCTCTCTGCCGATCTCCCAAGCTGGTCACTTGGGTCTGAAAAGCCTGAGAAACCTGCTGATGCAGAAGAGCAGCCTTGGAAACCTACCAAAAAGGGAAGACCTGGGAAATACCAAGAGTCCAGACAACCAAAAGGCCCACAGGACGGGTCGGCAGGACCAGGGCAGATCAGACAGGTGCCAGAGGCAGGCGACCACTCTGCATAGTTACCACCAGAGGGCAGCTGGCCAGGAGGCAAGGTAAACAGGAAGAGGTCAAGTAGCTTCGGGGAACCTCTGTACCTTGCCTGAGGCATGGCAGATAATAACACTGACTGCTCACCCTTATTGAGCCTGGCCCTGTCCTAAGCATTTTTATGCATCAACTCAATGAATTATCACCAATGAGATTGGTACATTTATAACCCCATTTTACAGATGAGGAAACCAAGGCTTTCAAGTAACGAGCCCAAAGTGTCATCAGACAGAAAGGGGGCAAGTCACGTGTCTATTCCACCAAACCCTGAGCCTCCTGAGGTTAGGGGCTGTGTCTTGTTCGTATCTGAAGTCCCCATGGACCCTAACAATCACTGTGCTTAATGGATATCTGGTGAAGTAAAAGCCTGGGGCGGGGGGCGCTGTCACTGTGTTCTCCACCCTCACCACCCTCCCCATCCCAGGAGGAAATTACCAGGCTCAGTTCAGGCAATACCCCTTCCAGATGTGCTGACCTTGGAAGATGATTCTTAGACCTTGCCCTTGCTCTGTTGTAATGGACTTTCAGGCACTACAGTACACACATCAGTAGAAGAGAGAGTTTGAGATTTTGCAAAGGCTTGACAACTCCAAAGTCTCATGGTGTAGGTCACTTATTTATGTTTGAGACGGTCTTGCTCTGTTGCCCAGGCTGGAGCACAGTGGCACGATCTTGGCTTACTGCAACCTCCACCTCCAGGGTTCAAGCAATTCTTGTGCCTCAGCCTCCCAAGAAGCTGGGATTACAGGTATGTGCCACCATGCCTGGCTAATTTTTGTATTTTTAGTAGAGACAGAGTTTCCCCGTGTTGGCCAGGCTGGTCTCCAACTCCCGGCCTCCAGAAATTCACCAACCTAGGCCTCCCAAAGTGCTGGGATTACAGGTGTGAGCCACTGCCCCTGGCCCGGAAATCCATGTATTTCAAAGTCACTCTGGCCGTAGTGGGGAAAGTGGATTTATGGTGGAGCAGAGTGGAAGCCGGGAAATGTGGCAGCTCTTGCTGAGTCAATAGCCCGGGTGCACAGATGAGGGGCTATTCCTTCCTCATAGCGGGCTCTGGGGAGGCTTTCAGAAGCAGATTTTACCCCAGGTGAAAGAGGGACAGGCAGGCAGGAAGGAGAAGGCTGCATTCCCCACTCCATGTGTTTTTCTCCCAAATAAAGGGGAGAAAAAAGTTTTTCCTTTTTCTGCCTCAGAAACTATAGAGATGCCCATTCATTGGTGCCTTCCAAAATGCCTATGTGTAGACTTAAACAACAATAACAACAGACCATCAGCAGTTCCGAGTGCAAATAATTCAATGATGTTGTAAAATCTGGCATAAATAGATCTGGCTGAGCCTCACAACTTTTCTCCCAGGGCTGACAATGTCAGCAACTCCAAGTCTGATCCCCTACTGGCTCTGAAAGGCAAGATCACAGTAGAGAGAGGAGGAGAAAACGCCCCCGGGTTGCATTTCCCCAGCAAATGGGCATGTTTGCCTCTCTGAGGAGCAGGCCAAGCATCAGCCAAGCCGACCAGAATTGGATTTGTAGGAAAGAACCTTTCTACCAGTTCTTTATCAGTGACCAGTCTCATAGGGGACAGGGTGAACATTTTGTGAAATGTGTTATGTTTGTTAGCAGCAAAGTGCCTCGGGGCTCCCGTCAGCACCAAATAACAGGGCCCTGAGTAATAGGGCTCGGGGCTCCTGTCAGTAATAGGGCTCCAAGTAACAGGTAACAGTGCTCATCATTTACTTCCTCCTCTTATTGGGCCCTCACAACCTGCTCATTCTCAAGGCAGGTAGAGAAACTGAGTTTAGAAACAGGTGTTTGTTTTGTTTTGTTTTGTTTAATGCTTGGTTACTTTGGGTACAGCATCCATTCTCCAATCCTCTGGTCACAGTACCCTAATTTTTCTTAGGGATCCCAACTTAGGCCATGTGGTTTAGGTGGCACTCATCTCCCACCCACGCTCCTGGGTTAGAAGACCCATGGTCTAGGATTCACTTGTCCCTGAATTCTGCCACCACCTTGACCACCCTCCACCCACATCCCATCCCTTCATGGTCATAGGCTCTAGGTGGGTACATGATACAAACCACTCCAATCACATAACCCTGTGACTTTTTCTGGGCTACTGGGGATCCCTTTTTTTCTGGACTGGGATCTATAAGGATGTCATCTGGGAGCTTCTAGAGGCCAATGGAGCCTGTCTGAGGATGGGACCAGGGCAGAAGGAAGTAGAACAGAGAGAGAGAAAGCCTGAATCTTGGGGACATCATTTGAGCACCTGGATATAGCCACACCTGAAGCTGAACCTCATTAGGGATGGGTTTGTGTCTGTCACATGGAGGTCAAGCAATGCAAGAATGAGAACCAGGCCTTGTGATCTCCAGTTCAGTGTTCTTCCCCTACATCAAGTTCCAGCTGACTTTAGCCACACAACAAGCTCAACTAATCTGTGTGTGGCTTTATGGTCTGCTAAAAGATGGGTATTTTAAAAATAAAAACATCTGATCATTACAATGTTTTATCTAACCGAATTACAGAGCCATGGAAGGGCCCCTGGAAGTCCTATCACTGAGTGGTTTTCAAAGATTTTCAGCAACTTCTTGTTTCAAATGAAGTTTTAAGCAGAACGCCTATGTGTGAGAAATAAAAGCAGTAGCTTGTTAGTGCAAATGTGTTTTATCTTTTATGTTAAAAGTTCTTAACATTTGGCTGGGCACGGTGGCTCACGTCTCTAATCCTAGCACTTCAGGAGGCCAAGGCAGGTGGATCACCTGAGGTCAGGAGTTCAAGACCAGCCTGGCCAACATGGCGAAACCGTGTCGCTACTAAAAATACAAGAATTAGCTGGGTGTGGTGGCGCACGCCTGTAAACCCAGCTACTTGGGAGGCTGAGGCAGGAGGATCACTTGAACCTGGGAGGTGGAGGTTGCAGTGAGCCAAGATCATGCCACTGTACTCCAACCTGGGAGACAGAGTGAGACTCCATCTTAAAAAAAAAAGAAAGAAAAAAAAGTTCTTAACATTTACTTTTTGCAATCAATGAAGACCCAAATTTCAATGTGTTATTCATTTCCAATGTATAAAATTTTATTATATATTTGCATGTATGGGAGGTTTTTAATCACTTTTTAAAAATTATTTATAATTGATACATAATAATTATACATATTTATGGGGTATGGAGTGATATTTTGATACATAAACAATGTGTAATGATCAAATCTGAGTAATTAGCACATCCATCACCTCACACATTTATTATTTCTTTGTGTTGAAAACATTCAAAATCCTCTTTTCTAGCTATTTGAAATATACAATAAATTATTATTAACTATAGTCACCCTGCAGTGCTAAAGAACACTAAAATGTATTCCTTCTATCTAGCTAAATATCCATCAGCAGACGAATGGATAAAGCAAGTACACAATGGAATACTACTCAGCCTTAAAAAAGAAGGAAATCCTGTTGTTTGAAACAACATGGGTGACCTGGAAGACACAACGTTAAGTGAAATAAGCCAGGCCCAGAAAGAGAAATACTGCAGGACTAAAGGCTAAATCCTTTGCCCTCACTCATATGTGGAAGCTAAAGGAGTTGATCTCATGGAAGTAGAGGGTAGGCTAGAGCAGGAAGTAGGGTAGTAACTGGAGGCTGGGAAGAATAGGGAGGGCAGATAGAAAGAGGTTGCTTAACACACATCTATGCCAAGAGGAAGAGAGAGGAGCTGAGCCACGTCCTGGCCGCCATGAAGAAAGTGGCTGCCAGGAAGGACTGAGCTCCCTGCCCTCTGCCCAAAATAAAAGCTTCACAGGAAAAACAAAAACAAAAAACAAACACAAAAAAAAAGTTGGTTAATGAATACAAAATTACTAGATAGAAGGAATAAGTTCTAGCATTCTATCACTGTTCTTTTTTAACAGTTAAAAATACTTTTTAGGGAGGCCGAGGCGGGCAGATCAGGAGGTCAGGAGGTCAGAAGATCAAGACCGTCCTGGCTAACACATTGAAACCCCATCTCTACTAAAGATACAAAAAATTAGCTGGGCTTGGTGGCGGGCAGCTATAGTCCCAGCTACTCGGGAGGCTGAGGCAGGAGAATGGCGTGAACCCAGGAGGCAGAGCTTGCAGTGAGCTGAGATTGCACCACTGCACTCCAGCCTAGGCGACAGAGTGAGACTCCGTCTCAAAAAAAAAAAAGAAAAGAAAAGAAAAAGAAACTTTTTAAATAACTGGGGTAAATGCCAGATGCAGTGGCACATACCTGTAGTCCCAGCTACTTGGAAGGTTGAGACAGGAGGATTGCCTGCACCCAGGAGTTCAAGGCTGTCTTGCACCATGATCGCCCCTGTGAATAGCCACTGCACTCCAGCCTGGGCAACATAGCAAGACCCCATCTCTAAAATAAATGAATAAATAAAGTAAATGAAAAGTCCCTCAGATCTTTTCCATCTTTCTGTGGGCTTGTGAGTTAAAAAAAAAAAAAAAAAAAAGAACCTTTTAGTTTAGTTTATCTGGTTTTGTCAAAGGTCTCCTTTTGATGTCTAGTTGTTCCACCTTCAGAAATGTTCCCTTTCTCTTGTCCAAGAAAATTAAGTCTAAGTCTAAGCTAATGTTCCAGAATAGTGCTTCTCAAAGTTTAATACACATATATGAATCACCCAGGAATCTTGTTTAAAATGTGAATTCCGATTCTACAATCCTGAGGTGGGACCTGAGATTCTGCATCTCTACCAAGCTCCCAGGTCTTGCCAATGCAGCCGTCCCTGGACCAATCTTTGAGTAGCCAGGCTCAATAAAGGGGTATCATGAATATATCCCCTGAGGCAGGGAGAAGAGAATCACCACCAAACTCTAACAAAAAAAAAAAAAAAACACCACTGGAAAATATCTGGAATGACATATACCAAACTATTACAGAAAGTGGTGAGATTATGAGCAATTTGAAATATCTTCCTTACACCTATTTGTATTTTCAATTTGTCTATAATGAACATTAATTACTTAGGCAATAAATAGGTTTAAACCTAAATAACTGAATCAAGAAAAACCTAAAATATACACATATTTTTAAAAACAAAGTCTTTATCAGAGAGTGACAGAGCATCAGAAGTGCTTCCCTAGAACCAACAGCTTGAAAGCAGCCAGTCAAGTCCTCTTTCTTTATCTTTTTACCTTATTTTTTGTTTTTGAGACAGGATTTCACTGTGTTGTCCAGGCTGGAATGCAGTGGCACAATCATAGTTCACTGCAGCCTTCACCTCTTGGGCTCAAGTGATCCTCCTGCCTCAGCCTCCTGAGTAGCTGGGACCACAGGCATGCACCACTACACCTGGCTAATTTTTAATTTTTTGTAGAAATGGGGTCTCACTACGTTGCCCAAGCCAGTCTTGAGCAACCCTCCCACCTCAGCCTCCAAAAGTGCTGGGATTACAGGCATGAGTCAGCACATCTGACTGACTCCTCCTCTTTCTGCAGCCCTGTTTAGATAGGGATAGGGGAGAGACATGTCCAGGTTTCACAGCCAGTTTTTGGCAGAGCCAGGACTATGAAATTAGAGATCTGGGTGACATGGCACAAGCCCACAGCCACAGTCTGATAAGAGTTTATCAAACCATAGCGACTTTCTGTGAAGGGAATTTGATCCTGGGCCCCGTCCACAGGGCAGTGCTCCAAAGAATCATGATGGACCGGGAGCCCGGGCCTGCAGGATCATTTCTGAGCTGCTCATGGTCTGTCCCCAGCCTGGGCCTCCTGGAAAATGCCCAGCTTTCCCCAAGGAGACCATTTCATCTGGTTTATCCCACTTTACAGGGGGAAGTCCACACCCCACAGCCTGTCATTCAAGGCCTCAGTGTTCCCTTCTGCATCTCTGTCTCATCACATCTCCCACTCTCCAGCATCACCTCAGTGGCCTTGCATGCACAAGTCTACTTGTCTGATCCACCCTCCCCCAGCCCTTCCAGTGCTTAGAGGCTCCCTGCAGCCTGGCCCAGCTTTTCTTCTGCACACTCTCAGCCCGCCACTGCCCTCACCTGGCTCCAGAGCTCTGTCCTCCCCTGCTGGGTGTCCTACTCTCCTGCTTCTCCTCCTGCCTCCTTCCCCCTCCTCAGTCTCCTCTGCTGCTTCCTCATCCTTTATTCACCTGTTAGATATTTATTGAAGCTCTTCAAGGCTCCATCTTCTCTGATCACTGTACTCTCTCCTCCTGGGTGGTCTCATTCACTCCTGAGGTTCCAAAGACATCTCTACGCCAAAAATCTATTTTCAGGTCTCACCTCCCTTCCAAGCCAGAGACACATGCATTCACCTTCCTACTTGGCTTCTCCTCTTGGGTTCTGCACAGACATCCCTAACCTCTCCTAAGTTCTTCCTCCTACATAACTCTTGAATTATCCCATTGCACCATCCCCACATCGTCCATGCTAGACCAAGCCACCCCCATCTCCCCTTTGAAGACCACATCGCTTCTAAGCTGGTCTCTCTGCCTGGTCTCCTAAACCCATTCCAATTCTTCGTTCATTCAGAAGCCAAAGCGCTCTTCTTAAATTGCCAATCTGGCCATGCACCCACGTCCACTGCCTTCATGGGCATCCCAAATAAAATCAAGCATCTCTGCCATGCCTTGAAAGGCTCTGGCCAGCCCCAGCCTTTCTTCTAGACACAGTCCCCATCATCTCTCTTGCTCCAAACCTGGTCTCCTCTCCTCCCCGACTGCACCCAACTTTCCCTCACCTTTGCGCATGCTGACCTCTCCGCCTGTTTAGTAGATGCAGCTGATGCCCGCTTGGCTCACCTCTCCTGAAGGGACATCCTGCTGGAGGGGCGTCACCAGCAGCTGGGAGTGTTGGCCACTCATGGAAGGTAGCCGCACACCTCCCTCAGAGAATTGCCTTGGGACAAACTAGAGTCACCTCTGCAACAGGCGACAGTCAGGCAGACCTCACTGCCCAACATGGGCTACAAAAGGCCAGCCACCTCCCACAGGGTGGGACTGTTCCTTGGACATTTGATGTTCCCTATCCCCCCTCACCCCCGCCACCACTGTGGCACGGGGCTGAGGCTGAGACCACCTCTTTCTCTGCTTCTCCCCACCCCGTCCTGCTTCTCTCCCTGCCTCGCAGGTTCTCCCTGATTGCCACCCCAACAGATCCACGTCTCAGGTCCCACTTGTAGGGCACCTAACCAAGACTTATCCTCCAGGTCAGGCCTGGATGAGCCCTCAGCCTGGGTCAGAGCACTATCCGGACAGCAGCCTGCTGTTTTCCTTTCTAACCATTAGCATGGCCATGATTAAATACTTGTCTGTGTTCTCTGTCTAACATGCATCTCACTGTGCTTTCCATAAGGGCAAGGCTGTGTCTATTTTACTCCCACCATGTTCCTAGCACCCCCCAGCACATAGTAGGCACACACAAAATATGAACTGAAAGAAGGAAGGAAGGTCCTGATGTTGCCTCTGTCTTATTTGATCAAGGGCTCTGAGGCTAAATGACTTTTGGGGTTGGCAGCCGTGAGTGTCATGGCTTGGGCTCGCTGCCCTCTAGCAAGCAGCTCTGAGACCGTGTGGGCAGAGGCCGTATGGCATGCCCACGTGGATGGCGGCCATCCACCGCCTCTCTCTTTTCCTCATTCAGAGGCAGCAGCTGGGGCTGCTCCACCAGTGACCGTAAGCAACCCTGGAAGCTGCACTGTCAACAACCTGTCATAGCGAATCACCCCAGGCCACTGATTCCCCACAGAGCTGCCTGCTGAACCAGACTCAGCCTCTCGAGGCCTCTCCCAGCAGCACTCACAGTCTGGCACCAGGCTGACACCAGGAAGGCCTAGACCGGCTCCTGGTGCCAAATGAGGCACTTCCTGGAGCTGCTGGGGGCATGGGCTCAGGGAATGCCACCTCCCACCCCAGGACAGAGGGCAGGAATCCCCACGGAGTATCCAGAACCGGCCCTTTCCCACCCACGCTCTGCCCCGTTACACTTGGGAAGGCCTGCGTCGTGCCAGAACATTTCTCACTCCTTGCTTTTGTTAACCCTCATGCCAGCCACACAGGCTGCACGGAGCTGGCTCTGCCCATCCCTCAGAGGAGAAAACAGATTCAGACAAAGGAAAGCAGGAGAAGTTAGTGGCCCAAGGATTCTCTCCGTCTCAGGAGTTCCCCATCCTGCCTCAGTGCTGCATAAGGGGGCTTTGAGGAGTATGGCCAAGCAGAGGCGAGGGGCTCAGAAGCCCCTGATGTTCGAGGCTTTTAGTCTGTCCAGATCATAGGTCAGCACCCAGCAGCCCTCTTTCATTTGTTGGCTATAGGGGAATAGCTATAAAGGGTTCCCAGTGGGTGTCCCAGAACCAAGGCCACTGAGTTTCACCCAGCCCTCATCCCACCCAACCAAAGAAGGCCACACTCTACCTCAGGGTCAGGTGGCCAGGACATCAGCTGTGTCCCAGAGCGTCCTCTCTGTCGGAGCACCAAGGCCTGAAGGCACCCTGGGCAACAACTCCTCAGCAGAGAGGCCAGGCTGAAGAGGGGCCACCTCCAAGCCGAGCTGCGCAGAGATTTCCTGGGCACGCCACACCCCCCAGTGGCCAGGCTTTCTTGGTGTCTTCTCCTCCACAAACTCTCCCAGAGGCCTCCAGTCACCTCGTGTCTCCACCAGAAAGGGGAGGAAGGAGGAAGAGAATTATTATTACAACACAGTAATTATGATGCATTCATTTGTCCAACAAATATTTCTCCAGGGCCTGTGCTGAGCCCAGCTCTGTGCTAAGTGTGGGGGACACAGCCAGGAGTGAGACAGACCTATTCCCTAACCTTGGGGACCTGGGAAGCCAGTGGACAGATGGTGGACACACACACAGATAGGGAAGAGATATTCAACATGATTTTGGAGGCTGTAGGTGCAATGGAGAGAAACAAGGCATCGCAGAGGCTGAGGGAAGAGGGGAAGGGGTGTGTGGGTTGGTGGTCCAGAAGCTTCTCTGAGGTGGTCACAGGGGAGACCAAGGTGATATGAGGGCAGGAGCCACTCCAGGAGCTCAGGGGAGAGTGTTCTGGACACAGGGAAGAGAAGCAGGGGCTTGGGGCAGGAGGGAGGAGGGGGCAGGGGGATGGGGCTGAGAGAATGAGGGCCAGATCTGGCCCTGAAAGCCAATTTGCAGATTTGGCTATGACTCCGAGTGAGACAGGGAGCCATGAGATGGTTTTGAGCAGGAAAGTGACATTCACAAATATTTAAAAGTTAGTATTAGCAGCTGATATTTATTGACCATTTACTATCTACCATATCAGGCATTACTCTCGGCGCTCTGACCGCATTATCTTCTTTCATCCTTACAAGCACCCTGTTGCAGCAGCACACCCGATGACCTCACCCTGGTTCCAAGGTTCAGAGGTAGGCAGCCCTCTCAGGACATGCCAAGGTCACAGACCCTGTAAGCATCTGTGACCCCAGGACTCAAGTCAGCTCTGTCTCACTCACTCAAGAGCTGTTGGGCTGTTGGGGGAGAAGTTTGGGCACAGCTTAACTGGGTCCTCTGCTTCTGGGTCTCTCACAGGGCTGTGATCAGGATGTCAGCCAGGGCTGAGGTCTCATCTGAATGCTCCACTGAGGAAGGATCCACTTTGAAGCTCACACTGTTGCTGGCAGGATTCAATCCTTCAAGGCTGTTGGACTGATAGCCTCAGTTGTAGCCGGATGTCAACTGCGGGCCGGCCTCAGGTCTTTGTCACATGGGCTTCTCCAGCATGGCAGCTTACTTCATCAAAACATGCAAGCCAAGAAGGCAAGAGAGACAGTCAGCAAGCAAGACTGAAGTCTTATGTATCCTCATCACAGGAGTGACGTCCATCATCTTTGCCATATTCTATTGCTCTGAAGCCAGTCTCCAGGCCATTCCACACTCACTGGGAGGACATGAATGGCAGCAGGCAGAAATCTCTCAGGGAGTCTGCCCGAACCAGGACCATGAAGCTCAACTAGCATTTTCTGGTGCCTTCTATGTGCCAGGCATGGTATTAGTGCTGAGAATTTAAAACTAGATGAGTTTGGGCTTCGACTTCCAGGAACATTTTTCTGGGAGGTGTTTTCTGCTACGTACTCTTATTCACTTTCCATTGCTGTGGCCACTTTGTGACCTATGTAGAATCACTCTTGAGAGGGAAGGGAAATTACTAACTCGATAGTATGGATGAGTTCACCAAACCTTTTTCCTCTGAGGGGCATTTGGACAGTAGTAGTCACTGTGCTAGGTGCTGTAAGTACCAAGGAGGTACCCAGGGTAATGAGGAGCAGACAGGTAAACCCACAGGTTGAGCCTGGAGCAAGGCAATGCCACAATAGAGGCCAGACCCACAGTGGGAGTTGGCTTAGTGGTTCTTCTTAAAGCAAAATAAGTTATAGACAACGGATGAAAAGCTGAAACCAAGCTTTGCCCTATGCTTAGGGGGCCTAGGGGGCCTTGCTGGCTTGATTTCAGAGCAGCAGAAGGTCTCTTCCCCAACACAACCCCTCTTCCCACACCCCAATCTCTACCTCACAGATACCAGAGAGGCTTGTTACAGGGAAATAATAGACACACACTTTTAGCTTTCATGAAAAAGCAGCTCTCTTCATTAGAAGAACCTCATCTTCCCTGGCTAACCATAGAAGTCTGGCAGGGGCTGCCAATCACAGACTCCACTTCTCTTGGCCAAGGGGGTGAGGGGGTAGATTTGGCATCCAGGCTGAATCAATCTCCCATCCCCTGTCCCATAAAACATGTGACACAAGCCAAGCCAATCGGAGTCCTTCCCTGGGACTGTTTTCCAGGTGAAGCTGACAGGAAGAGATCTTTTTCCCAGTTGGTCAGGACACTATAAAGAAGAGGCCTCGGAAGCAGATGGTGGCCATGTTTCCAGCCATATAGGAAAGAAGCGGGGAGATGGAGACCGATATACAAAGAGACAAGAGAGAGAGCTGGCATGCCAGTCAACAACATTACATCCCTGGTTCCTGTTTTCCCTCTGGCAAGCTTTATTCTTGCCCTTTCTAGACATGTAAACCAATAAATCCCCTTTTATTTACTTGAAATAATTCAAATCGGTTTCTATTAGTTGCCAACAATAGGGTCGTAAAATATAAGCCTATAATTTCACCACTGAAGTTCAAGGTAAAGCTACAAATCTTCCTGGGAGAGGTGATTCATGGGTCTAAATTCTTACTAAAGTATAAATGACTGATAACAGATCCTTTCTTAAGAGGAGACTATAATTATGAGCTTATCTGAAAACAGACAAAGCACCATACAGCTAGAAGTAAAGACAGTCAAGACATCTGGAAACCTTCACCTATCAGCACATAAGTTTTTTTTAACATTAGAATCTTCAGTCACCAATGTGCTGAGTTTGCTGGGTCTGGCACCCAGTATGGGGTTCAGTCAATATAGTAAAAGGGAAGAAACAGAAGCAAGGGAAAGTGGAAAGAAAGGAAGAGTGGGGGAAGGAGGAAGGGTAAAAAAAGAAAAGAAAAAAAGAGGGAAGGAGACGGGAAGAGGGAAGGAAGATGAGGAAGAAAGAGAAGGAAGGCTTGAAGGGAGGCAGTAAGGACGGAAGAAAGGAAGGAAGGAGGAAGGAAGGGAAGAAGGGAAAGAGAAAGAAAGAGAGAGAGGGAGTAAAAAGAAAGGAGGGAAGGGGAGACGGAGGGAGAGACACAGAGACAGAGACAAGACAGACAAATTGAGGGGAGAGGGAGGAAGGAAGAAAGAGTCTGAGCGGTGGATCCGGCCCCGGCCCCGACCCCGCCCCGGTCCCGACCCCGGCCCCGACCCCGCCCCGGTCCCGACCCCGCCCCGGTCCGGCCCTGGCCCCGGCCCCGCCCCCGCCCCCGCCCCCGCCCCCGCCCCGGCCCGGCTCCGCTCCCGGCCCCGCCCCTCCCCGGCCCCGCCCCTCCCCGGCCCCGCCCCAGCTCCGCTCCGGGCCCCGCCACGGCCCCGACTCCGCCCCCGGCCCGCGGGCTGCAGCGCCACCTCCGGTCGCCAGGGGCCGCCACCCGCAGCCGCCGGCACCCCGTGCGCGCGGCGGGCCCTCTTTCCCGCCTCTGCGCCGGCCGCTTGCCCCCCTGCCGCCGCTCTCGGGCTCCGGCCGGGTCTCGCGTGCAGTCTTCTCGAGAGGGGCATCGCGCCCACCGGCGCGCGCCGCCCCCCTGCCGCGCGGCGCGGGGTCTCGCGGGCCCCGCTCCCGCCCTCCGCTCGCCTGGCCCGGACCGGAAGCGGCGCCGCACGGCCTGGGCCTGGCGCGGGGGGCGGGCACGGGGGCCCGGTCGGACATGGGCAAGAAGCACAAGAAACACAAGTCGGACAAACACCTCTACGAGGGTGAGGAGTGGGCCGGGGTGCGGGCGACGGGCCCTCGGCGGCTCTGCGGGGCTTCCGCTCTTTCCCAATGGCTCCAGGGCGGCCCGGGGCCCTTCCCTCCCACTGCAGGCCCAGGCCCGCGAAGGGGGCGCGTCCTGCCGGAGGCCGCGCTGCCCCGCCGTGCGGCGGCGGCATTCGAACCCGGGTCCCCCTGGTCTGGTGGGTCTCTGGTGGGGAGACGTGAGGCGGGCCCGGGAGGCCTGGGAGCTTTCGGGGCGGGCGGCGCCGGGGTCCGTCATTCAACAGGTGCTTCGCGGAGCGCCCAAAGCCGCCTCGGCCTTGCTGCGCCTTCGCGCTCTGCAGCCTTAGCACTCCCTGGAGAGCCCCGACTTTAATCGACGCGCTTTCCTTTCTTTTCTTTTCTTTTTTTAAGAGTATGTAGAGAAGCCCTTGAAGCTGGTCCTCAAAGTAGGAGGGAGCGAAGTCACCGAACTCTCCACGGGCAGCTCGGGGCACGATTCCAGCCTCTTCGAAGACAAAAACGATCATGACAAACACAAGGACAGAAAGCGGAAAAAGAGAAAGAAAGGAGAGAAGCAGATTCCAGGGGAAGAAAAGGGGAGAAAACGGAGAAGAGTTAAGGTACAAGTGGTTGCATTGCTTTGGCTTTGCGGATGGCACCGCCTACTCCAGCTGCCAACCTCATTTTATTTTCTTTGTATTTGGGGAAAACTGAAACGCCTGTAAGATCTGGCTCGTTTGAGGAGGAGCAGGACAGAATAGAGACATGAATCATCTATGAATTTCAGCAAATCGTTTTTGAATTATACTCTTAGGCAATTGTACTCGCACATCAGGTGAGGAGGCAGCTAAGTCCAAATTTTGAGGAGCTGCTTCAAAGAATGCTTTTTCCATCTAGGCAAGGTAAAAAGTCATGCTCAAGAAAGCCTCAGTGTTCGAGGATTGTCAAAAATAGTCATTTCAGAAGTGAGTGGGATCTACTGGGCTTTACATTTTGTTCTGAAATAAATATTATAATGCCAAATCTGTAATGAGCAACTTTAAATCTTTTAAAACGGGGTTGTAGTCTGTTGAGACAATTTGTTCAGAAACCTGTAATGGAGATTGATATTCTTAATCATTTGCATTTAACAGAAAAGAATGAGTAGCTACCATCTTGGTTTGAAAGCTGGGCAAAATAATAATTAATGGCTGGGCACAGTAGCCCACACTTGTAATCCCAACACTTTGGAATGCCGAGGTGGGAGGATTGCTTGAGGCTGGAAGTTCGAGACCAGCCTGGGCAACATAGCAAGGCCCTGTCTCTACCAAATAAACTGCAAAAATTTCCAGAGTCTGGTGGTGTGCACCTGTGTCCCAGCTATTCAGGAGGCTGAGGTGGGAGGATCCCTTGAGCCCAGGAGTTTGAGGTACAGTGAGGTATGTTCACACCACTGCACTCCAGCTTGGGCAATAATACGAGACTCTGTCTCTAATAATAATAACATTGTTATTACTGTTACTAACTTTCCAAATTTAACCTGCCACTGAACGACTTATTAAATCAATTATTGTGAAGGTAAATTTTCATAGGTTAGTTATATAATTTTTCTTACGTTTATATATAGAACAGGAGCTTTCTCTTCCATGTGATTGAACACATTGCTAAGTCACCAAGTCTTAGAGATCTTATTTTGGGGATTTCTTAAGTCTGTTCCTTCCCTTTTGTCCCAGTTTTTATTAGCTTTGGCTAGGTAGGAGTAATGTTTTGTTTTCTTCCTTAAATTATAAAACCCATATATGCATTTGATTTTTTAAAAGTAGTTCATGTGGTACAAAAGTACACAAAATGAAAAAAGTTTTCCTCACCCCAATCCTTCACATAGACTCCCTCTTCAGAGGTAACCAGTTGTTGTTTTTTTTTAATTAATAGTAGTAAAGTAATTCGTGAAGGTGGTTTTTAAAAGTCATGAGTACTACACAGCTTTTTGACACAAAGCAGGCTGCTACTCCACTGTGGACACTTTTTAGGTGTTTTTTCCTTGCCTACTTATTTCCATTTCGAAATACAGGTTTATATTGCTATTTACTGATTTAGCAGTTTATGTCTTCTACCGACATCGTTATGGAAGATGAGAATTCAGTTTCCCTTGCTCAGGTACAGGTACATCACAATTATTGGTTAAATCAATATTAAAGTGATTGTAGACAAGTACAGTGTGCAAATATAGATCTGATCTTAACTAGTTAGATCATTGCTTTCGTTTTTTTGGTTATTGCTTAATAATTCCTTCCAAACTCTAAGATTTATGAAACTCATTTGAGTTCTTTACTTCCTTTTTTTTTTTTCCCTCTGGAGACATTTATCTTACAGCTCTCTGTCTCCTGGAGGCTGAATTAGTTGCTGTCAAGGCCTCCTGGGACTCTCCTTCACCTGCTTCCTGGATCTCATGCCTTCCTCTTTCTTGATTCATTCCCTTGTTCTGGTGGACTCTTAACTCTAGGAACGTCCTAAGAAAGCATACACGGGGGTAGATTTTATAAGTTCTAACATGTTTGAAAATCTGTATTCTGCCCTCATACAGGTTGATGGTTTGACTTGTTTAGATTGAAAATTATTTTCTTTCAGACTTTTGAAGGCATTGCTTTGTTGTTTTCTGGCCTCTAAATTTGCTGTTGAGAAATCTGTTGCCATTCTGATTCTTAGTCCTTTGCATATGACCAGTATTTGCTAACTTGAAATTTTTAGGATCTTCCCCCTTCTCTTCAGTGTTCTGACATTTCACAGTGAATACTTGTGCCTTCAGTTCAGAGCTGTGTGCTTGAAGTATTCCTGTGTTCATTTCTTTCCCTCCATTTTTTCTTTTCTTGGTTTCTGGAACTCCTGCCGTTTAGATATTAGACTCCTGAACTGATCCTCTAATTTTCTTATGTTTTTCTCATATTTTTTCTGGGTGTGTGTGGGGCGGGGGAGGGTTCTTCCTGCAAGGAACATCCCTAAAATTTCTGACTTTTCTGGATTTATTTCAGATCTTATACCTTGAATTTCCAAGAATTTTTTTATCGTTCTCTACTTGTCCTTTTTGAATTAGCACCCTGTTCTTGGTTTTAGATGCAGTATATTCTTTTCTTTCTCTGAGGATATTAATCGAAGTTTTTTCCTGTTTTTTTCTCCTAAGTTTTCTTTTGTTCCCTGCCCTGTCTCTCTCTCCCCCAAATTCTTCCATTTATTTGTCTGTCTCTGTTTTCTGTTGAAAGCATCCTTTAGTTGTCTGTTGAGCTTTTGCAGTTTGTACAAAGCTGATTAAATACTTTGTACCTAGACAGAGTTTGTCAGTTGATGGACTTTATTGTAGAGTGACTAACAGGGACTCGGTCATTTTGGTGAAGAATGCCCCAATGTCTGTACCTTACAGATGTTTTCTCTGGGATTTTTAGTTTCTCCAGAGAAAAATCCTCCTCTCCTAGGAGATGGATTTTGCCAGTTTTATCCGTGTTTCTGGAGCCAACTATGGGGCAGGGGCTGAAGGTCTTATCACCCAGTTTTCTGAGTCTGGCATTTCTCCTCACTTTTGGCTCATCTCAAGATTTGGAGACTCTCAGGTTCCCTGTGTCTCCCAGTTCTGAGCTTTTCCAGGGTTCTGGGATTTAGGCTTTTTTCAAAGATACTCTCTGCATACAGGAGTATCTTGCTTTCTCTGTTCTGCAAATCACCCCATTTGCCTTCCGTCTCCCAAGTGTGTTGACGTGGCTCATCCACCTTTGTCTCTTATGTGCTCTTTGTTCCGGCCATCGTCTTGTTTAACAGAAGTTGAGGTAACCACTTTGAACCACTCTGGTTTTTGTTCTGGCAGTTACCACCATAATCCCATTGATACATTAATATTTTTCATTTCTTGTTTTATTCGTTATCTTATTCTTTATATTGATTACATAGTATTTAGTTATGTGGATATACCGTACTCATGATTATTACTTTTAAGTCTTACATGTAATACTGCAGTGAGCCTCATTGTACATACATCTTTGTACACTCGTGTAAGAATATCTTCAGGATAGGTTCTTAGAAGTGCCCCCCCCACCCCCCCCCGCGCCCAGGTTCCAGCCACTCTATCCTTTCTTGACTGTGACTCTAATGATCATTAGTCCCATTGTATTTTGATGTCATTGCAACCTAAAATGGGTCATATCCACAGTCTCTTCTGGACACAACACCTCTCAGAGTAGGACAGGTAGGGGGATGGTTTCTATTTCACATTCAGAGCTAGAGACTTCAGATCCTCTGGGGTGTCACTGGTTCTGTAGGGACTGTTTGGGTCATTCTTTTTTTCCAGGCTAGACCAGGGAAGCAGGGAGAGATTTTTCTTGCTAGTGTTATATAGGGAGGGAGACCTTAGAGATGCCTCTGTGGACTGTGTTCTGGATGTCCAGGGAGTTTTAGGAATATTAGTTGCTGTGATCTCTTCTTGGGAGAAAGAAGGGCTAGAGTATGTATGATTCTGAGGGACTGGCAACTCTTCTCTCAGTTCCATGCAGCTGGATGGAGGACAAAGGATGTCCTTTTCCTTTCAAAACATTTTTCTGAAAGGCATACATAACTTCTGCTTGTGTTTTACTAACCAAAACCTAATCACATAGTCACCTTAGCTGCTAGGGAGACTGGAAAATGTTGTCTTTTTTTTTTTTTTTTTTCCTTTTTGAGGTAGGATCCTGCGTTGTCACCCAGGGCAGAATGCAGTGGTGCAATCATGGCTCACTGCAGCTTCAAACTCCTGGACTTAAGTGATCCTCTCACCTCAGCCTCCCGAGTAGCTGGGACTACAGGCATATATCACCACACCCAGCTAATTTTTTCAAAAACATTTTTCTGTAAAGATGGAGTCTTGCTATGTTGTCCAGGCTGGTCCCAAACTTCTGGGGTCAGGTGATCCTTTCGCCTCAGCCTCCCAAAAGTGCTAGGATTACAAGTGTGAGCTACCATGTCTGGCATTTTAGTTGGGGGGAGTGAATGGGGGTAATGTACCTTGCTAAAAATTAGGAATCTGTTACTTAGGAAAATAAGATAAAGTTAGGGGGAAGCAAGTGCGCGCGTGCACACACACACATACACACACACAAAACATAAAGCCTTACAATTTTTCAAAGGTGCCTTAGTTAAGTGATTTTCTTGTTTTGAGTAGGAAGGCTCTAACTATATTAGTTTAAAATGCCCCAACGGGTAGGATCAGCAGTATTTCTCCCTGTACAGCAGTGGTATTTAATGCCAACTAAAGCATTAGGGGTACAACGTGCTTTGGTTTCCACCAGACACCACCCCTATGAAAGTGATGAATTTTCTTAAACATTCTGATGCTGAGCGTTTGGCAAAGAATTTGCCTGCTGGCATGACTCTTAAAACATTAGTTTTCCTTTCCTAAATGTTCAGTCTTATATTTTCCCATGTTATGTAAAAAATAAAATAACAGCCATAAAAAATGCTCATGCCATCTGATCTAGTCATACATACACAAGAGGATAGTTAAGTAAAACTAAGATGCAGTAGGTAAAATTCTGTGTGGCTGTTAACTTGATTAAATGATTTATAAAAATTACAGAAGTATTTCTAAAATCACATTAGAGGAAATAACCATATACATACCCATTATGATTATAACACGAAAAAACTACACATAACATTTTACAAATAACAACTGCTACTTATCAGGCATGTAGTACATCCTAGGTTCTGTGCTGAGTGCTTTATGTACATCATCCTACTATACTCCCTACTGTAATCCTGTGAGACTGGTGTTCTCTATTTTGTTGGATTGTGGTACAATACACATAGCATAAAATTTATCATTTTAATTATTTTTAAGTGTGCAGTAGTGTTAAGTGTATTTACATTTTTGTGCAATTATTTTCCAGAACTTTTTCGTACCCATTAACAACTCCCCATTTTCCTTTCTCCCTCTCCTCAGACCTTGGCGACCACCATTCCACTTTCTGTGTCTATGAATTTGACTGCTCTTATAAGTGGAATGATACAGTATTTGTCTTTTTGTAGCTGTCCTGTATCATTTAGCACGATGTCCTCAAGGTTCATCTGTTGTAGCACGTGTTGGAATGTTCTTCCCTTCTAAGGCTAAATGCTACTCCATTGTAGGGATATACCACATTTTATTTATTTATCAGTCAGTGGACATGTGGTTTGCTTCCACCTTTTGGCTATTATGAATAATGCTGCGAGGAACATGAATTGTACAAAGTTCTCTTCAAGACCTCTACTTTCACTTCTTTTGGATACACACCCACAAATAGAATTACTGGATCATATTATCTCCTCTTTTATTAATGAGAAAATTGAGGCTCAGGGAGGTTGAGTAACTTTACCAAGGTCTCACAGTTAGTGCCAGAACAATAACTCAAATTCTGTCCTTAAGAGGTCTTTAATCTAAAAGAGTTGTTAAAGTAGGCACCAACCTCTAGAGCCCACAGCACATGGGGAAATAAAGTCAGTGCCTTAACAGAGGCAGGGTTCTAGTTCTGAGGCTCCTGAGAGTACATGGAGCTGGGGGAAATCACAGAAGACAAATTTTCTCAAGAAGCAGCATTTGAGTTGAGCTTTAGAAATCAAAATACATTGATGTAACACTATGTTCAGTTAACGTGGGGTCAACTATATGCGCTGAGAGAAATGGCTCTTTTTATGGTAGTTCAGTAGAAGTATTCTAAGATTGTAAGTCATGAGTATTGTACTTAATGGGCTACTTCAGGTATTTTCCAAGGCGATCTGACAACCCAATTTTTATTTATGTGCTGACTTGAGATGATGATCCCTGAATAGAATGATAGGCCACTGCGTAGAGACGTGGAGGTCAGGAAGCCCACACACCAGAGGATTATGGAGCTGTTGTTAGAGGATTAGCTCGAAAATGGGCAAGAAGGAGATGTGTATAGGGGACATAAAGTAGGTCTCTTTTTAAACACAGAATGCATGGAGGGGAGGATAGGGTAAGATCTGAAAGGCAGCTGAGATGGCAGAGTAAGGAGTTTGAGCTTCAGTATGTAGTCAGTGAGAAGTCAAAAACTTTGAGTGGAAGAATGATAAAAGCTGAGTCTTAGTAACATAAATCTGGTAACAGTATCTAACAAATATTGAATGGAGAAAGTGGAAACTGTAAGGAGACCTGCATAGAAAGCTTTTTATTGAAATAGCTCAGACGAGTGGTCTCAGTTCCTTTATTGAAACTCACTTGCTGTTCTGAAGAACATAGTCCTAACCCAAATGATGTCTAACAGCTTTGTAGGTCAACTTCTGGTTTAGTTGCTGAAAGAAGTTAGGCCAGTCACATTGCTTAGGGATGTTATCAGAATAAAATGAGAAAGATAGTAGTCATTAAAAAATTTTTTTTACTCAAAAGCATTAACATATAGGATGTTATTACATATAAAGCTAAATTTAAGTAAAACTTTAATGAAAATTACAGTAAATTCCAGTAAATACCTATTTTATTAAAGCACTATCTATACTAAGTCCAACAGTGGAGGCAGACTCATAACTAACATTCGAGTGTTTACTGTCTGCCAGACACTATTCTAAATTCTTTGTGTATATTTACTATTTTGATCCTTAGAAATAATTCTGTGAGGTAGGTGCTGTTAGTATCTCGTATTGCTGATTTAACTGAGCCACAGAGTATGAGGTAGCTTTTAACTAGAGAGGAGCAGTGACTAATCATATTAAGCAAAGTGAGAATTCTAGCAAAACACAGTTCATTGACTTGTGCCATCTGTCACACCTGAGATCTCTGGGCTGCTGTGGCTTATCTGGCTTGGCAGAAAACCCTCCCCCTTTCTCAGCATTGGTCCGTGTGCATCCCTCCTGAGGTAGTCGTCTCAACCCCAAGAGACCTTTCCAAGGAAGGAAGAACTCGGAAAAGGGGCCTATGAGTAGCATTGCTCCTATGATAGAAGGCTGTTTATCTGTTTCTTTATTCAACAAATATTTACCTGACACCTATTATCTGGCCAGACTGTACGAGGCTCCAGTGATTAAGGTAGGTAAATAAATAAGTAAAATCCTACAGGAGCTCAAAGTTGGACTCAGGAATCAGACATGAAAGTATAAATAAACCTCACGGCCTGGTAAATCCTAAGGGAGGTTTGACTAACTTGTTCCAGGAGTCCAGGGAAAGGTAATGCGTCATTCTGCCGTGGGCAGCCAGGGGAAAGCATCGTAGAGGTAATGGCTAACCTGTGTAGCAAATGCTGTTTTCAGCCTAGGGCCAAAATGATGTGCAGCTGCAAGGTAATGAAACATTTTTCATTGGATTCTAAAATCAGCTGTTAAAAGGGAACTCTACATTCTTTTGCATATTGGAGCATCACTTGAATATATGTATGTGTATATATCCTCCAAAAGTAACCAACCTGAAGGACAGTACTTATTGCTAAGGACTTCAGCTGTTAATTTGCATGCTTTTGTGTTCCTATTTCATGCTGTCTCCTATGATTTACTACTTCTGCAAATACTTAGCAAGTATTGTGTTAGGCATTGCTGAGCTTGCAGGTATGGAGCTGAGTAAGACAAGGACCCCTGTCCAGAGGGAGCTCAGTAGAACAGGCAAATGTCATTTGTCGAGTGAATAATGTGGTTCAGTAAGTGTTAAATCCTAATAATCTGAGCAAAGATTTGCTTTAAAAGCATTACTCACAGATTAATAAAATAACTTGCCATCAAGTTGTGGGCAAATTAGAATCTAGTCAGAAGAAAGTAAATGTGTTTGTAGTTAATGGAAATAGCCCTCTTCTTTTCTCCTGCCTCAGATCTTCATGTCCACAAGATATTTCCTCTGCCTGGAATGCTGTTCGCACACACCCACCTCCACCCCCAACCTGGCTAGATTCTTTCTCCTTCAGATCTCAGCTCAGATGTTACTTCCTCATGGAAACCTTCCCACACTTTTCCAGTCTAAATTATTTTCACCCAAAAGTTATTCTGTCCTTGAAATCTGTTTTGTTGTTGTTTTTAAGACTAGTCAAGTGAAGCATTGGGAATGGGGAAGGAACAAAGAAATCTGTAGCTGCTTGTGATCAGTTAGTTGTAAACATGTTTATTTTTTTAAATGAGTTATTTAATGCACATCCCTGCTGTTATAAACCTGTTTGTTTTTTTGAATGAGTTATTTAATGAACATCTCTGCTGTTCCACTCTGAGATCCTTAAGAGTAGGGATGTATATGTTTTCTCTTTCACTATATAGCCACACAGTAAAGCCTCTTTTATTTATTGAATCAATGAGTGTCCATCATGTGCTAAGTAATGTGCTAAAACTTCACATAAACTATCACATTTAATCCTTAAAATAGTCCTGTGAGGTATGTATTGTGTCTATTTTAAAGATTAGAAAATGAGACTCCAAAAAATTATATAGTTTATCCCTGACGCCATAGCTAATTACGTAGTTTATCCGTATCATAGCTTTGCCACCTACTAGTGATGAGGCCAGAATTTAAACCCACTTTATAAACTAACTATAAACTCTTCTTCCTTAAGTACCTAAAGTTAAATGGCACTAATATTTTTGCTTAGTTTTTTTCTGTGTAATTAACAGAATTTACTATTAACCAGAACTGTGTTAACTTATGGTTTTATGTAACTATATTCCTTTAATAAGTGACATTCACAACAGGATTCTACAGCATACTCTGAATTATGAAAAAGAAAATGTGAAGGTTGGAATCAGAATTTTAGGTGGAGAGAGACCTGTAGAGATCAAAGCCTTGTGTTGTACAGATGGGAAACTGAGACTAAAACAGTGGGGTAACTTGTTAAAAGTCATATGCTAGTGAACTGGAAGCTAGATCTGATTCTCAGTCTGGAAATAACATGCTACAATATCTCTATTCAGTTTAGGGTAGTTTCCAAGCATATGTTTTTATATTCTTCTTTTCTTTTGGACTCCCTAGCCCCAAAGACTTTTTTGCTTTACTGAATGATAAAGTGGTTATAGTAGACCAGGATAACTAGGTAAAGATACTAGGTAGGGGTAGTTCAGAAACATTATACCCTCCTTTGGTACTTTTTCCACTTGGCTAGTTCATGATTGACCATCTCATCAACTCTGTAAGATAAATAATAACAGTTAAATCTCCATCTTGCATTTGGTAAAGAGGTCTGATGAGAGTAAATGAATTACCTAAGGTCACAGAGTGGTTTTTTACTTTATTCTTTTTGTTCTTTTTTTTTTCTTTTGAGACAGGATCTGGCTCTGTTGCCCAGGCTAGAGTGCACTGGTGCGATCTCAACTTACCGCAACCTCCACCTCCTTGGGCTCAAGCCATCCTCCTACCTCAGCCTCCCAAGTAGCTGGGACTACAGGTGCACACCAAAACTCCTGGCTAATTTTTGTATTTTTTGTAGAGACGGGATTTCGCTATGTTGCCTAGGCTGGCCTCGAACTCCTGAGCTCAAGTGATCCATCCGCCTCGGCCTCCCAAAGTTCTGGGATGACGGGTGAGCCACCGCGTCCAGCCAGCAGAGTGTTTTAAGGATGAAGCTGGACTCCTAGAGCATAGGTTAGCAAGCTGACCAACAGTTTTTGTAAATAAATTTTTATTGAAACACAACCAAATTAATTCATTTACATTTTATCTGTGGTGGTTTTCATACTACAACATACTATAATACAAAAGCAGAGTTTAGTAGTTGTGACAGACCTTATGGGCCACAAAGCCTAAATATTTACAGTTGGCCATTTTTGATTTTTGTCTTGTTTTGATTTGTTTTGTTTTTGAGACAGAGTCTTGTTCCGTCGCCCAGGCTGGAGTGCAGTGATGCGTTCTCGGCTCACTGCAACCTCGACGTACGGGTTCAAGCGATTCTCCTGCCTCAGCCTCCCAAGTAGCTGGGATTACAGGCATGCACCACCACCTGCAGCTGATTTTTGTATTTTTAGTAGAGATGGAGTTTTGCTATGTTGGCCAGGCTGGTCTCAAACTCCTGGCCTCAAGTGGTACACCTGCCTCAGCCTCCCAAAGCTCTGGGATTACAGACATGAGCCACTGCATTTGGCCCAGTTTGGTCGTTTACCAAAAAGTTTGCTGGCCCCAGTTCTAGACTCTTGGCACTGGCACTGGATGAGTTTTTTCTACCTGGGGGAATGCATACTGCCTCTCAAGCTGTCCTTTCTTCACAGCTCACATTTAATAGGAAGGAATCTGTGTCTCTGTGGCTGTTATTCCATAGAACGGATCTTCTAAACTTGCCAGCCTACCAAGATCCATACCAGTATTTCTGGACGAAGGATTTAAAATTTTCCAAAGTTAAGAATTACTGCAACAGAATATGTTGTGAGGTGGTAAAAATACATTAATCAACTAACTGGTAGCTGGGATCAAGTATGAGTTCAGTTTATAACTGCTGTCTGGAGCTTTTAAAACAACCATGTATTCTGTATTAGGTGCTTTGGATTCTGAAAATAGAGTGCAAAGCTCTAGATCAGTGATTCTCAAAGTGTGGTCCCTGTACCAGCAACACCCACATGGCCTGGAAACTTGTTAGAAAGTACAAATTCTCAGTCTCTACCCCATACCTGCAGATCATTAATTCTAGGGACAAGGCCCAGCCATCTGTGTTTTTAATGAGACCTTCAGGTGATTCTAATGCACACTAAAGCTTGCGAACCACAAGGGGACCTCAGAATTTTTGTTTCTTGCAAAATCCTAAATAATCCTGTTGGCTGCCAGTCTGGCGACCATGCTTTGAGAACCACTGCTCTAGATACTAGAAATAAAAAATAGAGCATAGGCCAAGAAAATAGCTTTTTGAGTCCATAAGATCCTGTTGGGAATCTTGATTTTGATGAGCATAAAATGGGCATTGTTGGACAATTTTACTTCAAAATTTAAATTTTAAAAATGCGGAGTACAGAGAATAATAAAACTACAATCTTGATACCAACCATCCAGCTTTAGCAGATCTCAACTTTAGCCATAGTGTGTGTATATATATGTATATACACATATATATATATATTTTTTTTTTTCCCCTAAGGAAAGAAGAGGGCAGACAGAGATCCCTTATACCCTTTCAGAGTCCCATTTCTGTCTTTGCTCCTAATAGAACCACTGTACTGAATTTGGTGTATATCACATGCATGTTTTTATAATTACAAGTTCTGCATACATCTGTAAACAATGTATGCTTACACATTTTCATACTTAGCTTGTAACAGATAATTGTTCTGCAACTTTTTCTCCATTGTTTCTGAATGTTAATCCATGTTGATACAATATAATTTTAGCTCATTTATTTTACCTGTTATGTAAATATGACATAACTTATTAATCCATTTTCCTTTTAATAGGCATTGGGTTATTCCTACTTTTTACTATTTTAAACAATGCTGCAGTAATCTCGTACAAGTCTCCATGTAGACCGTACGACAGGAAATTTCTCTGGTATATGCACAGAGAGTAGCAGTTGAGAAGTAGGATAAAGGCTTTGCTAGCTTTGCTAGATATTGCTAATTGCTCTGCTAAGGATTGTTCCTATTCACCCAATTGCAAGGTATGAAAATCCCATTTCTCTACATTTTTATCAAAACTTGACATTTCAGACATTTTAAATGTTGCCAAAGAAAGGTGAAATGCCTTCTAGTTTTTAAATCTGTAATTACCCAAGTTCTAGGGAGATTGAGCTAGTTCTCATGTTCTCAACATTTCACGTTTCTTATTCTGTGAGTTATGTGTAATATCGCTTATCTATTTCCTTTTTGGATTTTTTGCCTTTTTGCATAGATTTATAGATACTCTTTATGGAATCTTTCTTAATGTTTTATAAGTTGTGTTTCAAGTAGAATTTATCTCAGTCTATCGTTAGATTTTTAACTTGGTTCATGGATTTTGTTGAGGTACCAAAATTTATCAACTTAATATCAAATTTATCAAGTTTTTCCTTTAAAGTTTATTCTTTTTATATCTTATTTAAGAAAGTCTTTTTCTACTCTTGGGTCCTAAAGATGCTTTACTTTTATCTGAAGTTCTGAAGCTTTGTTTTGTACGTTTAAGTCTTTATCTGGAATTGGCTTTTGTGTATGGCACGAAGTAGAGCTCAAATTCTATTTTCTCTTTTCAGGTAACAGTTGTCTCAGTACCACCCTTTTGTCAATGACTTACAATGTCACCTCTGTGATATACTAAGATTATTCTATGTACATGGGTCTGTTTCTGGGCTCTGATCTCTTCTGTTGGTTTATTTGTCTGTGTGTCAGACCCACATTGTCTTATTATCACGTTATACAAATAACTTAATATCTGGTAAGACGTATCATCTTATTCTGACCTTTTTCTTTTTTTTTTTTTTTTTTTATTATACTTTAGGGTTTTAGGGTACATGTGCACAATGTGCAGATTTGTTACATATGTATCCATGTGCCATGTTGATTTCCTGCACCCATTAACTCGTCATTTAGCATTAGGTGTATCTCCTAATGCTGTCCCTCCCCCCTCCCCCCACCCCACAACAGTCCCCGGAGTGTGATGTTCCCCTTCCTGTGTCCATGAGTTCTCATTGTTCAATTCCCACCTATGAGTGAGAACATGCGGTGTTTGGTTTTTTGTCCTTGCGATAGTTTACTGAGAATGATGTTTTCCAGTTTCATCCATGTCCCTACAAAGGACACGAACTCATCATTTTTTATGGCTGCATAGTATTCCATGGTGTATATGTGCCACATTTTCTTAATCCAGTCTGTCGTTGTTGGACATTTGGGTTGGTTCCAACTCTTTGCTATTGTGAATAGTGCCGCAATAAACATACGTGTGCACGTGTCTTTATAGCAGCATGATTTATAGTCCTTTGGGTATATACCCAGTAATGGGATGGCTGGGTCAAATGGTATTTCTAGTTCGAGATCCCTGAGGAATCGCCACACTGACTTCCACAATGGTTGAACTAGTTTACAGTCCCACCAACAGTGTAAAAGTGTTCCTATTTCTCCACATCCTCTCCAGCACCTGTTGTTTCCAGATTTTTTAATGATGGCCATTCTAACTGGTGTGAGATGGTATCTCACTGTGGTTTTGATTTGCATTTCTCTGATGGCCAGTGATGATGAGCATTTCTTCATGTGTTTTTTGGCTGCATAAATGTCTTCTTTTGAGAAGTGTCTGTTCATGTCCTCTGCCCACTTTTTGATGGGGTTGTTTGTTTTTTTCTTGTAAATTTGTTTGAGTTCATTGTAGATTCTGGATATTAGCCCTTTGTCAGATGAGTAGGTTGCAAAAATTTTCTCCCATTCTGTAGGTTGTCTGTTCACTCTGATGATAGTTTCTTTTGCTGTGCAGAAGCTCTTTAGTTTAATGAGATCCCATTTGTCGATTTTGGCTTTTGTTGCCATTGCTTTTGGTGTTTTAGACATGAAGTCCTTGCCCACACCTATGTCCTGAATGGTATTGCCTAGGTTTTCTTGTAGGATTTTAATGGTTTTATGTCTAACATATAAGTCTTTAATCCATCTTGAATTAATTTTTGTATAAGGTGTAAGGAAGGGATCCAGTTTCAGCTTTCTACATATGGCTAGCCAGTTTTCCCAGCACCATTTATTAAATAGGGAATCCTTTCCCCATTTCTTGTTTTTGTCAGGTTTGTCAAAGATCAGATAGTTGTAGCTATGCGGCATCATTTCTGAGGGCTCTGTTCTGTTCCATTGATCTATGTCTCTGTTGTGGTACCAGTACCATGCTGTTTTGGCTACTGTAGCCTTGTAGTATAGTTTAAAGTCAGGTAGCGTGATGCCTCCAGCTTTGTTCTTTTGGCTTAGGATTGACTTGGCGATGCGGGCTCTTTTTTGGTTCCATATGAACTTTAAAGTAGTTTTTTCCAATTCTGTGAAGAAAGTCACTGGTAGCTTGATGGGGATGGCATTGAATCTATAAATTACCTTGGGCAGTATGGCCATTTTCACGATATTGATTCTTCCAACCCATGAGCATGGAATGTTCTTCCATTTGTTTGTATCCTCTTTTATTTCATTGAGCAGTGGTTTGTAGTTCTCCTTGAAGAGGTCCTTCACATCCCTTGTAAGTTGGATTCCTAGGTATTTTATTCTCTTTGAAGCAATTGTGAATGGGAGTTCACTCATGATTTGGCTCTCTGTTTGTCTGTTATTGGTGTACAAGAATGCTTGTGATTTTTGTACATTAATTTTGTATCCTGAGACTTTGCTGAAGTTGCTAATCAGCTTAAGGAGATTTTGGGCTGAGACAGTGGGGTTTTCTAGATATACAATCATATCATCTGCAAACAGGGACAATTTGACTTCCTCTTTTCCTAATTGAATACCCTTTATTTCCTTCTCCTGCCTGATTGCTCTGGCCAGAACTTCCAGCACTATGTTGAATAGGAGAGGTGAGAGAGGGCATCCCTGCCTTGTGCCAGTTTTCAGAGGGAATGCTTCCAGTTTTTGCCCATTCAGTATGATATTGGTTGTGGGTTTGTCGTAGATAGCTCTTATTATTTTGAGATACGTCCCATCAATACCTAATTTATTGAGAGTTTTTAGCATGAAGGGTTGTTGAATTTTGTCAAAGGCCTTTTCTGCATCTATTGAGATAATCATGTGGTTTTTGTCTTTGGTTCTGTTTATATGCTGGATTACATTTATTGATTTGCGTATGTTGAACCAGCCTTGCATCCCAGGGATGAAGCCCACTTGATCATGGTGGATAAGCTTTTTGATGTGCTGCTGGATTCGGTTTGCCAGTATTTTATTGAGGATTTTTGCATCAATGTTCATCAAGGATATTGGTCTGAAATTCTCTTTTTTGGTTATGTCTCTGCCAGGTTTTGGTATCAGGACGATGCTGGCTTCGTAAAATGTGTTAGGGAGGATTCCCTCTTTTTCTATCGATTGGAATAGTTTCAGAAGGAATGGTACCAGTTCCTCCTTGTACCTCTGGTAGAATTCAGCTGTGAATCCATCAGGTCCTGGACTCTTTTTGGTTGGTAAGCTATTGATTATTGCCACAATTTCAGAACCTGTTATGGGTCTATTCAGAGATTCAACTTCTTCCTGGTTTAGTCTTGGGAGGGTGTATTTGTCGAGGAATTTATCCATTTCTTCTAGATTTTCTAGTTTATTTGCATAGAGGTGTTTGTAGTATTCTCTGATGGTAGACTGTATTTCTGTGGGATCGGTGGTGATATCCCCTTTTTCGTTTTTTTTTGCATCTATTTGATTCTTCTCTCTTTTCTTCTTTATTAGTCTTGCTAGCGGTCCATCAATTTTGTTGATCTTTTCAAAAAACCAGCTCCTGGATTCATTAATTTTTTGAAGGGTTTTTTGTGTCTCTATTTCCTTCAGTTCTGCTCTGATTTTAGTTATTTCTAGCCTTCTGCTAGCTTCTGAATGTGTTTGCTCTTGCTTTTCTAGTTCTTTTAATTGTGATGTTAGGGTGTCAATTTTGGATCTTTCCTGCTTTCTCTTGTGGGCATTTAGTGCTATAAATTTCCCTCTACACACTGCTTTGAACGCGTCCCAGAGATTCTGGTATGTTGTGTCTTTGTTCTCATTGGTTTCAAAGAACATCTTTATTTCTGCCTTCATTTCATTATGAACCCAATAGTCATTCAGGAGCAGGTTGTTCAGTTTCCATGTAGTTGAGCGGTTTTGAGTGAGTTTCTTAATCCTGAGTTCTAGTTTGATTGCACTGTGGTCTGAGAGACAGTTTGTTATAATTTCTGTTCTTTTACATTTGCTGAGGAGAGCTTTACTTCCAACTGTGTGGTCAATTTTGGAATAGGTGTGGTGTGGTGCTGAAAAAAATGTATATTCTGTTGACTTGGGGTGGAGAGTTCTGTAGATGTCTATTAGGTCCACTTTATGTAGAGCTGAGTTCAATTCCTGGATATCCTTGTTAACTTTCTGTCTCGTTGATCTGTCTAATGCTGACAGTGGGGTGTTAAAATCTCCCATTATTATTGTATGGGAGTTTAAGTCCCTTTGTAGGTCACTGAGGACTTGCTTTATGAATCTGGGTGCTCCTGTGTTGGGTGCATATATATTTAGGATAGTTAGCTCTTCTTGTTGAATTGATCCCTTTACCATTATGTAATGGCCTTCTTTGTCTCTTTTGATCTTTGTTGGTTTAAAGTCTATTTTATCAGAGACTAGGATTGCAACCCCTGCCTTTTTTTGTTTTCCAGTTGCTTGATAGATCTTCCTCCATCCCTTTATTTTGAGTCTGTGTGTCTCTGCACGTGAGATGGGTTTCCTGAATACAGCACACTGATGGGTCCTGACTCCTTATCCAGTTTGCCAGTCTGTGTCTTTTGATTGGAGCATTTAGCCCATTTACATTTAACGTTAATATTGTTATGTGTGAATCTGATCCTGTCATTATGATGTTAGTTGGTTATTTTGCTCATTAGATGCTATAGTTTCTTCCTAGCCTTGATGGTCTTTACAGTTTGGCATGTTTTTGCAGTGGCTGGTACCGGTTGTTCCTTTCCATGTTTAGTGCTTCCTTCAGGAGCTCTTTTAGGGCAGGCCTGGTGGTGACAAAATCACTCAGCGTTTGCTTGTCTGTAAAGTATTTTATTTCTCCTTCACTTATGAAGCTTAGTTTGGCGGGATAGGAAATTCTGGGTTGAAAATTCTTTTCTTTAAGAATGTTGAATATCGGCCCCCACTCTCTTCTGGCTTGTAGAGTTTCTGCTGAGAGATCAGCTGTTAGTCTGATGGGCTTCCCTTTGTGGGTAACCCGACCTTTCTCTCTGGCTGCCCTTAACATTTTTTCCTTCATTTCAACTTTGGTGAATCTGACCATTATGTGTCTTGGAGTTGCCCTTCTCGAGGAGTATCTTTGTGGCGTTCTCTGTATTTCCTGAATCTGAATGCTGGCCTGCCTTGCTAGATTGGGGAAGTTCTCCTGGATAATATCTTGCAGAGTGTTTTCCAACTTGGTTCCATTCTCCCCATCATTTTCAGGTACACCAATCAGACGTAGGTTTGGTCTTTTCACATAGTCCCAAATTTCTTGGAGGCTTTGTTCATTTCTTTTTATTCTTTTTTCTCTAAACTTTCCTTCTCTCTTCATTTCATTCATTTCATCTTCCATCAGCGATACCCTTTCTTCCAGTTGATCGCATCTGCTACTGAGGCTTCTGCAATCTTCGCGTAGTTCTCGAAACTTGGCTTTCAGCTCCATCAGCTCCTTGAAGCCCTTCTCTCCATTGGTTATTCTAGTTATCCGTTCTTCTAATTTTTTTTCAAAGTTTTTAACTTCTTTGCTATTGTTTTGAATTTCCTCTCGTAGCTCAGAGTAGTTTGATCGTCTGAAGCCTTCTTCTCTCAACTCATCAAAGTCATCCTCCATCCAGCTTTGTTCCGTTGCTGGTGAGGAACTGCGTTCCTTTGGAGGAGGAGAGGTGCTCTGTTTTTTAGAGTTTCCAGTTTTTTTGGTCTGTTTTTTCCCCATCTTTGTGGTTTTATCTACTTTTTGTCTTTGATGATGGTGATGTACAGATGGATTTTTGGTGTGGATGTCCTTTCTGTTTGTTAGTTTTCCTTCTACCAGACAGGACCCTCAGCTGCAGGTCTGTTGGAGTTTACTAGAGGTCCACTCCAGACCCTGTTTGGCTGGGTGTCAGCAGCGGTGGCTGCAGAACAGCGGATTTTCGTGAGACCACAAATTCAGCTGTCTGATAGTTCCTCTGAAAGTTTTGTCTCAGAGGAGTACCTGGTTGAATGAGGTGTCAGTCTGTCCCTACTGGGGAGGTGCCTCCCAGTTAGGCTGCTCAGGGGTGAGGGACCCACTTTAGGAGGCAGTCTGTCCATTCTCAGATCTCCAGCTGCGTGCTGGGAGAACCACTACTCTCTTCAAAGCTGTCAGTCAGACAGGGACATTTAAGTCTGTGGAGGTTCTTGCTGGGTTTTTGTTTGTCTGTGTCCTGCCCCCAGAGGTAGAGCCTACAGAGGCAGGCAGGCCTCCTTGAGCTGTGGTGGGCTCCACCCAGTTCGAGCTTCCTGGCTGCTTTGTTTACCTAAGCAAGCCTGGGCAATGGCGGGCGCCCCTCCCCCAGCCTCGTTGCCGCCTTGCAGCGTGATCTCAGACTGCTGTGCTAGCAGTCAGCGAGACTCCGTGGGCTTAGGACCCTCCGAGCCAGGTGCGGGACACAATCTCCTAGTGTGCTGTTTTCCAGGCCCGTTGGAAAAGCGTAGTATTAGGATGGGACTGACCCGATATTCCAGGTGCCGTCTGTTTCCCCTTTCTTTGACTAGGAAAGGGAACTCCCTGACCCCTTGCGCTTCCCGAGTGAGGCAATGCCTCGCCCTGCTTCGGCTCGCGCACAGTGCGCTTCACCGACTGTCCTGCACCCACTGTTAGGCACTCCCTAGTGAGATGAAACCGGTACCTCAAGCAGAAATGCAGAATCACCCGTCTTCTGTGTCGCTGGGGTTGGGAGCTGGAGACCGGAGCTGTTCCTATTCCGCCATCTTGGCTCCACCCTTTTTTTTTTTTCTTCTGACCTTTTTCAAAACTATTGTGTTCTTAATCGTTCACTCTTCGAGGTAAATTAATGCAATTGGCTTGTTGAATTCCATGGAAATTTTTGTTTTTAAATTTCAATTGGCGTTACATCGAATGTATTGATAACTTAGAGAATTGACTCTTTGAATTCATGAACATAGTATGTCTCCTTTATTCAGGCCTTCTGTGACCTTCAGTAACGTTTCACAGTTTTTCCCAAAAGGTTTTGGGTATCTTTTATTAGATTTATTTCTATATACACTGTGTTACTTTTTTGGTTAGTATTGTTTTTCTAACTGGCTATTTCTGGCATAGAGACGCCCTTTTTTTTTTTTTTCCTTTGTGAACATATTCTTCTCTCCTTTTCCAGTAGATGGCAGTAAAGTACATTGAGCTCGTTATTAAGAATATTTTCTTTGCAATGATGTCTTTTTACCCCTTAAAATTATTTATGTATTTAAAGATATTGGTTCTGAAATATTTCTAAATTATCTCCCTTTGTTCCGTTTAGGAGGATAAAAAGAAGCGAGATCGAGACCGGGTGGAGAATGAGGCAGAAAAAGACCTCCAGTGTCACGCCCCTGTGAGATTAGACTTGCCCCCTGAGAAGCCTCTCACAAGCTCTTTAGCCAAACAAGAAGGTTGGAATAACTCTGAATTAACTATCCTGAATGAGGAGGCTGAAATTATTATAGCTCAGGAAAATGGTGGGGTTTTAGCTTCTAAGTTGGAGGTGTGTAATTGAATTTTTAGGTTTTTTCTTTCAAACTGCATAAGAGCTTTAAATTAGCTTTAATTTTGGATTGATACTCTCAAACCTCAATATGTTTTTAAGATAAATGGAATTTCTGTATGAGATATTTAATAATGGTTGTAGAAAATGATCTGGTAAATAATACTCTCTAGAATACTCCTTTTTAAAACACCCTTTTCCCTTCCTCTTTGCTTTAGAAGTAGAACAGACACCCCTTCAAGAAGCTTTGAATCAACTGATGAGACAATTGCAGAGGTAAATGTTTTTCCAATATTTTTATAACATAGAAATTAAAATGGTAAATGTGTAGGATCCAAACCACATTTGTGCCTAACTCCAAACATACTTGATTTTAAAGTGAATGATAAATATTTTGCCTGGCAGCAGAAGTACTCCAAGAGGCTAACTTTTAGATATTCTTTATTTGGTTTGTTTCCCTGGCAACTTGAAGGGTGTTACATAATACTTTTAATGACAAATTTCTGTCTCTAAAGTAATTTCTGATGTTAAAACTTTAAGCCAGAAATAAACAATACAGATATTTCCACTTTGCTAATAGATGGAAATACCTTCTGTGTATTTGTAGAATGCTTATCATGCCATGAATGTTTAGCAATTATTAAGTATAGGAGAAAAAATAAAACACCATAAATAGGAATTATGGCCTTCTTTTAAATGCAGAAATTGGTTCTAAAAATTTCAGTGCCTAGTTTAAGCCACTGTTGAGTTCTTAAAAGGGAAAAGAATAACTCAGTCTTTATTAAAATATTTATTCTGGGCCGGGCACGGTGGCTCACGCCTGTAATCCCAGCACTTTGGGAGGCCGAGGCGGGCAGATCACGAGGTCAGGAGATTGAGACCATCCTGGCTAACATGGTGAAACCCCATCTGTACTAAAAAAAAATAAAAATAAAAATAAAAATTTGCCAGGTGTGGTGGTGGGCACCTGTAGTCCCAGCTACTTGGGAGGCTGAGGCAGGAGAATGGCGTGAACCCGGGAGGTGGAGCTTGCAGTGAGCAGAGATCGCGCCACTGCACTCCAGCCTGGGCGACAGAGCAAGACTCCGTCTCAAAAAATAAATAAATAAAGTAAATATATTTATTTTGATATCTCTCTTTACTCAGAGTTTAAATTTTCAGCTCAAAGATATTTCCATTATTTGCAAAGGGTTTATGGTTGTAGATCATACATTTTTACAGTGGACTTTCTTTCATTGTATTGAGCTTAAGTCAACCCAGAACACATTGTAAATAATTTTTCTCTAATGTAATCTGTATTCAATGCCTGTTCAGGTTTGCAGTTAAGATCAGTAGTTAGCCAAGTATAGTAGCTCACACCTGTAATCCTAGCACTTTGGGAGGCTGAGGTGGGAGGATCAGTTGAGGCCAGGAGTTTAAGACCAGCCTGGGCAACACAGTGAGACCCCATCTCTACAAAAAAAAATAAAAATTATCCTAGTTTGGTTGCACACACCTGTAGTCCCAGCTGCTCCAGAGACTGAGGTGGAAGGATCACTTGAGCACAAGAGGTTGAGGCTGCAGTGAGCTGTGATAGCGCCATTGCACTCCAGCCTGGGCAAGAGAATGAGATCTTTTCTAAAAAAAAAGAACTTACTGGTCTCTCTTCTTCTTTTTGGTTTGAGAAAAATTACATCTCTAGTCTTTATATTTAAATAACTCATTCATTACTTCACTACTTGTCCGAAAGGAGTGAATAGGTATTGGATATTCCATTGCAATTTACAAGGTGTGACTGTAAAGTGTCATGGCTGCCTTAGAGTTTTTCTTGCAACATAAGGCCAGAATGTAGGTTAATGATGTCACCTTAAAAGAAATGACTTAATTAAAAGAAGACATTCAAATGGCCAATAGGTATATGAAAAAATGCTCACCATCACTAATAATCAGAGAAGTGCAAGTCAAAATCACCTCACCCCAATTAGAATGCCTGTTATCAAAAGACAAAAAAAAAAAAAAAAAAGCTGGCAAGAATGTGGTGAGAAAGGGAAATTGTATATACTGTTGGTGGGAATGTAAATTAGTATAGCCATTATGGACAAGAGTATGGAGGTTCTTCAAAAAATTAAAAATAGAATTACCATATGATCCAGCAATTCAGCTACTGGGTATATATCCAAAGGTAATGAAATCAGTATGTCCAGGAGATACCTGTACTCTCGTGTTAATTGCAGTGCTATTCATAGTACCCAAGATGGAATCAGTCTTAAGTGCCCATCAGTGGATGAATGCATTTTTTAAAATGTGGTATGTATACACAATGGAGTATTATTCCACCATTAAAAAGAATGAAATACTATCATTTGTAACAACATGGATGAACCTAGAGGACATCATGTTAAATGAAGTAAGCCAAACACAGAAGAACAAATACTGCATGATCCTTTTGTAGTTCATAAGTGAAATGATTGCTTTTTCATGTTCCTTTGTGAGATATACCGCCCTCAAACTTCGTTACAACATCAGCACATTGCCCATCTGATGTGAAGACAGAAAATATGGTGAGGGCACAAATATGACATCATCTCACTCATGTGGGATCTTAAAAAGTTGATTTCATAGAAGTAGAGAATAGAACAGTGGTTACCAGAGGCAAGGGAAAGGTGGAGGTTGGTCAGCAGGTACAGAATTACGGTTAGATAGGAGGAATAAGCTCTGGTGTTCTGTTGCACGATAAGGTGACAGCAGTCCACAACCATTTATTATATACATCAGCATAGCTAAAAGAAAGGATTTTGAATGTTCTTATCCCAAAGAAATAACAAGTGTTTGGGGTGATAAATATGCTAATTACCCTGATTTGATTATTACACAGTGATACCGAAGTATCCTTGTATATATGTGTGTTAGTATATATGTGTCAAAACGTCACACTGTACCCTCTAAATATGTGCAATTATTATATGTCAGTTAGAAACAAAGTCTTAATGAAAAGAAAACACTTCAGAAAGCATTTCTTAGTCTAAAGACATTAGCATTGTTCAAAACATTTTGGGAATTAGAACCCAGAGCCACACTGTTTTGATTAGTTTTAGTGATTGGATGATTCTTCATCCTTACCAGGAGCTAAGCCTGGTTAAAAAAAAAAAAAAAATCTAGTTGATCAAGTTCGATAATAGCATTTTTGGTCAAAACTAGATGGGGCTGTGTATTAAAATGACTGACCTAGGAGTTAGATAATTTCCTCCAAAGGGTAGCTTCAGGAGGCCACCCAGAGGTGAATGCTGCCGTTATGGTAACTCCTGTGGACCGCACACATTTTGATGTATAGGTCCTGACTGGGTATTTTTGCTGGTTGTCATTTTTTAGTCTCACTGCTTAGGCATCCTGCTGTGAAAAACAAAGGCAGATTCACATAGACCTGAATCAGATTTCAACTCTTTTATTTAATGAGTGACTCAGGATAGATAATTTCAATCTCACTGAGCCTCAGTATCCTCCGGTGGTGGAGGATACCACCACTTTGATGGTTTTTGTGAGGATTCGATGTAAAATATGTCAAGAGCCTACCACTGGGACTAGCAACATGGTAAATATGTTTTTAAAGGAGTTGTTATTTTTTAAACCATATTTTTACTGTTATTCTGTGGAGTAAGAAAACTTTTGGTATGCCAGATTTCCAGAGGGGAAAAAAAAAAAAATCAGCATAATGATTTAATCATATAAAGCACTCATTCTCAACCTGACAATACTGGAAATACAAATGCCAAATACTCAAATCCCCATGCCAATACTTATCTGTGGAAATATCACTGTCTGGACCCTACCCTTCTTCCCCAAGAGCTTCTGATACAGTGGGTCTGGGCTGAGTCTTCCTACCGCTTCTTCCCCACATTGGAGTTTTTTTAAAGCTCCTGTGTGATTCTACTGTACAGCCAGTGTTGAGAATCTGTGATGAAAAGCACTAGCTTTCAAGTTTGAGTTTCTGATTTTGGAGTTTTTTTGGTCCAGTCCTGTCTTGGCACACATGCGGAGGTATTTAAGAGGACCTTTTTAATGTCAGTTTTTTTAGCATCCCCCACATATACATGATAGAAGTTATATCCATTGATGGAGAAAATAGACATACATGGACCAGAAATGCAAGCCTATTAGAAATTAATATGGAGGATTGTAGATGTATGTTCATAGTTACTATTTCGGTCTTTTCCCCTTTGGTTGATTAAAAATATGCAGTGCTAATCTCCCAAAGGTTAAAACATTGGTCAGTTAGCTGAGATTGTTTGTTTTGTTTCCTTTTTTCTTGTATAAGTGGAGCTGTTAATTAATGAGGCTGTGTATTTTAAAAGAAATTTCCATCCTGAGGGTACAGCTAGTATGTAAAACTTCCTTGTTATTAAATAGTTAATAGACTTTAAAATCATTTCTTCAGTTTTCAGTTAAAAATATGTTAACATATCACAAATTCTTTCTGCATCTGAAGGGTTTCCTCTGACTTCTGCTCCTAGACCAATAGATTTGTTTGTAATAGAATAAAATATAACATTGTCTTTTGCATATCTTCACAGAAAAGATCCAAGTGCTTTCTTTTCATTTCCTGTGACTGATTTTATTGCTCCTGGCTACTCCATGATCATTAAACACCCAATGGATTTTAGTACCATGAAAGAAAAGATCAAGAACAATGACTATCAGTCCATAGAAGAACTAAAGGTAACTCTTCAATCCTAGGTAGAAATCTGCATGTCTGATATTCAGAATCTTTCTCATTGACCTTTTATTTTGCAAAGAATTGAGTTTATTTTAAGATCCAGTATCTTTGTTTATTTCTGCTTCAGAAAACTTTATGAGCTTGGTGATGGAAAACCAGATGAAATAGGTCATCTGATATCTTTCATTCATAATTATTTTTGTCTTTAGTGAAATTTTGAGTTTGATATGTGTTCCACAGTATATTTTTTCCAACCTTAGAGTGAAATTTTTAGCTTTAGATCAATACCAGTAAAACTAATATTTTAATGAAAGTTGAGGGTTTTTTCTATTTCTAGACATATAAGGTATGCATATTGTATTAGTCCATTCTCACATGGCTATAAAGAACTGCCTGAGATTGGGTAATTTATGAAGAAAAGAGCTTTAATTAACTCACAGTTCCACAGGCTGTACAGGACACATGGCCGGAGAGGCCCAAGGAAACTTACAGTCGTACTGGAACATGAAGGGGAAGCAAGCACATCTTCACATGGCAGCAGGAGAGAGTGAAGGGGGAGGTGCTACACACTTTTTTTTTTTTTTAGATGGTTTACATTTTTTAAATTAAGTTTTTTTTAATTTAAGTTCTAGGGTACATGTGCACAACGTGCAGGTTTGTTACATATATATACATGTGCCGTGTTGGTGTGCCATACCCATTAACTCGTCATTTACATTAGGTATATCTCCTAATGCTACCCCTACCCCCTACCCCCACCCCGCAACAGGCCCCGGTGTGTGATGTTCCCCACCCTGTGTCCAGGTGTTCTCATTGTTCAGTTCCCACCTATGAGGCAGAACATGCGGTGTTTGGTTTTCTGTCCTTGCCATAGTTTGCTCAGAAACAGCTTCATCCATGTCCCTACAAAGGACTTGAACTCATCCTTTTTTATGGCTGCATAGTATTCCATGGTGTATATGTGCCACATGTTCTTAATCCAGTCTATCATTGTTGGACATTTGGGTTGGTTCCAAGTCTTTGCTATTGTGAATAGTGCCACAATAAACATATGTGTGCATATGTCTTTATAGCAGCATGATTTATAATCCTTTGGATATATACCCAGTAATGGGATTGCTGGGTCAAATGCTATTTCTAGTTCTAAATCCTTGAGGAATTGCCACACTGTCTTCCACATGGTTGAACTAGTTTACAGTCCCACCAACAGTGTAAAAGTATTCCTATTTCTCCACATCCTCTCCAGCACCTGTTGTTTCCTGACTTTTTAATGATCGCCATTCTAACTGGTGTGAGATGGTATCTCATTGTGGTTTTGATTTGCATTTCTCTGATGGCCAGTGATGATGAGCATTTTTTTCATGTGTCTGTTGGCTGCATGAATATCTTCTTTTGAGAAGTGTCTGTTCATATCCTTCGCCCACTTTTTGATGGGGTTGTTTGATTTTTTCTTGTAGATTTGTTTAAGTTCTTTGTAGATTCTGGATATTAGCCCTTTGTCACATGGGTAGATTGTGAAAATTTTCTCCCATTCTCTAGGTTGCCTGTTCACTCTGATGGTAGTTCTTTTGCTGTGCAGAAGCTCTTTAGTTTAATTAGATCCCATTTGTCGATTTTGGCTTTTGTTGCCATTGCTTTTGGTGTTTTAGTTATGAAGTCCTTGCCCATGCCTATGTCCTGAATGGTATTGCCTAGGTTTTCTTCTAGGGTTTTTATGGTTTTAGGTCTAACATTTAAGTCTCTAATCCATCTTGAATTAATTTTTGTATAAGGTGTAAGGAAGGGATCCAGTTTCAGCTTTCTGCATATGGCTAGCCAGTTTTCCGAGCACCATTTATTAAATAGGGAATTCTTTCCCCATTTCTTGTTTTTGTCAGGTTTGTCAAAGATCAGATGGTTGTAGATGTGTGGTATTATTTCTGAGGGCTCTCTTCTGTTCCATTGTTCTCTATCTCTGTTTTGGTACCAGTACCATGCTGTTTTGGTTACTATAGCCTTGTAGTATAGTTTGAACTCAGGTAGCGTGACGCCTCCAGCATTGTTCTTTTGGCTTAGGATTGTCTTGGCAATGCGGGCTCTTTTTTGGTTCCATATGAACTTTAAAGTAGTTTTTTCCAATTCTGTGAAGAAAGTCATTGGTAGCTTGATGGGGATGGCATTGAATCTATAAATTACCTTGGGCAGTATGGCCATTTTCACAGTGTTGATTCTTCCTACCCATGAGCATGGAATGTTGTTCTTCCATTTGTTTGTATCCTCTTTTATTTCATTGAGCAGTGGTTTGTAGTTCTCCTTGAAGAGGTCCTTCACATCCCTTGTGAGTTGGATTCCTAGGTATTTTATTCTCGTTGAAGGAATTGTGAATGGGAGTTCACTCATGATTTGGCTCTCTGTTTGTCTGTTACTGGTGTATAGGAATGCTTGTGATTTTTGTACATTGATTTTGTATCCTGAGACTTTGCTGAAGTTGCTTATCAGCTTAAGGAGATTTGGGGCTGAGACGATGGGGTTTTCTAAATATACAATAATGTCATCTGCAAACAGGGACAGTTTGACTTCCTCTTTTCCTAACTGAATACCGTTTATTTCTTTCTCCTGCCTGATTGCCCTGGCCAGAACTTCCAACACTATGTTAAATAGGAGTGGTGAGAGAGGACCTCCCTGTCTTGTGCCAGTTTTCAAAGGGAATGCTTCCAGTTTTTGCCGTTCAGTATGATATTGGCTGTGGGTTTGTCATAAATAGCTCTTAATATTTTGAGATATGTCCCATCAATACCTAGTTTATTGAGAGTTTTTAGCATGAAGGGCCGTTGAATTTTGTCAAAGGCCTTTTCTGCATCTATTGAGATAATCATGTGGTTTTTGTCTTTGGTTCTGTTTGTATGCTGGATTACATTTATTGATTTGTGTATGTTGAACCAGCCTTGCATCCCAGGGGTGAAGCCAACTTGATCGTGGTGGATAAGCTTTTTGATGTGCTGCTGGATTCGGTTTGCCAGCATTTTATTGAGGATTTTTGCATCGATGTTCATCAGGGATATTGGTCTAAAATTCTCTTTTTTTGTTGTGTCTCTACCAGGCTTTGGTATCAGGATGATGCTGGCCTCATAAAATGAGTTAGGGAGGATTCCCTCTTTTTCTATTGATTGGAATAGTTTCATAAGGAATGGTACCAGCTCCTCTTTGTACCTCTGGTAGAATTTGGCTGTGAATCTGTCTGGTCCTGGACTGTTTTTGGTTGGTAGGCTATTAATTATTGCCTCAATTTCAGAGCCTGTTGTTGGTCTATTCAGGGATTCAACTTCTTCCTGGTTTAGTCTTGGGAGGGTGTATGTATCGAGGAATTTATCCATTTCTTCTAGATTTTCTAGTTTATTTGCATGGAGGTGTTTATAGTATTCTCTGATGGTAGTTTCTATTTCTGTGGGATCAGTGGTGATATCCCCTTTATCATTTTTTATTGCATCTACTTAATTCTTCTCTCTTTTCTTCTTAGTCTTGCTAGTGGTCTATCAATTTTGTTGATCTTTTCAAAAAACCAGCTCTGGATTCATTGATTTTTTTGAAGGGTTTTTTGTATCTCTGTCTCTTCAGTTCTGCTTTGATCTTAGTTATTTCTAGCCTTCTGCTAGGTTTTGAATGTGTTTGCTCTTGCTTCTCTAGTTTTTTTAATTGTGATGTTAGGGTATCAATTTGAGATGTTTCCTGCCTTCTCTTGTGGGCATTTAGTGCTATAAATTTCCCTCTACACACTGCTTTAAATGTGTCCCAGAGATTCTGGTATGTTGTGTCTTTGTTCTCATTGGTTTCAAAGAACATCTTTATTTCTGCCTTCATTTCATTACGTACCTGATAGTCATTCAGGAGCAGGTTGTTCAGTTTCCATGTAGTTGAGCAGTTTTGAGTGAGTTTCTTAATCCTGAGTTCTAGTTTGGTTTTACTGTGGTCTGAGAGACAGTTTGTTATAATTTCTGTTCTTTTACATTTGCTGAGGAGTGCTTTACTTCCAACTATGTGGTCAATTTTGGAGTAAGTGCAGTGTGGTGCCGAGAAGAATGTATATTCTGTTGATTTAGGGTGGAGAGTTCTGTAGATGTCTATTAGGTCTGCTTGGTGCAGAGCTGAGTTCAATTCCTGGATATCCTTGTTAACTTTCTGTCTCGTTGATCATCTGATGTTAACAGTGGGGTGTTAAAATCTTGCATTATTATTGCATGTGAGTCTAAGTCTCTTTGTAGGTCTCTAAGGACTTGCTTTATGAATCTGGGTGCTCCTGTATTGGGTGCATATATATTTAGGATAGTTAGCTCTTCTTGTTGAATTGATCCCTTTACCATTATGTAATGGCCTTCTTTGTCTCTTTTGATCTTTGTTGGTTTAAAGTCTATTTTATCAGAGACTAGGATTGCAACCCCTGCCTTTTTTTGTTTTCCATTTGCTTGGTAGATCTTCCACCATCCCTTTATTTTGAGCCTATGTGTGTCTCTGCATGTGAGATGGGTTTCCTGAATACAGCACACTGATGGGTCTTGACTCTTTATCCAATTTGCCAGTCTGTGTCTTTTAATTGGAGCAATTAGCCCATTTACATTTAAGGTTAATATTGTTGTGTGTGAATCTGATCCCGTCATTATGATGTTAGCTGGTTATTTTGCTCATTAGTTGATGCAGTTTCTTCCTAGCCTAGATGGTCTTTACAATTTGGCATGTTTTTGCAGTGGCTGGTACCGGTTATTCCTTTCCACGTTTAGTGCTTCCTTCAGAAGCTCTTGTAAGGCAGGCCTGGTGGTGACAAAATCTCTCAGCATTTGTTTGTCTGTAAAAGATTTTATTTCTCCTTCGCTTGTGAAGTTTAGTTTGGCTGGATATGAAATTCTGGGTTGAAAATTCTTTTCTTTAAGAATGTTGAATACTGGCCCCCACTGTCTTCTGGCTTGTAGAGTTTCTGCTGAGAGATCCGCTGTTAGTCTGATGGGCTTCCCTTTGTGGGTAACCCGACCTTTCTCTCTGGCTGCCCTTAACATTTTTTCCTTCATTTCAACTTTGCTGAATCTGACAATTATGTGTCTTGGAGTTGCTCTTCTCGAGGAGTATCTTTGTGGCATTCTCTGTATTTCCTGAATTTGAATATTGGCCTGCCTTGCTAGGTTGGGGAAGTTCTCCTGGATAATATCCTGAAGAGTGTTTTCCAACTTGGTTCCATTCTCCCCATCACTTTCAGGTACACCAATCAGACGTAGATTTGGTCTTTTCACATAGTCTGATATTTCTTGGAGGCTTTGTTCATTTGTTTTCACTCCTTTTCCTCTAAACTTCTCTTGTGGCTTCATTTCATTCATTTGATCTTCAATCACTGATACCCTTTCTTCCACTTGATCAAATCGGCTACTGAAGCTTGTGCATGCGTCACGTAGTTCTTGTGCCATGGTTTTCAGCTCCATCAGGTCAGTTAAGGTCTTCTCTACCCTGTTTAATGTAGTTAGCCATTCATCTAATCTTTTTTCAAGGTTTTTGGCATCTTTGTGATGGGTTTGAACATGTTCCTTGAGCTCAGAGAAGTTTGTTATTACTGATCGTCCGAAGCGTTCTCTCAACTCATCAAAGTCATTCTCTGTCCAGCTTTGTTCCGTTGCTGGCAAGGAGCTGCGTTCCTTTGGAGGAGAAGAGGTGCTCTGATTTTGAGAATTTTGAGCTTTTCTGCTCTGATTTCTCCCCATCTTTGTGGTTTTATCTGCCTTTGGTCTTTGATGATGGTGACGTACGGATGGGGTTTTGGTGTGGATGTCCTTTCTATTTGTTAGTTTTTCTTCTAACAGTCAGGACCCTCAGCTGCAGGTCTGTTGGAGTTTGCTGGGGGTCCACTCCAGACCCTGTTTGTCTGGGTATCAGCAGCAGAGGCTGCAGAACAGCAAATATTGCAGAACGGCACATGTTGCTGCCTGATCCTTCCTCTGGAAGCTTCATCTCAGAGGGGCACCCGGCTGGATGAGGTGTCAGTCGGCCCCTACTGGGAGGTGCCTCCCAGTTAGGCTACTCAGGGGTCAGGGACCCACTTGAGGTGGCAGTCTGTCCATTCTCAGATCTCAAACTCCATGCTGGCAGAACCACTACTCTCTTCAAAGCTGTCAGACAGGGACGTTTAAGTCTGTAGAAGTTTCTGCTGCCTTTTGTTCCGCTATGCCCTGCCCCCAGAGGTGGACTCCACCCAGTTCGAGCTTCCCAGTGGCTTTGTTTACCTACCCAAGCCTCAGCAGAGGCGGGCACCCCTCCCCCAGCCTCACTGCTGCCTTGCAGTTCAATCTCAGACTGCTGTGCTAACAGTGAGTGAGGCTCCATGGGCATGGGACCCTCCGAGCCAGGCGCAGGATGTAATCTGGTGTGCCGTTTGCTAAGACCATTGGAAAAGCACAGTATTAGGGTGGGAGTGTCCTGATTTTCCAGGTACAGTCTGTCACGGCTTCCCTTAGCTAGGAAAGGGAATCCTCCAACCCCTTGTGCTTCCCAAGTGAGGTGATACCCTGCCCTGCTTCAGCTCACACTCTGTGGGTTGTACCTACTGTCCAACAAGCCCCAGTGAGATGAACCCAGTACCTCAGTTGGAAATGCAGAAATCACCAGTCTTCTGCATCGCTCACGCTGGGAGCTATAGACTGGATCTGTTCCTATTCGGCCACCTTGGAACCTATCACTACACACTTTCAAACAACCAGATCTTGTGAGAACTCATTGTCATGAGAACAGCAAGGGGGAAATCTGCCTCCATGATCAAATCACCTCCCACCAGGTCCTTCCCCCAACACTGGGGATTACAATTCAACATGAGATTGGGGTGGGGACACAGAGCCAAACCATATCACATGTACTCTAAAGTAAAGAATAAATTGGCTTGTCCAGAAATACTAAAGAGAGGTTTAATTACATTTTCTAATTTGATGAAAGTTAATTTCTCTCTGAGTTCATTTTGGCTGTATTTGTTGAGCATATTTTCTTCAGCTTTAAGAAGAGAATAGAAAATTTACAAGGACCTGAAAGCTTATAAGATAATATATATACCTGTTATAGATGAGGTTTTTCCCATTTGGTGGAGTGTCCTGGTGTGTGTTGATTCTAGGGAAAGGAACCATGTATATTAAAATTTACTATGTATTCAGCTGCCACAAACTTAATTGGTTTAGATAATATCTGTTTTACCTCTACTTTTTTTTACATAACCACAGTAGTGCTCACCTGACCTAAGGGTTAGACCCTAATTAGTTATTTTCCTAAAAATAAAATAAGATAGTGTCTTTACAGCCAGGCGTGGTGGCTCACACCTGTAATCCCAGCACTTTGGGAGGCTGAGGCAGGTCAGGAGATCAGCACTTTGGGAGGCTGAGGATCATGAGGTCAGGAGATCAGGACCATCCTGGGTAACACAGTGAAACCTCCTCTCTACTAAAAATACAAAAAAATTGCCCGAGTGTGCTGGCAGGTGCCTGTAGTCCCAGCTACTCAGGAGGCTGAGGCAGTAGAATGGTGTGAACCTGGGAGGCAGAGCTTGCGACAGAGTGAGACTCCATCTCAAAAAAAAAAAAAAAGATAGTGTCTTTACTTAGTCCCTTTTTTCATCCACATATTGATAAGCAGAGATTTATGAAGAATACCAGTGTTTAGTGCTCTTTACTGTTGAGTTTATAGGTAATATTCCACTTTCTCCAAAGAACCTGAATTACATTCTCTCTTATTTAGAGAAAGGGGAACTTTTCCCAGCTTTTTATCTGGTGAAAATTAGGCTAAAACCGTTTATTTCAGCATATTTCTGACCTTACCATTGCTTAATGGGAAAGAATTTCACAGTTTTTTGTTTTTTTTTTTCTTTTTGTGCATGATTTTCCTCTGATCTTTCTCTTACAGTAAGAAGAGTAGAAGTGTGTCCCCAGAGTGTTTTTAAGCAGGTTAGGGTTTATCATAATTGAAAGGAATTGGTATCTTAGCTCTTTAGAATTTCTACATTGCCACTTTTTTCTAGGAAAAGCTCAACAGCCTAAAGTAATATTTATTCAGTTCATTTAGCAGTTGAAGTAAAATTGTGTGTGTGTGTGTGTGTGTGTGTATGAAAAGTGTGCAGGAAGACTCAGCTTTTTGAATGACCAGTGCCATCACACACAGTTCAGTAAAGCCCAGCACATTATGTTAAGATTTAAGGAATCTACAAATTGCCTTAATAGATCAGTCCTGTGTTCTTTAGAACAATTCAGTACTCTTGCCAGTTCATAGGCCCATTATCTGGCCAATTATAGGCCAAATGGTCACTTAGTTTGAGTATATGTAGTAATCTAGTGTCTCCGTTCACTTGCGTCCCATCCCCCCAAATACATATTTATTTTTATTTATTTTTTTTTTTTTTGAGACCGAGTCTCACTCTGTTGCTCAGGCTGGAGTGCAGTGGCATGATCTTGGCTCACTGCAACCTCCACCTTCAGAGTTCAAACAATTGTTGTGCCTCAGCCTCCCAAGTAGCTGGGACTACAGGCGTGTGCCACCACACCCAGCGAATTTTTTTTGTATTTTTAGTAGAGACGGGGTTTCACCATGTTGCCCTGACCAGTCTCAAACTCCTGGGCTCAAGCAGTCTGCCTGCCTCGGCCTCCCAAAGTGCTAGAATTGTAAGGGTGAGCCACTAGGCCTGGCCCAGTAATTCTTAATGGCATAGAAGCTTTTCCAAATATCTGTAACAAAAGTCTTTAATCTAGGGTCCTTTGGGTACCATAATGAGTCTTTAGAGGGACCAAGAACCTACTAAAATTACATGAAGACTTTTGTGTTCAGCTTTGTGTGCGTGTGTACTTAAGGTGTGGTCCCATAGCTTTCATCAGATGCTTAGAGATCCAAGACCTGGCATGTTTAAGAGTCATGGCCCAAACTGAAGATCCACATATACTTCATCCACTTTAATACCAAATTTATTGCGACCCTTCACACAATCTTACATACTTGTACATAGAACTCAGTCTACTTATTTTTGTTCTATTTAAGTGTTCTAACCTGTCATCACTATTAAATGGTGGAATTTGAATTTTTTTTTGTTTTTTAAAGAAATTTGTAGGGAGCAGATTCTCTTTTCTTGGGTTTTTCTTTTAACTTAGTAAGGCCTTGGCATAATGAATCGCACATTTATAGATGTAAAAATTACTTAACTATGAAAGCATGCAGTAGGGTCAAGTTCTCCAGCACATAACGCAGACTTTGAAATTTAAGCCAAAAAGACAGTTTTGGTAATTTGGCTACTCTAGTTACATGTTTTAACTCCTTGAGGTTGTATGGTTTATTTCACATTGGCATGATTTTGCAACATTCTGCAAATTATGTTTAGTTTATGATAGTATCCAAACACATAAAAGTAGTGTAAATGTTTTAACATTTTTTGCTCAGTTAATGTGAATTTGGCAGGAAATACTGCGATAATTTAGGACTGCTCCGTTTTCAGTCAAGATCTGAAATAAAATATTCAGTTCCTAAATGGAAATTTAAGATGTTTGTTTTAAAGCTAGGAGTAATATTTTTTTAAATTACATGAACTACTCAGCTAAAATCATTACATATGAAATAGAAGTATTTTCTTTATTTAGAAGTTTCATTCTGGGATCTACAGTTTATATACAGGTACTATAAAATATTTAAGAATTTGGGAAATAATATAGCACATTTAAATACATTTAGCAGTATTTGTTTTGTTGGTGAGTCTTAAAACAATAAATTGCTGTTAGTATTATTTAGTAAATAGTGAAAGAAAGGGATGTTGTTGCTTTTTAAATTTTTAGAGGACCTGTATATTTTCAACCTGGGGGTGCAGGGTAGTTTGTTTGGCATTAATGCATTTTCTCCCTTAATGTTCTTTCTGCAGGATAACTTCAAACTAATGTGTACTAATGCCATGATTTACAATAAACCAGAGACCATTTATTATAAAGCGGCAAAGAAGCTGTTGCACTCAGGGATGAAAATTCTTAGCCAGGTAAAGGAAACTCTTGGTCATATGTAATAGTTATTAAAATCTGTGTCGCTGTTTGTTGGCCATAGTAATACAGATACAATACAGTATTGATTTTATTTTATTAGCAGGTTATATTAAAGTAGAAAATACTAAATGAAAAAAATTTATAAAAAGAGAAGAAAATTAAGATAGGAAAATTCTTACTTGGAATCAATACAAATAAATATTGGCATTCACTTGTAATTATCTCTTTAGAGATAAAACATCAGCTTGAAACATCAGCCTGAATTCCAGGATAAGACTGGCTGAGTTATGAGAACTCTGAAGAGGAAAGCTCTCTGTTTGCATTTGTAGGTGTGAAATCTAATGTTGGTCAGTCCTGTCAGAAGCCTAGAATTTCTAGTAAGAAAATACAGTCATGCGCTGCGTAATACTGTATATACAGACTGCATATACAATGGTGGTTCCATAAGATTGTAATACTGTATTTTTACTGTACTTTTGTTATATTTAAATGCACAAATACTTAGCATTGTGTTACAGCTGTCTGCAGTATTCAGTATGGTAACATGCTGTATAGGTTCCTAGCCTAGGAGCAATAGGCTGTATCATTTAGCCAGGTGTCTAATAGGCTATACCATCTAGGTTTGTGTAAGTGTACTCATTGATGGTCACACAACAAAATTGCCTAACAGTACATTTCTCAGAACGGATCCCGTCATTAAGCTACATGTGACTATATACAAATGAGAAAAAATTTGAAACTCTCAAAACCACCTCTCCACAAGAGCAGACTCTTCCTTAAAGGATAAGAATTAGTGCATAGTAAGTCATTTGAGGTCAGAGAAGTGTGTGCGTAGGTAGGCACAGACACATCATCATCAAACTGCAGGAAAGAGCATAAACATGAGATATTATACACAGTGGCAAAAAATTACGAGTGTCCCCAGGACGACGGTTGATAAAAGGCTTTGAAGGGTAAACTGAGATGATCACTGTGCACCCGCTGGAGAAAATAACTCACAAGATAAGCCATATCTTTTGAGGTTTTTCTCACCATATGTAAGAGACTACTTTAGGGAACGAATCAAGGGTGATCCTGGCACCATACCATGGCAGGCAGGCAGAAGAGAGTTTTCATTTTAGCTCTCTTCCACTAACTTGTGGACCTTGGGCAAGACATTAACTACCCTGGGACTCAGTGTTCTCATCTCTAAAGAAGGGTTTAGTCTGTGGTCTCCAATGTGATTTCTAGCATTACTGTTCTGATTCTAGATAAGAGGTAGAGTAGAGAGGATACTATGAAAAAGAACCACAAGATAGGACAGGGATTTTGCAAAGAAGAAATGAGTGGGTATAAGACACTGGTAGAAGGAGAAAGGAATCAGAGTCGAGAGCTTGAGCTCACATTCAGGGGAGTTAAAGGATGATAAAAATGAGTCGTGCATCAGCATATGGTTTTTCGATTTTTATGGTGATTCATTTTTCTGTATTACAGTTTTACATTTAAAGAAATGCCTTGATGTGCAGATGTCTGAGTGTGTGCTTGGCTGAGAGATTCTTGGATTCACTTAACTAGAGAAAGAAAAACATGTTTGGATTCTTGATTATTCTTGCGCTCCTAATATTTAGACAGCATTGGTTCCCACCCTTTCCTAAAGACTTGGGAAACTAATGGAAGCCAGTTACCCATCTTTGACAACATTCGCAGAGGAAAGAGGAATAGGAAATGTTTACCCATTCTTTGCAGGAAGACTCTCAGAATCTAGAACCACGCCATGTTCCAGGTTTAAAGACATGGAAATGCTTCTTGTTACTGTATTTGAAGTAAAAGTGCATTTAACAAATGCAGCCTTTAGTCACTCCAAAATATGTACATTGAATTGGGTGGTGGGAGCCTAATTTTTAATGACCTTTGATTTACCACTTCCTTAAGTAATGTAGTTAATACAACAAGCAAAAGATTCCATTATCTCTTGAATTTTACTGGCGTGTGGAATGGTTGAAAGCACAGAAAATAAAATTTTCTTCACTTTCCCTTCCCTCTCTCCCTCTTTCTTTCTCTCTGTTGTCTTCCTTTTTTTCAGATCTTTTGCTGTTGAGGAGTCCCACCCATCCTGTGTTATTAGCTTCCTGTTGACTGTTCTCTCCACCCTACGTGGGAGGGGTCGTCACAACAGTGATTTTTAAACGTTTAAATTTAGACCTTTTGAGTTAACTCTTCTAACAGTTTGTGCTCCAAAAGAGCCCAGCACACCCTTCCATGAAGTGTCTTTTCAAAGATAACTGTTTTTGAATGTTCATTGAAAAGATTGTAGAGTAGCCATTCATCATTTTTTCAGTTACACTCAAATAGCAACTATTAGTAGACGTGTTATTTTTATAAAGAATGAACAGATGAGGCCAGGCGCAGTGGCTCATGCCTGTAATCCCAACGCTTTGGGAGGCCGAGGCGGGCAGATCACCTGAGGTCAGGAGTTTGAGACCAGCGTGACCAACATGGAAAAACCCCCGTCTCTACTAAAATACAAAATTAGCTGGGTGTGGTGGTGCATGCCTGTAATCCCAGCTACTCAGGAGGCTGAGGCAGGAGAATCGCTTGAACCCGGGAGGCGGAGGTTGTGGTGAGCCAAGATCGCGCCATTGCACTCCAGCCTGGGCAACAAGAGGGAAACTCCGTCTCAAAAAAAAAAAAAAGAATGAACAGATGAAGAATAACTTTTTATCTCCTAAATAAATACTTGAGTAAAATGCTACATTGTAGTACAAACAATACTATTTGTAGCATAGTGGCTTTGAAATCAGACCAATCAAGGTTCAAGTCCTAGCTCTACCCTTTAGAAGCTGTGTGACCTTAGCCCAGGTAACCTTTGTCAGCCTTTTTCCTGTCCTGTAAAGTGGGGATAATAATAGTGCTTACCTCATGGAGTTGTGTCTGGCACATGGGTAAGCACTAAGTAAATGTTAGCTATATTATTAGCAAAGAACCAGCCCTGTTAGCCATTTAATATTGTAAAATTGAAGATCAATAATATGCTGACTTGGAGGCATTTTAATTACCAAAAAAAGAAAAGGATATTGCTTTCAAAGGAAAATTAAACTTCACTCTTTCCTGGGACTTGTTTCAAGGTTTAGAAACTTTCTCTAATTGAATTTATTTGTGCAAGTCATATTTTTTAAAATCCCAAAGCGTTCTTAATGTAAGTTCTGCTTTATAAAATTCTAGAGTGGAAATAAAATTATTACTGAAAACTTACAGAAATAAGCTCATTAATATTTTTAATGTAGCAAAATAAAATGTGTTTTTAAAAATCAAATAAGATTGCTTTTTGTTGTTGTTGTTGTTTGTGTTTTTTGTTTTGTTTTTTTGAGACAGAGTCTCACTCTGTCACCCAGGCTGGAGTGCAGTGGCGCAGTCTCGGCTCACTGCAACCTCTGCCTCCCAGGTTCAAGTGATTCTAATGGGTTTGCTTTTTAAGTGATACTATTGATTTTGTCAAGGATTCCGAGAAACTTTCAAACACTAATGTAAATTAGTATGTAAATTGGTATACCTTTTCTGGAAAGCAATAATTGTCAAAAGCCTCAAAAATACTCATTCCCTTTGACTTTGTTTCCTTTCTAAGAGTTTATCCTAAAGAGATACTGGTTCCTAGAGAGATTTATTTATAATGATATTTATGGTACTTTTATTTATAATAGTGGAAACATGGAAATCTAAATGTTCAATCATAGGCCATTAATTAAATCATGGTGTAGACATGGGATTAAATAGTTATTAAAATATTTTAAATATCTATTGATATGGAGAGGAAATGGTTATAATTTATTAACTGAAAAAATGCTTTTTACTAAATATTCAGTATAATTCCAGTTTGCTAAGATATGTAATGGTTGGAAAAGTACTAGAATGATAAACTTGTTAACACTGTTCTTCTCTGGATGATACATTAAGAGGATTTTTATTTTCTCCTCTACCCATATTTTTATTTGTCCACAATAAAATATATCGCTTTAATGGTTTTAAGATTACTTTAAAAGTCCAGTAAAAAACAGCAAGAACTGTGTTCGTGAGGATCTCACCATCTGCACTACTAATAGAGCATGGTGTGATGAGGAAAGGCCCGACATGAGTGACAGCAAGCCTAGTCTTAGTTGCTGGTTTAGTGACCTTAGGTGAGTCATTTGTTGTTTCTGGGCCGCGTTGTTCTTGTTTGAATGGCCTCTGGTTCTTTCTAGTTCTTAGTTTATGTTACTCCACAGAAGTCTTCCCTGCTGTTGCTGTGCAGCCCTAAGGAGGTTGCACTCTGTATTTTACCCAGTGATAACTTTAAATATGCCTTCTTAAAATTTACGCAGAAACCTCAAGCCCTTAACTACAATGAAAATTTCACAGCACATCATTGCAGCGAAAAATTAAGCACATGTTTCACAGAATAGAAACAAGACTTCTTTGGTTAGTGAAACCATTCTGCACTCTGAGGAACTGTGCCACCAGCCTGTCTTCTCCTCAAGGCTTGTTGTTTTCATACAGAGTGAAATGCCAGCATCATCAGTGAGCAGCACACTGGGCTACCAGAATAGAGGGACTTCACACGCTCACACGCCCTAGGCTTTGATACACCGAACAGTTCTTAACTGTCGAAAGATAAGCCAGTCTGTTAAACACAAAATGTTAACGCACCATTAAATTTTAGTCTTCCAATTCAGTACTTCAAAGAATACTTAGTCTTAATTCATACTTTCTCCTCTGTTAACTTTCTGATAGGGCAATAAAGTTTTAAAGGTTTCTATGAAGTTGAAAATTAAATTTTAAGAATTGAAGGTGTAGGCATTATCATGGTTTCCAAATACAATACTCTCTTGGTGTATGATTACATTTAATTGTTTTTCTTCCCTGGTTAATGACAGGATAAGTACAAACTCCTGTGGGGGAAAAAAAAATGCATTACTTTAAAAGTTAATGACAAACATATGGTAAGAGTATTTTCGAATATGTTTAGGAAAGAATTCAGAGCCTGAAGCAGAGCATAGACTTCATGGCTGACTTGCAGAAAACTCGAAAGCAGAAAGATGGAACAGACACCTCACAGAGTGGGGAGGACGGAGGCTGCTGGCCGAGAGAGAGAGAGGACTCTGGAGATGCCGAAGCACACGCCTTCAAGAGTCCCAGCAAAGAAAATAAAAAGTAAAAGATCTTTGGGATGTTAAGGTCAAACTGTCTTCTTCAAGCTAGTAAGGGGGAAAAATACTTATTCGGGGCCTGACTTGGGAAGACCAAGCGCTAGTGTGTCCATGGTGGTGGTGTTTTGGCATGAAAGTCCATTTCGGTGGTCTGATACCCCCTTCTCATATGAAGCACTATGTGGGATTGTCCAAACACAGTTCAGAAAGCAGTTCTAATGTGTATTCTTATTGAAGTAGTTTTAAAACCTATAAAGTGTCTTGGGACTCATATGGTCAGTGAGTTTATGTAAATAGAACTATTTGCTTAAAAAAAAATGCATAGTCATTACCTCCTTCCATAAAGGAGCAAGGAGTTCAGTGGGAGCACAGGCACTGCTGCGTCTTAAGCAGATGTTCTGTCACTGCAGCGTGCCCATGTTTTCCACCTGATGTCAGCTGGTGGGAGCAACGCTGAACCACTGTTCCACCTAGGCAGCCACCTGTGCAGCTGACAGCAGCCGCATCTGCCCGCTCACACCACTGGGAGCCAGCCCTGACCGCCCAGCACCTCACTGCCAACTTTGGGGAGGGTTGTAGTTAGCAGTTTGGGATTTTTGCTGTCATAATGCAAAGAAAGTAAACTAGTGACAAGTTTTTCTTCTAAGATTTACACACTTAAGTGCTTGTTTTAAATTTTAAAAATCAAACTTTAAAAGAACAGTGGTATATTGTTCTCCCTTCAAAGTAATGTTTGAGGTAGAACTAATTTTTTTGTAAGTTCCCAGAAAAACGTTTAACACAAGTAACACTGAACAGAAAAAGGTAGGGAAATAGCATGTTAGGTGTGCCTTACTGTTTCTGTTCTTAAATTAGAGACCCTTAACAGGTCACCAAGGAAATAAGTTTCAATGAGTGACTGTAGTACAAATGTCTCCACTTTAGTTGTATTCATATTTAGAATTCATTTGAATGTTTTCATCTTACTTATCTTTGTTTTTTTTTACTTAGTATTAATGTATGTTTTCAGGAAAGACAAAGATATGCTTGAAGATAAGTTTAAAAGCAATAATTTAGAGAGAGAGCAGGAGCAGCTTGACCGTATCGTGAAGGAATCTGGAGGAAAGCTGACCAGACGGCTTGTGAACAGTCAGGTGATTGAGCTTTGCCTTTCTTTTTTCTACCTACTGATTTGGGGCATCTGAAACTTTTAGTTTTTAAATTGCTTGCGTATTTTTAAATCCATATCTGCTATAGAGCTCTTCGTCAGTATAATATTTAGCAGAAAAACAATTAATAACGGACAGACAATTCCTTACAATGGGTTTATCAGGGTGTTAAATGCATTTTCAACTCATGATATTTTCAACTTAAAATGGGCTTGTTGGGTGTAACTCCACTGTAAGTTGAGGACCATCCGTGTTCATTTGTAAAGTACATGATTAATCTTAACCACTTTTACTGGATTTTTTAAAAATGAATTTATAATATGTTCTAAAATTGGAACATGAACTACATAATTTAAGTTTACAAGAAAACATTTGTATTCTGGTCTTTTGAAATCATATTGTTTAGCACATTGGTTTTATTTAATTTTAGATTCAAGGGGTACATCCACCATTTTGTTACGTGGGTATATTGCATGATGCTGAGATTTGAGCTTCTCTTGAACCCATCACCCAAATAGTGAACATAGTCCCCAGTAGGAAGTTTTTGAACCCTTGCCCCCTTCCCTCCCTGCCCCCTTTTAGCATTTCCAGTGTCTATTCTTCCCATCTTTGTGTCTGTGTGCACCAGTGTTTAGCTCCTACTTTTAAGTGAGAACATGCAATATTTGTTTTTCTGTTTCTATATTAATTTGTTTAGGATAGTGGCCTCCATCTTCATCCATGTTGTTGCAAGGGACATGATTTGATTCTTTTTTATGGCTGTGTAGTATTCCATGGTGTGTGTGTGTGTGTGTGTGTGCTGCATTTTCTTTACCTAGTCCTTTGTTGGTGGGCACCTAGGTTGATTCTGTGTCTTTGTTGTGCACAGTGCTGCAGTAAACATACGAATCCATGTGTCTTTTGAGTAAAATGATTTATTTTCCTTTGGGTACATACCTAGGATTGCTGGGTCAAATTGTAATTCTATTTTTAGTTGTTTGGGAAATCTCCAAACTGCTTTCCACAGGAGCTGAACTAATTTACATTCTCACCAACAGTGAGCATTCCCTTTTCTCCACAACCTTGCCAGCATCTCTTATTTTTTGAGTTTTCAGTAATGATATAATACGGTATCTTATTGTGGTTTTGATTTGCATTTCTCCAGTGATTAGTGATGCTGAGCATTTTCTCATACGTTTGTTGGCTGCTTATATGTCTTCTTTTGAGTAGTGTCTGTTCATGTCCTTTGCCCAGTTTTTAATGGGGCTATTTGTTTGTTTCTTGTTGATTTAAGTTCCTTATAGATACTGGGTATTAGTCCTTTATTGGATGCGTAGTTCACACATATTTTCTCCCATTCTGTGGGATGTTTCTTTACTCTGTTGATAGTTTCTTTGGCTGTTCAGAAGCTCTGTAGCCTAATTAGGTCCCACTTGTGAATTTTTGTTTTTGTCACTTTTGCTTTTGAGAACATAGAAAATTCTCTGCCGAGGCCCACATCTAGAAGAGTATTTCCAAGGTTTTATTCTAGGATTTTTATAATTTGAGGTCATACATTTAAGTGTTTAATCCATTTGGAGTTAATGTTTGTATATTGTGAGAGATAGGAGTTCAGTTTCATTCTTCTGCGCATGGTTAGCCAGTTTTCTTAGCACTATTTATTGAGTGGTCTTTCTACTTTGTTCTCTACTTCGTTTATGTTTGTCGACTTTGTCAAAGATCAGTTGGTTGTATGTATGTGGCTTTATTTCTGGGTTCTCTATTCTGTTCCATTGGTCTATGGGTTATTTTGTTTATTTTTATCAGTATCACGCTGTTTTGGTTATTGTAGCCTTGTAGTGTTATGGGAGCTTTTGTTTGGTTTGGTTTGATTTTGAGACAGGGTTTCACTCTGTCGCCCAGGCTGGAGTGTGCAGTGGCACGATCTTGGCTCACTACGCCTCCACCTCGGGAGCTCAAGCAATTCTCCTGCCTCAGCCTTCCAAGTGGCTGAAAGTACAGGTGCGTGACACCATGTCCAGCTAATTTTTGTATTTTTTGTAGAAATGAGGTTTCACCATATTGCCCAGGCTGGTCTCAAACTCCTGAACTCAAGTGATCCACCCAACTCGGCCTCCCAAAGTGCTAGGATTACAGACATGAGCCATTGTGCCCAGCCTGTAGTATAGTTTGAAATTGGGTAATGTGATGCCTCTGACTTTGTTCTTTTTGCTTAGAATTGCTTTGGCACTTCAGGCTCCTTTTTGGTTCCATGTGAATTTTAGAATAGTTTTTTCCGAATCTGTGAAGAATGATGTTGGGAATTTGATAGGAATAGCATTGAATCTGTAGATTGCTTTAAACAGTATGGACGTTTTAACAATATTGATTCTTCCATGAGCGTGGGATGTTTTTCCATTTGTGTCATCTATGATTTCTTTCAGCAGTGTTTTTTAGTTCTTGTAGAGATCTTTCACCTCCTTACATATATTCCTAGGTATTTTATTTTTTGTGTGGCTGTTGTGAATAGGATTGCATTCTTGAATTGGTGCTCAGCTTGAACATTATTGGTTTATAGAAATGCTACTGATTTTTGTAAATTGATGTTGTATCTTTACCAAAAACACATTTTTCTTTATATACTATGTATATAGAATTGTTTCTCTTATATCTGGTAATTTTAATAACATATATTAACTATTTTAACTCTTAGTAACCCTAATTTCAAGTGAAAACCCTAAGATTACTTAATATAACATGACTTTAAGATTTAAAATTACTGAAGAGAATTTTGAAACTAGTTTTATTTACCAAGATTACTAAAGTTGTGTGAACTAGAAGGCATTTGAGCCAAATTCTATTTTTTTTTAATAAAATAATTGATTTAAGCACTTACTTTTCTTTGGTCAATTGATTAGAGCTCTTATATTTTGGTAGTGATATATCACATACGCATGACACATATATAGACATATAAACACACAGAAGCAGATCTTCTAGATTTATAAGATTCTTCATTTGCCAGTTTTCACTCTCTCCCCTTCTTAGACTATCAGTCATTTCCAAAGTCATAACAAAGTAGATGAAACAAAGTAGAAAATTTACATCTCAGAGGCACAGAACCTATACCTAAACACCATTACCGGAAAACAAGATTGCCAGAAGGAGGTTGCAGTGAGCCAAGATCGTGCCACTGCACTCTAGCCTGGACAACATAGCGAGACTCTGTCTCAAAAAAAAAAAAAAAAAAAAAAGTCCTCTTTTCAACTCAACTTGTTTCCTTATTAGATTACTGGTTTCAAGGGGGAGCCCTGTAAGGAACGGGGCCAAGAAAGCATGCAGTTTTTAGGGCCTAATACTTACTGGAAGGCAGGTTTTAGATCACCCCAAATCACTGAATCCTGGGTCCCCAGAAAGCTGAAGAGATCAGGTAATACAGTACAGAAAAGAGCAGAGTTTTAGATCTGAGAGGAATCTGTCTGCTTACAACTCTTGGTATTCTGTGAGGAAAAACAGAGATTCTTCCCAAAAAGAGGAGTCTTTGATGCCTTTTCTGTTTACTCAAGAGATCACAAGCTGCCAGAAATTCCTTTAGGTCCCTAATATGGTATCGAGGGTGGCAAGAGGAAGAGGGGACAGCGAAACAGAACTCAGTTGACTGAGACATTTTACAGAGCCATTACAGCGGCATTAAAACAATAGACATATGTGTGTATATGTATAGCCCAAATAGCAGTTTTAACTGAGCTGGCATTTGAATATAGAGCTCTTTTTTAAAAAAATTTTTCCTAATTGTAATTCCTACTCAGGTTGTTTTACTTTTGCTTCTGCTGCTAGCTGGGCTCCTGTTGCCAAACAAGCAGCCCACAAAAGTGGCCATCTTGCTACAGTGGCTGCCGGCTGCCCTTCCTGACCACAGTGCGATGGATAGCTCTCAGCCGACAATCACCCCAAATACACTGGCGTTTTCAGGGCGTCCTTGTACTCACGCACAGGCGTCTAAAACATGAGCCATACCACTCCACGAGGAAGTGGCTGCCACCTGGGATTTCCCCCACAGATGCTTCCTTCCCTTTGCCCATTTCTTGGTCCCTCAACTCCTGACTAGCTCACCACATGTTCCAGCTTAAATGTGTCCAGAAAGAAACATTTAACAGGGACTTAGGAACAGAAGCCATGTCTGTGTCTTGGGTAGCAGTGAGATGGTGGGTCCCTGCCCACATTGATTTTAAAGCCAGGTAGGTGTATACATGCCTTTAAGCAAGCCACTGCCCTTACCTGGTCCGCAGTAGCCTTTTTTGATAGACTAGGGAGAACTAGGTGGCCTTAAGGACCCACAGAGCTCTTAGAATTCTGAGATTTTCTTCACCTCCATTTCTCTAGCCTCATCCCCTGTGTGAAAGTCAGTATCTTGAGTTTAATGATTAGCCACCTGTAATATTAGTTTGGTTAAAATAAGACTTTGTGGTTTGCTGCATATATGAATATGGTACAGGCTGAGCATCCCTAATCCAAAAATTCGAAATCTGAAATTCTCCAAAATCTGAAATTTTTTGAGCTCCGACATGATGACATAAGTGGAAACTTCCACACCTGACCTCATGTGACGGGTGCACAAAATTATTTATTGTATAAAATTACTTTCTGGCTGTATCTGTAACATGTATATGAAACAAATGAATTTTATGTGCCATCCCTAAGATATCTCATTATGTATATGTAAATATTCCAAAATCTGGGAAAATCTGCAATCCACAACAGTCTGGTATCAAGCATTTCGGATAAAGGATACTCAGCCTGTTTGTATAAAACACTTCATTCCATCTGAATACTTTGGGTCATTGCAGTGCGAATTCGAAAGAAGAAAACCAGATGGAACAACAACGTTGGGACTTCTCCATCCTGTGGATCCCATTGTAGGAGGTAGGATCAGAGTAAAACTGTGCATGAACTTGATGCTATTTGGCAGAGAACAGTAACCTGGGTTAACATTTTAAAGCAACAAGCTTGAATATTGATCAGTCTGTGTCATTATGCACAAAGGATCTAGCTAGACATCATGTATTTCATGATAACAGCTAGCCTAACTTTCACTTCATCTTGAAATAGGTACAGTATATCAAGTTTTCCTTAAAATTCAAAGTCCCTGAAATATTTTAAACCCACCATTAACAAAGCCATAACTTTTAGATAGTAATTCCTAGCCCTGGTTTTAAGAGACTTTAGTTTAGAGGTATCTCACACACACAGAATATGATATTATAAATTTAACTGATCTGTTTATTTCAGGGAATAAAATGAATGTATATGCCACATAGTGCCTTAATAATAATGGAGGGTGTATGCTTAGTGACATCGTATCTTTCGCTATAGTCAGTAGAAAGTTTGTAAAGATTGGGAATCTTTAGAACCTCAGTCATGTTTTTGTTTTCTCAAATGATGTTTTAATGGAAATAATATAGGTTATATTTTGAAATTCAATGTCAGAATTAGAACTTTTTGTCACTGGTCTGAGGGGAGAAGCATGTATTGAGATATGCAAATGTGAGAATGTTAATTTATTCAACAAATATTTATTTTCGTACTGTCATAATGAAATAAGTAATTGGAAATACGGAAATGAATAATGACAGAATTTTTACCCTTAAGGAAACAGTCTCTGATGTTTATTGTTTGCTATGAGCAAGGTGCTGTCTTAGGAGCTAGCTGTATAGTAGAGAACAAAAGAGAGAGAGAGGAGTCGCTTTTCCTTGTTCTATGGAGTTGGGGGAGGAGGGCTCACATAAAGAGAAGTCTGTCCTTAATCAGTACTATGCAGGTGTGTGTCTATAATGAATAAATACTACAAAGGAAAAGAACATCTGTGATCATAATAGAAGATACCAACCTAGTGTTTGGGGGTCAGGGAAGGCATCCTTAAGGAGATGATGTTTAGGTTGAGTAAGGGTTGAGAGAACAGCAGTTGTGAAAACCTTGAAGCAGGGAAGAGCATTTGAAGATGGAAAGAAGGGGACTATGAATGTTCTTTAAAGGAGGAGAACAGTAATAGAAGAAAAGGAGCTGGTACTGTTTTTAAAACAAAACTCAGTTTCTACTTTGATGCAAACAAGTAGAATTTTATATGATCATAGGTCAAAGAATGCCACAGGATTGAGAACATTGCTCTTTCTACTATAGCTGTGGTGAACATCTGGTGTTAGGAGATGCAGCTAACTGATGTAGGTGACACCTTAAGATCTGCTGCTTTCTGTGAAGCCGAGTGTGGTCTCTGCCCTTGGTCTGGTTTCCTGGGTTTCCAGTTTCTGAGACGTAATCAAATGTGGCCAGAGCTGACTTGGCTCACCGTGTGCACAGCTCCCTCTGTAGGCCACTTTCCTGGTTTAAGGTAGAAGACACCCCTATTCATCTTCTCAGCTTCATTGTCTGGTACCCATACCCATTAGGAAACCAAATTCCAGACTGTTCACTGAGAAGGAGAGGAGATCTGATTTAGATGTTCAGTTGCTTAACAGTGCCTTCACCATACTGGTCACTGATGGCAGTAGCCTCCGTTGAAGGCTGATCATGTGACACAAACTCAGACTCTTCTTCAGGAGAGCAGATGTCCCTCTGTTAGATACTGTGGGAGACCACATCTTCTCCTGCCAGCATCTTTTGCAGTCCACTCAGGTGCCCACCCATGATTTCTCTATGTCACGTATTCCCAGCTTCATCACAGGGATTCATTCCTGGCTAATGCCTGTTCTCGTTGCACTGAAAGTATGCCTTTCATAGACACTCATTTATCCTTCATGTGTTAGTAGCCCTTTTGTCTTTAATGCAGGTGTTTTCCCTCAGTCTTTTACTAACCTTTGTACTGGTTAACTTTCATCTTAACATTAAAAGTCCCAGCTTTTAAAAGTTTTCGTGGCTTCCGTTTTTAATAAAAATCTAATTTTTTAAGTGAAGTGTACATGATTATAAAGAATTCCAGGAAGCAGGAGAGTGTAATGAACAGGTCTGAGTTTTGGTCCTGGCTATAGTTCTGCCTTTCTGAGCTTTGATTTTCTTATAAAAGTGGATGTAGTAAGGGCTTCCCAGCCTCCTTCACGGTCATGCAGATGACATGCAGTGGTTTATACGGAGTCACTCGGCAGAGGGCCCCGTGGGTCATGGCCATGTAGGCCTCCTTCACTGTGCTCGGTTTTATGTTGTAGAGCCAGGCTACTGCCCTGTGAGACTGGGAATGACAACTGGAAGACTTCAGTCTGGAGTGAATACTTTGCAGGGGTTCAAAGAGGATAAAAGGAACAAAGTCACTCCAGGTGAGGCTCCTGCGTAGGAGTCATTTTTTTCTCTTCTCTGTTTTGGGGTATTAGGGAAAGGAAGCACAATTATGGTTTATTCACTAGGTGGGCACCAGTATCTTGGTGGTAGTTTTGCAACATTAATTAGCTATTTTATTAACTTCAGAAGAGACTGGAAAATTGGGTATTAGTATTCAAAATGAATTTTGTTCTTTCTTGTTCCTCTCCCTCTCCCTTGTAGGGAAGAATTCACTTGAGTTGTAACTTTACAAGGACCTGTTTGAGAGAAAATATCTTAGATTTGCGAACCACTCGATGAAGTAGTAAAGTTAGGAGAGAATAAATAATCTTTTGGTAAAACAAAATAGATTGACATGCAAGTTAAAGAATAGTGTTACAGTATTTGGTTTTTTCAACAGTGTTATATTTGAATTATGGGCCCTACAGTTCTTATGCACCGCATTATGACTCCACATTTGCGAATATCAGCAAGGATGATTCTGATTTAATCTATTCAACCTATGGGGAAGACTCTGATCTTCCAAGCGATTTCAGGTGAGTCTCCAGTTAATATTCTGATTACATTTGTTTAAAAACAATGTACATACGTGATTTGTGGATAGACTGACAAAGCTGGCTGAGTAGTAAAAAAATGTGCTCAGTAATTTTTTTTAAGCTGACAATAATGGATTCATAGTTACTATTATCCTTTAGTGGAGAGAGAGAGCAGGTCTCCCTGATAGTAGCATCTGCAGTATTTTAGTTCTTACAAAAATACATTTTTAAAGAGACTGTACCTCAGCCAGTACTAAAGTTTAGGAACTTGTTACTTCAAAATGTTGATGTGCCATCTGCTCTCTTATAACATGTTGTGTGTCAGTGAGTTTCGGTCCAAACTTAATCAGTTTGGGAACCTACAGTGCATTTTCCCCAAGAAAGGAGGCAGGACAGGATGGCTGTATTCCATAGGCAGCCCACATAAAAGCCTTTTTGGCCAATCACATGCCAGGTAGACCGTTGCAGTTAAACTCAGCCATTCTTTATTGCATGTTTCTGTGGGAAGATCATCTCTGTGTTCCTGTTTAGGTTGCTGAGCAGTTTGGATCCCATCAACATAATGAGATATTCATCCTGACTTAGCGGGATTCTGGCTCAGGATGGGACACTGAGCTTGGGTTATGGCAGTAGTTTACTGGATATTATTCCTTCTTAGCAGTAGTACCTTGCTAATTTTCATTATGTGTAAGAAATTAACCCTGTAGATTCACGAGTCCCCTGCTTTTCTGACAAAGAGGGAATCTGTTCACTTTTTACATTAGTAAGTGTGGTTTGGTTGTTGTTTTTACAAGGTAGAGGTCCTTAAGTCCGAAGTTGACTGTGGTTTCACATCAAGCCATTTAATCTTTTAGACCTCACCAGCCTGAATGAATTATTTCTGGATTATGCATCTATGCATTCCACAAATAGGGATTGCACAGGGGAACAACACTGGCAAAGGCCCATGCCCTCCTGTCAAATGATGACAAGTGCTTTGGAGAAAGGTAAAGCAGCAGAGAAGGAGAGAGTAGTGCTGGGGCTATGAGAGGGATGCACTTTTAAATCGGTCAGGTAAGTCTGGTAAAAGGGAAAGTTGAGCAAAAACTGAAGGAGGTGAGGAAACAAGCAAGGCTGCCACCTGAAAGAACGTTCCAGGCAGTGCAGGAGCTGTGCAGAGGGTCTGAGTGGGAGCCTTCCCAACATATTTGAGGAACAGCAGGAAGAAGCAGAAGAGTGCAGGCACATGGCCAGGGAGGGCGTTGATGAGAGTGGGTCTTTATAAGCACTTGGAATTTCATTCTCAGTGAGATGGAAACTACTGGTGGATTGCGAGCAGAAGAGTGACCCAGTCCAGATTATGATGTTTAAAGGATCACCCTGGCTACTCTTGGAGAATAGACTGTAGAGAGGCAAGGGCAGAAGTAGGGAGATGAGAAATGGGCCGGGGGAGTAGCAGGTGAGGTTCTGAGAAGGGCTCAGTCATCAGTCAGTAGGATTTCTTTACTGATTGAAGTGGGATGTGAGAGAGAGATGTCGAGGCTGACTCCAGGGTTTGCACACTGAGCCTGGAAGGCTATAGTTGCTATTTACTGAGAAGGGGGAAACTTTGGAACATTACTTGGGGGGAAGATCTAGCATTTCAATTTTGGATATTTTAAGCTTGAGATGTCTGTTAGACTTCCATGTGGAGCACCAAAGGATGTGGTCCAAACTGGAGGTGTAACTTTTGAGAGTTTTTTGATCCCATATGAAAGTCCTGAGGTGAGGGTGATCACTGCAGACAGGAAGTGAAGGGGTGGGGAGCAGAAAATCCAGGGACTGAGCCTGCACCCGTCACTGAGGTCTCATTTTTCTTTGGAACGTTTTATTTTTACTGTGTTCTTCATATTAATTATCTCATGATAATGTTATTGCTAATTAATATGTAGATACCGTGTTGTGTCTAGGCAGAAATTTGATGTCATGATGTATAACTGAGGGCATCTAATGGAAACAGTTGGCTCTGATGGGAGGATAAAGCCAGTGGAGGTGATTTATGTGAGACTTTCCTAACTGTCTCTTGCAGCATCCATGAGTTTTTGGCCACGTGCCAAGATTATCCATATGTCATGGCAGATAGTTTACTGGATGTTTTAACAAAAGGAGGGCATTCCAGGACCCTACAAGAGATGGAGATGGTAAGAACGCTGCTAACGAAACAGGGTAATTTATTATCAACTCTCAAGCATTAGTCATTCAGTATAATGAAACCATGGGATTAACCAGTATGACAGCTGAACTCCGTGGCCCTGAAAGACAGCCCAGCCCGCTGGAGGCCACGGGTGGACAATGAACGGAAAGGAGTAACTTAGCTACCAGGATCTGTGAGGGCCTAAGCGTTATCCTTATCTCCTCATCTTGGGAATGTAGGACTCAAAAATGGGGTTTACAACTCAGAAGTCAGTGGGCGTTGTGTCCTCTAACAAAAAAGGGAAGTTTTGCTCACTGGCCTGAAACTAAGTTGGCTAAAATGATAGGGAATGGCTTTTCCTTATGCAGTAATAGCACATTGGGAGGAACCTCAAGTTAAAAAGTAAAAAGCTTCCTCATTGCTATTTTATTAACACTTGTAAGCTATCTCTAGTTCAGTTGGAGATAGTTCGTAATCTGGAATCATTCAGAGTTTTGGCTCAAGGATTAGTACGAGAAAATGTTCCTACTGATACAGAAGAGAGTTGATCCCAGAATGTTCCTGTCACAATAGTTAGAGGAACCCTGTGTCTCTTAGAGGTCTAACTCTTAATGGTGACTGCGACTGCAGTGCCTGGTACCCTGCTCACAACTGCACATATGGTTGCTGGGTGACCTGTCAGCAGAGCTGAGGTTAGTGCCTCGGTCAGGCTCAACGATGACTGCTGTAAAATATCCACACTTGGACCGCTTTCATCACATGACCTAAAAAATGAAATTTTACATCAGTTTAAAAAATACATATTTTTTACCATGTCCTTCTCATCAATTAATCTGAATGAATTAATAGTCTAATGAAAATTGAATATTTTTCATTTGGTGAATATGGCAATGTGTTTCAAAATGTCAAGTGTCTCCATCCTTCAGTATAGCAGTTCGTCTTCTCAGAATTTATTCTAGAAAAAATACAAAAGTTACATATAAGGATACATTGTTTATAATTTTTAGAAATTGAGAATTGGTTAAATAACTCACAACAGAACCTCTCAAAGAAAGATGACATCATTGATTGATGTCCATGATATATTTGTCTCTTGTTCCTGGGTGTATTATCTCTGAAGAGCAAGATTGGAAAGCTTTCACATTCTCTGTAGCATTTGGTTATTTTACAGTAATCCTCTGCTGTCTGAGAATATTGCTGTGTTCATGCACAGTAATCCCTAGAACTCCTTCCTGTCTTCTCCTTGTCAGGGATTTTTCTGATAAAAACAGATACCATTTATTTACATATTTATAAGTTATTTACCAAATACCTTCTTAATTAAACATGTATATAGCTTTTGATCAGGCATGGAAATAACATCACCAGTAATAAGTACCCCAGCTCACAGAATCCTCTCAAAATGCTAATAATTATATTTAGTCATTTTGGCCTGAAAAATTATATTCCAGTAGTCCATATTTGTATTCATTTTCTCTTGCCAAGAAACTCCTGACAGTTTTCTCTTTTCCTTGATATTTGCCTTCATGTGTTTTCCTAAAAAGCTATTTTTCTTCATCCTTATAGTCACTGCCTGAAGATGAAGGCCATACTAGGACACTTGACACAGCAAAAGAAATGGAGGTGATTTTATTTTACACTTTACAAGAAATATTTAAATGGAAAATAAGGGGAGGAAGAAGTCTTGAGAATGGGAAGGCCCATTGGGTAAGAAGTAAAAAGGTTAGTGAGTAGAGTTGTGAGGGCCTAGCTGAAATGGCAAACCATAAATGCATATCAGTGCCAAGTTGCACAGTTATACAGTTTCTCCACCACAAGTTTTTAGCCCGTATGTAGGTAGAAATCAGGTGGATCAATGGAGCTGGAGTTGGAGAGCCATACCATAGTATAAATGGAACCATTAGCTTTTGGTTGCTTAATATCTGGGTTGATCTATTCCTAAAAAGCAATGTTGAGGTTATGGAAACTCTTGAGTCTTAATGATTCTGAAAATAAAAACTGCATCTTTTTTTTTTGAGATGGAGTCCCTCTCTGTTGCCCAGGCTGGAGTGCAGTGGCACGATCTCAGCTCACTACAACCTCCGCCTCCTGGGTGGGTTCAAGCAGTTCTCTTGCCTCAGCCTCCCGAGTAGCTGTGATTATAGGTGCATGCCATCACGCCCAGCTAAATTTTTTTTTGTATTTTTAGTAGAGACAGGGTTTCACTATGTTGGCCAGGCTGGTTTCGAACTCCTAACATCAGGTGATCCGCCCACCTTGGCCTCCCAAAGTCCTGGGATTACAGGCGTGAGCCACTGCACCAGGCCAACTCCATCCTTTTTAAGATTTTGTTTCTCTTATGCAATACTGACAGCCTAGTTTGGAGGCCTGGAGAAGACCCAGGAAGTGTATCAATAGGAATGCAAGTATACAGACTAGATGGACTGAAATAGTCTTTGAATCTCGAAAACACAAGGCATTGTCATCACCGAAAGCTCTTCACAGTTTAAGCAACAACAAGGCTGTCATTAGTTCATCTTCAGAATAGTTGCCATACTAAACAAAATACAAATTGTATAACATACATCATTACATTTCACAGAAGTATGGATTTATTGAATACCTGTTTTTGCCAAGATTTGGGAATAGCATTTTAAAAGGGTGTTCTGGAAATTTATTTTCTGTAAGCATCAAAATTAGGACTCCATAGTAAATAGGTAGAATAACTTTGCCTGTAAATACATGCCGTCTTAGTAATTTCTAGTTAGAACTGCTGCGGCTTAGCAAGCTCCAGTAATTGCCTGTTTTTCCTTTTGAAGCAGATTACAGAAGTAGAGCCACCAGGGCGTTTGGACTCTAATACTCAAGACAGGCTCATAGCGCTGAAAGCAGTAACAAATTTTGGCGTTCCAGTTGAAGTTTTTGACTCTGAAGGTGAGTGTCTCCAGAGGGTTTGATTGAAACACTGCATGATGTAGGCAGTCAAGATTTCATGTCTCATAAGTACAGATTAACATAGCCATTCACCACAGGAACATCTTGGCTTACCACGTTAAATGAATGGGTATGGCGTGTTGATTTCATTTCAAGCGGATTACTCTTTTGAAGGGAGAAGGCTAACCAATAATTAGCAAAGCCCTAGAGCCTAGGATTCGGTTTACTACACAAGATCAAACACAAGTGTGTCTGTTTTCTTCAGTGTGTTCTTTTTCTTACCCACACAGAAGCTGAAATATTCCAGAAGAAACTTGACGAGACCACCAGATTGCTCAGGGAACTCCAGGAAGCCCAGAATGAACGTTTGAGCACCAGACCCCCTCCCAACATGATCTGTCTCTTGGGTCCCTCATACAGAGAAATGCATCTTGGTATGTTTTGCCTCCCATAAGAGGAGAGTCACGGGATGCTTCAAAGAAAAAACTTCTTGAGTATAGTGGTGATGCCATTATAGAGTAATGCTGATGTGAGTGCCAGGGACAGTTTTTTGTTTGTTTTGCATTTGTACATTTGCTGTTCTTTGGGATGCCTCTATCCAAAGGAACCATGCTTCAGTATCCGGAACTATCTTTGTTTTTCTTTTTAGCTGAACAAGTGACCAATAATCTTAAAGAACTTGCACAGCAAGTAACTCCAGGTGATATTGTAAGCACGTATGGAGTTCGAAAAGCAATGGGGATTTCCATTCCTTCCCCCATCATGGAAAACAACTTTGTGGATTTGACAGAAGGTACGTGCCCTATCTTCTCTGGGAAAGCAGAAAGCTGCGGTGACTACAGTCATCCCTCAGTGTCTGCCCGAGATTGGTTTCAGGACCCCGGATTTGGTATCTACCCCACAAAGATACCAAAATCTGTAGATGCTCAAGTCCCTAACATCAAATGTATTTGCCTATACCCTACACGCAACCTCCAGTGTACTTTAAATCATCTCTACTTATATACTCCATAGAATGTAATTAATAGATCGTCGTATTTTTTTAATTGGGTTTTTTCCCCAAATATTTTTGATTGGCAGTTGGTTGAATCTGCAGATGTGGAACCCATGGATAAGAAGAGTCAACTGTAAAAGGAACATTTGTCTCTTTTTAATGTATAAAACTCCTCTTAGTTTTCTTTTTATCTTGTCTAAAGAATTAATAAAGATTTCCTGTGTGCAGAAGAGCCACAATGATTGATAGCCTGATAATGCGCCTAGTCTTCAGCCTTGGATGTGATAAAGAAGGGTCCTCAGCAGTTACGCTTCTAGATGGCAGCTTGACCTTCATGTCCCCTTTTTAATTAAAAGGTAAAAACAATGTTGAATTAAGTGATGTCTTTTTCTTTCAGACACTGAAGAACCTAAAAAGACGGATGTTGCTGAGTGTGGACCTGGTGGAAGTTGAGGCCGCCTGGTATTTGATTATATATTATGTACATACTTTTTCATTCTTAACTTAGAAATGCTTTTCAGAAGATATTAAATATTTGTAAATTGTGTTTTTAATTAAACTTTGGAACAGTGAATTTGAATGTTCCAGAGGTTGGACTTGTATTAGGTAATAAAGCTGGACCTGGGACTCGTGAGGAAGGAATGTGCTTGGGGCTGTTGCCATACCTGCGCAGCATTCTTTCAAAATAGTGCCTGCCCGTGCTTCCTCCTTATGTATGTCCCACAGACAGGACCATCACTAAGAAACGTGCCCATGCTTCCTCCTTATGTCCCACAGACAGGACCATCACTAAGAAACATGCCCATGCTTCTTCCTTATGTCCCACAGACGGGACCATCACTAAGAAACGCTCTTAAAATGGCCCCATCCAGTGAGATTTTCCGTTATATGAACATACTTGAAATAATTTTAGAATTTACTACTGTGGTTCTGCCCCTGCATACCCAGTGGGAATGATGCCCTTGTATGGGTGATTAGGCATCTCCCACCCACCCCTAACAAAAGCACACTGGGAGTTTTATAGCACTGTCACATGGCTAGTGTTCTTTTTTGTTTTTTTTTTCCATTTTTTAAAGAGTTACTTAGTACTATAGCAAAGTAATAAGCCAAATAAGATAAACTAAGTCATCCTTGAATACATCAGGGAATTACCAGATTACCAAAAGGTGACATTTCTATTTACTGTTTATCTGAAATACAAAGGTCAAGTACCCAAGCAGTTGAAATCTAAGTAGGAGAACACAAGATTCATGGCCTCCTATTATCAGCAAGCTGAGATAAATGGTGGTTTTCCTGAATCTGTATAGAACCTGTTATACACAAGAGAAAAAAATCAGGATGGAGATGATAGCCTTGTTCAGTGAACAAATTAAGTTTGAAGGCCCTTATACAATCCTTCTATAAATCACCCAGGCAGGAGGCCATTTGATTTCCATTTTCCTGACTTTGAAAATTAGTATTTAGGAAGAACAAGTAGGGTAAAGGAAAATTAATTCCCGCGAAAGACTTAAAATCTTATGCTAAAAGAGTCGAATTTTCAAGTTGTTTTAGAGTCTACTTTTAATCTCTAGGGAGTTCCTGAGGACTAAGAAAATACTTAAATTTAAAATACCTTCAGATATTTGAGTTTTTCAAATTGCTAATTTAATGTATAAAAAGCAGCTAAACACTGGTATTTTATAAAAATGAAGCAGCATTTTGAAACAAATGTTACAGATCTATAAATATTCATTATATAGAATAAACCCTAGTTACTTGCATGCACCACCTCAAATCATATTTCTTTACACTGACTTACTACATACACAAAGTATACAGTGGTTAATGATCTTCTCTTCTGTTAGGAAATTTCCTCAATAAGCCAGAAAACTTCAGGTATTATTTTCACCAGTTAACTCAGGAGAAATTGTAAGGAAGTCCTTGAGCCATGGAGAAGGTCACTTTGTTTGTTAGATACTTGTTTCTGTCATAAAACAAAATGACACCAGTAAAGAAATTACTTGGTATTTAAAAACAAGTTCATAAAAAGAAAATACCTGCAGGTAATTTTTATGGTCAGTTATCTTCTATAACCTGAACACTGAAAACTAAAAACTTACAAACTATTATTATCTGAGCACAGCACAGTGCTTTAATTGGAAATAAAAAATGCATGAGTGGTAATCAGTTATTTGTTAAACTCCCAACTGGGGTTTCTGTTACTGAAGAAAAAAAAAACTTAAATATTGCAAGAGTACAAATATGCTGACCTCAGAGAGGCCCAGTGCACTGATGTGTTTCCATGTTATATTAGCAACAGAAACCTTCCTGACTTGCCAGGAGAGCCCCTGCCAGGCAGCCCTGGTCACTGCTAGATCTTGAGAGCACAGATTTCAGTATAGTATTCATGTGAAACCAGCCCTTCATGTAAAAAGTTGTTGTTGTGTAAAAAAGGCAACTTAAGTGAGGCTAATTGCCCTTACCAGCATTGTTGCCATGAAATTCCTTTATACAGCAAGTTCTTCTATTCATACTGATTCCAGTTATGTGCAGCACATCAGAGCTGCCACTAGTCTACCCAGCACCTGTGTGCAAATTAGAATACACCTGCCCTTCCTCGGCTGATAAAGCCGCACATGACACAGCACAGGCAGGCAGGTTCAATTTTCGTCCCCTCCACTGCCACCCCCGCACTTTTAGCTGTACTCTTAATTTGCAGCCAGGGGGGCACCTCATCCCAGGATCCCAACAAGTCTGGTCAGTCACCCAATCTGCAACCCTGTATAATCTTGTAAAGCCTCCTGTATGTAAGACTTTGTGTAGAACTTCATGGAGTTAATGGTGACACCTAGCTAAGAATCCCTGCTATGTAGGGAAACTGAGTGCATTAGAAATCCTGGCGATGCTGTGGTGATGAGGCCACTGATTGGTTAAGTCAAGTCTTCTGGTTATGAAGTCCACTTAGAAAAAGGCACAGGTAGTTTGGTCATTTCTCACCCTGTTACAGTTAGGTTGACCTTCAATTCCTTGGGAAGTTGAAGCCCAGTAAGACACATCCCCAAAACCTGGCTTTTTGCATTTGCCTTGACTCATGCAGTTTCAGAGCAAGAACGGCTCAGCATTTGTGAGGGGGCGGGCTTCCCAGATCCAGGAGCCTCTGCCCGCACCCATGCCGAGTAGATCCTTCTAGTTTTGAAGCTCTCCAGAGTTAGCTGTGAAGACGACTAAAAGAAAGAAGAGATGCATTCACAGGTTGTTCAAGTTATCTCTAAACAGACTCCATTCCTTTCCAGTAAGAAAAGTAAGATACAGTTGAAGGATGGCAGGGGAGAATGCAAAGATGTGTGAGTAATCAAGGAAGAGCTGAAAGGCCGCACCCTTACTTTCAAAGCACCTCTCTCCAGAATGCTTGCCTCACAAGCTGCCTCATTCAAAGGCAAGGCTCCGCTGCTCCCTGCCTTCTTGCTGTGACCACATTCCTCATTCCTCAGGACTGTATCCCCACAGCCAGCTGACGCTAGACAGTAGTCCTCCTTACATGTCAGTGGTTAAAAAGACAGAGCATACACTGGAGGGAAGAGATTTATGTCTGTCTAGTGTCTAAAAAGTCATTCAAAAGGATAAAAACCCCATTAATGTATTCATTTAAAACAAACACCAGACAAGGCAAAAAGTAACTGTTAATTATGGTGTTTTTCTCTCTACTGTTTGAAACCGTTTACAGATGTAAAACACCCCTTTCAGCTTCATTTACCAGAATGCCTCTGTGAGAAATGCTGTCATTGCCCGGCCCACCAGGGAGAGGGAGTCTCCAATCCGTGCTAGACAGCTCAGCTTACTCCCCCTTGGTGTCTAGAAAAACAGACCTCACTTGTGCGTGCCCACAGGCCACTGAGGTGGGTGTCTGTTTTCATTATGTGCTAAAGTTGCCTCCATAGCACCTCAGGGAACAAAGATCTCAAAGTCAGCCCTGAACCAGTGAACATTCTCCAGCTGCCCTGGAAACTTACAGACCAGGCACAGAGATTCTGGCCTCCCCTGCACATTATGGCTCAGTGGCTGCTTCGAGCCAGAATCTGGTGCATGTGTCTGAGAAATCCTCCAGTGCAGGTCCAAAGAAGCCAACATGCACAGCCATCTGCGTGCCTTTGGGATTGGCGTGGGGCGGAGTCTTCTCCTGGGCTTGCTTCAGGGAAGGAGTATTGGCTTCCCTGCCTTTTCCGAATCCAGCAGGAGCCCTCAGTTCAGCCCCAGCCCCTGAAACTTGGCAGTGTCCGTACAGACAAAGTAAGTCCTCAGCTCGCCTTTGCCTTTGACATTGATCAGGCCACGGCATTCACAGGAGTACCCAAGGCCCTGGAGGATGGTGCAGGTCTCCTCGGTAACCTGAAAAGGAAGAGAGACCTGTTGTCTTCAGAGGCAGGAAGAACACCTGTCGTGGTAGGGACAGATGGAGACTGCCCAGGCACGCCGTCCGCCTTCCCTGGAGAGTGTGATAGCTAGAACCATGGCTGCTGGGTGAGACAGCAGCTCTTAAGCCCAGGTCCCCTCACCTCTGGGGAAGATCTTTTCGCCTTAGTCACCTGCTTCCCCAGTGGGTCTTTACCTGGATTTTCCCAAGTTCTCCAGTGCTCTCCATTCGGCTGGCCACATTGACTGTGTTTCCCCAGATGTCATACTGAGGTTTTCGGGCCCCAATCACTCCAGCAATCACAGGCCCATGGTTTATGCCTGAAGACGATGTTTACAGTTACCCAAGCGTGCAGGCAAAGCCTCAAGCTTCTGCCCTTAAGGGAGGCCATAGAACCCATACCCCAGCACAGGACGCGGGGACAAAACTAGAGTGAAGGCTGGGTTGTTGCCCAGAGTCACTGTGATGCAGTTGGGCTTGGGGTGTGAGGAGGGCATTCCCCGGCCAGCTCTTTTTCAGACTCAGAAGCCTGGGTTTGATGTTAACACTTGTATCTGCTAATCTCCCTTTTAACAAAGAATACTTTGTTAAAAGTATTAACAAAGGCCTGGCTTTGAGCGCAGGCCCGCAACTATTTAGGTTTAGTAACTTTGCTTCCTTCTCTATATTTTAAGGTCACCTGTTTACAGACAATAATTTTGGTTCTCCGTTTTCTGTAGTTACATATTATTAAAACTCTCAATGGTAACTATATGCTAACTAGATGCTTATATAAAACGTCAGAATAATTGTCCAACTGCTGAGCTTGTCAGATCAGAGGGATTTCTAAAACCTTTCGTAATAGATGGCGAGGTGCAGCTGTGCCGCACAGACTGGGTGGACTGGCCTAGAGGCAGGGGCTCCCCACCCGCCCCCCTACCACCGCCCGGGCTCACCGACGCGGAGGCGGAAGGAGTTGAAGGAGTGCCTGTTGATGCCATCCAGCTTACTCATCAGGGCGATGCTGAACTCCACCATGACACCAATGTGGGCATGCTGCCGCTCCAGCTCCTGCGGGACAGGCTGTGGGTCAGATCCTTGCATCTCCAGAGCCCCCAGACCTAGTGGGCCCCGGCGCGCCACTCTTGTTGAGGATCACCACCACTAAAATCCTGAATGAGCCCTACAAGCACCTATGCCCCTCCCCCAGGACGGGATAAGAACACACCCTTTAGGTAAGGTGACAGGTCACCTTTAAGTGAGGACAGTCAGCTGAATTTCCCCTCTTGGGCTTGAGTACCTGGTTCTCATGCCCTGAGGCGATGCTGAGCCCTGCAGCTGCCATGTACGTGCTGCCAATGGTCTTGATCTTCTCCACGCCGCTGAACTTGGGCTTCAGTAGGAGCTGCAGGCGAGGAGGAAGTGGTGAAGCAGCCGCCACTCCATAGCCGCAGCCAGGCTGCCCCCGCTCCTCAGAAGGGTGTGGGGTTCCCTCCACCCATCGCTGCCTCTCGCACACACGTCTCATGGCTGCCCTGCCAGCTGAGCGCATGACTAAGCATGGTGAGGACATGGCCCTTGGCGGCTCCTGCTCTTCCTGTTGTCTCCGTCCCCACACTGTCTCCCTCTTCCCTTCCATCTGTGTCTGCACAGAGCAAACACAGCATTATCTATACAGGAATGTAGATTCTTTGTCTCCAGCAAGGAATTCAACCCAAACTGATTTCCTCTGTCTTGGTTGATAGCGTGGGCTTAGTTGGAAATGAAGCTAAGGGGCCTGAGTCTAATCTTAGCAAGCTGCCCATCACAGAGAAGATGCCAACGAAATATTTGCTGCATGAAACAGAATGAGAAAAAAATGTGTACCTTTATATTCTGTGTAATGTATGTTCCCCCCCAGGCGGGCCATGTCGTGTTTTTTTTGTTTTGTTTTTTTGAGACAGAGTTGTGTACTGTTGCCCAGGCTGTAGTGCAGTGGCGTGATCCCAGCTCACTGCAACCACCTCCCAGGTTCAAGCAATTCTCCTGCCTCAGCCTCCCAAGTAGCTGGGATTACAGGCGTGCACCACCAAGCCCAGCTAATTTTTTGTATTTTCAGTAGAGACAGGGTTTCGCCATGTTGGCCAGGCTGGTCTCGAACTCCTAGCCTCAAGTGATCCACCCACCTTGGCCTCCCAAAGTGCTGGGATTATAGACCACCTTGCCCAACCCTGTGTCACATTTTTAAATTGGGTTTTAGGATGGCAGGTGCCACCGCCCTTCCCTCCCTAGCATGGGTGGGGGCTGCTGCACAAGGCTGGGCTAGAGGCTGTACCTCGTCAAAGTCGGCAATGATCTCATTGAGCAGGCGCAGGCACTCCAGCCCTTCTTTGTTGACGTCGCACTCTGTGTAGAACACTTTGAAGTCCGGCACGGAGGCAAACATGACACAGACGCAGTCATAGGACTGATGGTACCAGTCCTGGATGGGAAGAAACCGGACCTTACACCACTTCACCTCTTGAGGGGACGGGAAGAGTGGCAAGGCCTCTGCAGCAGATGGCACTGAACTGCCCAGCCCAGCTTTCGGGGAGTGGGGAGGGGAGCGGGTTGCATGAGGTTCATCTGGCAGCTGTTAACTGGGTGATTAAGAATCGGGTGGCCAGGGAGGGTCAGACTCAGGTTGGTTTTTTGCTCACAGAAGCACCATGGGTGTTTCCATGTACACATGGGGTGAGAACCTCAGCAGTAGTGGAGGGTAACAGTTGGGAGGTCTTTGTTCTCACTGGGCCTCCGTTTCCTATCTAGAAAACTTGCTACACATAACTGGTAGAAGTACAGACATTTTCATCAATGCAGAATCACAAACCCCTGAACACACATTTCATCCTCGCCACAAGCCTGTGGGGAAGTGCTGTCAGCCCATTTTACAGAGGTGAAGACCAAGGCCTGGGAAAGCAAGTTGCCTTGTCCATGACCACAGCTGAGCCCAGGACCCTGACTCCAGGCCCATACTCTCACAGCTGATCCCATACATTGTCTCCTGGGCATGCACTCCAGCTCCACACCTTCACCCTACAGACTGTGCCTGGACCCTCGGCCTCCCTGCCCCCGCCCCAGCCCCTTCTCAGCACACCTCGTTTAACTTGTCACCGATAAAGTGGGCGGCCACGTGGGCTGGCAGGACGTTCTCCAGAAGAAGGCGGTTCACGTTCTCCATGGTCTCAAACTCCTCGTGCTCCTTCTTGAACTTCTTCTTCCATAGGCAGTCCAAGCGGCAGTAATAGTCAATCTGCAAATGGCGGGAACATAAGCGCCCCGTCCGCAGGCGAGCGGGGGCCGTGCTGCTGTGCATCTCCTAGCCAGGTCTGTCTGTCCCTGGCGTCCTTGGAGCCTCTGGCCAGGGGACCAGTGCTTTCCTGGCAGGACTCTGGTCTTTTCTGCTACTCCACATGAGCCCACCCCACCCCATCTCCAGATGGAGGTGAGGAAAAGCAGGCAGAGCTTGAATGGGGGGGCCAGCCGCCATACCTGTCTGGAGAGTGTGAGCAGGGTGATGTAGAACAGGACCAGGTAGAAATTGGTCATGGTCTTCAGGTCCTTCCAGGAACAGCTAGCGGTGCCGCTGAATGCGAAGGGAGGCCCAAGTCACTCCCAGCACTCACCACCCCAACCCACTGAGTCATGCTTTCCAGGCGCCACACACACCCAGGGGAAGGGGAAATTGATTCTAAAGTGGGGAGGGGAGAGGTGGGCAGGGAGGTGGGGGAGCCCTTGTGGGAAACACCTCTGATCTCACCCCTGAATGACCAGAATCAGCTGTGATGAGGGCCTGAAGGGAGCCCAGAGCTCCTGGTGAGCCAGGGTCAGTGGCAGGCGGGGTGGGGTGGATGAGTGGCATAAGGATTTTGCAGGTGTGGGGCAGACCCACAGGAGCAGATTCTGTCCTGGGTCCCAGGCTTCCAGCTTTTTTGTTTAGGCGGGCCAGGTCCACTCCTTAATCCACTTGGGACCCACAACCCCTAGAACCACACACCCCAGCCCTGCCAGCGCCTCAGGTATCACCACCTGTCCAGGAAGAGATGGAAGCAACTGCTCCTTCCAGAACTCGAGACCCAGGATGTGGCCCTGAGAGGCACAGAGCTAGAGCTGCAGCCTCCTTCCCTCCCCACCACTAGACTGGCCTGGAAAGAGGATGACCCGGTGGCCTCTGTCAGACCAGGGACTTCCTAAAGAACCTGCCAGTGAATCGAATTCCTCGGCTCTGAGTGCTGGAGACCATCTGCCAGCCCCGCCCTGCAAGGTGCCCACTCCCCATGAACACAGAAGCCCCTTGGTGCGAGCAGGCACCAGATGAACAGGCCACCATGGGGATGGGGACGGGCGGGGCCCCACCTGGTGGTGCCGTTGGGCTCAGTGAGGTTGCCCAGGCCTTGGCCACAGCAGTCCCACTGCCAGCATGGGGAGAGGTTGAAGAGCACCAGGTAGGCCACCAGGGCCACTGTCAGCAGCACAACCTTTGGCTCCAGGCTCATCCTCAGGAAGACGGAGCAGGCGATGAAGCCCAGGACACAGCTGCAGGTGTAGTACTGAGGGGGCAGGGTGTCACTCAGGACAGGGCCACCCCACCACCAACTCTCACCACCAGCCCAGCACATACCCCAGAGCCCCACGCCCCGCACCTCAGCATCACGCTCTTGCCTTACCACCTCCCTTCTCAACAAAAAGCAATGAGACCTAAGAGTGTCCAGTGTTTTGTTGTTTCCACTGTAATTTTATTTCTTATGAAGTGAGCTCATTTAAACGGGAAAAAACATAGTATGCAGGTGCTGTGGATACAACAGACCACGGTCAAGGTCAGGGCCGGAGCGTGCATGCATCCAAGCTGCCTCCCTGAGTTTTTGTGAGCTTACCCTTCCAAAGGACCTCTGCCTTGCTCAAGATTGTGCTATGGCTCCCCAGCCCCCAGAATAAAGACCACGCTCTTCACTCCGGCATTCCTGCACCTCCCAATCTGGATCAAGCCTGCCCCTGGCTCCATCTCCCAGTTCTCCCCGCTCGCTCTCCAGGAGACAACCCACCCAAAACCCCACTGCTCCCAACACACGCCTCGGCTTTTTCCCACACTGTCCCTTGTCCCAGAAACTTTCTGCCCTTTAGAGCCCAGCTCACTGCACCGCCAGCCTCTGAAGCTGAGGAGTCTGCTGTCTGCAAGGCCTTCCAAGCAGAGACCTTGGCCTCTGCCATCAGCCTGTCTGGGCCTGCCCTGGTGCCACCACCTAATGAAGCCCCTCCCTGAGCTGCACATACTCGTGTATAAAACAGCGACAGGCCTGTCAGGAAGTGCCCTGACCGGAGACCCCCACAAGGCCAGATGCTCCCCTCACTCCCTGCCCACTCACACAGCCTAGACCAAGCCCGCCAAGGCCGGGACTCCTCACTCCCTTGAGCCAGAGGCCGGCTGGGCCCATGGGGCCCTGCTTTCCCAGCTCTGCAGGAGAGGCTGGTCTCAGCCTCCCACATGCTGTGCTCTCAGGCGTCAGCACCCATGCTTTGAGGGTCCAAACTAAACCTCTGGCAGCAGCAGCCCCACTCTGAATGAGGCCACGGAGCCGGGCCCGGCGCACTCACCGGGAGGGGCTCGCACAGGGCTCTTGTCTTGCTGCTTGCGGCCGGTAGGCCTGTCTCATTGCCAACAGGCAGCTCTGGGACTGGGAAAGGCATCAGGGGCTGTAGAGGAGACAGGTCCCCATCAGAGTTAGTCCAGGGACAGGAACACTGGAACCTGCCCAAGCCATGCAAGGTGGGCCCCAGGCAACCATGAGTATCACAGCAGCCTGAGGTTTCACATTGGCCTCAGCTCTGAGCACGGCTCAAGCCGCCGTGCCAACTCCCCACAGCAGCCGTCAGGTTCAGAGGGCAGAGGGGCTAGGAGATGAGGGCGCAGTCACCCCCAGAGCGGCAGCGGCCAGGGGGAGGGGCTGGGACCAACATTATCAACCTCCCCAGGTGACCCTGAGGGAGGTGGTCACAGGAACACATTCCAAAAACCCAGGGTCTGGGCCAGAGAGGTGAGGGAGAGGCCCTAGCCTGGGATGCAGGGTCTGGGAGGGAGGTGGACAAGTGTCCCACAGGCTGCTTTCTGCAGCACTGAGCCTCTGAGCACCAGCAGAGGAGCAAGGGTTCATCCCCGAGAGGGGAAACTGAGTCTCAGAAGGGCCATGAAGAATGAATGGGGTGTCAGGATGTGGTGGCTCAAGGCATCACATCCTCCTAGGGCTGCCCACACAAGCTCTCTGGGCCCCCAAAGTCCTCATTTGAAAACCCAAAGCTGAGGAGCCCTGAGTCTGCAAAGGGGAACCCCCCACATCCACCTGCTGAGCTCGGGGGAGAGGTCAACCAGAGGCAGCTTTTAAGGCCACATTGTAGGCGTCCCAAATCTGGAGGTCTCCCTCTACCCAGGAGGCCTGCCTCCCCACCCCAGCACCCACCAGGTTGATGATGGCCACAGTGAGCAGGCTGCCGATGGTCAGGACGGCCAGGGTCAGCCTCAGCAGGGGCTGCGTCTCCACCCTCTCAGAGATAGTGCAGAGCATCCCCTGGGCTGGGCAGCACCTCTGTGGGGTAACAGGGTCAAGTCACCCAGAGCAAACAGCCTGGGCAAGGAGGGCTGGTCGCTGGCAGCCTGGGGAGGGGTACCCTCGGGAGAAGCCTCCAGGGCACTCAGGAAATTGTCCCCGAGGCAGGAGAGATGGGCACCCAACCTTGACCAGAGCAGGGGCTCAGCCCGGCCAAGCTCACCAGGGAGGGCTCCTAGGCAGGTGTCCCGAGGCAGGGAGGGAGGGCCCGCGGGGCCAGACCTCCCCACTTACCGAGAACTTGGTGGCAAAGCACAGGCCCAGCACCAGCCCCAGTACACAGGCCACCAGCCCGAAGGACACACCCAGTGCCGCCGTCCTGGAGAGGAGGGAAGAACCTCAGTTCTGCCTAGGGCCTTCTCCCCAGAACCACTGCCCCCACCAATCCTCCGGCTCACAGCCACCTGTCCCCACCCCACCTGGTATTCTGCCCACAGCAAAGGGGACCTGTGAAAACTGTGGCCCAGCTGCCCCATGGGCAATACACAGGGCCCAGCTAGATCATGAAGACTGAGGTCAAGACCATATCACTCCTTTTGGTCCAAGTGTATAAGAAATGAGCAATGTCTCTGCAGCTTTTAGACTCAGAAAAAACTGTAAAAACGCATTCCCTATTATGTCTTTCTTCTTTTTTTTTTTTTTTTTTTTTTGAGATGGAGTCTCGCTGTGTCGCCCAGGCTGGAGTGCAGTGGCATGACCTCGGCTCACTGCAACCTCCGCCTCCCAGGTTCACACCATTCTCCTGCCTCAGCCACCCGAGTAGCTGGGATTACAGGCGCCAGCCACTATACCCAGCTAATTTTTGTATTTTTGGTAGAGACGGGTTTCACCATGTTGGCCAGGCTGGTCTCAAACCCCTGACCTCGAGTGATTCGCCCCTCAGCCTCCCAAAGTGCTGGGATTACAGGCGTGAGTCACCACGCGCAGCCTCCCTATTATGTCTTTATTAAGCATAGCCAAAACCACAATCCTGGTCGATGCTTTGGCCTAACTACTCTTCTAGAAAGCACCAAGTAGCTGACCTTAGATCCCCCTTCCCTCCGACTTCACCCCCATCCCTATACCCCACCAGCAGGGCCCTAGAGCCAGAAGCATGAATCTCAGTGACTTTTGGATAAATCATTAACCCTCTGTGCCTCAATTTCCCTGTATATAAGAGAGAAAGGATGGCGCCTATAGTTTTCAGAGTCTATCCTCCTAGCACTCCAAACACCTAAGGCAAGGGCTGTCAACCAAAATGCCTGCAGGCCACACATATGACAGGTGACAGAGGAGAGAGACATTAGGGAGTAGGGAGGCCTGTGGCAGAAAACACACATTCTATTAAAAAGTGTTGGCCGGCAGTGGTGGCTCACGCTTGTAATCCCAGCACTTTGGGAGGCCGAGGCGGGTGGATCACGAGGTCAGGAGATTGAGACCACGGTGAAACCCCGTCTCTACTAAAAATACAAAAAATTAGCCAGGCGTGGTGGCGGGTGCCTGTAGTCCCAGCTACTCGGAGAGGCTGAGGCAGGAGAATGGCGTGAACCCGGGAGGCGGAGCTTGCAGTGAGCCGAGATTACGCCACTGCACTCCAGCCTGGGCGACAGAGCGAGACTCCGTCTCAAAAAAAAAAAAAAAAGAAGTGTTGGTAACTCAAGGTGTGCAGCCACAACCCCTGGTCCAGTTGCTAGGACCCCAGCAGCCGACCCCTTCCAGCCCAAATCACACAGCTCCTTGCAGGTTCACGGTCACCTTCCAGCCTGGATCCCAGCAGGCCGGACCCCCACACCCCTCCCCGCAACTGACCTGGGCATGAGCAGGACATGGACGAGCAGGATGCAGACGAAGATCAGGCTGGCGCAGGCAAAGTCGTGGCGGGCCCGGGGAATGGGTGCCAGGCGGTACTGGGGGCAACAGAGACTGTGAGGGGTGGCCACCTGCAGTGCCACTTGCCCACCCTGCCTCTAGTGAATCAGCTTTAAAAAAACACCTCCCAGAAGTTTGAGACCAGCCTGGGCAACACAGTGAGACCCCATCTCTATTTTTTAAATAATTAAAACCCTCCCACCCTCCTGCAGTTCCAGGTGATGTTACACTTGGTAAGTTTCGTCTGTTTCCATTCTCAGCTTTTTCCTATTTGAAGACAATGCCTTCCCCTCCCCTACGCCACCCATCTCTCTTTCCAAGGTCCCTGCAGAGCTCATGGCCCCAAGTACATGGACAGGAGCCAAGTCTGAGCTTCCGGGGCTGTCCTCACCTCAAACCAAGAAGCTGGCAGGTAGGGAGACCATCCCGCCCCCCCCCACTCCCACCCCCACTCCCACCCCCAACCCCAACCCCCACCCCAACCCCCACCTCCACCCCCACCTCCACCCTGGCACCATCTCAGGATCACAGCTCCAGAAGGGTTCCTGCTGCAGGGAAGGAAAGCAGGCTCGGTGGCCCTGGCCACACTAGCCACACCCTGCCAGGTCACTTGGCCAGCAGTTTTCCTCATGACCTCACCTAGGAAGCCCCCAACTCAGGGAGCCCCACAAGAGGAAGTACCCCCAAACCTGAACTCTGGGCACCATTTCCTCAGGCTGAGGAGGGAGAGGGGTACCCCTGGAGCACCAAGGGCCGGGACTGTCCTCTCTGACGGGCCACACCTGAAGCTGGGAACAGGCTCTGAAGCCTCCGAGAGCCAGTTCCCTCTGTGAAGTGGTATAGCAACACCCCGGACTGGCCGTGTGATGGTTAAATTACATAATGTGGGTGCCGAGGATGCTGCGAGAACCCAGAAGGCGCTCAGTAAAGAAATGGTCATTATCAATACAAAAAGCTCATAGCAGCAAGACAAGACACTGATAACTGAGCTTTGGGTTCTCGTCTCATTGCAAGGCCAGTGCCGTCAGCCTGAGGCATCCATGCCAGGATCTGCTAAGGCTTTGGCACTGGACGGAGCAAAAGTCTTGCAGACCCATGGAGGCAAATCTCTGATGGTGCATTTGGGTCACGGGATGAGGCCAACAGGAGAGAGAGCCAGGCTGGCACTGCACTGGCTCCGCCCCTGCCTCCGCCCAGGAGCAGCTGTGGATTCTCAGTGCCCCTCCCCTAGCCGGTCTTGGGAATGCAGGCTGCCCCATGACCTGCGCCCCCCACCCCACCCCAGGCCTGGAGACCCCGTCCCTCTGCGGGGGGTGGGGGGGGAGCTGCTGGGGGCCCTCACCTCGCGCTCAAAGTTCTTCTCCAGGAAGATGGACCCGAAGGTGTAGAAGTCATCGGACTTGGAGCAGCAGGGCCTGTGAGCCGGGGCAGCTGGGGTGAGATGGGGGCTGGGAAGGGGTCCATTCCCTCAGGAGGTGGCAACAGGCAGGGGGAAGGAACAAGGCTGTGCTACCAGGCATGGGGTATGAGATGGGCCTGCTCATATGGGGGACCCCTATCTGAGGGGGAGAAAAGAGGGGGTTGGGCAGAGGTCTCAGACCTCACCTCGTGGAGCTGAGCCCCTCAATGGCTGACAGCATCTCATCATCATACGAGTCATCCTCCGACCGCCCCTTGGGGGACATGCTTCTGGAATCAGATACCCACAACTGCATCAGCACAGGGACCACTTCCAACTCTCCCAGAGGAGGGTGTGGACGTGGACACCAGTGGGGTCCCAGAACCTCAGGTGGGATGGTGAAGGAATGGATGGGTCCCACTGAGGCCCAGAGAGGGCGAGTGAGGACCCAGCATTGCCCAGCATGGCCCAGCTGGCCAGCAGCCCAGCCAGAGGCAGAGGGCAGACCCGAGCCCCAGTCTAAGGCATCTTCGGCTACACCCCTGGGATTGGCATGGGGACCAGGACACCCACAGGCATCTTCTTCCCTTCCACCGACTCCACTGACCCCGCCAGGGCACCACACAACAGGTGCTCCATCATGTGGCCATGTAGAAGGGCCAGGGGCCAGGAAACTCTGGTTCCTAGAAATGCTTTGACCCAAGCCCTGGCCAACTTCACAGAGGTCCTGGGCTGGGCCTTGCAGAGCTGCCCACTAGACAGAGGCTGGTCAGGGCAACCTGCTTGGAGGAGGTGGCTGCAGCAGGACTTGGCCAGGAGGTCAGGGCACACACCTGTCTGGGGTCCGGCGGTGGCGCTGGGGAATGCTCTGAAAGAGAAGGGAGGAAAGGATACAGTCATTCCCCAGAACACTGGGCCCTGAAGGCCACTGCTGGGCCAGGTTCAGCCCCTCCGGCACTTGATACACAGGACGAGGTGCCGGGGTCGTCCAAGCCACAGACATCCTGACTATAGCTGCGGGTGGTCCAGGCATCAAGGAGGACAGGGATGTTCCTGGACATCCTGGAGTATTCTCCAAATGCCTTTGCTTCCTCTCCAGCCCCAGAAGGTGGGGCAGAGGCTGTGGCCATTTTACAGATGGGGACAGTGAGGCTGAGGGGGCGGGAGATCTTCAGCACTCACTCTCCTGCCCCTGGCTTGGGGCCCCAATCCCTGGCTCTCTGGGCGGGAGGGGGACCTACCTTAGGCCTCCGCCCATTGGAGACGGGCGTCTCACCACTGCTCACGCTCTCACGGTGGTTGAGATGCGCAAAGGGCCGTGCCGCCCCCCAGGACTCGAGGTACCGGGTCATGCGCACTGACGCCCGCATCTTCAGGGCCGCATCCCCCTTGGGCCTGGGGAGGTGTTGGCTGGGCGGGGGTGGCTGCTGGCTCTGCGGGCAGACATGGACATGGGCCTGTGCCACCTCCTCCCCTCTCAGCCCAGGAAGGGGCCGCCACCCCCATCCGGCTCTCCCTGAAGTGTGATGCCACCCTGAGCCCGTGAAAAAATAAACAGCAAAGAAGTTGCTCAACCCGCAGTCCCCTTGGAGAGCGGCTGCCCTTGGGGACTGGCCAGCCAAAGCCTGGTGCACTCTGAGGCCAGGTCATATGGGGTCCCAGCTCGGTGCCCTGGCCCTGCCCCAGGCCGAGAAGAGGCTAGTGGGTACCCACCACTGTACTCAACCTCATACCCTGCTCTGCCTCCCCAGGGAGAGAGGCAGGGCTCAGGTCCCGAGCCTGAGGCCCCACTGCCCTTGAGGCTCCTTGGAACCGGAGAGTCCCTGGGGCCTGAGCACCCATCAGCTCGTCCCCAGGAGGCACCTGGGAAAGCCACAGGCATCCTACCCTGCCCTCCCACGTGTGGCCGGCACGCGCTCGCTCCTTCCTGTGGGAAGCAGCCAGGAGGAAGAGGGGTGCTAGCCACCCCAAGAAATGGCCAAGCCAGAGGCCAGCCAACCCCCAGGGCAGCGATCCAGGGAGTTCCATTTGTGTGGCCCCCAACCACAGATGGCACAGGGCCATCACCTGCCATGTGCCAGCGAGACTCAGCCTCATGCTGGACACTCAGTAGCTCAGCCAGGCCCTGAATGCACAGCCAGCCCTACGTGCCCCCACTCATGCCACAGACCTGAGACCCCCCGCCCCGATCCAAGAACACATGTCTGAGGCCTTCACCAGTTGGGGTGGCCAGACAGGACTGGAAAAGGGACAGGGAAGAGAAAGACCCGCAAGGCCACCAGAGATGAGCTTAAGCCGGCTCCAGGTCTGCTGAGTCTCTCCTTAGCCCCTGAAACATTCCTCTGCCTCCGGAAGTCCTGTCTCCAAGGGCCCCGCAAACACCCCATGGACAAGCCTCCACAGCTACAGGCACTCGCTAAGCCACGGCGCAACTTTCCTGGAAATCTCTCACCTCCTTTTGGGATAGAAACATTTTTAAGCCCTTAGCTGCGTCTATCTGCCTAGCCACGGAAGCCATGTGGAATTCAGCCTTGGTGAGTGTCCCAGAGCAGCAAGAGCGCGCTGGCCCTGTGGTGAGCAACCTGGTGGGGGTGGGCGCGTCTCTCTGTCCCCTCCTCCATTGTGGCAACTCTGCCTACACAGCACCTAGCCACTCAAGTTCAAGGTTACTGGCACTTAGCAGAGAATCCAGACACCCCAGCCCCGAGAAACAAATAAAAAGCAGAAACGAAAATTAGATTCCTCAGTTCTGAGCAAACACATGCCTACTCGGAATGGGTGTGGCATTGGTATGAGCCCCACAGGGGCAGCTGCAGCCACCATCCAGTCCACAGGAGCCCACCTTGCCCCAGCCAGGCCACGCAGCGATGGCGTGAGGCAGAGCCCATAGAAGCCAGTGCAGAAAATCCACCTCCATGTCAAAAACAGGAGCTACAGACGAGCACCCTGCACACAGGAGGGATGTCCCCAAGGTAGGAAAAATGCAGGGTGCACGACCACGGGGCCCGCCACTGCCACCTTAACAAGAAGGGTGGGGGGACTCGCAGTTCACTCGGTGTCCATGAAAATCCCTGTGGAGGGAATACAAGAAACTCACTGCACAGGTCCCCTCTGAGATGTGCCGGCTGGGGACAAGGACTTTCTACAACACGCCATTCACATCTTTTGAACTTTCAACTGCGTGAATGAATGAAGTTAAACAAAAAACGGGGTAGGGTAGGGTGCGGTGGGGGGAAGGTGGGGCTGCCAGATAAATACAACTGCCCAGTTGAGTACAGCGTGCAACACTTATACGAAACATGATTTACGGTTATCTGAAATTCAAGTCGGCCCAGGCAGCCTGCAGTTTTCCCTGCTCAACCTGGCAGCCTGCAGGGGTGGATTTTGGAGCCTCCTGGGTGAGGAGCTCTGCTTCACTCATTCAAGGGCTGAGCACCAACTTCGAGCTGGGCACCCATCTCAGCACGGGGTGAGGGGCTGCAGCCTGGAGAGGAGGAGCCCCCCGGCATGGCACTCACGCTGACAACAGACAAGGAAAATGGATAAACAAGCAAGGGCATTAGGGACGGAGGGATGAGTGTTTTGGGTGCAGGGACCTGTGGGTGTCACCACCCTGGTAGTGGAAGGGCAGGAGGAGACCAGGTGGGGTGAGGGGGACAGGAGAGCAGGGGAAGGGGCTTGGAGGGGCGGGGCCTTGGAGGGGCGGGGCCATGGCCGGGGTACAGGGCGAGGATCAGGGCCCTATTCTAGGAGGGTGGTAGAGTGGGACACAGGTACCAGGAGGGGTTTTCCCAGATGCTGGCTCAGTATGGATGGTGCAGCACTGGGGGTGCTGGGGGCAGAGTGAGGCCAGGAGATGTGTAGGGAGGCTCACAGGCCAGCCCTTGGTCCCCCAGGGTCTGGCAGTCTGGCCAGCCCCAAGGCACAGCCAGGACTAGAGTGAAAGGAGCCACTTGCTGGCTGGGCTGACATTCTTGAGCAAGCCTCAAGCATGATTCACAGAGCAGTGGCCAGACGTGCCGGACTCCCTCAAGCAGGCCAGGGGCAGGCAGCAGCCAGGCCGAGGCGGGCCCCATCTGGCTAGGGCAGTGCAACTGTCTCCCCCACCGTGGGGTCCTGGAGCTACCAGGTGACCTGTGGCCAGCACCCAGGACACTCCGAGGCTCCTGCCCAGTGGCTCCCAGGCCACTCCCTGCTTTCCTGAGTTTCATCCAAAGCTTGTTTTGAAAGTATGTCTCTCGGAAATTTGAGAGATTAATAACCACCTCATGGAAAATAAACCAAGAGTGACGAGAATACATAGAATGCTGTGATGTGCCGGGTGTGCCGCGAGGGCCTCGCTCAGATTAGCTCCTTCTGGTGAGGCAGGCGCTGTTTTCCCATCACATAGAAAAGAATGGAGGCCCAGGGAGTGGCTACTCGGTGCCTAGAATGTGCCTGGGAACAGTGAGCTCACTCCTGCCCAGGCAGGGCCCTTCCCCACCTCTCCCTCCATGGGGATCTCCCCCAAGGTGCGGGCCAGGCTCCCCAGGGCCCCACCAGTCCCTCCGGGTCCCCCCAGCTGCAGCCTCCGAGCCCTCGTACCCGGGGGTCGATGACCAGGTAGGTGCGGATGTTCATCTCCTTGAGGTAGGGGTCCCGCTGCTGCCCGTGCCCATCCTCCACCTCGTATGCCTCATCCAGGTGCTTCAGCGTTGCCTCCGTGATGTGCACCCGGCTGTGGGAGACCCAAGTCAGGCAGAGCCTTGGGGCCCAGAGAGGGCTGGCATCCACCCAGGGACGCACAGCAGGCAGGCCCGGGCCTCAGGCCAGCTTTTCTACATTCATCTCTCCCTCCACACCTGACCCCCAGCCCCAACCGCAGAACCCTCCATCCACAGCCAGCCCCAGGCCTCTGTCCCTGCCACTACCCAGCCCAGCCTCACCCGGGTACTCCGGCTGCCTCCATCCGGTTGGCCAGGGACACGTCGTGGGACCACACGTCATACTGCCACTTGCGCAGCCCGATGACCCCGCACAGCACATTCCCAGAGTGTATGCCCACACGCATGTTGATGTCCACGCCCGTGGCCTCCCGCACCTGCCTGGGGCAGAGTGGCCCAGTCACCCCAGCCCTGCTTAAGCCCTGGGACAGGCTGAAGCTCCCAGGTGTGGGGTGGGTACAGGGCAGCATGTGGGAACAGGGCAGGCGCTCAGCCCATGGGAAAGAATGTTCTTAGCCTGATGGGGCTGCCTCTTCAGGAAGAGCTGAGTGCCCCATCCCTGGGAGCATACAAGTAGGTGTGGCCACACCTGACCTCAAGGGCTAGGTAGGAAGGAGGAGGAATTCCAGCTAGTCACTACAGCCCATGTTGATGGACCTAAAATACCATCACTGGGTGTTTTCCCTGCCCAGCAGCACTGGCTGGGTTTTAAAAGTTTACTGGGGGCCGGGCGTGGTGGCTCATACCTGTAATCCCAGCACTGTGGGAGGCTGAGGCAGGCAGATCACCTGAGGTCAGGAGTTTGGAGACGAGCCTGGCCAATATGGTGAAACCCTGACTCTACTAAAAACATAAAAATTAGCCGGGCATGGTGGCAGGCGCCTGTAGTCCCAGCTACTTGGGAGGCTGAGACAGGAGAATTGCTTGAACCCAGGAGGCGGAGGTGGTGGTGAACCGAGATGCGCTCTGGGCAACACAGCTAGACTCCGTCTCAAATAAATTAAGTTTACTGGCGTCTACAGAGGGGGTCCAGGAACCACCCAAAACCTAGCATAGACAAGGAACACAGGGGCCCAGACCATGGGCACCTTCTATGCCCCCCCAATCCCTGGGAAGTAGGGGCCCTGGGAGTTGGCACCACTAAGCACAGGAGCGGAGCCCCACAGGAGAGCTTCCTTGGGGCACAGGGGACCCCCAAGACAGGAACAGAGCCTGAGTCCCCATGACAAGCAGCACCACATGTCCACCAACAAGGCTGGGCACTGACCAAGCCTTCCAGGGTCAGAACCAGAGGCGCACGAGGGCCTGTACAACCTCCGCCTGTTACAGGGCAGGGGCCAGCCTGAGGTCACACAGGCAATGGTGCAGGCCAGGCCCCTCCAGCTCTGCCCAGACTTCTTTCTGGCAACACCAGCCACCTATGGCAGGACTTCAGGAGAAGGACAGGCTGGAACACGGACTGATGCCCGGGATGGGCAGCCCCACCAGGCCCTGCTCTGCCCCACACTGGTCAGCCTGGCTGAGCCTGCCTGGCCCTCTCCCCATACAGCCCTCTCGGCAAATTCCTCCCACAGACCCCAGCTGCTCAGAGCCACAGGGGACCTAGACGAGAGCTGGGGGTCTCCCCGCAGCCTCAGGACCAAGCCTGACTCCAGGATCTTCACTGGGGAGCAGGAAGCAGATGGAGCCTTGGAGTCAACCCCTGGGTCTGAAAGGTCCCCCAGCTGCCTGCCCTGAAGCCTCCTGCTGTTGCTCTAAGACCCCATCTTTGAGGGGAGTGGGGCCCACCACCCTGACCTCACATCACCCAGCTCTGAGCTTCGGAGATGCTTTCTGGGACTCAGAGTCACAGGCAGCACCACAGGGAGGGACGCAAGCAGATGAGGTCTGAATCCTCCAGCAGGCTGGGTGGTCCAGGCAAGCTGCTTTCACCCCCGACCCCCCAAGCCTCAGTTTCCCCATCTGTGACATGGGAATGACACATCCCCTACCATGCCCAGGAGGGTCCACCACAGGACAGGACCCGGTGCCTGGGCCCGCCCAGGACCTACTTGATGGCCTGGCACATATCCAGCCCCATCTTCACGCAGTTCCGGGCGTGGGTGGGCAGCGACACGGGCAGGCCCGAAACACAGTAGTAGCAGTCGCCGAGGATCTTGATTCGCATGCACTCGTTGGCCTGCAGGGTGAGTGAAGGGCCTGGTCACTGGAACATCTAAGGCCGGGACCGCTCACGACAGCCGCCTCCCCCCACCCTCCAGGGTGCGCCCGGCTCTCTCCTGGCTGGGGGCTTGCCTCCTGGGGTCCAGCCACCAGGAGCTACTTCTGGGCCTGGCAAAAGGCTTAGCGACATGGGGGCCTCCCCAGGAGGAACCCCCAGGCAAGCATCAGAGGTGAACACAAGTGTTCCTAAGGGCCTCGGGGAGGGGTCTGCCTTGGTTTCATTTGCCCAGGTAATGTTTGAGTGCCTACTGAGTACCCAGCCCCAGGCCAGGCAAGGGGACACAGCAGTGAACAAAATAGATGCAAATCTCTGCAGCCACGGAGCTTGCACGCAGGCAGGAGGGGTGGGCACTAAACTAGAAAGACAAAAACAAAACAGTGTGCCCAGCTGTGATGGGGGCTAAGGAGAAAACCAAAGCACAGGAGGGAGGCGACGTTCCCACGAGGCCAGCAAAGACCTCTCAGAGTTGGAATCAGAATCATTTGAGCTAAGACCCTGAGGAACCAAGAGAGCCGGCCATGCCAGTCTCTGCAGGAAGAGTGCTCAAGGACTCACAGGTGCCCTGGGGCCACAAAGCTGGGGAAGAGACAGCGAGGCAGCCAGGAGGCTGCAGGAGTGGGGGGTGAGAACAGAGGTCACAGGTGTACACACCAAGGGGTCAGCAGGTTTCAAGGTCACCCAAGCAGTGGCTGTGCTGACAGGGCTTAGGGGTGGGGAGGAAAGATATCAATGCAGAGAGGAAAGAGGGAATGGGGAGGGTGGAGTAGGAGAGGGGCAAGGCTGGGGACTCATAGGAAAAGGCCCAGGGAGAGAAGGGGACCCCTGAGAGCCCTCTGAGGTTCACCTGAGGCACTGCTGCGTCACCAGACCCTCCTTAAGCCCTCAGCAAGGGTGGCCACGTGCACCGAGGCCTTGTGGGTGGGGCTTTAGGGGAGCTGAAGAAGGAATGCCATCTGCCTCTGCTTTCCCCTCCCCACCCTCTACCCCACTCAGCTGACCCTCGGCCTGGATGCCCCAGCAGGTGGCCCTGTGCTCTGGCTTCTGGTCGGGAGGGAGCTAAGAGGGCTCTGTCCTGCAGGCTCACGAGGGCTAGGCCTGCTCCTGGAACACCATCTGTCTCCAGGACTCGAGCCTATCCTGTCCTCGTCCCCACTCTGTGCCCATCAGCCATCACGGACCCAGGCCCCAGACACAGCACCAGCCCTGCCTCCAGGTCCCCTGCACCTGCCCAGCCTGGGAACCATCCCTGGCCTGCGCCCTCCGCCAATTACTCAGTTTCAGCGTGTGCCAGATGTTTCCTGCTGGGCCCCATCTGCCACATGCTGAGTGAGTTCTGAGTGACCGCAGGGACAAGAGGACAGTGGCTTTCCTAGAAAGCAGGCAACCTTGGCAGACCTGGATCCTAGGCTCCAGCTACGCTGATCTCCTCTCGGACCAGGCACAGGACTGCCCGTGGACCCAGCCCGGCTCTCACGGATGTAGGAGAGGCCACATTCCCCAGGCTGCTCCACCGGCTGACAGTCCCCTGTGTCTCTGACACTTGGAGTTGGGGAGCTGGGTCTGGCGCCGAGGTGTGATTTGTATGCCTCTGAGAGAGGAGGCCCTGGCTCTTGGAAAGAGCTTACACTTCTGGAATCTGATTGTTGATAGGAGAAAAGGCTGGGACCAGCCCTGCCCAACTCTGCCCAGAGATTAGATGCTCTGACTGGGAAGCTGGCGCCTGCCATGGCCTCCCTTTCCCCATCTGTGCAATAGGGCCACGCCTCCTGGGCCTGCTGGAAAGGGAAGACAGTGTCCAAGAGGCAAGGGACCCTCTGTGTGGGCTTTATGGCAAGGAAAGGGCCAGCTGTGGCCCGAGCCCAGGGCCCCTGCCTCACGTGAGGCCCAACCTCTGGGGCTCCTAGCTGCTGGTTCAGAAGCCATGCAAATCCTGAAGGAAGGTTCCAGGCTAGACAGGCCCTCTGAGTCACTCAGTCCACAATCCCCAGGATGGGATAGTTTTCCAGAGCATCCCTGACCAGTGCAATCCTGTAGAAGCTTGGTTACCCCCTGCAACAGGGAGCCCACTTCCAGTCCCTCCTGGGATTGAGCAGCTCTGATCATGAAAAATTCTTCCCGGTGTCAAGTCATAACTTGCCTCCCATCAAGTTCTAGACCATTGATTCTCGGCCCACAGAGACACCTGCAGGGCTCTTAAAAATTCTGGCCGGGCGCAGTGGCTCACGCCTGTAATCCCAGCACTTTGAGAGGTCAAGGCGGGCAGATCACAAGGTCAGGAGATCGAGACCATCCTGGCTAACATGGTGAAACCCTGTCTCTACTAAAAATACAAAAAATTAGCCAGGCGTAGTGGCAGGCACCTGTAGTCCCAGCTACTCTGGAGGGTGAGGCAGGAGAATGGTGTGAGCCCGGGAGGCGAAGCTTGCAGTGAGCCGAGATCACGCCACTGCACTCCAGCCTGGGCGACAGAGCAAGACTCCATCTCAAAAAAAAAAAAAAAAAAATTCTGATGGGGCAGGGCATGATGGTGCATGCCTGTAATCCTAGCACTTTGGGAGGCTGAGGTGGGTGGATCACTTCAGTGTAGGAATTCAAGACTAGCCTATACAACGTAGCAACACCCCATCTCCACAAAATACAAAAAAAATTAGCCTGGGGTTGTGGTGCACACCTGTAGTCACAGCTACTTGGGAGGCTGAAGTGGGAGGACACCTGAGCCCAGGGAGGTTGAGGCTGCAGTGAGCCATGATTATGCCATTGCACTTCACCCTAGGTGACAGAGCAAGACTCTGTCTCAAAAACAAAACAAAACTCTGATGGGTGTGGACATGGGCACTGATGTTTTATTTAAGCTTTCCATGTGATTCGCATGTACAGCCAGGATAGGGAGCCACCACCTTAAATCTTACACTTCAGTCTCTATTTAATGGCCACCACTTCCAGGAAGCCTGCTCTGATCACCTGAGGCTGGGCTAGGTGCTCCCTAGGCTTCCTGGCCCCCACACTTCTCGTCAAAGCACATACCATGTAGGCCCAAGGCCCCACCCAGGCTCAGGGCCTGGCACTCACCTGCTCTCAGGACCATTTGGTCCATTAATGGAAATGTTGCTTGCCTGACCCCCTCCCTGCCTGGCACCTGTCAAGCTCCTCAGCAGCCTGGTCCTCGCCTCGGCCCTCATGTCCTTGCATGTCAGACCCTGTGCCCTTGTCCCGCTCACACCTTGTTCCACGCACACTGAGCATGTTCACCCCATGGACACACGAGGCTTTCTTTCTACTCCAGGCTTTGTCTATGCTGTTCCCCCTGCTAAGAACACTGTTCCCTTTCCTCCTCAGATATTTTTTCAAGTATCTCAAACTTAAAGGTGGGCCAGGAGTGGTGGCTCACGGCTGTAATCCCAGCACTTGGGAGGCCAAGAGGGGATGATCACTTGAGGTCAGGAGTTCGAGACCAGCCTGGCCTACATGGCAAAAGCCCATTGCTACAAAAAAAAAAAAAAAATACAAAAAATTAGCCAGGCCTGGTGGCATATGCTTGTAGTCCTAGCTACTCAGGAGGCTGAGGCATCAGAATCACTTGAGCCTGGGAGGTCGAGGCTGCAGTGAGCAGTGATGGCACCACTGCACTCCAGCCTTCACGACAGAGTGAGACTCCATCTGACAAAAACAAACAAACAACATATAAAAGTTTAATGTGCACATGCTTCACCTCAGATCTTGTGAAAAGCAGCTTCTGGGTGAGGCTGGGCATTCTACAGTCCTCCTGAGCTACCAGGTGAGTGGAGGCTGCTGGCCTTGCCAGTGAGGATGGAGCCATCTCCTCCTCCTGGGCCCCCGTCTGAGCCCCAGAGCCCCAGTATATTGCCCAGTGTGCACTCTCAGTCTCCCCACTGGCCTCTCACTCTGGGGGCACAGGATCCTAGCTGCCATGGCCACCACTCACCCCTACCTTTACCATGGGGTGCTTGTGTTTGCTGGCTGGATGCTAAAATTCAGCCACACCTCCCCATCCCAATTCCAGCAGGGCGCTGGACACAGGACACCCCTGGGGATGTAATAGGCAGGGGAGGGGCCTGGCTTTGCCCAGTGCAGGCCAGCAGGCTCACCTTGGCAATCTGGTCGAACTTGCCAAAGAGCTCATTCAGCACCACCACCAACTCCTTGGGGGAACAGTCGCTGGCCAGCTGCGTGAAGCCCACGATGTCCGCATAGAGGATGCTGGGGATGGGGCGGGGTGGGAGGGAGTGTCAGAGCCAGGCTCCTGGACAGCAGCAGCAGGAGCACAGAGGACTGTCTGGAGCCCCAGGAGCCTGCCAGGCCTGAGCCCATTCACCCCTGTCCTTCCTCAGCCTCCATAGGGATGGGAGAGTCGCGCCCAGCCATAGAGACAGATTAAAGTTCCAGAGGCTTCACGTTAAAGCAGAAGGGAGCAAAGTTCAGAGCCTGCAGGAGCCCTCGGGCCCACCCCAGGCCCTATCACTGCAGACAGCCGAAGGGCACTCCTGCAGGCAGCCCGGAGCCTTCCCCTTTCCCATCCAATGTTCACCACAGCACAGACTTCAGAACTCCCTGGTGAGAGGCGGCTCCATGCTCCCTCAAGCCAACCTCCACGCCCAGTGCTTTACAGGCATTGAGTCCTCACACAGCCCTTGCAGAACTCCCGTTCTACAGATGCACAAACTGAGGCTCCAGGACATTGAGACTTGCTGGGAAGCCAAGAGCTGGCATCTGCACCAGGACTCCCTGCTCCAAAGTCCGTAAGCTCACAGACCATCCACAGCCCAGAGAAAAGGCAGCCTTGGATGTAATGCTGGCACTGCAGGCAGAGGACCCAGGGGGTTTCCCGGGACCCACATCTACACTCAACGGCACCCAGCACCCACATCTACACTTGACAAACTCAGGTCAGTGCATTCAAGTAAAACTTTGTGGTTCCCTGCAAACCAGCCAAAGACAGGTGTCAGAACCGGGGCACTCTTGGGCACCAAGGCCGGGGGGCTTTACCTCATTCTGGGGGTCCTGTGCTCCCTTGAGAAGCATCTGAAAGGACCCCTTCCTTCACAAAAGCTGTTTGCTCACACAGTTTTACAGTTTTGGGGGGTGCTAGATCTTTCAATACCAATCTAAATTCTCTAATTTAAGAGTCCTGATCTGATCCTGCCCACAAGTGGTGGTTCTGAGGCCCAGGAAGGGCCTGGAACCATGGCGCCCTCTCCCAATCCCTATATGGGCAGGGGTCTGAGCTTCCAGGTAGGGCGGGGAGGCTGCCTGGGGGCCGGCGGAACGGTGGACCCAGTCCCCGGGATATGCTCATCATACGTCTCACCGCCCACCTGACGTTCTGGTGCCTCTTGACGTAGAGGCTGTGGAAGTTGTTGTCAGGCATGCAGCGGCGGTCGCCATGCTCCTTGAGCCGTTCGATGATGGCCAGCTTCATGCCCATGGAGATGTGGGCTGGAAGCACTGACAGCAGCAGGTTCTCCTGGGAGCGGGTGGGCAGACCAGCAGAGGGACCGGCAAAGTGACCAGCGGAGGGACCGGCGGGGGACAGGCAGGGTAGCATCAGGGCCCAGACCTGGCCTCCCTGGCCCCCACCCTCCCTGCCTGCCTGCCCTGCCCACAATGTCCCCATCTCTGCTCTTGTCCTCCACCAGCCCAAGTGGGCATCTACCTCCCATGTACCCAGCAGCCCCCGGGACTCAGCCTGACTAAGAAAGGGCTCTTTCAGCTGGGGAGGCTAAGCTGATGGGTGAGCAGCCTGGAGCCGCTACGGCCTTCTCTGCCGCCACCTGGGGACGGCATGCCCAGGACTGAAACCACACAGAGGAAGGCAGAGTCAAAGGTCAGCAGGCTATGGTTACCCTGCTGGAGCCCAGGACTCACCGAGGTGAGACATGCATGGGTGTCTGGCCATGCACCTCATGCACATGGCAGCATGAGTGTCTCATGTCCAACAGAAAGAGGAAGAGGACAGGGGTATACAGGGTGAGGAGTGGGGGCCGGGTCCCACCTGCTGGCGCTTCTCGATGCGCAGCTTCCGGCGGATCTGGATGCACTTCACAGTGTAGGTGAAGAGGTCCCGGGACGCATCCTGCATTTGGTGCTTGTGGAAGGCGCCTGTCAGGTTCCCGCACAGGAAGATGACTGCGTTGGCCAGCAGCTGCGGGTAGACCGGGGTGGGGCTCAGTATGTGGCCTGGCCCATGCCCTCCCGGGGCACCAGACCCATAGGCGGACTAGTGATGGCACCTCTTCCCATTCCCTGACCTTCAACCCACTGAGAATAGCACTCTTCCTGGGGCAGACAGGGAAACTGAGGCCCAGACCGGAGCTAGTCTCCTAGTGAGTCACTAGGACTGCAAGACCAGGACACCCAGGGAGGCAGAAGAGACCACCTCACAGAGCCCAGGGCCCGAGGGGCATGTGTGCTAAGGGCAGTCCCAGAGGGCACAGCGCCCAGCTGGCTGTGCAGAGGGCCAGCCTCTGCCCGGAGAGGACACCAGGCCTGGTCAGGAGGAAAACATATCTCTAAACCCCCAATAATTATGAACAGAAGATTCACTCATTCAACACAAAGACACAAGGCAGCGTCCTGGGATACTCCCCCAAGCCCCATCAGGACAGGGCCCGCGAGGGGAAACTTTGGCAACGGGACTCACCCCACGACAGTGTCCCTGAACCGGGAGGCAAGGCCTGAGGTCACAACCCTGAGGGCTGAGCCACAGGGGAGCCCTAGGCCAGCAAAGCAAAGGCCAGAGGGCAGGGCCACGCCTGGAGCCCAGCTTGCGAGCAGACTCGGAGAGGGCCCGGCCTTGGAGCGGGCTGTCTGCAAACACAGCTCCGGGGCCTTTGGGTCTGACTCACCCAGAGGGGGCCCCCCATCTGCCCTTAGACCCAGACCACAAAACCTCCCCCAGAGGCCTTAGCCCGTCCCTCACCTGCAGCCCCACCCGGACACTGGGTGTCGTGAAGCCTCCCATCAAAGCACCGAGCACCAGGAGGTGGGAGGCAGTGGAGACGGCCCCAACGGCGACAGCGCCCCGCATGCTGAAGGGCAGCAGCGTGTACACCACGAAGATGATGAACAGGAAGAAGGGCACCTGTGGATGCAGCCTGGTGAGCCCAGTGCCCCGAGATGCTGCCCCAGGCCCTACAGCCCCCAGAACCCTGCACCACACCAGCCCACCCGGTGCGTGTCCTTAGGTTGGCTCCCTCGCCACCCCCTGCGTGGGCAGACATACAAGGGAACAAGAAAAGCCAGAATGTGTTTCTAGGGTGGGCCCGGCCACAAGGTTCATGGTTTCTTGTGCTGATCCACTGTCTGTGGCCACCCTAGGTGGGAGGCTCCATGCCCCGCGTGATCCAGGGAGCCCCCACCTGGTGCCCCTGCCACATGGCTCTCGCTCGGCAGGAATGATTACCGGGAGGCTGAGGCACCCTCTCACCAGCTGCCTCCAGCAATGCGGCCCCACCCGCCCTCGCTCCACCCCCAGAGCTGCCCACCATCCCCACCGGCTGGTCCTGCATCCACCCCTCTGGGAGTGCTGCCCTCTCCTTCCCCTTCAGTCCACATGGTTTCCTTGGGCCTCACCCCACCCCACCCCAGCCACAGGAGCTGTCATAGGACCCAGGCCCACTGGTCAGAGTGTGCTACCGCTTGGTGACAGTGACCATCCAGGACTGGGCCCATGACCACAGCCAGGCCATTGTGGCTCAAGCCTGCAGGTTGAGCTGGTTGAGAAAGGGCCCTCTCTCTCAGCTGGGGTGGGCAGCCTGGAGCCACTGTGAACTTCTCTGCCCCCATCTGCAGACAGCGTGCCCGGGGCCGAAGCTGTCCAGAGGCCCCAGTTCCAGTTATCCCACTGGAACCCAGCACTGACCCCTCGGCCTTTCCTGACACAGGAACCAGTTTGTGCCTTTTTGCCTCTTTGAGCTGAAGTTCTGTCATCTCCAACCAAACTGGAGCCACCTGAAAGTGCTGCAGCATCCAAGTGGATGCTCTCCCCACCTTAGCCCTGTCAATGCAGAGAACTCACAGGGACAAAACCAGCCTGGGGCCATCCTAGACACACAGCCAAGCGTGTAGCAGGAAGGGCCTGTGGCATGCCCACCAACCACGGGGATGGGAGCTGCTGAGGGCGCAGCCGGCAGGGAGTCCAGAGTTCCTGTTACCTGCTCCCACGCACAGGCCGCCTTTGTCCATGCGTCGAACACCAGCACGTAGCCCAGCGCCACCAAGCAGGCCCAGGTGAGCAGCGCCAAGGCCCTGAGCCAGCGCCGCAGGAGACACTCGACGTACATCAGCACAGAGAGGGCCGCAAACACCGCCAGCGCCAGGAACGCCATGCCCAGAATGGCCTGGTGTCTGGAGGGGTCCTGGGTGGAGCAAACAGACAGAAATGCCTCGGCTTTCCCCAGTGCAGAGCCACCTCCTCCAGAAAGCCTGCCGGGCCAGCTGTCTCACTTATAGCTTCCTCCACATGAAGGGTGTGGATGCGCCCTCCCATGCCTGGTTCCCACTCACCTTCTGGCCTTTCTTTGTCACCTCTGCCAAGGCTGCCTCAACCACCCCCTTCCCGTCACCTCGGGAACCAGAGCATCACCCACAGCCCCGCCCATGATGCCATCACTCTCCATCTGCCTCTTCCTCTCTGGGTTCCCACGGTGCTCTGTGCACAACCGCAGGTGATACCACAAGCACAGGGCAGAACTCATTCACAGGCAGAGACTTGGAAAGCCACCCAAAGAGGACACTGCGCCTGGCCCTCAGTGAGTGAGCAGAAGCTGGTGAGGGATACCAGGAAAAGTCATCCCACAGAGGAGGAGCTGGGGCAACGGCACAGAGGTGGGACGGGACGGGACGGGCACGACCTCCGGGAGGTCCGTGGCGGCAGAGGCCTGATCTGGGGGCTGGCACACAGTAGCAAGCGTCCTGTGGTTGGTAGCCACATGGATCCAGGCTGCCTGGCAGCTGCTAGGTCCTGGCCACTTCACTCACATAAACACCCTGGAGTTTCCGAGTGTTCTTCTAGAACTCGGCTAATCAAATTTACATTCACTAAAAAGAAAATGGGCCAGGCATGGTGGTTCATGCCTATAATCCCAGCACTTTGGAAGGCCGAGGCAGGTGGATCAGCTGAGGTCAGGAATTCGAGACCAGCCTGGCCAACATGGTGAAACCCCATCTTTACTAAAAATATGAAAATTAGCCAGGCATGGTGGCATGGGCCTGTAATCCCAGCTACGCAGGAGGCTGAGGCAGGAGAATCACTTGAACCCAGGAGGTGGAGGCTGCAGTGAGCCAAGATGGTGCCATTGCACTCCAGCCTGGGCAACAAGAGTGAAACTCTTTTTTTGAAAAATGCAGTTCCTCAGTCAGATTACCCACTTTTTAAATGCTCAGTAGCTGAACACAGCTAGTGGCTGTACCAAGGCAAGTGCCTGGGCCAGAAATGACATGAGTGGTGCCAGCCTGGGGAGCTGTGTTAAAAAGGATTCTGAGGCTGAGCACAGTGGTTCACACCTGTAATCCCAACACTTTCAGAGGCCAAGACAGGAGGATCGCTTGAGGCCAGGAGTTCAAGACCAGCCTGGGCAACATAGCGAGGCCATGTCTCTACAAAAACAAACGAACAAACAAAAAAACAAAAGGAGGATTCTGAGAATGTAGACATGCTCAGTGTGGAGTGTAGGGATTGATTAACGATGTCTGCATGGGGACGGGAAGTGAGGGCAGTGATACGCAGGCCATCCCTGACCCAGGTCTTCAGTAGAATCAAATTTCGTCATGGAGAAAAATGAGAGTAGTTTATCTGGACAAGTTAATGTAATATCTAAAACCACTCCAGACTTCAAAATTGAATTAAAGTTAGAGAGGCTGGGCATGGTCGTGCATGCTTGTAATCCCAGCTACTCAGGAGGATGAACCAGGATGATTACTTGAACCCAGGAGTTCAAGGCCAACCTGGGCAACACAGCAAGGCCCAGTCTCAAAAAAAATTTTTTTTAATTAGAAACTTGTCTTCTACCCATCTAAATGTGCTGTAAAAGACATAGCATTGGCTGGGCACGGTGGCTCACATCTATAATCCCAGCACTTTGGGGGACCGAGACAGGTGGATCACCTGAGGTCGGGAGTTCGAGACCAGCCTGGTCAACATGGTGAAAGCCCGTTTCTACTAAAAATACAAAAATTAGCTGGGCATGGTGGCACACAAATGTTGTCTTAGCTACTCGAGAGGCTGAGGCAGAATTGCTTGAGCCCAGGAGATGGAGGTTGCAGTGAGCCGAGATCATGCCACTGCACTCCAGCCTGGGTGACAGAGTGAGACTCTGTCTTAAAAAAAAAAACAAAAACAAAACAAACAAACAAAAAAGCATAGCATTTTACAGAAGACGAAACTGAGGCTAAGAGAAGATAGCAGCTTGGCCAAGGTTGGGGCTGAGACGTGAAGCCCAGGGTCTGCCCTCACTCACCCCCTGACTGAAGGCGATGATGATGAGGGCCACGCAGGCAGTGGCGGCCACCAGCAGGAGCGTGAGCAGCAGCGGCCCATGCTGGCTGGTGAGCTGGTACTTCTCGTAGAGCGCATCTTGGTCAGGGCCCTCCTCGCCCTCGTTGAGGAAGTAGCGCCCCTTGGCTGGCATCCTCCACCCTTGGCACACGTGTCGTTAAGGGGCCGTTAAGGAGGCCCCAGGGCCTGGAGGGCATCTGTCGGCCAACACCCTCCCCCGTGGGCCTAGGCCTCTGTCCTCTCCAAGGCAGGCAAGCAGGGCTGGGGAGAGGGCCTCTGAGCCTGCTGCTCCATGGCCAACGAAGGGTCCGCACAGCTCTGGCACCAGGCCTCACTCACTGTGCTGCCAGCATCCTTCTGCGCATCCAGACTGGGCCGACTCCACACGCAGTCCCTCAGCTCTGCGGAGATGAAGCAGACAGGAACTTGACCTAATGGGCCAAGTCAGGGGAGGGCTGGCATCAGGGAGAGCGGGGCCCAGGCCTCACAGCACCGAGTCTGATTTATCCATCTTAACCCTAACCTAACTTTTATGTCCTGTTGTCGTAAAGCTAGTCCCCTGTGTCTTCTACAACTGCACTGTCCAAGATAGTAGCCACTAGCCACATGTGGCTGCTTTTTGATTTTCAAGACGGGGTCTCACTCTGTTGCCCAGGCTGGAGTGCAGTGGCATGATCATAGCTCACTGCAGCCTCAAACTCCTGGGCTCAAGTGATTCTCCCACCTCAGCCTCCTAAGTAGCTGGGACTACAGGTGTGCAGCTAATTTTTAAATTTTCTTTTGTACAGATGGGGTCTCCCCCTGCTGCCCAGGGTGGTTTTGAACTCATGGGCTCAAGCAATCCTCCTGCCTCAGCCTCCCAAAGTGCTGAGATTACAGGCATGAGCCACCATGCCCAGCCACTATTTTAAATTAAATTTAAATTAATTTAAAATAAAATTAGAAATTCAATCCCTCAGTCACACTAGCCACATTTCAAATACTCAACAGCCAGCCAGGCATGGTGGCTCATGCCTGTAATCCCAGCACTTTGAGAGGCCGAGGCAGGCGGATCACCTGAGATCAGGAGTTCGAGACCAGCCTGGCCCACATGGTAAAACCCCCTCTCCACTAAAAATACAAAAATTAGTCGGACGTGGTGGCGTGTGCCTGTAATCCCAGCTACTTGGGAAGCTGAGGCAGGAGAATGGCTTGAACCTGGGAGGCAAAGGTTACAGTGAGCTGAGATCGTGCCATTGCATCCAGCCTAGGCAAGAGTGAGACTCCATCTCAAAAAAAAAAATCAAATACTCAATGGCCACATGCAGCTGGCGGCTGCTGTACTGGACAGCATAGATAAACAGAGCATGTCTATCATCACAGAAGCTTCTATAGGCCAGCTCTGCTCTGCATGTTGCACTGTTTTGCTTTCAAACAAAGGTCTCTGGATCCATTTCGATTCACTCTGGGTATGGTGTGAGGTAGCGATCAAGGTTCACTTCTTTTTCCACATGGATATTGAATTATCCCAGCAGTGTTCAGTGAACCAGCCATCCTCTCTCTGAATTTCAGTGGAGCCACCTCTGTCATAAGTCAGGTGATCACACAGATGGTGTCTGTTTCCAGGCTCTGCTCTGTCCCCTGGTCCTGGTGCAAACACCACATTCACTTCATTTTCCAGTGAGTCTCATGCCTCCAGGCACAGAGGGTTCCAAGCTGTGATCCCAGGAGCCCTGAGATTTGGGGACATGCATCAGGCCCCCAGTGGGAAGGGAAGGTGGGGGGGCATAGGCTCAGGCCCCCATGCCCACTTCAGCCAGGGTAGCCCCCTGCATCTGTGTTACAGTAAGTGCCACATAAAACTGCATTTTCTTTCTGGTTTTTTTTTTTTTTTTTTTTTTTTTTGAGATGGGGTCTAACTCTGTCACCCAGGCTGGAGTGAAACGGTGTAATCATAACCCACTGCAGCCTCAACCTCCCGGGGCTCAGGCAATCCTCCCACCTCAGCCTCCTGCGTAACTGGGACCTCAGCTACGCAGAAGGCTGAAGTGGGAGAATTACCTGAGCCTGGGGAGGCTTTAGGCTGCAGTGGGCCATGTATTTTTTGTAGAGATGGGGTTTCACCATGTTGCCCAGGCTAGTCTTGAACTCCTAGGCTCAAGCAATCTACCCTCCTCAGCCTCCGAAGTGTTAAGATTTCAGGCATGAGCCACTGTACCCAGCAAAAGTCTTGTTTATTTTTTTAAATAGCCCACTGACACAAATTTCAGATGTCTGCAAGCCTTGCTTCACAGAAAAGGAAGCTCAGTCTCAGAGAGGGACACAGTGGCCCCTTTGTGACGACACTGTGAGCTGACCCCACGCTTGCCATGCTCAGCCCATATGGGTTCCTTCTTTCCCCAGCACCATTCATTCCTTAGCATATTCATTGATTCCAAAAAGGCTTGTGAATCACACCTACGCCTGCTAGCCCTTACATCTCCTGTGTGCTAGTCTGGGCTCTCTCTCCCCAGGGATCCCCATCAGTCTCCAAAGGAAAGAAAATTACCAAAACTGTGCAATCCCTCACACAGCAATGGGGACTTGGGGACAGCTGCCATATTCCCAGCAGGAACCTTGCGTGAAGGGGGCAACCCTGGACCAAGAGTCCAGGCCCCCAGTGTCCTCCAGGCCTGTCTCAGATTGGAACCAGGACAGGGCCAGAGGCAGAGGGCAGAGAGGCTGTGAGACACGGGACGGCTCAGGGCAGTCACAGGGCACAAATGGCCAGCCACCAGTGGAAGCTTCAAAGGACAGCTGGTCCAGCAGAGGGAAGGTGGCCAGGCGAGCCTCCAGCCCTCAAAGGCAAAAAGCAGGATATCCAGGGTCCCCAAGTCTAAGGGAAGCCCCCCAACCAGCACCTGCTACTATGAGATCCCTGGGGCCAGCTCAATTCCAGGAGCCACCTCAGGCTCTATTTCTTCTGGAAGTTCCTATTCCGTCACCACACACCAGGAACAAAATGGTAAAACCACATATTTGGGGGAGGAGGAAGGGGTCATTTGCTGGGGGGCCCTGTCTCCTTCAGTGCCTGGGCAGGTGCCTACAGGCCTTGGCACCTGTTCAACGAGGGGCAACCCTTCAGGGATGTGGCCGAGAGCTGTCAAAGTGCCCAAAGTGCTCAGACAGGCTACAAATCTGATTTCTACGTGAAATGATGATTTTTAAATGTTGGCAGCTGATTTCAAATTTTTCAACGATTGCAGCCCACTAGGTTACAACCTCTAAATCTAAACTAATCAGTCTGTATTCCACAAGAGGCATTTACTGTGTGCTAACCATATACCTCCAACCCTGTGCTGTGGGGGTTGCCAAACAAGATAAGGTCCCTGCCTGAGACGCATTCAATTCAGCACCCCCCACCCCAAAATAGCCCTCTGCAGTAATAACAGCAGCAGTTCCTGTCACCCCCGGCACCTGCACACACATTCACTCTCATCTTCACAACCGGCAAAGGCCAAGGTGGCACCACTGTTTCACAGATGCAGAACTGAGCCCAGAGAGGCAGAGTGGTTACCTAAGATCACACTGCTGGAGCTGGTGGACAGATGGGCTGGGATGCAAACCTGGGTCTGCCAGCTCCCAAACCAGGGCTCCTCAGCCCAGGCTTCCCCACTGACATCCCGGGGGACTGAGCCAGATGCCGCAGCACATAAACAGCAACCCCGCCTGCCCCCTGGCCTGCTGCCAAACACCAGTGCACCAGGACAGCCAGGCTGAGAAGCTCCAAACACCAGAGGGCTGAGGCCACTCCCCACAGCTGCTCCATCTCCGCAAAGCCCGCAGACCAGAGCTGAGGCGGCCAGACACACGCATGAAAGTGCAAGTGTGAGAGTGTGTGGACACACCCACTCCAGGCACACAAAGCCAGGCTGGGCCACCAAGAGGAAAGGGAGGAACCAGCTGAGAGGGTCCCCAGGGCCCGTGGGAACACAGGCCTGGTAAACATGCCTGTCAAGGAACTCATTAGGCCACTTTCTGGGCAACAGCAGGCAGGGGCAGGTGGACAGTGGACAGCATGGGCACAAAGACTTCGGCCCATCCAAGGACCTTGGCCAGCTCCTGGAACAAGCCGGGCACCGTGAGGCCTGGGGAGAATGAACTCACTGATCACATCTCCAGAGGGGGCCCAGGAACCCACCACCAGTGGCATGTCCCCAGGTCAGCTCCTCCCTAGGAGCCACCCCACCAAAGCCAGACCCAGAGGCACCCCCTGCCTGGGAAGTCTTCAAGGCCTCCTGTCCAATCACCAGTTCTTCCACCAGCCCTCGACTCACTTGGCAACAGGGAGGGCCTCCCCACAGGGCCCTGGATAAAGGAATCCTTCTGCCATGTCTGAGACACATCCAATCCAGGGCCCCCTGGATTGAATGACCCTGCTGTTAGCTTGCACACCTGCTTGCTAACAAATGACCCTGCTGTTAGCTTGCACACCTCCATGACGGGGGGCTCACCACCTCTCAGGGCAGTCTCCTCCATCACTGGGCAGTTTTTCTGGCCCTGAGTCCTCCCTTAGCTCAAGCCAAGCCCTGCCTCCCTGTCACTCCCTCACCGACACTGCACGAGTCCTGTCTGAACTCCAAAGCCACCAAGAGCAGAGGTATCAAGTCCCCTCTTCCTGAGGAGTCTGCAGTCCCAGGGGGTCCCTTACTTATTCTCACCTCACGACCACCCCAGTGGTAGAGCAGGGTGAGCAGCCCCATTATAAAGAGGAGGGGACTCCCCTGTGGGGAAGGTGTCCAGATGGGAGGAGGGTGCTTCATGCTTCTGCTGTGCAATGTCCCCTCTCCCAACCCTCAGTACTCTGGTTCAGGGGCCCCATGACCCCGGTGTGGCCAATCAGCAAAGTCCCTCTCAAGCCCTAATGCCACAGGCCTGGGCAGTGAAGGCTCTCTTTGGACTTCTGCTGACCCAGGGAAAGAGGTGTTCTCTGTTGTCGGTGACCTGGCACTGTCAGCAGACACCTGAGCCACCACAAGGAGAGAGCCCGCCTGAAACTGACACCAACATGGAGAACTGGCACAAGACGGGGGCCTGGCAACACCTCCCGGGGTCACAGGAGCCAGCTGTGCCTGAAGCTTACGCAACCTCTAGATATTTAACCACATGGGACAAGCAATGCCCCTTTCAGCTTCAGCCAGTTTGAGCTGCTGTCACTCGCAACCAACAGTCTCAAAGTCCACGTTGGGCTTCTGTACCCAGTTTGTTGCGCCTAAGAAGCACCTATGTTCCCTCAGTGGGTTCAGAGTCAACTGGAATGGTCTCAGTCAGCACAGAGGTGACAGTGTGCCCCTGCAGACACAGCCAGTCCTCCAGAAGGGAGCTGGGCCTTGGAGGGGACAGCCCCACTCATCCCTCCACCACACTTTCCAGGCTCCAGAGCCCAGCCCCGGCCAGGAGTTCAGGAGTTTGAGACCAGCCTGGGCAACATAATGAGACCCCATCTCTATAAAAAGTGGTTTTTTTTTTTTTTATTAGCCAGGCTTGGTGGCATACACTTGTAGTCCCAGCTACTTGAGAGGCTGAGGCAGGAGAATTGCTTGAACCCAGGAGGTCAAGGCTGCATTCACTGAACTATGATCATGCCACTGCACTCCTGCCTGGGTGATAGAGCAGAACCCTGTCTGGAAAAAAAAAAAAAAAAAGCTGGGATTTAAACACAGGATATCCAGGGTCCCTATCTCCCTCATGGGGCTGGCATCCAGAAATCCCATAATATCCCAAAACACCAACCTCTTCCCCACAAACAAGGTCCAGGACAGAGCTATGACCAAGAGGTGGGGAGCTCAGGGGACCCCATCGAATTACTTCCCTCTGCCTTGCAGGAGCAAGTTCAGGCCAGCGAACTCCAGTAGGGCCTCCTCCTCCAGGAAGCCCCCTGAGCAACCACACACACACCCTCTTATCCCTTCCCTGCAACTAAGGCAAGACTGTGGTCTCCTCATCAAATACTGGCTGGCTGGGTCCAGGTTCTCCAGCCAGAAGAGCTGCTGGAAGCAAGAGGCTGGGACTCCGTACTGCAACTGCAGGGCTAGGTCCCTGGGTGCTTGGGAAATCCTTCCCCAGTCCAGCTGATCTGGCAGTGTCCCCAGCACAACCACAGCCCCTGTAGGGAGTGTGTTCTAGAAACCCCCAGCTTTCACGGATGCAGACAGGACACCCACTTCCTCACCCGGCCACTGTTGGCAGAAACCACAGCCTGGCTTCCTCCAGCCGAGCCTCAGCAGGCTCAGGGCTGCTTTGGGGCCCTGTTGGCCTCAAAAATGGGAAGTGGGGACCTTGGAGTTGGTGGGGGCATGGAAGCCTCCATGGAAGAGGCCCCGCTCAGGCCCCTGGGCCCACACCCTGCCTAGGACACCACGCAGCTGCAGACAAAAAACCTGCACGCTCCGTCTCGCCCCCCCATCCCCCCCCTCCCGGCCTGCCAGCTCTCGGCTGCCCTGGTAGGCTGGGTCTCAGGCAGATTTGTCATTTGCCAAAGGAATCTCATGTTAATGTGAACTCTCTCAAGAGACCCTGAGCTCCATGAAGCCAGCACCTGCTCTGCCCAGCACAAGCCTGACCTAAAGAGGCCCCCAGGAAACCTTGTGGGAACCAGGGATTCATTGTTGCTGGTATTCAAGGTCCCATCCCCCCAAGCCCAGCCCTCCCCAGACCCTCCCTGTCCCCAGAGCCCTGTGGCCCCCATGCCCTGCTCTTCTAGGCACCTCCCCTACCAAGAGGCCTTCCCAGTGTGGGTCCAACATCCCAGCCCCTGCCTTGCCAAACTGTTGTGGTGGGATCTGTGTGTGTGTCCCGCAGCTGGTCCTGGCAAATGCCTGTGACGTGAATGGCCGAGCAGGTTAGCCAGCCAGAATCCTGCGCCAGGCCCAGGGTGGGGAAGCACGCAGAGTGGCGTGGGTGAGGGAGGAGGGCACCATGGCCAAAGGATGAGGGCAGGTAAAGAAAGGGCCTCCCTCAAGATCGGGAAGCACCTGCTGCACCTGCCACACCTGCCTTACCCACCACAGCACACCTCTCCCAGCTACGCTCAGCCTCTGGGAGGATGCCTGCACCCAATCCCAGCTCTGCTACCAGTGGCCTGTGAATGGCAGTCGCCTGCACACTCTGGCCTCAGTTTCCTCATCAGTAAACTGGGGGTGCTGATAACCAGCTTGTCTGCACAGGTCATGATGTCCAACAGGCCAAGCTTGCAAGACAAATTGGCAAATGGCCAAGAAGTCACGCTTAGTGTCAGAGGAAGCCCTGCAAGGTCAGAGCCCAACCATGGGGTCCAGGGAGAGGCAGGTGCAGAGTGGGCAGGCCCCCACCCAGGCCCCCCCCATGGCATCTCCTGATGATAGCCTGCAAAGTTGCCGAGCAGGGGCAAAGGCTGAAATTCCCCAATGGCATGAGCCCCCAGCCAACCCTGCTCCCCCTCCACAGCCCCCAAGCACCCCCAGGCTGACTCTGTTCCCACTCCCAGGGCATAGGCTGCTGATCAGTCTTGGGGACCAGAAACCTGCATTCCAGTCCCAGCTTAGCCACCAACCTGCTCTGTGACCCTGAACAAGCCTCTTGCCTGACCTGTGCCTTAGTTTCCCCTCTTGCAAAGAAGGGGCTGTGTCAGACCTCTGAGGCCAGCTCTGGCCTAGTTGGGACTGGGCTAGGGGTGGAGGCTGAATCAGTTAATGAAAAGGATAAGGACTGGAGAAAAACTGAGGGAAAAGGCTGATGTTCTCACCTGGCCCCAGAGAGCTACTTCTAGGGATGGGTAGAAAGTTGTTCTTTGATTCTTTGGGACACAGCTAGGGTAGTGTTAAGAGGGAAATTCGTAGCACTAAATGCCCACATCAAAAACTTAGAAAGATCTCAAATTAACAACCTAACTTAACAACTGAAAGAACTAGAGAAGCAAAAACAAATCAACCCCAAGCCTAGCAGAAGACAAGAAATGACAAAAATCAGAGCTGAACTGAAGAAAATCAAGACACAAAAAACCATTCAAAAGATCAATGAATCCAGGAGTTGGTTTTTTGAAAAAATTAACAAAATAGGCCACTAGCTAAACTAATAAAGAAGAAAAGAGAAAAGAGCCAAATAAACACAACTAGAAATGACTAAAGGAATGTTACTAATGACCCCACAGAAATAAAAAACAACCACCAGAAACTACTACAAACACCTCTACACACAAAAACTAGAAAACCTAAGAGATGGATAAATTCCTAGACACACAATCCTCCCATGACTGAGCCAGGAAGAAACTGATTCCCTGAACAGAGCAATAATGAGCTCCTAAACTGAATTAGTAATAAATAGCCTACCAATAAAAGGCCAGGACCTGATGGATTCACAGCTGAATTCTACCAGTTGTACTAAGAAGAGCTGGTACCATTCCCACAGAAACTATTCAAAAAAGTTGAGGAGGAAGGACTCCTCCCTAACTCATTCTATGAGGCCAGCATCATCTTGATACCAAAAACTGCCAGAGACACAACAAAAAAAGAAAAAAAAAAGTGTTCTTTTTTCCTGAAATCCTCCCCTCCACTTCATTCATTTGGTTAAGCATTACCCTGATCAATCTCCCCTTTAAAATGTACCCCCAAGGCTCCAGCTGCCAATGGTAATGAATCCAGGTCCAGTATGTCTCATGCCCATTCTAATGCTAGTTAGTGACTGCCCAGGGAGAGTTCGTCCATGCATTCCTTCAGCACATGTGCACTCATGTCTTCTGTGCACCAGGCGCCAGGCCAGGTACCAAGTGGAAATTCTGCTCAGAAATGAGCTCCCAGAAGGCAGAATTCTTAGCACTGCCCCAACCAGGGTATCTGCTAGGGCTCTGCACACAGTGGGTGTTCAGGCAACAGTGTTTATCAACTGACTAAGCAATCAACCAGGCTCCCCTGTTGGAGAAATAACCCTACTTTTTCCTCACTCTTGCTTGAAATTCAATTAGCGATTCGTTTCTTTAAGCACTGCCCTCACTAGCTTCCCCCTTCAGAAGGGAAACACTTTCACGCCCACATTTAACAGATTTCTAATCCCTTTTCCCTTGATAAGGAAGAACAGAAAGGGGAAGTCCAGCTGGCCATGGGGGACCTCACGTGGTGCTCGTCCTGCCCAGGACAAGCGGGTGCTGGCTGACTTCCCACATTGCCTAGGCCCCACCCTGACAGTGGGTCCGGCAGTGACAGCAAGACATGAATGGGGCTGGGAGGTACAAGAAGAGCTCCATAGACCTGGCACGGTGGCTCACACCTGTAATGCCAGCACTTTGGGAGGCCAAGGCAGGTAGGTCGCTTGAGGCCAGGAGTTCGAGACCAGGCTGGCCAACATGGTGAAACCCGTCTCTACTAAAAATAGAAAAATGAGCCCAAGGTAGTGGCGTGTGCCTATAGTCCCAGCTACTCGCGAGGCTGAGGCATGAGAATCACTTGAACTTGGGAGGCGGAGGTTGCAGTGAGATAGGTTTGCACCACTGCACTCCAGCCTGGGCAACAGAGTGAGAGTGAGGCTCTGCCAAAAAAAAAAAAAAAAAAGAGAGAGATCCATTTCACAGGCCCATGGACAGATGCAACCCAGAGTAACCACTGTCCTGAAGGGGACAAGAAGGATATGCATTTGAGTCTTAACTCTTAGGCTGCTAGTATTCTGTTTAGAAAGGCAGCATCCACAAGACAGCAAGCAAGCTGGATTCACATATACCAGGATTATTTCCAAAGACAGCAAGAAACTATGGGAGAATTCTCATATAATGCTGTAGTGAATATGGCCTTTTTATCCTGACACAAAACCCAAAAGCCGTAAAGAAAAGACTGAAAAATTCAGTTACATGAAAAAACAAAATATACACGGTAAAAACTACCAAAAGCACAATCAAAAGACACGTGACAGATTAGGGGAACATTTGTGATTCATATCACAAGGAGCTAATCTCCTTCAGATGTAAAGAGTTCCCACAAATCAAAAAGAAGACCAATAGCCCAGTAGAAAAATGGGAGAAGACTAGAAAGAGAAAGTTCATAGAAAAGGCAATCTAAATGACTGTTAAACATTTGGAAGGGCCAGGCATGGTGGCTCACGCCTGTAATCTTGGCACTTAGGTAGGCTGAGTCAGGCGGATCACATGAGGCCAGAAGTTCGAGACCAGCCTGAGCAACATGGTAAAACCCCATTTCTACTAAAAAATACAAAAACTAACCAGGTGTGGAGGTGCATGCTTATACTCCCAGCTACTTGGGAGGCTGGGGCATGAGAATTGCTTGAACTCGGGAGGCGGAGGTTGCAGTGAGCCAAATCATGCCTGTAAACCAGCCTGGGTGACAAGTGAAGCTCTGTCTCAAAAAAAAGAAAAAAGAAAAAAAAAAAACCCACAACCAACCCACAGCATTTGGAAGGAAGCTGACCACACTCGTAATGAAACACAAATTAAAACTACCATGGTAGGCCAGGCGCGGTGGCTCAAGCCTGTAATCCCAGCACTTTGGGAGGCCGAGGTGGGCTGATCATGAGGTCAGGAGATCGAGACCATTCTGGCTAACACGGTGAAACCCCATCTCTACTAAAAATACAAAAAATTAGCCGGTGTGATGGCGGGTGCCTGTAGTCCCAGCTACTCGGAAGGCTGAGGCAGGAGAATGGCGTGAACCTGGGAGGCGGAGCTTGCAGTGAGCTGAGATTGTGCCACTGCACTCCAGCCTGGGCGACAGAGCAAGACTCCACCTCCAAAACAAACAAACAAACAAAAAAAACAAAAAAACCTACCATGGTAGCCAGGCACAACGGGATGCACCTATAGTCCCAGCTACTTGGGAGGCTGAGGCAGGCGGATCACTTGAGCCCAGAAGTTTGAGTCCAGCCTGGATAACATAGCCAAATCCCCATCTTTAAAACAAAAACAAAACTACCATGGAAAACCATTTTTACCTATCTCATGGGCAAAGATCAAAGCAATTCATAAGTCTCATAAGTCTGTGTTGGAAACAGGCACTCACATTCCCTCCTGGGCAGGAATGTGAGTCAGTACAACCGCCAGTGAAGGTAGTTTAATAATATCTAACAAAGTCACTAAAGGACATATTTGCTTTTTGACCTACCAAATCCACTTTGAGTAATGTACAAATACTGTCACAAGTTTGAAATGACATAAGTACAAGATTAGTCATTGAAGCATTATTTGTAATAACAAAAGATTGAAAATAATATACCTATCAGTCAGGAACTGGTGAAATAAAGTATGATACAACCTTACAATGGAATGCTATGCAGCTGTCAAAAAGCCTGAGGCCACTTGAAACTAATGTCACAGTGTATCCTGTGAAAAATCCACACGGCAATGCCTGGAACAAATAAGGATGGAACCAGGACACAGAAAAACCAAAACTGTTGATTTCACAGAGTGGATAAATCCCACTTCTCATTTTCAGTTTCTATTCCTATTGTCAGTGTGTTGCTTATGTGACTAAAAAAAAAAAAAAATGTCTAATAGGAAAAATGAATCCCAGGTCCATCACACCTAAATTGCATGACCTAGCCAGGTACAGTGGCTCATGCCTGTTACGTCAGCTATTCAGGAGGCCGAGGCGGGAGGACTGCTTAAGACCAAGAGTTCGAGATCAGCCTGGGCAACATAGTGAGATGCTATCTCTAAAAAAATTTTAAAACTAAGCCAGGCACAGTGGTATGTGCCTGTAGAGCCAGCAACTTGGGAGGCTGAGGCAGGAGGACCTCCTGAGTTGTCAAGGCTGCAGCGAGCGATGATTGTGCCACCGCACTCCAGCCTGAGAAACAGAACAAGACTCCATCTCACCCATTCATAAAATATTAAAAGAAATAATACATTACATGACCTGACAGACTCTCTGTGCCTCAGTTTCCTCATTTTAACAAAAGGAGAATAACAGTCCTACCCCAGAGGGTTTTGAAAGGATTCAGTTGGGGGTGATGCAAGCAGTGTGCTGAGCCACCCCTGGCACAAAACGCCCCAGTCTAGATGGCATGCATCACCAAGTTGTCAGAAAGGGCCATGGGGTGCAGAAGTGAGAGGGCCCGGCACCTGTCCCCTCCCCTCAACCCTGCCATGAGCCAGCAGCACTGGGGGTGAGGAGGCCCACCCCCCACTCTGGCCTGTGAGTGCCCAGCCTCTGGGAGGTAGAGAGAACACTGGTCAGCAACTCAGGCCGGCTTTCCAGGGCCATGAGTGGCAGTGTGGGCTGACCCCTCCATGTAGGGCCTAGTTGGGCCTCAAGAGAGCGGCCGTCCCACCCAAGCCAGGTCAGAGGGAGGTGGTGATGTTGGTCTGAGCTGGAGGGAGCTCACAGGTGACATCCCAGGCAGAGTCGGGTCCTCGGCCCAAGCCTTCCAGGCTTGCTGGCAGGAGACGGCACAGTACCCAGGCCGCAAGACAAGCTCTGCGACCTCTGAGCCCAGCTGGGAGACAAACTGGGCCAAAAACCACCTGGCTGGCTATCTCCTCTGAGAACCTGCAGAGAACCATGAGTGGGCTGGGATAAGGCCCGTCCACCTGACTACCATAGGGTGGTGGGTGGGGGTGCTCTCGCTCCATTTCTAGCCAGGGCAACTGACTCTGGGACCTTAACCTCCAAGCCCAAAGCCCACCTGCTGGGAAACAGTGGAGCTAGGATTCAAACCCAGGCCTGCCCCTCTCCAAGGCCCAGTGCAGATTAACTATCTGCATTTCCTGAGGTGCATTCTGCCCAAAAGCAGGGACATGAAAAGCTACATATGCGCAGCCACACACATCCACAGCCGTTTCTGGTCACAGGTGGTGCTGAGCTCAACATTCTCCTCTTCCCCATTTAAAGATCCCCCATACACATTAGCAAATTAAAGGCTCTGACAAGTCCTGTGGGAAAGAAGCCTGCTGAATTAAACACAGCTGAACGTTTCCCCATCCTTTTGTTAATGAGACTCTTTTTGCACTGAATCCCTAATGAACCTCCTTTGGGAAATGCTGACTTTGGAGTCTCTGAGACCCACCTAGGAACTCCTCCCCGAAGAAGGCTCCCTGGGCAGCTGTGGCCTGTAGAGCCCACTAGCCTCCCCTTAATTGACAGCCTATGAAGCTCTTTAATGCTGGGGGCTCCACTTACCCACCTCCACCTGACCCCAGGTTGGGCTAGCTGAGCACAAGAAGGTTGCAGGTGCTGGGGGGACCAGCCCGTGCACCTGCTTGTGGGCCAGGACACCTACCCTGAGCTTAGCCTCCCAAGTGGAGGTGAGAGGAGAGGCCCGAGTGAAAGACCGGGGCTCTCAGGTGCTCGTGGTCTCAACAGCACCCTCCCTAGGCAGTTTTCAGCTGGGAAGCACCTTGCCCTAGGGAAAAGCAAGCAGGAAAAGAGCTCCAAGTGCCAACCCGGCAAAGGGCTCCTGTCGAATTTCCTGCCTCTCCTGTGGAATGCAGAGGAGTGGCCCACCTGCCTCAGTTTCCCCATCTGCCACAGTGCAGGGAATAGAGCCCTGGGCTGAATGTCAGGTGATGTAAGGTACAGTCCCAGCTCTCCCTGTCACCAGCTGTGTGACTCAGGCAATTCTTCACCCTCTCTGGGCCTGACTCCTCCAGGGCAGGAAAGGCCTCCAGGGTCTCTGAGGTCCCTTCCCACTCAGACCAGCAGAGAAACCAGTCACAGAGAGGTCAGTGGGAGAGGCCTCTCCCACCCAGAGCTCAGCGGGCCACCCATGGAGCCCAGTGAGGCGTCACTGCCTAGCCTGGTCTCCTGTCCCAACGGCAAGCCTGAAGCCACCACCTGGCCCGGAGGCCCCCAGTTTGGCCTCCATGACACCAGCTCGCAAAGTGCCCAGCCCCAAACCAAGGTGCTAAGACCCTCACTTCCCCGAGGCTTCCTGAGAACCCGATCCAGGCCTAGGGGGCACGAGAGACACAGAGGGGACTGCCTCGTGAAACCGTGCGAAGAGCCCGGAAGAGCCCTTCTGCAGGGGAAGCAGCCCCACCCGGCCTCCCCCACCAACCACAGCCCCCGCTTCCGGACCTGCACCCACACAGGGGCTCGAGAGCCCTCGCCATGGCTGTTCCTGGAGCCCAAGCCCCCATTCCCGGTCACTCACTCCTTCCTTCCACAAACCCTGCCCTTACGGAGCTACTGGGCACAGGAGGTCACTGTGATGGAGTCTCACGCCACAGGAGCCCCATGGCCCCCGAAACCAGGCCTCCCACACCTACCCACGACCCCCCAAAACACCAAGCCCGATCGCTGCTCACCCCTTGGCCAAAAAACGCCTCTAGAGCTTCCCGGGCCTCATCTGTGGCTGCGTGATTTGGCTGATTTCAGTTCCCCAAACAAGCCCCACCCTTTTATCTCCAGCTCCGGCAATCTAAAAACACGCCCACCTCCTCACCTCCAAACGCCTTCTGCCTGGCGAACTCCTGCCCGCCCTTCAGGGCCAACCTGAGCTGCCACCTCTTCCAGGAAGGCTGCCTGGTCCCCTCCCAGTCTGGCCTTGTTCCTTAGCTTCCCCAGGGCCTGCACCTCCCACAGAAGCACAGGTCACCCTGACCTGTCACTACCTGGCTGCACGTCCAGCCATGCACTACCCAGCTCCCAGGATCTAACCCTGCCTGGTACATGGGGACATCAAACCCCATACTCCACAGACTGGGGAGTACAGCCAGCACTGAACTGGCAGCTAAGGACTGGGCCCCAACCCTGGAGTCTCCAGTCCCATCTGCATGAGCTCTGGCAGGTGACCTGCCTCTCAGGACTCAGTTTCTCACCTGAGCAACGGGGATGAAACCCTTCTTTTCGCTCCATGGCCTATTCTAGCAATGACATGACCTCATAGCTATAAAACCTCATAAACCCCCACTGCACATGGAAAGGGGCCCATCCTGCCACCAGGAAAGAGGCCACATGTTGGCGCCACCAGACCCCCATCTCCAAGTGCCACTGAGCTCCTGCCTGCAGCAGGTGCAGGGTGAGGCGCTGCTGCTGCTACAACACACAAGACAGGCATGGGTCCCCTGAGGAGCTCACGCCAGGAGGAGGGTAGATTGTCATAAATGAGCCAAGTGAGGAAAAGAAATGCCAGGGCAGGGCAGAAGGGAAGGCAGGAAAGCATGGTGGTTGGGAGCACAAGTTCTGAGATCCAACAGCAGGCTTTGAATCTCGGCTCCACCTTGGAGGATCTGTGTGACCTTGGGCATGTTCCTGAACCTCTCTGGGCCTCAGTTTCCTAACCCACAGAATGGACTGGTAACAATACCAGTTCTCAGGGGCTTCACGTAGATGTGGGCATACAGCAAGTGCCATCACCCAGGACCACCCCAGTCAGCTCCAGACACCAGGGTGAGCAGCCTGAGAAATCGTGACATAAACAGGCACTGGGGACACACCTCAGTACCAGGGTCTCAGCCTCACTTCCTGCCCGCCCCCAAAGGGCAGTTCTGCTCTTGTACCCATGCCCAGGAGAGCTGAGCCTGACAAAGGGATACAGAAGTGCTGGTCCCCGCCCCCAGGGGATGGAGCAGTGTCTCCAGGGAGTCTGGGTATATCAAAAGAGGCCACTTCCCATTAGCCCAGGCCCCCCTTAAAATAGCTCCTTCAGACAACTTAAAAGGGCTCCTCCTCCCAGCCAGATGGGGTACTGGAGACAGGCCTGGGGGCCCAGGAGCCAGATGCACACACACAGAAGGAGGTCTCATCCCAGCCTACACCAGCACCCTGGACCCCTGCTCCAGTGAGGAGATGCCCAGGAGGAGGGAGACCCAGGCTCCCAAGAACAGCAGCAGGACCAAGACAAGCCCACAAGACTGGCCCCCAGTCCACATCCCTCCCATGAGTGAGGCCAAGGGATGTGCTTGTGAATGGGGCAAGGCCTGCAACTCCAACATAGCTCCCACCAGGAAGACACACCAGCTCCAAGGCCGCAGAACTCCCTGGGCCTCAGTTTCCCCATCTGTGCAGAGCAGCTGCATCCCAGGGTGCTAGGCTTCTCCCTGCCCAGCCAGTCAGTGACTCCAGGAAGCAATGACCTCAATGAGCTGCGCCCGAGGCAGTGTGACTGAGTTGTTTCAGAGGCCAGCATGAGGAAAGCTGGCCAGTTACGGGGCAGGAAGGGCACCCTGGAGGGCAGGAAGAGCCTGGGGCCTGGAAGACAAAGCACCCCGATCAGGGTGCCCTGGGTCCAGCGGCCTCCAGGGATCTGGGCCCTAGAAGGCGGGTGGTGGCACCACCCACTGCAGGTACCTTCTGCCTGCCGGGGACATGAGCTCCTCCCCAGGGGACAGGCCTGTGTCTGAGGGTCATGGCCGCTCCTTCTGCCCCGTCACCTCCAGCATGTCGCGACACCCTGGGAGGAGGCAAGAATGGGCAGAGCCTGGGGCCAGGAAACACAACTGGAAACTGGGGTACCTGCACCAAAGACCTCCCTTGGCTTCCCTTTCCCTCAGGCCCAGTCGTGGGGTCACCCTTCCGGTGGTCAGCGGTGGTAGGGGAGACAGGGACATAAAGGGAGGATGGAGGGAAGAGGGTATCCCTGCGTCCCTTGGGCCCCAGCCACAGCAAGACAGGGGCTCAAAGCAAGGCCAAGGGGGTGGGGGAGGCGGCTGAGTGAACGGCTCAGGAGCAGAGCCGGCTGGGTCCCCTCTTCTCCCCATGCTGGAGGACCCCTGAAGGAGGCCCTAACCTGGGGGACACAGCCAAGGAGCGGTTGGGGAGAACATCCCAGGTAGCAGGAACTGTGGGGGCCAAGGGCAGGAAAGGGGCAGGAGAGAGCCAAGCTGGGGGTGAAAATGTCAGGGGGGGCTGGCCCGGAGTGGATGACGGTGACAAGCGGCGGGAGTGGGGAGGGAAGTCAGGCCCGGTCTGGGAGGGCCTCACAAGCCAGGAGAAACTGACCAGATGGCTGTGCTCTAGAACAGGGAGGATCTTCTCCCAGGCCCAAGGTCAGCCGTCCCCACCCCATCCTAACACAGAGTCTGCTCAGGTTCATCTCGGCAGCACTGGGCTGTGCTGTGCTCAGAAAATGCCTGTGAAATTGGCCCATCAAAGAGGACAGACCAGGTGTGGTGGCTCATGCCTGTAACCCCAGCACTTTGGGAGGTCAAGGTGGGAGGATCTCTTGAGCCCAGGAGGTCAAGGCTGCTGTGAGCTATGATCAGGCCACTGTACCCCAACCTGGGCAACAGAGCCAGACCCTGTCAAAATAAAAACTGAGAGAGCAGGTGGCAGCAGGAAAGCACAGTCCTAGGTGTTCCAATGAAAAAGGCCACCAAAGAGGAACAGAGCTCTGGTCCCAGACTCACCGCCCAACCCTTCTCCACCCCAACACTAGTCCCTTCTAGAAAGGCTTCCAGGCTTCCAGGGGAGAGCAGGGAACGGAGGGTGCTTCAGCCAAGCAGGTCTGCACTGAGGGTTGGGCAATGCCCTAGCCATGATGTGGCCAGTTGAGAAATCCGTGGGCAGCAGCAGGTCAGGCCAGATGCCTATGGCAAGCCGGGCGACACCGTGCCACTGTCCTTGGTGGGGAGGGGGCCACTGGACACATGAGGGGGCTGGCGGGATCCCTGGCACACACAGCTGGAGGGGCTCCAGCTACTGCGTGGCAACCTCTCAGCCTGGGCACACCAGTCTCAGGTGCCTGGGACGGGTTTTCACCCAGCTAGCCCTCCCATTAACCTACCTGAGCACTGCCATCAGCCCCATTTTACAGATAAGGAAACTGAGGAACAGAGAGAAAATGATTAGCCCAAGGGATGCAGGTGACAGGGAGGCTGCTCAGCTCAGCCCTGCCCGCCTGCACCACCCAGGCTCCCCCAGGGAGGTCCAGTCTCCCACCCAAGGCAGGACAAGGCAGAGGACAGCCTCACTACACCGACAGTGACGCACACTTCCACTTAGGTAGTGCCTCCGCTGTGCCAGGTGCAGAATGTGCATCAGCTCGTTTAATCTTTACAACCACCTGATGCAGGGGGTACCTTTACCAACCCTATTTCACAGGTGCAAGAAACAGGCTCCATCCCTTGCTCATCTCACACGCTGTTGGGAGGAGGCAGAGCAGAGCTGGAACCCATGCCGCTGGACCAGAGCACAGTCCAGTTCTGCCTGGAGGCAGGGGGCTGGACCGGATAACCTCTGGAAGACCCCTGCTTCTCTGGCTGGTGTTCAGATGTGGTCTCATTCTCCAGTTCCAACTAACTTCCAGCTCTTGGCTACATGTGTCTATCTATCTGTTTATCTATCTATCTATCTATCTATCTATCTATCTATCATCTATCATCTATCTATCTATTTGAGACAGGGTCTTGCTCTATTACCCAGAGTGGAGTACAGTGGCAAGATCTCAGCTCACTGCAACCTCCACCTCCTGGGCTCAAGCAATCCTCCTGCCTCAGCCTCCTGAGTAGCTGGGACTACAGGCATGCACCACCATGCTGGCTAATATTTGTAATTTTTTTGTAGAGTTGGGGTTGTGCCATGTTGCCTAGGCTGGTCTCAAACTCTTGAGCTCAAGCGATCCACCCACTTCAGCCTCCCAAAGTGCTGGGACTGCAGGTGTGAACCACGGTGCCTGGCCACACACATCTTTTAAAAGTAGTAAATGCCTCCCTCCCACCCCATGAAAGGCTAGAATGGGCTGCTCTGATACAGGCATCCACTGTGACCCACTCTGCATGCTCCCTCAAAGGCCTGGAACTTTCTCCAGCAAGGTTAAGCGCTGCTCTCTCCCTGGGCAGTGGGAGAGGTGGGAGAGGGGATGCTGTGTCACCTCAGTATGAACAAGTCCACATCCTCTTCCTCCAGGACAGCAGGAGGGAGGCAAGGAGCAGTGCTGAGGGACAGGCCACCCAGCCACCTCTGTGACCCTTGCAATGACAGGGAGTGGACAAACCGCCTACCTCCTGGCTAAGGCACGACCCAACCACACATCCAGGAAAGCACGTGAGACAGCCCACCCTGGCCCAGCCACGCAGAAGGCCTCGTCCTACCGGGGTATTGTATTTTTTTGTAGAGACGGGGTTTCGCCATGTTGCCCAGGCTGGTCTCGAACTCCTGGGCTCAAGTGATCCTCCCACCTTGGCCTCCCAAAGTGCTGGGATCTTTTCTCCTTTTGAGACTCTCCTGTGGCCTGTCCAGAGGCCACACACCAGCCTACCTTCTACTTCCTGAGCTCTCCCTACACCAATCTCCATGCCCTCAAGCAAACCTCCCAGACCTACTCCTGGCAAAGAGGTTCTGCAATACCAGCTTCACCCTCATTGACCGGAAAACAGCTGCTAGTAAACAGCTGCTTCTTTCATGAAAACAGCACTAGAAGGCTGGGCGTGGGGCTCATGCTTGTAATCCCAGCACTTTGGAAGGCTGAGGCGGTAAGATTGCCTAAGCTCATGAGTTCAAGTTTGCAGTGAGCTATGACCACTCCACTGCACTCCAGCCTGGGTGACAGAGTGAGATCCTGTCTTAAAAAAAAAAAAAAAAAGAGGCTGGGGGTGGTGGCTCACACCTATAATCCCAGCACTTTGGGAGGTCGAGGTGGGCGGATTATTTGAGGTCAGGAGTTCGAGACCAGCCTGGCCAACATGGTGAATCCCCTGTCTTTACTAAAAATACAAAAATTAGCCAGGTGTGGTTGTACGGTACCTGTAGTCCCAGCTACTCAGGAGGCTGAGGGAAGAGGATGGCTTAAGCCCAGGAGGCAAAGGTTACAGTGATCCAAGATGGTACCACTGCACTCCAGCCTGGGCAACAGACAGAGACTCCATCTCAAAAAATAATAATAAAGAAAAATAAGAAATAAAGAAAACACCACCGGAGACGCTAACTCCACAAAGTTCACACCTTCCCTTCTGAGGGCCACAGGATCTGGAACCATCTGAGAGCCTCCCCTCCCCCACACCCTGCACCAGGAGCTGCAGGTAAACCTTGGGAACCCAGGGTCTCTGGAGGTGGGAAGACAGACAACCAGGTGGGAAGACAGACAACCGGGTGGGAAGCGAAGGCTGTACAGCAAACGCCTTCCTGAGCTGCAGCCCCCCCAGCCTCCTGCACTTCCTGCAGGGCCAGCACTTGGCACTTCCTCTCAAATTGGCTGGCTTGTCACTTTTGTGTCTTCTTTGGCCTCGTCTAAGACAATAATACAGTCGTGACGTCATAATGTCAATGTCCTATTTACAGATTTTTTTTCCCCAAGACAAATACTTAGATTTTAAACGTGTCCTTCCACATACAGGCTAGAACCCCCTGCGATTCCCTGGGCAGCCCGGTCCTCACTCCGAGAAACACCAGTGTTGAGTCCACCCCTCACAGCCTCCACCTGCACGATGGTGACGCTAGTGAAGGCCCACGGTCACACAGCCCTTCCAGACACATCCAGCCCACACTGGCTGCCCGTCCAGGCCTTGGACCCAGGGCCCCTGTCATAGGTGGCCCGGCCTGGCCCCTACCTCCAGGCCCTCGGCTTCCCAATCCCCGCCCTCCCTTCTCCTCTCCAGCAATGGCTGTCCAGGGAGGAAGCCCCCAGCCACAGATGTCCCTGCCCTTGACCCTGATGTGATGACACAGAGAAGAGGCAACTGCCTCACCCTCTGTGCACACGTTTAGATGAATGCATAGAAAGCTCCAGAAAGACCCACTCCAGATGGCCCACGCGGTCCCTGGGGGATGGAGGAGAGGCATTGTAGGGAAAGGGAAACCAGTCTGCTTTTTGGAGGCATCTTGGTTCCCTGACCCTCAGGCATGCACCCCTTTCAGAGGTTTTGTTTGTTTTTTGTTTTATAATTTCATAAAATTAGTTGAATTGCCCTTCCCTCGTCAATGTTTCCTTTCATTAAGAAAAGTCATGTGTGCTTGTAAATGTAAAATTACACCCTCGAGAAGGAGTGTGGACATTTGAGAGTCTGTGGTTCCTAGAACTGCAGATGGAACAGGCCAGATGTACAACATCTGTGGTCACAACCGCACTTTATTGTCAGGCTGGGAAAAGCCAGTGACGAGTCGCCTCTAGTCCCCTGTTGAGGGGCTGCCTCTCCCAGCCATCTGCCCAGTAGGCTCCGGGAGCCTCCTACTCCCCCAGCCCAGACCCTGCCCAGTGCACTCCCAGGCCAGGCTGCCGGGTGAGCTGCTTCCCACATACTGTCCAGCCCCGTTCCCTGGGGCTCAAGCCACTAGGACTGGTGACACTCCATCCCCACACCCCACTTTTACCTGGCTCTCCTCCAGGGCCCCAGTAGCTGGCCAGGGTCTGCAGGGAGGTGGCCCAGCCCCCGCCTGCCCTTCCTCAGACGCGCCCAGGCTCACCCATCCGAAGGCTCCTTCCACGCTACCTAATGAGAGTGAGTCACATCTGGGACCCACCACTTCCTGCTCCGGCAGCGCAGCGGCGGCAGCAAGGCTAAGGCACAGCCCGCAGCCCAGCCTCTCGGGGTGTGCAGGGCCCCCTCCCCCAGCCACAGTGCTGCTCTCCGCAGCCTGGGAGCTGCCAGGCCTGGGAGCTGTCAGGCTCCAATGACTTCATGGAAATTTGAAGCTTGAAGCAGGAACAATTTTGAAAAAAAAAAATAATAATAATAAAACAAGCACCAAAAACCTCCATTAGAAGCCCCAAGACAACTGTTTGAAGTGGGGAGCAAATGCATCCTTAGTGAGCAATTAGCAATTAGCGGCCTGGCCTGAGCCTCTTGTGGGCTCTGACGCTCACAGACAGGCCCCCCGCACCTTCCTGGGACTCAATTTCCCTATCTATCCCGTCCACCTCTGAGAGGGGCCCAGGAGAGGTCAAAGATCTTCCAGTCCAGCCCACTGCCTCTCCATCTCACCTGCGCTCCCGTGCTGGGAGCAGGGCAGGGGCGGGCCCATCCTTGGGGCTCCTATTCCAAAATCAGAGTCCCTGGAGAACCCCAACATCCCTGGGCACCATGAGGCTGGGAATCAAACCCCAGCACCCCTTCCTCTATGCCAGGCCTGTTTCCCCACTGGGATCATGGGGCGCTCAGTGGTGAGGCAGTAGATCAGGAGAGGCTGAAAGGAGGGAGTGAAGACTCCCAAAACAGAAGGGGAGGCCTCCAGCCCACTAGCCACAGCAGCACCTGGTCCTCAGGAAGCCCTTCTGAGCATGTGACTGGCATCCTGGGATTACGAGCTCCTCAAAGCAAGGGTGTACCTCCTCCACCTCCCACATCCAGGGTCAGACACCCCTCTTCTGATCTTCTAGCCCCTGCACCTTCCTCCATCACAGCACCTCTGTGCTGTGACCACTGGTTGCTGGTCTGTCTTTCCTAGGTTATATCCTTGAGGAGGGAAGAGATGGGAGGGCAGCTGTAATGTCAACAGCTGTGTCCCCAGCGTCCAGCCCCAGCCAGTCACAGAGTAGACATCCCACGCGTACCGATCAGGTGGAACTGAACACGTTAGGTGCTGTCTGTGTGCCAGGCCCCATGCAGGGAGCTAGCAGGTGATCTAAGGTCTGCCATCTGGTGGAGACAGGCATAGGACTCACACAGGGTTCCAGCCTGCTCCAGAGGCCACAGGAGGGAGTGGGAGACCTCAGGGGAGCCTCCCCATCAGGGTTGCCCTCCCATCAGCAAATGTCTCCCCAGCAAATGTCCCAGAGCAGAGAAGGAACAGACATCATCATCATCAAGAGAGGGGAAAGACAAACCACTGACTAGGAAAAAGTCACATCCTATATGACTGACAAAAGACTCCTCCCTAGCATATATAAAGATCTCCCAGGCCAGGCGTGGTGGCTCATGCCTGTAATCCCAGCACTTTGGGAGGCTGAGGTGGGCAGATCACCTGATGTCAGGAGTTCGAAACCAGCCTGGCTAATATGGCAAAATCCCGTTTCTACTAAAAGCACAAAAATTAGCCAGGCGTGGTGGCATGCGCCTGTATCCCAGCTACTTGGGAGGCTGAGGCAGGAGAATCGCTTGAACCTGGGAGGCAGAGGTTGCAGTGAGCTGAGATCATGCCACTGCACTCCAGCCTGGACAACAGAGTGAGACTCTGTCTCAGAAAAAAAAAAAAAAAAGGCCTCCCACAAACCAATAAGAAAAAGACAAATGGCCCAATTAAAAGATGAACAAGAGACTTACACAGGTACTTCAACAAAGAGGATGCCAAAATGACCAATAAGCACATGAAAAAGGCACTCAACACCATTAGCCACCAGCAAATTAAAACCATATAGAGATTCCACTGTACCACTAGAATGGCTAAAATTAAAATGAAAATACCAAGTGTTGACAAGGAGGAGGAGCAGCTCTTCACTCTTATGTACTGCTAGTGGGAATGTAAAATGGAGCCACCATGATGAAAACTGCCTGGCAGTGTGGACAAAAGCAAACCATATGCTTCCCCAATGACTCAGCAATTCAATATCAGGTATTTACCCAAAAGAAATGAGTACATGTGTCCACAAATGACTTCTATCCAAGTGTTCAGAGAAGCTTTCATCCTAACAGTCAAACTGCAAACCCAAACATCCTGCAATGAGTAAATGGATAAACAAATTTTCATATATTCACACAACAGAAAATTACTCAGCAGTAAAAAGGAACAGATCACTGCTAACACACAACATGAATGAATATCCGAGATGGCAAGGAGAGTGAAAGACCCACCCACAAAAGACACATTCAGCACATTTCCATTTATATGAAACTTCAGAAATGATGAAACTAATCTACAGTGACAGACAGCAAGACAGCGGTTGCCTCTAGGGAGGCCGCTGATTGGAAAGGGGCACACAGGAAACTTTTGGCCACTGAGGAGGTTCTAAATCTCCCTCTGGGTGCTGGTTATACAGGCAAGTGCCTAAGCACACTCATTACCCTGTACACTGAAGGTTTGTGCACTTGCCTGTATGTAAATTACCCGTCCATTTTTAAATGGCTATTGAGGGATACCCGTTTGCGTATGCAGGAGGGCATGGTGCTGGATGCTCAGTAGATTCAGGAAACAGAACAGATCTGACCTGGCCCAGTGGGCGAGAGGCTGGTGAGACACATGCTCAAACCCTGAGGAAAGCGCGGCGTGGAGATGGAGCCGCTGGGGGAGATATCGGGGGCCAAGGGGAAGGGGCATAGGAGGCAGGGCAAGTCCAGGGGAACGGCAGGTGGGGAGCGACCCACCCTGACCAACATTTCTGCAAGATGATCTCGGCTTGAGAAAAGGGGCGGCTTGGAAGGGCACATGTGGATGCCTGGACACAGGACGGGGGTTCCCCACTGCCTGCTGGGAGCTTATGGGGCCCTGGGCTTTCCAGCACCGGCCATAGAGCAGGGAGTGTATGAAGATAAACTGGCCATACAGCAGGGGCTGTGTGATAACGAACCCTGCAGTTTGATAATGAGAGGGTCACAGTAAACCCTGCCGTTTGATAACCAAGGTTACTGTCCCACTGAGCAATACCTCCTGCCCTACCAGGCCGCCCTCCCAGCTTTCTCCTTGGAAGATGTGGCGGTGAGTCTCTTCCCTGCTGCAGCCTCAGCACTGCCTCAAACCAGCTGCTCCCCGCAGCCGCAGCCACCAGCCACCATTTGACACCCCACCCCTCACGCTGTCTGGGAGGTCCCAGCAGGCAGGATCTGAGCACACACAGGTCAATGCTCCCTGGGATCCACACAGGCATCACCCAGGACTTTACACACACAGCCTCATGGTACTCCCTGGCAGCCCCACTGAGGAAGGCCCTGCTATCATCCTTCTGTAGACGAAGGCACCAAGGCTCAGAGACACCACATTGCTGGCCCAAGCACACACAGCTATGAAAAGGCAGAGCCAGGATTCAAGCTCAGGTCTACCTGACTTCACAACCCATGCTCCTGACCCTCCCTGGGAACAAGGACAAGCTTCCATGGGGACAGGCTGCCCCCAACCCCATTACAAGGTAATGAGCATGGTGGGTACCCTCACCCAAGATCTCCCAGCCCTGGCACACAGTGCTCCCAAGTCTGCTGAACAAACTCCCTCTTTCCTTCAACTCCCCCAAAGAAGGGCAGCCTTGGGCTTTCACAGCAGCAGACAGGGAAGGCTGGTTTCTGCTCGGTAGAGGCGCCAGGGCACACAGCACAGCCCCAATCCTTTCCTGTTCCTCTCAGCAACCCCCATCCTCTTCCCTGGTGCTAGGGACACAAAACTGACTTGGACATAGTTCCCTTTCATGCAAGTTCCTAGGCTGGGAGGAGGTAAGAGGTGCCCACCAAAGGCATGGCATAAAGCTCTGGGGAGAAGCCGGCAGGGCATGATGGCTCACGCCTGTAATCCCAGTACTTTGGGAGGCTGAGAAGGGTGGATCACTTGAGGCCAGGAGTTTGAGACCAGCCTGGCCAACATGATGAAACCCCGTCTCTAACAAAAATACAAAAATTAGCCGGGCATGGTGGCGGGCGCCTGAATCCCAGCTACGCGGGAGGCTGAGGTGGGAGGAATACAAAAATTAGCCAGGCATGGTGGCGGGCACCTGAATCCCAGCTACGCCGGAGGCTGAGGTGGGAGGAATACAAAAATTAGCCGGGCATGATGGCGGGCGCCTGAATCCCAGCTACGCGGGAGGCTGAGGTGGGAGGATCACTTGAGCCTAGGAAGCGAAGCTTGCAGTGAGCTGAGATCGCACCACTGCACTCCAGCCTGGGTGACAAAGTGAGACCCTGTCTCAAAAAAAAAAAAAAAAAAATCTGAGGAGAGGTACCCAGCAGGGTCCAGGCATATGTGGCCCAGAGTTTAGGGGAGAAGGACCTCCTCCCCTGGGGAACAATGGGGGCTCAAGATGAGGCCATGAAACAGCCAGTAGGAGAGACTCAAACTACAGCCAAAACGAAGCAGACAGTCAAGCTGTCAGTCAGCCAAGGGACAAATAACACTGAGTGCTGAGCAAACAGCTTGGCCCTGCCACACAAACCCAGACGCAGGAAAGCCCCAGCACCCAGTGGGCTTGGAACTCTGGGCACGTGTCTGTAGGGGCCAGGGGGTATGAGAACAAAAACCACCGTCCATGCCATAGTCACCTCTTCCTTCCCCTAAGGTCGGGGGTTCACAGCACCGGGAGGAGCCCTGGGAGGGTCTGAGCAATCAGGCTGGCCACTTGTCGCCAAGCTCTCCTATCGTCCTGGCAGGATGAAGAGGAGCCTTCAGGAAGGTCCTGCTATTATTCCTTTCTGAGAGATCTGGAGTCAGGGGCTCCTGGGAGAGACTTTGGCGGAGCTAGGGGACCCTGGTGGCTCAGGGAGCCCCTCTGTAAAGTCAGGAGATGTGGCCCACTCTGCTGGGAGCTCGTGAGGGGCTGTGAGAAATGCCAACAAGGCACATGGTGGGTGCTTGGTGCAAGCCAGCAGGGAGGAGGCCAGCCAGGCGTTCTGCCGCTCTAAACCCTAGATCCCTAGGCTCTGCGACTTGCCTGCCCCTCCTTCAAACACCTTGCATGGCTTGCCTGTGCCTCCAGAGGCAAGTCCTGCCTCCTCCTCCTCCTGCCTCTCGGGGACCCCCGCCTGGCCCAACTCACTTTTCCATCCTTATCTCCCTCCACCTGCTACCCAGCTGCCTGACTCTTCCATGCCTTTGCTCAGGCCTTAGTGTCCCTGGAATGCTCAAAATGCTACCCATCCCACCAGGTACAGGTGCCGCCTCTACCAGGAAGCCTTCCCCAGTGCCCCACCATCACCTCCTCTAGGCCACAATGCCACAGACCTTCCCTCAGGCCTCACCTGAGGGAATGTCTGTCCACCTGAGGATGTCATGTCCACTTTTGGTAACAGCTCCCTGTTCCTGTGGGGAACCAGCCCTGCAGGGCTGGACTCACAACTAGTGTATATTGAGGAAGGGTGTGAGACTCAGGTGGTCCTGTGAAATTCACTTCTGGGACTTCTGTTGGGACTGTGGGAAAGTGTTCTCATTCACTTGGCAGTAGGTGTGAGCTACGAACCACTGGCGCCATCTTTGCCACAGTGGCAGTCAGCCTCCAGTGACCCTTGTCCCCCGGCACTCGTGTCCATGAATGGTCCCCTCCCACACCACCTGTGTAACCAATAAAATATCATGGAAACCACAATGTGCGGCTTCTGAGATCATGAAAGATACCGCAGCTTCCACTCAGCTTTCCTTTGGATCACTTCCTCTAGGGGAAGCCAGACACCATGGCTTGAGGACACTCAAGCAGCCCCAACGAGGGATCTGTGTTCGAGGAACTGAGGCCTCCCACCAGCAGCCAGCACCAACCCACCCTGCATGTGACAAAGCCGCCCTGGAGGCAGACCCTCTAACCCCAGTCAAGCCTTCAGATGACTGCAGCTTGACAGGCAGCTTGATTGCAACCTCATCAGAGAACCCCAGCCAGAAGCACCCAGCTCAGCCTGAACTCCTGACCTATAGAAATTATGAGGTAATTGGAGTAATTTGTTACATAGCAATAGGTTACAAATACAACCTCTCTGTGGAAGAATTGGCCTGAAAAGGAAGCCAAGACAGAGAAATGGAGAGAGAAGCAGAGTCTTCATGATACCATTTTAGCCCCTGGATCCAGCCATGCCTGAATCCCCACAAAGTCTCAAGTCCTCTCTTTCTCCCTTTCCCTTTGGTTAGAGTGGGTTTCTGGTACCTGCAGCTCAAAGAACCTGAACTTATTCGTGCAGCACCCTCCCTGCTCAGGAGTCACTGAAGGTCCTGTCTTCTCCTCCATCAGACCCATCTGGCTGAGGGCAAGGACCACCTCTCCCCAGCACCACAGGCCCTCACGACATTTCTGCCAGATTGACCTGTACCCAGATACTCCCAACAATAACACAGTGCAGAAACATGGCACCCACTCGGTGCAGCCAGCAGTGTGAGCGCCCCCTCCCGCTCACCCCACGTGGGAGGACAGAGCAGGGCTGACTCCGTGTGGTTTCACACCCTCCAGCTCTTCCACACTTGGGACTGAGGTGAGCTCCCCAGGGAGAGGGACTCGCAGAGGCAGCACAGCTCAATGGAGCCACTCCCCCTCCTCCCAGATGCATCTTTCACGCTGGGAGGCCGGGAACATTCCAGTGCATCCACCCACCTCCTCCAGGCCTCTGCCCACATCTCTTCTCAGCTGTGGGCTCAGGGATGTGCAGGGATCTGTTCCTTTCTCAGGCTAGGAACATAAGAAAATGCCCAGGTCCACTAGCGCCTTCTGACCCCTAATCAGTGGTGGTCCTAAGGGGTCACCTGGGGTAAGCCCCAAAGCTGCTCCAAATGAACACATATTCTAAGTAAACAGCATCTTTTCCATTAAACCCGGCACCCCGTGGCTACTGCCCCTCCTAAATCGCTGCTGCTTGGCTGAGTTCCAATGCCAGAACAAGGAAAGATGAACAGCCCGACCTCATGTAAGCGACACGGCCCACTCAAGGGCAGGGGCCTGACTCCCATGATGCCCAGGGCCTCCATCTCTGCCAGGCCTGGGAGACGGGACGTTGGAGAAGGAAAGGGGCAGTTGGGGTCATGGTGTGTTGAGTAACAGCAGAGAATCCTAAAAGAACAGATGTGAAAGCAACCACCCTGCCAACCAAAAGCCCTTATTTCCTTTGAAAAACTTGGCAGCTGGGCCGCACCAGAGGCCGCCTGTCCTTCCCTGCACCCGGCCCAGTGTGACCCATGGACGAGCAGGGAGGAAGGCCACCTCCCTCCCACCAGATCCTCAAAGGGGGCTTCAGACATACCACAAATTGAAAATAGCAGCTCCTAGAACTGCACGTGAAGTGTGACCCCTTTCTCTTTTAACGATGTCACAAGGATGCCTGTATTTTTTTGCATACAAGAAAATCGGGAAGAAAATGTCCCAAATCTTAGGAGTTATCACTAGGTGATAGAATTTGGCACAGTTTTACTTTAATATTTATCTTTTTGTTTAGATCTGCTTTTCAATTTTTCTCTAATGAAAATATACTACCCACATAATTAACAGAGGAGGAAAACCAGCTACGATCAAGAAAAAGCAAGAATAAGGAAAAACAATGCCCTGAGACGGGTAGTTTTCCACCCAACACCAAACTAGGCACCACTTGTAACAGGGTGAAAACGGAAGGTTTTTACTATAATTAAAAATACTGCCTTAAGTATTGGGTATGGTGGCTCATGCTTATAATTCCAGCACTTTGGGAGACCAAGACAGGAAGATCAGGAGGATCGCTTGAGCCCAGGAGTTCAAGACCAGCCGGTGCAACAGAGTGAAACCTCGTCTCTACAAAAAAAATTAGCCTGAGCTGGTGGTGGGCGCCTGTGGTCCCAGCTACTTGGGAGGCTGAGGCAGGAGGATTGCTTGAGCCTGGAGGTCAAGGCTGCAGTGAGCTATAATTGAGCCACTGCACTCTAGCCTGGGCGACAGAGAGGAACCATGTCTCAAAAAAAAAAAAAAAAAATACTACCTTAAAGTCATTGAATATCAATGACTGCCAGTATTACAAAAGGAAATTCACCAGACCACATGCGCCTCCCAGAAATTTCCAATAGCATCTCCAATGTGCTGTTGTGTGAAAAAAATCAAAACTGAATTAGATCAAGCCTCTGGATACAACTACGAATTTATAGGATTCAGGGGACAAGGAGCATGCTACACATTATAGGAAGCTCTCCTACAGGTAAAGGGACCCAGCTTCAACAAAAACACCGCATGGAAGACAGAGAGAATGAATGAGTACCAGTCCTACAGATGAAAAACTGAAGAAACGTGTATCACAGTCTCATCATGCAGACCTCATTCGGATCCTGATTATTATTATTTTTTAAAGAGACAGGGGCTCTCTCTGTCACCCAAGCTGGAGTGCAGTGGCGCAGTCATAGCTCACCGCAGCCTCCAACTCCTGACCTCAAGTAATCTTCCTGCCTCAGCCTCTCGAGTAGCTTGGAGGTTACATTACAAGTGCATGCCGTCATGCCTGGCTCTGGATCCTGAGTTTAAAAAGCTAATATTACTATATAGGCCTGGCATGGTGGCTCACGTCCCTAATCCCAGCACATTGGGAGGCCGAGGCAAGCGTATCACTTGAGTCCAGAAGTTCGAGGCCAGCCTGGGCAACGTGGTGAAATCCCGTCTCTACAAAAAATACAAAAAAATTAGCCTGGTGTGGTGGTGCATGCCTGTGGTCGCAGCTATTAGGGAGGCTGAGGTGGGAGGATCACCTGAGCCTGGGAGGCAGAGGTTGCAGTGGACCTAGATCGCATCACTGCACACTAGCCTGAGAAACAGACACCCAGTCTCAAAAAAAAAAAAAAAGATAAATCTAATATATATATATATATATATTTGACATTTACAAAACAATTGGAAGTTTGAACACTGAATGGATAGTTACGATCTTAAAGAATTATTGCTAATGTTTAGCAATACGTGTGGCAAAATGTTTGTTTTTTAAATTTTATTGTAAATTGATCAGTTATAATTGTATATATTTATGGGATACAAAGTATCATTACATATATACAATGTAGAATGATGAAATGAAGCTAATTAACATATCACCTCAAGTATTTAGCACTGTTTGTGGTGAAAACATTTGAAATTACCCTCTTAGTAATTTTGAAATATACATTAACTATAGTCACCACGCTGTGCAATAGGTCTCAAAAAACTTACTCCTCCTAACTGAAACTTTGTATCCTTTGACTGAACTCTCCCTGTCTCTCCCCATCCCACCCCTGCCCCCCTTACCTACACACAGCCTCTGGTAACCACCCTTCCACTTGCTGCTTCTGAGTTCAATTGGATTTTTTTTTGGTGGTGGTCTTTTGCATTTGTTTTGTTTTGTACAGGTGGGGTGCTTTGTTGCCCATGCATTTTGAACTCCTAGCCTCAAGCAATTAATTCTCCCACCTCAGCCTCCCAAAGCGCTGAGATGACAGGCGTGAGCCACCACACACAGCCTAGATTTCTTAGATTCCACACATAAGTGAGATCGTGCAGTATTTGTCCTTCTGTGCCTAGCTTATTTTACTTAGTGTAATGTCCATTAGGTTCACCCATGTTGTTCCTTCTTTCTTAAGGCTAAATAATATCTCATTGTGTACATATGTCACATTTTCTTCATCCATTAATGGACACTTGTTTCTAGATCTTGGCTATTATGAATAATGCTGCAATGATTATGGGAGTGCAGATATCTCTTTGACATGCTGCTTTCAAATCCTTTGGATATGTACCCACAAGTGGAAGGAAGGGAGGTTCCTACTATTTTCCAGAATGGCTGTGCTACTTTGCATTCCCACCAACAGTGCTCAAGGGTTTCCTTTTCTCCACATTATCTCCAACACCTGTCTCTTTTTTTTTCTTTTTTTTGAGACAGGGTCTTGCCCAAGCTGGAGTGCAGTGATGTGATCACAGCTCACTGCAGCCTCTGAATTCTGGGCTCAAGTGATCCTCCCACCTCAGCCTCCTGACTAGGTAGAACTACAGGTGCACGCTGCCACACCTGGCTTGTTTTTTTATTTTTTATAGAGATGGGTTCTCCCTATGTTGCCCAGGCTGGTCTCAAACTCCCAGGCTCAAGCAATCCTCCTGCCTTAGCCTCTGGAAGTGCTGGAATTACAGGCGTGAGCCACCACGCCTGGCTCCTCTTGTCTTTTTAATAATAGCCATTCTAACAGGTGCGAGATGATACCTCACTGTGGTTTTAATATGCATTTCCCTAATGATTAGTAATGTTGAACATTTTTTCGTATACCTGTTGGTCATTTGTATGGGTTCTTTTGAAAAATGTCTATTCAGGTCCTTTGCCCATTTTTTAATTGGGTTTGTTGTTGTTGTTGCTGTTATTGAGTTCCTTATCTATTTTGGATATTAACTTCTTATCAGATGTTTGGCTTGCAAATATTTTCTCCCAGTCTATAGGTTGTCTCTTCTGTTACCTGTTTTCTTTGCCATGCAGAGGCTTTTAAGTTTGACATCATCCCATTTGTCTATTTTTGCTTTTGTTGCATGAGATTTTGGAGTCAAAAATAATAATAATAATAATTGCCCAGACCAGTATCACATAGCTTTTTCCCTGTATTTTCTTCTAGTAGTTCTATAGTTTCAGGTCTTATGTTTAAGTCTTCAGTCCATTTTGAGTTGGTTTTTATATGTAAGGATCTAATTTCATCCTCCTGCATGTGAAAGCCCAGTCTTCTCAACACCATTTATTGAAGAGGCTATCCTTTTCCCATAGCATGTCCTTGGCATCTTTGTCAAAAAAATCAATGGACTGGACAGGCACAGTGGCCCATGCATGTGATCCCAGCATTTTGGGAGGCCGAGGCAGGCAGAGCCCTTGAGCTCAGGAGTTCGAGACCAGCCTGGGCAGCATGTTGAAACCCCATCTCTACAAAAAATACAAAAATTAGCCAAAGGTGGCATGCACCTGTGGTCCCAGTGACTCAGAAGGCTGAAGTAGGGGCATGGCTTGAGCATGGGAGGCGGAGTTTGCAGTGAGCCAAGATCCCACCACTGCACTCCAGGCTAGGTGACAGAGTGAGACACTATCTGAACAACAAACAAACAAATCGTTGGGCTGTAAATATATTCATGGGTTCATTTCTGAGCTCTCTATCCTGTTCCATTGGTTGATACGTCTTTTTCTTTTCTTTTCTTTCTTTTTTTTTTTTTTCAGAAGCAGGGTCTTATGCGCCAGGCATGGTAGCTCATGCCTGTAATCCCAGCACTTTGGATGGCCCTGTCTCTATAAAAAAGAAATTATAAATATATATATATATTTTTTAATTGGCTCATTCTGTCACCTAGACTGGTGTACAGTGGCACAATCATAGCTCACTGCAGCCTCAAGCTCCTAGGCTCATGCAATCCTCCCACCTCAGCCTCCCAAGTAGCTGGGACGACAGGCTCCTGCCACTGCACTCGGCAAATTTTTAATTTTTTTTTTTTTTTTTTTTGTAGAGACAATGTCTTGCTATATTGCCCAGGCTAGCTTCAAACTTCTGGCCTCAAGCAATCCTCCCACCTCGGCCTCCCAAAATGCTAGAATTATAGGCATGAGCCACCATGCCTAGCCCAATGTGTCTATTTTTATGCCAGTACAATGCTATTTTAATTACTGTAGCTCGTAATATATTTTGAAATTAGGTAGTGTGATGCCTTCAGCTTTGATCTTCTTGCTCAAGATCACTTTAGCTATTTGGGGTCTTTTGTGGTTTCACCTGAATTTTAGAATTGTTTTTTGTTGTTGTTTTGGCAGGGGGTGGGGGCGGGGGGCAGGGAGACACAGCTTTTGGCATAAACCAAAGGTGTCTTCCCTATTTTTCCTTTTTCTGTGAAAAGTCACTGGAATGTTGACAAAGCCTGCATTGAATAGCTTTGAGTAGTATGGACATTTGCACGATATTAATTCTTCCAATCCATGAACATGGATAAAATCCCATCTATTTGTATCTTGTTCCATTTCTTGGTTCATTGTTTTATAGATTTCAGCATACAGCTTTCACCTTCTTGGTTGAATGTATTCCTAAGTATTTTTTCATGTGGCTATTGTGAATGGGATTATCTTCTTGATTTCTTTTTCAGATAGTTAGCTAACATACAGAAACATAACTGATTTTTGTGTGTTGACTTTACAACTTCACTGTGTTAGTTTATTAGTTCTAACAGTTCTTTGGTGATTGTGTGTTTTTTAAGCATCTTACCTTTTAGTAACATAGACTGCCATTCTCACAGATGAAGTGACAGGGTACCCGGAGGGGGCTGTGTGTGGGAGGAGAGGCAGCTCCCGGAGGCCACGGGCTGGAGCCTGCGGAAGCAGAGGCAGGGGTGCATGGGGTGGCGTGCTGGTGGGCTGCCCTGTCTGCTGCTGTGTCTGTTGGCTTGTTCATAATGAAATGTCAAAACCTTGTCACTGAAGGCACTCTGGGATCTGCCATCTCCTCCGTGTCTCACACAGCGAAGGGGTAGTTTTTAGCCCCTTCCTACAGATGAGGATTGTGTGGTCTTGAGAGGGAAGGTAACTCCCCTGAGGTCTCAGGGTCAGAAACACAGACCCAGCCTCAACCCTGCTCCTGACTGGAGAGAGATAGACAGAGAGAGACAGAGAAAGACAGAGACAGACAGATAGACACACAGAGAAAGGCAGTTAGTGACAGACAAGGACAAAGACAGAGACACACACCAAGTTCTTCCTGAGGTCCCCTCCTGCTGGAAGCAAAGGAGGCTCCAGGCTCTGGCCCCCAGTCCCCACCAGCATGTAGCAGCAGACACCACCGCCTCCACCCCCACCTCAACCCACCTCACCACAGGAGCTTAAAGGCTTCCAGTGCCAGCCTGGGCGGCGTCATTAGAACACACTCCTGGCAAAGCCGTCCCCCCGGGAGCCCCTCCCTGTCTCATCCTCTGACCACAAAAGAGTGGGCAGTGGAAAGCGCTCAGTGCCCGAGACCTCCACACTCCCAGACGTGGTCCCACCACAAACCTGGGTCCAGCCTGAGGGCACCACAAAGGTAAGAAACGGACCCATTTTTGGCTGGGTGTGGTGGCTCACACCTATAATTCCAGCATTTCGGGAGGCCAAGGCAGGGGTGGATCACTTGAGGCCAGGAGTTTGGGACCAGTCTGGGCAACATGGTGAAACCATGTCTCTACTAAAAACACAAAAATTAGTTGGGCATGGTGGCACACATCTGTAAATCCCAGCTACTCAGGAGGCTGAGACAGGAGAATCATTTGAACCCAGGAGGCAGAGGCTACAGTGAGGCGAGATTGCGCCACAGCACTCCAGCCCGGATAACAGAGCAAGACTCCATCTCAGAAAAAAAAAAGAAAAGAAAAGAAAAAGAAATGGACTCGTTTTAATTTACCCTAAAGAAACAGTCCTACTACATGCAAGGACTTAGCTACAGGCTGTTTAGTGCAGCTCTCTAACTGCGAAAATGCTGGAAGCAACCGAAATGTCTGCAACAGGGGACAGAGAAAATCACGCAGGGCACCTCCTGTGTCAAAGGCTGGGCTGCTGATGTCTGTAACACTTTAACCTCCCTGACCCCCAACTCCACACCCAAAGCCTGGATCAGACAGAACTCCGCTTAGAGGACAATAAGGAAAGTTGTAATGCTCAACTTTTTTTCGTGTAATATGTTGAAAAAAGAAAAGAAGTCTGGAAGAATATACACCAATATGTTAATGGGTTACTTCGAGTTCCGATTCTATTAATAAGTTTTTTTCCCCACCTTATTACTTATATTTTCTGATTTTTCATTACCTAAATGTGAATTGTTTCTGTACTTTAAAAAATGAAAGCCATTTAAAAATAAGAAATGAGCTTTTTCCTCCTCCTGGGAATGGAGCCCAGAGCCTTAGCCCAGGAGGCAGAAACTCTGGCTTCTAGTCCCAGCATTGCTATTGCTTGGTCAGGGGACCTCTGAGGGTCACTTCACCTCTCTGAGCCTCAGTTTCCCCATCTGTTGAACACCAAACTCACCAAGGTGAGCTCCTGCCATCTTCACTGAGCCTGTCCTCTCCTCTGTGAGATGATGACCTTAAGGCACAGCTACGAAGGCACACAAACAATGCCTGCCCAGTGGCTGCCTCCACCCCACACCCTGGGTCATGCCTATTGTCAGCCTTTGCTCAACCTATTCCTGCTGGCCCCGAAGCCAGGCTGGCGGGGGACCAGTGGCATTAGAAGCCAAGCACTGGAATGAAACCATCATGTCAGCCATGTGTGCAGAGCTCAGCCCTGCTCAATACTGAGAAGTCCCATTCCTCCCGCTTCCACCCACCCTCCAGGAAGGTGGTCTAGCCCCATCTCACAGAGCAAGAACCAGAGGCTCGGCACAGAGAAAGGACTGCCTGCCTACATACACCCAAGCAGGAAAAAAACAGCAGCCCGGGGGCTCCTCCTGCACCGTCCTCAAGGTGTGTCAGCGAGCCACCTTCCACCCCTTCTTCAGGGCCAGGCACACAGTTGAGACTGCAGGAGGGATGGACTGAGGCCTGGGACTGTGACAGGAGAGCAGGCTGGAGCTCCAAAGCTTCAGCTCCTCTTCCTCCTCGCCTGAAGCCCCCAGCCATTGCCCACACACACCAAGTGCTCAAATACTGGCTGAGTCAAGGCAGTGCAGTGCTATGCCCTCTGCGTCAGGGAGCAGGTTGGGGAGGAGGAGAACCCAAGCTTTGTGTCCCAGCACCCTGCGATCACTTCCTAGGACAGTGAACTCGGAGCCCCCGGAGGCCAGGCGGGGACAATGACAGGCAAGGCTGGCTGGCTAGATGGGGACTGGGGCACACTGGAGGCCCGAGCTCTGGGTGAGGCGCCACCCTGCCGAGCTTCCACTGGTAGCTGCCATGCAGCAACGTAGCCAGGGGTACAGGCCTTCTAAGTTGGCAAAAGAAACTAGAAATCTGGGCTTTATGTAAAAATCGTGTGGTTTTCAAATGTTGATGATTAATTCAAAATAAACTTAAGCACTTCTGCAGTCCTCCTCCCACGGCCCTGGACTCTGCGGTGTCCTGAGCAAGCCACATCACCTCTCTGGGCTTCAACTGTATCATCTGTAAAGTGGAGAAACAAGGCCTGCCCCTCAGGATCATGGCAACAGGAGATGGGACACACGTTGCCCATACTAAAGATAACAAAAAGTGACAGCAACAATAACAGCTAATGTTCGATGAGTGCCAGAGGCTGTTTTAAGTACCGGGAAGTAATGTCATTTCATCATACCACTATCTCATAAGACAGGCATTTTTTTCTTTTTCTTTCTTTTTTTTTAAAATCAGGGTCTCGCTCTGTCACCCAAACTAGAGTGCAGTAGAGTGATCATAGCTCATTGCAGCCTCGAATTCCTGGGCTCAAGTGATCCTCCTGCCTCAGCCTCTGGAGTAGCTGGGACCACAGGCGTGTGCCACCACGCCTGGCAATTTTTTTTTCTTTTTTTGGATAGAAACAGAATCTTGCTATGTTGCTCAAGCTAGTCTCAGACTCCTGGCCTAAAGCGTTCCTCCCACCTTGGCCTCCCAAAATGCTGGAATTACAGGTGTAAGCCACTTCACCTGGCAAGACAGGCATTTTTTAAAGCTGTATTTTGAAATACTTTCAAAAAACTTTCAGAAAAGTGATAAGTAAAAAGAATTCTATACTTTTTAATCCAGATTTGCCTATTTGTACCATTTTGCCTCATTCTATTATATACCTATACATTTACACTGTGCCCCTTTAGCCTTGCAAATTTCCGAAGATCAAGGGCTCATATAAACGGTTATCAGATCATTTAATGTTGATATAATACTTTAATCTACAGCCCATACCCAATTTTATCAACCATCCCAATGATGTGCTTTATACCTTTTTTCCCACTATATGCTCACATACTGCATTTTTAAAATTTAATTTTATTTGTTTTAAAATTGCTTATTTTTAAAAATAGAGAAAGAGTTTCACCGCATTGTCCAAGCTGGTCTCAAACTCCTGACCTCAAGTAATCCAACCGCCTCAACCTCCCAAAGTGCTAGGATTAAATATGTGAGCCACTGCACCTGGCCACATGCTGCATTTTAGGTTTTTTGGGTTTTTTTGTTTTGTTTTATTTTGTTTTGAGATGGAGTCTTGCTTTGTCCCCCAGGCTGGAGTGCAGTGTCGTGATCTCAGCTCACTGCAACCTCCGCCTCCCAGGTTCGAGTGATTCTCCTGCTTCAGCCTCCCAAGTAGCTGGGACTACAGGCACAAGCCACAATGCCTGGCTAATTTTTTGTATTTTTAGGAGAGATGGGGTTTCAACATGTTGGCCAGGCTGGTCACGAACTCCTGAGCTCAAGTGATCTGCCCGCCTCAGCCTCCCAGTGTGCTGGAATTACAGGCGTGAGCCACCCTGCCCGGCCAATTCATTTTGTTGTCACCTCTCTTCAGTGTCCTTTAACCTGGAGGTTAAATCCTTGGCCTTTGAGATAAGCACTCTTACTGTCTGCATTTTATAAGTGAGAAACTGAAGGCTCAGAAGGGTTGAAGCACTTGCCCAAAGTCACACAGCTATCCGATATTGAGCTAGGACTCAAGCCCAGGGGACTCTCTTTAGAGCTTGTGCTGCTCTTGTCCTCCAGGCCCAAGAGCTTCCAAACAAAGACCTTTGTTGTTAACTGAACAGGGGCTCCCTCTGCAAACAGCTGCTCAAGGCGCCTCACTCAGCAGGTGGTCATTAACTGAAGGAGTACCCTCCTGTGCACACATGGGCTGGGCCTCAGGCTGCCGGCTTCCCACGCCTGGCAATGGCCCTGGCCAGATGCCCACCACCCCTGCCCAGCAGGGCCTCACGTAGCCATTTCCAGAGAAAGAATGTGCTTACCTGCAGAGGAGCCTCCCCACCTCCTGGCAAACTGGGCGATAACGAGGGCCCTAGAGGGCTGGGGCCAGCAGTGCCTGCCATGTTCTCCCCGTACAGTATAGTCTAGGCCCAAATGTCCAGGTCTAAAAGGCAGAGCCTGAAGTCATAATTGCCTGCAGGCCACATCCCTAACCCACAGACCAGGGCTCAGGGGGAACCCATGAGGTCAACTGTCTAAGAGGGGCCTGAGTACTTTGGTTTTGTTGTTGTTGTTGTTGTTGCTGTCGTTTTAGACGGAGTCTTGCTCTGTCGCCCAGAGCAAGCTGGAGTGCAGTGGCGCTATCTCGGCTCACTGCAACCTCTGCCTCCAGAGTTCAAGCAATTCTCACACCTCAGCCTCCTAAGTAGCTGGGACTACAGGCACACACCACCACACCCAGCTAATTTTTGTATTTTTAGTAGAGACAGAGTTTCATCATGTTGGCCAGGCTGGTGTCAAACTCCTGACTTCAAGCGATCTGCCCGCCTCAGCCTCCTAAAGAGCTAGGATTACAGGCGTGAGCCGCTGCGCCAGGCCAGAGCCTGAGTACTTGCTAAGAGACACGATAGGACCATGCCGGAAGGGTTACAGGAAGAAGGCACAGCAAAGGGCAAGGCCTGGGAGGTGGGAATGGTGCAGGCTCTTATGCAGAGAGCAGAAAGCACTCGAGGGGGCCACACACAGTCTGCAGTATCTGGGAAGAGAAGGCAGGACCCAGATAGCTTCCCAACCACCATGAGCCACAGATCCCAGCAGACACACAGCAGAAGAGGTGACATGAAGCTCTGCCACCGACCAACAGGGCATCGTCCACCTGAGTCCCAGGCCATTCTGTTAGGCTGTGAGGCTATTGTATACTGAAATACCTCAAGATCCTGGAACTTCACCATATGATATCCTGTCAAATTCAGAAACTGGCATCAGCCTCCAGACCTCATCTGCAAACCCAGTTCTAAGATTCAGAAGCAGCAGAACTGCTCTTGAAAATTGACCAGAGCAAACACAAAGGGAAGAAAGTTTTGCTTTTCTTCCTCATTGCCGACAATTCTGAAAACACAGAAAGCATGACTAAATAAGAAAATGATCTGTCCACAAATTCCCTCAAAGATAACCTAAGTTTTTGTACAGGGTATCTGTAAAAAGTAACGGCCCCTGCCTACCCTTCAATGCACAAAAGCACAGCCTGGCCTGCCTGCAGCATGAGTGTTTGGTGTCAAAGTGCATCCACTCGGTCTCCCCTACTGGCCATGGCAGGGCCCATGCCTCACTCAGCTCTCTGCCTCCTGCCCAGACACAGGCCATCCCTTGCTGGATTCAGCAGGGATGGGGAGGAGGGGACATAGCCCCTCTCCATCAGCAACATTCCTTTGTGCCCACCAAGAAGGGGGCTCCAAGAGGTAGGGGTCAGGAGCAAAGCCCCAGGGCTCTTCTGGGTACGGGGTAGGAACGGGAAGAGAGAGAGGTAGGCGGGGCAAGGGCGGGGAATGTGTGCTGACCACGGTGGGGCACTCACCAGGCCCACTTGATTCTGCATTTGGGGGTGGAGCTCAGGCTCGCTGATGTGGACCCAAACCAGCTCCACCAAGACCACATGAGAACAGCCCAGCTCCTTGCTACCAGACCTGTGAGGACCACTGCTTTCTCATCTGCAAATGGGACTGGTCATTTGGGTCCTGCCTAACTTATGATTAAAGATACGAGGGATACGCAGGGGCTTTGTAAGGGCCTCGGAAATTGGAGGGCTCCCTGGGAGGGCCCAGCAGCCTCAGCTCTCCCTGCTCTCCTCTGTAAGAAGCCCAAAATTACCCACTCTTTTAAGCCCAAGGGCACTCAGGGCCTGTGTGGCTGCTGAGGGAAGAGGACCCAGCACCTGGGGATCCCAAATGAGCAGCAGGGAGGCAGCTTTAGAAGACCTGGTCCTGCGAGGCCAGGTTCCCAGCCACAGAAGACTGCTTCAGATGGAAAATAAACTGAATAATAAAATCAGGAGTCAAAAAAGAAAGAAAGAAAGAAAGAAAGAAAGAAAGAAAGAAAGAAAGAAAGAAAGAAAGAAAGAAAGAAAGGAAGGCTGGGCACAGTGGCTCACACCTGTAATCTCAGAACTTTGGGAGGCTGAGGCAGGAGGATCACTTGAGCCCAGGAGTTCAAGACTAGCCTGGACAACATAGTGAGACCATGCATCTACCAAAAATAAATAAATAAATCAATAAATTAGCTGGGCATGGTGGTGCAGGTTGCAGTGAGCCATGATTGTGCCATTGCGCTTCAGGCTGAAGGACAGAGTAAGGCCCTGTTTCAAGAAAAAAAAAATCCTGCCTCCGCATATGGACCCAATTCACCATGTAGTGGGGAAGAGGGTTCTCACCTCTCACCCCAGGCCCAGTCAGCCACTCCTCTGGGGTCCCCCCATAGACCTGGAGTCTGACCCCTCCCCACAGCCTGTCCCCAGCTCCACAGCCCACAAACTCCCTTCTGCAATGGCACCTGCCCACGTTTGAAGGCATTCACTGAACCCGAGAACCCCCTCCTCTCAGGGCCCAAAGCCCCTGCCTAAGTCCCCACAGCTGTAGCCTCACCTGGAGTCCACTACAGTCCTGTTGGTCATGCATTCATTCATTCATTCATTCATTCAATCAATCTCTGGAGCATCGCTGTGGACCAGGCCCCAGGGGGCTTCAGCAGACACCACAGGGTATCCTGTTCCTCATTTTAAGGGCTCTACTTCTGTCCACGGCGCCCACGCGGTCGTTTCCAGCTTCAGCTCTGGGACTCAGAAAGGAGTTCCTGGCCTTTGAGGGAGGGGACCTGAGACATAAACCAGGAGAGGGAACAACTCCAATCCATGGAGAGGCTCCAACCTCTCTCCCCCACCCGGGGTTGGCTCCCATTGTCACTTTCTCATGTGCAAGGCGTCTGGGTTTCCTGGTTGGGATCTGAGGCAGGGGCCGGGCCTGGCTCACTCTCCCATGGACCCTGGTCCCCTTTGGCCACCGAGGTGTCCTGCTCGCTGCTGGCTTCGGCGGGAGTGCTGCAGACCCACAGCCCGGTCCTGCGCCCACAGAGGCTGCTACCCTGTGCAGTGTTTGCTTCCAACAGTCCCCGCCCCCCACCCCGAGCCAGCCCCCTTCTGCGCCCTAAGCCAGCCGGGCTCCACCACAGGGGTCTGGGCCCGGGCGGCCTCTCTCGGGTCTCAGTCTTGTCATCGGAAACCCGGCGCCGGCTGGGGCAGCGTCTGGGAAGCGTCTCCTGGCCGTGCCCAAGGGGAGGAGGTCGTGTCCCGAGGGAGGGGTCTCGGAGCATTCCCGACTCACCCGGGCAGGAGCCGCCACCTCCGGGCACCCGCGAGGCCGGGGAAGGGCGGGCCGGGAGAGGGGTCACCCGCCCGCCTGTGTGGGGACCGCGCGGAGCGGGGCAGCGGCCACGGGCATCCCCGACCCCGGGCGCATCCCCTGCCCGCCCGCCGCGCTCCCCCGCGCCCCGCGCTCACCTGCCGCGCGCTCCCGCTCCACCGCCGCCCGAGTGGCCGCCCCAGTGGCCGCGGGCTGGCCTGGCACTCACCGCGGGCAGGGAAGGAGGAGCGGCCGCAGGCGCCCCCCGCTGGCCGCGTGTCCCAGGCCTGGGGCGCGGGGGCGGGAGCCGGGGCGGGGGGCTGGGGGCTGGGGGGTGCCCAGGAGGCCGCGTCTACCCTGCAAGCGCTGCTGCCCCCGCCCCGCCCCAGCTCCCTTAGAACCGTGAGAAAGGCGCTGCCGCGGGAGGGAGCGGCCGGGCAAGCTCGGGGCGCGGCAGGAAGGAAAGGCGTCCCAGCAGGACCTTCTCCAGGTACCGCGCGCACGTGCTGGGGAGCGCCAGGCCGGCCCCACCCGCAGAGGGAAACACTTTCTAGCAAACTCTTCCAGTGTTTCTGCCCCAGGCCCGCCGTTTCTGGAAGGATCCACAGACGGCGGGCCAGTGCCCTCCTCCCAAGCCGGGGGAGCTTTGGTCCCGCCTTGCGTCTCACTCAGGCCTTAACCTCCTATGGCAGGGCTCAGGGGCGGGAGATGACGGCGACTACCCCTGTAGGTGTCCTCAGAAAGTAGGTGTTGTAACCTCGTTGTGATCCCTGCAACCCAGGGTGGGGCCCCAGTGTTGGCAGAAAAAAAATCTGCTCTGTTTCCAAGAAACTCAGACAGGGTGAGCAAGAAAGCCTCCTGTGAGTCACCCTGGGAGGGGCAGAGGAGGCCGTCCGCGGGAGTAATCAAGTCTACGAGGGCATTTCTCATCGCAGGCCCCCATGAGTCCCGCCATTTCCGACTGGTCTAAAGCTCCCCGGTACCCAGGAATTGAGAGTTCCCACTTTACTGAGAGGGGTTACAGAAGGACCTGTTATGCCCATTTCTCAGGTCCAACCCCCAAGGCCCTAGAAGGTCTTCATAGAAAGGGCCAAGAGTCTGTAGTTTAACAAGCACGCAGGGAATCTATGACAAACAGGTAGGAGAAACGCTGATCTACTGGGAACCTATGGTGGGATCCTGGAGCCTGGTACCCCGGCTCACCCCAGAGGGGAGCGATCCTGGTGTGGGAGGGCGTTGTCCCCCGCGGTGGGCCTGCAACCCAGCCCCAGGCCACCCACGTTGAAACCATGCTGAGAAATCAGATGGCCGAGGCTGGAAGGTGGAGCCTCTGATTTCCATTCCAGATGGCGACAGGGAGATCCCACCTGAGACTTACATCCCAGCAGCACCAAGCCCTCTCGGCTTCCCGCGTTCATCAGGCCGCTCCTCTGGGTCGTGCAGCCACCGGGTATCAAGCATGGTGGCATCTGGCGCTCTGGGCCGGTGCGAGTCCACTACTCACCGGCCTCCCCTTGGAGGGCCCTGGCCGGGGTCACTGCAGCATCCTGAGGGCTCACCCGGGAAGATCTGAGCAGCTGGGGCCTCCCTGTGCCGGTAATGGGAATCCCGGCAGCAGTGAAGAATGGGAATAGGATCATCAGCAGAGCCAGCTTCCGAAAGCACCGCCCACCCCCGGCAGCCCCACCCCTTCAGCAGAACCTTGAAAACGAAGAAACCCACCTGTTTCCCCAAGGCCTCCAGAACAGCCAGTGCCTCAGGGTCACGGTGACCTCTGCCAAGGTCAGCCCTGGAAAGAGAGAGGGGAGCGGAGCCCGCTATGGGGGGAGGGTCCTGCTGGGACCCACCCTCGGTGCTCTCCAAGCCAGGAGCCCTCAGCCCTTTCTGGTGTGTGGAACAGTGCTATGACTTCCCAGCCCGTCATCTGTGTGTCATCTTCAGGCAAATCTATGAGCAAGTCTCCTGACAGCAGACAGGAAAACAGAGCTGGAGAAAGTGAGTTACACACCGTGCCTGCATCACTGCTCCCATCAGAACCGTCGGGGCATATCCATCATCCCCATGGTCCTCGTCGCCACTGTGGACCTGTCAGCGGGATCACCCCATTGGATACTCAGTCCTCAATAGGGGATTCTCAAATGGTAGCCAGCAACGGACTCACCCAGAGGTCTGGTGAAGGCACACATGGCTGGGCTCCACTCAGTCTCAAATTCAGCAGAACTGCGTCGGTACTGAGACTTAACTTCTGTCTCACTCCCAGGTTACGCTGATGTTGCTGGTCCTTGGCAGACTGGGTAGTGAGGCTCTAAGGCACTGGATTCCAAATAAGGCTGGAGTGCCATTCCCAGAGATTCTGGTCCTTGGGTGGGTCTGGGAATATGCAGTATTTTTAAAATCCAGGTGAGTTTAATTTGTGACAAGGATGGCACTTCAAATCAGAAAGGAAAAGGAATGGCTCCTTTTTTTTTTTTTTAAGCCACAGCTGGATAAACTGGTGGCACGTGGCTGTGGTCCCAGCTACTTGGGAGGCTGAGGCAGGAGGATCGCTTGAGCCCAGGAGGTGGAGGCTGCAGTGAGTGGTGATTGCACCACTGCACCCTAGCCTGGGCAACATAGCGAGACATGGGCACACAGAACCACATCGAGTTATTTTGTTTGTTTGTAGAGACAGGGTCTCACTATGTTATCCAGGCTGGTCTCGAACTCCTGGGCACAAATGATCCTCTTGCCTCAGCCTCCAAAGTGCTGGGATTAGAGGCATGAGCCACCCGCACCTGGCCTAAAAATATTTTTTTTTTAATAAAAAAAAATTTTACACCAGCAGTGGCATGAGCTTGTAGTCCTACCTATTGGGAGGCCAAGGCAGGAGGATCCCTTGAGCCCAGGAGTTTGAGACCAGCCTGGGCAACATAACAAGACCCCTGTCTTTTTTTAAAAAATCAAACAAAAACTAATAGAGGAGAGATATTTGTGTTTGAAAATGGAAACTATAAGAGAAAATATGTTAGTAATTTTGGAGTGGAGAAGTATGCATGGGAAATTGAATGCACACGGAGGTGCTGCTGTTGAAAGTTGCATGTCTCTGTCTAGATGAGGAAGTCTCCAGATGTCCACGTCTAATGTGTTTGTGATTTTATTTATTTATTTATTGAGACAGAGTCTTGCTCTGTGTCCCAGGCTGGAGTGCAGTGGTGCAATCTCAGCTCACTGCAACCTCCACCTCCCGGCTTCAAGCGATTTTCCTGCCTCAGCCTCCCAAGTAGCTGGGACTACAGGCGCCCACCACCATGCCCAGCTAATTTTTGTTATTTTTTAGTAGAGACAGGATTTCACCATGTTGGCCATGCTGGTCTCGAACTCCTGACCTCAAATGATCTATCCACCTTGGCCTCCCAAAGTGCTGGGATTACAGGCATGAGCCACCACACCCGGCCATGTTTATGATTTTAATTATCCACTGTGTTGATAAGCTCCAGAATGCAGTGACCTGGGGTCCCTCCTAACTTACAAGTGCCCAGTGCCCACTGCTCCAGGGCACTCTGCATGTGTTGCCTGAGTCCGTTTCTGCGGTGGGCAACAGTTTGGGGCTTTATTTCACTTGTGCAGCGAGAAGACTTAAAAATTTAAAATCAACCACAACAGAAGCTAAGAGTCATGTATTTCGGCCACCTTAATCCTGCCCTTCACCAGGCAATGAGAACAGCCAAGTAGGAGAATATAAAAGTTTCCCGAGTGGTGCCTGTCCTTTCAGTCCTTTTACAGCCTCTTGATGCATCACTACCCAGAGCATGGCGTCAGCCTCCTCAGCCAGATGGTCCTTGCTGCCTGTCCCAGAAGAAGGAGGAGCTCCCTCCTTTCCCACACTTCCTCCAGCGGTGCTCGCCACAGGACAGAAGCTCAGTGAGTGCCTAAGCACAGGCAATACTGCTCATGAATTTTTTTTTTTTTTGAGACAGAGTCTCTCTGTTGCCCAGGCTGGAGTGCAGTGGTGCGATCTTGGCACACTGCAACCTCCACCTCCCCGGGTTCAAGCGATTCTCCTGCCTCAGCCTCAGGAGTAACTGGGATTACAGATGCCTGCCACCACCCCTGGCTGATATTTGTAGTTTTAGTAGAAATGGGTTTTCACCATGTTGGCCAGGCTGGTCTCTAACCCCTACCTCAGGTGATCCACCCACCTTGGCCTCCCAAAGTGCTGGGATTACAGGTGTGAGGCCCCGCGCTCAACCATAATTTTTAATTAGAAAGAGGAAGAAGGCCAGGTGGCTCATGCCTGTAATCCCAATACTTTGGGAGACTGAAGCGGGCAGATCACTTGAGGCCAGAAGTTTAAGACCAGCCTGGCCAACATGGTGAAACCCCATCTCTGCTAAAAAAAAATACAAAAATTAGCCGGGTGTGGTGGTGCATGCCTGTAATCCCAGCTACGCAGGAGGTTGCAGTGAGCCGAAATTATGCCACTGCACTCCAGCCTGGGCAACAGAGTGAAACTCCATCTCAAAATTAAAAAAAAAAAAAAAAAAAAAAAGAAAAAAGAAAATTTAAGAAGCAGCTAAGAATGCCAGTCCTTCCCCTATCCCAGCAGGAACCTGTAAGCCTTTTCTCTGGAAGAAGGTAAAATAGACAGTCTCTGAATTGGGGAACACCAAGCGCAGCTGTGGGCAGGGCTACTCAACTGAAAACAGGAAAACTTTAAAGGCAAATTCACATGGAAGGCTGGGACACACGCCTCCCCGCAGCTCACACTAGCCCTCTTCCCCCCTCAGCTCCCAGGATGTTGGTGGCCCAGAGCCTTACCCCCAGGCTGGAGGAATTCTTTGGGGAATCCCACAGCCTGCTAATTCTTACAGAAGCACACCGCTGACTTAGCAATATTGATTGACAGAGCTTCCCCCCAGCTCTTAAATATGTGCAGGTAACCAGGAATCACCAGAAATCCATGGACAGCCTCAACCTCACAGAGAGTCCAAAACAACAAATGAGAAAAAAGCTAACAGGGACTATGCAGGTAGACAACAACCTAACAAAATGATACCATTCATATCCTCAGAGATTCCAAACCTATATTGTAACTAGGAAACAAAATTGGATACTATTTTTTTAACAAGGAACATCTGGGGCCAAGAAAAGGACTTGGAAAGTAAAAACATGATAACAGAAATTTAAAAACAACAGAAAATTTGGAAGTGGAACAAAGAGTCAGAGATGGAAAATAGAGAAGAAAAGATAAAATGAGAGGATCAGTCCAGGAGATGCAATACCTGAATAATTATGGAGTTCCTGAGAAAACAGAAAGGAGGGGAAAAAAATAATTCCAGAAGTTTCCCAGGACTGAAGGACATGCAGTACCACATCAGATGCCCCATCACATCAAGTTCCCAGTGCAGTAGATGAAAACAGACTCACCTAACTTTTGTAATAGTGACATTTCAGAACACAAAGAGGAGATCCTAAACGTTTCAAAAAGAAAGGTTACAACTAGCTTTAGACTTCTTACAACAACGCTGGGAGTGATGAAGCAATGTTTTCTTTTTTTTTTTTGAGACAGAGTCTCGCTGTCGCCCAGGCTGCAGTGCAGTGGTGCGACCTCTCGGCTCACTGCAGGCTCCGCCTCCACCCCACAGGGTTCACGCCATTCTCCTGCCTCAGCCTCCCGAGTAGCTGGGACTATAGGCGCCCGCCACCTCGCCCGGCTAATTTTTTGTATTTTTAGTGGAGACGGGGTTTCACCATGTTAGCTAGAATGGTCTTGATCTCCTGACCTGGTGATCCGCCTGCCTCGGCCTCCCAAAGTGCTGGGATTACAGGCGTGAGCCACTGTGCCCGGCCAAAGCAATGTTTTCAAATTCCGGAGGAAAAATGTTTTCAACTCAGGATTCTATATCCAGCCAAACTATCAACTGAGTGTAAATGAAGAACAAAAACATTTTCGGATGTCTACTGCCTGTGCACACCTCCAGAAAGCTACTGGAGGATGAGCACCAATGAAAGGAGACAGTTTATCAAGAAAGAGGGAAACAAGACACATAGGAGAGGAGCTGCCCCATGGGATCATGGAGGAAAAGTGTCATTCAGGATGAAGTTTGTGTGCTGGGCACAGCTGGCCAGAAACTCCAGGACAAGTGCCTCTGAGATGACAGTGATAAAATACCTTATGTGCTAAGCATTTGGAGGGGCTTAGAACGTTGGCATAGTTTAGGGTGAATTAGTAAACAACATGGAAAACAAAAACTCCAGGAAAAACAAAAAGAACTTGCACGGAAAAAGAAATATTACACAGTTCAGGCTGCGCACAGTGGCTCACACCTGTAATCCCAGCACTTTGGGAGGCCAAGGTGGGTGGATCACTTGAGGCCAGGAGTTTGAGGCCAGCCTGGCCAATATAGTGAAATCCCATCTCTACTAAAAATACAAAAATTAGCTGGGCATGGTGGTACATGCCTGTAATCCCAGCTACTCAGGAGGCTGAGGCGGGAGAATTGCTTGAATCCAGAAGGCAGAGGTTCCAGTGAGCTGAGATCATGCTGCTGCACTCCCACCTGGGCGACAGAGCAAGATTCTGTCTCAAAAAAAAAAAAAAAAAAAAATCAGACAGTGAGACAGGGAGGATCACTAGGGCCCAGGAGGTTGAGGTTGCAGTGACACATGATTGTACCACTGCACTCTAGCCTGGGCAACAGAGCAAGACCCTGCCTCAAAAAAAAATTTTAAAAGATAAATAAAGAAAGATTACACAGCGCAGTTGATAAGAACAGCCCTTACACAGTCACTATAATGTGAACACTGAATATTGGGCTAAACAAAATTCATTTTAACTCTATTGGGAGGCTAGGGCACAGAAGTAGTTCAGGGGTGGCAGGAAGTCAACACAATTTCAAGAACTAAGAATCAAGAATCAAGACGTGGCAATAGAGGTCTATTATTTAGCGACATGGAGGTAAACACAGCACCTCAGAAAACCACAAAAAGTTGGAAATAGCTGCCTTAGAAGAGGGGGAAAGTAGAGGGAGGGATGGGGGACAAAGTGCTTGTAATCCCAGCTGCTTGGGAGACTGAGGTGGGAGGATGGCTTGGGCCCAGGATCTCCAGACTATAGTGTGCTATGATAGCACCTGTGAATAGCCACTGAACTGCAGCCTGGGCAACACAGCCAGACTCATCTATTTAAAAAAATAAAATAAAACACTATTTGTGTTTAAACTATGACAAAACTGGTGCCCTAGTCCTATCCACCTGCTTTCACCTGTCTTGGCAGGGCCCAGCCCACCTCCCCAGCACCTCTGCAGCCCTCCCTGTGCCCTGCCGTGTTGCTTAAGCACCTGTCTCAACAGGTTCCCTGTGCCTCCTGCTAACCTCACACCTCCCTGCAGAGACATTTTAGGCACTGATGCCTGACATGTGAAAGCACAATTTTCTTAAATTGGATTCTTAAAAACAAAGATGTGTGGTGTAACCCACCTTGTGACTATTTTGAAGGGTGCTGTGTAAAGCCACATTCCCGAAGCCACCTGCTGAGTTATTTAAGTACCAAAGTGGTTTACAATCTAAATTGAGCAATAACTCTTTTGAAAATTGATACGCCATTTAAATAAGCCACTTGATACTTTTAATAACTCTCTCCTTTCCTTTCCATGTTCACATTAAACATTAAGGCATTTTTACCTCTCGTTTCAGCTGTGCGTTGGATGGTTCCTCTTCAACAAAATTTTACTCTCACGTTTTCAAATAGTAATTACTTGCTTTAACACACACATGCACTTGCACACACATACATAATTATATACTGTCAATTTACAGTACAAGAATAAAGGTCCTCTGCAACACACACACAAATTTATACTACTTCTCAAATGAATTATTAGACTATTAGTTTGGGTTTAACATGGTTTCTTTAGACAAGCAAGAAATATAAAGCATTTTACTTGAAAGGTTGAAAGGTGAAATTCTTCCAACTTCAAAGTCAAAGATTGCATTCCTAAGCTAAACCGGTGAACATAGTACATCTCATAATGCACTTACTGAGCTGAGTGTGGTGGCACATGCCTGTCGTCCCAACTACTTAGGAGGCTGAGGCAGGAGGATCACTTAAGCCCAGCAGTTCCAGGCCAGCCTGGGCAACACAGGGAGAACCCTATCCCCGAAAAAAGACTTTTCCCAAGAATAGAAATTATAGCAGAAATTCTTTTTTTTTTTTTTTTGAGACGGAGTCTCGCTCTGTCACCCAGGCTGGAGTGCAGTGGCACAATCTCGGCTCACTGCAAGCTCCGCCTCCCGGGTTCACGCCATTCTCCTGCCTCAGCCTCTCCGAGTAGCTGGGACTACAGGCACCCGCCACCACGCCCGGCTAATTTTTTGTATTATTTTTTTTTATTTTTTTTTTTAGTAGAGACGGGGTTTCACCGTGGTCTCGATCTCCTGACCTCGTGATCCGCCCGCCTCGGCCTCCCAAAGTGCTGGGATTACAAGCGTGAGCCACCGCGCCCAGCCTCTTTTTTTTTTTTTTTTGAGGTGGACAGAGTCTTTGTCACTCAGGCTGGAGTGCAGTGGTGCAATCTCGGTTCGCTGCCACCTCAGCCTCCCAGGTTCAAGCGATTCTCCTGCCTCAGCCTCCCGAGTAGCTGGGATTACAGGCACGTGCCACCACACCCAGCTAATTTTTGTATTTTTAGTAGAGACAGGGTTTCACCATGTTGGCCAGGCTGGTCTCGAACTCTTGATCTCAATTGATCCACCCGCCTCAGCCTCTCAAAGTGCTGGGATTACAGGCGTGAGCCATCACACCCGGCCAATTACAGCAGAAATTCTACAGTCACAATGAGAGCCTAAGAAAGTGATTTTAAGGAAAATATCTCCTTAAAAACCTATCATTGCACTGCTCTGGCTTAGGGAGATCAGTCTCACAGCTACACTTTATCCTCCTCTCTTTTCCAACATATTTTCCCACATATTTTCCCAACAAAATCTGAGGCAGTACTCTGCCTTCTCTGTCCTCCAAAACTGGATTCTTTTTCTTACCTGAGTTACCTCCCTCTACTCATCATAAAATTAATTCCACCCTACATTTTTTGATAACTTGTTTTCTTTTAGAGACAAGGTTTTACTCTGTCACCCAGGCTGGAGTGCAGTGGCACCATCGTAGCTCACTGCAGGCTCCAACTTCCGGGCTTAAGCGGTCCTCCAGCCTGTCTTATGAGTAGCTGGGACTACATGCATACGCCACCACGCCTGGCTAAGACAGGTAACTTATTTTCAGTGGGAGTTTTAATTGTTCCTGCTGCAGTTATTGGAGGGTCTTGAAATTAAAAGATTTTTAAGGGGTAGGTGGTGGAGAATGACCAATGTAACTGTTTCATCAGTTTTGCCAAGGGTGACATATTCTAAAAAGTGGAAATAAAGTATAGAAAAAATAGCAAAGCACTGTTTCAGATGACCATGTTATATTTATAACATTCAAACCTAGCAAAAATATCAAATGAAACAGTTTTCAAAGAAAGTCATGAAAATTCAACTTAAAAGAATGTAAAACCGGCCAGGTGTGGTGACTCATGCCTGTAATCCCAGCAATTTGGGAGGCCAAGATGAGCAGATCACTTGAGGCCAGGAGTTCCTGGGCAACATGGTGAGACCCCGCCCCCGCCCCATCTCTTCACTTTTCTCTTTTTTTTTTTTTTTGAGACAGAATCTCTGTCTCAAAGAGTCTCTGTTGCCCAGGCTGGAGTGCAGTGATGTAATCTCAGCTCAGTGCAACCTCTGACTCCTGGGTTCAAGCAAATGTCCTGCCTCAGCCTCCAGAGTAGCTGGGACTATGTGCATGCCACCACGTCCAGCTAATTTTTGTATTTTTTAATAGGGATGGGTTTTCACCATGTTGCCTAGGCTGGTCTTGAACTCCTGGCCTCAACCGATCCTCCCACCTCGGCCTCCCGAAGTGCAGAATTACAGGCATGAGCCACCACACCTGGCCAAAAAAAAAAAAATTTTTAAGTGTAAAACTGTGGGAAAGTTTTTTTCCTTAGTAAAATGGGTTCAGAAGAAAATTGTCATCAAATAGCAGTACTTTAGAAAATCCCTATTCAAGGTAAGCTGATGCAGTAAGCCTGGGCAACAGAGCAAGACCCTCTCTCTAAAAACAAAAGGGAAGCTGAAAAATACTGGATATTTCTATTAATTTGTTAGCCTTGATGGGTCTGACACATTAATTTACCAAAGCAACTTGCAAGCTAAAGTCAGCATAATAAAAAGGAATGAAATATATCTCTATGTGTACTGACCTGGAAAGATCTTTATATAGTAGGGAAGTTGCAGAAAACTACAATACGATCCCATTTGTGTTAAAGGATAAAAGACCCCCTGAAATTATACTTGTTCATGTGTACAAATGCATAGAAAAAAAATCTAGGATACGTCCCATAATATTAAGATGGATGGGTTTGGGGAGATGAGTGGGATTAGGAATTGAAGTGCAGCTAGATCCTTTTTTACTTGTTTACATTTCTTCACAATAGAACATACATTCATATGTTACTTGTGAAATAATTCAGTGTCTAGGTAGATGGACAAAATTGTCATGGGATATTCAGTTCATTCTCTACTATTATATTTGAGAAACTTTTGGGATAATATTTCGAAGGATTTTGCTTTTTTTGCCTTTTTTGCCTTTTTTAACTGAGCACTTGCAGCAGCGGTTTAAGCAGCAGAAATCGGCCAGGTGTAGTGGCTCACATCTGTAGTCGCAGTACTTTGGAGGCCAAGGTAAGCTGGAATGGCACCACTGCACTCCAGCCTAGATGACAGAGTGAGACCCTGTCTCAAGAAAAAAAAGCGGGGGGAGGGGGGGAAGACATCGCACTCCAGCCTAGATGACAGAGTGAGACCCTGTCTCAAGAAAAAAAAGCGGGGGGAGGGGGGGAAGACATCGCGCTGGAGTGGGCAGTCTGGTTTCACCCGCCAGTTGTCTACATGCTGCTGCTGAGCACCTTCACTCTAAGCCAGTTTGGGACTATCTTACAGGAAACTATCCAGGATTTCTTTTTTGGCCACCGCTCAGCTGGGTCCCAGGCAGACAGACCAGTCCAAACCAAATCCTCCCCTGCTGAGGGAGAATTCTGAGACATGCCTTAGGCTGCACTTTGGTTACTAACTCTGCCTCTCTCGGTTCTCTGGAGAACCATTTTCATTATTCTGTTGTAATGATCTGTTACTTGTTGCTCTGCCCAACCTATGGTAATGCATTTCATTTTCTTAGTATAGCAAGCATAACCCCCTGCATTAAAGTGGAGGGTGAAACTGGGCTGGTATTTGTGAATAACCAAATTCTATGAGATCCGTTTCTATGATCTTCCATGGCTGTTGGGGGGGCCAAATGGTTATCATTGTCTAGGACAGAGTAGGATGAAAACAGCATCCTCAAGCATCTCCCAGTACTAGCATTAAAAAGGATGAGAACCAGCTTAGAGATCCAGCTTAGAGAACCAGCCACAGAAATGCCATATGTGCACAAGAAAACCTGCCTAAACAGAGCTGTCTTTATATTTTTTTTAGAAAAAGTAGTCATTCAGGTTTTACATAAGGGCTCATACCAGTGGTTTTGAAGATAAATGAAAGCACAAAGCCTTTATTGAATTGCAGATTATGAATAATAAACCCAGTGGTAAGCACTAAGGGCAGATGTGCATAGAAATGCAATTTATAAAATTTCCAAGGCAAATAATTGACATCTTTGAAGAAACTGTCATTAGCTTAAAAAATCTTCCAGGTGTGCATTTCATTCATAGTTTTCATCACTGGTTGCCCAGTGATACGGCCTCAGGAAATGTTGAGATTTCTTAAATCATTTGTATCAAATATCTTTTTCTGGTAAATTCCTTAGTGTCTCTGCAGTGGTAACTAGACAAGATTGGAAAGTTTTCAAGATGATTCAAACCTCCAGCACCTCATAGGAGTCCACATTTCTTAACACAGAAGACAATGCTAATCAAAGAAGGAAATAAAAAGGTTATTAAAAAATACTGGCTTCACCAGTTTCTAAATACACGTTTATCTATGTATATTCCACTAAAAATGTTTAACTCAACAGTCCTTCACACTTTATATCCAGAAACTACACTGGTCGTCCCTCACTTTTCACCCATAACAATGTGCGTTAAGGCAGTGCTGCTTTTTAGTAGTAAAGATTGGAGACTCTTGACACTTCTAACAAACAAGTTTGTGATTTATTTTAGGATTGTAGGACTTTCAAAAGACTTTTTTAAAGTGACTTCTGCAAGTTTCAATATGCAAAAATCAGAGAGGATCTTAAAATTAGGAGATTAAGTTTAGGGACAAAACAACTTATTATGATAAATTGCAACTAAATATAAAAGATAATAATGAAATGGTCTTAGGGAAGAGCTATGAATAGCACAGAATCCAAATTGAAAGATGAAGAAAAATATTAACTCCAAGAATGTGGCTGATAACCCATCATTTCACTCTCTTTGAAAGGCATGGCCTAACCTCTAAGACCTCTAAGAGGCAAGTACTGAACTTCACCAAGTCGCTGGCTTTGGAGAATGCTTTTCCAAGTCCTCCTTTCCCTCCCCTACCCAATCCCACCCCACCTCACCATTCAGGTTTTTGTTTGTTTTTTTAAGAGACGAAGGTCTCGAACTCCCGGCCTCAAGCAATCGTCCCGCTTCAGCCTCCCAAAGTGCTGGGATTACAGGCGTGAGCCACCATGCCCAGCCTCAGCAACTTGTTTACTTCATACTTTCTCACTGGTACTATATGCGTTTTGTTTCTAGGCATCTTTAAGACTAATAACATTTCCCCAAAATACGTCCAGACTGTCCTTAAGAGAGACCTTCCATGTTACCAGGCCACACAGAAGCTGGTGTAGTGAAAGGTAGCTCCGTGGTGAAGCCACAAAGATGTTAAGTTAAAATGTGGAAATAGAGATGATATGCAAATACTAATAAAAATGTTCACTGAAATACAGAAGAGAACACCTGATTTCCACATCATTAGCTGTTCTTATTGACATGGCTAAAATATCTCTCAGTAAATCCAGGAGCTACCACAAACGTATAATAACCAAAGGGAATGCACTACATCCATCTCTCTGGTTCTGCCTCCTTTTTCTTTCAGGCTACTAGGCCACAGACAAGGTTAAACTCAATAAAGTACACACTAAAGTAGAAAATGTAAAGGCCAAACATATTTTTTTAAAAAAACCAACAACCTGAGAGACAGTAAAATAAACATTAGCAGTTTATTAACTAAAAACTGTCCTCAAATATTTAATTCTAGATATCAAATAGATCAGCAGACTTTATAAGCAATTTTTCTGGTTAATAATTTTGTCAACATTCAATGTCTATATATATTTAGCTCATTATCTTTGACCAAAAAAAAAGAAAAGTCACTAAGGGTGTGAAGTCAAGATGGCTTAGAACAAGATGACTGAGAAAAAGGCTTCCAGTTAGGTCAAGTTTTCAAATCATGTAAATAACTTCTACAGTAAAATCTGGCTTGTTTATTAGCTATGTTAACTATCAAGGAGCATATTAAAATTTGATCTTTAATACTTATTCTACCCACAAATGTTTTGACAAGATGGCAGGTAGCTAGAGTCTTGAGGGTCAGAAACCAAAGCAAGAAGAACTCTTTTAAGGAATTTCATATATCTTTGTTTCCACTTTAATGCTGGAATGTTAACATCATTCTCTAAATATTTTACTAGATGAACTATGACCCTGATGAAAACTACTATCAACAGTAACTATTAAATATAACTTTTATATTCAATTAGGTTTGTTAGAGGCATTTATAGAATACTTTGCTCATAAAATACTTTGAGAATGTGCCTTTCCAATAACTGAAAAAGTTTAATGAACTAGGAGAACAAGAATAGATGGGTAAGAATAAATTCTTCTGTTCATTAATTTTAACATTTCAATATTTATCATAGCAAAATTGGGAATGTATTTTTGATAGTTTATCATTTAGTTTTGACTGTGAAGCAACCAACTGCCTAGAAACATTCTTGGTTAGTGACAGAAACACTGAGAAATCAACATATTAGAATTTAAGGAACTGATCGAACTATAGATCAATATTAAAGTAAAACTGAGATGTAGTCATGACCAATAAAAATATCAGCAACATCTACCACTAATATGTAATAATGGTGATTTCTAACAGATCAACCTTAATAACTACACCTCCCAGTCACTGGAGAGGGCTTTGCAACGAACATGTCACAGCAAGAGAATCCTGCACGTCACGGGGGTCATTACTCTTTTCCGACCCTCTAGTGTTTCCAGAAACCCCAAACACTAGTCCATAGGTTCAGGCAAACACAAGTCACACTTACCATTTCATGGGGGAGGGAATGAGCAGAAAACACATGGAGAGATACAAGGTTCGAGCAGAAAAAGACAATTAAAAATGCTCACCCTATTGTCCATGTTTTGCCCGGTGCAGATTTTATCTAGGAATATCTGGAGCCAAATCAAATAACCTAAATATTAATGAGGCTCAAAATGCAAGTAAAGTACACTCAAAACAGGACAAAAATATAACAGAATCAACTGTTGAAGACTGGAGGGCAATTACTTGTAAAAAACATAGGTCCTACAGATCCAAGCTAGATTTGAAAACTGAGTGCGACGTCTCCAAACCAAACAAAGACGTTCAAAACCAGGCACCTTCACAGTCACCTTAAAGCTGGAGGGAAAAAATGGATATACTTTTATCATCAAAACATAACCAGTAAGATTTTGTGCTGACACCTCACCAACCCATCAGCTCCTCTAAAAAACAGTATTTAAATATTAATATTTCTGATGGCCAGGTACACATACACGACTGCCTGAGAAATGTCACCAGAGTGAGGGAGAATTTGTAAAATCCCATTCAACAAGTATTAGCAAAGGAAGGTTATGATTCATGGATATGAATGGACTATAATATATAAATGACACATTTCTGATATATTCACAAAATCTTTATAGAAAGTATTAAAACTCAAAAAAGAAATAAGATAGGAGTCAAATAGATGAAATGTATAAAACAAATGAACAGGCAAACTAAAAGTTCTTGAAAGTATTTTACTTCAGATTGAAAAATGAACAGCTTCCACACTGTTCACTGCAAGATACACAGTATTCACGAATACAATGCTGGTCATTTGAGGAAATGTATACACACCTCAATTTCTCCTTCATGCTTTTTTCTTTTAGAAAGATACTGTTTACCAAAAAGAAACTTCAGCAGTACAGGAAAAACTATTTTCCCAATAAATTTACGAAAACCTAAGATTCCCAATGGAATCAAGATTATCTTCCCGCTACCACCACCTTAATATAATCACATGCTTATTGGAACACTAATATTCGCACCCTAAGAGTACATTTACTTTCAACAATGAGGGTGATTCTTTAAAAACAAACAAACAAAAAACAAAAAAAACTTCAGTGTGGTAAATGTAACATAGATCTCTGCAAGTATTAAGTGTCTGAAATAGGCAGCTAATACTGGATTTAATATTATTTTATAAATAATTGTTCCCTTAGCAGTAAACGTAAGTCTACACATTCACAATTGTCCTAGAAAATAAATACTGTGATTATGCACAATGTTATGACAAACTAGTTTCAAAAACAAAAGCTCAACATCTCAATAAAGATTCTGATCAGAATAAAATGTGACTCTAAAATTTAAAACATTGTCAAAATAACATCACATTTGAAATCTTCCACAGTTTACACGAGTACTATGAGTTTCCAGTTTTGGAACACATTTTTCCATTGTGAATTAAAATATGAACATATTGAAAATTGTTAATTTCAGTGATGACATCAGTTTTGGTCTTACTTTAGCATTATTTTCTTTATAAAAAGTTATACTAAGTGTCCATTAATGGTCTGATTGGTCTTCAGTATTTCATAAATGTATATAAAAGAAACTCCTAAAAGCCAATAGTACTTTATATGTATATATATATAAAAGAATCTCATCTCAGAAATGGCTGTATTTAACAGAGCCATACACGCTGATGCTAAACATAAGAGCTTTCACCCTGAAAGAAAGCATTTTCAGAAATGTCACTTACATTTTATTATATTAAATATTCCCAACTGAGTTTCAAACTCAACAGGTAATGATAACAGAATTATACATCTCATTGCACTCAAAGCTGACTACAACCAAAATTTACAGTATGACTGAAACAAGCCAATGTTTAAAAAAGTTTTAATTAACGATAACAATTCCATGAAAGAAGAGGATAAAGAATGGGATGACAAGAAGTATTTGGTCTTAATAAGGCAATACAAAATAGATCCATTATCAAAGACCATTTAATTTGTAAAGATCAACAATACCAAAAGCATAAAGTGGAATATAAGAAAATAGTTTTTTATACGTATGATTTAATTAAAGCTGTTTACAGTTATTCTCCCACAGTAGTTAAGCATGAATTTTAAAAAGAATAAGAGATGAGAAACAGGCACACGCAGCACACAGGGTTAGAGAAGCCAGCATGCAAAGTCTGTGGAACTCGAAGTTTCACTGCAACAGGAATGAGACCAGACATGGGTGGCCTTTTTTTTTTTCCTATTAGGAAGAAATGGGGGGAAAAAAAAAAGACTGCAAAGGAAGCAAACACAAAGTCATGTAATTGCCCATTGCCCAAGACGACAGCACTATAGAAAACAGTTGCAAGTTAATTCTCGGAGATGACCAGAGATTTTTCAGTGTTTACACAAAAGTACATAGTACATTTTTTTTTTTTTTTTTTACAAAATAAAATAAACATCATTTGCCACCATAAACCTTTTCTTTAGAGAGGAAAAATTTTTGCAGCAGGACACAAGGGTTCTATTAAGTTATTTCAATGCTGAGAAAAACAAATTGAGTAATAGAACTAATCACTTCCCTATATATGGATGTTAAGATGACAATTTAGATTATTTTTCAAACTAATCCTGAGAAAAAATCTGTTTACAATTTAAACAGTAATGTTATGTAAAAAGTATTATTAACAAATCCACTATTACAAATATCAATTTCCTATATGGTCTTCTATATATACACACAATAAAATGGTAAATATATGCAAAAATATTAAAAAAAAAAAAACATGCACAGATCACTTTCCCCTTTGGAATCTGGACTTCCTATCAGATACCTTTGTTTTCCTTCCCCACCCCATCCTCTGATACTGTTTTTGTTTCTATCACCCTACCAACACTGAATACTATTCCCTATAACTCTGCATAAAGCCAATGAGAAATATATTTATTTTACATTCAAGCTTTAAATCTTAAAATGACCCTGTTGTAGCATATGACTTATCAAATAAGCAGCCTTTTTTTCCCTCTTTTTTGCTTGCTTTTTTGTTTGTTTTTTTTTTGTTTTGTTATGTTTTGTTTTTTTGCAGTTGTCAGTCTTCATGATCCATTCTGTGGCGAGCTGGGAAAAAATGCAGTTGCTAAGTCAACGTCTGAACAGTGTGAGGCTCCTGAATATCTCCCAGGAGTCCCTGCGCAACTGTCCTGAGCATGAGATCATTGCACAGAGAAGACAGTCCACCGCGCAGCGCCGACTATCTACAGAGGTCTGAGAGGGGCGCGTCCCTCTTGTGTTTCCTCTTTTTGCCATGGTAATACTGATTATTGGATTTGCCTTGATGTTGTTTGTTTGTCATCAAGGAACCATGGCTTGTTTGAGTTGTACCTTGGAAGCCTTTGCTGGAAGAACGAAAGAGCCTTGCTGATCCATGCTGCAGAAACAGAAAACCACCACAAAGACATCAGTATTGCAGAAAAGCAGAGTGTTCTCAAACACCTGGATTCAGGGCAGCTTTCAAAACTAGGAATATGCTGGCCAGAGAGTTACCTTACCGGTCACTGACTTATCTAGTGGGCAGAAAAAGCTGTTACAGGGGTTCTTTTTAGCTCTAAAACCCTTACTTTATTTTAATGGAAATACTGAAAAGCATAGACCACTCGCCTGCCTTCTTAACAGAGTGTGTGGGATGTAAAGGTTTTCTTAAGAAACCTACCAACCCAAACACCACATCATAAGTGACATAGCAGGAAGAGGCTCTTGGGCATGACAGGCACACTGGTAGGTTGGGGTCAGCACAGGTGGCCGCTCCCTTCCTGCTACTCATGGCCTGTGGCTTTCTCGTGACCCCAGTCCCTTTTGTCAACCCTGTCACTTCAACTGGTATTTTGTGATAAGTCTGTGTCTGGTATACATGGCTAAGGCCACGTAGGTAAAGTGAACTCAGTGAGTCAAATCAGACACAAGGTGACAGCCAAGAGGCCTCTTCCCAGGTTCTCCGCTATAGTGAGGAGTGACCCAGCCTCAGGCCAGAGCCCCATATCAATGGCTTCCTCCCCTCACTCTGAGTCATTACTCAGTTAATGACAATCTAGGCAACAAAAAAACTTAAACTAGAGTATCTCTGTGGCCTTTTAAGTCCAAGCTAATGTTAATCAACTGACCATGCCTGACAGCCAGCTGATCATTTCAACACCGGCAACGAGGTATTGAACATTAAAATATTAGAAAAGGATACATTATTCCCAGATATGCATACTGCCATGAGGCCTCACAAAACCTTCATGCCAGCTTATTTCATGTACAACTGAAACATTTTTTATATGGGAGTTTGGCTGGAACATCTTATAAAGACCAGTCAATAGATTCCTGAAGAGATTTATGTTACAATGGTGTCTCACAAGGATCTTTAGGACATCCGGTTTCTAGAAGCACTGTCATGTGTTGGAACCTCTTAGAATAAAATAAGTTTGTTCTTCAATCTAGCGTTTTCTTCAAACCCATGCTGCATATTATTTACATGTGGGAAATTCTAAATATTTTGTATCAAATACTAACAATTAAAAACCCACGTTCCACACACCTGAGATTTGTTGGTGCTGTTGGATGTGTTAGTGGTTTGGGTGCTTTGCATTTTCCCAACTGCCTGAGAGGACTCCAAGGATACATCTTGCGACCCTACTCGGTTCCCAGTGGACGGACGGCAAAGCAGCTGTTTCGGGGTTTTGCATGGTGTTGCATCGGAATCCTAACACAAGTCACATGAGTTATAATGTGACATATTAGTAATTTAGATACTCAATATTCAGAAAGAAAAACAATTTTGGTTAAAGTACTCTCTGGACTAAATTTAAACTTTTGGGAGTTAAAAGAAGCACACTGAGGAATTTACAAAATTAACTGTTTGTTTAAATTTTCCTCCAAACATTTAAAGTGACTGATTTTATCAGAGAGCTTCTGTTCATTGTTAAATCCACTGGCCACATCTGACCTTGAAGGAGCTCACAGAGGTCTAAGTTTATTTGTTTTTTTATTTATAGAAAATGAAAGACCATGATAAAGAGTGAGGAACCTAGGTCCTAGTCCCTGGCTTCAGCCAGACACAAGATGATGGGTTTAAGGGATTATATCTCTGAGAGTCTATGATGACAAATCAGTGATCATTCTAACCAAACATACTGGTGTGGGTGGGTGTGGACTTCCCGCGACAGTGGGCTGAGCTCCACCTATTTCTGGGCTGCTTGGGCCATGACAATGCTACGTCTCTCTGCAGGTCTCCACCCTGGCCCTGGCACTCTACTCAGCATCTCAGAGTCACATTCTCTCAGTCCCCAACACTCCATCTCCCTGTGTCTGTGACATCTAGCTTGGCATTCTGTCCTCCAAAGCATACTGCTCTAGGAACCAAAAAGGCACACAAGGAGATTTTGCAAGGAAGATTTATGATTTCATACTGACACATGGTCACCATCAACAACATACAATATTTAGATTACTTTTCATGTCCTACACTTAATAAAGTTAAACGCAAACAGGTAAGCCTGCTTTAGATCTCAAATCAGTACACTACAAATTCACTTTGATTTTAAAAGGTAACTTACATTATAATTGACACATAAATTCTATCAGGATGGGGGAAGAAAAAAAATTCTATCAGGATAGAAAGAGAAAGTAGATTAGAGGTTACCAGAGATTAAGGGAGGGAAGGAAGAATTAGAAGAAATTACTGCTAAATGCATGGTTTCCTCTTGGGGTGATGGAAATGTTCTAGAGTTACTGGAGATGGCTGCACAACATTGTGAATATGTTCTAAAAACCACTGAATTGTACATTTTTAATGCTGAACTTTATGTTAATTATATCTCAATTAAAAAAAAAATTTGGCCAGGCGCGGTGGCTCACGCCTGTAATCCCAGCACTTTGGGAGGCCGAGGCGGTCGGACCATGAGGTCAGGAGATCGAGATCACGGTGAAACCCTGGCTCTACTAAAAATACAAAAAATTAGCCGGGCGCGGTGGCGGGTGCCTGTAGTCCCAGCTACTTGGGAGGCTGAGGCAGGAGAATGGCGTGAACCCGGGAGGCGGAGCTTGCAGTGAGCCAAGATTGCGCCACTGCACTCCAGCCTGGGCGACAGAGCGAGACTCCATCTCAAAAAACAAAACAAAACAACAACAACAAAAAATTCAACCAGGAAGCTGAAAAAAAATTGAGTGAAAGAAGCCTTACACAAGAGTATATTCTATGTGGTTCCATTTGTATGAAATTCTGAAACAGGCAAAACTAACTATGGTGTTAAAAAGTCGTAACAGCTGGGCTCACGCCTGCAATCCCAGCACTTTGGGAGGCTGAGGCGGGTGGATCTCTTGAGGTCAGGAGTTCCAGACCAGCCTGGCCAACATGGTGAAACCCCATCTCTACTAAAAATACAAAAAATTAGCTGGGTGTGGTGGCACGTGCCTGTAATCCTAGATACTCAGGAGGCTGAGGCAGGAGAATCGCTTGAACCTAGGAGGCGAAGGTTGAGGTGAGCAAAGATCATGCCATTACATTCCAGCCTGGGTGACAGAGCAAGACTCCGTCTCAAAAAAAAAAAAAAAGAAAAGAAAAATGTTAAAGGCCAGGTGTGGTGGCTCATGCCTGTAATCCCAGCAATTTAGGAGGTTGAGGCGGGTGGATCACGAGATCAGGAGTTCGGGACCAGCCTGACCAACATGGTGAAACCCCGACTCTACTAAAAATACAAAAAATTAGCTGGGCATGGTGGTGCGTGCCTGTAATCCCAGCTACTCAGGAGGTTGAGGCAGGAGAATCGTTTGAACATGGGAGGCAGAGGTTGCAGTGAGCCGAGATCATACCACTGCACTCCAGCCTGGGTGACAGAGGGAGACCCTGTCCCCACCCCCCCCAAAAAAAGGAAAAAACAATAAACAAATATTGGAGCCTGGCTACAAGGATGCACAAGCGACAGTACTCTAGGGGAACTGATGTCTGTAATCTACTTTGAAATGGATCAAAGAATAAGATGCATTAATGGATAGAGTGATGGATAGACAGGTATGAGATAAGCAAGTAAAAGGTTAAGAGCAGAATCTATTGGTGAGTACATGAATGCTCACTAAAATTTGTTCACTTTTGCTGTATGCTTGAAATTTTTCATAACAAAATGTTGAGATAAAGTACAAGCATGAAAGTTATTAAAATATCCCAGTAACATGTAAGCAAAGGAAGTAGCCTTAGCCTTCGAGACAGCGTTAACCCCAGCAAGAGAACGTGCATGCGTCTGAGTTCAGAAGAGCCGAGGCTTTCATACTTACTACATCACTAGAGCTGGACTGTGTGGCAGAAGAGGACGACACTGGACCTGATGAAGAGTTTGAAGAGTGTTTACTAAGAGATTCCGAGGTTTTACTTCTACATTTTCCAAGGGCTTCATTTTCTTCAGATAGATTATTATTACATTTATCTAACTGCTGAGTATCTACTATCAAGGTAACACCATTTCCTGAAAGAGTGGCAAAAGATTGGAAAACGTTTCTTCCCATTAAACGCACACAACACAGAAAAGCCTCTAATAGTCAACCGACCAAGGAAAATATCTTACCATTGCATGAAGGCTCAGGTCTATTCTTCAAGCCCCACTGCTTTGATATCCAATCTCTATATGTGGCAACTTCATCTGTTACTCTAATTATTCTACCTAGTATGCTGCATGTGTTTAAAAAGAAAGGGAGAGGGAGGGAATAACGTTAATTTGAAGATAAGAAGCCACAACCAATTTTGACACAATGGGCTGGTTATAGATGAACTTTTACCTTTCTGTTTCATTGTTGGGATAGTACTTTGCTATTGGTGATACAGCATGACTCAAAACAACGTAGGCATAATCAAAGGCCTGCTTCACTTGCATGGCCCCATATGAACTCCTTCCAACATCGTTACCTTTAAAAGAAATATACGTAACATAGTAAGCTTGACTGTGCTTAATATGCACTAAATGTTGATGACCCTCTTCCAGGAGAGCAAGGGCCATAGTTATCCCACCAGACTTGTGCCCAGGAGCTGAGCTGTGAGCTGTCCCCAAAGCTCCCCAGTCTCTGAATATGTGCATCATGCAGTTGGTACTTCATTATGGTGCATCAGTTGCCGAAATGTATTCTGGCCCATTAAGAACTATCCCATTCCATACATAAACAGTTATGCAAACAAAAGAAATAGTGCCCTGTTCACTCCTAAGAGTGACACCCCAAGTTACATTAGAAATACTTCCATATTTTTTGGGTTTATATTAGCTATATATCTATTTCTCACTCTAAATTACGAGCCCCTAAAAAGCAAGGATCATCTTGCTGAAAAGTCTTCATGTCCTTTGACCCAATGCTTTTGAACAGAGCAGGCTCCCAATCAATGTAATGTTTCCTCAATGAATAAACACATAGAACTATTAATGTTTATAAGGCAGCTCAATAAGCCAGAAAATGGTTCCTAGGCAACTACTGTATCTCTTCACCCCCTTTCCTTACTCATTTTCAAAGTTTACACATTAAAGCAAATGACTAAAAGCACTTCCACTGAAGTCCAATAATGCAGAATCTATTTTACAATTATATCAAGAAAAAATATTGCTCAGAAAAATCAGGACACAAACAAGCAAACAGAACTTCAAAAAAGCATGGAAGGAATTTACTTTCTGCTTACTTTCAAGCCTACACAAAGCTGGAAAAAGTACAAAGAGACATGCAAAATCAAACAGGAAAGGAGAAACTCAAAAAGAAAATACATTGTCTCCTTGCACCCTTCTGCTCATGAATTCAAAGATATATTACTGTGCTTGCTGCCTCTCAGGACTTCAGAATCATCTCATTAAAGCCTCATTAATTGCTGACAATTGGTTGTAATCAAGGCAATAAGGACCCAAGAAGAAGGAGCAGCAGCCACCAAACATGAACCCATCCAAATAAGTGAATGCCTCTTCTACTATGCTTTTAGGGTTAAACAGATTCTACTCCCTACTTATCTGGAAGTCTCCAAGGTGTTTTTCTATTGTCTGTGTCTGTTTATTTTAGTATGTTTGCTCATGAAATATTTTGATGAAAAAAGAAAAACAATTAGAAGTTGTTCCTTCATTTTTCATCTAAAGAGAATTTAAAGTATAATAAGGTGACTGACAGTGCCCTCTCTTTGAATGCCCACAAATTTACCTAATTTCAATACCTGGTTGTAAAGGATCTTCGATATAAAGCATTGATGGCCTGTAGCCATCTAGCATATTTTTCTGTACTTCATCTTTGGCCACATATGAACCACCATCCTTTATCCGGATGCCAGTCTTTAAATAATTGAAGTGTCGTCCATATAATTCAAAAAATTCTATTAAGAGAACACCATAGTTTGTATTGGGGATGCAAGCATCTTCCCTGGGATGTAACTAAAAGCAGAAAAGAAGAAATTATATTGGATTTTTGCTAAATTATCAAGGAGAGGGGGAATAAATTATATTCTAACTTCTACAAACAATATTATTATAATTTTGGTTTAGCATAGCAGTCAGTTGATAATGGGCTAACAGCAGGCTATACTGCTGTTACACACAACACTGAAGTCCCATGGTGTGGGAATGGCGGGAGACTGTTTGTAAGGCTGAATTTTACTGCTGCACCAGGCTGCCGACCAGGGCTGGCTTGGCCCAACACATCAGCAAAGTCGTTCTGACTCACGAATAGACTCAGGCAGTTGGCAACCCTGCGCCATATAAACATACCCACTTACAATACTACGACTCTAATTCGCTTACCCAAATAGCAGGTCTCAATTCCAACTAAACTTACAAGATTTAGCTGCTTAGAAGACATTCTTATTGTTGGCATTTATACTATTTATGCTTATGGAAACCAGGCCGTACATTTTGCATGTTAAAATTTGCAGTGAAAAGTCTCAAAAATACTAGAATGTATGAGATTTAAAACCAAAAATATTATTTCATAGGAATTTAAAAATACGTATTTGCTAAATGATAAAATGTACCCAGTTTAAAGGGAAAAGCCATAAGTAATCAAGGAAAGCAATGCAATTACAGGTTGATTTTGATTTTTTCCAAAATGTTTCCCAGCTGATTGATCACTTTTGCTTTTAGTGTGCACTAGCATGGTATACCCATATGACTTACCTGAAGGAAACTGACTGCCATTAAAAAGAGACTATAAGAACCAATTCCACCTGTAAATACTTCATTAAGGTCCCTCTGCAATAGGAATTGTTTCAATACTAAAACCAAGTATGGCAATACAGGATATTTCTGAAAAAGAAAATTGTATTTTCAATGAATTCCTGTATCAGCAACAGATCTAAGCATTAAGAGGGGCATAAATTGGTCCTTACATTATAAAATTTGGTAGAGATATACAACATACTTAATTTTCTATTTTAAGAGTAAGCTATTAAAAAAAAGTAAACTATAGGTAATGAATGGTTCTCCCCTTATATCTAAAATGTAAGACATGTACAAATGAATAATAGCATCTAAGTACTTGCTACAGGGCCGGGCATGGTGGCTCACCCCTGTAATCCTAGCACTTTGGGAGACCAAGGCGGGCAGATCACCTGAGGTCAGGAGTTTGAGACCAGCCTGGCCAACATGGTGAAACCCCCATCTCTACTAAAAATACAAAAAATAGCCAGGAGTGGTGGCGGGAGCCTGTAATCCCAGCTACTTGGGAGGCTGAGGCAGGAGAATCACTTGAACCTGGGAGGCAGAGGATGTAGTGAGGCGAGATCGAGCCATTGCACCCCAGCCTGGGTGACAGAGCAACTCCATCTCAAAAAAAAAAAAAGTACTTGCTATAGGATAGAAACACTAACAAACAGCATGTAACTGATGATGCTTATTTGTGACCATGACCCTCTAACATTCATTTGTAAACAGATAATAGAAAGAGTACAAGGACAAAGTCACCAACATCTTAAAGCACTCAATCAGTGAGATTTTTAAGAATCGCTTTTCTTGATGACGCACCACTGTAGACTAGCAACCTTTATTCTGCCACAGCCCTGGGGCAAACAAGAGTCCTGCCTGCTGACTTGCACATGGGCTGATGACTACACACAGACCACCCCTCCCTTCCATGCTTTACAGGGAATGAGGCAGGGCTACCTGAGAGAACACCTGAGTGGGCAAGTATGTACAGAATGAGAGTCCACCTTTTGCTGTGCACATATTCATTCACTTCTCTCTGTAAACCATGCCATAGGCTGGGGCCACTGAGGGAAGCAAAGCAGGCACAACATCTTCAAAGAAGTCTTAACAGCTATTATTACTTAGGGTGGTAAAATTACTAGTGATTTCCATTTTTTTACCCCTCACTCTGTCACCCAGGCTGGAGTACAGTAGCACAATCTTGGCTCATTGCAATCTCCAGCTCCTGGGCTCAAGTGATCCTCCCACCTCAGCCTACCACGCCCAGCTAATTTTTGTATTTTTGTAGAGACAAGGTTTCACCACATTGCCTGGGCTGGTCTTGAACTCCTGAGCTCAAATGATCTGCCTGCCTGGGCCTCCCAAAGTGTTGGGATTACAGGTGTGAGCCATAGCACCTGGCCGGTGATTTCTATTTTTTTTTTTCTTTACTCTTATCTCTGTTTTCTAGATGTCCTACAATGAACACGCATGGCTTCTATAAAAAAGAAAAAAAAGCTTATACTTTTGCAAATTGTATCAAACTAAGCAAGCATAGGAAAGAACAAAAACATGGAGAAATAAATATTTTTAAACATTGTGGGCTGGGCGCAGTGGCTCACGCCTGTAATCCCAGCACTTTGGGAGGCCAAGGCGGGCAGATCACTTGAGGTCAGGAATTCGAGACCAGCCTGGCCAACACGGAGAAACCCCATCTCTACTAAAAATACAAAAATTAGCCGGGCGTGGTGGCACACGTATGTAGTCCCAGCTATTCTAGAGGCTGAGGCACAAGAATCGTTTGAACTCGGGAGGTGGAGGGTACAATGAGCCATGATCGCACCATTGCACTCCAGCCTGAGTGACAGTGCGAGACTCTGCCTCAAAAAACAAAACAAAACATTGTGGTTAAGTCAGTCTAGATACAGTTCCCTTTCAAAGAACAATTAGGGGTCAGGTGTGGTGGTTCATGCCTGTAATCCCAACACTTTGGGAGGTCAAGGAAGGAGGACTACTTGAGCCCAGGAGTTTAAGAACAGCTTGGGCAACATAGCAAGACCTTATCTCTACTTAAAAAAAAAGAAAAAAAAAGTAGCCACATAGCAAGACCTCATCTCTACTTAAAAAATAAAATAGCCGGGCACGGTGGCTCACGCTTGTAATCCCAGCACTTTGGGAGGCCGAGGCGGGCGGATCACGAGGTCAGGAGATCGAGACCACAGTGAAACCCCGTCTCTACTAAAAATACAAAAAATTAGCCGGGCGTGGTGGTGGGCGCCTGTAGTCCCAGCTACTCGGAGAGGCTGAGGCAGGAGAATGGCGTGAACCCGGGAGGCGGAGCTTGCAGTGAGCCGAGATTGCGCCACTGCACTCCAGCCTGGGCGACAGAGCGAGACTCCGTCTCAAAAAAAAAAAATAAATAAATAAAAAATAAAAATAAAATAAAAATAAAAAAGTGGCCGGGCTCGGTGGCTCACGCCTGTAATCCCGCACTGCAGGAGGCTGAGGAGAGCAGATCACCTGAGGTCAGGGTTTGAGACCACTCTGCCCAACATGGTGTAACCACATCTCTACTAAAAATACAAAAATTAGCTGAGCGTGGTGGCGTGTGCCTCTAATCCCAGCTACTCAGGAGGCTAAGGCAGGAGAATTGCTTGAACCCGGGAGGCGGAGGCTGCAGTGAGCCAAGATCACAACACTGCACTCCAGCCTGGGCAACAGAGTGAGACTCCATCTCAAAAAAAAAAAAAAAAAAAAAAAATAGCCAGGTGTGGTGGGCAAGCCTGTGATCCCAGATACTCAGGCCAAGGTGGGAGGATCACTTGAGCCCAAGAGGCTGAGGCTGCAGTGAGCCAGGATCACTGCACTCTAGCCTGGGTAACAGAGTGAGACTCGGTGTCAAAAAATGAAAGAAAGGAAAAAAAGGAAGAAGAAGGAAGGAAAAGGGAAAGGGGAAGGAAGAAAAGGAAGAAAAGAGAAAAGAAAAGGGAGGGAAAGAAAAAGAGAGAAAAGGGAAAGGGAGGGATAGAGGAAATGGGAGAGGGAGAAGAAAAGGGGGAGGGAGAGAGAGAAAATGAGAATACGAAAGAATAAATAATTAGGGAAATATCCAACAGAATTTTATCTGGACATACCCTTCAACCTCAAAATTTTGCTTCTGGGAATCTTCCTACAAACATTTTGCACGTGTAAAGCAAGATGCATGTATGGAAGTATATTCGTCAATCCCTTTTTCTAATAGCAAAAAAAAAACTGGAACAACACTGAAGAACTGCTAAATCAAGCAGTCACAGCCTTACTAAAGACTAATGCCTGTGTAACCAACAAAAAGAATAAAGCAAACCTGTATGTGCTAATATGGAAGAAACCTCCAAAACATTAAGTTTTTACGAAGGTATAAGACAATGTGTGTATAATATGCTACTCCTTTTGCTTATAATTTTAAAGAACATAAAAAAGCAACACAAAAAATAATAATTGGCAATGAGAAATTCTGTAAAAATGATCTAAGTATCTACGGTGTAAAGGTGACTCACTTTACACTGTCTCTTTATACTGATGAATGTTATCATTTATATGAATTTCAATTTTTAAAAGTTTTTTCCAGAAAAAGAAAATATTAGACAGACAGACAGACACACACACCCCCCCAATATAATGGGATTATGGATATTTCTTTTATTTTTCTGCTTTTCTGTCTTCCATACATTTATGCAAGATGATAATGTTTGCAACATCAAGTAGTTAACATTTTTTTCTTAAAAAACAAAAAAGAAGAAATAGAAACTTTAGAGCTGCTAGAGAAAAAAAAAAATTGTGAATATTCTAACAGAAGCCAAAGGAGTTAATGGTTTAGGTTAGAGGTGAGAAAGCTGACAACTACCTAAGTATGTAAAATGTTCCACAAATGATGGTGACAAATTCTTCTCTATCTTGGAAGAAAACAGAATAGAAATAAACTTAAATAATTTCAAAATAGAAGTAAGGAAGCCTGTAGGAAACACCTTAATGGTAATTTAGGGATTGAAATCTAGAAAAGGCTCTTAAAACTCTTAACCAGGCCAGGCGCGGTGGCTTACGCCTGTAATCCCAGCACTTTGGGAGGCAGAGACGGGCGTATCACAAGGTCAGGAGATCGAGACCATCCTAGCTAACACGTGAAACCCCGTCTCTACTGAAAATACAAAAAATTAGCCGGGCGCAGTGGTGGGCGCCTGTAGTCCCAGCTACTTGGGAGGCTGAGGCAGGAGAATGGCGTGAACCCGGGAGGTGGAGCTTGCAGTGAGCCGAGATCGCGCCACTGCACTCCAGCCTGGGAGACAGAGCGAGACTCCGTCTCAAAAAAAAAAAAAAAAAAACTCTTAACCTATTTCCTGTTTAGAAAAAAAAAAAGTATAGCTGGGCACAGTGGCTCATGCCTGTAATCCGGGCACTTTGGGAGGCCGAGGTGGGCGGATCACAAGGTCAGGAGTTCAAGACCAGTCTGGCCAATATGGTGAAACCCCATCTCTACTAAAAATACAAAAATTAGCCAGGCACGGTGGCAGGTGCCTGGTACTCATTCCAGGCACAAGTCCCAGGTACTCATGAGACTGAGGCAGAAGAATTGCTTGAACCCAGGAGGTGGAGGTGGCAGTGAACCAAGATTGTGCCACTGCACTCCAGCCTGGGTGACAGAGAGAGACTCTGCCTCAAAAAAAGAAACAAAAAAAGTGCAGCTCACTGCCCGCGCAGTATTCTTGGGGCAAACGGGAAATGGATTAAAGGAAAGGTTCTTAATCTGAACTCCTAAAGGTTAAAAACAGATGGAATCAACAGTGTAGTAGAATTCCATCTCTTCTGTCTCTACAAGGAAGGATCTAGAGCAGACAATTTCTTCAAAAGCTTTCTCAACTTTTAATTCTTACTTGAGGTCACATTATAAGTTAATCACTGATCATTACAAGCAGATTCAAAGAAAGCAAAACCATTGCATACAAAAGTAAGGGGCAGGCTGAGCATGGTGGCTCATGCCTGTAATCCCAGTGCTTTGGGAAGCTGAGGCCAGGAGTTAGAGACCAGCCTGGCCAACACAGCGAGACCCCAACACTTAAAAAAAAAAAAAAATACAAAAAATAGCCAGGTGTAGTGGCTTACGTCTGTAGTCCCAGCTACTTGGGAGGCTGAGGTGAGATAACCACTTGAACCCAGGAGTTTGAGGCTGCAGCGGGCCATGATCCAGCCACTGCACTCCAGCCTAGGTGAAGAGTGAGACCCTAGCTCTATTTAAAAGAGACAGAGAGAGACAGAGAGAGAGAGAGAGCAACATGCATATAAAAATATTAGACCACCACCACAACAGTATCTTAAAATTACGTTTCTAATAGTTTTCTTGTATAAACACTAAATTCTCTGACCTTGGTAAAATCTTTGATGAGGTCAGCTGCTCTCACGCCATTCTGTACATTAAAGCTGATATCAACTTTCACTTCAGTAAAAGAATCTGTTAATTTAATAATAGGTACCTATAAAGAGAAGAAAGGTAAAATGTAAATACTTTAACCAGATTAAATGATAAAATCAGGGGATAGAAGCTTACTAGACATGAGGTCTCCATCATCTCATGAGAGCATAAGAACACTGAATATTCTAAATATGGCGCACCCCAGTAAACCTGGTCTGCTACAAATATCATATGCTGCATATTTAGCACTGGGCCCCATACAGTATATTACAGTATAATTTCTATCAATTGAGAATTTTGTTTGGTGTCCAATTTTTTATTATTTATTTTTATTGTTTATATTTAAGGTGTACATGTTTTGATATACTTATCTTGATACACATACTGAAGTGATTACTACAGTTAAGTAAATTAATATGCCCATCATCTCATTTATTAGTTGACTTATAATGATAATTTTAAAATTAACAAAAACTTTCCTCAATAATTTGGAGAACACTTTCTGAGTATAAGATGAAAAACTATGAATGCCAGGTATTAAATGTTTTGTATCATCAAACTGTTTCTAATAAGAAAATTGCTCGATTCTTAAGGTGTACACTACAACCCACTTGCATTAATGGTCAGTTTTGCAAATAGCCCAAAACGCAACCTGACAAGATAAAATATAAAAATTATTCTAAAAAACTGACAGGATTATTTACATGAGCTATCAGGAGTTCTTTTCAAAAAATGCTCTAACTTGGGCAACACAGGGAGACCCTATCTCTACGAAAAAAATTTTTTTAAATAAGCAGGACGTGGTAGGGTGCGCCTTAGTCCCAGATACACATAAGGCTGAGGTGGGAGGATCACTTGAGTCCAGAAGTTAGAGACCAGCCTGGGCAACATAGTGAGACTGTATCTCTCTAAAAAAAATGAATAAAACAAACAAAAATCTCTACAGTGAGTATTGTATATAATAAAATTGGGTATTTTGCTGTTGTAAAAAGAAATGCAGGCCAGGTGCAGTGGCTCACGCCTGTAATCCCAGCATTCTGGGAGGCAGAGGTGGGTGGATCACTTGAGCCCAGGAGTTGGAGATCAGTCTGGGCAACACAGTGAAACCCCATCTCTACAAAAAATACAAAAAAATTAGCCAGGCATGGCAGGTTGTGTCTGTAGTCCAACTCCCCAAGAGGCTGAGGTAGAAGGATCACTTGAGCCGAGGAAGCACAGGTTGTAGTGAGCCGAGATTGTGTGGTCACACTCCAGCGTGGACAACCAGAAAACTTTTTATGTGCAAGCATGGTGACATTAACAAAATGAAAGAATCACTCACTTGCAATGTAACTGTGCTCACCAAACTTTAATTTTATTTCAAGTTTCATAGGTAAGTAACTAAGGATTTTAATACGAAATGCTGCAGAACTTACAGTTGCTTTGTCTAAAACTTTCACCGAATCCTCATCTGCGACTTTGTGTTTCCGAAGAGCTTCTTCCAGAGTCCAGAGGGGTAGGTTCTCCCACTTCCCAAACACCACTAGGTCGATGTCACTGAACACAGAATACATATACAAGAGGGTCTGAAGAAGTTGGAAACTTGTTTTAACTGACACTCATGCTTATAGACTTCATTAGTACAATTAAAACCTATTTCCCACCCTGGCCAATGAAGACTAAATGTGTTGGTGATAATGGTTTTGTGGAGAAGGGAAATAGTAGTTGTTGATTTTAACTAATTCCTCCTCCCAGTCATTTCACTGAATTCAGGCCTCAGGAAATAGGGTGATTTTGAAAGAAGTAAAACCTCAAAGAAAAAAAAAACAAAAAGCACTTCACGTAGTTTCTTTAATAAAGGCTTCTGGTACTAGACGTAATGATTTTCCTATCTGGATGAGATTAATTGCGACTCAAATATTATGAAGTGCTTTTAAGCTGGATGCAGAACAGGTATCCAGCATGCTACCATTTGTGTTAATATACACACATGTCCTTTTATATTCACAGATATCTCTGAAAGGATATGTGAGAAACTGGTAAAAGCGGCTGTTCCAAGGAGAACCAGAGGGCAGAGGTGGGACTGAGACTTTTCCCTGTATTGATTTTTGTGCCTTTTCCAAATGTGAACTATGTGAATGTACTACCTATTCATAAAATTTAATTAAATTTTTTAACAAAGATTTTTCATGTTTTACTGATGCTAAGAACCTAAATAAGAAATACGAACTCCAAGTTGAGTATTTTATGACTTTTGCAGGCCAAGGACATCTATGAGAAGAATGGAAATTGCCAGGGTCCATCCACTTTAGCACACTTTAAGTTGGGGTAAAGTATACCAAATCAAGCTCAAATGGAAAAACATGATGCTGACTTTATTCTGGAGCAATTAAAATTTAAAGTAATAATAATAATAACCACGATGGAATGTTCAAACAATTTCAATTCTTAGAGAGCAAGTATTCACCCTTCGGAAAAACATTATCATTTCCCAAAAGAGAGCCTCCAAGGCTGTGCATCACAAGAGGTCTCATTTGAGAAGACTGAAACTGAACAACAGTCCTGAAAGGCCAAGATCTTTCTCAGAGAAGAGATCTGTACCCTGAATTTCTGGATCAGGATGCTGGAGCCATAACTAGTAGAATGAGCTCTTAATTTGAAAGCAAGAGTGAGTGTGAGAGTGAATCCTCACATTCAAGAGGATATATAATCAGACATTTTATCATGATACTACATTAACATCTGTGTCAGTGGGTTAAGTTATGGGACTGAGCAATACTCTGCTAGATAGTCAATTTCTAAAATTAGTAACTAATTGATTCCACTGCAACATGATCCCTTTTCCATCTCTCTGTACCATCTATGTCTTGGTAAGATGATGTGAAGTGATATTCTACTTCAAGGTAAATCAAATTAAATGCTGATAAATCTTTATTTATCATTTTTTCAGACAGAGTGCAGTGGCGCGATCTCGGCTCACTGCAACTTCCACCTCCCGGGTTCAAGCAATTCTCCTGCCTCAGCCTCCTGAGTAGCTGGGATTACAGGTGCGTGCCGCTACACCTGGCTAATTTTTGTATTTCTAGTAGAGATGGGGTTTCACCATGTTGGCCGGGCTGGTCTTGAACTTCTGACCTCAAATTATCCGCCCTCCTTGGCCTCCCGAAGTGCTAGGATTATAGGCATGAGCCACCACACCCGACCCCATTTTGTTTTATAAATTTGTTTTGTTTCTACTCCTTACAAATTTGACAGCCAAAATGAATACACTCTAGGAAAAGTCCTTTGAAAGATTCATGAGTGTACTAACCTAGTAGGTAAATAAAGTCCAGTTTTAAAACTTCCAAATATCTGGACCTGAAACAGAAAAAGAAGTTGTTATTATATTGAGTTATCAGATAAAGGCACCAAGATATGGAGAAATGTCAGTTTTTGCTGCCCTCTACTGGTACTTTTTGGTACGACAAGAGCATTTTTTTCTAACCCCAAGCTTCATGAAGCGGGGATTCTGTTTCACAAGCAGACATTCTGAATATAATTTAAACTTATCTGGTTCAAATATGAAACACATAGACCAAAATACAGTTGTCCCTTGGTATCGGCAGGAGATCGGTTCCAGTTCCACCATGCCAAAATCTGAAGATGCTCGAGTCCCTGCTATAAAATGGTGGAGTATTTGCATATAACCTATGCTAGTCCTCCCATATACTTTACATCATCTTTAGATTACTTATAATACCTAGTACGATGTAAATGCTATCTAAATAGTTGTTTTTTTGTTTTTTTGTTTTTTTTTGAGACGGAGTCTCGCTCTGTCACCCAGGCTGGAGTGCAGTGGCACGATCTCGGCTCACTGCAAGCTCCGCCTCCTGGGTTCAAGCCATTCTCCTGCCTCAGCCTCTCCGAGTAGCTGGGACTACAGGCACCCGCCACCACGCCCGGCTAATTTTTTTTTTTTTTTTTTTTTTTTTTGTATTTTTAGTAGAGACGGGGTTTCACCGTGGTCTCGATCTCCTGACCTCGTGATCTGCCCGCCTTGGCCTCCCAAAGTGCTGGGATTACAAGCGTTGGCCACCGTGCCCGGCCCCTAAATAGTTGTTATACTGTATTTTAAAAATAATTTGTGTTCTTTTTATTGGTACATTGTTATTTTTATAGTTTTTTCTGAATATTTTCAATCCACTGTTGCTTTAATATGGAAGTGTGGTACTTGTGGATACAGAAAGCCAACCACAGGAAACTTTCAGAAGCAGTTCAGATCACTAATGTTCTCTCATTATCCAGAGACACAATCACAAATCCTTAATTTTTGTTCTCTAAGCAGGAGTCTTCGAAAAGATTACTAAATTGGGATCAGACTACTTTAACTGTAGGGCAAGTTTGGGCCTTTGGGTCAATTCCACAGAGAACATCAGGTACCATCATTATAACATCATGCTGCGGCATAAAACTGGGATGCATTCCATCTCAACCCATGGAGAACGGTAGAACTCAGGCAGAAATATGTATGCAGGTAATTGTAATAAAAAAAGCATAGGCCGGGCACAGTGGCTCACGCCTGTAATCCCAGCACTTTGGGAGGCCAAGGCAGGTGGGTCACCTGAAGTCAGGAGTTCAAGACCAGCCTGGTCAACATGATGAAACCCCATCTCTACTAAAAATTACAAAAATCAGCCAGGTGTGGTGACGGGCACCTGAATCCCAGCTACTTGGGAGGCTGAGACAGGAAAATTGCTTGAACCTGGGAGGCAGAGGATACAGTGAGCCGAGATCATGTCACTGCACTCCAGCCTAGGCGACACAGTGAGACTCCATCTTGGGGGGGAAAAAAGATAAATAGTGAAACCAGTTCAACCTCTGAGGTGAGATGGACCTGGGAACCTAACCACAAGCTCATGTTCCTCATCTGTAGGTAGACAGATGATGGCTGCCTGGCTGGCTGGAGAGAAAGAGAGATAGATAGACAATCAACCTCCACCTAAGAAAGGTAAGGGTTAAGTTAGATCACAGCTTCTCAACATTGGCATTTGGGGGTGGATAATTCTTTGTTGTAAGGGCCTATACTGTTCATCACAGAATGGCTGATGGCATCCATGGCCTCTACCCACTAGGTACTAGTAGTGCGTACCCAGTCAGGACAATCAAAAATGTCTCGGACATTGCCAAATGCCCCCTGGAGAGCAAAATAACCACTAGCTGAGAACCACTGATTTGGATCACATAGGAGAAAGAATGCGATGTATGGTCATTGCTCATAAAACATTAGTATCCTTGCCTTTTCCCTTTACCTACAGTGTCATATACATACTGTCATATACATGCAAGTTTTACAAACAATGAAACTTCTTTGTTTTGCCAATTGGACAAAAACCTTCCCTAGCTTCCCACCACCACCCAGGACAGTGCCTAAAGAAAAGCTACAGAACACAAAGTAATGGATTTTATTAGTATTATTTTGTGTACTTCTTTGCATACACAAAATTGTAGAACAGGCCCTCAAAGTGCCCTAAAAAGTGATGTATTAACTTAGTACCAGTAACAGGCCAAGTGTGGTGGCTCACACCTGTAATCCTAGCACTTTGGGAGGCAAAGGCGGGTAGATTGCTTGAACCCAGGAGTTCAAGACCAGCCTGGGCAACATAGTGAGACTCGGTCTCTACAAAAAAATACAAAAATTAGCTAGGTGTGGTGGCATGCACCTGCAGTCCCAGCTACTCGGGATGCTGAGGTGGATCACCTGAGCCCAGGAAATCCAGGCTGCAGTGAGTCGTGATCGCACTACTGCACTCCAGCCTCAGCAACAGAGTGAGAACCCATCTCAAAAACAAAAAACAAAAGACTTAGTACCAGTAACAAAAACGACAAATAAGCCAAGAAGAAATCCTGAGTAATCATTTTGTTCACTGACTGGGAGCTGTCTAAAAGGCAATTAGCTGGTCTGAGAGAGATGAAAAATGGCAATTTCAGGAAAGAAATAAAGAAAGACTTATGCGTGCATTAGCCAAAGGAAATGAACTTCAAGTGACAAAAGTTCTTACTTGACATTTTCATTCAGTTGTAAACAATTATATAATGTTTACCCTGGCAGGCTGGAACTAAGTAGTAATGAGGTTTTGATATATCATATCCAATAACAGACCAGTACAACAATGAGGTTTGATTTGTCTTTCTTCTTTTTACACTAGTAATTTCTAAAGATAGCTTGTCTTTAGTAGTTGCTATTAGCACTACAAAAAAAAATAAAAGTTGTTAGTCGTCCAATCCAATGAAAATAATTAGGAAGCCTCAATTCTAAAGACTGCAGAAAATTGTTTGCCTTTAAAATTTAATTAGACCACAACTCTACAGAGCACTTCTACTTGCATGTGAGGACTAGCATGAGATACCAGCAGATAGGCTTCTAGCCCGTGGACAAGGACTGTCCAAAGCACAGGGTACCCAGGAAGGGACTCACGTCAGCGCTGGGCCAGAGCTCCTTAATTACACTCTCGATCCTGTTCACCACCTCCATCCGCATCTTCTCCTCCTCAGGTCTCGGAGACATGTATTCATAAAAATCACTGATTTCTTCATGCAGACTGAAGAAAAAAGCAGAAAAGTTAATATGAACAGGGCCAATCTAATGAGAAATCACTATCTTAAATAATCTTATCTAATTAAGTCTTATAATTCAGCTGATGACTACCTTAATTTTAATGTTATAACTCAAGCTAAAATGGGAATGTACAGAATTTAATCAAAAAAACCAAAATAATTAAATAACATGAGAAATTTCCTGTGCAAAACACTTGTTGGGGTGCTGGTGATTTCAATAAAATAAAATAAGCATATGGTCTGGCCTCTGCCTTTCCACTTCTGATCTAGTAGACACAAGAAAATACTGAACCCAGGTGACACAGGCAAGTTTCCTGGCAGTAGGGACTGACCCTCTTATCTCCTGGGGATCCATTCCTCACAGTAGCAAACGGTACATCTTTCATAATGTTTGCTCAGTGAATTAAGTGTCAAATGAACAAATCAGGCAGTGAACAACAGCAAAGTCTTGAACAGAATGGCTGGCAAAGGCTCTAGGAAGGAGCTGAAGACTTTCAGAGCCTGCGAGGTACAGGGCAATCAGCCAGCTACAAAGGCTGTGGCAAGCAGAGTGGGAGAAGCATCTGGAGAGGAAAGCAGGCCCCAGTAGAGGGCAGGCTCTGAATGACTGGCTAAGAGGTTCAAGTTTCCCCCTGTGGCAACAGATAGCTATTTAAATGTTTCTGAGAGGGACCCAAAGAGACTGACTTCAAAAATGCAGCATTTTAAGAAGATTAAACTGGCAACTATGCAAACAATGGACCAGCAAAGAGACTAGACTGGATGCAGGGAAAAGTCATGAATCACTGAGTTGCAAAAGGATTGGATGAAGGCCTAGAGGATGGTGGACGGAAAGGAATGGGCTCCAGAAACAAAACACACACACATACCCACACCCTGTAGATAGGCGCAGCGCCTGACTATCATCGTGGTCGGGGGCTAAGGATGGCTTCAAGGGCTGAAGCCTGAGGGACTGGGGGAAAACTACTGGTCTGGAAGAAAGGACAAACTCACTGAGCTGAGCAATGACTTGAACGTAGTCAGGACGGGGGACAGAGAGAAAAGCAGCATTCCTTTCTAAGTTGGTGAGGCTGTGAAGAGCTATGGCTGGGAAGGGAAAGTGAAGTGGTCAGCTCACCTTCCCTAGAGCACTGACCACCCATGAGGACTGAGCCACAGAGGTAAGCACAGGGAATCTACCAACTGGGATAGACCAGAAGGCTCGGAGCAACAGGTACAAAGTGCCTTAGGGGAAGGAGGGGCAGGGGGGTTGGCCTGGGGCACAGCAGTGGGAAGGAAGGGCAGCCACAGCTTAACAGAGCCTTGAAGGAGGAGCATGTCTACAACTGCGTGGCAACTTCAGGGTCCAGAGCAGGAAGCTGGAAAAACTGGCAGGCCAAAAATCGTTTTAGGGAAGGAAAAAAAAGTGTCTACATCCCAGTCCCCAAAGACTATAACTTTTGCTACAAGAAACCTTGGAAAGTGAAAATGTGACTGATTAAGCAATCCATAGTTCCTCCTTCTGATTTTTTATTTTTAGCCTAAGGGTCAAAAACCTTGAGTTCTAGACTCAGGTTCTGCCTGAGGGCAGCTGTGTTCCCTCTGACAGGTGACTGGCACTCTCAGGCTTCAGTGTGTCAGGTACAGCACACAGCTGTTAAGCAGGAGCCTTTTCAGGCCTTCAGTTTCAAAACCTGGGCCTTTCGTAGAGGATGATTTACAATAGCGTTTGGCCTGTTTGCTATGCAATATGTCATAAAAAGTGGATCTTAAAACTCCAGAGAGGTCTGTAGGTGAATCCAGAAGATATCCCAGTGAGGACGTTTTCCTTGCTATGCCTCTGGGTACCTCGGGACCTTCAACTTCTGTTTCGAAGTTTTGTTTTGTTTTGATTTGAGTTTCCCAGGTTTGATTATGTTCTCTAAGGTTATCTAAACCCTTCTGCTTCTTAAGACAGCAGCTGAATGGGAATAGCTGTTAGGAAGCTTATGCTTTGCTGTGCTCTTCTGCACAGGTCGGCTGGCAAAGATGAGGGCCATGAATGAATGACAGAACAAATGGACTGCTTCTTATCTCATTGCGTAGTCTGCTGTGAGTGATCAGAGTTTATTTGTAGTTCTAAAACAGATCCATAGAAAAACTGCATTTTAACCAGTAGGGGGGAAAAAACTCCTAAATGTGACTGCATCTACTCTCAAGGCCCCCTTATGAATTTTCTAATTCAAATAAAGGCAAAAAATATTTGGCACAACTGCCAGTCAATCTGAAGTCATAAGAAACTTACTAAGAATTCATTCTCTGGCCAGGCACAGTGGCTCACGCCTGTAATCCCAGCACTTTGGGAGGCTGAGGCAGGCAGATCGCCTGAGGCCAGGAGTTGGAGACCATCTGGCCAACATGGCAAAACCCCATCTCTACTAAAAATATAAAAATTAGCTGGGCGTGGTGGCGCATGCCTGTAATTCCAGCTCCTTGGGAGGATGAGGCACAAAAATCACTTGAACTTGGGAGGTGGAGGCTGCAGTGAGCTGACGCCTGGGCAATGGAGTGAGACTTTGTCTCAAAAAAAAAAAAAAAAAAAAAAAGAATTCATTCTCTAAACACTACCAAGTGCCTATGTTCAAGGCACTAGGAGAAAACTGGCTCGTCAAACATGATCCTTGCCCTGGGTCACTTCCATCTAAAAATGAAAAGGAGCACTTATTTAAAGCAGTTTTGTAGTGTGTGCAATGCATATGCTCTTCCCTATTCTGCCATAGGCAGCTTCCAGATGAATGATTCAGAGCTTTCCAATGATCACAGCTGCCCAGGATGGACTAGGTTGCCTTGTAGGTTAGTAAGGTTCCTGTTACTACCAGCATAAAGAAACCAGATGACCATGAGGCAAACGAAGGTCCAATAAAAGGGCTTTCTGAACTTGGTAAAAAGTTGGAAAAGATTCTAAAATTCCCTTTCAGTGCTGCAGTTCTAGAGTTCTGACTAGCACATTAATTTGGGGGGAATTATTATAGATTTATAAGACAAGCTCTGAAGACTACCCTCAACAATCAATAGCCCATGGCACCACCTTCCTATTTTAGAAAAAACGGTTCCACAGGTTATTGTATTTTGATTGATGCATATTTGCCACACTGGAAGGGGGAAAGAGGAATACGGAAAAAGAGGAGGGCTATTATTAAAGCAAAGCCACACTTGCAAGTCAGAAGAGGAAATCCAATCTCGGGTCTGCCAGGCTCAGTTTCTTATCCACACCAGGCACAAGCATCACCATCTCACCTATATGTAACTAGCTACGTGTGAAACACTCAGAGAACAACCAGATAAAATATCTTGGAACAGTGAGGAAATAAACTTCAAGTACAGATTTTAAAATAATTCTAACAGGCTCTATCCTCGGGACTGAGTAATTTTACTGGCACAGTGCCTTGCATATTCAGGCACTTAAAATACCCTGACGAACTGGAAGTCCGTTTGTAGAGTGTGCACTGTAAGTCTGGCTCTCATTTGAGTGGCAGAGTGGACCACCTGAGGAATTTTGTAGGCCTGCTTTCACATGGTAATATAATTTTATGCCTCTGAAAGCATCCAAGTACACAGAGAAAACTTTAGTTTCTCCCATGTTTGGATCAAAATTTAATACGATTTATGAGTAGGTATTGCTGGATGATACATGCCCATTGTCACAGTTTCTCATATGAAATTATAAAATACATCATACTGAAGTAAGAATGATGGAAAAAAAGTATAGAATACAACTCTTCCGTGATCTGAACCTGTATGTACCCAAAATAGTGCCCTATCTAAGATATCAATGTTTTTATGTTAAAAGGAAAAGTGGCTCGGGCACAGTGGCTCACGCCTGTAACCCTAGCATTTTGGAAGGCTGAGGTGGGTGATCACTTGAGTCCAGGAGTTTGAGACCAGCCTGGATGACATGGTGAAACCCCATCTCTACAAAAATACAAAAAAATTAGCCAGGCGTGATGGTGCACGCCTGTAATCCTAGCTACTCAAGAGGCTAAGGTGGGAGAATCGCTTGAGCCCGGGAGACAAAGCTTGCAGTGGGCTGAGATTGTGCCTCTGTTCTCCAGCCTGGGCAACAGAGCAAGACTCCGTCTCAAAAAAATTAAAAAAATTTTAAAAAAGGAAAAGTGAACAAGATCCCTGTTCACAAAGGAAAAGTCATATAAAAGCAATATGATGAAATGAGCACCACTATATAACGGGAAAGGATGCCAAAAAAAAAAAAAAGAGAGCAAGAGAAACAAAATTTGCTGGGGTAAAATTTACATTAAAATCTCAAAATTAATAACATAACATTTAATATGACAAGGAGGTGTCCAAAAAACAGATTCCATATTTAAAAAATAAAACTCACAGGTAATTTAGGTTAAAAAAAAAAAAACACTTCTGTTCTGAGGAAAGATCTGCTACAGAAAAGGAATCCAGCCTATCAAAATTATGTGAATTTTATAATGCTTGTCATGGGGTGGGAGGTTCAAGATATTTGGCTGGAAAAGGAAGAACCATTTTGCATCCTTCAGCTGGACCACCCTGGGTACATTGTGAGTTGCTTAGTAGCTTCTGCACTCTAAAAACCAAAGGCAAGGTGGAAAGCTTCCTTGTCCCTTCTAGGCCAAGGGAGGCAGATGACCCACGGCCAGCCCCTCTGCTCAGCACCGTCCCCTGCAGCTCATCCACACTTCTGTTCAGGGATGACACTGCTTCCCAAGAGATACCTGCCCAGACACAGCATGTCTGAGCCCACCTCCACATCAAGGTCCAGCTTTCCCAGTTCCATAACTGAAGTCAGACCCCTTTAATTACCAACTTCATCCTTACATGAAGGAACCAACAAAGTTCTATTCGATAACTGTCTATAACAGGACATCCCTCCACCAAAAAAACTGTCAATAACAGGACATGCCCCCAACAACAACAACAAAAAAATACATACATATATATTTATCTCTTAAGGTTCATGATATCCAATTTTGAAACAATATATTGAAAAGGCATTCATATGCATGTGGGGAAGTATAAATTACTACAATCTCTCCTGAGGTCATTCTACTAACAAATGATAATGTTCATATAAATAATTTTTTAAATTTCCCTTCTTTCCATCCTCCAGAAATATTTTCATGAGGGAACAAGGATATCTGTATAAGGATGCTCACCACAGGATTAATTAGAAAAATTTAGAAATGATATCAATGTCCATCAACAGGATCCAATCAAATAATAATAGAAGCACCCATAAAGCACTTTCCTTTTATAGCCAATAACCTCTTAAAAAGAATAAAGTAAAGCTATATAAGCTGATAAAGATGTCAAATATGTTAAGTTGGAAAGAAAAGGCATAAAAAATGTGTTCAGCAGAATCCCTTTTGTGTGCGTTAGACATGTGCCGGGGCAGAAGTGGTGGCTCACACCTGTAATCCCAGCACTTTGGGAGGCTGAGGCGGGTAGATCACCTGATGTCAGGAGTTTCAGACCAGCCTGGCCAACATGGCGAAACCCCATCTCTACTAAAAATACAAAAATTAGCTGGGTGTGGTGGCGGGCACCTGTAATTCCAGCTACTCGGGAGGCTGAAGCATGAGAATCACTTGAACCCGGGAGGCGGAGGTCACAGCAAGCTGAGATCATGCCATTGCACTCCAGCCTGGATGACAGAGCAAGACTCTGTCTCAAAAAAAAAAAGCAAAAAAAAAAAAACAAAGACATGTAAACACATACACACAGAGGCAGACACACAAAACGTTCCTATTTGCATTGCAAGTTTTCTGGAAGGAGAACTGTTAACAGATATTACCTTAGGGACAGGGACTTTTGCCCAGTGGAGGGTACAGGCAGGAGAGTTAGGAAGACTTTAACTTTTTTTTTTTAATCTTTCTGTACTATTATAATTTTTTTAAAAAATCAGCATGTATTTGTCCACTTGTGAAACAACGATTATTGTCTGCTTGATGAGATTATAGTCCAGGAGATTTGTTGTCACCTTTATATTTTCCCATGAGAAAAACATGGTTGTGAGTATGCATGTTCCACCGGCCAACCAGCCCTCTGTCCACCCCACACAGAACAGGGTCTATCTACGATACTGTTAACAGTGATCACATCTGAAGAGGTACTGGAGGGGTCATTTTAAGAAAAATGCATACATGTTAATTACCACTGTATATTTTTAAAACAAGAACTTCATCATAAAAAAATTCATTAAAGAAAACAAAGCAGAAACACTTAAATTACTCTAATAATCTAGCCTTGCAGACACACTTCGAAAAAGGGTGATGTGGGCCGGCTGTGGAAGGAGCTCAGTGGTCTGCCTGTGGGCAATACTGACAGTTGGGGACACAGAAGACCTCCAAACCCAGGAATGCAGTGACAGCACACACCAGTACATTTTGCGAAGTTTCTGCATGCCCAGAGCAGTGTGTATGGTGAGTTTCTGCTAGTGTCTGGTCCATCCTTTCTGGGATTATTTATATACTCAAACGCGTTGCAAGGCAAATTTCTGGAAGAATACACAAAAACTGCTAGCAGGACTTTCCTCTGGGGTGGAGTAGAGGTCTGAATTTGCATGACTTTGTACTGTTTAATTTTTTTCAAACCTGCCTAGACACCAAGAGAAGTGAGTGACTCAAGGCCCTGGGGTGATGGCAGGGCAATCTGAGTGACATCTTCAGGAGACTGCAGATGGATCTTTACCAAGAAACTCATGCACACATCTAGACATCCCTACAAAGATGTCACCTCAAACTAAACAAGTCCAAAACACAACTGCTTGTCATTCTCTTAAAGCTATTCCTACTCCTGTGTTTTCTTCCCTGAGTTACTGTTTCCTTGAGTGGAAACTTCAGTCTTCCTTGGTTCACCTTTCTTCATCTACGGAACCAAGAGGTTTCCAAATCCTTGTACCTAAAACCAAAAAACAAAACACTTCCAAATCAGACCCTGACCCTCCACCTTCCCTGACCGTGCTTTGAGTTCAAGTCTTTTTCTCTCTCAGTAGAACACTATGGCAGCCTCCAAACTGGTCTCCCTGCCATGAGCCTCTCCCTTTTCTAGGCCATCGCTGCATGATTACCGAAGTCCCCTTCCTTAGCCTATCTGCGTCACTTCCATCCTCCTTATGGTAACACTGCCTACCTTTCTAGCTTCACTTCCAAGAGCTTCCGAGCTCTCTTCTACGACAGCCCCACAGAAATGGACTGGGGCATGCCTTGCCTTTTCAAGAATCACTCTCTCACTCAGCTTTGCAGAGCTCAAATATTAGCTCCTCTGTAAAATTCCCAGAGGCAGAATGACTTCAGAGCCTCCTGAGGGCTCCTGGAGCATGGCAGACCAGGCCTACCCGAGGCAGAGCAGTCAGGCTTACGGGCCTCCCTATTCACACTCAACTCTTCCTGCTTTGGGCTCTGTGTGCCCAGATGCAGGACTCAACACAGAGAAGCACCTCCTTAGGGAGGGACCTTCTGTTCACAGGGGGATATCTACCCGCCCCAATGTCCACACAGTCTCAAAAGGGACATGATGTTCCTTAAAATGAGCTCCGAACCAGAATCCAAGAAAATGGATGCTCACACAGTGTGGCTGAGAACTGACAAAACCAGGAGGAGGACAATTTGACCCAAGAACTATAGATGTCCACTGTCCTTAAAGAAGGCAATTACACCTTTCAGAATGTAACCAAAGGAAGTCTGCATGTGCACAGAGGGCGGTAACAAAATATTCACAATGAGCGTGTAATTTTCTTTAAAAAGCCAAGGTTTACAAGTGGAATGACTAATGGCTTTACATTTTTAAAGTTTGCACAATGTGCCTACCTTCTACAGTACTGACTACAATACAAGGTCACTTGAAAAACGCCATGCCTAAATAGGAAGCTCTCCAGTTCCAAAGTAGAAAGACAAAAAGCCCTCTCCTCTATTTGTGGACAAGAAACTTATTCACTCCCCTAAATAATTTGTACTATCTCCCAAGATTTAAAAAAACAAGAGAGAAAATACAGATGATGACATACGGATTTAAATACAGAAATACAGATTTAAAAGGAAAAAGAAAGAGCCCATATATCTTACTTTTATGAATGCTGCAGGCATTTACAACAGTGAATCATGGCTAAGGAATGCCATATTTGCTATGGCAACCCTTCCTTGGTTAGGACATGAGAGTAAAAGTACAGGGAATGGATACTCGTCTATGTGTCCTAAATTACAGTTTTCATTTTTTTCTTCTTTTAAGAGGTACTCGTGCCTGCTTTCCTAGAAATTAGAGCATTCCTTTTAAATGCCACTGCCAGTTGCACTCAATTTCTGGACTACAGTTTTTTAGGCCAATGTTTCAGACGGATGGTTTTTCAGTTGATTTCCTCTTGGTCCCTTCCCACTTTGCTGCTATGAAAAGGGATAATGAAAACCACCCGATTCTCCCCAGGCCTCTTTCTTTTGCCATCCAGTCTTACTACTACTTTCAATTGATTATAAAGAGAGAACAAGAAAAGAAATCATTACCCAAGAGTTGCTTTATCTAATTTGGGTCAAAAATTCTTTCCCCTTCCAATAAAATTTCTGAATTACCCAAACTACTCTTGAGTAGTTCTAACAAAATTTGGGTAAAGTTAGGAAGCTTAAAGAAGAACGGTTGATGGTATTGTCTAAGATCAAGTATCTTGAAACTAAAGCTTCATTAATAAATGTATCCCTCAAATGGGAAATCCTCAAATATATGAGTGAAGAAAAAAAACAAAGCACAAATAAACAAAGTTTAATCTTTCCTTAGCTACAAGGCCCAAATGCCAATGAAAAGTTTGTTATATTCTTAAATATTAATAATGAAATATGGATGTGTTTAACCCACATAATCCCAATACCAAAACTTCATTTATGTATTTATTTGTTGTTTACCTTTAGTGGAAGGGCTGATGTTTAAGAATAGACACTGCTCTGTTAAAAACACAACCATTTGTAACATCTTTCCCTATGTTACAGTACAGGTAAAAGAAGCACAGAACTACCAAAGGGGCACCTTACATTCAAGGACTCCTACATATGAAAATTCCAGTATCCAAAACATACTACTGGTGACTATTTGCTCAATAAATAATTTATATTAAATAGGACAAGCTCCCATGTGTATTTAAAATGTTTTAACTATTAGTAGTGATTAATTGGATAATGAAACTGGAAACAAGACTAATTTGGAGAAAAGATATCACAACTTTCTTTTTCTGCACTGTTGAAATCTTTTGGCTAAGTGCTGGTATTTTTTTTTTTTTTCTTTAGAGACGATGTCTCACTATGTTGTCCAGGCTGGTCTCAAACTCCTGAGCTCAAGCAATCTGAGCACCTCAGCCTCCCAAAGTGCTAGGGTTACAGGTGTGCACCACTGTATCCAGCCCCCACCCCCTTTTTTTTTTTTAAATAGAGTCTCCCTCTGTCACCCAGGCTGGAATACAGTGGCTCACTCCAACCTCTGCCTCCAGGGTCCAAGTGATTCTCATGCCTCAGCCTCCCCAGCAGCTGGAATTACAGGTTCACACTACCACATCCAGCTAATTTTTGTATTTTTGGTAGAGATGGGGTTTCGCCATGTTCGCCAAGCTGGTCTGGAACTCCTGACCGCAAGAGATCTACTTGCCTTGGCTTCCCAAAGTGCTGGGATTATAGGTGTGAGCCACCTCAGCCAGCCACTGCTGGCATTTCTTTTTTTTTTTTTTTTTTCCTTGAGACAGAGTCTTGCTCTATCACCAACGCTGGAGTGCAGTGGTGCAATCTCGGCTCACTACAACCTATGCTTCCCAGGTTCAATCGATTCTCGTGCCTCAGCCTAAGTAGCTGGGATTACTGACATGCGCCACCATGCAGCTAATTTTTGTATTTTTAGTAGAGACGGTGTTTCACCATGTTGGCCAGGCTGGTCTCAAACTCCTGACCTCAGGTGATCCACCTGCCTCAGCCTCCCGAAGTGCTAGGATTACAGGCGTGAGCCACCGCGTCCAGCCCAGGGCTGGCATTTTTAAAAGCAAAAAAACAAAACCAAATTGATTCACAAAGAATCCATTTACATATACACCAAAAATATAATGTGTACAAATGTAGATTGACTTTTATGAGGTCCTATATTTTTTCAAAATTAACAAAAAAATAAATTCTGGGCTAGGCTAAGTGGCTCAGGCCTATAATCAGCACTTTGGGAGCCTGAGGGCTGGAAGATTGCCTGAGGCCAGGAGTTCAAGACTAGCGTGGGTAACATGGCGAGATCCCACCTCTACAAAAAAAAAACTTTTTTAAATTAGCAGGGTGTGGTGGTGTGTGCCTATAGTCCCAGCTACTCGGAAGGCTGAGGCAAGAGGATTGCTTAAGGCTGGGAGAAGTTGAGGCTGCAGTGAGCCATGTTCATGCCACTGCACTCCAGCCTGGGCAACAGAGTGAGAACTTGTCTCAAAAAAATAAAAATAAAAAACACAAAAATAAAGCAAAAGGCAAGTATTCAAAATAGACAAAGAACTCATAATATTCAACAAAAGAAAATGAACCCATTTTTTAAAATGGGCAGAAGACCTAAACAAAGGCCTCACTAGAGAAGATACATAGATGAGAAGTAAACATATTAAAAAGATGCTCAATGTCATATATCATTGAGGAATTGGAAATTAAAACAGGTGAGACAGCATTATATACCTAATAGAATATTCAAAATCCAGAACACTGACACCACCAAATGCTGATGAGGACGTGCAACAACAGAGACTCTCATTCATTGCTGGTAGGAATGCAAAATGGCGCAGCCACTTTGAAAGATGGTTTTTTCTTTTTTCTTTTCTCTTCTATTTATTTATTTACTTATTTTTGCTTCCTTACCCTCTGACTATCTTTTTTTCTTTTCTCTTTATTTTTTTAAGTCAGGGTCTTGCTTTGTCACCCAGGCTGCAGTGCAGTGGTATGATCACAGTTTACTGCCACCTCCAGCTCCTGGGCTCAAGTGATCCTCCCACCTCAGTCTCCCAAGCAGTTAGGACTATAGGCACATAAGACCACACCCAGCTAATTTTTAAATTTTTTGTAGAGATGAGGTCTCACTATGGTGCCCAGGCTAGTCTCGAACTCCTGGCTTCAAGGGATCCTCCTGTCTCGGCCTCCCATTATGCTAGGATTACAGGCGTGAGCCACCACACCCAGCTGGCAGTTCCTTAGCAAACTAAACATACTTTTACCATACAATCCAGCAATTGCACTCTTTGGTATTTGCCATAATGAACTGAAAACCAATGTCCACACACAAAAAAACCTACACAGAAGTTTACAGCAGCCTTATTCATAACTGTCACACTGGGCACGGTGGTGTATAGCTGTAATCCCCGTTACCCAGGAGGCTGAGGAGAGGGGTTCACGTGAGCCCAGGTGTTCAGGAGACCAGTATGGAAAACACAATGACACCCTGTCTCAAAAAATTTTTTTAAATTATCAAAACTTGGAAGCAACCAAAATGACCTTCAGTAGGTGAATGGATCAACTGTGGTACATCCATACAATGGAATATTATTCAGTACTAAAAAGAAATGAGCTATCAATCCAGGAAAAGACATGAAGGAATCCTAAATGCATATTACTAGGTAAGAGAAGCCAATCTGAAAAGGTTATATGCTGTATGATTCCAAGGGCATGACATTCTGGGAAAGGCAAAACTATAGAGACAGTAAACAGATCAGTGTTTGCCAGGGGCTAAGGTGAGGGATAAATTAATAGGTGAAACACAAAATTTTTAGGGCACAAATGTGTCCAGCACCCTTTATTGAATGTTCCATCCTTTTCTCAATGACTAAGTAAATGCTGCTCCAGTATGCCCAATGGCCTGTCCCCTTACTCCCCTGCTAGTAATTCTACCACCCCACACACTTTCTTTGGGAAACAATTCCTAACCCTACTATTCCATGTGATTCTAGTGAGGCTGCACTGCAAAGCCAGCTGGCAGTTCAGGGCAGGAACAGCCATGGGTGGCCCCCAGTTAGTGTAGCATCCCCATGGTCATGCGCCAGGGATGGGCACATGGCCCCAGCACCCCAGGACTTTACACACTGACTCTAAGGACTTTACACACAGCAACTTAGGACTTTACACACTGACTCTAAGGAAGGTCACTTCCCTCTTTGATCTCAAGCTATAAAAATAGAAGCCTGGAAGTATCAAAAAACCACACCTCCTTTCCTCTGGCTGCACAAAGGAAGCCATTAGCAACAGGAGAGAATGGAGCCAACCCCAAAAAGAATCAAAGTCAGGGGAGAGACAGGCACTTGAGCTTTCTCTGGAGTCACTAAAGCAAATGCCACCTTTGCGTAAGCAATTATGAGTTTATTTACCTTGCACCTGAAAGACTCCTGATTCACACACAAAGACTTTGATTATATATACTCTCATGGATAGCTGGATCAGGTCTTAAGTGTTCTTTCAGATCTATGGCTATTTCTGTCTATTCAAGTGCTCAGATTACCCTTTAAAATTCATGTAAAATCTATAAGTAGTTGATAGTACAAAACCAATCGTCTTCCAAACTCATCTTTAGTTTTCAAAATGTTCTTGGCTATTCTTGCCTGTTTATTCTTCCAGATGCTCTTTAGAATCATTTTAACAAATGACTCTCCTACCCTCCCCACAAAAAATCAGTGGGATTTTAATTTAAATTATATTAATTAACACATTAATGAGCTGATCTGACATCTTCAAATTTTTTTTTTAATGCAACCCACTGTAAAGATTTTTATATTTTCTTCACTTTTCTGGCTTTGCTCTAAATTATCTTAGGGATTTGATGCTCTAGTAAGTGAAATTATTTTTTCTTTTTCTTTCCTTTCCTTTTCTTTCCTTTTTTTTAGACAGAGTCTCCCTTTGTCACCCAGGCTGGAGTGCAGTGGCATGATCTCAGCTCACTACAACCTGCGCTTCCCAGGTTCAAATGATCCTCCAACCTCAGCCTCCAAAGTAGCTGGGACTACAGGAGCACACCCCCACACCTGGTTAATTTTTTTGTATTTTTTGTAGAGATGGGGTTTTGCCATGTTGCCTAGGATGGTCTTGAACTCCTGAGCTCAAGAGATCCACCCACGTTGGCCTCCCAGAGTGCTAGGATTACAGTCATGGGCCACTGTGCCTGGCTTCTTCTTTTTTTTTTTTTTTTTTTAAATTATATTTTCTGTCATATATTACAGATACTGACTTTTGTATGTTTATTTTGTAACCAAGCAGGCAGTTTTCTTGCCCTACTACATTGGCTAGAATTACTAAAATAAGATCAAATAACATGGTGAGGGCAGGCTTCCTGTCTTATTACAGATTTAATGTGTTAAATCAAGTTTAGCCTAAAACTGTCTCCTTACATATTTTAAGTTTGACCTACTTTCTGTCCATAATGAACTATAACGAAAATGGAGATGTAAACAGACTGTAACCTGCTCTTGTGCCAATCACTGAGTTTTGGCCAATCAAAGGTGGCCAACTATACAAACCTCAACTTGTGTTCAAATAAGGCAATTTCAGAGCTGTAACCAATCTGGCTGTTTCTGTACCTCACTTCCGTTTTCGGTACATCACTTTCCTCTTTCCATTCATAAATCTTTTTCCACCACATGGCTGTGCTGGAGTCTCTCTGAACCTACTCTGGCTCGGGAGGCTGCCCAATTTGCAGATCATTCTTTGCTCAATTAAACCATTAAATGGCATGGTGGCTCACGCCTGTAATCCCAGCACTTTCAGAGGCCCAGGCAGGCAGATTGCTTGAGCCCAGGAGTTCAAGACCAGCCTGGGCAACACGGCAAAACCCTATGTCTACAAAAAATACAAAAATTACCCAGGCGTGGTGGTGCACACCTGTAGTCCCAGCTACTCAGGAGGCTGAGGCAGGAAAATAACTTGAACCCAGAAGGCGGAGGTTGCAATGAACTGTGCTTGCACCACTGCACTCCAGCCTGGGTGACAAAGCAAGACTCTGTCTCAAAAAAAAAACCTAATTTGGTTGTTGTACTCTTTTTTTTTTTTTTTAGAGATGGGGTCTTGCTATCATCCCCAGGCTGGAGGGCAGTGGCACAATCACATCTCACTGCAGCATCAAGCTCCTGGGCTCAAGTGACTCTCCTGCCTTAGCCTCCCAAGTAGCTGAGACTACAGGCATGTGCCCACATCCTGCTTAAAGTTGTACTATTTTTTTTTTTTTGAGACAGGGTCTCGTTCTGTTACCCACACTGGAGTGCAGTGGCACGACCATAGCTCACTGCAGCCTTTACTTCCTGGGCTCAGGCAATCCCCCTGCCTCAGCCCCACTGTAGCTGGGACTATAGGCGCAGGCCATCACACCCAGCTAATTTTTGTCTATTTTTTTTTTTTTTTGTAGAGACAGGATTTCACCATGTTGCCCAGGCTGGTCTCAAACTCCTGGCTCAGGCAATCTGCCCACCTTGGCCTCCCAAAGTGCTGTGATTACAGGCATGAGGCACTACCCCTGGCCAGTTGTACTCTTTTTAACAGATATATTTAAGATTTAACTCCATACTTTCAACAAGCATCTATTATATTTTTTGCAGAATAAAGCAACATTGGTAGCTTCTTCCTTTCATGATGGAGATGATGATGATGATGATGATGATGATGATGATGATGATGATAAACTAAAAGCTACTCTAAGTATATGGCTTCCCGGTAAACAAATTTCACAAACAAGGCACTAATATTGTGGTAACAACAAAAATGTTTTAAGTCAAACAAAAGCCCACTACTATAACAAATCTTTTTTTTTTTTTTTCACACTCCTAATTAGGTAACTCTCTTAAGCAAATAAATAGCAAACAAAACAAAATAAAAACAATACATCCAATACTGCCATTGGGCTGCCAACCAGCAGATCACAGGATGACATTTTCTGGATATGCACAAAACTGAAAACATTTAAGACATTTTCCATAATTCTTTGAGTATAAAAATTTTCTGGACTATGTACTGTTTCATCTTATCAAATCCCTCAGACCAAATTTATTTAGATACATATGTTGCATTTACCACCTAATTTCTCTTAAACTTTGCTGTCTAAACAAGTTATTAGCAGGCATGTCTGTGTACAATGTACCGTAAAGTTCTACATTGACTATTTCTTCCGCTCCAAAGTAGGGCCTGGGATGATTACTATTCCAAGAGTATTTCTACTATATCTATTGTAGACAACACTGCACTTTATCAAAATAATGCTTACTCATTAGCCCTGTAAAGGACTCCCACTAAAGTTATCTTTATTCCTGAATACAGTGTAAGATCTTTAAGACCTATGGACAAAATAAGAGATCTACTATATAGCTCACCAAATTGTAAAATTTATATGTATATTTTTTATACCTTTATACATTTACGTGTCTTTTGGAAGATACTGTGAACACTGATAATTTTAAAGAGGCCTCATTTAGTTTCGTTAATAGAAAATGATATGCATAAGTACTGCACACTTTCCTCTTTACATGCTAAAACTTGAATAATGATAAAAATATGCTATACTACTAAGCCAGACATAATTTAAAGCCTCCTTTTGTTTTCATGACTCAGGGCCATCATTAAACACACCCATAATTGTCCAGTATCATTCCAAGTAGCTTGGGGTCTAAATCTGGACTCTGCTATGGGCTCACTCTTCCTATTTAATTCTGACTTCCTTCCCTTTCCTCTTTCAGTTTTCATTCCACTTAACACAGTCATTAATAGATAGTAAACTTACTGAGAGCCAAAGGATTTCTCCAAGAGAATCAAGTTCGTACTTTCAATGCTAGGCTTTCAAAGCTATATGATGTGGTAAGAGTGCCTTCCACATTTCCTTAGCTGTGCTTTGGAGGGGGTATCACCAGGACAAAGCATCTAACTTCTGTATGGTACTTCATATTTTTCAAAGAGCTCTTACCTATTCTCTGTTTCAGTCATCCACAATAATCCTGTGACTCAAACTAGGCAGAATTTAACTTCTAATTAAAAAATGTTTATGGGAAATAATCGATTTCCCTAAGATCACATAGAAAATCAATTAAACAAGCCTGGGCAGTGTAGGGAAACCCAGTCTACAAAAAAATTTAAAAAATTAGCCAGGTCAGGTGCGGTGGCTCACGCCTGTAATCCCAGCACTTTGGGAGGCCGAGGCGAGCGGATCACAAGGTCAGGAAATTGAGACCATCCTGGCTAACACGATGAAACCCCGTCTCTACTAGAAAATACAAAAAACCAGCCGGGCATGGTGGCGGGCACCTGTAGTCCCAGCTATTCGGGAGGCTGAGGCAGGAGAATGGCGTGAACCTGGGAGGTGGAGCTTGCAGTGAGCCGAGATCGTGCCACTGCACTCCAGCCTGGGCGACAGAGCGAGACTCCGTCTCAAAAAAAAAAAGAAAGAAAAAATAAATTTTTGCCAAGCACGGTGGCTAGCGCCTGTAGTTCCAGCTACTGCGGGGGAAAGGAGCTGGTGGGGGTGGAGGAGTGCTGAGGTGCAAGTATCGCTTGAGCCCAAGAAATTGAGGCTCCAGTGAACCATGACTGCACCACTGTGCTTCAGCCTGGGCAAAAGAGCAAGACCCTGTCTCAAAGCAAATTCAATGAACCTGAAAAAAAGAAAAAGAAAGAAAAAAATAATGGCCAGGCACAGTGGCTCATGCCTATAATCACAGCACTTTGGGAGGCAGAGGCAGGTGGATCACCTGAGGTCAGAAGTTCAAGACCAGCCTGGCCAACGTGGTGAAACCCTGTCTCTACAAAAATACAAAAACTAGCCAGGGAAGATGGCAGGTGCCTGTAATCTCAGCAACTCAGGAGGCTGAGATGGGAGAATCGCTTGAACCCGAGAGGCAGAGGTTGCAGTGAACTGAGATTGCACCATTGCACTCTAGCCTGGGCGACAGAGCGAGACTCCATCTCACAAAAAAAAAAAAAAAAGAAAAGAAATAAAAGAACAGAACGCACTTTGGGAGGCCGAGGCGGGCGGATCACGAGGTCAGGAGATCGAGACCACGGTGAAACCCCGTCTCTACTAAAAATACAAAAAAATTAGCCGGGCGTGATGGCGGGCGCCTGTAGTCCCAGCTACTTGGAGAGGCTGAGGCAGGAGAATGGCGTGAACCCAGGAGGCGGAGCTTGCAGTGAGCTGAGATTGCGCCACTGCACTCCAGCCTGGGAGACAGAGCGAGACTCCGTCTCAAAAAAAATAAAATTTAAAAAAAAAAAAAAAAAAGAACAGAACGGGAAAAGAAAGAGAAGATACTATCTCAAAAAAGGAAAAAAAACGCATGAAAATCAATAATCAAAATGAAATATGAAAAAAACAGATCTCACTTGAACACACCAACCATTAGGACCACAGAGGTAAAGCCATGGGACTTGAAATCCTGGCTCAGACTTTTCTAGCTGAGTGCCCTTTCAAAAGTTACCAACAGTCCTCATTCTCAGTCTCTGCATCTATAAAACAGGGACGTTAATGCCCACTCCACAGCTCTGGGGGTGCTAAGCCCAGTGCCCGGGAAGTCCCCACTTGACCTTCAGCTTTAGCAGCCATGGGACTTCATGAGTTCACAAGGGCAATGAGAAAGTATGATGGTCATTACTCTAAGACAGGTCCGCCAAAACGGTGATCACTTCCTATGGCAACCACCAGCCCTCCTCCTCATCCTTCAGGAATCCTTTACTCCTCCTCATTACCTACATTCCCACAAACACTTATGGAAGGTGACAACATGCCCAGGCTTTTGTCCAGCCGAGATCGTGCCACTGCACTCCAGCCTGGGCGACAGAGCAAGATTCCGTCTCAAAAAAACTCCAGGAACTGCTGCTATGGGCCCACCATTCCTCTTTACCAGCCTGACTCTCCTAACCCTTTGGTCCTTTGCCTGAACCAAAAAGCTAACTCCAAAGTATTTCTAAAAGAACGCAAGTATCAGACAGTTTCACCACCTTTAACATCTCCTAATTCCTCTCTACCAGAGGTCAGCAAACCACGCCCAATGGCCATATCCAGCTCACCTCCAGCCTCTGATTTTTGTATAGTCCACAAGCTAATAAATAATGTATTCATTCATTCACTGAGACAGGGTCTCACTCTGTCACCTAGGCTAGAGTGCAGTGGCACAAACCACTGTAGCCTTGACTTCCTCGGGCTCAGGCAATCCTCCCACCTCAGCCTCCCAAGTAGCTGGGACCACAGGCACGTAACACCATGCCCAGCTAATTTTTTGTAGAGACAGGGTTTCATCACATTGCTCAGGCTGATCTCAAGCTCCTGGGCTCCAGCAATCCAGCCAGCCTCCCAAAGTGCTGGGATTACTAGCGTGAGCCATCACGTCTGGCCTGTTTTCACATTTTTTAATGGTTGAAAAGAAGTCAGAAGAAGAATTATACAGGGGACACATTAAAATTATGTGCAATTCAAATTACAGTGTACACAGTTTTATTAGAGTAGTCATGTACATTCATCTACATATTGTCGATGGCTTTCTCAGTTGTAGTTAAGACAGAGACCACAGATTCAACAAAGCTGAAAACAGCTATCTTTACAGGAAAAGTTTGCTGCCCCTGGTAATACACAGGCTCCATAATATATTCAAGAGTAACTTGATAGGTCAAGTCTACCAAGTTACACTGTGTATTTCTCTGCATTGCCTTGTACATTTATTTGAGGGTAATGAAATCTACAGATGCACCTACCGTGTACTCATAATAATTAAAAAAATTTTTAAGGAAATCTATAGAATTAAAGCTTTTAGAAGCGCACTATGGTAACAACTGTCTCCTCAACATCCTCCACGATCTCATCCCAGTTCATGTCAAAGGGTCAATTAAGAAGGTCATACTTGCTTGACAATTTGTTGTATAGGAAAAAAAAAGATCACATTTATTAATGATTTTTTTTTTTTTTTTAGACAGAGTCTTGCTCTGTCACCCAGGCTGGAGTGTGATCTCAGCTCACTGCAGCCTCCACCTCCCAGGTTCAAGCCATTCTCCAGCCTCAGCCTCCCGAGTAGCTGGGATTACAGGTGCACACCACCATGCGTGGCTAATTTTTGTATTTTTAGTAGAGACAGGGTTTCACCATGTTGCCCAGACTGGTATCGAACTCCTGACCCCAGTGATCCGCCCACCTCGGACTCCTAAAGCACTGGGATTACAGGCATGAGCCACCATGCCTGGCCTATTAATGATATATATATTTTGTTTGTTTGTTTGTTTGTTTGAGATGAAGTTTCGCTCTTGTTGCCCAGGCTGGAGGGCAATGGTGCGATCTCGACTCACCGCAACCTCCGCCTCCCAGGTTCAAGTGATTCTCCCGCCTCAGCCTCCCTAGTAGCTGGGATTACAGGCGTGTGCCATCATGCCCAGCTAATTTTGTATTTTTAGTAGAGACAGGGGTTCTCCATGTTGATCAGGCTGGTCTCGAACTCCCGACCTCAGGTGATCTGCCCGCCTTGGCCTCCCAAAATGCTGGGATTACAGGCATGAGCCACTGCGCCTGGCCTATTAATGATATTTTTAAAGGCTTGGTGTTAGCTGCTATGTGTTTAGTTACATATTTAAATTTGGGCTGGGCATGGTGGCTCACGCCTGTAATCCAAACACTTTGGGAGGCTGAGGCAGGAGGATTGCTTGAGCCCAGGAGTTCATGACCAGCCTGGGCAACATAGTAAGATGCCATCTCTACAAAAAAATTTATAAATAAATAAATAATGTTAAACATACTTTAAAAGTACCCATTAGGATGGCTATTCTATCAAAAAAAAAATACTGTTAGCAAGGATGTGAAGAAATCAGAGCCCTCGTACATTGCTGGGGGGGATGTACAATGGTACAGCTGTGTGGAAAACAGCATGGCAGTTCCTCAAAAAAACCAGACACGGAATTACCATATGATCCAGCAATTCCACTTCTGGGCGTATACTTAAAGAATTGACAGCAGGAACTCAAATAGATACTTGTACAGCTATAGCAACATGATTCAAGATAGCCGATAGGTGAAAGCAACCCAATGTCCAGTGATGGATAAAGGGAGAAACAAATTGTGACATATACATACAACTGAATATTATTCAACCTTAAAAAGGAAAGTAATTTTGACATATGCTACAACATGGACCTTGAGGACATTAAGCTAATGAAATAAGCTGGTCACAAAAGGATAAATACTGGTTGATTTCACTTATGTTAGGTACCTAGAGTAGTAAAATCTGTCAGAAAGATAAAAATGTAGAATGGTGGCTGCCAGGGCTGGAGGAAGGGGAGAAGGGAGAGTTCATGTTTAATGTATACAGAGTTTCAAATGGAGGAGACGAAAAATTTCTGGAAACAGATGGTGGTGATAATTGCACAGTAATGTGAATGTATTTAATGCCACTGAACTGCAGGCTTAAATGGTTAAGATAGTAAATTGTATGCTATATGTATTTTACTATAATGTTTTAAAATGTAGCTACCCAAAAGAATTGTCATTAACGAAATGTGGTATATGCATACAATGGACATAAAAAGGAACAAACTATTGAAACATGCTGCAACATGGATGAACCTTGAAAATACTATGCTAAGTAAAAGAAGCCAGACACAAAAGACATGATTCCATTTATACAAAATATGCAGAATAAGCAAATCTATACAGACATAAAGAAGATTATTGGGCCATGAGGACTGAATGTTCAACAGGTACAGGGTATCCATTTGGGGCTAAAACGTTCTGAAACTAGACAGTAACAGTGGTTGCACTACACTGGGACTGTACTTAATGTCACTGAATTATACCAATTAAAATGGTTACAAGGTAAATGTTATGTTTTATGTATTTTACTACAATTTTTCAAAAGCATTCAAAAATGCACTGTTCTTTTTTTTTTTTTTGAAACAGAGTCTCACTCTGTTGCCTAGGCTGGAGTGCAGTGGCACAATCTCAGCTCACTGCAATCTCCCCTTCCCGAGTTCAAGCGATTCTCCTGCCTCAGTCTCCTGAGTAGCTAGGATTACAGGCATGCACCACTATGCCTGGCTAATTTTGCATTTTTAGTAGAGATGGGGTTTCACCATGTTGGCCAGGCTGGTCTCAAACTCCTGACCTCAAGTGATCTGCCTGCCTCGGCCTCCCAAAGTGCTGGGATTACGTGAGCTACCACACCCAGCCAAAAATACTATTTTCTTGATAAATATAATTATCTGGTTATTTTTTGATGCGAATGTAGAAAAACATTGTATTTTTATAGAAATGCTGAATTACATCCTGGAATTGCATTAGGGCACTACTTCATGTTATGCACAGAAGATAAATAATGTGTGTTATATACAGAGGAGTCCACACTAACAAGAAATGTACCACATGCTGGGACGTTTCAGAGAGAATAGAGGGGATATCCTCATGGAGACAGCCCAGGGCCTCAGTTGATGTTTTAGTCATTTGCCTCCAGACCTGTCTGGAGAGTTGGAGGTTCTTTCCTCAAAAAACATTAGGAAAAAGTAGAAACAAGTGCCAAAACTTGTTTCCAGTAGAAACAAGTGCCAAAAGCATTTATAATCAAAGGAACATGAAGGTTCTTTCTTTGCAGTTTTATCTTGCCATAACGCACTTGCAATATTTTAAAATCAAACTGGCACAGTCTCACACTTTAAATAGGGACAACTCAGTTGAGAATTTAACAGTGAGAAGACAAGGTACTCTAGGGTCATATAAACCACATTAAAAAAAACTAATGTGGTAAAAGCCAACTTGACAGAATTTTGACAGCACAATTATTTTTCAATACAAACATCCTATCTCTAAGATTAAGAATAAAAGCTTTTATTTTGTTTGTATTCAATGGAAACAGCCTTCTTAGAAGCAATAAGAAAAGCTGAAGTTACAATGGAATTAAGAAAAAGATATGGATCAGCAGCTAAAACTAAGAAATCCTAAGATTCCTAGATCTACCACACAGGGAAGCAGAGGCAACACAGAGTAGACAACAGTGAGATGTCCTATAAATAGTTACTATGGGAAAAGGGAGAGTGGGGAGCAGAACAAGCTCTGCCTGCCAAACTAGAAATGTCAGCATGTATCTTGTTTTGTTTTTTAAAAACCCAGAGTCTCAGGGTCTTGCTATGCTGCCCAGGCTGGAGCACAATGGCTATTGACAGGCACAATCACAGCTCACTATAGCCCTCGAAGTCCTGTGCTCAAGCAATCCTCCTGCCTCAGCCTCCCTAGTAGCTGGGAATACAGGCACAGGTCACAGTACCCAAGTTGTTTAAAATTGGGTGAAAAAATTAAATGTACAAGCAGGATAGGGAATAAAGCAATGTTTCATAATATTGAGACATGTCATAAACTGGGTCTGCTAACACTTCTCAAGGTCTATACATTCTCTATAAGAATTTTTAAATGCTGTGTTTTCATTTCAAAATTACACTAAAACTTTAGTATAAGCCCTGTTCTGGATCATCGAGATGCTTCCCTAGAAACACAGAGCTGCCCAGGGATTTCACGGCCCACGTGTGCTGTTGTGTTTACCATCAGGCTAAGGCCAAACAATAGGATTTTAACTTGTTTGTACTAACAATCAAGAACAGAGTAAGACCTGATCCCTGCACATAATGTAACATGCCAAGCGAGGGGCAGAGGGCACCCCTCCAAGGTTTTATAGTTCTCAGAGAAAAGTGATGAGAGAACTGAGTTATCTCATGGCAAGGTAACAGAAGCCATTGCCAAAGCCTCTAAATCTGCCACAGCCTCCAAATCTGCCACAGCAATAATACCATATTCACAAGGAGAGAAGCAATTGGAATAAACATCATCGGCTCCATAAAAGTAATTTTAATTTTACTGATTTTGTCATTTTATCTGTCTTTAATTTGTAAACTTATTTTCTTTTTATAATCTGTAAGCAGGCCAGGTGTAGTGGCTCACGCCTGTCATCTCAGCACTTCAGGCCAAGGTCAGAGGAACTGCTTGAGCCCAGGAGTTCGAGACCAGCCTGGGCAACAGAGTAAGCTGCTGTCTCAATTTTTAAAAAATAAAGAAAGAAAAGAATGCATACAAGTTTAAATATTTTATGTGTCAGAGGTTTTTTTTTTCTTCTTCTTTTTTTAAAATATAGCGATGGGGTCTTGCTGCTATATCGCCCAGGCTGGTCTCAAACTCCTCGGCTCAAGGAATCCTCCCACCTTGACCTCCCAAAGTGCTGCAATTACAAGCATAAGCCACCGTGCCAGGCCTTATGTGCATTCCTAAGTAACATAATAATAAAAATAACTTCAGCTAGGGTACCAAGTCCATTCACAGTTGAGAAAGGATAGTCTTTTCAACAAATAGTGATGGGAAAACTGGATATCCACAGGCAAAAGACTCAAGTTTGACTGTTTTTTTTTCCCCCGCAGATGGAGTCTCGCTCTGTCGCCCAGGCTGGAGTGCACTGGCACAATCTTGGCTCACTGCAACCTCCGCCTCCTGTGTTCAAGCAATTCTCCTGCCTCAGCCTCCCAAGTAGCTGGGACCACAGGTATGCATCACCATGCCGGGCTAATTTTTGTATTTTTAGTAGAGACAGGGTTTCAGCATGTTGGCCAGGCTGGTCTCAAACTCCTGACCTCAGGTGATCCATCTGCCTCGGCCTCTCAAAGTAGTGGGATTACAGGCGTGAGCCACTGTGCCCGGAGCCTCAAGTTTGACTCTTAAACTGTATACAAAAATTAACTCAAAATGGATCAAAGACCTAAACTTAGGAGCTAAAATCATAAAACTACAGAAAGAAAACACTAAGGGAAAGCTTCATGACACTGCATTTGGCAATGGTCTCTTAGATATATGATACCAAATGTACAGGTAACAAGAGAAAAAATAAACTTCATCAAAATTGAAAGCTTTTGTGCATCAAAGGACACTATCAAGAGAGTAAAGGCCATGTGCAGGGGCTTACACCTATAATCTCAGCACTCTGAGAGGCCAAGGTAGGAGGATTGCTTGAAGCCAGGAGTTCAAGACCAGCCTGGGCAACAAAGTGAGACCGTATCCCTTCAAAAAACAAAAAAATTAAAAATTAAAAAAAGAAAAATAAATGAAAATAAAAATTAAAAAATTGGCAGAGTGCACTGGCCCACGTCTACAATCCTAGCACTTTGGGAGGCCAAGGCAGGTGCCACTTGAGGTCAGGCAAGATGGTGCCACTGCTCTCCAGCCTGGGCAACAGAGTGAGACTCTGTCTCAAAAAAAAAAAAGTGCAAAGGACGTGATGGGGAGAGACTGGAGCCCTTGAATTTTGCTTGTGGGAAGGTAAAATGATTTAGCTATGGTGGAAAAGTCTGGCCATCCCTCAAAGAGTTAAACATAGAATTTTCATATGATCCAGCAATTCCACTCCTAGGTATAGAACCAAAAGAACTGAAATCAGAGATTCAAATAAATATTTGGTTATCAATGTTCACAGCAGCATTATTCACAGCAGGTAAAGGGGGAAACAATCCAAATGTCCATCAAGGTTGAATGAAAAAACAAAATGTGGTATATACAAACAAAGTAATATTAACTATCTCTAAAAGAATTAAAGTGATAAAAGCTACCACATGGACGAACCTTGGAATCGGCCTGCTAGATGAAGAAAGCCAGGAACATAATTAAAAGCATCACAAGAAGAAAAAAATGCCAGAAACAAAGCGACAAATATGTAGGATTCCACTTAGATGGAACAGGCAAATTGATAGAGATAGAAAGTAGAATGGTGATTGCCAGCATCTAGTTGCAGGGAAGGAGTGATAAACTATTGTTTAATGAGTATAGAGTTTCTGTTTAGGATGATGAAAAGTTCTGGCAACGGACAATGGTGATGGTTACACAACACTGTCAATGAACTTAATGCCGCTGACTTGTAAACTTAAAAATGGCTAAAATGGTAAATTTTATCTTATGTATATTTTACTACAATAAGAAAAACGTCAAGCTAACACTGGATATCTATAAAAATGTTTTGTGCAGAACTTAATTTGAGAAACACCACTACAGAATTAAAAGTAAAAATTACACCATTTATGTAATGTTTAAAGATACAGACAATAGTGTACTAATAGATGTAAACATAGATGAGAACATAAAAGAGCAGATGGAAAGGGCACACATTTGCCTCTGAGGACAGGTCACCTCTGAGGAAGTGGGGGTGAGGGGGAGTGAGAGGTATGCCAAGGGTGTGCAAGTGAATCTGAGTAGTTGCATTCCTTAAGAAAAGAGACAGGGAGGAAGGGAAGGAAGGAGGGAATAAAGGAACTCAAATGTGTCAAATCCCAGTGGAAGGTAACCAGAGGTTCAATATGTTACTCTGTATCCTCTTCACGTGTTTAAATAATTATAAAAACAAACTCTGAAATCACTAAAAATCAAAGGTTTACACAATGAGGAAGTATGTAAATTAAAACTTCCCTCAGCCATTTTACACAGTGAATGAACAGATGACCCACTGACACAGGGAAATGTTCCAGAACTTACCATAAAGACCAGCTTGAACTTTCCTTCCCTCCTCTCTCCTCACAGATCTAAGATGCCGTGAACAGTCAACTGGAGTTGCCAATCACCATTCACTAGCCAGACTTCTCTCTCACTTCAAGACCGTAATTGGTCCTGTACTTTGTACTTGCCTCCAAAACTGCAAGTTAAGTAAGCATTAATCCCCATTAGAAGTAAGGTAAAAGCTGCAGCATTCCTCTTGATATACAAGTAAATTCCTACTAGGCTAGTAATACAGAGTAAGACTGGTTGATAATTTACTTACTGCAACTAACTGAAAATTGTCATTACTAAGATGCAGAAATTCCCACAGAAGCCAGAAACTTGGAAGCAAACTACAACTTGGAGCTTGCTTCTTTGCTAGTCATACCAAGACTACACAAAGAGTATCAGGGTGGAAGTAACCCTAGCGCGTCTCTCTCTTTCTCACTCGCCTGCGCAATCAGGTCTTTTATTTTTTTTTTAGGCAAAGCACTATTTCCATGTAAGTACAGGGAATGTGAGAACACAACAGGTTCAATTAACACTCAGAACCAAAAGTGGGGTCAATACTCCTAGATATTGACCCAAGAGAAATGAAAAATGTATGCTCAAACAAAAATTGCAGCATGATACTCAGGAGCCTGAGGCACAAGAATCACTAGAACCAGGGGGCGGAAGAGGCTGCAGTAAGCCTACTGCACTCCAGCCTGCGTAACAGAGCGAGACTGTGCCCTCCGCTTCCCCCCGCAAAACAAAACAAAACAAAACAAAAAAACCCTCAAGCATGATGGCAGCATTATTCTCTTTTTTTTTTTTTTTTTTTGAGACGGAGTCTCGCTCTGTCGCCCAGGCTGGAGTGCAGTGGCACGATCTCGGCTCACCGCCAGCTCCGCCTCCCGGGTTTAGGCCATTCTCGTGCCTCAGCCTCCCGAGTAGCTGGGACTACAGGCGCCCGCCACCACGCCCGGCTAATTTTTTGGTTTTTAGTAGAGACGGGGTTTCACCGTGTTAGCCAGGATGGTCTCGATCTCCTGACATCGTATCCACCTGCCTCAGCCTCCCAAAGTGCTGGGATTACAGGCATGAGCCACTGCGCCCAGCCGGCAGCATTATTCTTAATAGTCAATGGAAAACAACCTAAATGTCCATCAACTGATGAACTGATAAATAAAACATGGTATAACCATACAATGGAATATTATCCAGCCACATAAAGGATAAAGTAATGATACATGCTATAACACAGATGGACCTGGAAGACATTATTCTAAGTGAAAAAAGGCAGACATCAAAGGCCATTAATTTTGGCCTTTCAAAATTAATGTATTATACTACTGTATTATACATTCCATTAATATGAAATGTCCAAAACAGTCAAATCCGTGGAGACAAAAAGTATTCTGATGGTTGCCTAGTGCTGGGAGGTTAGGGGAGAAATGAGGAGGAACGACTAATGAATACAAAGTTTCTTTTTGGGTTGATGAAAATGTTCTACAACTTATTCTGGTGATGGTTGCACAACTCTAGGAATACATTAAAACATAAAAGATATAATTCACCCACTTTAAATGGGTGAATTATATCTCAATGCTGTTACAAAAAAAAAAAAGAGGCAGACAAGCTGCCATTACAGCCACTGAATAGATTATTGTGCCTGAACTTCTATCTTGTACATGCCACCACCAAGCAAAACAAGAGGACTGGAAGACTCTAAGTCAATAAAAAGAAGACTCAGACGTTATGAGAATGGATGACCCACACAAACCCAAAACACAACTTCAGATTTCAGTTAACAAGTAAATTGTTCACATTTATGAATACTGAAAACATTTGCAGACCACGTTACATCAGGACCCACAAGGGATCTAGGAATCCCAGGGTCACTACTTATTTAAAGCATTAAGAGTTTTTTAATGTATTAGGTTGGTACAAAAGGAATTGCAGTTTTGCATTGTTAGAATTTGCTGCTTGATACTGGAATACTTTCTTAAATGTGGTTATGTTATACGTCGTTTTAATGGGCATTTCTTGCTTTATGTTTTTTTGCTAATGACTTATTACTTGCTGTTTATTTTAGACTATGGAAATGATGTTAGAGGAAAAGCAAATTCAAGCGATTTTCTTATGCGAGTTCAAAATGGGTCGTAAAGCAGTAGAGACAACTCACAACATCAACAACCCATGTGGCCCAGGAACTTCTCATAAACGTACAGTGCAGTGGTGTTTCAAGAAGTTTTGCAAAGGAGACAAGAGTCTTGAAGATGAGGAGCATACTGGCTGGCCACTGGAAGCAGACAATGACCCATTGAGAGCAGTCATCAATTATAACTACAGGAGACGTTGCCAAAGAACTCAACATTGACAATTCTACGCTCGTTTGGCATTTGAAGCAAACTGGAAAGGTGAAAAAGCTCGATAAGTAGGTGCCTCATGAGCTGAGCAAAAATTAAAAAAAAAAAACAACATGACTTTGAAGCGTCATCTTCTCTTATTTTACACAACAACAAATCATTTCTCAATCGGATTATGATACGCGATAAAAAGTAGATTTTATACAACTGGCGATGACCAGCTCAGTGGCTGGACCAAGAAGCAGCTCTAAAGCACTTCCCAAAGCCAAATTTGTACCAAAAAAAAAAGGGCCATGGTCACTTTTTGGTGGTCTGCTGCTGGTCTGATCCAGTACAGCTTTCTGAATCCTGGCAAAACCATCACATCTGAGAAGTATGCTTAGCAAATTGATGAGACGCACTGAAAACTGCTACAACTGCAGCCGGCACTGGTCAACAGAAAGGGCCCAATTCTTCTCCATGACAACGTCCGGCCTCACGTCACACAAACAACGCTTCAAAAGTTGAACAAATTGGGCTACGAAATTTTGCCTCATCCACCATATTCATCTGACCTCTCGCCAACCAACTACCACTTCAAGCATCTCAACAACTTTTTGCGGGGAAAACATTTCCACAACCAGCAGGATGCAGAAAATGCTTTCTAAGAGTTTGTCAAATCCTTTAGCACGGATTTTTGTGCTACAGGAAGAAACAAACTTATTTCTTGTTGAAGAAAATGTGTTGACTGTAATGGTTCCTATTATGATTAATAAAGATGTATTTAAGCCTAGTTACAGTGATTTAAAATTCAGTCCAAAACCGTAATTACTTTTGCACCAACCTAAGAAGATCTCATCCTGGAGTCCCAATTGCTTCTCCACAGTTAACTAGAGTCCACAAATCTGCATCTGCCCAATTCAGCTCCCTTCCAGGCTTTGCTGTTTTCACAGGATCATCTTTAAGAAGCCACACGAGGTCAAAATACCCTTTTCACCATTAATTTCCCAATAACGTAATGAGCACGTTACATGTCCTTAAATTTACCCTAACTTACAGAGTTCTGTCTCACTTTATGGAAAGTTAAATAGATCTGCATGGTTCTTTTTTTTTTTTTTTCTTTTGAGACAGAGTCTCACTCTGTTGCCCAGGCTGCAGTGCAATGGTGCGATCTTGGCTCACTGCAACCTGCGCCTCACGGGTTCAAGTGATTCTCCTGCCTCAGCCTCCCAAGTACTGGGATTACAGGCACCCGCCACCAAGCCTGGCTAATTTTGTATTTTTAGTAGAGACGGGGTTTCACCAGGTTGGCCAGGCTGGTCTCAAACTCCTGACCTCAGGTGATCTGCCCACCTCGGCCTCCCAAAGTGCTGGGATTACAGGCATGAGCTACCGTGCCTGGCCAAATCTGCACAATTCTTTTGCAGATGCTTCTCCACTGGAAGACACAAATGCCCATTTCTGAAACTGCTAAATCCCTCAACTTATCTAGTTCCTGTGTATGTGATCTTCTGGCCAAGGACACACAATTTTCTAATTCAATGGTGCCAAGTACACTATTACTTCACTTTCAGATAAGAAGGTGATTAATAAAACAGGAACTCAAAGTACTGTAAAAATAAGAATTCCAAAAAAAAAAAGGGTTTTTAAGTGACTAAGTATAACAAGAAAAACAGAAAGACTAGCACATTAATGAACCTTCAAAGTATGACAACACAACCAACACAGTCATACATCTCAAAACACACACACACACACTCCAATGAACACAACAGGCAAAAATCCCACAACCGCTACAGCAAGATAAAATACAAGAAAGTGGCTGGGCACGGTGGCTCACGCCTGTAATCCCAGCACTTTGGGAGGCTCAGGTGGGTGGATCACCTGAGGTCGGGAGTTTGAAACCAGCCTGACCAACATGGAGGAACCCCGTCTCTACTAAAAATAGAAAAATTAGCCTGGTGTGGTGGCACATGCCTGTAATCCCAGCTACTTGGGAGGCTGAGGCAGGAGAACCGCTTGAACCTGGCAGGCAGAGGTTGCGGTGAGTCGAGATTGGGCCATTGCACTCCAGCCTGCGTGACAAGAGTGAAACTCCATCTCAAAAATAAATAAATAAATAAAAATTTAAAAAAAAATACAAGAAAGCCGGTGTGGTGCTGCACGCCTATAATCCCAGCTACTCCGGAGGCTGAGGCAGAAAGATTGCTTGAGCCCAGCAGTTTGAGACCAGCCTAGGCAACTTAGCAAGACACTATCCCGAGAAAAAAAAAAAAAAGTAAAATAAAACTTGCTGTACTTGGTAGACCTTGAGTGTTAAAAGTTTTCCTCATTCACTGTTAAACCTCACAATCTTTCTGGCAACATACATGATCTTAGCAATCTTATTTTGAGGAACACAGATGGAAATACTAGGTGAAAAGTAAATAACTTTTCAGGAAGGAAGCTTCTAGCACCTTATTTACAATAGAAAAGAAGAAGCAATTTAGATGTCCAAGAATAAGAGAATGCTTAAGTAAACTTTGGCATGTTCATATAGGAAAGTATATTTACAAAAAAAACTATATGTGTCAACTATATAAATACATGGAAAAGACCATGTAAAATGCAAACTAGGAGACACACTAAGACCTTTCATGTTGACAAAAATTATTTTTCACAACGGATCTTTTACAATGACACAATACTATGAGCTTAAGGGGACTAAGAAATAGTTGATACTTTATAACAAAGAGGTATTTTGAAATTCTAGGCATTTGGAGTTAATATTTTAGTCAAGTTGAACAAATATAGGAGAAAAATTATTAAATATACAACCTACAGTTTCTAACACTGACATGAAGCACCAAACAAAACGCAGAACACATCAAATTAAGTTTTCTCTTGATGATTCTTTTTCTCTTTTTTTTGAGGCAGGGTTTCACTCTGTTGCCCGGGCTGTAGTGTAGTCTCGGCTCACTGCAACCTCTGCCTCCCAGGCTCAAGTGATCCTCCCGCCTCAGCCTACTGAGTAGCTGGGACCACATGCATGTACCACCGCATCCGGCAAATTTTTGTATTTTTGGTAGAGACGGGGTTTCACCATGTTGCCTAGGCTGGTCTTGAACTCCTGAGCTCAAGCAATCTGCCCACCTTGGCCTCCTACTAAAGGGCTGAGATTACAGGCGTGAGCCACCATGCCTGGCATCTCTTGATGATTCTTGATGTTTTGACACAATTATTCTGGTTACTATCACCTGGTATTTACATCACTAACGTAATCTAGCATTTTTAATAAAATGTTTCCAGGTCAGTGACTAGCACACAAGCACTGAGCATAATTCTCCTGAGTACCCACCTCATCTTCATCACCTCTACAGCAGTTTGGCTGAAAGACAATTTAGCAGGACCGATAAAACACTTAAAATGTCCACTCTCTGTCCCAGAAGGCACAGCACATGTACATAAAGAGGCATATGCAAAAACAATCACTACAGCCCTGCAAATGAAAACACTGGAAACAACCTCTGTGTTCATCAGTAGGAATGTAGCTTTTAAAAACTATGGTTTTTAAATAAAGTGAAGGCTGGGCATGGTAGCTTACACCTGTAATCTCACCACTCTGGAAGGCCGAGGCAGGTGAGTTGCTTGAGCTCAGGAGTTCAAGACCAGCCTGGGCAACATAGTGAAACCCTGTCTCTATAAAAAAAAAAAAAAAAAAATACAATAGCTGGGTATGATGTTGTGTGCCTATAGTCCCAGGTACTCCAAGAGGCTGAGCCAGAGGTTGCAGTGAGCCAAGATCACACCACTGCACCCCAGCCTAGGCAACAGAGGGAGACCCTATCTCAGGGAGAAAAAAAAAGTTCAAATCCATGATTGCAGGTGGCTTGAATCAGACTGATAAAGGGCATTCAAGGCACACTGTCTCCACATTTAAATCCACAAACACACCTCCTTTGTGACTCTCCAACAATATATTCTGTCTTGCTTAAAAACAAATCCAGTCAAAAACAAAGAAAAACCCAACACTTTTGTACAAGACCAATTTTGTAAAACTTACACATAATCTCATGATTTAATAAATATTTTTACTTTTAATCCAAAAAGCAATTGTGTTACAAGGCCTGAGCCAAACTTCACTTCATTACAATAATGTCTGCTGCCCACAGAACTATTTTGTAGTTGTTTAATTCGTTATGGTTCTAATCAATACAGAAAAATCAGTGAGGAAGAAAACCATTCTATTTTGAGGAAGCAAAACTATTCTACTTTAATAGTTTGGAAGTTTGAGGACTTCCAACAGTTCATCTCACTCTTGGACTACTAATCTCCTCTAGAGCAATGGGGTCCCTTAGACTCCACTGCCCCTTGTTGAGGGATTTTGATAATTGGCCAGGTTTGGGAACCTATAGTTTAATAGATCCTTTGGGCAGCAGTTCTCAACCTTTACTGCATTTTTTTTTTTTTTTTTTTTTTTGAGATGGAGTCTCGCTTTGTCACCCAGGCTGGAGTGCAGGGGCACGATCTCGCCTCACTGCAACCTCCACCTCCTAAGTTAAAGTGATTCTCATGCCTCAACTTCCAGAGTAGCTGGGACCACAGGCATGTGCCATCATACCCAACTAATTTTTTTGTATTTTTAGTAGAAATGGGGTTTCGCCATGTTGGCCAGGGTGGCCTTGAACTCCTGGCCTCAAGTGATCTGCCCACTTCGGCCTCCCAAAGTGCTGAGATTACAGGCATGAACCACCGCAACTGGCCTATTATTTCAAAAAATATGTGAAGGCCAGGCACGGTGGCTCATGCCTGTAATCCCAGCACTTTGGGAGGCTGAGGCAGGCAGATCACAAGGTTAGGAGTTCGAGACCAGCCTGACCAACATGGTGAAACCCCGTCTCCACTAAAAATACAAAAATCAGCCAGGCATGGTGGCATGCACCTGTAATCTCAGCTACTCAGGAAGCTGAGGCAGGAGAATTGCTTGAAGCTGGGAGGCAGAGGTTGCAGTAAGCTGCGATCGCACCATTGCACTCCAGCATGGGCAACAGAGCAAGACTCCATCTCAAAAAAAAAAAAAAAAAAAAGTGAAAACTATCACTCCTCTACAAATTTATTTAATCAGAGTACCTGAGAAGCGGGTTCTAGTCACTAATTTTTTTTAACTTCCTCAGATTGAGAACCGCACTTAGAAGCAGCTGCTTTAGGAGTTATCACTATCAAGCCCACTGAGCCCATCATCCTTATCTGCATGGTCCACAGGAAACGCAATGGGATGGCAGAAGACAAGGTGAAGCACCAAGCCCTGGTTTTATTTGATTTAACAGACTTGGGCTGATAGAACCAGATTCTAGAGGCACACTAGGACACATTACAGACTAGGGCTAAGAAGCCCTGGATTCAGGTAAAGATAAAGGCACTATACTAACAGCAGAACTTGGTAGTGTCATTTAACTTCTCTGAGGCTCAAGTTACTAATTTTTTAAAAAAGGATTGGAGTAAATTACCTCTGAAGATCCTTTGATCTCAAACACCTTGATGATTTCTAACCATGTTGTTACAAATCAGTCAAATGAATAAGCAGAGTGGTCCTTACATTAATGCATGAATATCTTCTGCAAATATCAGATTAATCTCATATATGCAATTTTGGGCTTATTTACATAAAGATCCTACTCCTCACCACACCATAAGAAATCTTAACTGAACATAGTGTGTTCTATCAACTCAATTACAAATGAAAATTAAACTGGTCACATAAGCCCCAAAGTAAATATAAACATTTGGAATAAAGTTTTTTGAGACAGAGTTGCGCTCTTGTTGCCCAAGCTGGAGTGCAATGGCAAGATCTCAGCTCACTGCAACCTCCGCCACCTGGGTTCAAGCGATTCTCCTGCCTCACCCTCCCAAGTAGCTGGGATTACAGGCATGCGCCACCACACCTGGCTAATTTTGTATTTTTAGTAGAGACGGGGTTTCTCCATGTTGGTCAGGCTGGTCTCAAACTCCCGACCTCAGGTGATCCGCCCGCCTCGGTCTCCCAAAGTGCTGGGATTACAGGTGTGAGCCACCGCACCCGGCTGGAATAAAGTAAATTTTTAAAGTAACTCTTTACCCTTTTCACTGTCAACACCATCCTGATGTTTTTTATAATTTTTTTCCATCTGTAAAAATTGTTGTAAAACATATGTAACATAAAATGTACCATTTTAATCATTTTTAGATGTACAGTTCAGTGGTATTAAGTACATTCACACTGTTGTGCAACCCTAACCCCCTCCACCTCCATAACTTTTTAATCTTTTCCAAATGAAACTCCGTACCCATTAAACATGAATTCCTCATTCCCTCCTCCCCATAGGCCCTGGCAAGCATTATTCTCATTACTGAATTACTGTTTCTATGACTCTGATACTCCAGATACCTCATATAAGTGCAATCATGCAATATTTGTCCTTTTATGTCTGGCTTTTTTCATTTAGCATAATGATCTGAAGGTTCATCCATGTTACAGCAGTGTCAGAATTTTCTTATTTTTTGAGGCTGAATAATAGTAGTCCATTGTATTCATACACCACATATTATCTATTCATCCATTGATGGACACTTGGGTTGCATCATTCTGATTTTTTTTAACCATCAGTAGTTATTTTGAAGTCACATACAAAAAAGATGAATGAACTTTATGTCATCAACTTTTTTTTCTTTTCAAGAGAGAACAAAATTTCACTCAGGCTGGAGTACAGTGGTGCGATCATGGCTCACTGTAGCCTCAACCTGCAGGGCTCAAGCAATCCTCCCACTTCAGCCATATACAGGTATATGCCACCATACCCAACTAATCTTTTAAAAATTTGTTGTGCAGGTGAAGTCTCTATATGTTGCCCAGGCTGGTCTCAAACTCCTGACCTCAAGTGATCCTCCCACTTATGCCTCCCAAAGTGCTGGGAGTACAGACATAAGCCACTGCACCTGGCCAGTTTTTCTTTAAAAAAAAAAAAAAAAAAAAGTAGACCACCTTCTGAGCCACAAAGAACATCTTAACAAACTGAAAAGAACAGAAAGCATACAAGGTATGCTCTCAGACCACATGTAATTAAACTAGAAATCAACAGCAGAAAGATAGCCAGAAAAATCCCAAAATATATACTTGGAGATTAAACAATACACTTCTAAATAACAGATGGGTCAAAGAAGTCTCAAGAGATATTTCTAACTAAATGAAAATGAAAATATGACATCAAAATTTGTAAGATATAGAGAAAGCAGTGCTTACAGGAAATTGTACAGCATTAACTGTAAACATTAGAAAAAAGATCTAAAATCAATAATCTCAGTTTTCACTTAAAAACTTAGTTTTCTAGGAAAACTAAAAAAAAATTTAAATCCAAAGTGAGCAGAAGAAAACCAATTAGAGCAGAAATCAATTAAATTGAAAACAAAATTAATAGAGAAAAATCAGTGAAACCAAAAACTGGTTCTTTGAAAAGATCAACAAAATTGATAAGCTTCTAGCCAGATTAACAAAGAAAAAAAGGGGCAAAGACACAAATTACTAATAGAAAAAATGAAAAAGGGCCATCACTTCTGAACCTATGGACACCAAAAGCAAAACAAAGAAATATTATGAAGGACTCTAATCTCACAAATTTGATAACCTAGAGGAAATGGAACAATTTCTTGAAAGACACAATGTATTAAAACTTACCCAAGAAGAAAAGACAATCTCAATGCACCTTTATCTATTAAGGAAATTGAATCAATAATCAATAACCTTCTAAAGCAAAAGGCACCAGGCCCAGATGGGTTCACTGGTGAATTCTACCAAACCGTTAAATTAGATACTATCTCAGGCCAGGCACAGTGACTCACACCTGTAATCCCAGCACATTGGGAGGACAAGACAGGTGGATCACCTGAGATCAGAAGTTCAAGATCAGCCTGGCCCACATAGTGAAACCCCATCTCTACTAAAAATACAAAAATTAGCCAGGCATAGTGGTGCATGCCTGTAATTCTAGCTACTCAGGAGACTGAGGCAGGAGAATCACTTGAACCTGGGAGGCAGAGGTTGCAGTGAACCAAGATTGCGCCACTACACTCCAGCCTAGGTGACAGAGCAAGATTCCATCTCAAAAAAAAAAAAAAAAAAAACAGATATTACCTCAATTCTCTTTCAGAAACAGAAGCAGAGGAAATATTTCCTAACCTATTCTATGAGGCTAGCATTACCCTAAACCAGACAGAAAAGAAACCAAAGAAAACTACAGAACAATACCTCTCATGAAAACAGATACACAAATGCTAAATAAAATACTAGCAAACTGAATCTAACAATATACATAAAGAATTATAGGCCAGGCGCAGTGGCTCACGCCTGTAATCCCAACATTTTGGGAGGCCGAGGTGGGTGGATCACTTGAGGTCAGGAGTTTGAGATCAGCCTGGCCAATATGATGAAACCCCATCTCTACTAAAAATACAAAAATTAGCTGGGCATGGTGGTGCGTGCCTGTAGTCCCAGCTGCTCAGGAGGCTGAGGCAGGAGAATTGCTTGAACCTGGGAGGCGGAGGCTGCAGTGAGATGAGATTGCACCACTGCACTCCAGCCTGGGTGACAGAGCAAGACTCCACCTCCAAAAAAAAAAAAAGAATTATTGGTATATATGGTTGACACTGGAACAACACAGGTTGGATCTACATATGTCCACTTATATGTAGATTTTTTTTCAATGAAACTTGGATTACAAATATAGTTGTAGGCTGGGCGTAGTGGCTCATGCCTGTAATCGCAGCACTTTGGGAGATGGAGGCGGGCAGATCATATGAGCTCACGAGTTTGAGACCAGGCTGAGAAAAAGAAAGATTCAATCTCTAAAAAAATTTAAAAACTTAGCTGGGTGTAGTCATGGGCACCCATAATCCCAGCTACTTGGGAGGCTGAGGTGGGAGGACAGCTTGAGTCCAGGAGGCAAACGTTGCAGTGAGCTGTGATCATGCCACTGCACTCCAGCCTGGGCAACAGAGTAAGACTCTGTCTCAAAAAAAAAAAAGTATATTGGCTGGGCTGGGTGCCTCATATCTGTAATCCCAACACTTTGGGAGGCCAAGGTAGGATAGGCATTTGAGCCCAGGAGTTCAAGACCAGCCTGGGCAACATGGTAAAACCCTGTCTCTAAAATAAATTTAAAAATTAGCTGGGCAGAGTGGTGCTCACCTGTAGTCCCAGCTACTCAGGAGGCTGAAGCAAGAAGATCACTTGACCCCAGGAAGTCAAGGCTGCAATGGAGCCTTGCTCGTGTCACTGTACTGCAGCCTGGGCAACAGAACAAGACTCTGTTTCAAATAAATAAATAAACAAAACAAAAAAGCTGGCTGGATGCGGTGGCTCATGCCTGTAATCTCAGCACTTTGGGAGGCTGAGGCGGGTGGATCACGAGGTCAGGAGATCAAGACCACCCTGGCCAACATGGTGCAACCCCGTCTCTACTCAAAATACAAAAATTAGTTGGGCGTGGTGTCGTGTGCTACTCGGTAGGCTGAGGCAGGAGAATCCCTTGAACCAGGGAGTCAGAGGTTGCAGTGAGCCGAGATCGCGCCACTGCAGTTCAGCCTGGCGACAGAGCAAGACTCCATCTCAAAAAAAGAGAGAATCCAGACATAGATCTTACATCTTTCACATAAAAATTAACTTAAAATAGACCACAGACCTAAATGTAAAACAAAAACTATAAAACTCCTGTAAGATAATATAAGGGGAACTCTAGATGACTGTGGTTTGGTGAAGACTTTCTAGACACAATACCAAAAGCAAAATCCATGAAAGAAAGAATCGGTAAACTGGACTGCGCTAAAATGTATAATGTGTGCTCTGCAAAAGATACTATTTAAGAGAATGAAAAGATAAGTCACGGACTGGGAAAAAATATTTGCAAAACACATATCTAATAAAAGACTATTATTCAAAATATACAAAGAAGCCAGACACAGAAAGAGAAATATTACATGTTCTTACTCATATGTGGGAGCTAAAAAAAAAGTTGATCTCATAGAAGTACAGAGTAGAATGATAGATACTAGAGGCTAAGAAAAGAGTAAGAGGGGCCAGGCATGGTGGCTCACCCCTGTAATCCCAGCACTTTGGGAGGCTGAGGCGGGTGGATCAGGAGGTCAGGAGTTCAACACCAGCCTGGCTAAGATGGTGAAACCCCATCTCTACTAAAAATATAAAAATTAGTCGGGTGTGGTGGCATTCGCCTGTAATCCCAGCTACTCGGGAGGCTGAGGCAAAGAACTGCTTCAACCTGGGAGGCAGAAGTTGCAGTGAGTCGAGATTGTGCCACTGTACTCTAGCCTGGGTAACAGAGCGACTCCGTCTCAAAAAAAAAAAAAAAAAGAGAGAGTAGGGGAGATGGGGAGCTGATGAAGAAGAATGGTTGGTTAAGGGGTAAAAAAAAAAAATAAAGTCAGGTAGAAAGAATAAGTTCTAATGTTTGATAGCACAATGAGGTGACTTATAGTTAATAATTTATTATATATTTCAAAATAGCTAGATGTTTTGAAATGTTCCCAACATAGAGAAATGACAAATGTTTGAGGTGACACTCTAATTACCTTGATTTGATCCACATTGTATGCATGTATCAAAATATCACATGCATCCCATAAATATGTACAATTATTTTATTAAGTATTAATTTAAAAGAATCACAAAAAATACACATATACAAAGAACTCTTAAAACTTAACAATAAGCCGGGCATGGTGGCTCACGCCTGTAATCTCATTACTTTGGGAGGCAAAGGTGGGTGGATCATTGAAGGCCAGGAGTCCAAGACCAGCCTGGCCAACATAGTAAAACTCTGTCCCTACTATAAATACAAAAATTAACCAGGTGCAGTGGCACATGCTTGTAATCCCAACTATTTGGGAGGCTAAGGCACAAGAATAGCTTGAACCCAGGAAGCAGAGGTTGCAGTGAGCTGAGATCATGCCACTGCACTCCAGACTGGGCAACACAGCAAGACTCTGTCTCAAAAAAACAAACAAAAAGAACCCCAGAAGCAATAAAAGAACAATCTGATTAAAAAATGGGAAAAAGATCACAACAGATACTTTGCCAAATAACATATACACATATCAAATAAGCAGATGAAAGCCGGGCGCAGTGGCTCACACCTGTAATCCTAGCACTTTGGGAGGCCGAGGCGGGCAGATCACCTGAGGTCAGGAGTTCAAGATCAGCCTGGCCAACATGGTAAAATCCCGTCTCTACTAAAAATACAAAAATTAGCCGGGCATGGTGGCAGGCGCCTGTAATCCCAGCTACTTGGGGAGCTGAGGCAGGAGAATCACTTGAACCCAGGAGGCAGAGGTTGCAGTGAGCCAAGATTGTACCATTGCACTCCAGCCTGGGCAATAGAGCGAGATTCCATTTCAATAAACAACAACACAACAACAACAAATAAGCAGATGAAAAGATGCTCAACATCATACATCACTAGAGAATTGCAAAGTAAAACAAGATATCACTACATATCTATTAGAATGGTGAAAAGCCAAAACACTGACAACACCAAATGCTAACGAGGATGTGGAGCGACAGGAACTTGATTCATTGCTGGTGGGAATGCAAAATGGTACAGTCACCCTGAAAGACAGTTTGGCAGTTTCTTACAAAACTAAACATGCTCTTACCATACGATCCAACAATCGTGCTCCTTGGTATTTATCCAAATGAGCTAAAAACATGACCACACAAAAACCTACACACAGATGTTTATAGTAACTTCATGCATAATTGCCAAAACTTAGGAGCAACCAAAATGTCCTTCATAAGGTGAAGAGATAAACTCATACACCTATACAATGGAGTATTATTCAGCAGTACAAAGAAAAGAGCTGGCAGGGCAGGGTGGCTCATGACTGTAATCCCAGCACTTTGGGAGGCCGAGGTGGGTGGATCACCTGAGGACAGGAGTTTGACCAGCCTGACAAACATGGTAAAACCCTACCTTTACCAAAAATACAAACATTAGCCAGGCAGGGGAGGTATGCACCTGTAGTCCAAGCTACTTGGGAGGCTGAGACAGGAGAATTGCTTGAACCCAGGAGATGGAGAGTTTGCAGTGAGCCAAGATTGCGCCACTGCACTCCAGCCTGGGCGAGAGCGAGACTCCGTTTAAAAAAAAAAAAAAGAAAAGAAAAGAGCTATCAAGCCAGAAAGGAACATGGAAAGAAGCCAATCTGTATGATTCAAACTATATGACATTCTGTAAAAGGTAAAACTATACAGACTGTAAAAGGATCAGTGGTTGCCAGGGATTCAGGTAGATGGAGGGATGAAAATGTGGAACAAAGGGGATTTTTAGGGCAGTGAAACTACTCAATATGATACTATAATGCTAGATACAGGTCATGATGTATTTGCCAACACTCATAGAAACTGCAACACCGAGAGTGAACTCTAAAGTAAACTACGGACCTTAGTTAACAGTAATGTATCAACATTTGCCTCTTCAGTTGTAACAAATGTACCACACTATTTCAAGATGCTAGTAATGGGGAAACGTGAGGGAGATAGAGAAACCATGTACTCCTGCTCAATTTTTCCATAAACCTAAAACTGCTAAAAAAAAAAAAAAAAAGTAATAAATTCTATTAAAATATATAGTCAACCCTCCATATACTCAGGGGATTGGTTTCAGGAATCCCCTTGTTTACCAAGAACTATGCATACTCCAGTCTCCCAGTCAGCACACCATACAGGTGGGTTTCATGTCCTGTAAATACAATTTTTTTTTTCTCTTAGAGACAGAGTCTCGCTCTGTCACCCAGTCTGGAATCCAGTGGCACAATCATAGCTCACTGCAACCTCTGCCTCCCAATTCTCCTGCCTCAAGCTTCCCAAGCAGCTGGGATTACAATTCTCCTGCCTTAGTTTAGCAAGTAGCTGGGATTACAGGCATGCACCACCTAAGCCTGGTTAATTTCTGTACTTCTGTTTAGTAGAGGTGGGGTTCTACCATGTTAGCCAGGTTGGTCTCAAACTCCTGGCTTCAACTGATCTGCCTGCCTTGGCCTCTCAAAGTTCTGGGATTATAGGCATGAGCCACTATACCTGGCCTACACTGTATTTTTATTTATTTATGTTTGAGACAGAGTCTTGCTCTGTCACACAGGCTAGAGTGTGGTGGTGCAATCTTGGCTCACTGCAACCTCCGCTGCATTGGCTCACTGCAACCTCCACCTCCCGGGTTCAAGCAATTCTCTGGCTTCAGCCTCCTGGGTAGCTGGGATTACAAGTGCACACCACCACACCCAGCTATTTTTTGTATTTTTAGTAGGCACATGGTTTCACCACGTTGGCCAGGCTGGTCTCAAACTCCTGACCTCAGGTGATCCGCCTGCCTTGGGCTCCCAAAGGGCTAGGCTTACAGGCATGAGTCACTGCGCCTGGCCTACAACTATATTTTTAATCCAAGTTTGGTTGAAAAAAAATCCACATGTAAGTGGACCCATACAGATCCAGCCTGTGTTGTTCAAGTATCAACCATATATGCCTTGGGGAAGAAAACTGAGAAGGAGCTTCTTCCAAACAGAAAAATCCATGACTATTTGGGAGACCGAGGCCCTTACTTATTAGGAAGAAACAGCCCCCTCAACTGTGATCCCTTGATACTGACTTAGCAAGAACCATCATGTTTCCCAGCTTCCATTCTCCACTAATCCACTTTCCCCACCACAGCCAGAGTGACTTTTCTCACTCTGCTGCCCAGGCGGTTGTGCAGTGGCATGATCATAGCTCACTGCAGCCTCAACTTCCTAGGCTCAAGTGATCCTTGCACTTCAGCCTCCCAAGTAACCGGGACTACAGGCACATGCCACCACACCTGGCTATTTTTTGTATTTTTTGTAGAGTTAGGGTTTTGCTATGGTGTCCAGGCTGGTCTCAAACTCCTGGGCTCAAGCAATCCTCCTGCCTCAGCCTCCCAAAGTATTAGGATTACAGGCATAAGCCTGGCACAGAGTGACTTTTAAAGACATGAATTCTGAGACTAGGCACAGTGAGTCAAACCTGTAACCCCAGCACTCTGGGAGGCTAAGGCGGGAGGATGGCTTGAGGCCTGGAGTTTGGTAATAGCCCAGGAAACAAAGTGAGATCCTGTCACTACAATTAAAAAAAAAAAAAAAAAAATGCTGGGCACAGTGGCTCATGGCTGTAATCCCAGAACTTTGGGAAGCAGGTGGATCACCTGAGGTCAGGAGTTTGAGACCAGCCTAGCTAACATGGTGAAACCCCATCTCTACTAAAAATACAAAAATGAGCCAGGCATGACGGCCCGCACCTTGTAGTCCCAGCTACTCAGGAGGCTGAGGCAGTAAAATCACTTGAACCCAGGAGGTGGAGGTTGTGGTGAACCGAGATCATGCCGCTGCACTCCAGCCTGGACGACAGGGTGAGACTCCATCTCAAAGAAAAAAAAAATCCCTATCTTGCCCAGGCCTGAGAGATAGCTTTGTCTACTGACTTCCCCAGGAACGACTACAAACTCCTAAGGTAGCTGTGACCTAGAGGCTAAGTGCAGCTCATCTTCCAGAGCCTTCCCTTACAGATGCCATACTGCCGTTTCTTTACGCTGCTGCTACCATGCTTGTTACACAGTTTTTACACGTAAATGGTGACTTTTAAAATATTTGATTGGGGGATATTTGGGGGGAATCACTGGACAAATTCACTCCCAGTAGGAAATCTTCCTATAAGGAAGGCTGTATGCGTTATGTTAGCCTGAGGGCAGGAGTGATTCACACGAAGGTTAAGAATATTAGCACAAGATGCCCAGGTGTGGTGGCTCACGCCTGTAATCCCAGCACTTTGGGAGACCGAGGCAGGCAGATCATGAGGTCAGGAGTTCAAGTCTAGCCTGGCCAACATAGTGAAACCCCCTAAAAATACAAAATATTAGCCAGGCATGGTGGCAGGCGCCTGTAATCCCAGCTACTCGGGAAGCTGAGGTTGCAGTGAGCGGAGATTGCACCACTGCACTCCAGCCTGGGAGACAGTGTGAGACTCCATCTCAAAAAAAAAAGAATATTAGCACAAGTTGAAGAAACACATAATTCACGTTTCACTTCAAGGGAAAGCAAGCATCTTACTCCTGCTTACTGAATTTAGGCTGTGAGAACTTTGTCTACTGAGAAGTTCACAGGTCATAGGTCTGTTCTGGTTGCCTTCAGCTACCAACAGCTAAAAGCAAAGGCCAGGTATGGCTTCTGACAAAGGTCTTCCTTGACAGTCTTGGCTACTGACCAAAAGCCAAGTAGAGTTCACTACAGGGAGGATTAACTTCCCTTCACGCATGCACGCATGGGGCACCAATCATCCCAAGCCCACTTCACTTTCCTGTGACCTGCCTTGCTTCTCTCTGCCTGGGGTGACAGCTCATTAACAGATCCAGTTAGAAACTATTTCCTTTTTCACCCTTAGCCTGCTTTCCCTATAAGAGGCGAACCCTCAAGACAACCAAGTAGCTTGAAGAGGAAAGGTTTCTCCTTTTAGAAGCATTCCAGCTAACAACAGAAAAAGGATCAAGAGACTGAGAATATCATAAACTTACAATCCAAATAATGAATTAATAAATATAGGCAGTAATCATTAATAACTACTAATACCACAAAAAGACATTAAGATATGTGTCTTCTGAGAGATGTACACACCACCATTTATGATGCATTTTTGCAAAAAAAAAAAAAAAAAAAAAAAAACCTAAACAAATCTCTAGATCTAACTACAAATTTACAGAAAATACAGGGGAAAAAGGGATCATAGTAAACTGACACCAGAGGAATACAACCAGCAAAATCCAGAGAATAGGAAAATCCATAGGAAACAACGCTTGGTTTCTTCAACAAATAAATATGGGGGAAAAGAGATAGCAGAGAAATCTATAAATTAAGTTTAAAATGCACCTCAAACAATAGCATTGAAATAATCTTGTTTGGATTTTGATTTGAGCAAACTTTTAAAAATTATTATGGGACAATTGAGGAAATATGAACATTGGAGATTTGATATAGCAAATGAATTATTTATTGCTCACTTCTTTTAGGTATTAATAATGGTGTTATGATTATGCCTTCTTTTGAGTCCTTATCTAAAGATACACAAAGAAATATTTGTATGAAATTATATGATATTGGCTGGGCACAGTGGCTCAAGCCTGTAATCCCAGCACTTTGGGAGGCTGAAGTGGGCAGATCACCTGAGGCCAGGAGTTCAAGACCAGCCTGACCAACATGTTGAAACCCCATCTCTACTAAAAATACAAAAACTAGCCAGGTGTGGTGGTGCGTGCCTGTAATCCCAGCTACTCAGGAGACTGAGGCAGGAGAATCGCTTGAACCTGGGAGGCAGAAGGTATAGTAAGCACAGATCACACCACTGCATTCCAGCCTGGGTGACAGAGCGAGATTCTGTTTCAAAAAAAAAGAAATTATGTGATATGGAATTTGTTTCAAAATAATGTGGGAGGTCCAGGCACGGTGGCTCACAACTGTAATCTCAGCACTTTGGGAGGCCAAGGTGGGTGGATCACTTGAGGTGAGGAGTTTGAGACCAGCCTGGCCAACATGATGAAACCGAGTCTCCACTAAAAATACAAAAAAAAAAAAAAAAAAAAAAGTAGCTGGGTGTGGTGGTGGGCACCTGTAATCCCAGCTACTCAGGAGGCTGAGACAGGAGAATCTCTTGAAACCAGGAGGCAGAGGCTGCAGTGAGCCAAGATCATGCCACTGCACTCCAGCCTGGGCAACAAGAGCAAAACTCCGTCTCAAAAAAAAAAGAGAAAAGAAATTGTATATATTTTGCAAAATCTCTTACAAATTAATAAGAAAAAGATAAACACCTCCAAAAGAAAAATGAACAAAGGCAGTAACTCAAAAGAAAAATAAATAGCTAAAGAATGTAAAGACATATGCAAATTGTCAGTAAATACTACAAAATTGGCAAAAACTGTTTCCTTCTGCATTCTTTTTTTTTTTAATTATTTTTTATGGAGATAGGGTCTCACAACATTGCTTAATGGGGAAACGACAGTCATTTCAACAAATGGTTCTGGGACAACTGGATACCCACAGGCAAAGGAATGAAATGGGACCTCTGACTTCTACCTCACACCATATTTTAAAAATGAACTCAAAATGGGCTGGGCGTGGTGGCTCACGCCTGTAATCCCAGCACCTGGAGAGGCCGAGGTGAGAGGATTGCTTGAGCCCAGGAGTTCAAGACCAGCCTGACAAACATGGTGAAGCCCCCTCTTTACTAAAAATACAAAAATTAGCCAGGCTTGGTGGTGCACGCCTGTAATCCCAGCTACTCGGGTGCTGAAGCATGAGAATTGCTCGAACCGAGGAGGCAGAGGGTACAGTGAGCCAAGATCACACCACTGTACTCCAGCCTGGGTGACAGAGCAAGACTCTGTCTCAAAAAAAAAAGAAAAAAGAAAAAAAACCTCAAAATGTATCAAAGACCTAAATATAAGAGCTAAAACTATAAACCTCATAGAAGGAAACAAAGTTCACAAGTAAATCTTCAGCATTCTGGATTTAGCAACAGTTTCTTACATATGACAAGCAACCAAAGAAAAAAAATAGACAAATTAGACATCATTGAAACAAAACTTTGTGCTTTAAAAGACACTATCAAGAAAATGAAAAGATTAAAGCTTATAATCAGTTGAATTATTTAAGAAAAAAAAACCTAAAAGAAAAAAAAAGAAAGTAAAAAAAAAAAAACCCACAGCATGAGATATATATCTACAAACCATCCATCTGATAAGGGTCTAGCATTTAGAACAAGCTCATCCAACCCACGGCCAGAGGCCCACGATGGCTTTGAATGTGGCCCAACACAAACTTGTAAACTTTCTTAAAACATTATGAGATGTTTTGGTAATTCTTTTTTTAGCTCGTCAGCTGTCATTACTGTTAGTGTATTTTATGTGTGGCCCAAGACAATTCTTCTTCTTCTAATGTGGCCCAGGGAAGTCAAAAGATTGGACACCCCTGATCTAAATATAAAGAACTGTTTTAGCTGGGCATGCTAGCGACATGCCTGCAGTCCTAGCTACTCAGGAAGATGAGTCGTGAGGATCGTTTGAGCCCAGGAGGGCAAAATGGCAGTAAACTATGATCACGCCACTGCACTCCAACCTGGGTGACAAAGTGAGGCCTCATCTTTAAAATAAAATAGACCAGGCACAGTGGCTCATGCCTCTAATTCCAGCACTTTGGGAAGCTGAGATGGGCGGATTGCTTCAGCTCAGGAGTTTGAGACCAGTCTGGGCAATAAGGTGAGACTCTGTCTATACTAAAATACAAATAAAAAAAAAAATTAGCCAGGCATGGTGGCATGCGCCTGTGGTCCCAGCTGTGGGATGCTGACTGAGGTGGGAGGATCGCTTGAGCCTGGGGTGGAGGCAGAGGTTGCAGTGAGTCAAGATGGCATCACTACACTCCAGCCTGGGTGACAGAGCAAGAACCTGTCTCAGTAAAATAAAATAAAGAACTCCTATAGCTCAACAATACAAAGATAAATAACCCAATTTTAAAATGGTCAAAAGATTTGAATAGATATTTCTCCAATGAAGATTTGCACATGGCCAACAAGCTCATGTAAAGATATTCAACATTGTTAGTCACCACTAACAATCAAAATCACAAATGAGACACTTACTTCATACCCACTAGGTTGGCTATAATAAAGAAGACAGATAATTTAAAAAGTGCAGACTGGGCGCAGTGGCTAATGCCTGTAATCCCAGCACTTTGGGAGGCTAAGGCAGGTGGATCACTTGAAATCAGGATTTCAAGACCAGCCTGACCAACACGGCAAAACCCTGTCCCTATAAAAAAATACAAAAATTAGCCAGGCGTGGTGACACGCGCCTGTAATCCCAGCTACTTGGGAGGCTGAGAGATACAAGAATTGCTTGAACCCGGAAGGTGGAGGTTGCAGTGAGCCAAGATCGTGCTACTGCACTCCAGCCTGGGCGATAAAGCAAGACTTCATCTCAAAAAAAAAAAAAAAAAAAAAGTGCTGTCAAGTATGTGGAGAAATTGGAAATTTCATTCATTGCTGGTAGAATATAAAATGTCACAGCCACTTTAAAAAATAATTTGGCAGTTCCTCAAAATGTTAAACAGAGAGTTAACTTAAGACCCAGGAATTCCTCACCTAAGTATATACCCAAGAAAAATGAAAACACATTCACATAAAAACTTGTACGTGAACGTCTACAGCAGTAATATTCATAACAGCCAAAAAACGGAAACAACCTAAATGTCCTTCTACAGGTGAATAGATAAACAAAATGTGACATATACATGCAATAAAATATTCAGCCATAAAAAGGAATGAAGAACCGACACATGCTACGATACAGATGACCTTTGGAAACATTGTGCTAAGTTTGAGAAGCCAAGCACAAAAGGCCACAAACTGTTATGATTCCACTTATATGAAAGGCCTAGAGTAAACAAATACACAGAGACAGAGAGTCTCTATGTGGCTGCCAGGGTTAGGGTGTGTGAGGGAGTGGGGAGTGATAATGGGTTGAGAGTTTCTTTCTGGGGTGATGAAAATGTTCTGGAATTAGTTGCGATGGTTGTACAACCTTCTAATATACGAAAACCACTGAATTGTACACTTTAAAAGGGTTAAATTTACGGTATGTGAATTACTATCTCAATAAAAATAAGTAGAAAAATAAAGGATAACCTTTTTTGCCTTTTAATTTTAATTTCATTACATGCATATTTTGCTGATAAGAAAGAAATAATGTTGTCTGGGGCAAAGGCTCAGCTTAATCCATGTCCGATAAAAAAAAAAAAAAAAAAAAAAGACTGGAAACAAAATGGTCAACAAGAAATTGGTAATTTAAATTAAGGTACATTAAATCAATGGAATATAACCAAAAAAAGACAAAAGAAAATAAATAAATAAATGGAATATCACATACACATGTACTATGAATACAAGCTCATTCTAAAGGCAATGAGATATTTAAAATGGTATAGAAATATATTTGAAATGAAAAGATGTTTGTCATATTAGTAAAAAAAAAAAAAAAAAAAATTTTTTCAGACGAGGTCTCGCTCTGTCACCCAGGCTGGAGTGCAGTGGCATGAACTTAGCTCACTGCAACCTCTGCCTCTTGGTCTCAAGCGATCCTCCCAGCTAAGCCTCCCAAGTAGCTGGGACTACAAGGGCACGCCACCACCATGCCTGGCTATTTTTTTTTTTTTTGGTAGAGACAGAGTTTCACCACGTCACCCAAGCTGCTCTCGAACTCCTGTACTCAAGCGATCCACCTGCCTCAGCCTCCCAAAGTGCCAGGGTTACAGGCAGTTAATCCCAGGTGAGCCACCATGCCCAGCCCAGTAAAAACTCTTTTTTAAGTCAAAAAAGTATATCCACAATATTCTGATGCCCTTCTCCCAAAGAATAAAAAAAAATTTAGATTGAAAACCAGTTCTAAGTTCTGGCCTCTAGACTGTAAAAAAATAAATTTCTTTTATTTAAACAACAACAGGCCGGGAGCAGTGGCTCACACCTGTAATCCCAGCACTTTGGGAGGCCGAGGCAGGTGGATCACGAGGTCAGGAGCTCAAGACTAGCCTGGCCAATATGGTGAAACCCTGTCTCTACTAAAAATACAAAAATTAGCCAGGTATGGTGGTGGGCGCCTGTAATCCCAGCTACTCGGGAGGCTGAGGCAGAAAATTGCTTGAACCTGGGAGGCAGAGCTTGCGGTGAGCTGAGATAGCACCACTGCACTCCAGCCTGGGCAACAGAGCGAGACTCCATCTAAAAACAACAACAACAACAACAACAAAACAACAACAACAACAAAAAACCAGGATGGGCTCGCACCTGTAATCCCAATACTTTGCGATGCTGAGGTGGGAAGACTGCTTGCGACCACAAGTTCAAAACCAGCCAAAATGGTGAGACCCCATTTCTTTCTTTCTTTTTTATTTTTTTTTGAGACGAAGTTTCACTCTTGTTGCCCAGGATGGAATGCAATGGTGCAATCTTGGCTCACTGCAACCTCCGCCTCCCAGGTTCAAGTGATTCTCCTGCCTCAGCCTCCCAAGCAGCTGGAGTTATAGGCGCATGCCACCACGCCCGGCTAATTTTATATTTTTAGCAGAGAGGCGGTTTATCCATGTTGGTCAGGCTGGTCTCGAACTCCCGACCTCAGGTGATGCGCCTGCCTTGGCCTCCCAAAGTACTGGGATTACAGGCGTGAGCCACTGCACCCAGCGAGACCCTATTTCTATAAAATAAACAAATAAACAAAACCCAACTCTTTAAAAACATTAAAATTATGCCCACAGTAAGAGTCCGTATTGATAAAAGAAAAACATAACATATATATATATATAAAAACATTAAAAAGTCAAAAAATATTTACATCAAACTGTTAACAGAAATTATATCAGGCCAGGCGCGGTGGCTCACGCCTGTAATCCCAGCACTTTGGGAGGCCGAGGCGGGCGGATCACGAGGTCAGGAGATCAAGACCATCCTGGCCAAAACGGTGAAACCCCATCTCTACTAAAAATACAAAAAATTAGCTGGGTGTGGTGGCGGGCGCCTGTAGTCCCAGCTACTCGGGAGGCTGAGGCAGGAGAATGGCGTGAATCCAGGAGGCAGAGCTTGCAGTGAGCCGAGGTGGTGCCACTGCACTCCAGCCTGGGTGACAGAGCAAGACTCTGTCTCAAAAAAAAAAAAAAAAAGAAATTATATCCTGGTAGTGATATTACAGGGGTTATTTTTCTTCCTTTATTTCAGCTATATTTAGGGACAGTAAACAAGAAAGTAAAGGGTGAATAACTTCAAAGAACAAAGACATTAAAATTTCCAAACTTATCACTAGTACTTTATTAAGTCCAAGTTCCTGGAAATTAGACAAAAGTCACCTAATTATAGAATTAAAACACAATCCTATGTATTCTTATTCTTGCTTTGGCAGGAATGTACAACACCTGACAGTGCTAAGAGTTAAGTTACTTTCACAAAATCAAAACAGTGACTACAAAGGGCCAGTAAGGGAAAACTAAGGGACTAAGTCCCAATTCTCAGGTCACAAAGCTGTTTAGATGAAACAATTTATTCTAGGATAGATTTGAAGATCAAGTATCTATTCTATAGAGTCTAAAGGTATTATTCAGGTATAAAAATACTGTAAGAAAATTTTACCACCACCACCACCAACAAACCACTAACCACAGCTTTACTCCCTAAAATACAGCCAAGCCAACAGACTATAAAATATCCTCATATGAAAAGACAGGACTCTCAATTTTGAAATAAACCCTACAGTTTTACTTTTTTATGTTTTTAGAAAACGAGAATAAAGATCTACTTCATGCTAATAACCAGTGTCTAAGAAAAGGCAACATGTAAAGGAAACACTGAAAATTACTTCAAAGACAAAAAAAGTTAAAATGTTACTGCTAAGAGTAAAACCAAAGAAAAACTTGAAAATTAAAGCCTTTCAAGTCACAATTTTAGAGATTTCTCATTGAGAAAGTTCAATACTGCCAAGATGTTTTAAAATAAAAAAGTTAAAATTAGATGAGGCTATTTTTATTGATATTAATATAAGGCAAAACACGCTATCACTACACATATTAGAACCGCTCAAATAAAAAAGTGGTAACACTAAATGCTAGCAAGGATGCAGAGAAACTGGATATCTCATACATTGTTGATAGGAATATAAGAGGATATAGTCATTCTAGAAAATAAATAGTTCAGCAGTTTCTCTAAAAACCAAACATGCACTTACCATACGATCCAAACATTTGGGCATTTATTCCCCCAAAATGAAAATTTTATATTCACATAAAAATATTTCTACACATGAATGTTTATAGCAGCTTTATTTGCAATAACCAAAAAACTGGAAACCACCCTTCTGGTATGTCCTTCAACAAGTAAATGGTTAAACAAATTGTGTGGTTCAGCCATACTATGGACTACTACTCAATAGTAAAAAGAAATGAACTACTGATACATGCAGCAATTTGGATGGCTCTCAAAGGAATTATGGTAAAAGAAAAAAAGCCAAAGTTACATTCTGTATGATTCCATTTATATAACAGTCTCAAAATGGCAAAATTACAGAGATGCAAACAGATTAGTGGTTGCTGGAAGGGTGCGTGTGGCTATAAAGTGGTAGCATAGGGAGCCCTGAGGTGATGGAGTAGCTCTGTATATAGAACTATAGACTGTTACAGTGGCTATCCAGATCTACACATGATAAAATTGCATACAATTATATATATATATATACACACACACACAAATACATGTGAAACTGGTGAAATCTAAAAAAGGCTTATGGATTGTAACAATGACAATTTCCTGGTTCTTGACATTAAACTATAGTTATGTGAGCTATTACCATTAGGTGAAACTTGGTGAAGGGAACATGGGCTCTGTACTATTTTTCACAACTTCCTATAAATCTATAATTATTTCAAAATAGAAAGTAAAAAAAAAATTAGTAGGGCAATGTATGAGGAGGTTAATATAAGAAATGGAAAAGGTTTAGCATAGCGTTTGAAACATGGTAATAAAGGCTTCCATTTTATTGAAACTTTTATTACATTAATTTGAAAACACAGGTTTCTGCACTAAATATAAACAACTATTTCAGCAAAAAGCATGACTTGAGCTAGAATTCCTCAATTTAATTACCAAATACTACCTGAAATCGCTTGTGCACATGCTAAGATTGTTTTAAGACTTAAAATTGTCCAAGTGAATAGGGAACCAGTACACAACATAAATGGCTCAACATTCAGCTTTTTTCCCAAAACTCTTTAACTCAAATGTCTTTTACATCATCAAGTAACTTATCAGATGGAAATAAATGTATCATCTGCTGTGTGATTCCAAATTAAGGAAAGTCTAACTCAAAGCCATCCTCAACTTGAATATATATAATCTCTTACAAAAAAACAATTACGTGTAATCTTAAGAATAGTGAAACAAACTCAAAGCCTTTTTGGCATTCCACAGCAGCTGAGTCCCTACCAAATATTCTGGGGTGGAAAGAACATTCTACTGGCCATCCTCTGAATTCCTCAGCAGACTCTAAGCTGTCCAGTCAGCTCTGTAGGAAACAGCAAATACCAGGTACTGGTAACTAGTCTCTAATTCTTCAAAAAAGCATTATCTTTGGCCTACAGCCCCTTCAAGATTACTCTATACCTATGTATGTGTAAGTGATTAATACAGTCTCTAGTGTTGTGGGTGTGATCCTGAAATAGCTTCCACCACTAAATGTTACTCTTAACAGAGTCAATAGAAGAGAGAATAGAAAGCCGTGTGAAATCATACAAAAGCTTGATTTTCTACTTTCCACAGGAAAAAAAATGACTTTAATTTTCTCAGCTTCAGCAGGTGCAAGAATATCTAAATTGCCATGATGTCTATACCCTTCCTGTGATATTCAGTATACAGGTTATCTGAGAACAAGTGAGAACCATCTGATCAGTTCTGTATCACCAAGGGAGCCCTTAAATTCGGTTCCCATGGACCCTTCTGTACTTCTAACACTATGATTTGTTGGCAGGAATTTCACGGAAGAAGTTGAGATGTAAGGCCATCTGGCATGCCAGGATCAGAATTTTTCTAATACACACCCCCATCCCTGACTTAGAATTTTCTAGTATCCCTTTCCCATCCTATCTTTCCCGTAATGTAGTAAGCCTTTTGTGTGACCAGTGGGTAGACAGACTCCAAAAAGTCACTCACTGTTTCCTTTGCTTTTCAATAGTTAAAACTTTATGAGTGTTAAAAAAGAGTCCACAAAGACAGGGGGAAAAAAAAAGAGTCCAAACACTGAAATGCCAATGATCAATGGTGACAGTATTCACTGATAACAGATTTTGGATAAAAGATGGAAGTTGTGGAATGAAAGTTAAGTTAGTGGCCGGGCGCAGTGGCTCATGTCTGTAATCCTAGCACTGTGGGAGGCCAAGGTGGGCAGATCATTTGAGTCAGGAGTCCAAGACCAGCCTGGCCAACATGGCGAAACCCCGTCTCTACTAAAAATACAAAAATTAGCCGCTGTGGTGGCGGGTGCCTGTAATCCCAGCTACTGAGGAGGCTGAGGCAGGAGAATCACTTGAACCCAGGAGTGCTGAAGTTGCAGTGTGCCAAGATCATGCCACTGCACTCCAGCCTGGGTGGCATAGCAAGACTCTGTCTCAAAAAGCAAAAACAACAACAACAAAAAAAAAAAAAACAAAGAAAGTTAAGTTAGTTGAACACAGTATACTAAATTTTGAGACATTCTTAAATATGAATTATATTTAGTGTACAATCTACACTATAGAAAACCTAATGTCTTCTTAAAAGCGCATGTCAGTACCCAAATCAGTAAAATTCAATAACCTGAAGGTTCCAGTTCACTAAGAATTACTGTGGGCTACATCTGCAAATGCACAGAAATTAAACAGAGCACAAATCACTTGGAAAAAGTCCTCTAAATTCTTTTATATTCAATCTACTTTAATCTGTCTGATTGCTTTGGAGCCCAGCAGTAACACCAATCTCATTGATGATACTGTGTAGAAATAAGCAGAGATAGGCCGGGCACGGTGGCTCATGCCTGTAATCCCAGCACTTTGGGCGGACGAGGCGGGTAGATCACCTGATGTTGGGAGTTTGAGACCAGCCTGACCAACATGGAGAAACCCCATCTCTACTAAAGATACAAAATTAGGCATGGTGGGACATGCCTGTAATCCCAGCTACTTGGGAGGCTGAGGCAGGAGGTCGCTTGAACCCGGGAGGCGGAGGTTGCAATGAGCCAAGATCGCAGCACTGCACTCCAGCCTGGGCAACACAAGTGAAACTCTGTCTAAAAAAAAAAAAAAAAAACAACCAGAAAGAAAGAGAGAGAGGGAGGCAGGGAGGGAGGGAGGGAGGGAGAAAGAGAAGCAGAGATAAGCCCTAATGCAGTGCTGAAGAAAGGCATGAACATCTTGGGCTTACTATGACATGATGAACAATGAGCACTAGAGGATGGCACATACAAGAAGATACTGCCCCACAGCAGTGAAGAGCATTACATCTCAGCCCTCCAAATCTCAGCTCCCCACTAGCAGGTCCACCTATACATCCCCCTACTATCTTCTTCCCCAAACCAATAGTCCTTCTGGCCCTTATTTCCAAAAACACCACAAATATTTCCCCAGTCACTCAAGTTCAAAGCTACAGTATGATTATTAAATCCACTTAAGGAATCTGAATCCTCTCCATCCTTACCCTGTAATACCTCTCACATTCATTCTCCCTTCACGTCCCCATTCCTACCATCCTAGTTTAAGAAATTATACCTTAAACCCAAGTTTCCCAACAAGGTCTTGATGTCCCCACAGCCAAATTTGTACTCCAAAACATTGTTTTGAACAAGTCATCCAAGCCTTAAAAAAGCATCTACAGATCTGGCAGTACAGCCAACAGAAACCTACCCTCATGAGCTTGGACAAACACCAAGCACCTTCCACAAGAAGTTTCTGGACCCAGGGCTCAAGACCAAGTTCTGCAAATTCCCTGTATTTGCTACTTCTTGCCATCCCCTCTTTCTCCATAGTGATCAACAATTAAGTCTTTCAAAAGAAAAGGGTTTATGGCTCGTCTTCATGGACAAGCAGCAGCAGGTGGACAGCATCCTAAACCATAGCCAGTTCTGGAGGGGAGCAAAGCCCAAGAGAATCAGTGGAAGCAACTTAAAACATAAAAGACCAGGGCAGGCACGGTGGCTCATGCCTGTAATCCTGACACTTTGGGAAGCCAAGGTGGGCAGATCACTTGAGGTCAGAAGTTTGAAACCAGTCTGGCCAACATGGTGAGACCCCATCTCTACTAAAAATACAAAAATTAGCTGGGCATGGTGGCGGGCGCCTGTAATCCCAGTTACTCGGGAGGCTGAGGCAGGAGAATTGCTTGAACCTGGGAGACGGAGGTTGCAGTGAGCCAAGACTGTGCCACCACACTCCAGCCTGGGCAAGAGAGCAAGACTCCCTCTCATTCATTCATTTATTCATAATTAAATAAATAAATAAGGCCAGGCATGGTGGCTCACACCTGTAATCCCAACATTTTGCTAGGTGGACATGGGAGGATCACTTGGACCAGGAGTTGGAGACCTGCATGAGCAACATGGCAAGACCCCATCTTTACAAAAAATATCAAAATGAGCCAGGCCTGGTGGCAACTCGCCTGTAGTCCTAACTACTCAGGAGGCTGAGGTGGGAAGTTCACTTCAGCCTGGGAGGCCAAGGCTGCTGTGACCCATGATCATGACACTGCTCTCCAGCCTGAGCGACAGAGCAAGACTCTGTCTCAAAAAAAATTAAAAAAATAAATTTAGGCCAGGCACAGTGGCTCACACCTGTAATCCCAGCACACTGGGAGGCCAAGGCATGTGGATGGCTTGAGCCCAGGCAAAGGTTGCAGTGAGCCGAGATCACGCCCACTGCACTCCAGCCTGGGCAACAGAGCGAGACCCTGTCTCCATAAAGTTAAATTGAAATTTAAAAATAATAAAACAAAAAATAAAAAAATGTTTTAAAAAGCGAACAAAATCCCTGGTCTGTGGGTACATGAAGAAGTCTGAGATGGTGAGCCCAAGAGTTTTATTTTGAAGACTTTAGGATGAAATCCAATATCTTACTCTACATATTAAAGAAATGTCCATGTCACGTGTAAGAGGGAACACATAATAAAAGGAAAGTTAAACATAAGTGGGCTATACCAAGAGTATGAAGTGAGTACCTTTGAGAGTTCAGAGGAGAAACCAAAAACATCAAGGACTTAGGCAATGCAAGAGGTCAGCATTCTAAATAAGTCAACAAATTTGGTTGAAGCAGAGAACACAAAAAACAGCTGTGAGAGACTATATAGCTGTCCCATGGTTCTAGCCCATTTTCACATGCTTTCTGGTCTCCTCTCCGCATCTGGACTATCAGTTCAGAGGCCAAGAACCACCACAATGTGTTAACCTATTAGCTAACTATCAGTCACATCTTAAGAATTCAGAAAACAATGGTAATAGTTTTAGTATATTTAATCTCAGAACAGCATAACATCGAGGTGCACCCTGAATTCAGATTTTTTTAAATACCTGTATTAAAAATAGAAAAACTTCCTAAAGTTAAGAAATAAGGATACTAGTGAGAACAGTGGCTCATGCCTATAATCCCAGCACTCTGTGAGGCCAAGGTGGGAGGACTGCTTGAGGCCGGTTGAAGACCAGCCTAGGCAACAAATGGAGGCCCCATCTCTACAAAAAGTAAAAATAAAAAATTAGGCAGGTATGGTGATATGTGCCTGTAGTCCCAGCTACTCCAGGAAGCTGAGGCAGGAGGATCATTTGAGCCCAATAGTTAGAGGATACAGTGAGCTATGATCACGTCACTCCACTCCAGCTTAGGCAGCAGAGTGAGACCCAATCTCAAAAGAAAAAAAAGAAATCAGGATAATGAGGCCAGGCAGGGTGGCTCATGCCTGTAATCCCAGTCCTTTGGGAGGCCAAGATGGGCGGATCACCTGAGGTCAGGAGTTTGAGACCAGCTTGACCAACATGAAGAAAATAAAAAATTAGCCAGGCGTGGTGGCAAGCGCCTGTAATCCCAGCTACTCAGGAGGCTGAGGCAGCAGAATCGCTTGAACCTGGGAGGCAGAGGTTGCGGTGAGCTGAGATTGCGCCACTGCACTCCAGCCTGGGCAACAAGAGTGAAACTCCGTCTCAAAAAAAAAAAAAAAAATCAGGATACATGAATCAAAGCAAGAATTTCTAAGCACCCAGACACTCTTAACACTTTTGGGAATTGTTTAACGTATTTTTTGAAACTAGGAGGTCTCAGAATTGAAATTCTTTTTTTAATTTTTTAAAAAAAGTTTAACTGCTGACATGCTCTAAAGGAGGAGGCAAAAGAATGGAAAATCTGGTGAAGTGATAAGCAGTTTTTAAAGAGGTTTACAATCAGTTTTTAAACAGTAATCCCTCTAGGAAATGAAAATTCCTCTCCTAATCCCTTTGAGGGCAATATATGTGAATCAGGAACAAGAACATCTTGCTTCTACTAAGTACAAATATGAACCTTTTAGAGTATCTTCTGCATTAAATAGCAAGTAGAAGAGAGGACAATTTCTAACTTATCAAAAAAAAATAAGCATCTTGGACTTATATCTTTTGCTAGACACATGCAAAGAGGCTTCAGTAAAATGCAATTAAGGAACTTCAAGGTTTTCGTTGACAGTGATTACTTAACTGGAGCTTACTCCTGTGAAATGAAACTACCAGAAACCCTCAACATCAATTTGCTTGTCACTAAACCACAGGTTTACGCTTCGACTTGGAAATGCTAACAGGATGGAACCACAAGCCTTTAATAAAACGTGATGACCATGGAGAGCGCCCTTGAAGCTTAGCAACAGAGGACTCAACCCTAAAAGGGTTCCCTTTCTGGAATGTGAGGGCAGGTTTGACATGTACCACGGCACCAGTCCTAAAACGCTTGACTGCATTTTCCACAAAAGGTGGGAGTTGTAATAGTAGCATAGAGCAGACACCAGCCCACTGGAAGCAGATGGAACCCACCAACTCATTTTATCCAGACCTTCAAAAAGGTACACAGAACTCTCTCAGCCAAAGCAGGGCAGATCTGAATGAATACATCCAGGAAAAGGTTCACATGGGATTACTAACTGGTAATTTTATTTGCATGCCAAAGCCCTCAATGTAAAACAGAACCTGAACAATGAAAAGCAATCTGAAAGCCCGTTCTCCATACTCAAGCTACACACACACACACACACACACACACACACACACACACACACGAGAGACCCAAAAGCTTTGTTTTACAAAACAAATAAGATTCAGTAACCTATTCCAGCACAGGGACTCTTCTGAAGGGATATCTAGTTGGAAACATTCCCTGCTTATGTACATAATTCACTAGGGGTCAGGTAAGATTCCATTTTCTAAGCGCTGAACTTTAAACAGAAAGTCAGTAGTGGTGCAATATTCACTCATTAGCATACATCTCTACCCCCTAGAATGAAAAGCATTGGCTGCCTCTGCCAGGATGACAACTTTACAGTGAGAAGCTGGAGCCGCGGACCATGAACTCCTGGAAAGTTCTATCAGGGCCTCAGAAGAGCTCACCACCTTCGCCGCCTAAACTTAGCGGTCACCCATCCCACGCCACCCTCTCCACAGACAAGGCAACTGTGATATGGGAATTTTAAAAAAATAAAAATAAAAAGATGGGCCACAGGGTCAAGAGCAGGCAATGCCTTACAGGGCTGACATGATTGCTGTCTGGGACTGGGGGAGGGGGAGGAGCATTCTGGATGTTTCTATTCTTGGCAAGGAAAGCACCTCCGGGTCCTGCACCATCAAAAAACACTCACACACCAATGTTCTCAGGGAATGAATGATAGGCCCGTACTAAGCGGTCTCATCTTGAGTTGTGATGATGGGGAAAAAGGTGTGGAGGGCTGGAGGCGGGGTGGTGGTCAAGGGTAGATGTGTTTAACTAAGGGGGATGGGAGGAGAGTGAATGGATAAAGTGGGGGCCTGGGGAAGGTGTGGACGGTTAAGAGGGAGGGGAGGAAGGTGTGCACGACTAACGGAGGACAGGAGAGCCGAGGGTGTGGACGGCTAAGGAGGCTTGGGGAAAGGTGTGGACGACTGGGGGGTTGGGGATGGCCAGCAGCACCCCCGTGCACCAGCAGCGAAGGCAGGCCGTGGGGGTGGCCGCTTCTAGACCCTCACAACCCCCCTCTGTGGGCGTGTGCCCGGCTGCGCGTTGGCACCGGCCAGGCCATTGGGCCGCAGGGCCAGCACTCACCCCACGACTCCCTGGTTGTAGTTCCGCCGTTTCCACGGGGTCCCGCTGTACACGACCCCGCCGCCGTCTGCTCGGCCGCCCCCCGCGGCCCGCCCTCCGCTGGGCTGCAGCAGGCTGTAGTTGAGTCCATACGTGCTGGCCTTGTTGTCGCGCTTCCTCTTGTTGCTGCTGCCCGAGGCCGAGTCGGCTGGATCGGCGGCGGGGACGGCGGCCGAAGGGTGCGGGGACGAGGACGCCGAGGGAGGCGAGGACGCCGAGGAGCCCGCCCGGCGGGCCCAAGCCCCGGGCTGGTGGTGGTTGTTGTTGTTGTTGGTCGTCTCTAGGGGCAGGAAGTCCCGCTGCTCCGCGGGCAGCGCGTGGCTGCCCAGCAGGCGCTCCCCGGAGCGGTACATGCCGGCCGGGGCCGGGGCCGGGGCCGAGGCCGCGCCGCCGGTGCTGCCGGTGCTGCTGCCGCTCCCGCCGGTGGCCGTGCTGCTGCTGCTGCTGCCGCCGCCGCCGCCGCTCGCGCCGCCGCTGCTGTGACAGTGGTGGTTGAAGTAGAGGTTCCTCAGCCCCTGGGTCGTCTCCCAGATCTGCATCCACAGACTGTTGGACGGTCCGAGCTGCTCTGGCTGGAACCAGGCGATCCTCGGATCCATCAAACGGCGGCGGCCGCTGCCCCCGCCCCTCCCGGCCGCCCGCAGGGCCGCCGCCGCCGCCGCCTCAGGCGCACACCCGGCCTCGGCTGCTGCTGCTGCTGCCGCTGCTGCCGCTGCTGCTGCTGCTGCTGCTCGGGGCCCGCCGCGGGCGGCGCGGTCGCGCAGGGAGCCGGGCCGGCGCCGGCGGCGTCGCTCCCGCCCTCGGGGGCTCCGCGGGCCCTCCCCCCCTCCCTCCGCCCCTCCGCCGAGCCCCTGTCACTGGGGTCCCCGTGCAAATGGCGGCGGCGACGGCGGCGGCTCCACAGAAGAGCTAGCGGCGGCGGCGGCGGCAGCGGCGGCAGCGAGACGCGCCTGCTCGGTAGCGTCCTCGCTCCTCCGGCCCCGGGGCGGGGCCTCTGCCGGCTCCGCCCCGCTCGCCCCGCCCCCCCCACCGCCCCGCCCTCACGCGCCCGCCCCGCCCCCACCGCGCCGCGCAGCAGCCCGGGAGGCCGCGCCGTGCGTCACAGAGGCCGCGGCGCGACGGGGCCGCAACCGCCTGGCCCAACCGTACTTGCGCTATCTGTGGAGGGGGGCCCACGTACCTGGGCGTCCGGGAGCTTCTGACGCGCGCGCGGCTCCTCCGCCTCGGCTTCCCCGGTGCTGAGACTGGACGAGGCCGCATGGAGGTTGCCGCCCGCCCCGCAGGGAGTGAGTTGTGGGAGGTGCCGCCCCGCCCCTCGCTCCTCGCCCCTCCCATCCCTGTGGCCGCCGGATCCCGGGCCCTCGCAACCCTTCCTGACGTCTTGTCTTCTGCCTGCTTTCTCAAACACTTTCTTTTTAAAAAAAAAAAAAAAAAAAGCCTATATAACACTTTTTCTGGTGGGGTGGGGACACGCCCCCTGCCCGAGCGCGTGCCCCGGGGTCCTGACGCTGGCTGCGCGAGACCCTGCACGGCTACGTGCGCCCCGCCCTGCTGCGCCCTGGCGGGGGTGGGGGACCCCCCCTGCCTGAGGCCGCAGAAACCTGCACCCCATTCTCAGCCCTGGGGGAGGCCACTAAGACTGAGAGTGTGAGCCAAGAGCGGAAAGCCACAGCCACACACTCAACCCACTTTACACGGACACGCAAACACGTGTAGATGCACAGAGAAGCAGACACACTCCTGCGCGGCGTAGCAAAGACGCTCTCCTGCCCTAAGGTGCATCAACAGCCTTAGAAAGCTCTTCTGGGTTAAGCATTAAATTTTAAGAAAACCCAAAACCTTTTGAGCATAAAATGAAGATTTAGCATCAGCAAAGATTGTCCACTCGGTCGTTATTTGCATGTCTTTCAAATCTCTGTGGTTAAAAAGCCAAGGAAAGGGTAATGTTAACTATTTTAAATCAAGAGACTAAAAGAAAGTGAACAGCTTCTATGTGGGCCCTTTAAGGTTGATCCAAAGTCCAGAACAAGTCCCTGATGCCTGATATTGGCCTTCTATTTTGGGAGCTCAATATCCTGGAAAGTTTTTATGACAAATAGTGGAAAACTATCAAAGAACTAAGTGTCACTCTACCTTTTTCTTTCTTTCAAGACTAACTCTTGCTCTGTCATCTGGAGTTCACAGCTCAGTGCAGGCTCGGCCTCTTGGGTTCAAGCGATCCTCTTGCCTCAGCCTCCGAGTAGCTAGGACTACAGGCACGCATCAACATGGCATAGAGACGAAGTTGCTCTGCGTTGCCCAGGCTGGTCTGGAACTCCTGGACTTAAGCGATCCTCCCACCTCAGACTCCAAAACTGCTGGGATTACAAGGGAGTGAGCCTCCACGCCTGACCTTACCATTTTTTTTTTTTGGTAAGAGATAAATAGCATGACCATAAATACGGAAAACACACAAAGACCCTTCAGCTGCAAACAACAGCTTCCTTGGTAGTTTATGCAGCCTATTTCTTATATGGGCTGCTCTAAGGGACTATGGAGACAGGCCTTTCAGATGTATGTTCATGTCTCTGACCTTGCACTACGCCAATGTAGGCTCCAGGCAGATATTCCAGGTGCCTTTGGAAAGCTCCAGGGCACTGTGGCCAGGGTTCACATTGGCCAAGTTATCATGTCCATCTGCAACAAGCTGCAGAACAAGGAGCATGTTATTGAAGCCCTGCTCAGGTCCACGTTCAAGTTCCCTGGCTGCCAGAAGAGCCACATCTCAAAGAAGTGGGGCTTCACCAAGTTCAATGCGGATGAATTTGAAGACATGGTGGTGGCTGAGAAGCAGCTCATCGCAGATGACTGTGGGGTCAAGTACATCCCTATCATGGCCCTCTGGACAAGTGGCATGCTCTGCCCTCGTAAGGGCTTCCCACTGTGCTGCCCCCTCTTAATACTCACCAATATTCCTACTTCCTGTCCACCAAAAACAAAAAAAACTCTTCGGAATTTTGATTCATTCTATTTGATTGTTGCTGTTGCTTTACCAGAAATCAGTATTAAAAGTTTTCTCTGTCCGGGGGCGGTTGCTCACACCTGTAATCCCAGCGTTTTGGGAAGTCAAGGTGGGCAGATCACCCGAGGTCGGGAGTTCGAGACCAGCCTGACCAATATGGAAAAACCCCATCTCTACTAAAAATACAAAATTAGCCGGGTGTGGTGGCGCATTCCTGTAATCCCAGCTACTCAGGAGGTTGAGGCAGGAGAATCGCTTGAACCCGGGAGGTAGAGGTTGTGGTGAGCTGAGATCTTGCCATTGCACTCCAGCCTGGGTGACAGAGCAAGACTCCATCTCAAAAAAAAAAAAAAAAAAAAGTTTTCTCTAAATGAAATTTGCTATATACTAATTATTACATAGCCAGGAAAATAAGTAGCCGTATTTTTTTGTGTTGTTCACACTGACAAAAATAAAACATTGTATAGAAATAGATTTTGTTTGCTGACCTCATATTTGTTTTAAAAATTTAATCTCTGGTGGGGCGCGGTGGCTCACACCTGTAATCCCAACATTTTGGGAGGCCAATGCGGGCAGATCACGAGCTCAGGAGTTCCCGAGACCAGCCTGGCCAACGTGGTGAAACCCGGTCTCTACTAAAAATACAAAAAATTAGCCGGGCATGGTGGCACATGCCTGTAATCCTAGCTACTTGGGAGGCTGAGGCAGGAGAATCATTTGAACCTGGGAGGCAGAGGTTTTGGTGAGCAGAGATCACGCCATTGCACTCCAGCCTGGGTGACACAGTGAGACTCTGTCTCAAAAAAAAAAAAAAATTATATATATATATCTCAGCAGGGTGCAGTGGCTCATGCCTGTAATCCCAGCACTTTGGAAGACTGAGGTGAGAGGATTACTTGAGGCCAGGAGTTTGAGAACAGCCTAGGCAACATGGTGAGACCTCTGTCTCTAAAAAAATTTAAAAATGAGCTGGGCCTTTTCCTTTAACGTAGGATCAAGATAATAAAAAAGAAAAAATATTCAACATGAAATTTGGAGGAGACGTATCCAAACTAGTATCAGATGCTAATTCATCAATTACACCATAGTAATATCCTAAGTGTGTTAAGTAAAAGGCTTTCTTCAGCAAAGTGTCAGAGATACATTTGATTTACATACTTTTGTAAACTATATCTTCTCAGGTTGTTGAGTACTTATTAAGATCCATGCTTTCAGGCCAAGCATGGTGGCTTACGCCTGTAATCCCAGCAATTCGGGAGGCTGAGGTGGGCAGATCACTTGAGGTCAGGAGTTTGAGACCAGCCTGGCCAACATGGTGAAACTCCATCTCTACTTAAAAAAAGAAATTAGCCGGGCATGGTGGCCCACATCTGTAAGGCCAGTTACTCAGGAGTCTGAGGTGGGAGAATCACTTGAACCTGGGAGGCAGAGGTTACAGTGAGCCGAGATCGTGCCACTGCACTCCAACCTGGGCAAAAGAGCTAGACTCCATCTCAATAAATAAGTAAATACATACATACATACATACATACATAAGTAAATAAAATTAGCTGTGCGTGGTGGCGAGTGCCTGTGGTCCCAACTACTCGGGAGGCTGAGGTGGGAGTATGGCTTGAGCACAGGAGGTCGAGGCTACAGTGAGCTGTGTTTGTGACACTGCACTCCAGCCTGAGCGAGATCCTGTCTCAAAAATAAAAATAAAAATAACCAGGTGCAATGGCTCATGCCTGTAATCCCAGTACTTTGGGAGGCTGAGGCAGGAAGATCACTTGAGCCCAGAAGTTCAAGACCAGCCTGGGCAACACAGCAAGATTTTTGTCTCAAAAGAGAAGAAAAGGAAATAAAACTAAAAAATTTATTTTCTTAAACCCTGCTTGAAAAAAAAAATTCAGGAGAGGCATAGTGGATTACACCTATAATCCCAGCGCTTTGGGAGGTTTAGGCTGGAAGGTGGCTTGAGGCTTGGAGTTTGAGACCAGTCTGAGCAATATAGCAAGACCTTGCCTGTAAAAATAATAATAATAATAATAGTAATAATAATAAAAATTTTAAACTCAATCTCAAGACATAAGATCAGGGAAACATTTTTCTTTTTAATTCAAATAAGAACAATGGAAAGCCCAAAAAACTAAACATGATTGGCCGGGCACGGTGGCTCACACCTGTAATCCCAGCACTTTGGGAGGCTGAGGTAGGAGGATCACTTGAGGTCAGGAGTTTAAGACCAGCCTGACCAACATGGTGAAACCCCATCTCTACTAAAAATACAAAAAAAGTAGCCAGGGGTGGTGGCGCACACAAGTAGTCCCAGCTACTCTGGAGGCTGAGGTGGAAGGATCACTTGAACCTGGGAGGCAGAGGTTGCAGTGAGCTGAGATTGCACCACTATACTCCAGCCTGGGTGACAGAGCGAGACTCCATCTCAAAAAAAAGAAATACAGGTATATATTCTAGTCTCTTACAATATTTCTTCAGGGCCAGGCGTGGTGGCTCACACCTGTAATCCCAGCACTTTGGAAGGCAGAGGCAGATGGATCACTTGAGGTCAGGAGTTTGAAAGCAGCCTGGACAACATGGTGAAACCCCATCTCTACTAAAAACACAAAAATTAGCTGGGCCTCATAGGTGCACACCTGTAATCCCAGCTACTCAGGAGGCTGAGGCAGGAGAATCACTTGAACCCAGGAGGCAGAGGTTGCAGTGAGCCGACATTGCACCACTGTATTCTAGCCTGGGTGACAGAACGAAACCCTGTCTCAAAAAAATAAATAAAATAAAATATTTATTCAGACATTCTAGAACACATTAAATGCCATTGGTATCTAAGTTTTTTCAAGGTACTCAAAATTAGTAATAGCATGTGCAAGAAATTAACATTTGTTATATTTGAGTGCTGATTTCCTCAGGCAAAGGTTAAGAACTACTAAAGTATTGGCAAAATGATAAAAATTAGTTAACATACATAAAGATACATTGTAGGCTGGGTGCAGTGGCTCAAGCCTATAATCCCAGCACTTCTGGAAGCCAAAGTAGGCAGATTGCTTCAGCTCAGGAGTTTGAGACCAGCTTGGGCAACGTGCAAGACTCCACCTCCATAGAAAAAAATATATAAAAATAACTTTATGGTGCCAGACACGGTAGCTCACACCAATAATCCCAGCATTTTGGGAGGCTGAGACGGGTAGATCACCTGAGGTTGGGAGTTGGAGACCAGCCTGACCAACATGGAGAAATCCCGTCTCTACTAAAAATACAAAATTAGCTGGGTGTGGTGGTGCATGCCTGTAATCCCAGCTACTCAGGGGGCTGAGGCAGGAGAGTTGCTTGAACTTGGGAGGCAGAGGTTGCAGTGAGCCGAGATTCTGCCATTGCACTCCAGCCTGGGCAACAAGAGGGAAACTTTGTCTGAAAACAAACAAACAAACAAACAAACAAACAAAAAACCTTTATGACCAGGCGCAGTGGTTCATGCCTGTAATCCCAGCACTTTGGGAGGCCGAGGTGAGCAGATCACTTGAGGTCAGGAGGTCAAGACCAGCCTGGCAAACATGGTGAAACCCCATCTCTACCAAAAGTACAAAAAACTAGCCAGGTGTAGTGGCGTGTGTCTGTAATCCCAGCTACTTGGGAGGCTGAGGCAGGAGAATCACCTGAACCCAGGAGGGGGAAGTTGCAGTGAGCCAAGATCATGCCACTCCACTCCAGCCTGGGCAACAGAGGGAGACTCTTGTCTCAAAAAAAAATAAAAACTTTGTAGACTGTGATGTGTGGGCCGAAAGACAAGGCATTACTGTGACCATTCACCTGGAAAGAATGCATGTTGGTTAGCTGTGTAACTTATCCTTGTTTCAAGGCCTTCAGCAAATCTTGGTTGAATATCTGTCACCCATGCAGAATTGAGCTAATTGCTTTAGAAGAGATAAATAAGCAACCAGGGCCTTTGGCTGCCTTCCATGAATTTCCTGTCTGGTTGAGGAGGCAAAAAGAAGTAAATATTTAAACTCAAATTGCAATTCATTCAATTAATTCAATAAATATGGTCTTGAGCAACTATTAGATGCCAGATTCTGGGGATACAGCAACGAACAATTTTGATGAGGTCCCTGCCCTGGTGGACCTAGTTTGCCAGTGAGCAAGGGAAGCCTATAAAGTCAGACAGTGGTAAATGCGATGAAGAAAAAGAAGGCAGGCTAAAGGACAGTGACAGTATGCTATTTTTAGATAGGCTAATCAGGGAAGGCTGCTCTGAGGAAGTGATATTTGAGCCGAGCGGTAAGTGAAGGAGTGGGCTATGACCATCTAAGGAATGGTCCATTAGACAGAGGGGACGGCAAACACCAAGGCCCTGGGTCAGGAACCTGCTCTGGGCACAACAAGATGAGGCACTGTAATTGAGTGTCGGATATGTGCCATGGTATAGAATTATAAAGCATGTCTTCTGGAAGGTACCTTAAAAATCATTCAGCTGGGGCCGAGTGTGGTGGCTCGCTCCTGTAATCCCAGCACTTTGGGAGGCCAAGGTGGGCAGATTGTTTGAGCTCAGGAGTTTGAAACCTTCCTGGGCAACATGTTGTTTCTCCTAAAAATACAAAAAATTAGCCAGGCATAGTGGCCTGTGCCTGCAGTCCCAGCTACTCGGGAGGTGAGTTGGGAGGATCGCTTGAGCCTCGAGAACTGAGAGAGATCACTTTTTACTGCTCTGTACAGTTTGCCAAAGAGACAACTGCTCACACAGATGATTAGTGGTACCTGGTGTTTTAAGCAGATATTCTCAATAACAACTAGAAGTAACTACAAAATTATTACAGTACTGCACTATGTACTACAGGTAATTTTTTTCAGTTATGATTTACTATCGCATCTTTGTTTGTTTACATTTTTTTCAACTGTGAGTGATGCCATGTATGATCTGTAAGTATATTTGTGTATCAGTTTGGGCAAATTTTAACTTTTTTTTTGAGACAGAGTCTCGCCCTGTCACCCAGGCTGGAGTGCAGTGGCGTGATCTCGGCTCACTGCAATCCCTGCCTCCCAGGTTCAAGCAGTTCTCCTGCCTCAGCCTCCCGGGTAGCTGGGACTACAGGTGCCTGCCACCACACCGGCTAATTTTTGTACTTTTAGTAGAGACGGGGTTTCACCATGTTGGCCAGGCTTGTCTCGAGCTCCTGACCTCGTGATCCATCCGCCTCGGCCTCCCAAAGTGCTGGGATTACAGGCATGAGCCACCGCACTGGCCAAATTTTAACTTTTTATAACAGGTTTGTGCATATTTTATGGAAGTAAATGGTAAAATACACTAGTGTCTACATATATCTTGTGCATTCCTACCTAACTTTTCTTAATTTTTTTTTTTTTTTTTTGAGACAGATTCTCACTCTGTCACCCAGGCTGGAGTGCAGGGGCATGGCCTCGGCTCACTGCAGCCTCCGCCTCCTGGGTTCAAGTGATTCTCCTGCCTCAGCCTCCCAAGTACTGGGATTACAGGCACCCGCCACCACAGCGGCTAATTTTTGTATTTTTAGTAGATACGGGGTTTCACCATGTTGGCCAGGCTGGTCTCGAACCCCTGACCTCAGGGGATCCACCCCCTTGGCCTCCCAAAGTGCTGGGATTACAGGCATGAGCCACTGGGCCTGGCCAACTTTTTAAATTTTTTTTTTGCCATTTCTAGGCTATTCTGCAAGTTTTTTCAAATTGTCCCAAATCTCTGAAAATTTTTCCCACATATTTATTGAAAATATCCACATATAAGTGAACTCACACAGTTCAAGGAACAACTGCATTCACTTTCCCCAACAAATCTTCAATGTTTTATCCCAAATAATCTACTACTGCATTTTTAAAAATAGACAACACCAATTTCAATAATCAATTTTACTCAACCTTTTTCATTTTGCTATTTAGAACAAAAGAACATTTATTGGAGCCTTGAAAATCGTCAACATTGATAAGCCAAAAAACGCAGCTATCACAACCCCAGACATGTACCTCCATAATTTAGCGTCCTGTTCGTTCTCAATATTTTTCTTCCTAGGCAAGAAAGATGTTGAATTGATAGTGTTAACTTGCAAGATTTACTGAAACACCAAAGTTCTACAGAGTAAAAATTTAGTAGAGAAATAAGAAGAAAGAAAACTACCCAAGAATCATGCAAATTTAAATGTGTTTTCATTTAGTTATTTACTCTTTTTAGAACTGAAGTGTCACTTTGTCACAGGCTAGAGTGCAGTAGGGTAACCTTAGCCCACTGCATCCTGGAACTCCTGGGCTCAAGTGATCTTCCTGCCTCAGCCTTGCAAGTAGCTGGGACTACAGGCGTGTGCCACCATGCCAGGCTAATTTTTTCATTTTTTTGTAGAGATAGGGGTCTTCCTACATTGCCCGGGCTGGTCTTGAACTTCTGGCCTCAAGCGATCCTCCCACTTGGGCTGGCATTACTATTCTAGTCCAGCCTCCTACTTCCCTGGTAAATCTGCAGGATTTCCCAGGCTGGTCTTGAACTGCTGGCCTCAGATAATCCTCCCATCTTGACCTCCCAAAGTGCCAGGATTACAGGTGTGGGCCACTATGCCTGGCCTTGATTTATTAACTTGAACAAAACAGGAGGGAAATTCCACAACTACTACCTGGTATTATTAATAATTGTCATTAAGGCAGGATGTGGTGGCTCATGCCTGTAATCCCAACACTTTGGGAGGCTGAGGAGGATAGGATTGCTTCAGCCAGGAGTTCAAGACCAGCCTGGGCAACATGCTGAGACCCCCCATTTCTACAAAAAATAAAATAGGCTGGGCGTGGTGGCTCACGCCTATAATCCCAGCACTTAGGGAGGCCGAGGCGGGCGGATGACCAGAAGTCAGCAGTTTGAGACAAACCTGACCAACATGGTGAAACCCTGTCTCTACTAAAATACAGAATTAGCCGGGCATGGTGGCACATTCCTGTAATCCCAGCTACTTAGGAGGCTGAAGCAGGAGAATCGCTTGAACTTGGGAAGCAGAGGTTGCAGTGAGCTGAGATCAAGCCATTGCATTCCAGCCTGGGCAACAAGAGGGAAACTCCCTCTCAAAATAATGATAATAATGAAAAATAACAATAAGACAAAATTAGCTGGGTGTGGTGGGGTATGCACAAGTAGTCTCAGCTACTTTGGAGGCTGAGGCAGGAGGATTCCTTCAACCCAGAAGTTCAAGGTTACTCCTGGGTTGAGCTATAATCCTGCCACTGCACTCTAGCCTGGGCAACAGAACAAGACCCTGTCTCAAAAAAACAAACTGTAATTACAACTAAATTTTAGACAGTATGTGATTAAAGTACTTTATTCTGGAGTTAGTAAAAACCATAAATAGTTTCTTAGTATTAGTATCTTCATCATTTACATTATGAAGCATTTGCTCCAGTTATGAATAATCTTAGGCCCCATTTACAAACCTTCCCCTTTTTGCACAAAATATATGTTATTGTTTCATGTTATTTTTCTCCTTCATAAATACCAGGCAGATTCCAAGTAGGGAAATATTTTTCAGCAAGACTTAAAAATAATTAGCAATGTTGAAGCTTGTATATTGTTCAGGATAATCCAAATTTATTTATTTATTTATTTATTTATTTATTTATTTATTTATTTATTTTTGAGACAGGGTCTTACTCTGTCACCCAGGCTGGAGTGCAGTGGCCCAATCATGGCTCACTGCAGCCTCCACCAACCTCCTGGGCTCAGATGATCCTCCCACTTCAGACTCCTGTGTAGCTAGGACTAAAGGCAGGCACCACCATACCCAGCTAATTTTTTGTTGTTTTTTTTGTTTGTTTGTTTTTTAAGAGACAGCGTTTTACCATGTGCTGGTCTTGAATTCCTGGACTCACGTGACCCTCCTGCCTCAGCGATCCCAAAGCACTGGGATTAGAGGCATGAGCCACCTTGCCCAGCCGAAATGTCTTTTATTTCTACTGCTCTAGAAACAAACTTGCTCAGTTTACAAGCCACTTTGGGGTCTTGGTGTGTGTATATGTGTGTGATAGTTAATTTTATGTGTCAACTTTATTGGGACACAGGGTGCCCAGATTAAACATTATTTGTGGGTGTATCTGTGACAGCGTTAGTAAAGTAGATTGCTTTGGAGCTCGTATGCGAGCCTGAAGAAGACTTCTGTCTCCTATAGCCACAGAGCTGAGACTGCTGAAAATCAAATGCAGAACCTCGTTCTGTGACTGACTGAATTGTATCCAGCCTCACAGGGCATCTCGTGTTAAAGTGAGCATATTGATTGGGATACGACAGGATCCTGGAAATTGAAATAGGGATGTGTGGGAAGACCTTGATAAGAGACATTGAGCCCCGAAAGTCTGATGTATCTCCCTTGCCAGTGGAAGAGGCCTCCCTACCCCAGTGGTATGGGTCTCCCCATCACTCTCCCACCCCTATCTCAGGGAATTAACTCTGCATTGCCTGAGGAAACTGTAAAGGCCTCCACTGAGGCAGTTGACGGCAAGACTATGCTGATTCTGTTACGGGACCACCCCAACATCCCCCTTTGGTTCTAGACCTGTAACTAGACCCAAGTATCAGTAGGCCCCTAAGGTAAAGTACAAAGTGTGACCCAAGAGGAGGGATGCGATGCTCCAAAGCAGTCCCCCCAATCCATGGCTTTGTTTTCCACAGTTTCAGTTACCCACAGTCAACCGTGATTCAAAAGTATTAAATGGAAAATTCCAGAAGTAAGCAACTCATACTTTTTTTTCTGTTTTTGTTTTGTTTTGTTTCGTTTTGTTTTGTTTTCTTATTGAGACAGACAGGGTCTTGCTCTCCACTCAGGCTTGAGTACAGTGGTGTGATCACAGCTCACTGCAGCCTTGAACTCCTGGGCTCAATCTTCCCATCTTGCCTCCCAAGTTAGCTGGGACTACAGGTGTGCACCACCAAGCCTGGCCAATTGTTTTGGTTTGGTTTGGTTTGGTTTGGTTTGGTTTTTGTAGAGATGGTGGTCTCACTGTGTTGTCCATGCTGGTCTTGAACTCTTAGCCTCAATGGTGCCTCCCACCTTGGCCTTCCAAAACACTGGAATTATAGGCATGAGTCACTATGCCCAACCAACTCATAATTTCAATTGCATGTTGTTCTGAGTAGTGTGATAAAATATTGTATCATTGCTAAATGGACTTAAGGTTGTTTTAAAGAAATAAAGAATATAAATAAAATAATACGATAAATTTAAAAAACAAAAAACAAAATCTTACACCATCCCACCCAGGATGCGAATCATCCCTCTGTCCAGCATACCTGCACTGTGTATGCTATTCACTCATTTTCACTTAGTAGCTGTCTCAGTTATCAGATTGACTGTCATGGTATCACAGTGTTTGTGTGCAAGTGGCTTTTATTTCACTCAATAGTAGCCCCAAAGTGTAAGAGTAGTGATGCTGGCAATTCAGATATGCCAAAGAAAAGCTGTCAAGTACTTCTTCTAAGTGAGGAGGTGAAAGTGCTCAACTTAATAAGGAAAGAAAAAAACTCATATGTTGAGGTTGCTAAGATCTATAGTAAGAACAAATCTTTTATCTGTGAAACTGTGAAGAAGGAAAAAGAAATGAAATTCATGCTAGTTTTGCTGTCACACCTCAAATTGCAAGTTAGACTACAGTGAGTGAAAACTTTCATTACAGCATGTTGTTATAATTGCTCTATTTTATTATTAGTTATTATTAATCTCTTCCGGTGCCTAATTTTTGTTTGTTTGTTTGTTTTTGAGACAGAGTGTCACTCTGTCACCCGTGCTGGAGTGCAGTGGCACAGTCTCAGCTCACTGCAATCTCCACCTTCTGGGTTCAAGTGATTCTCCTGTCTCAGCCTCCTGAGTAGCTGGGACTACAGGCACACACCACCACGCCTGGCTAATTTTTTTTTTTTTTTTTTTTTTTTTAGGAGAGACAGGGTTTTGCCATGTTGCACTGGCTGGTCTCAAACTCCCGACCTCAGGTGATCTGCCTGCCTTGGCCTCCCAAAGTTCTGGGATTACAGGCTCAAGCCACCATGCCCGGCCTAATTTTTTTTTTTTTTTTAGTACAGTCAAGGTCTTGCTATGTTGCCCAGGCTGGTCTCAAAGTCCTGGGCTCAAGGGATCCTGTCTTCTCAGCCTCCCAGCGTCCTGGGATTATAGGCATGAGCCACCACACCTGTCCTAGAGCCTTTCTAACTCCCTAAACTGAAGAATTAAAGGCAGAATCTCTGCTTAGTGGGCCCAAATCAATTAATTTAGCCTGACCCAACCTTATGTTCTTTCCACCATCATCCCATACCCTTAGTATCCACTCTCACACATGCTCTCCCATTTCTGTCCATATAAATTAGAAAACTCAAGTAGAGTAGTCCCCTCTTAGCCTAAGGGAATATGTTCCAAGACCCCCAGTGGAAGACTGAAACTGTGGATAGTACCGAACCCTACATATACTATGCTTTTTTCTATATACACATACCTATGGTAAAGTGTAATTTATAAATTACGTGCTGGACACAGTTGCTCATGCCTGTAACCCTAGCACTTTGGGAGGCTGAGGTGGGCAGATCACTTGAGGTCACGAGTTTGAGACCAGTCTGGCCAGTATGGTGAAACCCCATCTGTACTAAAAATACGAAAATTAGCTGGGCATGGTGATGTGCACCTGTAGTCCCAGCTACTCAGGAGACTGAAGTGGGAGAATTGCTTGAACCCGGGAGGTGGAGGTTGCAGTGAGCCGAGATCACGCCATTGCACTCCAGCCTGGATGACAGAGTGAGACTCCATCTCAAAAAAAAAACCCAGCCAGGCATGATGGTGTGTTCCTGTAGTCCAAGCTACTCAGGAGGTTGAGGGAGGAGGACCATTTGAGCCTGGGAGGTTGAGGCTGCAGTGAGCCATACACTGGCCTGGCTGATAGAGTGAGACCCTGTCAAAAAAAAAAAAAAAAAGAAGGCTGGACACGGTGGCTCACACCTGTAATCCCAGCAGTTTGGGAAGCCGAGGAGGGCAGATCATGAGGTCAAGAGTTCGAGACCAGTCTGGCCAACATGGTGAAACCCTGTCTCTACCAAGAATACAAAAATTAGCCAGATGTGGTGGCAGGCACCTGTAATCCCAGCTACTCGGGAGGCTGAGGCAGGAGAACTGCTTAAACTCGGGAGGTGGAGGTTGCAGTGAGCCGAGATTGAACCACTGCACTCCAGCCTGGGTGACAGAGCAAGACTCTGTCTTGGGGGGAAAAAAAAAGGAAAGAAAAGAAAAAGCTCTAACACTTTGGTTGATTGGCTCAAACATGGAAAACATGGACCGAAACCTGGCCCGTGGTGAGCAAATTGAAAATGCCGTACCTGCCTTGGTTTAATGTAGGGAAAGGAATTCAGAAGCTTAGGGAGATTGGCATGCTAGAGTGAATTTGTCATTTAAGGCCTATTCACCCACAATGGGAAGGTTCAAAAGACACACCTTTCACCAATACCGTGAAACATAACATTATGAGGGGAGCACATCCTTGGAGAGCTCTGTGATCACCCTACTCTGTAGGCCTGGCCTTTCGATGGAAACTGCACTCACAGAATCGGGAAGCCTAAATGCAATGGGAGTCATTGGATCCCACCCCTGCCCAGAGTGGTAGGTGCCAAGTTTTGGCACTCAACCAACAGAGGCAAGGGGGGTGTGGTTGTCATGATGAACAGCAGAATCAAGGCAGCAATCAGAATGGTCTGACTCATGAAGACCTTTGGCATTGGCAAGTTTATCAGGGTGTTCCTAGAAGTGAAATATTTTCTTACTTGATCTGTATATGCAGAAAATTTCTAGGTCAGATGAACAAAAGTTTAACATGAATCATAAAAATTGATTCATAACCCCTCAATGAATTGCTGGACATCAGCCACTTTACTGACCCAGGACCACTTGAATGAAGGGGATACCTGGACCTGTTGAAGAATAGCCCCAATACTCCTAAAAATCTATCTTGTTGTGTGTGTGTATGTGTTTTGTTTTTTGTTTTTGTTTTTGTTTTTGAGACAGAGTCTCACTCTGTTGCCCAGGCTGGAGTGCAGTAGCTGGGATTACAGGTGCCCGCCACCACACTTGGCTAATTTTTGTATTCTTGGTAGAGACAGGGTTTCACCATGTTGGCCAGGCTGGTCTCAAACTCTTGACCTCATGATCTGCCCATCTCGGCCTCCCAAACTGCTGGGATTACATGGCTTACTGCAGTCTCAAACTCCTGGGCTCAAATGATTCTCCCGCCTTAGCCTGCCGACTAGCTGGGACTACAGGTCGAACCCGTGTGCCTGGCTAATAAAAATGTATGCTATTAATCTTTTTCCCAGTCTTCCCCAAAGGGACCTATAGCCAGGGACCTGTAACCACAGTAGTTGTGCATTGGGAAGAAGGAAATAATCAGAACTTTTGGGGACTACTAGACACCAGCTCTGAGCTGATACCAATTCTGGGGTACCCAAAATGCCACTGTGGCCTACCAGTGGGAGTAGGGGCTTATGGAGGTCAGGTGATTAATGGAGTTTTAGCTCAAGTCTGCCTCACAGTGGGCCCAGTGGGTCCCAACCCATTCTGCAGTTATTTCTCCAGTTCCAGAATGTGTAATTGAAATAGGCATACAAAGAAGCTGGCAGAATCCCCATATTGTTTCCCTGACCTGCGGAGTGAGGGCTGTTATGGGAGGAAAGGCCAAGTGGAAGCTATTAGAGCTGGCTTGAACTAGGAAAATAGTAAACCCAAAGCATAACACATTCCTAGAGGGATTGCAGAGATTAGTGCCACCATCAAGGACATGAAGGATGCAGAGGTGATGATTCCCACCACATTCCCATTCAATTTGCCCATTTGGCCTGTGCAGAAGACAGATGGATCTTGGAGGATGACAGTGGATTATCACAAGCTTAACCAGGTGGTGACTCCAATTGCAGCTGCTGTATCAGATGTGGTTTCATTGCTTAAGCAAATTAACACATCCCCTGGTTCCTGATTTGCAGCTATTGAACTGGCAAACGCCTTTCCCTTGAATTCCTGTCCATGAGGCCCATAACAGCAGTTTGCTTTCAGCAGGCAGGGCCAGCAATACACCTTCAGGTCCTGCCTGGGGGGTATATGTCAACTCTCTAGCCCTTTGTCAAAATTTACACAGAAAGACAAACATTGCATGTTCTCACTCATTTGTAGGATCTAAAAATCAAAACAACTGAACTCACGGACATAGAGAGTAGAAGGGTGATTATCAGAAGCTTGGAAGGGTAGGGTAGTGGGGGAGGTGGGAGGTAGGGGTGATTAATGGGTACAAAAACAGTAGTTAGAATGAATAAGACTCGCTATTTGATAGCACAACAGGGTAACTATAGTCAATAATAATTGTACATTTTAAAATAACTGAAAGTATAATTGGATTGTTACACAAAGGATAAGTGCTCAAGGGGATGGAACCCCATTCTCCATGTAATCATTATGCATTACATGCCTGTATCAAAACATTTCATGTACCCCATAAATATATATGCCTACTATGTACGACAAAAATTATTAAAAATAAAACAAAATTAAATTCCCAAAGAATTGCCTTTCCCTTCCACAAGACATCACACTGGTCCATTACATTGAAGCCACCATGCTGATTGGACCCAGGAAGCAAGGAGTATCAACTACTCTACACTCACTGGTAAGACGCTTGCATGTCAGAGGGTGAAAAATAAATCCAACCAAAATTCAAGGGCCTTCTACCTCGGTGAAACTTCTAGAGAACCGGTGGTGTGGGGAATGTTGAGATATCCCTTCTAAGGTGAGGAAGAAGTTGTTGCATCTGGCCCCTCCTACAGGCAGAATACAGGCACAATGCCCCATGGGTGTCTTTGGATTTTGGAGGCAACATATTCTTCATTTAGGTGTGATATTCTAATCTATTTACTGGGTGACCCAAAAATCTGCAACTGTTGAGTGGGACTCAGAACCTGACAAGGCTCTGCAATGGGTCCAGGCTGCTGTGCAAGCTGCTCCGCCCCTTGGGCCATATGATCCGGCAGAACCAGTGGTGCTTGAAGGGTCAGTGGCAGACAGGGATGCTATTTGGAGTCTTTAGCATGTTCCTATAGGTGGATTATAGCACAGATCCTTAGAATTTTGCAGCAGAGCCCTGCCATCCTTCAGCTTACTTTCCTTTTGAGACAGCTCTTGGCCTGCTCCTGGGCGTTGGTAAAGACTGAATGCTTGGCCGGACACGGTGGCTCACACCTGTAATCTCAGCACTTTGGGAGGCTGAGGTGGGTGAATCACGAGGTCAGCCTGGCCAACATGGTGAAAGCCCATCTGTACTAAAAATACAAAAATTAGCCGGGCATGGTGGCATGCACCTGTAATCCCAGCTACTTGGGAGACTGAGGCAGGAGAATCACTTGAACCCTGGAGGCAGAGGTTGCAGTGAGCCAAGATTGCGCCATTGCACTCCAGCCTAGACGACAGAGTGAGACTCCGTCCCGGGAAAAAAAAGACTGAATGCTCAACCATGGCCACCAAGTTACAATGCGACTTGAGCTGCCCATCACAAACTGGGTGCTATCTGATCTCCAATGCCATAAATTTGGATGTGCACAGGAGCACTCCACCATCAAATGGAAGTGGTATATACATGACTGAGTTCAAGCAGGCCCTGAAGGCACAAGTAAGTTAATGAAGGACTGGCACAAATACCAACGGTCCCCTGCCCCGCTACACTGCCTTCTCTCTCCCGTTCTGTACCTATGGCCTCTTAGGGAGGTCCCTACAATCAGCTGACAGAGGAAGATAGGACAGGCCTGGTTTCCAGGTGGTTCTGCACAATACGTGTGTGCCATCTGAAAGTGGACAGCGCTATAGCTTCTCTCTGAGACACCCCTTAAGGACAGCAGTGAAGGGAAATCTTCCCAGTGGCAAAACTTCAGGCAGCGTGCTTTGCTTGGAAGAAAAAGTGGTCAGACACGCAATTATATACCAATCTCATGGGCTGTGGACAGTGGTTTGGCTGGACGTTCAGGAACTTGGAAGGAAAATGATTGGAAAACTGGTTAACAAGGAAATTTGGAGAAGAGGTATGTGAATAGACCTCGCAGAATGAGCAAAAATCGTAAGATATTTGTCTCCCTTGTGAATGCTCACCCAAGGGTGATCTCAGTAGAGTAGGACTTTAAAAATCAAGTGGATAGGATGACCTATTCTGTGGATACCCATCAGCCTCTTTCTCCAGCCACTCCTGTCATCAGCCAGTGGGCTCATGAGCAGAGTGGCCATGGTCAGGGATGGAGGTTAATCATGGGCTTGGGAATATGGACTACCACTCATCAAAGCTGACCTGGCTATGGCCACTGGTGAGTGCCCAGTCCATCAGCAGCAGAGACCAAGACTGAGTCCCTGATATTCCCCGGGGGGTAATCAGCCAGCTCCCTAGTGGCAGGTTGATTACAATGGACTTCTTCTATCATGGAAGGGACAGTGTTTTGTTCTTACTGTAATAGATTCTTAAAAAATTTTTTTTGATTCTTATTTTTTATTTTTAGAGATGGGGTCTTGCTCTGTTGCCCAGGCTGGAGTGCAGTGGCTATTTGCAGGCATTATAGCACACTACAGCTTTGAACTCCTGTTCTCAAGAAATCCTCCCACTTTGCCGCAGCCTCCCAAGTAGCTAGAACTACAGGTGCGCACCACCGTGTGGGCTTGTAATAAACTCTTACTCTGCATATTAATTTGCCTTCCCTGCACACAATGCTTCTACCAAAACTATCATTTGTGGGCTTATGAATGTCTTATCTATTGTAATGGTATTGGTGTTCCACACAGCATTGCTTCTCATCAATGAACTCACAGCAAAAGGAATGAAGCAATGGGTTCAAGCTCATGGAATTCACTGGTCTTTTCCCACCATTCTGAAGTAGCTGGTTTGATGAAACAGTGAAAGGGTCTTTTGAAGACTTAGTTACAGTACCAGCTAGGAGGGCTAGGGCAAGGTTCACCAGAAGGCTGTATATGCTCTGAATCAGCATCCAATATACAGTGCTGTTTGTTTTGTTTTTCTTTTTTCTTCTTTCTTTCTTTCTTTCTTTCTTTCTTTCTTTCTTTCTTTCTTTCTTCTTTCTTTCTTTCTTTCTTTCTTTCTTTCTTTCTTTCTTCTTTCTTTCTTCTTTCTTTCCCTTTTTTTTGAGACAGAGTTTCCCTCTTGTCGCCCAGGCTGGAGTGCACTGGTGCGATCTTGGCTCACTGCAACATCTGCCTCCCGGGTTCAAGCAATTCTCATGACTCAGCCTCCCGAGTAGCTGGGATTACAGGCACCTGCCACCACACCGGCTCATTTTTGTATTTTTTAGTAGAGACGAGGTTTTGCCATGTTGGTCAGGCTGATCTTGAACTCCTGACCTCAGGTGATCCACCCGCCTCGGACTCCCAAAGTGCTGGGATTACAGGCATGAGCCAATGAGCCTGGCCACGGTGCTGTTTCTCTTACAGCAGGAAATCACAGTCAGGAATCAAGGGTGGAAATGGGAGTGGCACTATTCACCAATTTTTTTTTTCTTAGACAGAGTCTTGCTCTGTTGCCCAGGCTGGAGTGCAGTGGCATGGCCATAGCTCCCTGTAGCCTCAAACTCGTGGGCTCAAGCAATCCTCCCACCTCAGCCTCTCAAGTAGCTAGGACTACAAGTGCTTGCCACCAAGCCCAGCTAGTTTAACAAACAAAGAGAAAAAAATATATATATATATAGTAGAAACAGTGTCTCCCTATGCTGTTTGGGCTGGTCTCGAACTCCTGGCCTCAAGCAATCCTCCTGCCTTTGCCTCCCAAAGCACTGGGATTCCAGGCATGAGCCACTGTGCCCAGCTGAACCACTATTACTTCTAGTGACCCAGTAGCAAAATTTTTGGTTCCTTTCTTACAACTTTATGCTCTGCTGGTCTAGAGCTCTTAGTTCCAGAAGAAGGAATGCTTCCATCTGGAGACACAACAATAATTGCATCGAGCTGGAAGTAAAGGCTATCGCCCAGCCACTTTGGGCTCCTCAACACCCTGAATCAACAAGAAAAGAAGGGAATCCTCTAGTGGCTAGATAAATTGATTCTGACTACCAAGGGAAACTTGGACTACTACTCCACAATGGAGGTAAGAAAGAGTATGTCTGCAATTCATGAGATCCTGTAGAGCATCTCTCAGTACGACCATGCCCTCTGATTAAGTGGAACGGAAAAATATACAACAATCCAATCCAGACAGGACTAGATATGGCCCAGGTCCTTCAGGAATGAAGGTTGGATCACAACACCAAATAAAGAACCATGACCACCTGAGGTGTTTGCTGAAGGCAAAAGGAATACAGAATGGGGTAGTGGAGGAAGATAGTTATAAATAAATACACAGCCAAGACCACATGACTGGTTACAGAAATGAGGACTGTAATTGTTATATTTCCTCCTTATTTTATTTTGTGTTTTTTTTTATTATTTATTTATTTATTTTGAGATGGAGTCTCGCTCTGTCACCCAGGCTGGAGTGCAGTGGTGCGATCTCGGCTCACTGCAAGCTCCACCTCCCGGATTCACGCCATTCTCCTGCCTCAGTCTCCTGAGTATCTGGGACTACAGGAGCCCGCCACCACGCCCAGCTAATATTTTTTTTATGTTTTTAGTAGAGACGGGGTTTCACCGTGTTAGCCAGGATGGTCTCGATCTCCTGACCTCGTGATCTGCCCGCCTCGGCCTCCCAAAGTGCTGGCATTACAGGTGTGAGCCACCGCTCCCGGCCTCCTCCTTATTTTATTATGAACACGTTTGTGCAGCAAATATCTTTGTTTTCTTTCCTCTCATTTTATCATGTAACATAAGATGTATTGACTTTATATCATAGGATTTAAGCATTGTTAATTTTATATCTGGCTGGGTGTGGTTGTTCATGTCTGTAATCCCAGCACTTTGAGAGGCTGAGGTGAGAGGACCACTTGAGCCCAGAAGATCGAGACCAGCCTGGGCAACATAGGGAGACCCTGTCTCTACAAAAATTAAAAAAAAAAAAAAAATAGCCAGGCGTGGTAACACTTGCCTGTATTCCTAGCTACGTGGGAGACTGTAGAGGGAGGATCTCTTGAGCCCAGGAGGTAGAAGTTGCAGTGAGCTATGATCATGCCACTGCACTCCAGCATGGGCAACAGAGTGAGACCTTATCTCAAAAAACAACAACAGTTGAGCATGGTGGCTCACACCTGTAACCCTTGAAATTTGGGAGGCCAAGGCAGGTGAATTGCTGAAGCCCAGGAGTTCAAAACCAGCCCGAGCAATATGGCAAAACCTCATCTCTACTAAAAACAAATCAGAAAAAAAACAAAAAACAGTATCCAGGTGTAGTGGCATGCACTTGCTGTCCTGACTACTTGGAAGGCTGAGGTGGAAGACACCTCAATTGCTTGAGCCTGGGAGGATGAGGCTGCCATGAGCTGGCATTGCACCACTGCAGTCCAGCCTGGGCAACACAGGCAGACCTTGTCTCTATAGAAAACAAACAAAAAACCAACAATAAATCAAAAATTTTACATCTGCTCTATGAAAGTGTCATATATGCAAAGCAGCCCTCAAATGCCAAAGGAGCATCAAACCAAGGAATGAGGCAGATGAACCAGTTTGTTAATGAAGGGTGATTTATGAGGGAACTTATACACAGAAGTTTAGTTTTGAGCATCAGCAAGACAGGTAGATCTCAGCATGATATCTCCCCAGACCCAAGGCTCACCTACCAAAGGGAAAGGGGCTATATGCTCTATAGAGACAGTTCAAGGCAACTGACATAGTTTGGATTTTTGTCCCCTTTAAATCTCATGTTGCAATGATTCCCAGTGTTGGAGGTGGGGCCTGGTGGGAGGTGATTGGATCATGGGGGCAGATCCCTCATGAATGGTTCAGCACCATCCCCTTGGTGATAAGTGAGCTCTCACCTGACTGCATGTGAGATCTTGTTGTTTGTAAGTGCATGGCACCCACCCCTTCCCCGTCTCTCCTGCTCCCACTTTCTTTATGTAACATGCCTGCTCCCCCTTCAGCTCCCACGGTAATTGTAAGCTTCCTGAGGCCCTTGCCAGAACCAGATTCTAGAGCCATGCTTGTACAGCCTGCAGCCTGCAGATGGGAGAATCACAATCTCAGCTCATTGCAAGCTCTGCCTCCCAGGTTCAAGAGATTCTCCTGCCTCGGCCTCCTGAGTAGCTGGGATTACAAGCAACTACTAACCACCACGTCTGGTTAATTTTTTATTTTTATTTTTTGTATGTTTAGTAGAGACGGGGTCTCACCATGTTGGCCAGGCTGGTCTCAAACTCCTGACCTCAGGTGATCCGCCCGCCTTGGCCTCCCAAAGTGCTGGGATTACAGGCATGAGACACCGTGCACAGCCCAAACCTCTTTTCTTTATGAATTACCTAGCCTCAGGTGTTTTTTATAGTAATGCAGGGACGGCCTAACACAGCAGCCCTCCAGAACAAGCAAGAATGCTATGTGCGTCATAGCCTGTGATTTGTGTGGTAATATCAAGGTTGCCTTGACCTAAAGGCAGGATTTATAGTGTGTACATGTTCTTACACCAAGGACAGTAAATAAAGTAGGAATCAGAAGGCATTCACAAGACTGGGGTTAGTAAGAAGTCCGTATGGCAGATCAGCATTCAAGATGGAGTCACTTTTGTCTCCGCAACATCACAGTCTTTAAGTTTCAGAAGAATATCAAAGAGAAGACTAAACATCATTCATTCCCATCCTTTTATGGGAAAGAGTTTGTGCATTTTTGGTGGCACACAGGATAGATGTATCATATTAGGCAGAATTATTACCTTGTTATTGTCATTATTTGGAGATTAAGTATGGTTTCAGGAGATGAGGATGAGTGTCAAGTTGACAAGGGGTAGATTTGTGATGGTTATTTTTATGTGTCGACTTGACTGGGACATGGGGTGCCTACCTAAAACGTTATTTCTGGGTGTGTCTGTGAGAGTGATTCTGAATGAGACCGGTATTTGAATCAGATGGCCCTCCCCAGTGTGGGAGTCCTCATCCAGTCCTGTCATCCAATCCATTGAGGGCCTGAATAGAACAACAGAAGCAGAGGAGGGAGAGTTTGCTCTGCCTGCCTGATTGGTTGAGCGGAGACATCAGTCTTCTGCCCTCTCCTGGGACTTGCACCATCAGATTCCCAGTTCTCAGAGTTACACCGCCAGCCTTCCCGGGTCTCCAGTTTGCAGAAGCAGAGTGTGGGATTTCTCAGCCTCCATAATCACATGAGTTAATTCCTTAAAATACATCATAGATGATAATACAGTGATAGAGATAGGGGTGGACAGACAGATAGATTGATCAATCATATTGGCCTATTTTTCTGGAGAACCTTGACTAATACAGTGTGTGTTTTAAGAGCTCTATTGGTGGGGGGTGGCAATGGGGAGATGTTGGTCAAAGGGTATGAAGTTTCAACTATACAGAAGAATAAGTTTTCTTTTTTTTTTTTGAGACAGAGTCTCGCTGTTGCCCAGGCTGGAGTGCAGTGGCACGATCTCGGCTCACTGCAGGCTCCGTCCCCCGGGGTTCACGCCATTCTCCTGCCTCAGCCTCCCGAGTAGCTGGGACTGCAGGCGCCCGCCACCTCGCTCGGCTAATTTTTTTTGTATTTTTAGTAGAGACGGAGTTTCACTGTGTTAGCCAGGATGGTCTCGATCTCCTGAGCTCGTGATCCGCCCGCCTCTGCCTCCCAAAGTGCTGGGATTACAGGCGTGAGCCACCGCGCCCGGCCAGAAGAATAAGTTTTCAAGACCTATAAGAGAACTGATTTTATTTTATTTTTAAATTTTATTTTATTGAGAGTGTCTTGCTCTTTCACTCAGGCTGGTGTGCACTGGGATGGTCTCAGGTCATTGCAGCCTCGATATTCTGGGCTCAAGTGATCCTCCTACCTCAGCCTCCCAAGGAGCTGGGACAACAGGTGCATGGCACCACGCCTGGCTAATTTTTGAATTTTTTGTAGAGATAGGGTCTCACTATGTTGCCCAGGCTGGTCTCAAACTCCTGGCTCAAGTGATCCTCTTGCCTTGGCCTCTCAAAGTGTTGGGATTACAGGCGTAAGCCACTGCACCTGACCAAGAGAGCTGACCTTAAATGTTCACACCACAAAAAAAAATTATGTGAGGTGATGGATATGCTTGATTTAATTATTCCATAATGTGTACATATATCAAAACATCACATTGCATCCCACAGAGATATATAGTTATTATTGATCAATTAATTTTTTTTTTGAGGTATGGTTTCACTCTCCTCATCCAGGCTGGAGGGCAATGGTGTGATTTTGGCTCACTGCAACCTCTGCCTCCCAGGCTCAAGCAATCCTCCCACCTCAGCCTCCCGAGTTGCTGGGACTATAGGGGCACACCACCATGCCCTGCTAATTTTTGTATTTTTGGTGCAGACAGGGTTTCACTATGTTAGTCAGGCTGGTCTCAAACTCCTGAGCTCAAGTGATCAGCCCGTCTTGGCCTCCCAAAGTGCTGGGGTTACAGGCATGAGTCACTGCGCCTGGCTGATTAAATATTTTTTAAAAGAGATTTATTTTAATTTACACACTGTAACATTCACCCATCCTAAGCGTACAATTCAATAATTTTTAGTGAATGTACAGAGCTGTGCAATCATCACCACATTCCAACTTTAAAATACCTCCGTCCCCAGAAAGATCTTTATTTTATTTTATTTTATTATACTTTAAGTTTTAGGGTACATGTGCACAATGTGCAGGTTTGTTACATATGTATACATGTGCCATGTTGGTGTGCTGCACCCATTAACTCGTCATTTAGCATTAGGTATATCTCCTAATGCTATCCCTCCCCCCCACCCCACCCACCCCACAAGGTTCATTTGCAGTCACTCCTTTACCCACTTGAGCCCTAGGCAGCCACTAATCTACTTTCTATCTTGATAGCTTTGCCTTTTCTGGGTAATCTCTGTGTTCAGTGGTGTTTCTATAGAACTTGACCATGGCGGGCACTAAGGCCCCCAAAAAGAATTGGTAGCTCAGCCTAATGAGAGTGGAAAAAACCCACTCCCATAATGAGTTCATTTTCTCAAATTTTTGGACCGGTCTTTAACAAATTCAGACATTTTTCAGATTCAGGTTTTCACAAGGCCATGTAGGCAGCTCCTCCCATCATCTTTCTTGTTACCAGAGGAAGTAGCGCCCTTGGCCAGAGGCATGCAAAGCAAGTGTTGGTCTCTGGGCAGCCACTCTAATGGAGAGAAAGCCCAGAAACTCAGCCAAGATGCAACACCCTAGCAGTGCTGTGCATTTTACCTTTTTTTTTTTTTGAGATGGAGTCTCGCTCTGTCACTCAGGCTCAGGCTGGAGTGCAGTGGCATGATCTCGGTTCACTGCAACCTCTGCCTCCCGGGTTCAAGTGATTCTTCTGCCTCAGCCTCCCATATAGCTGGGATTACAGGTGCCCTCAACCACGCTCAGCTAATTTTTTGTATTTTTGGTAAAGACGGAGTTTCACCATGTTGGCCAGGCTGGTCTTGAACTCTTGACCTCAGCTTCCCAAAGTGCTGGGATTACAAGTGTGAGCCACCGTGCCTGGCCCCATTTTACCCTTTCTTTTTAACTCATCCCTGCCATGTAGTCTATGGATAAAGGAGAAGGCTCCAGACAAGGTGGTCTTGCCTTAGAAGGTGCTCACTGACAATTGCTACCTTTTCTGTCATTAAACAATCCAACCACGCAAATTCCGTTTTGAAAGACTAAGGCTTTTTTTTTTTTTTTTTGAGACAGAGTCTCGCTCTGTCGCCAGGCTGGATTGCAGTGGTGCAATCTCAGCTCACTGCAACCTCCGGCTCCCTGGTTCAAGTGATTCTCCTGCCTCAGCCTCCCGAATAGCTGGGATTACAGGCACATGCCACCACGCCCAGCTAATTTTTGTATTTTTAGTAGAAATGGGGTTTCACCATGTTAGCCAGGATGGTCTTGATCTCCTGACCTCGTGATCTGCCCACCGCAGCCTCCCAAAGTGCTGGGATTACAGGTGTGAGCCACCGCATCCAGCGGACAAAGGCTGTTTTGTCAGAATAGCATGAAAAAAAGAAAAGAAATGAAAAGACAAAGGCCCTTAGTAAATGTCAACGCTTCACTCCAGAATGTTCTCTTAGTAGTGCCTACATAGCTTGAAACACAGTCCAGGCCTTCTCGAAAAAGAGTTACTTGGTCACAAAAGAAGTTTCCAAGGCTCTTTTCTAGAACCCAGTTTTATTATTGTGCTTGTTTTGTTTTGACAGTCACCTTCTGCTTTGTGCCTAGGAGACAAGTATGACCTTCCTGTTCCTCCTACATTCAAAAAACCCCAGACCTTCCGTATTATATCTCCAGGACATGCTGGAAGCCTCTACCCCAACCCTACTTGCCTAGTTCTTGTCTAGGCTACTGCATATCTTTCCAACTGTTGGTCTGGAATCATCCACATCAACGCTTGGAACCCCCTCTGCCTGTAATCCCAACATTTTGCGAGGCCAAGGCCGGGGAATCTCTTGAGCCCAGGAAATCGAGGCTGCAGTGAGCTGTGTTCACACCACTGCACTGCAGCGTGGGTGACAGAGCAAGACCCTGTCTCCAAAAAAAAGAAAAAGAAAAAGAAAAAAGAAAAGAAACAATGACAATGTCACTTTGCTTACAGCACATAATAAAATCAAACTCTAAGCAGGATGGTAGCCATGGAAGTCAGAATCCGCTAACAAGTGTAAGTAACAACTTGTCTGCCAGAAAAAATACAAAAAGAAACAAATCAAACTTCAGATTTTTTTCTGTTCAAACTCATTTCTCTTACTGTCTTCTGCATCTCAATAAATGATGACCCCATCCTTCAAGTGACTCAGGCCAAAATCCTTGGCATCACCCTTAACGTTTTCTTCGCTCTCACCACACATCCAATCCACCATTGATGCTGCAGGCTCTTCCTTTAGACGACAGCTGCCTACTTTCCAGGAAATGCACCACTTGGGTTCACACTGCTAGTGTTTCTTGCTGAAATGATTAAGACTGGTTTCTCTCCTTCCAGCCATGCCTCTCTTCCATCTGTTCTTATCCCAGGATCAAAGTGATCCTTTGCAATGGAAAGCCAGTGTTTCTCCTCTGCCCCATGTTTCCTAATGTCTTTGTATCACACTCAGATCCTTAATACGGCTGCAAGGCCCTACCTGGTCCAACCCCAACTCCTCTCTAGCCTTGCATCCTGCCACTGGATCACTATGCTACAGCCACATGGGTCTCTGCATTGTTACAGAACCCTCCAGCATGCTCACTCGGCAGGGCCTGTGCACATGCTCGTTGGAGGCTGGTGCCTCTTCTCCCAGTAATCTCTGTGCCTTCCTCATTTCCTTCAGGTCTCTGCTCAAATATTGCTGCCCCAGAGGCCTTCCCTGACTGCTCTCTTCTACAGTAACACTCCTTTACATCTGCTCCATTTACCCAAATTTACTGTTTGGCTTTAGCACTTATTTTTAGCACCCAGCATGCACTTATTTGCCTATTCATTGGTTGTCTGTTTCCCCTACTAGGAGGTAAGCTCCATGGGAACAGGAACTTGGTTTGCAAGGCAGACTGACTTTAAGATAGTCTCCTCTCCCGTGATCCCCACTTCCTGTTGCTCAAGTCTTTATGTAATTCCCTCTCCTTCAGTGTGGGTGGGACCTGTGATTTGCATCTAACCAATAGCATGTGACAAAGTGATAGGATATTATTCCTATGATTATGTTGCTTTATAAGACTCAATCTTGGCCAGGCACAGCGGCTCCTTCCTGCAATCCCAACCCTTTGGGATGCTGAGGTGGGAGGGTCACTTGAGGCCAGGAGTACAAGACCAGCCTGGGCAACACAGTGAGACCCTGTTTCTGTAAAAAGTTTATTAAAGATTAGCTGGGCAGGCCAGGTGCGGTGGCTCACACCTGTAATCCCAGCACTTTGGGAGGCCGAGGCGGGCAGATCACGAGGTCAGGAGTTCCAGACCAGCCTGGCCAACATGGTGAAACCCCGTCTCTACAAAAAATACAAAAATTAGCCAGGCATGGTGGTGGATGCCTGTCATCCCAGCTACTCAGGAGGCTGAGGCAGGAGAATCACTTGAAACCAGAAGGCGGAGGTTGCAGTGAGCTGAGATCGCACCACTGTGCTTCAGCCTGGGCAACAAGAGCAAAACTCTGTCTAAAAAAAAGAAAAATTAGCTGGGCATGGTGGTGCATGCCTTTAGTCCCAGCTACTCAGGAGGCTGAGGCAGGAGGATTGCTTGAGCCCAAAAATTCGAGGTTACAGAGAGCTATACAAAAATAATTCCTTTTTTTTTTTTTTTTTTGAGTCTTGCTGTATCACCCAGGCTGTAGTGTGCACTCACTGCAACCTCCGCCTCCGGGGCTTAAGCGATTCCCCTGCCTCAGCCTCTTGAGTAGCTGGGATTATAGGCACCCACCACTACACCTGGCTAATTTTTCCATTTTTAGTAGAGATGGGGTTTTGGCAGGTTGGCTAGGCTGGTCTTGAACTCCTGACCTCAGGTGATTCACCCGCCTCAGTCCCGCAAAGTGCCTGGGATTACAGGTATGAGCCACTGCGCCCGGCCAATAAGACTTCCATCTTGCTAGCAGATATGCTTTCTCCTGCTGGCCTGGCCTGAAGCAAGCTGCTGCTTGTCAACCGCACAGGGGCAGCCTCCAGGAACTGAGGACCTCTGGCCAACAGCTGGTAAAAATCCAAAGCTTTCCATCCTATTCCTATAAGAAAATAAAGTCCACTAACCACCGGAGTGGGCTTAGAAGCAAGTTCTTCTCCAGTTGAGTCTCCAGATGAGAACATAGCACTGTTGATAGCTTGATTGCAGCCTGGCAAGAACCTGAAACAGATAACTCAGGGAAACAGTACATGGACTCTAGACCCACAAAAACTGAGAAAGAGTAAATGTGTGTTTCCATAAACTGCTGCATTTGCAACAATATGTTACACAGCAATAGAAAACTAATATTGATTGGTTTGTTCATTGCTCTATCCTGAGTACATAGGACAAGATTCAAGTGTACATTAGGTACTTAATAAATATTTGTTGAATGAGTATATTGTTACAGAAAAGCAAAGTAGCAAACAAAGTGGGCCAATGTTATAATATGTTACCAGTCATAAGAGTGCCCTGTCTATGTGCACACACATAGTCTATCTCTAGAAGGGTATACAAGGAAGTAACAGAAGACCGGGGGAGGAAAACTAGGGAATAAGAAATCCATGAAAAATTGAGACTTTCACTTTATACTCTTCTGAACTGTTATTTATTTATTTATTTATTTGAGACAGGGTCTTGCTCTGTCACCCAGGCTGGATCTGCAATGGTGTGATCATGGCTCACAGCAGCCTCCAATTCCTGGACTCAGGCAATCCTCCCACCTCAGCCTCCTGAGTAGCTGGGACTACAGGCATGCACCACCACATCCAGCTACTTTTTTTTTTTTTTTTTTTTGAGACGGATTCTCGCTCTTTCGCCCAGGCTGGAGAGCAGTGGCGCCATCTCGGCTCACTGCAGGCTCCGCCTCCCGGGTTCATGCCATTCTCCTGCCTCAGTCTCCCGAGTAGCTGGGACTACAAGCGCCTGCCACCATACCTGGCTAATTTTTTTTGTATTTTTAGTAGAGACGGGGTTTCACCATGTTAGCCAGGATGGTCTCGATCTCCTGACCTCATGATCTGCCCACCTTGGCCTCCCAAAGTGCTAGGATTACAGACGTGAGCCACCACGCCCAGCCACTTTTTTTTTTTTTTTTTTTTTTTAATTTTTTTGTAGGGACGAGGTCTTGCTCTGTTGCCCAGGCTGGTCTCGAACTCCTAGGAAAGGAGGGAAAAATAAGGGAAAAGCTTGGCCCCCTTGTTTTGCATTTTACCTTGGAAAAGGCCCTTGTGGCTCGGCTTTACACATATCTGGAAAAAGAATTCCTAAAACAAAGGAAATTTTTTTAAAAGAAGAAAGTAAGAATTTACCTTTCTGCTGCTTTTGTTGTTGTCATTTGTTTGTTTTGGGTTTTTTTTTTTTTTTTTTTTTTTGAGATGGATTCTCACTCTGTCACCCAGGCTGGAGTACAGTGTGGCACAACCTCAACCCACTGCAACCTCTGTCTCTTGGGTTCGAACTATCCTCCTGTCTCAGCATCCTAAGTAGCTGGGACTACAGGTGCATGCCACCATGCCCGACTAATTTTTTTGTATTTTCAGTAGAGACGAGGTTTCACCACATTGGCCAGGCTGGTCTTGAGCTCCTGAACTCAAAAGATCCGCCTGCCTCAGCCTCCTAAAGTGCTGGGACTACAGGCGTGAGACACGGCGCCTGGCCCTTTTCTGCTTCTTTGTGATGTAGTCAAAACATAATGTGCTATTGACTCTGAAATTCTTTGTTTTTTGGGGGGAGGCCAAGGCAGGAGGGACTCTGCAGGTACTCGGATTACAGGCGTGAGCCACTGCACGTGGCCTGAATTTTGTTTTTACTCTATAAATGTATCACTTAAACATCCACCCCCAAAACCAAATAGCCCCTATGACTTCCAATTTCAAGTAAAATCCCTTCTTCAGCACTTACTCCTTTACTTGGCGCTCTGCCTTCCCCATCCAGGAAACACCCTCATCTGTTGCACCTGCCCTGTAATCCCCCTCCAGGATGTTTTGTGGTGAGCGCCTTCAACAAAAGAGTAACTACAGAATTAAATGTGTTTGGAACCACATGCACATCGTGCTTTGACTACCTTACAAAGGAGCAGAAAGGCAAATTCTGTTTCCAGTAATGTGCAAAGTCAAGCCACAAGGACCTTCTCCGAGGTAAAATGCAACGAAAGGGCCAAGCTTTCCCTTATTGTGATTGTATAACCAGCCTAACAGACATTTAATTTGAGAAAAAATTTGAATAATAATACGGAGTTACCCTGGAGTTTTGGGATGGTCTAATAGTAAGCTTTGAACAATGTGGCCAAAATGATTATAATCAGAGTGGGGGGAGCAATTCCTGTATTTATTTGGCTGACTTGAAAAAAAAATCCAGCTGCAAATCTGCAGGCTGACAAATGGACAGAACCCATTACAGAGCAAGAAAAACTGAGTCAGAGAGGACAGGCTAGAGCTCTGGGAGGCCACACACCTTGTGCCAGAAATCGAAGCTGCCAAGCTTATCACTTACAAACCTCGTCATATCATGTTAGTGGGACGGTTTCAAATGGATAGCCCCTGATCTGTTTTGAAACTAGCCAGTATAGCTGGGTGCGATGACTCACACCTGTAACCCCAGCACTTTGGGAGGCCAAGGCAGGTGGATCACTTGAGGTCAGGAGAACGAGACCAGCCTGGACAACATGGTGAAACCCTGTCTCTACTAAAAATACAAAAGTTAGCCAGGTGTGGTGGTTGGCACCTATAATCTCAGCTACTCAGGAGGCTGAGGCTGGAGAATTGCTTGAACCAAGCAATTGGTTGGAGGAGGTTGCAGAGAGCCAAGATCGTGCTACTGCACTCCAGCCTGGGTGACAGAGCAAGACTCCATCTCTAAAAAAAAAAAAAAAAGAGAGAGAGAAAAGAAAGAAACTAGCCAATATAACTAACTTAAAATATAATGAAAGTCATTTCTCTTAGGGCTATAGAGAATATGTGAGACACAGTGAGTGGACTGTTTCTTGTGATCACATCTTATTTACCTTCATGTAATTAGCAAGGGACTGTGACCACAGCAATACAGGATTATTAACCTTGTTCAAAGTTCTAAAACTGGACCTGAAAAACACAACCATAATTAATGTTGAATGATTAATCAACATCTATGTGTTGATAGCTAAAAAACCTTGAGTTATAAGATGTTATCTCTGTCTAGCTTTTTAAATCATAATTGTTTTTTGTGTGTGTGTGTATGTGTCTGTAAGACATTACAATTTTGCCTAGCACAGTGGTGAGTCCCTATAGTTCCAGCCACTCAGGAGGCTGAGGCGAGAGGATTGCTTGAGTCCAGGAAGTTCAAGACCACCCTGGGCAACATAGTGAAACTCCATCTCAAAAAACAAACAAAGCAGCTATAAAATATTGCAATTTCTCACAGGTGACACTATGGCTATGTCTTCTTGGTTATTCAATCTGTTCAAGCCGGACAAGTTGTCGACGTGGCTACAAGTTCATGACTTTGGATCCTATGAAGATCAAAAGTTATGCTTAGGCCAGGCATGGTGGCTCACACCTGGTAATCCCAGAGCTTTGGGAGGTCAAGCTGGAAGGATCACTTGAGGCCAGGAGTTAGAGGGTGCAATGAGCTATTATTGCACCACTGCATTCCAGTCTGGGTGACATACATAAATAAATAAGGTGGTGCACAGCCTCTTGGCCACAATAACATCCTTTTCAAGAAATATCTGGGTACTTGACTAAATAGCTGTCTTTGCCTTTCATTCATTCATTCATTTACTCATTCTACCAATATTTAACACTGGGGTGCAAGGAGGCATAAGTAAGGACTGTTACTCACAGTCTGGTGGTCCATGGGTTTGTGGGTGTGTCTTCCAGCCAATGTGTCATTGTAGCCAAATCTTTTCTTAATTGGTTGGAGTGCGAGCTCTTGGAGAAGAGACACAAAGGATGGGTAACTCAAGTGGGGAAATTGGTGTTCCTGGAGCAGAGCGTCCTGGTGCCATATCCTCAGACTCTCAAGTGATGGGAAGGAGGAAAGAATGATCAGGAAGGATCTATCTCAACATATTTCCTTCCTTCCTTCCTTCCTTCCTTCCTTCCTTCCTTCCTTCCTTCCTTCCTTCCTTCCTTCTTTCCTTCCTTCCTTCCTTCCTTCCTTCCTTCCTCTCTCTCTCTCTCTTTCTTTCTTTCCTTCTTATATGGGTCTCTCTCTCTCACCCAGCTTGGAGTGCACTGGTGTGATTTTGGCTCACTGCAGCCTCTGCCTCCTGGCCTAAAGCAATTATCCCCCCTCAGGCTCCCGGGTAGCTGAGAATACGGGCAAACGCTACCACACCTGGTTAATTTTTTTGGTTATTTTTTTGTTTCACCATGTTGCCCAGGTGGGTCTTGTACTCCTGGGCTCAGGTGGTCCACCTACCTTGGCCTCCCAAAAAGAAGCCTCCCTTTCTAAAGCCCTCTTTAAAGAAGGTTACAGACGTGAGCTACCACACCCAGCCCCTATCTCAACACATTTCAAAGAACAAAAATCACACATCCCTCCCATCACTCCTTTTTCGTTTGTTTTTTTGAGAGAAAGAATTTCGCTCTGTCACCCAGGCTGGAGTGCGGTGGCATGAAATCAGCTCACTGCAGCCTTGACCTCCCAGGCTCAAGTGATTCTTTCACCTCATTCTCCAAGTAGCTGAGACTGCAGGTACATGCCACCATGCCCGGCTAATTTTCTGATTTTGTTATAGAGACGAAGTCTCACTATATTGCCCAGGCTGGTCTCAAAGTCCTGATCTCAAGCAATCGTCCCACCTCAGCTTCCCAATGTGCTGGGATTACAGGCGTGAGCTACAGTGCCTGGCCCCTTCACTATTTCTTTTCTTTTTCTTTTTCCTTTTTTTTGAGACAGAGTCTCACTTTGTCACCCAGGCTGGAGTGCAGTGGCACATCTCGGCTCATTGCAACCTCCGCCTCCTGGGTTCATGCAATTCTCCTGCCTTGGCCTCCCAAAGTGCTTGGGATTACAGGCATAAGCCACTGCGCCTGGCCCTCCTTCTAGCTATTTGAAACTATAGAATATATTATTGTTAACTGTAGTCATCCTATACAGGTGTAGAACACGAGAACTCTTTCCTCTTATGTAGGTGAAATTTTGTATCCTTGACAAATGTCTCCCTATCCCTCCATTCTCCCTACCCTCCCTAGCTCCTAGTATCCTCTGTTTTACTTTTTACTTTTATGAGATCAACTTTTTTTTAGCTTCCACATATGAATATGGAACATGCAGGCCGGGTGCAGCAGCTCACACCTATAACCCCAGCACTTTGGGAGGCCAAGGTGGGCGGGTCATTTGAGGTCAGAAGTTTGAGACCAGCCTGACCAACATGGTGAAACCCTGTCTATATAAAAATACAAAAAAAAAAAAAAAAAAAAATTAGCCAGGTGTGGTGGCATGCACCTGTAGTCCCAGCTACTTAAGAGGCTGAGACACGAGAATCGCTTGAATCTGAGAGGCAGAGGTTGCAGTGAGCTGAGATTGCACCACTGCACTCCAGTCTGGGCAACAAAGTGAGACTCTGTCTCAAAAAAAAACAAAAAAGAAAAAAACAAAAAAAAAAGAATGTGAACATGCAGTGTTTATTTAACTTTCTGTTCCCTGCTTATTTCACTTAAAATAATGTCCTCCAATTCGATCCCTGTTGCCTCAAATGATAACATGGCTGAATAGTATTCCATTGTGTAAATATACCACATTCTCTTTATCCATTCATCTATTGTTTCCAGATGACTGGATAAAGTTGATACCATATCTTGGTTGATTCTATATCCTGGCTATTGAGAATAGTGCTGCAATAAACAAGGGGGTGAGATGTCTTTTTTTTTTTTTTTTTTTTTTTTTTTTTTTTTTTTTTTGAGATGGAGTTTTACTCTTGTTTCCCAGGCTGGAGTACAATGGCGCGATCTTGGCTCACTTCAACCTCTGCTTCCTGGCTTCAAGCAATTCTCCTGCCTCAGCCTCCTGAGAGGCTGAGAGTACAGGTGCACACCACCACGCCCGGCTTATTTTTGTATTTTTAGTAGAGACGGGATTTCACCATGTTGGCCAGGCTGGTCTCAAACTGACCTCAGGTGATCCACTGGCCTCGGCCCCCCAAAGTGGTGGGATTACAGGCATGAGCCACAGTGCCCAGCCGAGATATCTTTTTGGTATACTGATTTCCTTTCTTTTTAATAAATATCCAGTAGTGGGATGGCTGGATCATATGGTAGTTGTATTTGTAGTTGTTTCAGTACTGGTTTACATTCCTACTAACACTGCATGAGTTCGCTTTTCTCCAGATCCTCACCAGTATTTATTATTTTTTTGTCTTTTTGGTAATAGCCATCCTAGCTGGGGTGAAATGATGCCTCATTATGGTTTTGATTTGCATTTCCCTGATGATTAATGATTTTGAACACTTTTCTCCTATATTTGTTGGCCATTTGAATGTCTTCTTTTGAGATCATTTGTCCTTTTTTTTTTTTTCTTTTGAGATAGAGTTTTGCTCTTGTCACCCAGGCTGGAGTGCAGTGGCGCGATCTCAGCTCACTGCAATCTCCATCTCCTGGGGTCAAGCGATTCTTCTGCCTCAGCCTCCCAAGTAGCTGGGACGACAGCTGCCCACCACCATGCCAGGCTAATCGTATTTTTTAGTAGAGACAGGGTTTCACCATGTTGGACAGGCTGGTCTCGAACTCCCGACCTCAGGTGATCTGCCTGCCTCAGCCTCCCAAAGTGCTGGGATTACAGGTGTGAGCCACCGTGCCTGGCCCTCATTTGTCCATTTTTTAGATTGGAATTTTTTTTTTTTTTTTGCTGTTGAGTTGTTTGGGTTTTTCGTATATTCTAGATATTCATCCCCTACTGGATGAGTAGTTTGCAAATATTTTCTCCCAATCTGTTGGTTGTCTCTTCACTCTGTTGATTGTTTCCTTTGCTGTTCAGAGGCTTTTGAGTTTGATATAATCCCATTTACTTATTTTTGCTGCCTATGCTTTTTTTTTTTTTTTTTTGACAGGGTGTTGCTGTGTTGCCCAGGCTGGAGTGCAGTAGTACAAAAGGCTCACTGCAGCCTCAGTCTCCTGCTGCCTGTGCTTTTGAGGTCTTATTCATAAAATCTTTACGCAGACAATGTCCTGAAGCATTTCCTCTCTATATATTTTTTTCTGGTAGTTTCATAGGTTCCAGTCTTATATTTAGGCCTTCGATCCATTTTGAGTTAATTTTTGTATAGAATGAGAGGTGAGGGTCTAGTTTCATTCTTCTGCATATGGATCTTCAGTTTTCCTAGCACCATTGGTTGAAGAGACTGTTCTTTCCCCAGTGAGTATTCTTCACACCTTTGTCAAAAATCAGTTGGCTGTAGATAAGTGGATTAATTTCTGGGTTCTCTAATCTGTTCCATTGGTCTATGTGTCTACTTTTATATGTCAGTACCATGCTGTTTTGGTTACTACAGTTTTGTTTTATACACACACACACACACACACACATACACACATATATACATATATATACACATATATATATTTTAGACAGAATCTAGATTTTTCTTTCTTTAGACAGAGTCTAGATTTTTTTTTTTTAAGACAGTCTTGCTCTGTTGTTGTTGCCCAGGCTAGGGTGCAGTGATGTGATCTTGGCTCACTGCAACCTCCACGTCCTGGGTTCAAGCGATTCTCATGCCTCAGCCTCCTGAGTAGCTGGGACGGCAGGTACATGCCATCAAGCCCGGCTAATTTTTTTTTTTTTTTTTGAGATGAAGTCTCACTCCGTTACCCAGGCTGGAGTGCAGTGGTGGGATCTCAGCTCACTGCAACCTCCAGCTTCCAGGTTCAAGCAATTCTCCTGCCTCAGCCTCCCTAGAAGCTGGGATTACAGGTGTGCACTCCACATCTGGCTAATTTTTGTATTTTTAGTAGAAATGGGGTTTCACCCTGTTGGCCAGGCTGGTCTCGAACTCCTAACCTCAGGTGATCTGCCTGTCTCAGCCTCCCAAAGTGTTGAGATTACAGGTGTGAGCCACTGCACCTGGCCAGGAGAATTATCTTCTATCCTAAGGCAAGAAATCTAATATAATTGCCCTAAACATTGACAAGCACTACTCCACACGTGTGACTAATGAATAGAACTCTTACACACCCAGAATGTAAATTTATGAACTTGCATATCTTAGACACACACAGAAAGACATTTCCCCTACTTCAAAGAACAACTTATATATAAATTAAAAGCTCGGCATCGTGGCTTACGCCTGTAATTTCAGCACTTTGGGAGGCCAAAGTGGGCGGATCATTTCAGGCTAGGAGTTCACGACCAGCCTGGCCAACATGGCGAAACCCCATCTCTACTAAAAATACAAAAATAAGCTGGGAATGATGGCACATGCCTGTAGTCCCGGCTACTCGGGAGGCTGAGACAGGAGAATCGCTTGGACCCGGAAGGGGAAGGTTGCAGTGAGCCAAGATTGTGCCACTGCACTCCAGCCTGGTGACAGAGCAAGACTCTGTCTCAAAAAAAAAAAAAAAATTAAAAATTAAAAAATTTTAAAACATGCCAGGAGTGGCTGTGGGCACCCATAGTCCCATCTACTTGGAGGCTGAGGCAGGAGGTTCTCTTGAGCCTGGGAGTTTGAGGCTGCAGTGAGATATTGTTGCACCACTGCACTCCAGCCTAGGTGAGAGGGAGACTTCAGCACTAAAAAACAAACAAAATAAAACAGAACAAAACACACACTCTCTCCCTCTATCTGTCTATCTATATAACTCAAATATGTCTTGCGTTGCTTTGAGTTCTCCCAAGGTTTCAAGTGCATCCAGTCGTATGGGAAGTAGGTAATCCCAAGAAACACCAGTGGGCAGAGGGGAATTCCAGTAGGGAAGGGATGGGAGCAAGAGTGGGTATGTTTTCCAGCAGGGTCCCCTGGGAGCCTCTAAAACCTAATCTGTCAGAGAACTCTGGGAGCCAATGTAGAATGCGCATCTGATCCGCCTGCCTAAGGGGCAGGAGCGTGGGGCCTTTATGCACCTCCACCTGTCAGTCATCCATGGAGGGATTGGGGCAGGTTAGTCCACTCCCTGCACTCCTGACCTGTCATCCTGTGGCAAAGGAGGACCTAGGGGCTCAAGGAAGTCCTCAGGCAGGGAAATGCAGTGGGTAGCAGCTGGAAGTCAGGCTGGTGTCACCAGAGTGTCAGGATGAGTGCAGGAAGGCGGGACTCCAACTGCACAGGCCACATTCTCTTCCTCAAGCTTCTACGTAGGCTTTAGTGCCTCTTTTCTCCTGTTTCTTTCAGAATTCATTGGGTGGTGTCATCCCACATACTACAGAGATTTCTCAGGCTTCTCATTCTTGTCAACAAGCCTTGGAAGGCAGGAAGGGACAGGGACTTCCTCACCTTCCAGCACCTGCAGGGAACCAGCGTGGTGAGCGCTGAATCACGTGTGGCCTCCAGATACCAAGTGACCCATTCTTTCTAAAGCCCTCTTTAAAGCAAGGAGAAAATCCAGAACGCAAGAGGGATGCTCAGGTTTCTGGTTCTTATTTTTCTTTCCAAATGTAAAGAGAATAAATCTAGGCCAGGTGCAGTGGCTCGCACCTGTAATCCCAGCACTTTGGGAGGCTGAGGCAGGTGGATTGCTTGAGCTCAGGAGTTTGAGACCAGCCTGGGCAACATAGTGAGACCTTGTCTCTACAAAAAAGTACAAAAATTAGCCAGGCATGGTGGCACGTGCCTGTGGTTCCAGCAACTCGGGAGGCTGAGGTGGGAGGTTGGTTTAAGCCGGAGGTTACAGTAAGCTAAGATCACACCACTGCACTCCAGCCTAGGTGACAGAGCCAGACCCTGTCTCAACAAAACAAAACAAAACTTTTCTTTAAAAAAAAAATAGAAATAGGGTCTTGCTGTGTTGGCCAGGTGGCCTCAAACTCCTGGTCTCAAACTATCCTCCCACCTTGGCCTCCCAAAGTCCTGGGATTACAGGTGTGAGCCACCATGCCCAACCCAAAATTCTTTTCAAGAATTATCTTCTAGGCTGGGCGTGGTGGCTCATGCCTGTAATCCCAGCACTTTGGGAGGCTGAGGTGGGTGGATCACCTGGCATCAGGAGTTTGAGACCAGCCTGGGCAATAGGGTGAAATCCCATCTCTACTAAAAATACAAAAAATTAGCTGGTCATGGTAGCAGGTGCCTGTAATTCCAGCTACTTGGGAGGCTGAGGCAGGAGAATCACTTGAACCCAGGAGGCTGAGGTTGCAGTGAGCTGAGTTCGCACCATTGCATTCCAGCCTGGGCAACAAGAGCGAGACTCTGTCTCAAACAAACAAACAAAAAAAGAATTCTCTTCTAATATTGTTTTAACTGTTTATCATGCATGAGTATTACCTGTTTTATTAAACACAACTTTAAGAAAATAGAAAGGAAGTATACCTTCTTTGAATACAGCAATGGAAAATGTCATCTGAAATTTCCAGAACTTATTTTACCTTATTATTTAAGGTGAAAGTGACAGATCAAAAGTGAACATTTCCATATCTTTCGTATAGCTTTAAGGCTTTTTTGGTAGTTTATGAGAATATTTTGTCAAATTATGAAATGCTTTAAATTTATGTGCAAATTTTCATGAAAATAATTGTGCAATATGCAGTCATCTATTTCATTGCAGGGTGTAATGTTTTAAAGACTCTAATGATTTTAAACTTAATTTCCATTTTTGTACATTTATCTTTGAAAGAAAAAAGGAGGCTAGACATGGTGGCTCATCACTGTAATCCCAGCACTTTGGGAGGCTGAGGCAGGTGGATTGCCTGAGCCCAGGAGTTCGAGACCAGCCTGGACAACAAAGGGAGACCCTGTCTCTATTTCTTTTTTATTTAAAATTCTTTTAAAAAATGAAAAAAAATGAAGGTGATTATTTGAAACAGCTTTGTGAAAATCACTTCAGCTCCATGTTCCGTACCTGTTCCATTATATGTAATTTTAAATCTGATGGGCCTAAAAGCAAATCCATTATTCCTTTATTTATCTATGTATTTTCACTGCAGCCTCAAACTCCCAGGCTCATGCAATCCTCCTGCCTTGGCCTCCTGAGCAGCTGGAATCACAGGTGCAAGCCACCACGCCTGGCCATTATTCCTTTAATGCAAGAACATTCATTCAAAAATATCTTCATTTCAGGCCAGGTGCGGTGGCTTACACCTGTAATCCCAGCACTTTGGGAGGCCGAGGTGGGCAGATCACTTGAGGTCAGGAGTTCAAGACCAGCCTGGCCAAGATGGTGAAACCCTGTCTCTAGTAAAAATACAAAAATTAGCCAGGCGTGGTAGTGGGCGCCTGTAATCCCAGCTACTTGGGAGGTTGAGGCATGAGAATCACTTGAACCTGGGAAGCAGAGGTTGCAGTGAGCCGAGATTGTGCCATTGCACACCAGCCTGAGCAACAAGAGTGAAATTCCATCTCAAATCAAAATTAAAAAAACTTCATTTCTTCTTATTTTACTGGAATAATTATCATTATGTTAAATAAACTCACGATATTGGTTCCCACAAACGACAGTAGAAAAGTGTTTTTCATGGTTTCACTCTCTGTTTTTTTTTTGGAGATGAGGTCTCACTATGTTGCCCAGGCTGGTCTCAAACTCCTGAGCTCAAGGAACCCGTCTGCCTCAGCCTCCCAAAGTGCTGGGATTACAGGCGTGACCACTGCACCTGGTTTTACTCTTACTAAATGGAAGAAATTGAAGATAGTAGATTCTTTATTCAAAAAGAATGTGTTCTTTTCATAGGCAAGCATACATTGCTGAAAATGTAAAAATTTTAGGGCAACTGTGTTCTCATAATTAGGACTCCTATATAAGAGCAGGAGGGATAAAAATACATTTAAGCAAACTCTCGAAACCACTTGTTTATAATTTCTCACTCTGCATAGAAAAAAATGACTCAAGTTAATTCTGTTCACTAAAAGAAGAAAATGGTCAATTAAGTGGACCAAAATAGTCCCAATTAAAGATATACATTTCTCCGATGAGCAAAAATTGAGAATCTTCCATGATATGAAGACATAACTTTTTTTATTCTTAGATAAAATAATATGTACTTTTATCTCACAAAAGGGACAAGATAAAAAGAGCTTTAGGCCAGGAGTGGTGACTCACGCCTATAATCCCAGCATTTTGGGAGGCTGAGGCGGATGGATCACTTGAGGTCAGGAGTTCGAGACCAGTCTGGCCAACATGGTGAAACCCCATCTCTACTAAAAAATATAAAAATTAGCCGGGTGCGGTGGTACGTGCCTGTATTCCCAGCTGCTCTGGAGGCTGAGGCAGGAGAATCACTTGAACCCCAGAGGAGAAGGATGTAGTGAGCTGAGATCACACCATGGCACTCCAACCTGGGTGACAGAGCGAGACTCCATCTCAAAAAAAAAAAAAAAAGATAAAAAGAGCATTAAAACTAAGACCTTGTTAGACACAGTGGCTCATGCCTGTACTCCCAGCACTTTGGGAGGTGGAGGTGGGAGGATCACTTGAGCCCCAGAGTTTGAGACCAGCCTGGGCAACATAGCAAGACCCCGTCTCTACAAAAATAAAAAAAAAAAATGATCTGGGCATGGTGGCATGTGCCTGTGGTCCCAGCTACTTGGGAGGCTGATGTCGGAGCATTGCCTGAGTCCAGGAGGTCGAGGTTGCAGTGGTCCGTGTTCATGCCACTGCACTCTAGCCTGGGCAACAGAACAAGACCGTTTAAGATTTTGAAGCTCTTGATTGTGTACGTGTGTGTGTAAACCAACAGAAGCAGTAGGCAGGCTTTGAGGTTTGGAAGTAAAGAACCCAAAAACTTCCTTAAAAATGAAATTAAGATTTTGTAGGAAAATGCTTTCTCACCTCAAACTACAGGTGTGTTCTACCTACCTTAGGCCTTGTTTTCCATCTCAATAGACCAATATTCAGTCCGTTCCCTAAGTGGGAAACCCAAGCGTCATCTTAGCATTTTCCTTTGCTCCCTCCTCCAAATCCTCTGCATCACCAGTTCATCCATTTATGCAGGAGGAGGACATTAGCAATTGCGACTCCTTCCTTCAGCTGTGGCTGTCTCTGTTTTCTCCTTCATACATTTCTCTGAAGACTGCTTTGACTTCACCGGCTCCATTTCCTCCTGTCTCACACTCCCCCAACTCCCTCCAACCTGACTTCTGACCTGCTCACCATGGAAACATCCCCTGCTAAGATCCCCAGTGATATCCATGCCTCGAAACCAACAGACGTCCCTCATCCCTCTTCACATCTCTCAATTGCATCCATGCTCGTGGCCCCTTCTTCCTTCTGAAGCCACTCCCTTACTTCTTTTTAAATTTTTTTTTCTTGAGACAGGGTCTCACTCTGTTGCCCAGCCTGGAGTGCAATGGCACAATCTCAGCTCACTGTAACCTCTGCCTCCCATGTTCAAGCAATTTTCATGCCTCAGCCTCCCAAGTAGCTGAGACTGCAGACGTGCGCCACCACACCAGGCTAATTTGTTGTATTTTTGGTAAAGACGGGGTTTTGCCATGTTGGCCAGGCTGGTCTTGAACTTCTAGCCTCAAGTGATCCACTGGCCCTGGCCTCCCAAAGTGCTGGAATTACAGGCGTGAGCCACCGAGCCTGGCCACTCCCTTACTTCTTGACTGCACTCTTCTGGTTTTTTTCGTTTTTTGTTTTTTTCTTTTAGAATGTATAAAATGAGGCCAGGAGCTGTGGCTGTGGGACACCTGTAATCCCAGGACCTTGGGAAGCAGAGGCAGGTGGATCATTAAGGTCAGGAGTTCGAGATCAGCCTGGCAAACATGGTGAAACCCCCATCTCTACTAAAAATACAAAAATGAGCCAAGCATGGTGGCACATGCCTATAGTCCCAGCTACTCGGGAGGCTGAGGCAGGAGAATCGCTTGAACCTGGGAGGTGGAGGTTGCAGTGAGCCGAGATCATGCCGTTGCACTCCAGCCTGGGGAACAAGAGAGAAACTCTGTCTCAATCAATCAATCAATAAAATGTATAAAATGTAGAGGCGGGGTCTTGCTTTGTTGCCCAGGCTGGTCTCAAATTCCTGGCTTTAAGTGATCCTCCTACCTAGGCCTCCCAAAGTGCTAGGGCTACTGGTGTGAGCCACTGCACTCAGCCTTCTGGTTTCTTCTACATCTCAGGGGACTCCTGTGTTTCTTTTCAGGTTCATTCTCCAACCAGGCCAGCACTTACTAGATTTCTTCACAACTTCATCTCAATCCTCCTCATTTTCTCTTTCTAGCTCTTTCTAGACCAGTAGTTCTCAAAGTGTGTTCCACAGATCCTTTTCGGGGGGGCTCATGAGGTCAATACTGTTTTCACAATACTAAATGTGACTTGCCTTTTTTTTGCTGTGGTGGCACATTGGGGCTGTGGACACTAAAATGATGGGATGAAACTGTTGGTGTCTAGTATGAATCAGGGCATGGGCACCAAACTGTACTAATTATCACTGCATTCTCCCCAGTCATGCACTTATAGGAAAAACAAAGCAAGCTGCACCCAAGACTGTACTTGATGAATTAGTAAAAAACAAATAATAATTTTATTAAACTTTGACTCTTGAGTATGTCTTTTTCCATATAGATACCCGTTATTCTAGCACCATTTACTGAAAAGACTATTGTTTCTCCATCGAGTTAACTTGGCACCCTAGTGGAAAATCAATTGATCATATAATTATGGGTCTATTTCTGGACTCAATTTTGTTCCATTGATCTGTATGTCTTTACTTATGCTAAAACCATACTGATTTGATTGCTTTAGCTTTATACACAGTAAATTTAAAATCAGGTCGCATGACGCATATGCACAGCCAAACACACCCAGGTCAGCTCCCCACCTTTTTTTTTTTTTTTTTTTTTTTTTTTTGTATTTTTTTTTTTATTAATTTTTGCATACAAAAACAATAAACATTTTCTAAAAATACATACAAACAAAAAGATGCGTATCAAACATATTAGGAAGGTTGCACATGGGAAGTCGGGGAATAGAAATGGGGGTGGGAGTTAAAATAAATGAGAGAGGGACTTTATATGGATCAGTGATAATAACTCAATCCTCTATTTGACAAAGAAGAGGGAGAAGGAAGAGGAAGAAAAAGAAAGTGGGATAAAGGATGAGAAAGGGAGGAAAATAGAAAAAATTAGAGTATGACTCCAGGGTAGACCTGTTTTGTTGTCATTGAGTTGGTTGGTGGGTTTGTCTGTTGTATTCTTCATGTTTCGCCAAGTTGGCCAGACTGGTCTCGAACTCCTAGCCCGAAGTGATCAACCCGCCTCGCCCCCCAGAGTGCCGGGACCACAGGCGTGAGCCACCACGTCCAGCCCCCACATTGCTTTTGGCCTCCGTGGTAGACCTCCCAGACGGAGCGGCCAGGCAGAGGAGCTCCTCACTTCTTCCCAGACGATAGGTGGCCGGGCAGAGGCGCTCCTCACTTCCCAGACGATGGGTGGTCGGGCAGAGGCACTCCCCACTTCCCAGACGATGGGTGTCCGGGCAGAGGCACTCCTCACTTCCCAGATGGGGCAGCCGGGCAGAGGCGCTCCTCACTTTCCAGACGATGGGTGGCCGGGCAGAGGCGCTCCTCACCTCCCAGACGATGGGTGGCCGGGCAGAGGCGCTCCTCACCTCCCAGACGATGGGTGGCCGGGCAGAGGCGCTCCTCACCTCCCAGACGGGGCGGCCGGGCAGAGGCGCTCCTCACTTCTTCCCGGACAGGGCGGCCGGGCAGAGGCGCTCCTCACTTCTTCCCGACGGGGCGGCCGGGCAGAGGCGCTCCTCACCTCTTCCCGGACGGGGCGGCCGGGCAGAGGCGCTCCTCACCTCTTCCCGGACGGGGCGGCCGGGCAGAGGCGCTCCTCACCTCCCAGACGATGGGTGGCCGGGCAGAGGCGCTCCTCACCTCCCAGACGATGGGTGGCCGGGCAGAGGCGCTCCTCACCTCCCAGACGATGGGTGGCCGGGCAGAGGCGCTCCTCACCTCCCAGACGATGGGTGGCCGGGCAGAGGCGCTCCTCACCTCCCAGACGATGGGTGGCCGGGCAGAGGCGCTCCTCACCTCCCAGACGATGGGTGGCCGGGCAGAGGCGCTCCTCACCTCCCAGACGGGGCGGCCGGGCAGAGGCGCTCCTCACTTCTTCCCGGACAGGGCGGCCGGGCAGAGGCGCTCCTCACTTCTTCCCGACGGGGCGGCCAGGCAGAGGCGCTCCTCACCTCTTCCCGGACGGGGCGGCCGGGCAGAGGCGCTCCTCACCTCTTCCCGGACGGGGCGGCCGGGCAGAGGCGCTCCTCACTTCCTCCCGGACGGGGCGGCCGGGCAGAGGCGCTCCTCACTTCCCAGACGGTGGGTGGCCAGGCAGAGGCGCTCCTCACTTCTTCCCGGATGGGGCGCCCGGGCAGAGGCGCTCCTCATTTCTTCCCGGACGGGGCGGCCGGGCAGAGGCGCTCCTCACTTCCCAGACGGGGCGGCCGGGCAGAGGCGCTCCTCACTTCTTCCCGGACGGGGCGGCCGGGCAGAGGCGCTCCTCACTTCCCAGACGATGGGTGGCCGGGCAGAGGCGCTCCTCACCTCCCAGACGGTGGGTGGCCGGGCAGAGGCGCTCCTCACCTCCCAGACGGTGGGTGGCCGGGCAGAGGCGCTCCTCACTTCCCAGACGGTGGGTGGCCGGGCAGAGGCGCTCCTCACTTCCCAGACGGGGCGGCCGGGCAGAGGCGCTCCTCACTTCCCAGACGGTGGGTGGCCGGGCAGAGGCGCTCCTCACTTCCCAGACGGGGCGGCCGGGCAGAGGCGCTCCTCACTTCCCAGACGGTGGGTGGCCGGGCAGAGGCGCTCCTCACTTCCCAGACGGTGGGTGGCCGGGCAGAGGCGCTCCTCACTTCCCAGACGGTGGGTGGCCGGGCAGAGGCGCTCCTCACTTCCCAGACGGGGCGGCCGGGCAGAGGCCCTCCTCACTTCCCAGACGGGGCGGCCGGGCAGAGGTGCTCCTCACCTCCCAGACGGGGCGGCCGGGCAGAGGCGCTCCCCACCTTCCAGATGGGGCGGCGGCCGGGCAGGGGCTGCAATCCCAGCACCCTGGCAGGCCAAGGCAGGCGGCCGGGGGGTAGCGGCTGCCGCGAGGCCAGACCACGCCACCGCCCTCCAGCCCGGGCAACACCGAGCACTGGGTGAGCGAGACTCCGTCTGTAGTCCCAGTACCTCGGGAGGCTGAGGCGGGCAGAGCACTCGGCGTCAGGAGCCGGCGACCAGCGTGGCCAAGATGGCGAACGCGTGCCTGCATCCAAAGGAGAAAAGGCAGGCAGCGGTGGCGGGCGCCAGCAGTCCCAGGCAGTCCGCGGCGGGGGCAGCAGCAAGCCGAGTAGATTGTAGCCTGGGCCAGAGAAAGAAAGAAAGAAAGAAAGAAAGAGAGAGAGAGAGAGAGGGAGGGAGGGAGGGAGGGAGGGAGGGAGGGAGGAAGGAAGGAAGAAAGGGAAGAAGGAAGGAAGGAAGGAAGGAAGGAAGGAAGGAAGGAAGGAAGGGCCCTTTTTTTTTTTTTTTGAGACGGAGTCTCGCTCTGTAGCCCAGGCTGGAGTGCAGTGGCACAGTCTCGGCTTACTGCAAGCTCCGCCCCCCAGGTTCATGCCATTCTCCTGCCTCAGCCTCCCAAGTAGCTGGGACTACAGGCACCCACTACCACGCCCGGCTAATTTTTTTTTTTTTTTTTTTGTATTTTTTAGTAGAGACAGGGTTTCACTGTGTTAGCCAGGATGGTCTTGGTCTCCTGACCTCATGATCCACCCGCCTCGGCCTCCCAAAGTGCTGGGATTACAGGTGTGAGCCATTGCGCCCGGCCAGCTCCCTTTTTTTTTTTTTTTTGAGACAGAGTCTCGCTCTTGCTGCCCAGACTGGAGTGCAGTGGTGTGATCTGAGTTCACTGTAACCTCCGCCTCCCATGTTCAAGCGATTGTCCTGCCTCAGCTTCCCAGTAGCTGGGACTACAGGGGCATGCCACCACACCCGGCTAATTTTTTTATTTTTAGTAGAGACAGGGTTTTGCCATGTTGGCCAGGCTGGTCTTGAACTCCTGGGCTCTAGTGATCTGCCCATCTTGGCCTTCTAAAGTGCTGGGATTACAAGTGTGAGCTACTGTGCCCGGCCCCCAACCTTTTTTTTTTTTTTTTTTTTTTAAGAAAGGTTTTGCACTGTTGCTTAGGATGGAATCATGATTCACTACAGCCTCAATCTCCTAGGCTCAAGCCATCCTCCTTCCTCAGCCTTCCAAGTAGCTGAGACTACTACAGGTGTGTGCCACCACGCTTGGCTAATTTTTTTTATGTTTAGCAGAGACAAAGTTTCCCTATGTTGCCCAGGCTGGTCTCAAACTCCAGAGCTCAAGTGATTCACCTGTCTTGGCCTCCCAAAGTGCTGGGATTACAGGCGTGAGCCACTATGCCTGAACAGTGTATATTTCTTTTTTTTCTTTTTTAACAGAGCTCACTCTGTTGCCCAGGCTAAAGTGTACTGGTGCAATCTTGGCTCATTGCAACCTTCACCTCCTGGGTTCAAGTGATTCTTGTGCCTCAGCCTCCTGAGTAGCTGGGATTACAGGCATGGGCCACCACACCCAGCTAATTTTTTTTTCTTTGAGGTGGAGTCTTGCTCTGTTGCCCAGGCTGGAGTGCAGTGGCGGAATCTTGGCACACTGCAACTTCCGCCTCCCAGAATCGAGTGATTCTCCTGCCTCAGCCTCCCAAGTAGCTGGGATTACAGGTGCATGCTACCACACCCAGCTAGTTTTTGTATTTTTGTAGAGATGGGATTTCCCTATGTTGGCCAGGCTGGTCTCAAATTCCTCACCTTAAGTGATCTGCCCACCTCCACCTCCCAAAATGCTTGGCCTCCAATGTGTATTTCTAACAGGCTATTCTGGGTGATTTTCAAATAAGTATATTTTAAAGCAGACTTTTTTTCCCCTGTGGTCATACAGAAAAAGCTCTCCATTATCCTGTGCCATGAATAATACTTGCATGCTCTATCGAGCTATTATATAAATAGTTAAAACTGTATGCTGTATTTATGAATTGTTTTCCCTTCTTTTGTGTTGTTAGAGTGGTAAAGTTGAATGGGAGAAATCCAGACCCAATTATCCATGCCTCAGAATCTAAGAGATTTTTAGGATGGCACATCTTCAGTGTCATCTCATCTTCTACTGTGTTTGATTCTGCATTCAACAGCTGCTTTAGAGCTTGCTTAGTAAAACAGAAAATCACACACAAAACGAGAAAATCACCAGCATTTATTTACTCAACAAATATTTATCAAGAGTCGACTATATACTAGGTCCTGTGCTAAATATCCTGGATATTGTTTATAGGTCAGAAACTGTGGGGAAGAATAAACAGAATGAGGAACTTTCTTCTCCTTGAAAATAATTATATTTTATAAGTAACTGAGGCAGAGAGAACTCTAATACTTCCTTTTTTGGAAGAATCGTTCTCCAAGGAGACATACTTGGGCCAATCATTTAGCTGAAATGATCACTAAACATACACATATACCTTAAAATTAATGAGCAAGGACCATAATAAAGCGAGGTGTTGTATGTGGTATACCATTTCCGTTTTCCCACCATATACACAATTTGGGTTATTTTACGTGGTGCCATGGGCTAGGAACTCTTAGGGCTGGGAAACAATCTTGGTTTCCCAACAGTCTATATCATATAGGTAAAAACTGTAAAATACATCACAGTGCAGATGAAATCTAACACTACCAGCTCATTTTGTGCTGCTACGGGAGCAGTGAATTAAAATTAAGTCTTGTACTGGGGATTGGGCCTTTTATCAGGGCAACTGAGATCAACTGTACAGAAATTTTCAAATTTCCCTTCTCATCAGGCAAACAGATGGACAATGAAGCCGGTTCAGAGGCCCAACCAAGACAATGATGCACAGGGAAACTCCCTCGAGCCCCAGCTGTCACCTAGTACTTCGAAGACATTGAGAGGTAATGCTGCAAAGTCGTGCTGTCATTTTTTTAATGTCTCACATATATTCCAAGCAATATCCATTAGCAAACAAATATCCAGGAATAGTATCATCTCATTTTCTACTAATAATCCTTTATTTGGTATCTTAAAAAAGATTTTGTAAGACACAAAACTTTCCATTAAAAAGTTGTTTATTTAAAAAATACCTTCTCCCAATTCTGATTCCATATCAAATTAAATCAAGAAGTGATGTTACAGCAATAACTCATCAAAGTCATGGGTAGGGTGGATGGCAATGACCCCATTAGCTCATTAGTATAATCTAGTAAGTGAAATACAAATTCAACTCATTTACTTCTTCACAAAAGGCAAACATAATTGATATACTTCGTATCAAAAAACTAGTTTATAAAGCTTGTCTTCATATTTCAGTTTAAGGTTCAGCTGATATAAAATGCCTTAAAAGACCATCCAAGCAATGCTTTGGATTGTCTTTTTTTGCAAAATTCAAGGAAAACATGATTGTTTGAAGTTTCTTCACTGCTGACGAATTAGTTAAGCGCTACCTGAGATTCCTTTGCACTTCCACTCTTCCACTCTTTGAGTTTCCAGTGATTAACATATGCCGGAGACATAATTTAGAGAGCACTAGAAATGCCACACAGATCTCAACACTTAAAAAAGAGTTTCTGGCCAGGCACGGTGGCTCATGCCTATAATCCCAGCACTTTGGGAGGCCAGGGCGGGTGGATCACTTGAGGTCAGGAATTCGAGACCAGCCTGGCCAACATGGTGAAACCCCGTCTCTACTGAAAAAAAAAAAACAAAAAACAAAAAACAAAAACCAGGTGTGGTGGTAGGTGCCTGTAATCCCAGCTACTCGGGAGGCTGAGGCAGGAGAATCGCTTGAATCTGGAATGGCAGAGGTTGCAGTAAGCCAAGATCGCAGCACTGTTAATACAGCCTGGGCAGCAGTGAGACTCCATCTCAAAAACAAACAAAAAAACCAAAACAAAACAAACAAAAAACACACAAAAAAACCAACAACAGAGTTTCTGACAGGTTTTGAAGTTTTGTTTTTTTTTTTTTTTTTTGGAGACAGGGTCTCCCTCTGTCGCCCAGGCTGGAGTGCAGTAGCGTGATCTCAGCTGACTGCAACCTCTGCCTCCCAGGTTCAGCCAATTCTCCTCCCTCAGCCTCCCAAGTAGCTGGGATTACAGGCATGTGCCACCATGCTCATGCATGCAGTTTCACCATGTTGGCCAGGCTGGTCTCAAACTCCTGACCTCAAGTGATCCACCTGCCTCGGTCTCCCAAGGTGCTGGGATTACAGATGTGAGCCACCGTGCCTGGCCTGGTTTTGAAGTTTTTACAGAATGTACAGAATGTAAGCATTAAAAAATGACTTTCAGAAACATATACATTCAAAGAAAACTTTTTAGTATTCTAAACATTGAATACTTTGGGGGAAGAACTGGTTTCTTTTTTGGATTGTTTAAGGAGTCAGTCTTTTCTCAACAGTTTCTTGATAAGCAATAAATCTTCTCAAATTCATTTTCACATTGTCAAGAACACACAGCTGATCTGTGCTATAGTTACCTCTCCCTTCTTTACGTATCTGCAAACAAAAAACAAAAAATCATATGTGACTTGGTGGATATTATTAATTCATTTAAATAAAGTATTTAATTTAGGGTGTATTTAACCATTTGCTGAAGCAGACAGCTGCAAGAATTTGGAAAAAACGTTTTTACTTCCAAAGTAAATGGAACTCGGTAAGTAAAGAATAAACTGAGAATGTGCATTATTAAAAATGATAGTTACAAAGGTGACTGAACGGCAGGTGGTAAGAGTTATATAAACTATAGAAAGGAATTATGTAAACCACGAATTGGGAAAACAACCCCTAACCTCTGAAAGGTCTGCTGTTCAGATTGATTTTCCTAGTTAGTATGCATTGCTATGGTAATAATACTTAATTGTTTTTCTTCTCTCAAAGGTATAAAGCCTTAATGAAATTCCTTTGTTAGGCTGGGTGCAGACTCATGCCTGTAATCCCAGCAGTTCGGGAGGCCGAGGCAGGTGGTTTGCTTGAGTCCAGGAGTTCGAGACTAGCCTGGGCAACACAGTGAGACCCCCCCCCCACCCCCCCACCTTAAAAACAAAATTCCTTTGTTAGCCCGAGGTTAGTCTGTAGTGTTGTGGTTTTTTTGTTTTTGGAACAGGGTCTCTCTCTGTCACCCAGGCCGGAGAGCCATGCTGTGGTCATGGGTCACTGCAGCCTCGACCTCCCAGACGCAAGTGATCCTCCTGCCTCTGCCACCACAGTAGCTAGGACTACAAGCGGCGCACTACCATGCTGGAGTAATTTTTTAAAATTTCTAGTAGAGGTAGGGTCTCCCTGTGTTGCCCAGGCTGGTCTTGAACTCCTGGACTCAAGTGATCCTACCACCTTGGCCTTCCATAGTGCTGGGATTACTGGTGTGAGCCACCATGCCCAGCGCTGGTTTTGTTTGTTGGCTTGTTTTTTGTTTTTAATAGAGATGGGTCTTGCTTCGCCGCCTAGGCTGGAGTGCAGTGCTGCAATCCACTGAGCTCACTGTAGCCTCCAACTCCTGCGCTCAAGTGATCCTCCCGCTCAGCTTCCTGAGTAGCTGGGATGACAGGCATGAGCCACCACTTAACGGCTAACTTAAAAAATTTTTTTGTAGAGACAAGTTCTTGCTATGTTTCCCAGGGTGGTCTTGAAATCCTGGACTCAAGTGACCCTCCCACCTGGGGCTCTGAAAGTGCTGGGATTACAGGTGTGAGCCACTGCGCCTGGCCTGTGGTTTTTTAGATCAATTGTATGGAATCTGAGTTTGATCTCACCTCTAGTCTAGAGCAGTGGCTCTCACGTTTTAGTGTGCAACAGTATCATCTGGAAGGCTTGTTGAAAAATAGACTGGTGGGCCCATCCACAGAGTCTGTGACTCAGTAGGTCTGGAGGTGGGGCCGAGGACCTGCATTTTGAACAAGTTACCAGGCAAGGGCTGATGCTGCTGATACAAGGAGGGCATTTTTGAGAAACACTGCTCAAGAGAAGTTCTTGATTGCACATAAATGCATTTTGTAGCTAAATATACACTGAATAGCCTTTAATACAAATTGTGGCTTCATTTAGCAAAACAAAGAGTTTCACATAAGTAACTACAGGCTAGCCTCTGGCTAGTAAGAAATCTTATTAGAGCTTTATACCTTTGATAAAAGAAAAACAAATGTTATTACCACAGCAATACATACTGAGTAGGAAAATCAATCAGAACAAAGACCTTTCAGAAGTCAGGGGTTATTTTCCCAGTTCACTGTTTAACCTCTTTTAAGCACCTGCTTCTACAGAGTTTGATGACTCTAACTATTAATATATCTGCTTTCCTTGAAGCTGCAGGGAAATAGGGGATATTTTTTTCTTATCTTGCAAGCTCTTTACCCAGAAATTTAAAGGACTGTAACCTTTAAGAACAATATGGCTGGGCACGGTGGCTCACACCTGTAATCCCAGCACTTTGGGAGGCCAAGGTGGGCGGATCACCTGAGGTTGGGAGTCCGAGATCAGCCTGGATGACAAGGCAAATCCCCATTTCTACTAAAAATACAAAAATTATTTGGGTGATGTGGTGGACACCTGTAATCCCAGCTACTTGGGAGGCTGAGGCACAAGAATCACTTGAACCAGAGAAGGGGAGGTTGCAGTGAGCCAAGATCACGCCACTGCACTCCAGCATGGGCGACAGAGTGAGATTCTGTCTCAAAAAAAAAAAAAAAAAAAAGTAAAATTAAATAAATGCAAAATGTGTATGAAAGTGCTTTGTAAAATACAGAGTATAATACTGACATATATGAAGCACCATCAAAATTACTAAACTGTTAAAAAAAGAAGAACTTGTCAGATACCATTTTAGCTTCAGTTTCAGTGATTCAATAGTCACACTGTTGAGCTATGACTCAGTCAATAAACATTTTACAAAGTACTGGGGATGCTGTGCTACATATGGGGATTCGTCATGCACATGCTTCTGAGTTGCACAGTGGTAACTACACACACCCTTGTCCCCACAGAATGTTCAGACTTATGTATTTATAAGTTAAATGGCTACAAACCTTCATTTTAAAGACTGGCTGGAATTCTTTCAGAGCAGATAATAATTTAATTTGAATCGAGGCTCTTTCGGCTTCTTTACCATCTGCAAAAACATCAAAGAGGGCATCCAAAGCTTCTCCTGCTACCACAAGGGAAGGATCTTTGGTGGTAACTTCAAGCAGAAAGCACCCAATGTCCTGGAAACAGCAAAACACATTTAGTATGACTAACACCAGTCTCCAAAACAAGTATCAACTTTGAATGTGGCAATAACTCATGCATACTATTTTATATACAAATGCCAGGGAAAAATTAAAACTTTAAGAGATTAGACTTAAATACTTATAAACATACCAAGCATAAGCAAGATAAATTAAACATATTATAGTTTATGTTCATAAATAAAGTGAATTAAAATCCATAAATGATGTATGATTTTGGAAATCACTAAATTTTCCCCTCTACCTCTCTCAAAAAGGCTTTCTCCATGATGTCAAGATGCATAGAAATCTTATCTGTAACAACAACAACAACAAAAAATCTGCTTTTAAAAGCATAAGAAAAACACTTTAGGGCCAGTCGCAAGTGGCTCACACCTGTAGTTCAGAACTTTGTGAGGCTAAGGCAGGAGGGTCGCTTGAGCCCAGCAGTTCAAGACCAGCCTCAGCAACGGAGCAAAACCTCATCTCTAAAAATCGTTAAAATAGGACTGATCTGAATCGAATCTAGTCTGTAGATCTAACTGTCAGTTTGCAGGAAATACAAGGATAAAAGAACAAATTTAACACCACAAGGTAGCAATCAGACAAATCCAGAAGGTTGGACACTATATAGGACAATTGATCCAGGAGCTGAGAATAACCACGTGGTGCTGGGGAGGAACTGTTCAAGATTAAGCGAGAAAGAGAAGACCCCACAGGAAACATAATATGTGGACTTCAGCAGTGTAAACAAGCTCTCTGTAAACAGATAATTTTGAGGCAACTGTAAAATTATGAATATGGACTGGGAATGAAACACACTAAGAAATAACTGTTGCCGGGTGCAGTGGCTCATGCCTGTAATCCCAGCACTCTGGGATGCTGAAGTAGGCAGATCGCTTGAGCCCAGGAGTTCAAGCCCAGTTTGGCCAACATGGTGAAACCCCATCTCTATTAAAAATACAAAAATCAGCCAGGTGTGGTAGTGGGCACCTCTAATCCCAGCTACTCAGGAGGCTGAGGCAGAAGAATTGCTTGAACCCAGAGGCGGAGGTTGCAGTGAGCCGAGATCGCACTACTGAACTACTGCACTCCAGCCTGGGTGACTGAGACTCCATCTCAGAAAAAAAAAAAAAGAAAAAGAAAAAAAAAAAAAGCTTTGCAAGTATCATTTTTCAAAAATAGATTCTTAAAAACATCAGTCATCATTGTAAAGTTCTTAGCAGGTTAAGAGGTACTTTATAATAATGAGTTTATTATCCATTAGTCTCATACTTCAGCAATTATTAGCACACCAAAGTGTAATTTTACTATGACTGTCCTTTTAATTACTAGTGACACTGTACTCCTAACAGTGCAGTTTGTGAACAACTGTGCTAAGTGCTAAGAGCAAATATGCTGAGGGAATTGCTAGTATATTGGCACTACCAGGGTTGCTGCTTAAAATTTATGGAGTGGTATTAGAATTAACTGTGTGGTATTTTTCAGAATGCATGTTGCCTGGTGTGCAAGGAAAATGGTGTGGATTGTTCATTCATCAGCAGGAGAATGTAACATGCATACATTGGATGCAACAGCAAAGGCAGAAGGCATCTTTAAAAATTCTGAATTTGCCCTTTCACTAAAGACAGATTTATTTCTTTAAAAAAGTACCTCTGGAATAACGTTAAATTATAAAATGTGGCTCAACTTTTCAAATACTTACCTAATTAATACACATAGTTAGATCAAGCCAAAGGGCATATTCTAATAATATAACTCAATAAAGCAACTTGATATGACTTCTTCTCTTCAAGTCCACATAAGTTTTAAGAAATCCTACACCAGCAGTTCTTCTTCTCCCATTTCTAATTATTTAACATGTTAGGTCAGAAGCAAATTGTTTTACCTTAAGAGTTTCAAGTGTACCATCTTCTTTGGCAAGGACGCTGCCAGTGATTCCTAAAATGCTGACGACATTCACTCTAACCCCGACATTACTACTATGAATGCCTGCTTTGCATAATGTCATCAGCTGATCAGGAGTCATGCACTGTTGAAAGAGAAGAGGACGGTATTTATAATGTTAAACTCAATTAATTCTATCAGCATGCAAAAACTGGACTGACAGGAATCTCCTCTATAGGCTACAGGATTTTAAGAGTGACATAAACTCCTGGCAGGTAAGTTACTATTAATATATATTCCAGTTCTCCCAGACAGAGCTGGTAATTCTGAACTAAGGTGAACCCTGCTTATGTTGGCATTGTTATCTATTATCAAAGGGGCTCCATTTAATTTGATGAAGACTTTCATTCCAGAAGTACACAGACTAAAGAGAGTCCAATTCCTTTTTAATATTAATGGTAAGAAAAAGGCTTTGAAAGTATAAATAGGATTGTGTAGTTTTAAAAAAATTGGCTGAGTCTATATAAGGTAAGAACTTACTTTGAGATGTTTGTATTATCATAATTAAAGACTGTAAAAACCATTACATTATATGGTGCTTCTACCATGTAGTGGATAATTTTCAGTTTAAGGCTGGGCGTGGTGGCTCACGCCTGTAATCTCAGCTACTCAGGAGGCTGAGGCACAAGAAATGCTTGAACCTGGGAGACAGAGGTTGCAGTGAGCTGAGATTGTGCCACTGAACTCCAGCCTGGGCAAGAGTGAGACTATCTCCTATAAGCAGCAGCACAGTGTGGTGATGAAAGGCTTGGAATCTGGAGCCAGACACCCTGGGTTCAAATCCTAGCTTCACTACTTATCACTCATGTGTGCCCCTACACTAGACTAATTTATTTTTATTTTTTGTAGACATGAAGTCTCACAAAGTTGCCCAGGCTGTTCTCGAACTCTTGGGCTCAAGCAATCCTCCCGCCTCAGGCTCCCAAAGTGTTAGGATTATTAGCATGAGCCACTGCACCTGGCCCTGAACATGGGCTTTGAGTAATTTTCCTTAACCATCACACTGATCCCATAAGCTGCTGCTTACATACCAGGGGAAATCAATAAAAATACTTTATACTCCTGTAGGCCCTAGAGTATAAGGTTTTCTGGTTCATCCAACAGCCACAGGGCAGGCTATGCATCCCATTACCATTCCTACTTCTTAGAAACTGAGGGTCAGATTATGCTCTTCAAAAAAATTCTTAGCTTTGGAAAGCTGAGGCAAGAGGATCACTCGAGGCCAGGAGTTTAAGACCAGGCTGGGCAACATAGCAAGACCTCATGTCTATTAAAAAATTAAAAAATAAAAATAAAGTATAAAAAAATTTTAAAAGCATTAAGAAAAAAATTATATAAAGAAGCAAAAAGAAATAGTGTTATTGTTAGCAATAACAAGAGCATTGTTATTTTGATACTATTAAGTACATTCTGTAGGATAAAGCAAATAATAGTTTTAATGTCACTACAATTTTAATGTTACTATAGCAAACAATTTTAATATCACCGTAGAGCAAATAATTTTAATGTCTTTTAATGTCACTACTACAAAGTACATTCTGTAGGAGAAAGCAAATAATAAAATTTTTGAAAAATCTTTTTCTTTTCTCTAATTTTAATTTTTTAAATTATTATTATTATTATTTTTGAAATGGAGTATCGCTCTGTCACCCAGGCTGGATTGCAGTGGCGCGATCTTGGCTCACTGCAAGCTCCGCCTCCCAGGTTCACGCCATTCTTCTGCCTCAGCCTCCTGAGTAGCCAGGACTACAGGCGCCCGCCACCACGCCCGGCTAACTTTTTGTATTTTTTAGTAGAGACGGGGTTTCACTGTGTTAGCCAGGATGGTCTCGATCTCCCGACCTTGTGATCCGCCCGCCTCGGCCTCCCAAAGTGCTGGGATTACAGGCGTGAGCCACCGTGCCCGACCTATTTTTTATTATTTTTAAAGCCAGTCAAACTTAGCATGGGGGGTTGTATACCAACTTCAGTGACACTAATGTCAATAAGTTCTGATAACCCACTACCATCAGACAAGCTGCAAATAAGAATTTTAATGTCACTGATGTATATTTTTGGGTACAATATACCTTTTTGGGGGATACAAAAAGATAGAAATATAAAATCAAAAATCAAGTAAAAACATTGTACCATTTTTTATTTAAACTGGAAATTATCAGGATAAACATTATTTTTGTCTCCTAAAAAAATGCCTATTTCCTAGCTATTTCCACTAAAAAGACCTAGAAACAATGGCAACATGGTAGCAATAAAAACTCCACAATTCACTTTCCCCACTAAAGAAATCAGAGCTTCTTGGAGAAGTAACTAATTTCAGAGTTTTTTTTGTTTTTTTTTGTTGTTTTGAGACGGAGTTTCACTCTTGTCACACTCTTGTCACCCAGGCTGGAGTGCAGCGCAATCTCGGCTCACTGCAACCTCCGCCTCCTGGCTTCAAGCGATTCTCCTGCCTCAGCCTCCCAAGTAGCTGGGATTACAGGCACGTGCCACCATGCTCAGCTAATTTTTGAATTTTCAGTAGAGACGGAGTTTCGCCATGTGGGTCAGGCTGGTCTCAAACTCCTGACCTCATGTGATCTGCCCACCTCGGCCTCCTAAAGTGTTGGGATTACAGGCATGAGCCACTGTGTGTGGCCAGATTCCAGGTTTTAAGCAAGAAAATTACAAATTGAACCTGGGACATCCTATACCTGGAGGCAAAAGTGATCAAAAACCTAAAATTCTTGTCAAAGAGACACAGGAGCCAATTTGAAGGGACTCCTACTATCCAAAGATGGGATGAATTTGGCAGCAAAAAGCATGACTGTAATGGAATGAAATACAAATATATAAAAAACCCTGAGTTCAAAATGATACTAAAAAGAAAAAAAAATCACTGGTCACTTATAGAGATTGCTAGGATATCTATTCTGGGAAAAAAGAAAAAAGGAATCATAGCTAATAAACGTAAAAAAAAAAAAAAAGACAAAATTAGGATATCTATTCTGCAACCCACTAATGACATAATGGCGCCAGGCAACCACAATCACTGGTTATAAAACCATTACGTGAACCCACTAATTAATCTCAGCATCACTATTTTATGATATCATATGATTTGTGATATAAATATAGGAAATACATACAGCACTATAAATTATTCTTGCCAAAAAATCTAGACCTGTCTAGATTACTTATTATAAATACAAAAAATAATCTGGACCTGGATCTAATTAAAGCTCTAGACCTAGCTCCCGGCTCACAGGAAACATGGGGGACAGAGGAATGCTGAACGATGCCATCATGATGAGTTGGCCAAATCTGTCAGTGCGGAAAACGCTACGGAACAAAATGAGAGTTTCTTCAATGGGTAAGTGTGTGGGGAAAGGTGGGGAGTGAGGGAAATGTTATAGATTAAGAGATTTAAGAATGTGAGAATACACTAAAACCACTGAATTGTACACTTTAGTTATTTATTTATTTTTGAGACAGAGTCTCCCTCTGTCGCCCAGGCTGGAGTGCAGTGGTGCAATCTCAGCTCACTGCAACCTCCACCTCCCGGTTCAAGCAAGTCTCCCTGCCTCAGCCTTCCAAGTAGCTGGGATTACAGGCGCCTGCCACCATGCCCGGCTGATTTTTGTATTTTTTGTAGAGATGGGTTTTCGCCATGTTGGCCAGGATGGTCTTGAACCCCTGACCTTACGTGGTCCACCCGCCTTGGCCTCCCAAAGTGCTGGGATTACAGGCGTGAGCCACTGCAGCCAGCCTGAATTGTATACTTTACATGGATAAACTGCATGGTATGTGAATCAAATCTCAGTAAAACTTTTTTTAAGAGATAATAAGAGACCAAAATATCAACCAAAAGCAACACGTGAACCTTGCTTAGATCCTGATTTGAACAAGCCAATTGTTAAAAGACTTTTTTTTCTTTTTCTGTTTTTTTTTTTTTTTGAGACGGAGTCTCGCTCTATTGCCCAGGCTGGAGTGCAGTGGCATGATCTTGGCTCACTGCAACTTCCGCCTCCCAGGTTCAAGTGATTCTCCTGCCACAGCCTCCCAAGTAGCTGGGATTATAGGAGTGCACCACCATGCCCAGCTAACTTTTGTATTTTTAGTAGAGACAGGGTTTCACCATGTTGGCCAGGCTGGTCTCGACTTCCTGACCTCAGGTGATCTGCCCGCCTCAGCCTCCCAACGTGCTGGGATTACAGGTGTGAGCCACCGCGCCCGGCCATGTTAAAATACATTTTTAAGGCAATCTGGGAAAACTGAACTCAGACTGCAACTGGGAAAATTGAACTCAGAGTGCAAACCAAAGGATAATAAGAAATATCCGTTAATTTGGAGCCTTGGGGTAATGGTACTGGGGTTAAGATTTTTAAAAATTTAATTTTCTGTCAGATATGCATATTGAACTACATAATAAAATATTGATGGGTCAAATATGATTTGCTTTAAAATACTCCACGAAACAAAAATAAGGACCCAGTGAGATGAATGAAACCATGTCACAAGAATGACAGGACGCTAATAACCTGCTGAGGATTGGCGATGGTGCATGCAGGCTCATAGGGTTATCTCTGCTTTGGACCTGGTAGCGCACACCTGTAATCCCAGCTACTTGGGAGGCTGAGGTGGGAGGACGGAATCCAGGAGACTAGCCTGGGCAACACAGTAAGACCCCGTCTCAAAAAACAAAGCAACAGAATTATCTCTGCTTTTAGGAATGTTTGAAAACCTCCTTAGTAAAAAAGTAACAAAAGTGGTAAGGCACCTATGGGAGATGAAGTTCACATGGATTGCTGTGAAGGGTCAGGAGGGCATGCTTGCAAAGTCTGTAATGAAATGTTTAAAAAAAAAAAAAAAAAACTGGGTACAGTGGTTCACGCCTGTCATCTCAGCACTTTACGAGGCCAAGGTGGGTGGATCACTTGAGGTCAGGCATTTAAGACCAGCCTGGCCACACGGCAAAACCCCGTCTCTACTAAAAATACAAAAATTATGTGGTGACGCATGCCTGTAATCCCATCTACTTGGGTGGCTGAGGCACAAGAATCACTGGAACCCAGGAGGCAGAGGTTGCAGTGAGCTGAGATCATGCCACTATACTACAGCCTGGGCGACAGAGTAAGACTCTGTCTCAAAAAAAAAAAAAAGATTTAAAAAAAGGACCAATGATAGAGAAATTATTTGCAACATATCTATCAATTCAGTTGTATTGATTAAAAAGCACTTGTTTTGCTAGTAAGCCTATATATTAAGAAATTTAAAAAATTAAATTAAAAGCACCTGTGTGTGTTGCTGATGGCAGGGAGCAGAAAGATATTACTTTTTATCTTAATCACTTTCGTTTTCTTTTTTACAAAGATCACGTATTATTCTTGTAACAGAAATATGTATTTTTAAAAATAGTGAAGTAATGAATTTTGCCTCCATAATACAGAATCTTTACAAGTTTCATACAAAACATTTTAAAACTCTTACCTGGGAAATGTTCATGGAGGCCATTGTTTGCAAAAGGGCCCTCAAAGCACTACTTATGGCTTCTAGAAAGTCAACATGTTTAGCAAAATCTAAAACACAAAAATGAAATATAAAATTTGCATTTCTCCAAGATAGGCTATTTTGTAGAAGCAACAAATGAAGCAAAGCATGCTAAATGTTAATAAATGCTATTCTTAATAAAACAAAACAAAACCCCTCGATATTTAAGCCAAAATACTTAGTTAACAGCCCCCTGTACACTCTATACCTAAGTCTGAAAGATGATCGTGGTTAAAATAATCACTGGAGGTGTTCTACAGACAGTCCTTGACTTCCAGACACTGGGTTTTCATTTGACTCACACTTTAGCACATAACAAATCTGAGCTAGCTTTCGCAGACTGAATTCTGTCATTCATAGATCTCCATCAGGGTGCTGGGTAGACTTGCCTTTGGTGGAGTCAGAATGCTTCCTTGCCAACCCAAGCCCACTGCTTAGCCACACACTGTTGCTTGTGCAGAGCCAGGACATGACGGCACCATCACTTTAACTGACCCAACATCCCCTTCCCACTCCTACTCCTTATTCACACACTTTTCTTATTGTCCCTTCTTCCCACACAGGACAAACAGAACACCAGCAGTAAGACATTATGCCGGCACAGGCACATGCAAGGGACAGTGAGGGTCACCCAGGGGAGTTGGCTCCTTAACCCCTTTGATGGGAAGAGATTTGCTTGGTGTGGTAGACTGTATTTTCTAAAAATGGCCACAGCAATATTTCAAGTCCTGTGTGATCTTCAAGAACCTTGCCACTTCCCATAAAGATGTGAAATCTACTTCTCCTTTCCTTAAATCAGGGTGGGACTTGGTGACTTCTTCAACCAACAGAATATGAAGTGACGGGCTAGGTCACAAAAGGCAGTATGAATTCCAGCCCTGACACATGTGTGCATGCTCTTTTTTCTCTCCACTTCTGCCCTGGGAACCCAGCCATCCTGTTATGAGGAAGCCCGCATCACATGAAGAGGTCACCGCGGGTGTTCTTCCTGACAACCCCTGCACCAACTGCCAGACACGTGAGTGAACAAGACTTCAGACGATTCCAGCCCACACTGCAAGTTTTCCAGCAGAGGCCCTACACTAGTATTTCTCAGCCTCTGCACTACTGACATTTTGGACCAGGTAATTCTTCATTTTGTGTGTGCGCAGGGGTCTCCTGGGCACTGTAGCATGTGAAGGAACATTCCTGGCCTCAACCCTCTAGATACCAGTTGCAATTTCCAAGTTGTAAAACCAAAAATACCTCCAGACGTTGCCAAATGTCCCCAGGTGGGAGGTGGGAGGGGATAAGTGGCCATGGTTGAGAACCACTGGCCTAGACATTGTGGAATAGGAAAAAGCCATCTCCACTGTGCCCTGTCTAAATTCTTGACCAAAGGAAACTTTGACAAATAATAAATGATTGTTGTTGTTAAGTCACAGAGTTTTGGAATAATTTGTTATGTAGCAATAGATACGCTCACTTCCTGCCCCACAGTGCCTGGGACTTGATACCATTCCGATCCCCCACTTTTTAGGTTACCCGGGTGGAAGAAAGGCAGCTTCTGTTCAAATTCTAATCCCGGCTGACTGTATTTTTTGGCTCTTTTATTTTCAGATATATATTATGTACCAAAATAGGGGATTTCCTGTAATGATCACAGAATAATAGGAGAGCTTTACACACTCAGCCCTGGGATAGAGAGCTGCCTTTGACATAATTATGTGACTCCTCCTGCCTTCATTTTAGTCTTGACTCAAATGTTACCTCCTCACAGAGGCCTTTCCACACTAACTGGCCTAGTGTAATGCCTCATATCATTCTGCTTTTATTTTTTTCTTCATAGCTAATATCACATAAAACATTTATTTATACTAGAATGCAAACTCCACGAACATAGTGACCTGGCCTATCTTGTTCACACCTGCATCCCTAGCATCTAGAACAGTGTACGACATAAAGCATTCAATAAATACAAGCTAAAAGAATGAATGACCTTGGGCCGGGCGCAGTGGCTCACGCCTGTAATCCCAGCACTTTGGGAGGCTGAGGTGGGCAGATCATGAGGTCAGGAGATCAAGACCATCCCTGGCTAACACGGTGAAACCCCGTCTCTACTAAAAATGCAAAAAAAAATTAGCCAGCCGTGGTGGCGGGTGCCTGTAGTCCCAGCTACTCAGGAGGCTGAGGGAGGAGAATGGCATGAACCCGGGAGGCAGAGCTTGCAGTGAGCCGAGATCGCGCCACTGCACTCCAGCCTGGGTGACAGAGCGAGACTCTGTCTCAGAAAAAAAAAAAAAAAAAAAAAAAGAAAAGAAAAGAAAAAAAAAGGATGACCTGGAAGAGGTTCCTTAACCTCTCAGCTAAGGTTCCTAAATCTCAGCTTCCTCAGCAGGACAATGAAGTAACAACGCCTGTCTCATAAAACGTGGTACCTAACAGGCACTCAAAAATCAGTGTGAAGTTGTTAATAGCCTGGACCTCCTGGGCTCAAGAAATCCTCCTGCCTCAGCCTCCCGAGTAGCGGGACCACATGCATGTGCCACCACGTCCAGCTAATTTTTCTTGTATTTGTAGAGATGGGGTCTCATCATATGTACAGGCTGGTCTCAGTCTTGAGCTCAAGCAATCCACCCGCCTCAGCCTCCCAAAGTGCTGGGATTACAGGTGTGCACCACTCTGTCCAGGCAATTCGTTGCTATTAAACTTTAAAAAGTTACCATATTGACTGTGAAATGTATATTTGATTAAAGCTCTAGGTATAGCCCTATAAAATTATGAATTTATAAATTTATGAATTACACACAAAGAGGTGATTCAAAATGTCTTTACTCTCAACAACTTTGAACAATATTTTATTTTATTTTTTTGAGACAGAGTCTTGCTCTGTTGCCCAGGCTGGAGTGCAGTGGTGTGATCTCGGCTCACTGCAAGCTCCACCTCCCGGGTTCACGCCATTCTCCTGCCTCAGCCTCCCAAGCAGCTGGGACTACAGGCACCTGCCACCACGCTTGGCTAATTTTTTTTTTTGCATTTTTAGTAGAGACAGGGTTTCACCATGTTAGCCAGGGTCTCGATCTCCTGACCTCATGATCTGCCTGCCTTGGCCCCCCAAAGTGCTGAGATTACAGGCGTGAGCCACCACGCCCAGCCTACTTTGAACAATATTTAAGAATTTGTAGCATGTCTAAATGTAGGTACATAATCAACCCACAAGTAATTATACTCAGGTGAATTTTTCAGACTGATTTTAAATTTTTATTTATTTATTTTTATTTTTTTAGATGGATTCTCCCTCTGTTGCTCAGGCTGGAGTGCAGTGGCGAGATCTGGGCTCACTGCAACCTCCGCCTCCCGTGTTCAAGTGATTCTCCTGCCTCAGCCTCCCAAGTAGCTGGGATTACAGGCGTGCACCACCACGCCCAGCTAATTTTTATATTTTTAGTAGATATGGGGTTTCACCATGTTTGCTAGGCTGGTCTTGAACTCCTGACCTCAGGTGATCTGCCCGCCTTGGCCTCCCAAAGTGCTGGGATTACAGGTGTGAACCACCACTCCCAGCCTGAATTTTCTTTTTTCTTATTTTTAATTAATTAATTAATTTTTTTTTTGAGACAGAGTCTTGCTCTGTCACCCAGGCTGGAGTGCAGTGGTGCGATCTTGGCTCACTGCAATCTTCACCACCTGGGTTCAAGCAGTTCTCATGTCTCAGCCTCCCAAGTAGCTGGACTACAGGCACACACCACCATGCCCAGCTAATTTTCGTATTTTTAGTGGAGACGGGATTTCACCATATTGGTCAGGCTGGTCTCAAACTCCTGAGCTCCGGTGATCCAACTGCCTTGGCTTACCAAAGTGCTGGGATTACAGGCGTGAGCCACCACGCCCGGCCACCCAGCCCGAATTTTCAATATTCTGATATGGAATGGAAAACATATCCCAGAATGGGATACTACCATTTTAATTATAACTAAAAAAGAACGTTCTGATTCTCGAAATCTGGAAAAACAGAGAATCCTAAATGATTTCAGAACTCATGTAATAGAGCCGAATGACAGACTGACCCAATATGAAATACAACATTGCTAAAAAAACGCATTGATGTTTTGAAAACCAATAGCTTTTAATGAAGGAGACAAAGATATTAGTGCTTTTGAATGTAAGGACCAGACTGTACTAAAATGTCCTCCTTTTATCTCTGATATCAGACACAAACATAAATGTAGATATGTACAGAGTATCACAAATGTTATAACTACCATATTCAGAACTGTATTTAGCATTAAAATGAAAACAAGTTAAAGCAGTAGAACCATCATACCTTTAACTCTCAATCATAACACAAAACAGCAGAGATATTTAGCCCCATTCTCCCCACTAAATTCTTTTTTTTTTTTTTTTTTATTGAGATAGAGTCTCACTCTGTTGCCAAAGCTGGAGTACAGTAGCACAATCATAGCTCATTGCAGCCTTGACCTCCTGGGCTCAAGCAATCTTCCCACTTTAGCTTCCTTGGGACCACAGGCGCAAACAAGCTACCACTCCTGGCTAATTAAAGAACCTTTTTTGGTGGTGACAGGGTATCACTACGTTGCCCAGGCTGGTCTTAAACTCTTGGGCTCATGTGATCCTCCCAATTCAGCTCCCAAAGTGCTGGGACTTCAGGTGTGAGCCACTGTGGCCAGCCCCCACTAAATTATCTTGTAACAGTTCCCACTATCCATATAGAACCCATAAGATTACATTATTAATAAATCCCAAAGGCTTAGATGGACTGTATTAGAATATCTCTAGGACGGGCGCCGTGGCTCATGCCTGTAATCCCAGCACTTTGGGAGATTGAGGCGGGTAGATCACAAGGTCAGGAGTTCAAGACCAGCCTGACCAACATGGTGAAATCCGTCTCTATTAAAAATACAAAAATTAGCTGGGCGCATTGGCAGGCGCCTATAATCCCAGCTACTTGGGAGGCTGAGGCAGGAGAATTGCTTGAACTTGGGGGGCAGAAACTGCAGTGAGCCAAGATCGCATCACTGTACTCCAGCCTGGGCAACAGAGTAAGACTCCATCTCAAATAAAAGAAAAAAAAGAATATCATCTCCAAATATAAGTGATTATTCTTTATCAAATTCATTCTGATAAGAAAATATTCTGTTACTCCAAAATAAATAACGACACTACTTTTCGAGTCATTTTGATTCTCCATTTCTCCGAATGCCAATATTAGGTGATACAAAGGCCACAGATGGGCCCCAAGCAAGCTGGACAGCCCAGAGGTATTGTAACGGCCCTCTTCCCCCAGCAGTAATCATCCAAACCCATTACATAGGCAAGGCCAATTCAGACTACCAATCCCTGGAAGTAACTGAGCCCATGTCATTAGGTGAATACATTTTCAAAATTACTGTTGTGACAGTAATGTGTGGTAGGTGATTTCTACATAAATAACATCATGACCCTCAGGATACACAAAGCATTCTTAACCTAGCAGCATGTCACATTCCTGAACCTTAAAAAAAAAGATGATGTCAAGAATAGACATGAAATGGGAATTTATTTAAAATCAAAGTGCTTAGTTATATTTTCCCACAATTCAGAAACTTCAGGACTCAGCTTGGGATGGTTTTCCTGTGATCTTTGCAGTTAATAAATGTGCTGGCCTCAGTGACCACAAATAACCAGCAGAACCAGGAGAAACATACCTGAGTGCTTTCACTATAGCACAGGCACACAGGGAGTTTGTTTCAAGTGAAATAAACTCTGTGTGCTGCCTGGGGATGGGACCGGGGGTACCTGGACCAGACTCTCAGTGAGAAATGGCCCAGAGCTGAGAGATGGCAGCTTGTGGAACCAGGGCTGCCAGGGTTACCTAGAGCTTAGGTAGGGCTTGGAAGCAGTGAGAGACTTGGGGTCCTGCTCACCTGGGACCCTGGCTGTGGACTCCCTGCCTGGCTCTGCCCCCTGCCTCTACCCAGGGGAATGGGTGGGGGTGGGCATGAGCAACAGCAGCCCTCTCACTCCCACCCCACAGGACATGTTGCTGGGCTGATGGGAGCCAGAATGCTTGCAAAAGTTGGGGAAAGTCCCCTCCCCGTTTACCATCCAGATCTCTTCCAGGTTTCGAAGGAGGCTAGGAGACAAATACAAAGCTACAGCCATCATCTGGTCTGCTCACACTGATGAGCCGCCTCTGTACTCCAGTGCTTGTCCCGTCCTGTCCTGGAATGGGAATGGGACTAGCACTGCCCATATCCTGACTATATCCTGTCCTGGGCATGGCTGGGCACAGCTTTCATGGGATCATTCCAGCCAGTGAATGCACAGTCAGGGAGTACTTGAAAGGTACACCTGTTAACTGATCAGTGTTGAAAAGGTGGCAGAGACAGCTCAGTAACCACATATGGGTTTCTGAATATTTAATTACTTAATTTTTAAAGATTAATTTAGAACTTGAAAAACATGTACCATTAAACACACAAGCACCTCTTAAGAACTTGATGGAATGTAAAACAGATGTCTAAAGAACTGGGGACCAACACTTGAATGGATGTTGACACAAAAACTTGTATTTAGTTAAAAGTGACTCTCTTTTGATCTTTTTTTTTTGAAATGGAGTTTCACTCGTTGCCCAGGCTGGAGTGCAATGGCACCATCCTGGCTCACCACAACCTCTGCCTCCCGGGTTCAAGCAATTCTCCTGCCTCAGCCTCCTGAGTAGCTGGGATTACAGGTGCCTGCCACCACGCCTGGCTAATTTTTGTATTTTTAGTAGAGACAGGGTTTTGCCATGTTGGCCAGGCTGGTCTCGAACTCCTGACCTCAGGTGATCCACCTGCCTCAGCCTCCCAAAGTGCTGGGATTACAGGCATGCGCCACTGCGCCTGGCCTGATCTTTTAAGAGTTCAATTCTTGGACTTAATGTTGTGTCTGAAAAGGAGGATAAAATATATGAAGAATACACTGAGTATAACACAATGGAATTATCTTATTTGCCAGTGTAGAAAGCAAGTATCTTCACGTTTACCCTTAAGTTGGTGTAGAAGCAAATATCTTCTCGTTTACCCTCAAAAAATCCTGAAAGACACCTGGAACCTCAGCAGCTGAGAGAGAGGGGCAGATTCCCACCTCCCAGGCTACCCTCACTCCAGCAATGGATGCTGGGTGGAGTAACGTGGAGAGTTTCCCTTTAGTATAGAAAACACCACTTGTTCTTCTCTCTCAGTCTCTATTGGTTTTGTTTGGTTTGAGCTCCTATAGTTTAATGTGGTCAAGTTAAGTAAGATTTTACTATAAGGAACTATGAAAATCTGTTAGAAGAACATGCATCAGACTTTGTACAGCTAGTTTTGTTTTTTTTTCCTCCAAGTGAAACCTACAGCTAGGTCATTTAAAAGAATATTTAATTTAACTCTGGTATCTCTATAGATCTTTGTGTGCATATGAAATTAATCCATATCAGAGACCTGTAACTTAAGAGAATCAGCTCCTACCATGCAAAGGTGTTTGAAGAAAGATACACGTTAGATGATGGCAAGGTGTAGAATTGTGTGGACGGTATTCTACCATTTGCCTTACACACACGCACGCATGCCTGCATACACACGCTCTCTTATACATGGAGAATCTCTCTGGAAGGATACACAAGTAACTGGTGCAACAGTAACTTGACTCTGGGAGAGGAACTCGGTGTGGGAGAAAGGAGGGAGGCTTTCCAGTTTCTGTCCTCTAATAACTTTTGAGTTCTGTACTACATACATATATTAATCAAATTTAAATGCTTATAACTGGGAAGAAAATAATAGAAAATTATTCAATTATTATTATTATTATTTTGAGATGGAGTTTTGCTCTTGTTGCCCAGGCTGGAGTGCAATGGCACGACCTCAGATCACTGCAATCCCCGCCTCCTGGGTTCAAGTGATTCTCCTGCCTCAGCCTCCCAAGTAGCTGGGATTACAGGCATCCATCACCACGCCCAGTTGAAGTTTTGTATTTTAGTAGAGGGGCTTCATCATGTTGTCCAGGCTGGTCTCCAACTCCTGACCTCAGGTGATCCTCCCGCCTCGGCCTCCCAAAGTGCTGGGACTACAGGCATGAGCCACTGCGCTTGGCTGAGAATTATCCAAACACCTTAATGAGGACTTTATGATATTTATGATACAGCCTTGACTGGCCTGATATAAATGGATGCAAACAATTTTAACAAAAAAGAAAATTATAAGCCCAGGAGCTGCTTGCATACCTCGTTTTGACTCTGTACCCCCTGGCAACTATAAATACATGATTCCTGTGTCTGGGAAAGGTTTCTGCAGATTGGATGACAAACAATACACATTTACAAAATCCAAGTTCCTGCCCCTTCAAAATTCTGTTCCGTCTGTGTAGTCTTTCGCAATAAAGCCTAAATATTTACCTGGTTGAGAAAAAAGCAGCTGTGACAGATGCTGTGCAAGTGTCTGAAGGGCTGTGGCTCCTCCCAGGTGCTCCACATCCAGGAGGGACACAAGACTCTGGAGACAGAAGAGGGCTCTGCACTGAATAGTGTTCATTCTGGAAAGGAAGTGAAACAATGCTGTCTGATTCTCCAGAAGTTGCCCATCAGAATTCAGTATTAACTTTTAGCCTAAGCTTCAGGTTCTGACTGGGAATATCTGTAAATACAAGGGATCTATGGCAGTTAGCAAAGAATCACAAGGTGAACTGTTTTTTGTGTTTTCTAAAATTTATTATCATTTTTTAGACAGGGTCTTGCTCTGTTGCCCAGGCTGGAGTGCAGTGGTGTGATCACAGCTCGCTGTAGCCTCAACCTCCTGAGCACAAGTGATCCTCCTGCCTCAGCCTCCTAAGGAGCAGGATTACATGTGCATGCAACCACACCTGGCTAGTTTTTTATTTTTTGTAGATAGGGGTCTTGCTATGTTGCCCAGCCTGCTCTGGAACTCTTGGCCTCAAATAATCCTTCTGCCTGGACCTTCCAAAGTGCTAGAATTATAAGGTGAACTGTTAATCTGCCAAATCAAACTGCTTGAATATTCACGGCCTCTGATACACAACTCATTCATGAGTCATGAGGAATATGTTTTAGAAAAATTTCTATGTAGGGTAGCATCCTTAAAATTATAATTTTCTTCAGAAAGGGTCTCATTCTGTTTCCCAGGCTGGAGTACAGTGTCACCATCATAGCTCACTACAGCCTTAGACTGCTGAGCTCAAGCAATCCTCCCACTTCAGCCTCCTGAGTAGCTAGGACTACAGCTGAGTGCCACTATGCCAGGCTACTTTTTGTATTTTTTTTTTCTTTGTAGAGATGGGGTCTTGCTATGCTGCCCAGGCTGGTTTCAAACTCCTGGCCTCAAGTGATCCTCCCACCTCGGCCTCCCAGAGTCCTGGGATTATAGGCGTGAGCCACCATGCCCAGCCTAAAATTATTTTTAATTGTGAAATGTGACATATATATGGTTAAGTACACAACATACATAGAGAGTTTAACAGTCTATGAAGCCAACACCCATGCACCTGGGAAAGAAATAAACACTGCCAGACCCTGAAAGCCCCTGTATCTCTTCCATATAACATCCCACCTCCCTGACACCTACAGGTAACCACCAAACAGACTTTTACGGTAAACATTTCCTTGCCTCTTTTTTTTTTTAACAGGTTTATCACCAAGGGATACAACCCTGACCAAAATAGTTCAATGTTGCCTGTTTCTCAACTTTGTAAAAACTGAATCACAGTGTGTGTATTCTTTTATGTCTTGCTTTTTTGGTTCAACAATGTAAGTTCCATCCGAGTTGTGAGCAGTCCTAATTCAGATCCCTTTTACTGCTACATGTATTGTACTGTGTGATTTTGTTAAAATTTATTTACCATTCTAACTCTGATGGACAACATGTTTGTTTATGGGTTGGGGCAACTGTGACACACACTGCTATGAACACTCTCATATACATGTATTCTAGGGCATGTGGGCAGGTATTTTTCTGGTATATATAACCAGGAACAAAACTTCTGGGTCCGAGGTGGAGTCAGCACCTTCTATTTAGTGGCCCATCATTTCATAAAATAAAACAATCACAAATGTTTTTGAAAGTAGAAGAGTTCTTACTTTCTAATCAAAGGTTTCCAAGTACGGTTCCTAGAACATAGGTCAACTGCAATGCTGTTTGGAAAGGCAGTTTTCTCAAAAATCTAGATTTAAAAGAGGCAGTAAAGCAAAGGTTAAAGAGTAGTCATTTAACACATGATTCCCTTATATAATTCCAATATATTACTCCTAAGTGAAACGGTTAGGCTTCATATAGAATGACCTTTTTGCCTATTTCCAGTACTGTTAGGCTCAGCTTTGTCTCAGATCTTACCACCATCTACAACCTGGAAGTGTGAGCTTGCTTCTTTTGTACACAAAATGAATACCTTGCTTAAGCCTTTCCCATGCTCCATGGTAAGCCTAGAATGAAAATGGATTACCTTCTTTGGGATGAGGTAGTTGGTGAGAGCCGTGTGAACCTCATGGGAGAGGCAGAGGGGAGAGAACAGCTGTCCCCCGCACTCACTGAAGGAATTCTCCATAAATGCATCACTTTCATCACTGCTGGAAAGCTCTTCCCATTCGTCATCAGAGGGATCTGGGAAGCAGGCAAACCACGCAGAACTGGAATAGTTAAGAAAATCTCCACGGGAGTTTCCCTCTTGGCCCAGGGGGAAAATGTCTAAATGTAAACGTTAACAAACCTTCATTGCAGCACATGTTGACAATAATTTCCAGAGCAGTCTGTTGGGCTGTCAGCAATGCTATAGTCTCTCTCAGTTCCTTGTCAGTGGGCTTAAAAAAAAAAAAAAAAAGTAAATGATCAACTCTCAATGGTTGGGAAAATGTTTTTGGGGAATTTCCTTAGTGAAAGCCTACTAGAACATTTCTGCATTTGGAATAGAGCACCTGGGGAATGGGGTGGGTAAAAGAAAAGTTATGAAGTGCCAGAAGTACAAACGAGCATTATAATTCCTCTTGGTACACTGGAGCATGCCTCCATTAACTGGGTTTCCATCTATCTGCATGGCTATTCCTTAAGCGTCGCTTAGTTAGCTGGACAGAACAGACAAATATTCAGGAATTCTGAACGGAATTCACCCTGAAACTTATCTACTGTGTCAAGAAGTAGCTGGGCATACTAAGATTTAAACAAGAGTTCATTTCAGACACCAGGCACTTACAAACAACAAACCTGCTTTTAGATGCTTAGCTTAGATGTCTTTCTTGGAATGGCTGCGCTAACAAACACTACTAACGAGCCCTTATATGACCTGTAGAACTTGCTATGGAGCAGACAGACTTGCTTCCTGCCTTTCTTTAAAGACTATAATAATGCATTTCTCTAAGACTAAAGAAAGAAGGAAGCTTTTTTTTTCTCTGAAAATATATAACGCCAACTTAAACTTAACATTATCAACTAACATTTCTTAAAATGGGTAATATAAATTTATATAACCCTATTTCTCAAATTGTCTATGAAAAATGAAATAACCATACTGATATTCCAAAACAGTACAGGAGCTAAAAATAATGTATATTTTACTATTTGAATATTTCCAAACTTCAGTTTTCAACTGTCTTTTTTTACCCCCCTTTAGAGACAGAGTCTCACTCTGTTGCCTAGGCTGGAGTGCAGTGGCACGTTTATAGCTCACTGCAGCCTCAAATTCCTGGGCTCAAGCAATCCTCTTGCCGCAGCCTCTGAGTAGCTAGGGCTACAGGTGCATGCCACCATGCCTGGCTAATTTTTTTATTTTTTATAGAGACAAGGTCTTTGCCAGGCATGGCGGTGCATGCCTGTAATCCCAGCTGCTTGGGAGGCTGAGGGAGGAGAATCCCTTGAACCCAGGAGGCAGAGGTTGCAGTGAGCTGAGATTGTACCACTGCGCAACAAAGCGAGACTCCATCTCAGAAAAAAAAAAAAAAGAAAAAGAAAAAAATTTATTTATTTATTTATTTACTTATTTATATTTTTTTTATTTTTATTTTTTTGAGACAGTCTTGCTCTGTCGCCCAGGCTGGAGTGCAGTGGTGCAATCTCGGCTCACTGCAAGCTCCGCCTCCCGGGTTCACGCCATTCTCCTGCCTCAGCCTCTCCGAGTAGCTGGGACTACAGGCGCACGCCACCACACCCGGCTAATTTTTTGTATTTTTAGTAGAGACGGGGTTTCACCGTGGTCTCGATCTCCTGACCTCGTGATCCGCCCGCCTCGGCCTCCCAAAGTGCTGGGATTACAAGCGTGAGCCACCGCGCCCGGCCTTATTTATTTATTATTATTTTTCTTTTTTCTGGAGAGATGGGGTCTCAGTATATTGCCCAGGCTGGTCTTGAAATCCTGACCTCAAGTAATCCTCCCACCTCAGACTCCCAACGTGTTGAGATTATAGGCGTGAGCACCATGTCCAGCCCCAGTGACTTCTTTGTGCAACAATTTAACTGTAACTTCTAATCATATTCTTAAAAAAAAAAAAGCAAATTGCTAATTTAATAGATGTAGCTCAGGGATCCCTAAATTTGAATTCTACTTATTGGTAGCAAGAACCTATATAAAAATCATTTCTATTTGCTTTGTGTGTGTGCTAATTCACCTAAATATACATTTATTAGAGGAGATTCAAAGCTAAACAAGACATGTTGCTGCTGGGCTCTCATCTACTTAAAATATATGAAGATCTGGCTTATTATTTTTTATTCTTTTTTTGGAGACAGTCTTGCTCTGTCACTCAGACTGGAGTGCAGTGGCATGATCTCGGCTCACTGCAATCTCCGCCTCCTGGGTTCAAGCGATTCTCATGTCTCAGCCTCCCGAGTCGCTAGAACTACAGGCATGCACCACCATTCCTGGCTAAATTTTGCCAATTTAGTAGAGATACAGTTTCACCATATTGGCCAGACAGGCCTTGAACTCCTGGCCTCAAGTGATCCACCCACCCTGGCCTCACCAAGTGCTGGAATTACAGGCGTGAGCCACCATGCCCAGCCGAAGATCTGGCTTAAAAGGAACTCTGGGCCGGGCGTGGTGGCTCACGCCTGTAATCCCAGCACTTTGGGAGGCCGAGGCGGGCGGATCACGAGCTCAGGAGATCGAGATCATCCTGGCTGACACGGTGAAACCCCGTCTCTACTAAAAATACAAAAAAAAAATGAGCTGGGCGAGGTGGCGGGCGCCTGTAGTCCCAGCTACACGGGAGGCTGAGGCAGGAGAATGGCACGAACCCTGGGGGGCGGAGCTTGCAGTGAGCCGAGATCGCGCCACTGCACTCCAGCCTGGGCGACAGCGAGACTCCATTTCAAAAAAAAAAAAAAAAGGAACTCTGAAATTATGCTCCACCTCTTTATGTAACTCTCTTGCTCAGAACTTTTCTCTCCTTCTTACTGCTATCCAGCTGACATAAAGAACCAATTTAGACGAAATGTTATGACATCTGAGATTTGCTTCAAAATAATCAGTAGAGAAAAGACAGTGTGACGGGAACTAGATGAAATCAAATAGACCAGACTTTGAAAATTGGTAACTGTAGAAGCTAGGCAGAGAGTACTCTACTTTTGCATGTGCCCCGCTAAAAAACCAACTTTGGGTTGAACTGCTCTTCCTTTATGTCTTTGTGGTTATACCTTCTTAAGTTAAATGATGCAGTTTTGATTCTAAAGGAGTGCTGCAGAAGACACTGCATAGTGTGGAAGACCACAGCTGAATATAATTTGTGTTCCTGGCATCCTACTGGCACTTAAACACTGGCTGGCTGACTAGCATGTTAATCATCCAGTCTAGTCAGTTATGTTAAGAGCATTTTATTTTCCTTTTCTTCTTTTTTTTCTCCTCTACCCCCTGCCCCACCACCACCCACCACTACAATCTTAAGGAAGACTTTATTTCTATTTTTATTTAGTTTTATTTTTCTGAAACAGAGTCTCACTCAGTTGCCCAGGCTGGAGTGCAGTGGCACGATCCTGACTCACTGCAACCTCCACCTCCCAGGTTCAAGTGATTCTTGTGCCTCAGCCTTCCAAGTTGAGTGACTACAGGCACACGCCACCACACCTAGCTAATTTTTGTATTTTTAGTAGAGATGGGGTTTCACCATGTTGGTCAGGCTGGTCTTGAACTCCTGGACTCAGGCAATTTGCCCACCTCAGCCTCCCAAAGTGCTAGGATTACAGGCGTGGGCCACCACACCTGGACAGAAGACTTTAAAAAGCCAGTTTTTACTATAAGAAAACACTGCATTTTTATAAGCACTAAAATAAAAGTAATAAGAAAATAAATCTCTACATATCGGTTAAATATCAATTGTTTTTCAACAGTGGCACTTCTATCTAAACCTTGTTAGACTTGGGTCTCACCCCCAACCTTACTCCCTGTAGAAGGTCCTTGGAAGCAAGGCTGGAGGTGGGGACAATCACACAAGAATGCCATTCTCTCATTCCCAGCAAGGGATTTCAGATTCTTCAAACACAGTATATCAGATAGGATCAACAGAAACCTGAGTAGGATAGTGCCCACAGCTGAAAATGACCCCATAAGCTCTGATTTATCATACCCCCTCTTTCCATGTACAGGTATGAAACAGGCTGGGTACCATGGTGCACGCCTATAATCCCAGCACTTTGGGAGGCCGAGGTGGGAAGATTGCTTGAGACCAGGCAGCATGGTGAGATCTCGTCTCAAAATAAACCAATAATAATAAAATAAAAAGATCTAGGTTGGGCACAGTGACTTACCCCTGTAATCCCAGCACTTTGGGAGGCCAAGGCAGGCAGATCACCTGAGGTTGGGAGTTTGAGACCAGCCTGACCAACATGGAGAAACCCCATCTCTACTAAGAATGCCAAGTTGGCTGGGTGTGGTGACACATGCCTGTAATCCTAGCTACTCGAGAGGCTGAGGCAGGAGAATTGCTCGAACCTGGGAGGAGGAGGTTGCAGTGAGCTGAGATCACACCATTGCACTGCAGTTTGGGCAACAAAAGCAAAACTCTCTCTCAAAAAAAAAAAAAAAAAAAAAAAAAAAAATTCTGTGAGCAACTCAAGTTCAGGGTGGCCTTCCCATTTCTGTTATTTGTCCCAGCACTTAACACAGTGGTTGCACCCACAGTTTGCTCATATGAGGGGAAAAGTGGTTCTATCCACATTTTGATTTCTTTGAAACACCATCAATTTACGCTTCCCGAGACATCACGAACACTGGTAAGCATGAGAGGACATGACTGCCTCCTCCCAACTCAGCCTTCGTCGTCCCTCGGCAGCCTCCTGACTGGTCCTCCTGCTGCCAGGCCCCTGTGCTCTCCCTTCCTCCAGCTGCCTGAGTGATCTCTCCAAACACTAACCTGCTTTTTCTCACCCCCTCCTTTATGACACCCCAGGTGTTCTGTCCAAATGGCTCTCTCTGGCAGCCTCTTCCTTAGCTCTCACATAGGGGCTGAGTCACAAGGGCCTACTATACAGATACCATTTTCTTAGAAATCTGTGCATGGCCACAGCACTGTTCTCAGCATAGGCCTTAGAGCCATGGTTTTATGTGTCTGTCTCCCCAACATGGAGGAAGTTCCTGAAGGCTGGAAATTAAGTCTTAATCATCTTTTTATCACCAGTGTCTAGCACAGTGCCTGGCATACATTAGGAGCACAGTAAATGTGAACCTGAATGAATAAAGCCTCACTCACTGTGTTCCCTGTCTTCCTATTTGCTCTCCTCCTTAACAAAGTGTTCTCCCAAAACACTTTGGGAGAACTTTCTCTCTCTGCAGACTGTGTCAGCTGAAATGCTTCCTGCATCCAAGGTTGCTCCCCTTTACTGCAATATCACACCACCAGCACAAGTATGCCACCATCACCCACTCCAAGAAAACTACAAACCATCATTCATCTCACAGTCACCCAACCTCTTTGGATCAGTAGTGGATAAATGAAGGTTTGGTTTGCCAGCTTGATAAGGCTAAATACTAAAATAACAGGCAAGAATGCAAGGGACAATTCAGGCAAAGTACAAATTCCTTTAGTTTGAAGACACTCTGGCAGACAGTATGTAACAGAAGTGGGGAGATGCAAGAGTTATGAAGATGATCATCTATTTCTAAAGTGTTCCAAAAGGATAGATCTATCTCATCTCTGAAACCTTCTCCTGTATATAAAAATATTCACTTTAGACAAGAGATTTTTTTCCCCCTTTAGGAGATTTTTAATGACATAAAGAGAATCAACAGGAAAATACGACTCATTCTTACAGAAACGCACTTTATAGCTAATTTTGCTATAACATTTTTCTGCAAAGCCAAGGATAACTGCTGGAAAAAAAACAGCTGTATTAATCCATATTTGAGAACAGCAACCTGACTTACCAGAAGAGCAACCTGACTTACCGGAAGTAAATCTGAAACGAAAGTTTTCCTTCTGACTTTTCTTTTATGAGAAATTCCTTCCATTTCATCATCTTCAATCAAATCATCCCCATTAGTGTTCTCTAATATTTCCTCAACCTCTGCAGCAGTTTTTAACCTTTGCGTTTCAGCCTCTTTCATTTGAATAACCATTTCACCAGCATCCATTCCCAAAACTTCAGATAAGATCTTTAGTAAGGCATTTATGATTTCTGCTTGACTCTTGCATGGAATAATGTCCTTTAGATTCCAAATTGTGCCTGGGAAAAAATGAGCATAAGGATAAGAAATGCCTGTGAAATATTTTATTAAGTTTAAGTTTTCACAAGACTGGAGCTTTTAAGGCCAGTGTAATTTCAAAAAATCTCAGCCCCATTGCCTTTGTTCATTATTTATTAAATGTCAATGAGTTCTGCACTGAGGCGAGCCCTTAGTTATAACCCTGCACAATCATCTCCCTTCCTTGGCACACAATGCCTTTCTCTGATACACTGCATTATCAGCAGACCCAGAGAACATTGATCAAGTTTCTTTTAAAATGACAAAGTGAGTGGCATCACTTTCTTTCATTGTAACGTAAGCTGCTCTCCTCAGCAACTTCTTATATTCCAAGAGTGAAATGGAATGTACTAAAATTCCAAGGTCGGTCTGACATACAAACTTGAGAGTAGGTTCTTAATTTTTTGATTATCAAAAAAGAACAGGAGCTATCATTAAGTAGTCAGAGTAATTTTTTTTTAAGTTAACTATAAAAATAAAAACACCTCCTGGCTATGAACCCAAAAGAACTGAAAGCAGGGACTTGAACAGATTACATCCATTTTTGCCAGGTGCGGTGGCTCACCCTGTAATCCCAACACTTTGGGAGGCCAAGGTGGGAGGGTCACTTGAGGTCAGGAGTTCGAGACAAGCCTGGGCAACATGGTGAAACTTCATCTCTACTAAAAATATAAAAATCAGCCAGGCGTGGTGGTGGGCGCTTGTAATCCCAACTACTTGGGAGGCTGAGGCACGAGAATCACTTGAACCCAGGAGGCAGAGGTTGCAGTGAGCCGAGATCTTACCACTGCACTCCAGCCTGGGTGACAGAGCAAGATTCTGTTTCAAAAAAAAAAAACTACGTCCATTTTCACAGCAGCCGTATTCACAATATCCAAGTTGTAGAAGTAACCCAAGTGTCCATCAACAGATGAAGAGATGAACAAAATGTGGTATAATACCTACAAGGCAATATTATTCAGCATTAAAAAGGAAGGAATTTCTGACACATGCTACAACGTGGATGAACCTTGAGGCCACTATGCAAAAAGAAATAAGCCAGTCACAGAAAGACAAATTCTGTACGATTCCACTTCTATGAGGTATTTAGAGGAGTCAAGGAATGGTGGCTGACAGCACCTGGGGAAAGGGGAAATGGGAAAAATTGTGTTTAAAGGGTACAGTTTCAGTTTTGCAAGATGAAAACCAGTTCCAGATTTTTACTGCACAACAATCTGAATGTACTTTACACCACTAAAGTATACATTTAAAAACAATTAAAGGCTGGGTGCTGTGGCTCACGCCTGCAATTCCAACGCTTTGGGAGGCCAAGGTGGGCAGACTATAAGAGCTCAGGAGTTTGACACCAGCCTAGGCAACATGGTGAGATGCCATCTCTACAAAAAAAATACAAAAAATTAACTGTGGCTGGGGACTGTGGCTCACACCTGTAATCCCAGCACAGGGAGGTCGAGATGGGCCAATCACTTTAGGTCAGGAGTTCGAGACCAGCCTGGTCAACATGGTGAAACCTCATCTCTATTAAAAAATAAAAAAATTAGGCCAGGCGCGGTGGCTTACGCCTGTGATCCCAGCACTTTGGGAGGCCAAGGCGGGCGGATCACGAGGTCAGGAGATCAAGACCATCCTGGCTAACACGGTGAAACCCTGTCTTTACTAAAAAAAAAAAAAAAATACAAAATATTAGCTGGGGGTGGTGGCAGGTGCCTGCAGTCCCAGGTACTCGGGAGGCTGAGGCAGGAGAATGGCGTGAACCTGGGAGGCGGAGCTTGCAGTGAGCGGAGATCGTGCCACTGCACTCCAGCCTGGGCAGCAGAGCGAAGACTCTTGTCTCAAAAAAAAAAAAAAAAAATTAGCCAGGTGTGGTGGTGGGTGCCTGTAATGCCAGCTATTCAGGAGACTGAGGCAGGAGAATAACTTGAACTCAGGAGGCAGAAATTGCAGTAAGCTGAGCTCGCACCACTGTGTTCCAGCCTGGGTGACAGAGCGAGAGTCCGTCTCAAAAAAAAAAAAAAAATTAACTGGTCCTGGTGGCATGCACCTGTAGTCCCAGCTACTTGGGAGGCTGAGATGGGAAGATCACTTGAGCCCAGGAGGTGCAGGCTGCAGTGAGCCAAGATCGCACCACAGCACTCCTGCCTGGGCAACAGAGGAGGACTCTGTCTCAAAAAAACCCAAAACGATTAAGACGGTAAATTTCATGTGTATTTTACCACTATTAAAATAAAAAAACAGGCCAGGCGCAGTGGCTCATACCCGTAATCCCAGCACTTTAGGAGGTCAAGGTAGGCAAATCACCTGAGGTCCCGAGCTCAAGACCAGCCTGGCCAACATGGTAAAACCCCGTCTCTACCAAAAATACAGAAATTAGCTGAGCGTGGTGGCGCACGCTTGTAATCCCAGCTACTCGGGAGGCTGAGGCATGAGAATCACTTGAACCTGGGAGGTAAGGTTGCAGAGCCAGCCACTGCACTCCAGCCTGGGTGAGAGAGCCAGACTCCATCTCAAAACAATTAAAAAAAAAAATTAAAAAAAAAAATCTCTCAACATAAATTATCTCTGCAAGACCAAAGGGCAAGAAGAAAATAGATACATAAACTAAATAAAGTACATACTAAACAGACCTTCAGATAATTTCTTACTTCTGTATTCAGAGATTCTGGAGAGAAAAGAGTTGGTGGTTAACAAAAAAAAAAAAAAACTTATGGAAAACTAAAGTGGTCAATTTCTGAAATCACTGGTTCATAAATAAGTGGGGATTCTGACCACAGCATCTCTTTATCAGGTTAATAGTAGTTTGTTAAATTCAAAACAAATCTATTCTACAAGGATTTACAACTATAGACAACTGCTTGAAGTAAGGGTCTCTTCTCAAATATTAAAATTTTCAGAACAGACAAAAGCACAGAAGACCTGATGTGCTGAAATCAATGACTAAATTTTGCCCCCACCGCATCCACACCAAAAGCTACTAAAACAATATACTATGCTGTAAGGCTAAATTTTACCTGTTACCAACGTCTTCAATAGAAGGGATTCCATGGAACTGACAGGAGAAAGCAGTGCTGATTCCAGCATGTTCAATGCTGTAGCACTGAAAGACTTCAGCAGCTCTGGGTTATCCTCAGTCACTGTCTGCAAACAATATGCTATGAGGCAAAAAACAAGTACTTAGAAACAAATGAATTCTGCTTTGGATAATTTACACCAGTATAACTCATCAATAAAACGTTGCATCGTTACCCCTTCATTAGACACATGTAGCTTTTGCAAAATATATATGCTTTATCTCAGGGTGATATGCGCGAATGAGGCTTCCCAAACTATCAGTGCTGGAAAAGATCATGTTTCTTTTCTTTTTAAATTTCTAATCCTGTACAGATCTATACTTTTTTTTTTTTTTTTTTTGAGACAGTCTTGCTCTGTCGCCCAGGCTGGAGTGCAGTGGCGCATCTCAGCTCACTGTAACCTCCGCCTCCCAGGTTCAAACGATTCCTGTGCCTCAGTCTCTCAGGTAACTGGAATTATAGGTGTGCACCACGATGCCTGGCTAATTTCTATATTTTTAGTAGAGACAGTGTTTCACCATGAAGGCCAGGCTGGTCTGCAACTCCTGGTCTCAAGTGATCTGTCCATTTCGGCTCCTCAAAAGTGCGGGGATTACAGGCATGAGCCACCATGCCCAGCCAGATCTACACTTTTTACAAAATACAATTAAAAAGACTCTTTTTTTTTTTTTTTTTTTGAGATGGAGTCTCACTCTGTTGCCCAGGCTGGAGTGCAGTGGCACAATCTTGCCTCACTGCAAGCTCCGCCTCCTGGGTTCACACCATTCTCCTGCCTCGGCCTCCGGAGTAGCTGGGACTACAGGCACCTGCCACCATGCCTGGCTAATTTTTTGTATTTTTAGTAGAGACGGGGTTTCACCTTGTTAGCCAGGATGGTCTCAATCTCCTGACCTCATGATCCGCCCACCTCAGCCTCCCAAAGTGCTGGGATTACAGGTGTGAGCCGCCACGCCCGGCCTAAAAAGACTCTTAAATGTGGCAATGTCGTTACTATAAATGTTTATAAAAGTTTATCCTCAGGCCGGGCGCAGTGGCTCATGCCCGTATCCCAGCACTTTGGGAGGCTGAGGCAAGAGGATCACTTGAGGTCAGGAGTTGCAGACTAGCCTGGCCAGCATGGCAAAACTCCATCTCTACTAAAAATACAAAAATTAGCTAGGCATGGTGATGCACGCCTGTAATCCCAGCTACTTGGGAGGCTGAGGCAACAGGATAGCTTGAACCCGGGAGGTGGAGGTTGTAGTAAGTCGAGATTGCACCACTGCACTCCAGCCTGGGTGACAGAGCTGAGACTCCATCTCAAAAAAAAAAATTTTTTTTACCCTCAATTTATGTACTTATCAAGGACCAGTAGCAAATAGCCCTAGGTTTTGGGATGTCTGGCTTCCTTTAAATTTATCATGACCTTCAAAGTTAGGGTTATTTCTGGCAGAGCAATAGTTCTTTAAGAAAAAAAGTAGTTTATATAAAAGTATGAGCAAATTAAGAGATGCGTAAAATGTTAAATCATGCCCATCAAAATTACTCAAAATGCATGCTACTGCTGTGGTTGACAATACATTTACATAGAAATCCATATATATGCATTTCTGTACATATATCCAAATGTAGTATCTTTGTCATTAAGAAACTAATTAAATTTACTTTAGCCAACAGCCATGATTGCTACCATACAGGTTCAAAAAAAGTTATATGAATACATGGGATGGAATCTTACAAGTTCATTTTACTATATGTAAGCATTGCTTGACTTTAGAAGCAAAAGTAATAATGTATTTAAAAAAATCATTAATCTAGCTACATGGAGAAGGAAAACACTATTATACAATGCAAAATGACTATTCTAATCCATTTCAAAAATGCTCATTAAGGGAAAGAAAAACTAAAAACAGAAATAAATCTATAAGACTAAAGGCACAAAAATAGAAGTGGTTTTTCTTGTAAAAGATACGAACTAACTTTCCTGAAGTTCTCTTATTGTAACAAAAACTGTCCTCTGAGATTAAGTCACCTATCAATTTCCTAAAAACGGCTGAATTGTTTTTAAAATCCCCATTTACTCACAAGTCCCCAGCCCCACCAAGATTCCATTTGGAGAAATGATTTTTAAAATTTTCTCAGTAGTATTTATTCTACTATTTTCCCTCAGTTCTGTTCTCTTAAAAATATCCATTAGAGTTAAGAGAAACAGCAGTCAGGGGAATACACTTCTTCCTCCCCAGGAGAAATGCAGTTCCACAAAGGGACAGCTGGATGCCTGCCGTAATGATCGGTAGAAAAGAAATGCTCTCCCTCAATTGTTTCTCCACTCCCATCCAGAATTCTGCTGAGTTGCCCATGCTCTGACTTCTGCCTCCTGCCTCCTGCCACTGAGCTGAGAGTCCTCAGTGGTTCCTCAGCCCAATAAAGAGAAGGCGCAGCAGCCAAGGCCACTGAAGTTGCTGGACTTTGCCTTCCCTGTCTCATGGAAGGCACGAAGCCCTAAGTGGAATTTCAATCACTTCTTTTCCTCTTTTTCTCTCAACAAAACTCAGGCCGTCAGTTTTCTGCTGGAAGTATGAGATAGTAGCACAATACATTTAAGTAAGTTTAGATTCCAATTAACTGGCTTAAAGGCCTGGTAGTTGTGGGTTACTGTTTCTTAGTAAATGGAGATATGAAAACTTCAAGAAGTAATAAAGGCTGCTAAGAATGGAAACAGGCTAGAAACCACATATCCTCACACAATTACCTTTCTCCCTTTCTGAGCCAAAAGCGGAAAAACTGAATGAGTAGGTAAAGAATTAATATTAATCACAGATTTAAGACCCAGAAAAAACAGGTGCTGAGCTACACATTCACATACAACGAGAAAAAAAATCACTCCAGTGGAATAAACACGCTAAAGCTGCATAAAAATTTTTGAATAAGGCTACACATTCTTAATAAGTCATCACCTTTTCTTCACTTACCTACTGAAATAGCCAGGTCAACATTGGTAGGAAACCTACTTAAATACTTTAACACAATCTCCAAACACCCTTCTTTGTTGAATATAGACACTGCTCTACTACTGCATTCACTAAATTGAAGGGGGAAAAAAAAGTTTTACTATTCACATTTTAACAGTAGGAAATCAACCATAGCAATCCATAAAAAAACAAATCAGGCTTTATAAACCAAGGAGTTGGAATCAAACACCCACCATTTTTATTGATGAAGGAACTAACACCCATTCATATTTACTGTACATGAGAACTGGCTATCTATATTTTATTTCTATCACAATGGGACCTTTTCATCAATCTCTTTGCCATGATGCCAGTTTCCTTATAAAAGGTTAGAGCTGGAAGAGATCTTGTAAATCGTTTAATTCAACTCCCCATTTTATAAATGCAAAGACCCAGGCCCCAAGTGGTAAAGTGGCCCATCAAAGAGCACACATTTTGTTAGTGGTAGAGCCAGGCCCAGTACCTAGGTTCCGTGGGTCCAGGCTATTGTTTTTTCTTTCCTCTATACCACAATGATAGCAAGTTAAAGGAAGATAAAAGGCCTCTATATTTATGACACAAAAACACAAATTTATTTTTTTAACCTACTGTATTTTAGAACATTAACAAAAACACACATTTAAAGGAAAATAAAATTATATTTTATTCAAGCCTTTAGAGTTCAATTATAATTTCATCAAGCAGAATTTGCAGTCTACAATAGAGAAATTACAATAAGTATTTTTTAAATTATACTACCTTTTAATAAAAGACTCAGACAGCTTTCAGTGTTATGAATAAGCAAACACATTAAATATGAGTTAACAAGGCTAATTATAATAATTGTATCCATGTATCCAGAGGAAATATCCATGTTGTACATATGTTTCCTCCATACATACAACATACACACATGACATGCTAACAGCTAACAGAGCTGACTAAATTATTAAACTAAATCTGTTATGTAATGAAAAATATTTCATATCTGCTATCTACCTACCTACCTATCTAGTTATGGCAGCATGAAGGAGCCCACAGTCTAGTCAGGAAGACAAGGCATACGTGTGTAAAGATAATTTGAAATATAAATGATGAAACAAAAATGTTAAAAGTTATAGTAACTCAGTGATACAGAGAGGGCTCATAGGTATTCAGAAAAGAGAAATCACCTTGGAGATATATTCAGATTCTTTTCAAGGAAATTTTTTTAAAACTTCCAAAATGCAACAATTTCTATGACTTAAAGTTATCTGGTGCACAGAAAAACAGCACCCATCAGTTTTTGCTCAAATGCCATTTCCTCAGATCTGATCTCTCTAATATTTCTGGTGGAATGCATTCATTAAAATGAAATCACAGGCAAGGTCAGATTGCTACGTAGGCATTTCAGGATCCAACTTAATCTTGTATTCTAAGAAACATCTGTGCTTTTAGGTCAGCCACTGTAATTGCTGCTGACTGAAGATAAGAAACTGTGACAGTCTTGCTAGAAATGTGGGACATAAAATGGGGCAGAAAAAAGTAAATCCAGGTTGTGTTTCTAGCCATTTCCATTCCTAGCAGCAAGTCCACTCCACCCTCACCACTGCTACAATCACAGAATGGAGAGTGGCCTTCTTCCTCCTGGGGCCAAGGGAGCTCTTCTTAGGCATCTACTTCCCACTCAAGACAGTAAATGCCAGGGAAGAGGAAGAAAAGCACCAGCCAAGGTCTGTGGTCCCTATCTCAGTCTAGAGGCCAAACCAAAGTTGCACCTGCATCTGGGACTGACCAGCTTAAAGACAAATCCTGCTCAGGGTGTGCAAGAAGTCGGGGGAAAGGAGGAGCCATAGGTGCTAATGGTCATGATTCCTCCTATCTTTTGTCAGATACAATGACTGGAGAGGAAAGCTGTAAAACCAAAGATGTAGTGATGCAGTGAGAAAAGGGATTGGGAAGGAGGGTTGATCTTAGGTCACTTGATCCTGTCTCCTACCAAGTCTTTTTTTTTTTTTTTTGAGATGGAGTTTTGCCCTGTCCCCCAGGCTGGAGTGCAGTGGCACGATCTTGGCTCACTGCAAGCTCTGCCTCCAGGGTTTAAGCGATTCTCCTGCCTTAGCCTCCCGAGTAGCTGGGATTATAGGCATGTGCCACCACACTCAGTTAATTTTTTAATACTTTTGGTAGAGACGGGGTTTCACAATGTTGGCCAGGCTGGTCTCAAACTCCTGACCTCAAGTGATCCACCTGCCTCAGCCTCCCAAAGTGCTGGGATTACAGGCATGAGCCACCATGTCCAGCCCCTACCAAGTTTTAACATCCCAGATTAACAGGCCTACCAAGGGGAACAGAGATTCCCACACAGTGTAACAGAGAATAGCAGCCTGGGTACTGCTATAGCAGGAGACTGTGTTTGGTAGGCATCTTACCATATATTCCACAGCACGTTCACAGCCTCATTGGCTATATTCTCAATAGAATTTCTGTTCTGATCTTTTTTCTCCTGTGGAGACATCTCATTTGAATCCAGTCCAGCACTACACTGTAACCAAATATCATGATTAGCACCCTGGTTCCTAAGAAGAATTAAACAAATAGGGTAATGATGGTGATGAAACACAAAGGCTAGACATCAGAAATTACCATGGTTAACAAGCCAATCAAATCCTTACAAGCAATAGTACAAAATCAATACGAAGTATTTTACCTAATAAATGTAATAAAACACAGTAAGAAGGCAACAAAAGATGAAATAAGAGCGTCTACCTAGCACCTTCTTTTTTTTTTTTTTATTACATAGCGCCTTCTAAAGTACTATTCTAAGCATTTTACATGTATCAAGTCATTTAATCCTCACAATAAACCTATCAGGTAGGTGAACTATTATTATCCCCAATCTCCAGCTGCAAATGGGAAAGTGAGGTACAGGGAGGCTGCTGAAGGTGTTAGATTAGCATGTGGTGAAGCTGGGATTCAGGCCCTAGCATTTGGCTCCAAAGCTGGTACTCTTAAGCCCCTCTAGTATCGCCCAGGATACCCTCTAAAGCAGGGCTTCTCAATCCAGATACTACTGAAATTCTCCACCAGAAAATTCTTTGTTGGGGAAGGAAGGGCTATCATGTGCATTTGGGGATGTTTAGCAGCACCCCTGGCCTCTACCCACTGGAAGCCAGTGGCAACCTTTACCCCACAAGCTCTGTAACAACCAATGTCTCCAGACATTGCCAGTTATGCCCTGTGAAGCAAGATCATACCCAGTTGAGAATCACTGCTCTAAAATGACTGATGCCTCTCATAAAAACTGGGTATTCTTTATGTAGCCTTAAGTGAAAATTACCCATCAGTACAGAATAGTGGACCAGAGGCACTCCAGAGAGAGAGCTCCTTAACCTCTTAACTATGTCACGCAATAAGACTGGAATGAGATCAAACATGAGAACTTACTATAATCTTCACAAGTTCCTAACGTCTGTGCCTCGGCTTTGTCATCTGTAAAATGGGAATAATACCTGCCTCATAGGATACTGTGAGGATTAAATTATATAATATCCAAAACATGAAAACAATACTTGGCACATAAATAAGCAATGACTAAATACTAATTATTTTTATTGTAAGAAGTTTAACATCTAAAGGAGTGAGTCTGTACAGTTTTAGGAAGGTCTTTTCCAACTATCATAAAAATAAAGCTACAAAATAATAGAGATTAGTATCAATAATGAGAGTAGATTGGTGTTTCCGGGAAAAGGAATGAAATTTCCATAAGATGTTTAGATAGAAGACAAAGTCACTAACACCAAAGTACTAAAAAAAGTCTAAGTTTGCATCCCAAAAGCTACCATCGGGATACTGTAAAAACTGCATACCTCTTTTAGCAGCGCAACCAGAGGGGTCATGATATCCTTAGTCACCATGTCATCACAAACTTCAAAACCTCCACAAGCACTGAGATTTCTACACAAGAAGTTCAAAACATGTTTTACTTTCACATCACATGTCACAGAACACTTCTACCCTCTCACATTTATTTCTATTTTTGGCCATATTTAAGGTTTCCCAGAGGAAATAGCTTATTGTTTCTGTCATAAGCTGCAGAACTAATCCAGAGATTTCCATCTGTTCTGATCCATGTTCTACAAGATATAAACAGATGACACTGTCATATAACAACTTAGTTCTGAGGTCTGAGACAGTATACAGGTGCATGGCTACAAGAAGGGGACAGGGGAGACTTTTCTCATGTGAATAAATCACATCATGTATGAAGGGACCTTTTCTTGGAATCAAGACTACAAGGGCAGGGCTAGGTGCTGTGGCTCACACCTGTAATCCCAGCACTTTGGGAGGCTTAGGTGGGAGGATCACTTGAGCTCAGGAGTTCAAGACCAGCCTGGGCAACATAGGGAGACCCCGTTTCTTTCTTTTTTTTTTTTTTTTTTTTGTGTTTTTTTTAGTAGAGACGGGGTTTCACCGTGGTCTCGATCTCCTGACCTCGTGATCCGCCTGCCTCGGCCTCCCAAAGTGCTGGGATTACAAGCGTGAGCCACCGCGCCCGGCCAAGGGAGACCCCGTTTCTAAAAAAAAAAAAGAAAAAGCGAACTGCAAGGGCAGCAAGGTGGGGCTACTGAAAATGACACCCCCTAAAGCAGCCCTGGGTAAATTTTAATTGGAAAGACATGACTTCCGAGTACACAGCACTATGCTAGTCCCTAAGGATATGGAGATAGTCAGAAGATGCCCTCACAATGTGCCAGGATCCCGCAGCCTGTGTACGCTGTGGGAGGAAGGGAAGGGCTTTCCACACGCTGTTTCCTCTCTAAAGGAAGAAGAGCGTCTATCTCCCCTCCATCAACTGGTGAATGCCCATTCATCCCTCCGAGCTCACCTCAAGCACCACTCACTCAGTCTTCTTCCCTGAACCCTTTGTACCCTCTTGTAGCACCCTTTGTCATTACCATTCATTGTAATCATACACTTATGTAACTGTTTGGTTAATGCTTGTCTCCCTCAATAGACTTCAAGATTTCTTAAGGAGAGACATTGCCTTGCTCATTACCCCATGCCCACAGCCTAGCTCAGTGTCTGGCACACAGTTGGCACTTTATACATATTTGCTATATCAGTGAATGAAATATAAATAACAAGTAGAGACAGAGCTGTAAGAACTACAACTACTAACCTCTACTCTTGCCCCCTCTGCAGTCCATTCTCTGCACAACCAGCAGAGTGGCCTTCACAAAAGGAAGCATGTCACTTCCCTGCTTAGAGTAAGTCCTCAGCCCTACACCATTGTACAGCTCATCCCTCTCTCCAGCCTCACCTCCTGTAATTACCCACCCCTGCTCTTCTCAGCCACCTACCTACCCTCTCTGCTCTTTAACCACGTCAAGCCACCTGCTGCTTCGCTTCTTTGCTGCTGCTGCTCCCTTTGTGGGGAATACTCTTCCCCCTATTTTCCCATGCCTCCTGGCTCTCTCACCCTGCAGATCTCCGTTCACAAGTCATCTAAAGAGCACCTTTTTTTTTTTGAGACAGGGTCTTGTTCTATCACCCAGGCTGGAGTGCAGTGGTGTGATCATAGCTCACTGCAGCCTCGAACTCCTGGGCTCAAGCGATTCTCCCACCTCAGCCTCCTGAGTAGCTGGGATTACAGGCACCCACCACCATGCCCGACTAATTGTTTAAGATTTTTCTAGAGACGGGGTCTTGCTATGTTGCCCAGGTTGGCCTTGGACTCCTGGCCTCCAGTGATCCTCCTTCCTTCGCCTCCCAAAGCAATGGGATTACAGGTGTCTGCCACCGCGCCCGGCCCAAGAGCACCCAGTTCAAACTTCCCACCCCCAACTCATCATCATCTCGTTTTCCCACAGTAATTCTCACTATTTAATATTATGTTTTACCTTTTTACTAGCTTCCTGTCTGTCTCCCCATCAACATGACTTGTGCCAAGACAAGGATCTTGGCTGTCAACAGATCTCGCTCAACAGTCTTGGCTGCTCAAAATCCCCTGCATCTAGAACGATTCCTGACACATGAACTGAAGAGTTCATCCAAGCAAGGGACCCCAAGGAGGGCTTTTGGAGAGGGTAAAACGTGCGCAAGGCGTGAGGGCAGGACGCCTGAGCAGGTGGACGCTGCAGGTGAAGCAGCCAGGTGGACAGATGAGATGCGTGTGGTTCGGGAATACTGGGGTTCTCCGGTGCCTGGAGACTGGCTTCAAATCTCTGCAAACGGGAGACCGGGCCAGTGCCTGGTGGCACACAGAAGGCGCCGGCTGACCGCTGCCACCGCCCGCAGCCCAGACGCTGGGGAGGCCAGCGGTGGGCACCACCCCGGACCCTTCCCGGCTCACCTCAGCGCGCCGGCTGCAGTCTCCCTGACGGCCAGGCTGGGGTCCAGCAGCAGCGGCCCCAGGCGGCGCACGGCGTCTCGTCGCGCCAGGCCCGGGAGTGCCGGCCGCTGCTGCACCAGCCGGGCCAGCCCTGCGCAGGCGCACTCGCGGACCTCGGCGCTCGGGTGCTGGAGCTGTGGATGAGAGCGAGAAGGGTCAGAAGGAGCGCAGTGCGCACGCGCGCGGGGCAACCTCTTCTCGACCTCCCGGCCCGGCGGAGCCCTCGCTTCACCTTTTCCAGCAGCTCCGCAGCCGGCCCGTCGTCCTCCTCGCCTCCGGTCCCATTCGCCGCCGCAGCCGCCTCGGCCTGACAGTCGCCCGTAGGGGAGAACTGAGGTCGCTTGAAGCGCTTCGTCCGGCTCTTGCCCATGGCGACGTGCGCCGTGCGGCAGACCACCAGGAGAGGAGGGCAACAGCAGGCGGTGGAGGCTGCCGTGCCGGTAACAAGGTCCGTTGCTGCTGCTCAGCTGGGCCGGCTGACGGCTGGAGCACACATGGGGAAGCCCTGCGCAGGCGCGCGGCGCGTCGTCGGCCGGGTCGGGGGGGGGGGGCGGGGGGCTGGCGCGCGGAGCGCGCAGGCGTGGAAGAGGGCATAGGCGGGGCCAGCTTCGGCAAAGGGGCGGAGTCTTGTGGGTTTACCGGGGAAGTAGGAGGCTGGACTAGAATAGTAACGCCGACCCGGGCGAGAGGATCACTTGAGGCCAGAAGTTCGAGACCATCTTGGGCAACATAGGAAAACACTCCACCCCCTGCCCTCCCCACCAAAAAAATTAAAAATTATCTGGGCATAGTGGCGTGTGTGTGTAGTCCCAGCTACTTGGGACCTTGAAGCCGGAGGATCACTTGACCCCAGGAGTTTGAGGCTGCAGGGAGCCGTGATCTTGCTACTGCACTCCATCCTGGGCGACAGAGCGAGACCCTGTCTCAATCAATCAATCAATCAAGCAATCAATAAGTTAGTAACGCTGACTATAAATAATCAAATGTGATTAAGGATACCTAACTTGCAAGGTTATTGTAAGTTCTGTAAAGTTCATAAAGTTCTGTAAAGTGCCTAACACCAAGCCTGACATAAGTAGATACTCAAAAAGCATTAACCACGATTTTATTTTGTGTCCCTAGCACCTCCCATAGCTCCTGTCATAGAGACTAGTTAATGTTTTGGAACGAATGTGTGTCTATATTTGATAAAACAGAATCGCTTAAGAACCTAATCTCCCTGCCTTGGTTTCCTCATCAATGAAGTTGGGACATCAATAGTATATACCTCATGGAGTTGTTACGAAGACTAAATGTGTTCATATGTTTAAGGTGCTAAGAACAGAGACTGGCAGATAATAAGCACTATGTAAATGTTTGGAAACTTATTTAACAAAGAGATCCTTTTGCAAATACTTGTTGAATACTAGGTACAGTGCTGGGCATTGGAATAAAAGAGTAATCAAGACAGTTTGGTTCCTGTCCTCTCTCCCTGTCCTTATGGAGTTTACAGTCCAGGGAGAGATCTGTTGAATATATAATTATATGAATAACTTTGGTTATAATTGTGGTAAATACTAAGCAGAGGGAAAACTACAGGAGAATCTTAGGTGGTCTTTATAATTAGACATGTAACGAGTGAGTACTCAATATATGCATAGCTTTGGGTCAACTTTCTTTTTTTCTTTTTGTTTTTGAAACAGAGTCTCACTCTGTTGTCCAGGCTGGAGTACAATGGTGCGATCTCGGCTTATTGTAACCTCTGCCTTGGAGTTCAAGCAATCCTCCTGCCTTAGCCTCCTAAGTAGCTGAGATTACAGGCATGTGCCACCATGCCCAGCTATTTTTTTTTTTTTTTGTATTTTTAGGAGAGACGGGGTTTTACCATGTTGGTCAGGCTGGTCTCGAACTCTTGATCTCAAATGATCTGCCCGCCTCAGCCTCCCAAAGTGCTAGTATTACAGGTATGAGCCACCGTGCCCAGGCTCAGGTCAACATTTTACTGGAGAAAAGTTCCATTCCATGGTAACCTTATTGTCAAAGAGTTGACTGTCCAGTAAGGGAAATAACATTAATTACTATGGCAAATTTTAGAGAGTAACAGAAGTATAGCTCATGTTGCATTTGGGCCTATCAAAGATCAATCTTGGGCTGGGCACTGTGGCTCACACCTGTAATCCCACCACTTTGGGAAGCCAAGGTGAGCGGATCACCTGAGGTCAGGAGTTCAAGACCAGCCTGGCCAGCATAGTGAAACCCCATCTCTACTAAAAATACAAAAATTAGCCAGGCATGGTGGCATGTGCCTGTAGTCCCAGCTACTTGGAGGCTGAGCCAGGAGAATCTCTTGAACCTGGGAGGCGAAGGTTGCAGTGAGCCGAGATCACGCCACTGCACTCCAGCTTGGGTGATGAAGCGAGACTCTGTCTCAAGAAAAAAAATCAACCTTGGAGCCACTAAATATATGTTGGTGGGTTTTACTTCCTGTATATCTTATCGGGCCATTGATCTGCCTGCCACCTACCTAGTCCAGGCAACCGTCTTTTTGTTTTTTTGTTTTTTGTTTTTTTTTGAGATGGAGTCTCTTTCTCGTTGCTCAGGCTGGAGTGCAATGGCATGATCTCGGCTCACTGAAACCTCCATCTTTTGGGTTCAAGTGATTATCCTGCCTCAGCCTCCTGAGTAGCTGGGATTACAGGTGCATGCCACCACGCCCAGCTAAATTGTATTTTTAGTAGAGATGGGGTTTCACCATGTTGGCCAGGCTGGTCTCGAACTCCTAACCTCAGGTGATCCACCAGTCTCGGCTTCCCAAAGTGCTGGGATTACAGGCGTTATCCACCACGCCTGGCCTAGGCTACCGTCTTTTATCTTGAGCACGTGGCTTTCTGGTCTCTCCTTTCCACCCTGCCTGTCCCCCATCCGTTGAGCAGCTAGAGTGATCTCAAAATATCCCTCCACCTTTCTCCTTATATTGTATTCACTTTCTCGCTTAAAACTTTTCAGTGGCTGCCGGGCATGGTGACTCACGCCTGTAATCCCAGCACTTTGGGAGGCTGAGGCGGGTAGATCACTGAGGTCATAAGTTCAAGACCGGCCTGGCCAACATGGTGAAACCCCGTATGTATTAAAATTACAAAAATTAGCTGGGTGTGGTGGTGCGGGCCTGTAATCCCAGCTACTCAGAAGGCTGAGGCAGGAGAATCACTTGAACCCAGGAGGCAGTGAGTCCGGATCACACCACTGGTCTCCAGCCTGGGTGACAAAGCAAGACTCCGTCTCAAAAGAAAAAAACAAAAAAAAAACCAAAAAACTTTTCAGTGGCTTCCCTTTCTCTTTGGATAAAGATCAAAATCTTACTAGGGCTGCAGGGTTTCACCCCGGCCCCCAGCCTCACCTCTTCATTTTGCTCTTTTAGCCAACATCTATGGGGCCTCAGGGGTTTGCACAAACCGCAGCCCCTACCCTATGAACTAGTGAACACAGTCTTCATAGGCAGAGACAGGGACTTTGTAGTGAGAGACAGGTCTCCCTTGAGAGAGCAGGTACCTTGTTTCTTTGCTTCAAAGCACATATCAAAATTAGTCGTAATTTTCAATTTCTTTGTGAACAGTTACACAATTGCCTTTCTCCCCAACTGAACACTAGCACCTATAAAGACAAGACAGTGCCCATTTTCACACATCACGGTATCCCCAACACTACCCCAGAGCCTGGCACAAGATAGTCATGCAATTTCTTGAATGAATGGAGAGACCACATAGGAAAGAGTAGGGCATTAAATCTAGATGGAATAAGATGACGAGAATTGAGATGAGATAGAAACAGATTCCTCCTGTTTCTCTCACTGTGGGGATGAGCAAGAAAAAAGTGGTTCAAAACTCAGGCTGGGCGCGGTGGCTCATGCCTGTAATCCCAGCACTTTGGGAGGCCAAGGCGGGCAGATCACCTGAGGTCAGGAGTTCCAGACCAGCCTGGCCAGCATGGTGAAACCCCGTCTCTACAAAAAATACAAAAATTAGCCAAGCATGGTGGTACATGCCTGTAGTCCCAGCTACTCAGGAGGCTGAGGCAAGAGAACCACTTGAACCTGGGAGGTGGAGGTTGCAGTGAGCCGAGATCATGCCACTGCCCTCCAGCCTGGGCGACGAACGAGACTCTGTCTCAAAAACAAACAAACAAAAAAAACCTTAACTAGATGAGCACAGAGGAATTTTAGGGCAGTGAAAATACTTTACGTGATATAATGGTGGATATATGTCATTGTACATTTTTCCAAACGTCTAGAATGTATAACACCTAGAGCAAACTCTAATGTAAACTACGGATTTGGGGTGATAATGGCATGTCAATGTAGGTTCATGGTTGTAACAAATGCATCATGGTGGAAGATGTTATCATGGGGGAGGCTATGCATATGTGGGGGCTGGGAGTATGTGGGAAATCTCTGTACTTCCCTCTTTTTCCGTGAACCTGAAACTGCTTTAAAAAATAAAGTCTTCGGCCAGGTTTAATGGCTCAAACCTGTAATCCCAGCACCTTGGGAGGCCATGGCGGCTGCATCGCTTAATCCAGGATTTCAAGACCAGTGTGGGCAACATAATGCGACCTCATCTCTACAAAAAAAAAAATTAGCTGGGTGTGGTGGTGTGTGCCTGTAGTCCCAGCTACTTGGGAGGCTGAGGTGGGAGAATCACTTGAGCATGGGAGGTGGAGGCTTCAGTGAGCCGAGACCACACCACTGCACTCCAGCCTGGGTGATAGAGTGAGACCCTGTCTCAAAAAATAAAACTAAAGTCTTTAAAAAATATAAATAAATATAAATACCATAGCTAGAGCAGAGCTTTGTGGTCTGTTATCATTAGTTACTCTTTCCAGTGATAAATTACCATTGCTGCTAAAATGAATAATTAGCTTTATGTAATGAGCTTAAGAGCCCTTCTGGGAGCCGCCCTCAGTCAATTGTCAGTCTTGGAAGGAGCCCAGTGATCTTTAACCAGTCTAATCTTCCTTCACCAGTCATTTTTTAAAATGCAGTGAAGTAATGATTATCTAACCATCCCTTTTTCCTGCAAATTATCTTTGTCAAGAGGGAATTTTTGAATTAGACTGCTTAGAAGCCTCTTCCCTTGAGACAAGTTGGAAATAAGCTTGTCATCAATTATTGGTCTGACAAATAAAAAAAAAAAAAAAGGAGTTAGGCTGGGTGCAGTGGCTCACCTGTATTCTCAGAACTTTGGGAGGCCAAGATGGGAGGATCACCTGACTTCAGGAGCTTGAGACCAGCCTGGGCAGCATCAAGAGACCATAGCTCTACAAAAAGTTTAGAAATTAGCCAAGCACAGTGGTGTTTGCCTGTAGTCCCAGCTACTTAGGAGACTAAGGTGGGAAGATCGCTTGAGCCCAGGAGTTCGAGACTGCAGTGAGCTATGATTGCACCACTACACTCCAGCCTGGGCCATAAAGTGAGACCCTATCTGAAAGAAAAAAAAAAAAAAAAGAGCTGCTCTGCCAGACTCCTGTTCCTCCCACTTCGAATTTTTATAATGTAATCTTCCTACAACACATTCAGATAAATATTTTCTAGAACATTTAGACAGTCCCATGGTCCTATACAGTCAGGTTCAGCCTTTTACATAACATACACAGTGTGGCCACAGCACTCTGCCATGTCCCTCCAACACCACATCTCCAGCCCTGGGAGCCTCCTCAGTCTTCCCAGAAACTCTGTGGGACTTTGCTTTCCTCAGGCCTGGAGGACTGCAGAGCTGGGCAAGCTTCCATAACTCACATTGGCGTTAATCATCGCCATTCTCCTAGTACACAGTCTCTGATCCACTTACAGTTCCTGTGAGCTTTAGGGACTCATTGTGGGAAGAATGAGAAATATAAACCCAAAAGATGGTCAACCCCTGGGGCCTGGCCTACTGTCCTCCGTTTCCTGCTGCCACAGCAGATGCTGCACCCTTGGGCCAGCTGTGTACTTCATGTGCCCTGTACCTCTCTCAGAATTGTTCATGAAGCCAGGTGTGGTGGTGCACGCCTGTAGTCCCAGCTACTCAGCAGGCTGAGGCAGAAGGATCGCTTGAGCCCAGAAGTTGGAGGCTGCAGTGAGCTAGGATCATACCACTGCACTGCAGCCTGGGTGACAGAGCGAGACCCTGACCCAAAAAAAGAAAAAGTAATTGTCCATGAGTTGTCATCAAAGGTATACATGTGAGGCCAGGCACGGTGGCTCATGCCTGTATTCCCAGCACTTTGGGAAGCCAAGGTGGGCAGATCACTTGAGCCCAGGAGTTCAAGACCAGCCTGGACATTGTGGCAAATCCTGTCTCTACAAAAAATACAAAAAATTAGCCAGGCATTGTGACGCAAGCCTGTGGTCCCAGCTACTCCAGAGGCTGAAGTGGGAGGATCACTTGAGCCCAGGAGTTTAAGGCTGCAGAGAGCTGTGATTGCACCACTGCACTCCAGCCTGGGTGATAGAATGAGACCCTGTTTCAAAAAACAAAAAATGTATACATGTGAGCTGCCCACACTAGCCTCTGAATTAGCAGTGCCTGGCACTTCGCTGAATTAATGTCCCTGGCGTGTCCACTCCCTCCTCACGGTTACTGTCCTCTGTCTCAGCTGGCCCTACATAGAGTGACTCAGTAGTCACCAACAAGGAATGTTACTGCTGGTAAAGTCATCTGCAAGATGATTAGACACTGGGTCTCTAGTTCCAGTTCTGCCACTAACAGGCTGTCTGAACAAGGGAAGTTTTCTTTATTTACATGGACTTGGTAAGGGTTTTTGAAATATTAGAGGCCTGGGAACCATTTTGATGATTTCAAGAAAGGAAGGAAAATCGCCTGTTGAGTGCCTCCTGAGCAGGTGTCAGAACCTGGGATAGGCACTGTTGCTGGTCATCCCCCACTTGGTCCTCAGAACTTGCTGAGATAGGTGTGACAATTGCATAACTGCTGACAGCCAACCCAAGGAAGTCACTGCAAAGGGACCTGCTACCCACTGAATTTCACACCATTCATTCATTCATTCATTCACTTAGCAGATATTTATAATTGAGTGCTTGCCAGGTATCAGTCCCTGCAGCAGGTGCTAGGGATAATGAGAGAACCAAGCTCCAGTCCATGATGTCATGGCCTTTACAGTCTACCTAGCCTTGCAGCTCTATGCTGCCTTTGACGAAGGTCCTGTAGAAGAAATTATTACTCACTCGCTGCCACTAGCCCACACACCGCGTCCTCCTGCTGCTCAGCCACCCTCTTCTCCACGATGGTGATGGAAGAAGAGATAATCGTGCTCATCACTGACAATGGCTCTGTCAGGTGCAAAGCTAGCTTTGCTAGGAACGATGCCCCCCGAACCATGTTCCCCTCCATTGTCGGGTGCCCCGGGCACTAGGTCATGATGGTGGGCATGGATGGGCCAAAAGGACTCCTATGTGGGCGCCGAGGCCCAGAGCAATTGCAGCATCCTGACCCTGAAGTATCCCATCGAGCAGGGCATGGTCACCAACCGGGATGACATGGAGAAGATCTGGCACCACACCTTCTACAATGAGCTGTGTGTGGCCTGGAGGAGCACCGAGTGCTGCTGACTGAGGCCCCCCGAACCCCAAGACCAGCAGAGAGAAGATAACTTGGATCATGTTTGAGACCTTCAACACCCTGGCCATGTGTGTGGCCATCCACGCTGTGCTGTCCCTCTAGTCCTCTGGGCACATCAGTGGCATTGTCACAGACTCTGGAGACAGGGTCGCCCACACAGTGCCCATCTCCCTTAACCAACTACCTCATGAAGATCCTCACCGAGTGTGGCTACAGCTTCACCCCCATGGCCGAGTGGGAGATCGTGCATGACATGAAGGAGAAGCTGTGCTACGTTACCCCGGACTTCAAGCAGGAGCTGGCCACCCCCGTGTTCTCCTCGTCCCTGGAGAAGAGCTATGAGCTACCCGACGGCCAGGTCATCACCATCTGCAGCGAGTGGGTCTGGTGCCCAGAGGCAACTCTCCAGCTTTCTTTCCTGGGCATGGAACTCGCAGCATCCATGAGACCACCTTCAGTTCCATCGTAAAGTGTGACGTGGACATCCACAAATACCTGTAGGCCAAGATGGTGCTGTCCTGCGGCACCACCGTGTACCTGGACATCACAGGCAGGATGCAGGAGATCACCACCCTGGCACCCAGCACCATGAAGATCACAATCATCGAGTCCCCTGAGCACAAGTACATGGTGGATTGGCGGCTCCAACCTGGCCTCCCTGTCTACCTTCCAGCAGATGTGGATTAGCAAGTAGGAGTACGAGGAGTCGGGCCCCTCCATCATCTACTGCAAATGCTTCTAAATGGACTGCGAGCAGATGCCTAGCATTTTCTGTGTGGATTAATTCAGAAGAATAAATTTGCCCCTGGCAAATGCATACACCCCATGCTAGCCTCATGAAACTGGAATAAGCCTTCAAAAAGAAATTCGTCCTTGAAGCTTGTATCTGATATCAGCACTGGATTGTAGAACTTGTTGCTGATTTTGACCTCGTATGCAAGTTAACTGTTCCCTTGGTATTTGTTAAGTATCCTGTACCTATCTTGGATCTCATCCCTTAGTACATGTGGCTTGGTCACTTTGTGGCTGAGGGAAGAACGTGCTTGTGGAAGACAAGACCACGGCTTGGTGGCTCTGCGTGGCCAGCAGTCTCCCACCAGTGCAGGATGTTAATGTGTTAGGGCTGAGTGTTCTGGGATTTCTCTAGAGGCTGGCAAGGGCTCCTGAACCAGTTGTTGCTGTCCTGCTGGTCTGTCAGGGTTGGAAAGTCCAAGCCACAGGACCCAGTATCCTTTCTTAGCTGATGTTTTCCTGCCAGAATACCATGGCTGTTACTTGCCTTGAGTTGGAAACGGTTTGCATTTACACCTGTAAATGTATTCATCCCTTTAATTTATGTAAGGTTTGTGTGTGTGTGTGTGTGTGTGTGTGTATGCAATTCTCAATTCTTTAAGAGATGACAACAAATTTTGGTTTCCTACAGTTATGTGAGAACATTAGGCCCCAACAACACATGAGTGCATAAGGAAAAATAAAAGTGCTGGTGGAAAAAAAAAAAAAGAAAAATTATCCAAAACTTGTAAATAAGGAAAAAGGATAGCTGCACATTTTTTCTGTTTCTTTTCTTTATATATGTTTTTTAAATCTTTTTTGAGACAGGGTCTTGCTCTCTTGCCCAGGCTGGAGTGCAGTGGTGTGGTCTTGGCTCACTACAGCCTTCACCTCCTGGGCTCTAGCCATCCTCCCACCTCAGCCTCCCGAGTAGCTAGGACTACAGGTGCCCATCACCATGCCTGGCTGATTTTTTTTTTTTTTGTAGAGACGGGGTTTCACCATGTTGCCTAGACTGGTCTCGAACTCCTGAGTTCAACTGTTCTGCATGCCTCAGCCTCCCAAAGTCCTGGGATTAAAGGCAAGAGCCACTGCACCTGGCCTGCATATTTTTTCAATATTACATTGTCCCAATGTCTAACAGACCCATGAAATGATTATTTCTCTAAGGCAGTACCATCAAGCAGAATTTTCCACAAAGAAGAAAATGTTTTCTGCCTGCCCTACCCAGTAGAGTAGCTACTAGCCAAACATGGCTATTTTGTTGTTGTTTTTTATTTTATTTTATTTTGTAGAGATGAGGTCTCTCACCCTGTTGCCCAAGCTGGTCTTAAACTTTTGCCCTCATGCAATCCTCCTGACTTGACCTGCCAAAGTGCTGGGATTACAGGAGTGAGACACTGCACTTGGCCCACAATTGGCTACTGAACACTTGAAGTAAGGCTATTGCTAGGAACTAAATTTTCAATTTTGGTTAATTAAAAACATTTTTTTTGTTGTTGCCTGCCCAATTTTCCAACAAGCCAGATGTCCATAGAACTGAAGCTTGAGAAATGTACGTTTCTTCTGTGGGATGCCCCTGCTGCCTGTTGACCAACTCCTCTTCCTTGCTGCTCCTGTTATCCTCCCATGATGTGTAAACCCCTAACTTTACTCAGGGAGGAGGAATGGATTTGAGTTTTATTTCTGGTCTCTCCCAGTGATGTCACCTGAAGAAAGCTTTCTTCCCTGCAATACTTGTTGTCTCAGTGATTGGCTTTCCGTACATCAAGCAACAGGACCTAGACTGAATCCCTGGTGTTCATTAACATTATGACATTAAAAAGTAAATAAAAATAAAATAAAAAATAAAAATAGCTACACGTGACTAGAGGCGATGGATTTGTAAAGTGCAACTCTAAAGCAGTGCGTCTGACCTGGGGGCAATTTTGCCTGCCTGTGGGACATTTGGCAATGTCTGGAGACATTTTGGTTTTCACAACCGTGGGGGTGCTACTAGCATCTAATAGGTAGAGGTGGGTACCACTGACAGTGTGGGCTGGATAATTCTCTGGTGTGGAGGTTGCCAGTCTGGGCTGGATAATTCTTTGTTGTGGAGGCTGTCCTGTGCATTGTACAATGTTTAACAGCACCCCTGGCCTCTACCACCAGATGCCACTAACTCCCCAGTGGTGACAACCAAACATGTCTTTGGCCGTTGCCAAATGTCCTCTGGGAGGCAAAATCACCTTTAGTTGAGAACCATTGCTCTAGAGAAATATATGTTTTTATTTGACCATTTACTTAGGGGCCTAGACTCTTATGAAATTAGATGTGAATTTATATATGAATAAATTGCAAATGATTTTGATTTTGTCCAGTTGAGATGCAAATTACTTCTGTCCAGCAGAAAAGATAACCCCAAAGGATAGAATTTCATTGCCTTGTAGAATATTAACCAGTTTCATATCTAACCTAGAAATCCCACTTAAATACATTTTTCCACACTGACTATATAAATTTCTGTTTCTCTATTGAACCAGTGTTACCATCCTCCCAGTTCCTTCATTAAAAAACATGTACATGCTCACCCTATGTGTATATGAAGGTCAGAATTTTAACTTGAAAACCATCCTTTGATACTGTTTATTCATAAGGAAATAAAGGTGTTCACCAGGCACTATGAAGTAAAAAGGCAGGTTACAAAGCAGCATAAATAGCATAATCACACTTTTGGAAACACACAACACAGAGAAAAACTCATGGAAGTATATATACCTGGACCTTTCACATTTGTAAAAATGGAAAAAAAACAAAACAAAACAAAGTGCACATACCAAAATGTTTCCTGTGTTTGCCTCTGGGCAGAATTAAAGGATGTGTGTGTGTATATATATATATATATGTATTTTTTTTGTTTTTTTTTTTTCAGATGGAGTTTCACTCTTGTTGCCCAGGCTGGAGTGCTGGAGTGCAGCAGTGCGATCTCAGCTCACTGCAACCTCCGCCTCCCAGGTTCAAGTGATTGTCCTGCCTCAGCCCCCCAAGTAGCTGGGACTACAGGCACGTGCCACCACGGCCGGCTACATTTTGTATTTTCAGTAGAGACAGGGTTTCACCATGTTGGCCAGGCTGGTCTCCAACTCCTGACCTCAAGTGATCCACCCACCTTGGCCTTCCAAAGTGTTGGGATTACAGGTGTGAGCCACCGCACTGGGCCAGATATTTTTTAAAAAGTCTTATTATTGCCCTGTTTGTATTTTCTGGGTTTTCCAAAATGATTGGGTAGTATTTACATAATTTTTTAAATTATGAAATATTTTTTAGAAGAAATACAATGCGATTCTGGCCTCCTCCGCACAGTCCCCATCCTTTTCTATTTCCCACATGCCCACCTATGACCCCCCGGTGGCTGCCTTTGGCTCTCAGAAGACTCATTTGGTATCTGGACACCAGGTTAGTTGCAGCACAAGTATTTCATGTAGTACAAAGATCTTACATTTGTAGAACTTTTTTTTTTTTAAGAGACAGGGTCTTACTCTGTCGCCCAGGCTGGAGTGCAGTGCTGTGATCATAGCTCACTGCAGCCTTGAACTCCTGGGCTCAAGTAATCTCCTTGCTATAGGCCCACACCACCATGCTAGGACCAATTTTTTTTTTTTTTTTTTGAGACAAGTTCCCATTGTTGACTAGGTTGGAGTGCAGTGGTGCAAGCATGGCTCACTGCAGCCTTGACCTCCTGGGTTCAAGTGATCCTCCTGCTTCAGCCTCCCATGTAGCTAGGACCACAGGTGTGCACCACCACGCCTGGCTAAGTTTTTGATTTTTTTGTAGAGACAGAGTCTCTTTATTGCCCAGTCTGGTCTTGAACTCCTGGCCTGAAGCAATCCTCCTGTCTCAGACTCCCAAAATGACATTTGTAGAATTCTTTTTTTTTTTTTTTTTTTGAGAAGGAGACTCGCTCTGTTGCCCAAGCTGGAGTGCAGTGGCGTGATCTAGGCTTACTGCAACCCCTCTGCCTCCCAGGTTCAAGCACGTCTCCTGCTTCAGCCTCCCATGTAACTAGGACCACAGGTGTGCACCACCACACCTGGCTAAGTTTTTTATTTCTTTGCAAAGGCAGGGTTTCACAATATTGACCAGACTGGTCTTGAACTCCTGACCTTGTGATCCACCTGCCTCGGCCTCCCAAAGTGCTGGGATTACAGGCATGACTGCACCAAGCCGACATTTGTAGTATTCTTATAAAATTTTCCACTTTAAAAAATTATGATTTTCTGCAAGGCATGGTGGCTCACACCTGTAATCCTAGCACTTTGGGAGGCTGAGGCAGGTGGGTCACTTGAGGTCAGGAGTTCCAGACCAGCCTGGCCAGCATGGTGAAACCCCATCTCTACTAAAAATATATTTTAAAAAATTAGCCGGGCATGGTGGTGAGCACCTGTAATTCCAGCTACTTGGGAGACTGAGGCAGGAGAATCGCTTGAACCTGGGAGGCAGAGGTTGCAGTGAGCCAAGGTTGAGCCATTGCACTCCAGCCTGGGCAACAAGAGCGAAACCCTGTCTCAAAAAATTAATTAATAAATTTAAAATTTCATTTTCCAAGTAAACTCACTTAATATTGCAGTTTCTTTTCTTTGCTCCCAGGTGGGCAGCATTTCCCTTCTATTTGTAGTTTCTTGTTTCCTTTGCTCAGCTCTCAGTGACCCCACTCTCAGTCTAGGAACTTCTGGTCTCCGCTGAAGAGCTGGTACATTCCCATCTAGTTTTTAAAAAAATTGATACGTAATAATTGTGCATATTTATGGAGTACATGTGATACTTTGATACATATAATCCATACAATGTAATAATCAAATGGAGTAAATAGCATATCCATCATCTCAAACATTCATCATTTCTTTGTGTTGGGAATATTTGAATCTTCTCTTCTAGCTATTTTTTATTTGTTTTGTTTTAAATTTTGATTTTTTATATTGACAAGCAATAATTGTATTTATTCATGGGGTACATAGGGATGTTTCAATACATATAATGTATAGTGCTCAGATCATGGTAATTAGCACGTTCATCATCTCAAACATTTATTATTTCTTTGCGTTGAGAACGTTCAATATTCTCCTTCTAGCTATTTTGAAATGTAAGATAAATTGTTGTTAATTACAGTTACCCTATTGTGCTACTGGACACTAGAACTTGTTTTTTCTATCTGACTGTGCATTTGCACCCATTAACCAAGCTCCTTCCTCTACTTCCTTCCAGCCCCTGGTAACCATCATTCTACTCTCCACTTCCATGAGAGCAACATTTTTAGCTTCCCCATATGAATGAGAACATGCAATATTTGTCCTTCTGTGCCTAGCTTATCTCACTTAAAATAATGACCTCCAATTCCATCCATGTTGCTGTGATAGGATTTTATTCTTTTTTGTGGCTGAATAGTATTGCACTGTGCATATATATGACATTTTCTTTATCCACTCATTGGTTGATGAATACTTAGGTTGATTCTATAACTTGGCTATTGTGAATAGTCCTGCAATAAACATGTCGGGAGCAGGTATACCTTTGATATACTGATTTCCTTTCCTTTGGATAAATACTCAGTGGTGGAATTGCTGGATTATACAGTAGTTCTATTTTCAGTTTTTTGAGGAAACTTCATGCTGTTTTCCATAATGGCTGTACTAATTTACATTCCCACCAACAGTATATAAGAGTTCCCTTTTCTCCACATCCTTGCAAGCATTTGTTATTTATTTATTTATTTATTTATTGTCTTTTTGATCATAGCCATTCTATTTTTTTTTTTTTTTTTTTTTTGAGACGGAGTCTTGCTCTGTCCCCCAGGCTGGGGTGCAGTGGCGCGATCTTCGCTCACTGCAAGCTCCGCCTCCTGGGTTCACGCCATTCTCCTGCCTCAGCCTCCCGAGTAGCTGGGACTACAGGCGCCTGCCACCACGCCCGGCTAATTTTTTGTATTTTTAGTAGAGGCGGGGTTTCACCGTGTTAGCCAGGATGGTCTCGATCTCCTGACCTCGTGATCCGCCCGCCTCGGCCTCCCAAAGTGCTGGGATTACAGGCTTGAGCCACCGCGCCCGGCAGATCATAGCCATTCTAACTGGAGTGAGATGAGAGTTCATTGCAGTTTTGATTTACATTTATCTGATGATTAGTGCTGTTAAGCATATTTTCATATACCTGTTGGCTATTTGTGTGTCTTCTTTTGAGATGTGCCTATTCATGTGGTCTTTGCCCCTCCTTTTTTTTTTTTTTTTTTGACCTGGAGTCTCACTCTGTCGCCCAGGCTGGAGTGCAGTGGCATGATCCTGGCTCACTGCAACCTCGCCTCCCAGGTTCAAGCAATTCTCCTGCCTCAGCCTCCAGAATAGCTGAGACTACAGGCACATGCCACCACGCCTAGCTAATTTTTTTGTGTTTTTAATAGGACGGGGTTTCACCATGTTGGCTATGCTGGTATGGATCTCCTGACTTTGTGATCTGCCTGCCTCAGCCTCCCAAAGTGCTGGGATTACAGGCATGAGCCACCACACCCAGCCTTTGCCACTTTTTAATGGGATTATTTGGTTTTTTGCTGTTGAGTTGCTTGAGTTCCTTGTATATTCTGGATATTAGTCCCTTGTTGGATGAATGGTTTGGAAATAATTTCTCACATTCTACAGGTTGTCTCTTTACTCTGTTAATTGTTTCCTTTTCTTCTTAGTTTAATATAGCCTATTTTGTCTGTTTTTGTTTTTGTTGCCTATGCTTTTGAAGTCTTAGGCATAAAATCTTTGCCTAGACCAATGTCCTGAAGCATTTTCTGTCTGCTTTTTTCTAGTAGTTTTATAGTTTCAGGTCTTGCATTTAAGCCTTTAATTCATTTTTAGTTGATTTTTGTGTGTGGTGAGAGAGGGGTCTAGATTCGTTCTTCTGCATAGGGGTATCTAGATTTCCCAGCACCGTTTATTGAGAGTGTCCTTTCACCAGTGTATGTTGTTGTCACCTTTGTCAAAAATCAGTTGGCTGTTTGTGGCAGATTTCACACAGAAAAAAAAATCAGTTGGCTGTAAATATGTGGATTTACTTCTGAATTCTCTATTCTGTTCAGTTGGTCTATGTGTCTGTTTTTATGCCAATATCATGCTGTTTTGTTTATTATGGCCTCGTAGAATCTTCTGAAGTCAGGCAGATGCCTCCAAACTTTGTTCTTTGTATATTGCTTTAGCTGCTTGCATTCCCATCTGGCTTTAATTGTGTCAAGGCAAGCCCTGAGTCCTCTAAAGGTTACTCTATTTTTGTACTTGTTTTATTTGTTTTTAACTGATCAATGGGCTAATATCACTTCAGTTTTTAAATAAGTAACTATTACTATTAGTGATTGTATTTTTGTTTTTGTGTTACCTTCCATGCTACATCAAAAATCAGGATTTATCAAATTTTCAAGTAACAATGGAGGTAAGAAATTTTTATTTTTATTTTTTCTTTTTAATTAATATTTTTGAGACAGGGTCTGACTCTGTTGCCCAGGCTGGAGTGCAAGGCATGATCTCAGCTCACTGCAGCTTCCACCTCCCAGACAGAAACCATTCTTCCACCTCAGCCCTCCTGAGTAGCTGGAACTACAGGTGTGCACCACCATGCCTGGCTAATTTTTGCATTTTTGATAGAGACAGGGTGTTGCCGTGTTGCTCAGGCTGGTCTCGAACTCCTGGGCTCAAGTGATCCTTCCACCTTGGCCTCCTAAAGTGCTGGGATTACAGGCGTGAACCACCACACCCAGCCTGGAAGTAAGGATTTTTTTAAAAGTAACTGATGGAGTGACCGGGTGTGGTGGCTCATACCTGTAATCCCAGCACTTTGGGAGGCCAAGGTGGGTAGATCATTTGAGGTCAGGAGTTTGAGACTAGCCTGACCAACATGGTGAAACTCCGTCTCTACTAAAAATACAAAAAAATTAGCCAGGTGCGGTATTGAGCGCCTATAATCCTAGCTACTTAGGAGGCTGAGGCAGGCGAATCACTTGATCCCAGGAGGCAGAGGTTGCAGTGAGCTGAGATCATGCCACTGCACTCCAGCCTGGGCGACAGAGTAAGACTCTATCTAAAAAAAAAAAAAAAAAAAAAGTAACAGATGGCTTGTTTTATGTATCTCAAATAAATAAATAAAATGTTTACAATTGATTACTTAGGGAATCTGTGTCAAATGTGATAAAACATGCAAAGTTAGGTAAACTCTAAAGAATCATGTCTGTTGATGCCACATTATACTTGCAAAAGAAATAGATAACCTTGGCTGGGCGCGGTGGCTCACATCTGTAATCCTAGCACTTTGGGAGGCCGAGGCAGGCCGATCACAAGGTCAGGAGTTGGAGACCAGTCTGGCCAACATAGTGAAACCTTGTCTTTTCTAAAAATACAAAAAATTAGCCGGGTGTGGTGGTGTGTACCTGTAATCCCAGCTACTCGGGGGGCTGAGGCAGGAGAATCGCGTGAACCGGGGAAGCGGAGGTTGCAGTGAGCCAAGATTGCGCCATCGCACTCCAGCCCGGGCAACAGTGCGAGACTCCGTCTCAAAAAAAAAAAAAAAAAAAAAAAAAAAAGAAAAAGAAAAGGAAATAGATAACCTCTCTATAAAACATTCAGACTTACAATTTTCATTTCAATTATTTAACCAATAGCAAAAGGGACAAAAATAAACCAATTGCTGATATATCCTTTCAATTATTTATTTTGTACTAAGAGGTTAAAAATTTTTTCAAATAGAGAACTAATATTTAAAAAGATTTTTTGGCCAGGTGTGGTGGCTCATGCCTGTAATCCCAGCACTTTGAGTGCCAAGGTGGAAGGGTCATTTGAAGCCAAGAGTTTGAGAGCAGCCTGGGTTACATGACAAGACCCTGTCTCTATGCAAAAAAAAAAAAAAAAAAAAAAGCCAGTGCGGTGGCGCATACTTGTAGTCCCAAGTACTCAGGAGGCTGAGGCAGGAGGATCACTTGAACTCAGGATTTCAAGGCTGCAGAGAGCTATGATTGTGCCACTGTACTCCAACCTGGGCAACAGAAATTCCATCTCTAAAAAGTAAAAATAAAAATATGAAAGTAAAAGGTGTTTTTTTTTTTGTTTTTGGACAAAGCCAATAGCATTGCTTGAGCCAGATCAATTTTGTGTTGTAGAATATTTACATCTTTACCTTTGAAATCTATTGCCTGCTTTGTTGGCTGTTCAGCCAAGATGAACACTGAAAAGCAAACAAACAAACAAAATCAAAAACCACCTAGGTTTCAACAGCAACAAGTCACACCTACTTGGTAGGAGTTATTTTTTTATTTTTTATTTTTTTTGAGACAAGGTCTCCCTCTGTTGCCCAGGTTAGGAGTGCAGTGGCACGATCTTGGCTCACTGCAACCTTTGTCTCCTGGGGTCAAGCGATTCTCTTGCCTCAGACTCCTGAGTAGCTGGGACTACAGGTACGTGCCACCACGCCCGGCTAATGACCTCCATGTTTAATGTTAAATGACCAGTCTCTAGGGAATATGGAATCAAAGGCATGGAGACAGAATCCCTATTTTGTTTGGGGAAAAGGGGGATAATCTTTGTTCCAACATAATATTATGTTGGGACATTTAATATCATCTACAATCCAGTCCTAACTATACCAAAATAAAGTCTCAACCAACTCTGATTGATTCTTCTCCTTTAGGAATTACATAGTATACAGTGATTAGACACTGAAGAAAATAAAGAAAAACAATTGAAAATATATGAAGAAACAGAAACATGAGATTTCTCACAAGGCCCTGGATTAAAAAAAAAAAAAATACCGAAAGACCCTTTGAAAATAATCACTATTTTTGAGCTTATTGATACACAGAGATCATCTTTTTTTTTTTTTTTTTTTTTTTTGGCCGAGTCTCACTCTGTTGCCCAGGCTAGAGTGCAGTGGCGCATGCATCTCGGCTCACTGCAACCTCCACCTCCTGGGTTCAAGCGATTCTCCTTCCTCAGCGTCCCAAGTAGCTGGGACTACAGGCATGTGCCACCATGCCCAGCAAATTTTTGTATTTTTAGTAGAGATGGTGTTTTGCCATGTTGCCCAGGCTGGTCCTTAATTCCTGACCACAAGTGATCTGCCCACTTCCGCCTCTCAAAGTTCTGGGACTACAGGCCCAGCTCATCACTTTGTTTAAACGAAGTCATAGGTCAGGTGCATGTCACTGTACTCCAGCCTGGATGACAGAACAAGACACTGTCTCAAAACCCCACCACCCCAAAACGAATTCATGCTAACTTACCAAGAAAATAGTAAACAAACTAACATTATAAACATTTTTACTAATTGTCATTTATTTTGCTAGTGTTTCTCTCTCAAAAATACGCAAAAATACCACTACAGGACTATCCACCTGTCTCCACCTCTTGCAGTCTTGGGACCGGGAAAGAGGCTGGTCCATTAATCTTCACTGTAGATGTCCCTGCAAAGGGCAGGTGCATGTGGCTGCCAGTGACATTGGGTAATCAAGATTAGTCTGACAGGCTCTGGATCGGGAACCTGAATTCTTTGCACACCAGGGAAACTCTGGCTCACTTGCACTTGTATTCTTCCAATTTATGCTTTCTCTGCAAGGGCTTCCATTGGACAATGAAGAAAATCTGCTAACGTTCGAGTGAGTTGCTTCCTCTCATCTATTTCTGCTGCCATTCTGCCATTGTAATCTGCCGGCAACATACACGCATCCATCATTTTAGAAAGCCTTTCTAGGCCGGGCGCGGTGGCTCACGCCTGTAATCCCAGCACTTTGGGAGGCCGAGGCGGGCGGATCACGAGGTCAGGAGATCGAGACCATCCTGGCTAACACAGTGAAACCCCGTCTCTACTAAAAATACAAAAAATTAGCCGGGTGAGGTGGCGGGCGCCTGTAGTCCCAGCTACTCCGGAGGCTGAGGCAGGAGAATGGCGTGAACCCCGGGGGGCGGAGCCTGCAGTGAGCCGAGATCGCGCCACTGCACTCCAGCCTGGGCGACAGCGAGACTCTGTTTCAAAAAAAAAAAGAAAGCCTTTCTCTGGGTTCTTTATCTGCTATTTTATCTAGTAGAGATACTTCTTGGTCTACAGCAGGCAAAAAAGCGATCCTCTAGTGAACTGCTGCATCACCCAAGGCTGCATTTTCTAGATTTTGTAATGCTCTCATGAGATTTAGAGTCTGTGATGGTGGCTCATTTGCAGATCCCAGAGAGGAACAGTTTTTATTTTCATTCATCTTTATCTGTTCATAAATTTGCTTCCTAGGCTTCTTATCACCACACAGAGCTTAAGTTGCTGTAATACATTGTTTCATTGTTTCTTGTTTGTTTGCTTGTTTGTGGTTTTTTTGAGACAGGGTCTTGCTCTGTTGCCCACGCTGGAGTACAGTGGTGCGATCATGGCTCACTAAAGCCTCAACCTCCTGGGCGGAAGTGATCCTCCCACCTCAGCCTCCCGAGTAGCTGAGACCACTGGAGCACACCACCATGCCCAGCTGATTTTTTTTTTTTTTAGAGATGGAGTCTAGCTATGTTGCCCCAGCTGGTCTCAAATTTCTGAGCTTGAGTGATCCTCCCACTTTGGCCTCCCAAGGTGCTGAGATTATAGGTGTGAGCCACCATGCCTGCCTCTAAATACATCATTTGCATAAACAGACCTTTCTTCCCAAATAGACAACACTCTTCCAATGTGCTTCTGTGCTTCTTACAACTCTCATCAGTTTCACTTGAAACATGCTTAAAAGCCTCCACTATAACCAGTGCAAATCTTTTGTAAGCTCTGGCCCCTTCCTTTTGCTTTGTATTTTAGTAGAGACAAGGTTTCACCATGTTGCCCAGGTGGTCTCACTGGCAAGGTAAGAAAACTAAGCTTCCTGTTTGGCTTTGCTCTCTGCAACTCCAGCTACCACGCGGTGACCATGGGCCCGGGTGCTTCTTGCTGTGGTGAATGAGCCACAGCGACCAGGTCTGCATGCTCTGCTGTGAGTTGCTCAACCCTGACAGCTCCTTCTCCAGCGCCACCTCAAAGAAGACCGACATCCCTTTCACCCCACATTCATGCCGTCCCACACTGTGGGGTGATGGGAGGAGAGTTAAGTCCCCCTCTCGCAGCCTTGCCCCCTCACCTCACCCTTTCCACACCCTCACTACCACCCTGCTTGGTAGGATTTAATCCTAATACATATTACCCTAAATCCCATCTAACTCATCCGAACTTTGGAAAGTGACACACCTTAAGTGGTTGTGATTAAAACAGGCATTAACTTGTTTTGCTCCAGTGTGCTAAGAAACATTTGAAAGACATCCTTTTGGTTTTTGTTTGTTTGTTTGTTTTTGAGACAAGGTCTCACTCTGCCGCCCAGGCTGGAGAGCAGTGGCGCCATTATACTCATTGCAGCCTCGAACTCCTGTGCCCAAGCGATCCTTCCATCTCGGCCTCTTGAGTAGCTAGGACTACAGGCGCACACCACCATGCCTGGCTAATGTTTTTAAAAATTGTTTGTAGAGATGAGGTCTCTCTGTGCTGCCCAGGCTGGTCTCCGACTCCTGGTCTCAAGAGATCCTCCCGCCTCGGCCTCTCAAAGTGCTGGGATTACAGGCATGATCCACTGCACCTGGCCAGTTTGATGGTTTTTAATAAAGCTACATACATAGGCAGCTCATGACCCAGCAATTCCACTACATGGTATTCCCAAGGAAAGTGATGTATCCACACAGACTTGTACACGATTATTCATAGAACCTTTATGAATTATAGCCCCAAACTGAAAACAACCCAAATGCCCATCAATCCGTAAGTGTATAAACAAAGAAAGGAACAAATTGCCAACATGTGTGTTAACACAGATAAAATCTCAAAAGCATGTTGCCAAAAAAAAAAATCAAAAGCATGTTGAACAAAAGAAGCCAGAGACAGGATTTTGTACTGCATGATTATACTATGATGTCATTTGCATGAAAATCTAGAAAAGACAAATCTACAGTGATAGAAGCAGGACAGTATTTTCCCGAGGCCAGGAATTGGGGATGGGACCTGGCAAAGGAAACGTTTAAGAGGATAACAATATTCTGTGTCTTGCTCATGGTGATTGTTACACAGGTGGCACATTTACTAAAATTCACACTGTACAGCTTAAATGGATGCATTTTATTATATGCAAATTTTTTTTTTTTTTTTGAGACAGAGTCTCACTCTGTCACCCAGGCTGGAGTGCAGTGGCACGATCTCCGCTCACTGCAACCTCCACCTCCCGGGTTCAAGTGATTCTTCTGCCTCAGTCTCCTGAGTAGGTGGGATTACAGGTGCGTGCCACCACACCTGGCTAATTTTTCTATTTTTAGTAGAGAAGGGGTTCACCATGTTGGTCAGGCTGGTCTCGAACTCCTGACCTCGTGATCGTGATCCACCCGCCTCGGCTCCCCAAAATGCTGGGATTACAGGTGTGAGCCACCGCGTCCAGCCTAAAGTGGATTTTTTTAAAGCCCACAGAACCTGTCTCTGTTTTGATTAGTTCCCCAGATTCATTGTGTTTTTTTTCGTTTTTTTTTTTTTTCTTTTTTTGAGTTTCGCTCTTGTCACCCAGGCTGGAGTGCAATGGGTGACACTCGGCTCACTGCAACCTCTGCCTCCTGGTTTCACGCAATTCTCCTGCCTCATCCTCTGGAGTAGCTGAGATTACAGGCGTCCGCCACCACTCCCGGCCGAGTTTTGTATTTTTAGTAAAGACAGGGTTTCACCATGTTGGCCAGGCTGGTCTTGAACTCCTGACCTCAGGTGATTTGCCTCAGCCTCCCAAAGTGCTGGGATTACAGGCATGAGCCACGGCGCCCGGCGTGCAAATTCATTGTTAATTTTAATGGGTTGCACTCCCTATTTGGAGAGTGAGCTTCCTGCTGATGGTCAGTATGTATGTATATATGTTTTTTGACAGCAGGTCTCACTTTGTTGTCCACAGCTCGCTGCAGCTTCCTGGACTCAAGAAATCCTCCAGCCTCAGTCTCCTGAGTAGCTGGGACTACAGACATGCACCACCACACTTGGCTAATTTTTTTGTAGAAATGGGGTCTCACCACGTTGCCCAGGCTGGTCTGGAACTCCTGGGCTCAAGCGATGATCCCGCCTTGGCCTCCCAAAATGCTGGGATTACAGGTGTGAGCCACAGCGCCCGGCCGGTCACTATTTATTGATCCCTCGATATGTGCCAAATGCTGCTCTAAGAGCTTTGCATATATTAAGCTACTAAATCTACCAATCATGCCACACAATGTCAACAGCTCCATGTTAGAGATGGGAGAACTGAGGCACAGAGAGGGCAAGCCTCTTGCCTAAGAGCACAGCATGTGATTTTGTAAGTGACAAACAATTTAACCTACATGGTCAGGCTCCAGAGTTTAGTTTGTAATAATTGCAATACACTGTCTCCTACTGAATTTGCTGATAGATACCTAAGAGCTAGTAAATTAAGGAAATCAAAGTTTTCATTAATAGATAACACCAGGTAAAAAGAGGAACGTAGAAAAGTGACTAAATATGAGAGCAGGGGAAGGGTTCCCAAATTGGGCAATATGCTTTCTTTTTTTTTTTGAGACAGAGTCTTGCTCTGTCCCCCAGGCTGGAGTGCAGTGGCGCGATCTGGGCTCACTGCAAGCTCCGCCTCCCGGGTTCACGCCATTCTCCTGCCTCAGCCTCCCGAGTAGCTGGGACTACAGGCACCCGCCAACACGCCCGGCTAGTTTTTTGTATTTTTAGTAGAGATGGGGTTTCACCGTGTTAGCCAGGATGGTCTCGATCTCCCGACCTCGTGATCCGCCCGCCTCATCCTCCCAAAGTGCTGGGATTACAGGCTTGAGGGGCAATATGCTTTCTATACCTGTTTCCCCACTTGTGAAATAAACTACTCCACCTAGCAAACTCACACTTAGGCACCTCACTGAGAAAAAAGTATTTCATGTGCATACACAATTTAAAAAGTTAAGGGCCAGATGTGGTGCCTCTTGCCTCTAATCACAGTACTTGGGGGGCAGAGGCAGGAGGACCGTTTGAGTCCAGGAGTTGAAGACCATCCTGGGCAATATAACAAGACACAGTCGAAGAGAAGAGGAAGAGAAGAGAAGGAAAGAAATTCTGGAAGGAAGGAAGAAAGAAAGAAAAGAAGAAAAAGAAGGAAGAAAGGAAAGAAAGAAAGAAAAGAAAAGAAAAAAGAAAAGAACGGAACAGCAGGTTCTTGCCTTCTCTAGAATCCCAAGCCCTCTATGGGAAGTAAACACTCCAGCCCCTTCTGTTTCTCCTGTTATTATCTCTGTATTCCCAAATGATAAGCTATCACGCTTTCTGATTTATCAGTATCATATGTTATCTCTTGATTTGCTGGCCTGATAGGTAAGGACTTAGCTCTCCAAAACTCTCTCCCCCATTTCTCCTTTGCCCAACAAAATTGTACTGGAATTCTCTATTAAATCACTCCAAATTTCTAGGACAATGCAAATTTTTCTCACAGCTGAACTAAGAAGCCCACTAAACCACAATTCCTTTCTTTGTTCTTGGAATTAGTAATTGCCTTTTTTTTCTTATCCTGGTTTTCCATCAATTTGTCATTATTTTTCCTCTAACGTCCAACATCTTTGTCTGTCGCTGCATACATTTAAACGTACCCATTCCGCTTTCTTCCTGATGGTCTCCTTCCTAACCTGGTGCTGTCATCGGGACTGGGCGCTCTCTCTCTAAGGATGCGTGTGCCTTGCGTGCTGGAGTCCCATTTCCCGTGTGGCTGTTAGCATGTGAAGAGATGGTAGTGATGTTCACCGTGATAATGCTGCTGGTTTATTGTGGAAGCTCTCTGCAGAAGTCACTGTACATCATTTTGTTATCTCTCTCCTTTTTTAAAAAAAGATTTCTGTACCCATCCATCCACTAACTGTATGTCATTTATTGAAAATGTATTCCATATGCATAAATTGAGTTCACATATGTAATCACATAGAATTCAGAAACAGGGATTTCAGAAACCTAGGTCCTAGGTTGTGAAACTGCTACTATTCAAGTATCCTTTTCTGGATCTCAATTCAAATAACCCAACTCTTAAAGGATACATTTATGGGATAGTTGGAAGAGTTTAAGCAGAATATTTGGTATAAAATTGCTACAAAATTATTAGTGTTTAAGGTATGATATAGTATTGTAGTTATATGTAAAATTTTTCTTAACTTTTGGAGATAGTTACTGGAAGATTTCTGTATCAAGTGATGTCTGTGATGTACTTCAAAATAATCCTTTGTCGGGTGAGGGAGCAAGTTGAAATAAGGTAGGCTGAGCATCTCAAAACTGAAAATCGCAAATCTGAAAAGCTCCAAAATTCAAAACATTTTTGTTTTGAGACAGAGTCCAATCTGTCGCCTAGGCTGGAGCGCAGTGGCACAATCTCGGCTCACTGCAACCTCTGCCTCCCAGGTTCAAGCAATTCTCCTTCCTCAGCCTCCCAAGTAGCTGGGATTACAGGCACCTGCCACCATGCCTGGCTAATTTTTGTATTTTTATTAGAAATGGGGTTTTGCCATGTTGGCCAGGCTGGTCTCGAACTCCTGACCTCAGGTGATCCGCTTGCTTCGGCCTCCCAAAGTGCTGGGATTACAGGCATGAGCCACCATGCCTGGCCCAAAATGTTTTGAGTGCTAACCTGACAGTTAAAGGAAATGCTTGTTTTGCAGCATTCAGATTAGAGAGTTTTGGAGTTGGAATGCTCAACCTGTAAACATAAAGCAAATATTCCAAAATCTGAAATCTGAAACACTTCTTGTCCTAAGCATTTTGGATAAAGGATTCTGAACCTGTATAAGAAACAAGATTGGCTATGTGTTGATTAATTGCTCAAGTTGGGTGATGGGAGTTCATTATACCACTCTCTCTATGTTTACATGTGTTTAGAACATTCCAGAACAATTTGTTTTTAAATGGTTTTCAGGGTAGGCCAGGAAAAAAATTAAATCTGATAATTGTAGGAGACAGAATTTAAAACTCATCTTCTAGCAAGGATATATTTCTTTTTTAATTTACTTAATGAACTTACAGTAGACTTAGTTATTTTAGTTTCCCTACTGTTATTTAAATTACAAATCTGAGGCAGAAGCGGGACGATCACTTGAGCTCAGGAGTTCAAGACCAGCCTAGGCAACATAGTGAGACTCTGTCCCTACAAAAAAATTAAAAAGTTAGCTAGGAATGGTGAGAGCCTGTAATCCCAGCACTTTGGGAGGCTGAGGTGTGAGGACTGCTTGAGCCCAGGAGTTGGAGGCTGCAGTGAGCCATGATTGTGCCACTGCATGCCAGCCTAGGTGACAGAGCAAGACCCCAACTGAAAAAAAAATAGAATAAAATTTATGTTTTAGTGTATTTATGTATTTATATACAAACTCAATTTCAATACCAAAGTCAAGATTCATCCATTTGTTCAACAGCAATTGAGCATCTTCCATAGATGCCAGCACTCTTGGGTACTCGAGATACACCTGTAACAAGGACTCAGAATAGCGACTCAAAAATTAGTTTGTGATTAAAAAAAAAAAAGCTGGGGCCGGGCGCGGTGGCTCAAGCCTGTAATCCCAGCACTTTGGGAGGCCGAGGCGGGCGGATCACGAGGTCAGGAGATCGAGACCATCCTGGCTAACACGGTGAAACCCCGTCTCTACTAAAAATACAAAAAATTAGCCAGGCGCAGTGGCGGGCGCCTGTAGTCCCAGCTACTCGGGAGGCTGAGGCAGGAGAATGGCGTGAACCCGGGAGGCGGAGCTTGCAGTGAGCTGAGATCGCGCCACTGCACTCCAGCCTGGGGGACAGAGCAAGACTCCGTCTCAAAAAAAAAAAAAAAAAGCTGGAAAGCTATCTTTTACATACATTATTTCATTTCATCCTTCTAGCTATTCTGCAAGATAGCTATCTAATAGGCCTAAATGAAATTAAGGTTCAGAGAGAATAAATCACTTGCCCCACTGGCTAATGGAGGAAATGGGACTATAATCCACGTTGATCTGCCAAGTCTGGGTTCTTCCACTGCATGTGGCCCTGAGCTCTCTCACCTGCCGGATGGCATGAGGCTTGATTGGAAGCACTCTCATCTGTTAGATCAACTCTCCACAGCATGCTCCTGGAACACAACTGCTGTGTACCACTCTAGCAGTCAAGCAAGCAAGAGAAGCTGACTTTGAGTAAACTGAAAACCAATTATTTAAAGGATATTGGGTACTTCAGGATTTTGGAGTGGTCTAGAGAGACTAGTTCAAGGCTAAAGTTCCAGAAGAAAAAAATGCCCAAACCCATCTTACGGAACTGGTCGGATGAGGAAACTGATGCCACCACCACTGAGTGCCACGGAGTGTCCTGCCACGGAAACACAGCTTTACCACCTCCCCGCATGCCTGGGTCCCAAATGCAGGAGTCCAAAGTCTTCTGGGTTGTCCTGAGAGAGGATGGACTGACATAGCCAGCATTCCCCAAATCTAGCACGGGTGCTCAGAGGGAGCTGGGCAAGGCAACCACTCTGATTCTCTCTGTGGGATGTTCAATACATTTGCATGCCTCTTCTCCAATTAAAAAAGAGGAACTGGACAGACAGAAACCACAACAAACACCCTCCATCCCCCAAATAATGTGAACAAGTCTTTGGTGAAATGGCAGAAAAGCAGGCAGTTTAACAGGTTTCTCTACTGCAGGGCCGCTCGGGACATTCATGCATGCATTCATTCATTCATTCGTTTGAGACAGAGTGTCACGCTGTCGCTCAGACTGGAATGCAGTGATGCAATCATAGCTCACTGCAGCCCTGGCCTCCGGAGCTCAAGCGATCTGCCTGCCTTGGTTTCCCAAGCAGCTGGGATTACAGGCGTGAGCCACCGTGCCCAGCCAACATGGAGCTTTTAATATGCTTTACAGCATGAACAATCTCCAGGAGGAGGATGTAGTAGTTCCCAAATATTGGTGATCATGGAACTTTTATTTCTGTAACAGGCTAAATACGATGGAAAAAGTGGTGCTGGTGGTAGGTTTTATGCTCAATTGCTTCTTCTCCTGTCCTCTGCTAAGTCCTATTCATTTGACATTTAAAAAAATTTTTTTTTTCCTTTTTTTGAGACAGAGTTTTGCTCTTGTTGCCCAGGCTAGGGTCCAATGGTGCGATCTCGGCTCACTGCAACCTCTTCCTCCCGAGTTCAAGCGATTCTCTTGCCTCAGCCTCCCGAGTAGCTGGGATTACAGGCGTTAGCCACCATGCCAGGCTAATTTTTGTATTTTAGTAGAGACAGGGTTTCACCATGTTGGTCAGGCTGGTGTCGAACCCCTGACCTCAGGTGATCAACCTGCCTCGGCCTCCCAAAGTGCTGGGATTACAGGCATGAGCCACCACGCCCAGCCTATTTTTTTAATATTAAAAAAATTCCCCACTTTCCAAGGCTGACCTATCATTTGCCCTCTAAGAGGTTTTTGGGTAAGCCCAGGCACAGATTTTTTTTTTTTTTAAAGGTTTTATTTCTGATTCCACTCCCTGAACTCTAGTTCTGGGGCCCACATATCTCATCTGTGCTATAGCAGTCACTCCCAACTGGCCTCCCAGGTCCTGCCCTGTCAGTCATCACAAATGCAAATCCAGTTGTCACTTCCTTAACTGAAAACACTTTGATGGCTTCCCATTGCCCTCGTGAAATGCCATGTTCTGGTTCCTACTTCCTTCCCGTTTTCTCTCCTGTCACGGCCCCCTCCCCCGCAAAACTTCTCCCCCTACTGGCAACACACACCAGATGTTTGCTAATCACCTACTTTGGAAAGCTGGTCTGGCCGGGTCCTCTTCCCATGGACTCCTGTAGCATCCTACATTTTTACTTTTCATGGCACTTAAACTGCATGGTAACTGCTTGACCACTTGACCACTGGTCTGTACTCCCCACCAGATAACAAGTTCTGAGGTTCTGAGAGGGCAGAAATTCATTTTGCTTTTTTTTTTTTTTTTTTTTGAGGCAGTCTTCTGTCACCCTGGCTGGAGTCCAGTCACACAAGTCATAGCTCACTGCAGCCTTGAACTCCTATGCTCAGGCAATCCTCCCACCTTAGCCTCCTGAGTAGCTGAGACTGTCGGTGTGTGCTATGCCCAGCTAATTTTCTCACACATTAATACCCAGCAAAACACTTGCCATGTAAAAGTGAGTCTATAAAGTGATGAACACACTTTAAAATACGGTAACAAATATCTTTTTATTTTTCTCTGTCTCTCATACAGTCAGACTGGCATAGCAGGTATCAGTGGTACACTAAAAACATCAGATTTTAATGTGTTCCATGATGAAGCAGACAAGATGCACTTCCTATCTTTGATGGGAAAAAAAGAAATTATACTTACCCTTTGTAAAAGCATAGAGAAAGTTTAGAGTCTGAAGAATAAGACTCAAATTTCTATGGTTTCAACAGAACAGGGAGTGAGAGAAACCTCAGTTGCTGAGGGCAGGGCATTTGTCAGAAGGATTGTTAAATCTTTATAAAATGCCAATCAAGATGGCTAGTTCTAAAGGAGAAAAGAGTGTCTCAAAAAGCAGCACTATCAGATAGTCATGAGCTTGAATGTTTTCAGAGAGGTTCCTCAGGAAAACACCTAACACCATTTTCTGAATGAGAGGCCAAATATCCTCTCTTTACCTTTAGTCGTTTTCAGGACTAAAACGTTTGCTTGGTTCAAAACATTAGGCGAAATTTCCTCATGGTTATCTCAACTAAGATGTTGGCTTTGGGCAAAGTTGTAACAATGAGGGTTTTTTTTTCCCCCCTTAAAGATTTGGGTTAACAAACTTACTGAGCATTGACTCTGCAGCTAGGCACTATTTAAGTGCTTTACATGAATTAAAACTTTAAGACTTGAAATAAGCCTGGAAGATTAGCATCATGCCTGTATCCTAGATATTATCTCACTGTACCAAAGAAACTGGCATTATGCCCATTTAATAAATGAGGAAACTAAGGTTGCATAATTTAGCTAAAGTTACAAAACTAAGTAGCAGATCTGAGATTCAAATCCAGGCAGTTTGGCCTAACAGTCTACATTCTTAACAGTAGTATTATAATGGCTCTTGAATAAATTCACTTCACACACATAAAGATCCATTCAATCTGAGTCAGAGATTTGGATTTTGGTGCTGGCTCTTTCTTTAGTAAGTTGTGGGGATTGCGTGTAGACACTGCCAATCTGAGACTGTCTACCTGACCTGTAAAATTAGATGATTGGATTCGATCAGTCACCTCCTAACAACGTGAGAGAGGAGATGAGAAGGTAGAGGTGGTGGTTAGACACATCACAAGGATCCTTGGCCCATTCCAAACAAAGACTCTTTAGGAAAATGAGTTGTTCTGCTAGAAGTTAAGGTATGAAAAATCTCTGGACTATAACAGATTGTTTTCTTTTGAAGCCCATGGAATCCAAGTAATGTGGCATCTGGAAGTCCCCTCCAAGTGCATGCAAAGACACAGGTGGGTTTTCCTAGAGGAGGAGTCAAGTCTTTTATTAAACACTCAAAGGAATTCATGACTCCAAAAAAGATGAAGGGCCTATAAAATACTTCTTCAGCTTTATGCTCTTGGAGGAAACTGGCAATCCAAGTTTGTAAAGAGCAATATGACAAAACCTGTATTTCCTGATTAACAGCCAAGTGTTATTAGACTATGATGAATAAGACATATTAAAAGTAATCATAACCTAATAAACTAGGTACCTACAGGTGCTACTTAAAATTTGCTGTCTTGGACACAGAGCTGAAGTAAAATATCTCATCTGGAACTAGCTTATATCTGATACAGACAATATGTTTTAACATTTTTTTCAGAGTTACAAACTTACAGTAAACCAAAGAAAAAGTCCAATCACGAGTTATATATAAAGTATTTATTTTTTATGCACATATTTACCTACAAAATTTACAGAAAATAAAACAAAGCAGAATATATAGAATACCCTCTTAAGACTTCTTAGGAGCAGAGGGTTTTATTGCTGCAGTTCAAAGAATAAAATTTTATACAAGTGAAAGCTAAGATGAACACATTTAAGTTAAATGGCAGCCTTGTTAAAAAGTTTTTTTATCTTGTTATTGAATTTTCAGCTTTATGTTAAATGAAATTTAAAAGATTGCTCATGAAATAATTTAAACCTTTTCAAAATCTAATAAACAGGTAAAAGGCACCTCCAGTACTTTAAAATATTTACAGCAATCCCAATAGTTTAATTTTAAGGGCTATTATAGTACATGTGGCTATTATGCATACACAGTATGTCATTAACACTCTCTAAACAGTGAGAATTGTAGACTCTAGTTTGTGGCACCGCTCCCAAGTTATTCTGGTGAAGGCGTAGGATGACCAATTACACCTGTGCAACACTAGTGTCACAGCCTGTCTACCACAGCGTAAAATCCAGTTATCTAAAACAATGACTATCAAAGTCCCAGACAATACATAATTTATCAGTAGACTTGTATATTCACAAGTCTTTAGGGTATTTTAAAAATAATTAAAGAGGCCAGACATGGTGGCTCATGCCTGTAATCCCAGCATTTTGGGAGGCTGAGGCAGGAGGATCACGAGGTCAGGAGATCGAGACCAACCTGGCCAACGTGGTGAAACCCCGTCTCTACTAAAAATACAAAAAAATTAGCCGGGTGTGGTGGCATGCACCTGTAGTCCCAGCTACTCGGGAGGCTGAAGCAGGAGAATCGCTTGAACCCGGGAGGCAGAGGTTGCAGAGAGCCAAGATCGTGTCACTGCACTTCAGCCTGGCGACAGAGCGAGACTCCGTCTAAAAAAAAAAAAAATTATTAAAGCAATATAAAAGATATTTAGCATTAAATGAAAATAATGAACTAAAAATATAACCACAATAGTTGCTGGAGTTCAATATCTGGTTTAACAGAAAGTATTTCTCAAAACATCTGTAATTTCTTACAACATAATGGAGAGTTTTCCTCAGTCTAAGCTGAATCCAATGTTTTTCCTGCAGTATGATTAGAAATGTAAGAATGAAAGGCACACATAATAGCCAGTTTTAAAGAGCTGTGGGGATGGCAAGCAGATGTTCCTGAAATACGGTGCAGGAGAACAAAGTCCACACAACGTTTTCCTCTTTGTTTAACATTGGCATTGATTTGCTATTTACAGTAGTTTGCAAAAATACATTATAAAAACTGAATGAGGTTCTGTTTCTAAGTTTAACTTAGTAACATACATACATACTTCATCTGCAAAAATCTTTGCAGGATCTGAAGTACTAAAGTGACACTAACACTGAAACACAGGTAATCAAAAGTACCAAAGCACTGATAATGAGTCACCATCATCAAGATAATCCAGGTAAATATTGCACACTTCTTGTCAGTTGCTGCTATGACCTTTACATATCCAACCGCAAAAGGAATCCTTTATGGCTTTTTGCTGTATCACTTATTCGAAGAAAGGCTATTTTAAGTCCCATAACAATGAGTGAAGATTGTCATTGAACATGAGGCCTAGGTTTCAAAATTAGTTTTCCTGTCTGCAAAAATGAAAAGACAAAATTTTTTCAATACACAGTTCTAGTAAAAATACCACTGCTTATTTATAAACCTTAAAGCGTATGTGCAAGGAATAAGAACGCTTCTCTATAGTCAAGATTAAACAATTAATAGTTATGCTTTCAAAGCTTCCTTTGTTTGGAGCTTCCTTCTGAGCTCTTTATTTTAAAATACTACATACATCTTTTTTTTCTCCTCTTTTCATTTTTTGTAGAGACGGTGTCTTGCTATGTTGCCCAGGTTCATCTCAAACTCCTGGACTCAAGCAATCCTCCCGCCTTGGCCTCCCAAAGTGCTGGGATTACAGGCGTGAACCACCATGCCTGGCCTCTTTATTCTAATTTCTGTAATGAATAGGTATTACTTGTTTAATGACTTTTTAAATTGAAGACTAAGACACTTTTATAAATAAAATAAGCAAATCAAAATAGAAGCTACCTATCAAAATTGTGAGACACCCTTATTATACACTGGTACATGATAGTTTTTAATTTACTTAAAGACAGGGTCTCACTGTCATCCAGGCTGGACTGCAGTAGTATGATCACAGCTCACTGCAGCCTCAAACTCCTGGGCTCAAGCAATTCTCCTGCCTCAGCCTCCCAAGCAGCTGGGACTACAGGTGTGTGCCACCTGCCTGGCTAATTGTTACATTTTTTGTAGAGATGGGGTCTTGCTAATGTTGCCTAGGCTGGTCTCAAACTCCTGGACTCAAGAGATCCTCCTGCCTCCGCTTTCCAAAATGCTGGGATTAGAGGCATGAGCCACCATGCCCAGTCTCCCATCATCTACTTTTAAAAACACAATAGGTTCATATGTCCATAGTCCACAAATTAATCTATGACCTTATTTACAAATAACATATGTAGCATATCACTTGATAAATAACAGTACTTTATAAAACCAATATCTGCTGAGCCATTTTTGGTCAATAACAAACAACCACTGTACTTCACTGAATCTAAGATGCGTCAGTTAAAAGATGCATCATGATTTTATGTCATTAAGATTAAATTGTTAACTCTCCCAATTTGTCAGATCTCATTGATTGTAAGATGGATCTCAATGCCAAATATGTTAAATGTAAAAGTATCCTAGAATCAATGCTCTAAGTATATTCTCACTATTCATTCCACAGAGAAAATTTATTGCTAATAAAATGTCTACATTTCTAAAGCCAAAAATTTCAGTGTTTTCATGCAGGTCTATAATTTTCTAACCAAAAAAATACTTACATCATCACAAGACATATTGTATTCTGCTAATACCGTTCGACATCGAGCAGCTATACTGAATACATGTGGTCAAAGGAAAATTTCTCGTTTCAAGAGTAAGCTTTGTTTTTTTTTTGAGACAGAGTCTTGCTCTGTAGCCCAGGCTGGAGTGCGGTGGTGTGATTTCAGCTCACTGCAACCTCTGCCTCCCGGGTTCAAGCGATTCTCCCACCTCAGCCTCCCGAGTAGCTGGGACTACAGGCACAGACCACCACACCTGGCTAATTTTTTGTATTTTAGTAGAGATGGGGTTCACCATGTTGCCCACGCTGGTCTCGAACTCCTGAGCTCAGGAAATCCACCCACCTCGGCCTCCCAAAGTGCTGGGATTACAGGCGTGAGCCACCGCGCCCGGCAAGAGTAAGCTTTTAACCATTACCTAGACCAAGAAAGAACTTCACAGAATGAAATTTAATCCTTGGTAAAGGATACATTGATGGTGCAACTACTCTCTTGTGTATTCCAGCAAAGAACAAGCCTATTAGAGTGATACAGCTAATGGTGAAAAACGGGTGATTCCATAATGATGTGAAGAAGGACACCTGTAAAAGAAGAGATGAAAATATAAAAATGTTAAAAATCTTAGAATGGCTGATTCCTACCTTCCCACTTGTACATCAATATAATATTTTTTATCATCTAAACTATGAGGATTTGAAGACTTCTAATAATCTTAGTTCTCTGTATTGCTGTGTTGTAAAAATAAAAATGTATAGGCTTTCTATCTTCTATAAAGCAAGATAAATATAGCAGTATTCCCTCCATTCATTTCAAATACTTGAACTATTACAAATTCATTCCTATAATCAAAAAACAACCCTATCAAAAATATTTACTGAACTCTGCATTGAATGAGTGAAGATGAGGCCTCTGGTCTCAATGAAAACACAAATCAAACATGATTTAGTTATTTAGCTACCTTCTCTGTTTTTTTTTTTTTTTTTTTTTTTTTTTTTTTTTGACAGAGTTTCACTCGTCACCCAGGCTGGAGTGCAATGACACGTTCTCAGGTTGCTGCAACCTCCACCTCCAGGATTCAAGTGATTCTCCTGCCTCAGCCTCCCAAGTAGCTGGGATTACAGGCGCCCGCCACCACGCCTGGCTAATTTTTGTATTTTTAGTAGAGACGGGGTTTCACCATGTTGGCCAGTCTGGTCTTGAACTCTTGACCTCAGGTGATCCGCCCGCCTTGGCCTCCCAAAGTGCTGGGATTACAGGCGTGAACCACCATGCCCAGCCTACCTTTACTATTAAAAAGCTTCCTTAAAAGAGTTGAGCAAACTCTGCCATTCATAACTTGGTCCCAGTCTAATTTTCATCTCCTGCCATATTTCCACACATAGGCTGCCTTGTTCACCTCTCTGCCTCCACCTGGCTAACTCTTACATATCCTCATAACACTCAATTCCAGCATCACCCCTTCCTCCCTGCAGAGGCAAAAAACAAATTTGGTTTTGAGATCTAAATGACTACAGGACATTCAAGCAGGGAAAAACGATTAGTAGCTATCCATAAAGAACTAGAATGAAAGAGAAAGGGCTGATTTCAGATCTGGGCATATCAAATGATAGCAGAAAACAGGACAATCCACAAGTCTTAAGAATATGTAGAGGGACAAGGGTCCAGGATCCATGACTGGAACAAGAGTAGGCACCAAAATGGAAACATCGACTGGAGACACAGAGAAGACAAGCATTTAGAGCCTGTGTAGAAAGAAATCAAGTGGATTAGTAACTAGATGGGAGCAAGAGAATCAAGTTAAGCACATTCCCACTCCACTCTCAGAGCAGGAGATGCGCAGGTAAGCATTTCAAGACAGAAGCACCAGGTAGATGGCCCAGCATGGTACTGGTTACAGAAGTTTGTCAAATGAAGAAATGAGAGGCTGAAAATACCAGAAAAGAAGCTCCCAGAAAGATGATGACCCAAGGAAAAGTTAATATTCCAGAAGAACGTCTTCTTCAAACCTCTGAGGACAGTGTCTCACAAGCCAGCTCTGTTGTGTGTGGCCTGCACCAGGTTAGCATATATAGTGCTTTATGTCTTCATTTTAATTAGGCCATCAGTTTCAGCCTTCCTCCCTCCATGGCAACACTCCAGTGCATCGAAACAGCAGTTCTCTCCAGGCCAGGCAGTCAGATACTTCCTGTGTGCCATATTCTTTCTCTCCCTAGGTTCTTCCAGCTAGCCACTAGCTCCTGAGTTTGCAACTCTTGCTACAGATACAATTGCTGGTTAAAAATCCTGTCAGGTCTGGGGTTATTAAATACTGAAATATAAAGAGCCAACCCTTAGGCGAATAGTTATATTCTCACCTAATTTAGAAAATTATATTAACTACATAGTTTTGGGCCTATTTCAAATTACATTTAATTCTGTGTTTTATTAAGATCTCAACTAGCTGAAATCAGCTTATATTTTTCCCAATTAGAAGTCAGACTCATTTCCCAAGATGGATCTTTTTCAATCTTCTTGCCAGCCTCCTTCCACTCTTCCCCTAAAGATGACTACCAAGTGCAGCCTTAAGATCAGATTTTTATAAATGAACACACAAGAGAGTTTCCTGTCTGCCATAAAAATCCTCTATTAACATAAAATTCCATCACCAATCTCCCCTTGCTTCCTATCCTTTTAAATATCTCCACCTCAGCAGATAAAGTTAGGGAGACTATATGCGAAATAAACCTCTCTGGCTGTCTGAATTGCCTTGGAGACTGATGACAAAAGCCTTCTCTTAGGTTTTTCTTCTGTAAAACCTAAAAGGTACAAATAGAGCTACTCAAAGTAGTCTACTTAATTGCAGCTTAAACCGGGGAGGGGATTTTTAAGATTTGTGAAAATTACATCATTACTCCCTAAATAAAACTGCACTGGGGGAAAGAAACTTCACTGAAAAATTGGAGACTAACTACTTCTCTAATAAAAAAAAGCCCTGAGTTTGAAATTAAGGCACAAGTTAGTAGAAAGAGGTGGAAATTTGAGAAACATGCTATCAACTTTCATCAAAGGATGCTTCAAGGAATAACATTATGAAATCAGTTATTGCATTTGGTATAGGGATATTCTTGCACAGTGCCCAGTGGGAGATCCCTCAGTGTTTCCTATATTAAACTTCAGGCAAGAAATTTTTTTTCAGAGATAAATGTTGGGAAAGAAAAGCTTTGCTAGCCCAAGGAACTGATATATGTGTTATCTTACAGACAATGAAAATCACAGAATTAACTGTGACTTCACTGATTAGATTACTCAGAGACTAATTTATAATCCAATTCTGGCAACCGTGTTGGGCTACATGGCCTATATATCAGTGAGCTGGTTTCCCTTCTAGTTTTGACCTCATGGTCCAACTTGTTTTTATCTAGTCCTGACTTTTTATTATACTTGTATTTTGCTATTTTATCATATGTGTTTCCTGTAGAGTCATCTCCAGTGCTTTATGGGATGAAGAAAGGTATTAACAGAGATAACTCATAGAAGAAAATGTTATTTTATAATTTTTTTCTCTCCCTCTTTTTTTCTGAGACAGGGTTTAGCTCTGTCACACAGGCTGGAGTGTAATGGCACAATCATAGTTCACTGCAGCCTCGATCTCCTGAGCTCAAGTGATCCTCCCACCTCAGCCTCCCAAGCAGCTGGGTACAGCATACTACACCTGGCTGATTTTTAAATTTTTTGTAGAGATGGGGTCTTGCTATATTACATTGCCCAGGCTGGTCTTGAACTCCTCCCTTGGCCTCCCAAAGTGTTGGGATTCCAGGTGTGAGCCACCATGCCTGGCCTATTTTAGAACTTTTAAAAGCTGGCACTGATGACACTCAATGAACAAAGCAGAATGAAAAGAATACTCACACTGAAGTAAAAATGAGAGATATTAAAAAAAATGTAAAAATGATAAATTCAGAAGTGAATGACAAATAACAAATAAATGTCTAAGAAATAATAGCATCTCTTAGACCTTTTCCCTGTAAAGATACTTAATTCACAACAGCCAGCCAAAATCTTCCTTGAGCAAATTAATAAAAGGCATATTTTCAATGACAATATCACTAGTAGTAGTAATAGGTAGTGTTTGAATACTTTATCATTAACAAAGCACTACAATATCCATTATCTCATTTAATTATGCTAATGATTTTAAAACAAAACTTCTACCTTTTGTGTCTCAGGGTCTATTAACCAGTTCCAGGCACCAGTAGCTGTACAGACAGATACCACTATAAGAAGCACTGATGAAAGATAAACACGAAATTAGTAAGCAAATACATACTTAATATGTGATACTATCACCACCAGTTCCTACTAAATGACAACCAAAGAATATAGCACTTTATTAAATGGAAAATGCACTAACTAGACTCAGGAATTAGGAGGCTTGCCATCTGGCTTCAAGGAATTCTCTTAAACATTGTGAACCTTAGTAATTAAGGTACTGTTTCTCTTATGATTTGGTCAGAACTTATGATGATCAATGAAATAAAAAGCAAGTCGATGGTGACACTTCAGTAGAAGAGTCTATGCTATGTAACGTTCACTGTGCTTAGTGAAGATTTTGCGGATCTTGTAAACTCAAATTAAAAAAACAACAAACTCATTTTCTACTATAAACAAACCATCAGACACTCCTTTTTGAATGTACTGAAAAGACTAAAGGATTTTGCTTTGCAGATGACTGCCATGGTTACATTAAAGTCAGTGCAGGAAGTATGGAGCACACCAGTTAGTATCGGATTTTCTTTAAGGGACTTAAAGAAAGGTAGGGTAGAAATTACTGCCAGTAAAACTTAGAAAAGGTCTTTCTCTCCACTGAGCTAGAATGATTTTAGAAATTCTAAATAAATCATAAGTAAAACTTAAGAATGGTATTAGTAAAAAATAATAAAGGGGCATCAAGACCCAGTTAATATTCTGGAGATGATGACCGTTGCCTTTCAGCTAGGATGCGTACATTTTTTCAAATGTGGAAATCCAGTTTCCAAGAGCAACACAAATATAGCAAATATAGAAATATAGTAAACCCTTAATTATCTAGAATTCCTTGATGTACTTTTAGAAGAGGTAAACTAAAGGAAAAAAATCTTATTTTAGGTATTTAATAATAGGATCAAAATATCAAAACTATGTTCTGAACTCAGAACAGACTGAACTAAATTTCTCACAATTCTGTATTCCCAGAAATACACGCACTATATTACACATGTATGTTTTAAGAAGATAAGCAAAAGCAAAATCAATACACTAGAAAGGACCTCATACACATGCTTTATTTGATTGGTTCATTAACCAAGTAAGTGCTAAGACCATGAGTCAGAGAAAAAGTAAAGTATATTTATATCACATTTTATAAGATAGGGCAGTATCATATACATTTTAAAAGATTTTCAAGTAACAGTGAAACACAGGTCTTGGGGATAATTCCTAGGTAAACCAGAGAACCTAGGAAAATCATTACCTGTAAATTCTGACCAACCAGAATTCTCACAGCATACTAATAAAACGTTGCAAACAGATTTAATAAAAATTACACAAAAAATCTTGCCAGATCCTTAGATCCTTAGCTTCAGTAGTGCTTTTTTGGTCTAGCAAACTGATTTACACTTTGAAATAAAGTAAATCCTCAATGTATGCTACTACACTTCCTTCTTGATAGCAATTAAATTTAAATAATGACCATCCAGGAAATTAAAACTATTTGGCCCGGCGTGGTAGCTCACACCTGTAATCCTAGCACTTTGGGAAGCCAGGATGGGAGGATCACCTGAGGTGAGGAGTTTGAGGCCAGCCTGGCCAAAATGGAGAAATCCCGTCTCTACTAAAAATACACAAAAAAATTAGCTGCACGTGGTGGCGGGCACCTGTAATCTCAGCTACTAAGGAGGATGAGGCAGGAGAATCACTTGAACCCGGGAGGCAGAGGTTGCAGTGAGCCGAGATGGCGCCACTGCACTCCAGCCTGGGTGACAGAGTGAGAGTCCATTTCAAAAACAAAAACAAATAAAAACTATTCCAAACATATATCAACAAAGCATTTTGTTTGATGATCTCATGGCTTGTATATTTGTCCACATTTCCTATATATTTCCATGGGCAAGTAATCACTGTTCAAATTATATTTTGTAGCATTCATGATACTTATGAATAGATAGTAATAATGTGAATTTTCTAGGTCAGACTTCAAAGCAGCACAATTATGCTTTGTTAAAAATCAACTAAGGGTAATTCTGTAACTTTTCCAAGTATACATTAAATAACATGACTTTTTTTTTTTTTTTTTTTTTTTTTAAAACACAGGGTCTCCCTCTGTTCCCTAAACTGGAGTGCAGTGAACATAGCTCACTTAGCTCACTACATAGCTCACTACAGCCTCGACCTACTGGGCTCAAGTGATCCTCCCAAGTTGCTGGGACCTCGGGGTGTGCCACTATGCCTGGCTAAATTTTTTTTTTTTTTTTTTTTTTTTTTTTTTGAGTAGAGATGGGGTCTCTCCATGTTACCCAGGCTGGTCTCAAACTCCCATGCTCAAGCAATCCTCCCGCCCTGGCCTCCCAAAGTGCTAGGATTATACACGTGACTGAGCCCTGCCAATGTGACTCTTCTTACTAAAATTTTATTCCAATAGTTTGTGGACAAATCATAAAACTGATAAACGGGCTACTGAAATTTTTATTATATATGTCTTTATCAAAACTCTAATAGTTAATTCAAAAATTTAAATATTTTTATCATTCATTTATTGAGACCGGGTTTTGCTCTTGTCGCCCAGGCTGGAGTGCAATGGCGCAATCTCGGCTCACTGCAATCCCCGCCTCCCGGGTTCAAGCGATTCTGCCACCTCAGCCTCCTGAGTAGCCAGGATCACAGGCGGCGCCACCATGACTGGCTAATTTTGTATTTTTAGTAGAGACAGGGTTTCACCGTGTTGGCCAGGCTAGTCTTGAACTTCTGACCTCAGGTGATCCACCTGCCTGGGCTTCCCAAAGTGCTGGAATTACAGGCATGAGCTACGGCGTCTGGCCAAAAAATATGTTTTTTAATGGAAAAACAAAAACAACCACACGAAATAGACTGTTCTTTTGAGAAAGCCAGTTATAAGTTCCTTTTCTTAAAAATTTCTTCATAAGGCATTGTTTACAATGTTAAATAAATTTACACAAATATTTTACATAAAAGCAAATCATTCCTATATAAGGATAAAAGTATCAATTGTTAGTTTTCCCTTAAAATAACATTCAGGAACTTACTTCTCCAGCGTCCAGTAGCAGGTTGCAAACAATGAATATATTCAGTAAGTCTCCTCTCAAAAGCCTTGAGATCTAGGTAGAAAGATGTCAATTTTCTAATTAGCCACTCTTACTCGTCTGACGAAATGTCAGAGTATTTACCTAACATTAAGACGACATGTGAGATACTCTTAACTGCTTCAGGTCTTACACACTAACCTCCATGTATCACTGCACTGTTTATTTCATTTACTATGACAGCTTTTTAAGCACTCGACAAAAACATTAGGGTTAATTCCAATTTCTCATATAAGAAAACTTGCTGATTCACTTTTAGAAGCTTCATAAAATGGTATGGGGAGAAATAAGCAGCAGCCTCGGCCAGCGCCCAAAGCGAACATTTTCAGGGTTGCAAATAAAATTAAAATCAGGTCGAGTTTTAGCTCCCTGGGAACCAAGAACTTCCTATTAGAACCACGTAGTGCCTAACATCAAAGTCTTCGAGGTCTATCTGACTGCAATTACCCGCCTCCGGTTTCCAGTTCTTATATTTAATTAATGGCTACGCTGTCTGGCCTTACTAGACTTCTTGACACTGATAGCGGGTGGGTGTGGAAAGACATTCCCCTTGCCCCCTCCGAAGGGGGTACAGGTGATCTTCGTGGCACCCAGGCAGCGCCTAGTTCTAGAAGACAGGGGCGTCTAAGCTGCTCCGAGTAAGTGGTGGGGTATCCTTTCCGCAGTGGCGTGCTTTAAACTTTAAAACACCGAGCAGCACTTCCTAACCTTGGCAGTTACCGGAAACCACCGCAGGAATCAGGGATACAACTCGCGGGGCTGTGAGAATGAAATGAAATGAATTAGCAGGCTGCAATGCACGAAGTGCAAGTGTCTGCCAATGAATAGAAAATAAAAATAGAAGCTGGCGAGGAGCTCGACCCTCTAGGCTTGTGGAGACTGAGGGAGCTGAGGCGCCGCCCCCCGCGTCCAGCCAGGTACGGCCGCCTCCGCGCCCCCAAGCTCCGGGCCTCGAGCTCCATCCTCCGCGGCCTCCTGCCGGGGCGGGGGTCTTCACGACGCCGGCCCCTCCGGAGCACCGCCAGCTTCCGAGAGGAGACGTGGGACGGGCCCGGGCGGCCCACCCTACCTTCCGCCTGCTCCAGCGAGTTCATGTCGGGCGGCAGCTCGGGTCACCGCCGCGGCCCCGTCCGCATCGCAGCTTCCGCGGCCCCCGCCCAGCCCGCAGCGCCAACTCCCACCTCTAACCGCTCCCCGCTGCCCCTCCCCGTCGCACCGCCCCTTGCCTAGACCCGCTAAGCTCATTGGGTTCCTCTACCAGACCTCCAACTAAGACGGCTTTCTATTGGCTGCCTCTTGCACCGGACTCGGAGCCTAGCGTTGGACGGTCAGCCGGAGGGACCAAGAACTGCCGGCGGCCAGGCGGGCGTAACGCTGGCGCCGCCTCCTGCCCCGGGGAGGAACTGCAGCCCTCCGGAGCCAGTTCGTTCATTCATTTATTCCCGGTTCCCCGCTTGGTTCTTTCATTCCTCAAATGTTGATTGAGCGCCCACTACCTTCCAGGCGTTATTCTGGTCGCTAGCGAGGGATACAGAAATCAAAGAGCTGGTTCTGTCCTCAAGGATCTCAAGGAGTAATGAAATCTATACAGAACTAACTAGAACCCTAAATAACAAGTTTCCTTAATTATGGTATCTTAGATAACCAACCCCTTAAGTAAACACTTCTCTGTTGGTTACTTTCTTCTCACATCACCCAGCTTTCATAATTCCTAAATGAGGCAAAGTATAAGCCCAAATACCTATAACTTAAAAAGAGATCTGTAAGGGATTGAGTACATTTATATTTGATCACAAGGCCTTCTTGTTCATTTATTGGTGGCATTCTTTCATTCAAAATCATTTTATTGCCTAACATGCTAGACACTGTATTGATACGGGTATGAGCCAGGTAGACAGGATTCCTGCCCACAAAGAGGAAGGGCTACAGCAGGCAACAAACATGCAAATAAGTAATTGATTTCAAATAAGAATAGTTCTGTTAAAATAGAGATCCTGGCCGGGAGCGGTGGCTCAAGCCGGTAATCCCAACACTTTGGGAGGCTGAGGCGAGTGGATCACTTGAGGTCAGGAGTTGAGACCAGCCTGGGCAACATGACAAAACCCTGTTTCTACTGAAAATACAAAAAAATTATCCAGACGTCGTGGTGCATGCCTGTAATCCCAGCTATTTGGGAGGCTGAGGCACGAGAGTCACTTGAACCCAGGAGACGGAGGTTGCAGTGAGCCACTGCACTCCAGCCTGGGTGACAGCGTGAGACTGTCTCAAAAAAAAAAAAAAAAAAGATCCTAAGGCTGATGGACTAGATTTTTTTGTGGCAGTAACATACCAACTTATAAACAAGACCTTAGGCCCTGCCAGGCAGGGGTTAAATCATTCACCCAGACACTTAAAGAATAAACGATGTTCTAACTGCCACAATGTCTATTTTTTTCCTCTAGCAGCTAAACAAGCAATATTAAAACAATTGCAGCTTACCAACTACCAGTCACTGACTAACTGATCCCTTTGTTCCACAGGCCATAACTCCTGCTTTCATTAGACAAGAGACTGATTTCAGTAACTTTCTCCTGATAAGAGACCACCCACCATAGACTGGCCCTAGCCAGTTTACAGAGGCTGCACACTGAGTGCCTTTATGTTCTCTGCTTCGCCTTTTGATGTAAAGGGTCTAATTGTAATGCATTTAAATGTTAAGTCTCTACCCCAAAGTGAACATGTGACCCATGTAGCATGCATGATTGTTTATTATGCATGTGTGCACCCCTCTTTCCTGAATAGCTTCTCCTATAACCTGTTAAATATGTATACTTGGCCAACCCATTTGGCATAAATTCCTGCTTCACCCTTCTCTCCTTCAAAGTGCCTGCTTTTGGTCTCTGCCAGAGACCATACTTCCCAGCCTATAAGGATGGCCAGCCTGCAGGCTCCAACCCTTCAGAAATAAACCTCTTCAGGCTGGGCACAGTGGCTCATGCCTGTAATTCCAGCACTTTGGGAGGCTGAAGTGGGAGGATCACTTGAGTCCAGGAGCTCCAGACCAGCCTGGGCAACATAGTTAGATTCAGTCTCTACAAAAAACAAACAAACAAACAAAATATTTAAAAATTAGCGGGCATGGTGGCATGTGGCTGTGGTCCCAGATACTCAGGAGACTGAGGCAGGATGATTGCTTGAACCCAGGAGTTCAGCGCTGCAGTGAGTTATGATTGCACCACTGCACTCCAGCTGGGGCGACAGAGCAAGACCGTGTCTCAACAAACAAACAAACAGAAATAAAGCTCTCTTCTCCAAATTTATGAACCTCATGATTCTTTAGTTGACAGTTCTATGGAGGGAGTAACAGTAATAGGATACAGTGAGAAAAAGGAAGGTTAGCAGGAGCTTATGCTTTGGGAGGGCTTCATGCTTTGGGAGGGCTTCATGCTTTGGGAGGGCTTTGGGAGGGCTTCACAGGCATTTGAGCTGAGAACGAAAAGATGGATGAGAAGAATCCAGCCATGCAAAGATGAGGGCTAAGAAGATTCTAAGCAGCACTGCAATTATTCCCCTATTGGTATTTTGTGTCTTTAATTCATCCTCAACCTTCCTCCTTCCCATTTGTCAGCAGAATTAATTGACACCCCCCACCCACCACTTCATTTTGAAGGTTCCTCTACCATAGCACTTTTCAGTTTTCCATTTAGGGAGCCTTCCTTGGGACCAAACCCTTTCCATGTGTTATCACCCTTAACCCTTTCAGGTGATATTTTTTAAACTGTGGGTCAAAATCTAGAGAGGTTTGTAAAATCTGTGTACTGAGTCATGACTATTATTATTATCTTTAATTTTTTTGTGGGTACATTGTAGCTGTATATATTTATGGGGCACATGATGACTATTTTTTTTTTTTAATGAATTAAGGCCAGGCACTGTGGCTCACGCCTGTAATCCCTACATTTTGGGAGGCTGGGACGGATGGATTGCTTCAGCTCAGGAGTTTGAGACCAGCCTGGGCAACACGGCGAGACTCTATCTCTACAAAATATACAAAAAATTAGCTAGGCATGGTGGTGTGTGCCTATGGTCCCAGCTACTTGGGAGGCTGTGATGGGTGAATCATTTGAGCCCAGGAGGCAGAGGTTGCAATGAGCCGAGATCACACCACTGCACTTCAGCTTGGGTGACAGAGTGAGACCCTGTCTAAAAAAAAATAAAAAATAAAAATACTAAAAAGAAACCTAATTGGAAGTGAGGATGTGGGGTTTCACGGCCCGTTGTTTCCGTTGTGTGTGGGTGTGTGTGCATGCTCACCGTGTTCTCATCACAGTACAAAGCGTATACCTGAGAGTTCCAGTTTAAAAAAAGCTTGAAAGTTCGAAAGTCATCAAGGCCCATTTCACAACAGAGAAAGTAAAAATCAATTTGCCCGGATCTCACAATTATTGTCATATCCTGAATTTAAGCCCTAAGTCAAACTACCCCTTTTGACTTCTTGCTCAATGTTCCATTTCTCCGTCTCCAAGTCTAATTCATCACATTTCCCTTCGGCATGCAGCAGTGCTTAGAGAATGGCTATTGAACATCTGTTATATGACAGGCTCTCCTGGGCTAGATCCTGGGGAGGTGAGGAGTGAAGACAGACTGATGAATAGGGCATTGCAAAGCATTGTGGTGACTGGAGGCTTTGCTGACTTGCTTTCAAAAGGGAGAGTTCTGTTAACTGCAGGGCTTTTGTTTGTCTGAGGGGGGTGTGCAAGTTTCTAGCAAGAGCTTGGGACAACAGAGGGAACAGTAACGGCTGCCTCCTCGGGTGTTGCCTCGCTATCCTTCACTCTCAACTGTGTTAAATGTTGAACATGCTTTTGAAAGGGTGCATGTTATTTGCCTGTCATTGATGTCTACATTTATGGATAGAGGGATTGGGGGACATAGGGGAGGGAGACAGGAAAACAGGGTCTCATAGTCAGGTTAAGGAATTTGGACCATGAGGTAGTTGGGGAGATGAAAAGGAATAGATTTCAGAACTTCGTATCCATGGGACTTGGCAAGGAGAGGATAGTAACACATATTTAAGGAAGACATGTTCCAGGCACTAGGGTATGAGCTGAGGATGCAAAGATCTGTAAGACTCACTCCTACTGTCAATGAAGGTAGAGTTCAGTGTAAAAACAAAAGAAGACAAAACACTAATGACCCTTAAAACAGCAATGATAAGATGAAGATCAGCTGCTAAGAGGGATCGCCTATAAAATAGCTAAAGTTGGTTATCTTTTACTAGGGGGTTGCCACTCTGCCTTTTATTAGTTCAGGAGCATTGAATCTTCTTTAAACCTCACAACAACAGCTCTATGAGCCAAGGGGTGCTATCAAATTCATTTTAGAGATGAGTTTATAGATGAGTAGATGAGTTGATCAACCCTGAACCCTGTAGCTGGAGATATATTCTTTCTCTCTCGTTCTCTCTTTCCACGTGGTACATCAGATCAGATAGCAAACGCTATTAGCTCTACCCTCAACATATATTAAACATTTCAGTCTGGACAACACAGTGAGACTCTGTCTCTGAAAAAAATAATAGTTGGACATGGTCCCAGCTACTGAGAAGGCTGAGGTAGGAGGCTTACTTGAGCCTGGGAGGTTTAAGTTGCAGTAAGCTATGATCACACCATTGCACTCTAGCCTGGGTGACAGCAAGACCTTGTCTCAAAAACAACAAAAACAACAACAAAGAATCACTTCCCACCACCTTCACTACTACCTGGTCCACAGCACCATTTGGGATTGATTACTACAGTGGCCTCTAACTGGCTTCCAGCTTCTACTCTATCTCCAACAGTGCTTTGTAAAACACTAAAAGATAGCATGGCAATCCTGCTCAAAACCCTCTGGTGGCTCCCTAAAATGACTGTAACAGTGACGGTGATCTTCAGATAGTTTCTCTTGCTGTACCTTGTAAAATAATTTTGACAAGATTACATGCCACGTCACATGTTTTTAAAATGGCATCGCAAATTTTCATCATGGGTTTAAATACTTGTAAAAGATGTAATTTCTGGTAAGTTGTAGGTATTGACATTTGGAAAGAAAGCTATTGCATCATTCCTTTTTTTTTTTGAGATGGAGTTTCATTTTGTCGCCCAGGCTGGAGTGCAGTGGCGTGATCTCAGCTCACTACAACCTCTCCCTCCCCAGTTCAAGCAATTTTCCTGCCTCAGCCTCCCTGAGTAGTGGGACTACAGGCACGTGCCCCCATGCCCTGCTAATTTTTAGTAGAGATGGGGTTTTGCCATGTTGGTCAGTCTAGTCTCCAACTTCTGAACTCAGGTGATCTGCCCGCCTTGGCCTCCCGAAGTGCTGGGATTACAGGCATGAGCCACTGCACCTGGCCCATTGCATCATTCTTTTTTCATGTATTCAATGGAATAGAAATACCATGGCAGGTTGATATTCACCACCATCCTTTAAAAAATATATGAATATCTCAGCTGGGCATGGTGGCTCACACCTGTAATCCCTGCACTTTGAGAGGCCGAGGTGGGCAGATCACTTGGGGTCAGGAGTTCGAGACCAGCCTGGCCAACATGGCAAAATCCTGTCTCTACCAAAAAATATAAAAATTAGCCAGGTGTGGTGGTGTGTACCTGTAGTCCCAGCTACTCGGGAGGCTGACACACAACAATCACTTGAACCCAGCAGGAGGAGGTTGCAGTGAGCCGAGATTGCACCACTGCACTCCAGCCTGGGTGACAATGTAAGACCCTGTCTCAAAAAAGAAAAGAAAAAAAATGAATATCTCTTATGAACATAGACAAAAAAGTCTCAAAAAAATTAGCAAATCAAATTCAGCAACATATCAAAAGTATTATACACCATGATGAAGTGTGATTTATCCCAGGAATGCAAAGTTAGTTTAGCATCAGAAAATGAGTTCATGTAATATGTCATATCAGTAGTAAAAAGGACAAAAACCACACAATTTGATAAGGATGCACTCATATATTGCTAGTAGGAATTTAAAATGGTGCAGCCACTTTGGAGAATAGTTTGGCTGTTCCTCAAAAAGGTGAACATGAGATAAACATACAGTTACTATATGAACCAGCAATTCTTCTCTTATGTATATATCCAAGAGAATTGAAAACATACATTCAAGTAAAACCTTATGCATGAATGTGCATAACAGCATTATTCCTAATAGCCAAAGAGTGGAAACAACTCAAATGTCCATCAAATAATGAATGGATAAACAAAATGTGAGGTAAATACACAATGGGCTATTACTCTATTTTGCAACAATGAAAAAGAATTAAGTACTGAAATGTTACAAAATGAATAAACCCTATGTTTCCATTCATAGGAAATATTCAGAGTAGGTAAATCCTTAGAGGCAGAAAGTAGAATTGTGGTTGCTAGGGAAAAAGAAAATCAGGAGTGACTAACAATATAGGATACTTTATGAGGGTGATGAAAATGTTGTGGAATTAGATGGGGATGATGGTTGCATGACTTTGTAAATATAATTAAAACACTGAATTGTATATATATATACATATATATTTTTTATTTTATTTTAATTTAATTTAATTTAATTTTATTTTTGAGATGGAATCTCACTCTGTCACCCAGGCCGAAGCACACTGGTGCGATCTTGGCTCACTGCAACCTCCACCTCCTAGGTTCAGGTGATTCTCTTGCCTCAGCCTCCCGAGTAACTGGGATTACAGGCATTCGCCACCATGCCCAGCTAATTTTTGTATTTTTAGTAGAGACAAGGTTTCACCATGTTGGCCAGGCTGGTCTCAAACCCCTGGCCTCAGGTGATCCACCCACCTTGCCCTCCCACTGTTCTGGGATTACAGGCGTGAGCCACCGAGCCTGGCCTGAATTGTATACTTTAAAAGGGTTAATATTTTTACTTAAAAAAAATTTCAATAGGTTTTTGGGGGAACGGGTGGTGTTTGGTTACACAAATAAGTTCTTTCTTGGCGATTTCTGAGATTTTGGTGCACCCATCACCCGAGCAGTGTACACTGTACCCAATGTGTAGCCTTTTATCCCTCACCACCTCCACCCTTTCCCCAAAGTCCCCGAAGTCCATTGTGTCATTCTGATGCCTTTGCATCCTCATATCTTAGCTCTAAAAGGGTTAATTTTATGGCATGTAAATTATATCTTAATTTCAAAATATACCACTAACTTCTGTGCTTCAAAGGATAACACTGAGAAAGTGAAAAGACAACATACAGAGTTTAAGAAAATAATTGCAAAACATGTATCTGGTAAGGGACTTGTATCCAGAATTTATTTTTTAAAAGAAAAAACCTCTTATATCTCAACAATAAAAATATAAGTAACCAGGTGGCTCACGTCTGTAATGCCAGCATTTGGGAGGCTGAGGCAGGCAGATCACTTGAGGCCAGGGATTCGAGACCAGCCTGGCCAACATGGTGAACACCCATCTCTACTAAAAATACAAAAATTCGCTGGGTGTGGTGGCACGTGCCTGTAGTTCCAGCTACTCAGAAGGCTGAGGCAGGAGAATTGCTTGAACCCAGGAAGCAGAGGTTGCAGTGAGCCAACATTATGCCACTGCTTCTAGCCTGAGTGACAAAGTGAGACTCCATCTCAAAAAAACAAACAACAACAACAACAACAGCAACAACAAAAAACAACAAAAAACCAAAAATATAAGTAACCCGATTTAAAAATGGACAAAGGGCCGGGCGTGGTGGCTCACGCCTGTAATCCCAGCACTTTGGGAGCCCCAGGTGGGCGGATCACTAGAGGTCAGGAGTTCAAGACCAGCCTGGCCAACACGGTGAAACCCCGTCGCTACTAAAAATACAAAAATTAGCCAGGCACAGTGGCACGTGCTTGTAACCACAGCTACTCAGGAGGCTGAGGTGGGAGGATCAGTGGTGCCCAGGAGGTCTTGGTTGCAGTGAGCTATGATTGTGCCACTGCACTCCAGCCTTGGCAACAAAGTGAGAATCTGAAATTAAAAAAATAAATAAAATAAATAAATAAATAAATAAAGTAAAATAAAATACAAAATGGACAAAGGATCTGAATGAATGCTACTACAAAAAAGGTGTATGAATGGCCAAGAAGCATAGAAAAAGATGTTCATCATTAGCCACCAAGGAAATGCAAGTCAAAATCACACCACAGTGAAATACTACCTCACATCTATTAGGATGATTATAATAGTAATCATGATAATAATAATCAAACATAGTAACAATTGTTGTAGAGGATATATATATAAAAATTAGAATCCTTGTCTATTACTTATGGAAATGTAGAATGGTGTGGCCACATTGGCAAGCAGTGGGGCAGTTTCTTAAAAACATAAAGTCATCTGGGTGAGGTGGCTCACGCCTGTAATCCTAACATTATGGGAGGCTGAGGTGGGAGGCTCTCTTGGGCAACATAGGGAGATCCTATCTCTGTAAAAAATAAAAACATAGCAGGGCATGGTGGTGCAGGCCTGTAGTCCCAGCTACTTGGGAGGCTGAGGTGGGAGGATAGCTCGAGCCCAGGAGATGAAGTCTGCAGTGACATGTGATCACACCACTGCATTCTAGCCCGGGCAATAGGGCAAGACTCTGTCCGAAAGAATCAAATAATACACAAACGCAGAGGTTGCAGTAAGGTGAGATGGCACCACCGCACTCCAGCCTGGGTGACAAAGCAACACTGTCTGAAACAAAAACACAACAAACGAACCCATAAAAATCACCATATGACCCAACAGTTCAACTCTCATCTACCTAAGAAAGATGAAAACGTATGTCCATAAAAAGGCTTGTATGTGAACATTCATAGCAGCATTATTTATAATAGTAAAAAAATGGGAGCAAATGTCTACCAGCTGATGCATGGGTAAGCAGAAGGTGATAATATATCTGTACAATGGAATATTATTCAGCAATAAAAGGGAAGGAAGTTCTGCCACATGCTACAACATAGATGGGCCTTGAGGCCACTGTGCTAAGTGAAATCAGCCAGTCACAAAAAGACAAATACTCTGAGTCTACTTATATGAGGCACTTAGAGTAGTCAAACTCATACAGATGGAAAATAGAATGGTGGCTTCCAGGGGCTGGGGGTGGAGAGAATGGAGAGTTAGTGTTTAATAGGTATGGAGTTTCAGTTTTGCAAGATGAAGAGTTTCGTTTCATGCATGGATGGTGGTGATGATTGCACAGCAGGATGAAGGTAATATTGAACTGAATTGAACTGTACATTTAAAAATGGCTAAGATGGTAAACTTATGAGTATTTCACTACAGTTTTAAAAAATTAAAGTCACATAGTGACCTATCATCAAAAAAAATCTTTGTCTTGCTCTTTCTAGATAGATCCTCCTGCAGTATTGTGGAAACTTCCTGTTTTGCTAAAGATTTATTTATTTATTTTTTTGACGGAGTCTTGCTCTGTCGCCAGGCTGGAGTGCAGTGGTGCAATCTCTGCTCACTGCAACCTCCGCCTATTGGGTTCAAGCAATTCCCCTGCCTCAGCCTCCTGAGTAGGCTGGACTACAGCTGCGCACCACCATGCCCGGCTTTTTCGTATTTTAGTAGAGATGGGATTTCACCATGTTGGCCAGGGTGGTCTGGATCTCCTGACCTCGTGACCCGCCTGCCTCGGCCTCCCAAAGTGCTGGGATTTCAGGCCTGAGCCACTGCTCCTGGCCTTGCTAAGGTTTCTCACTTGGTCAGACTGTCTTACACCCTCAGTTTCTGGAAAATGTATCAAAAAGGCTTTACTAAAATGTGGCAAATTGGAACAAATGTTACCTATTCTTTCTTCACTTAGAGACAACTTGTTTAGCCCAATAGGCTCAGAAACAATTGGGGAAATTGTAATATTGGTGATATAAGATACATCTTTGCTAATGTTTTTTGAAAAGTAGAAAAACTTTTTATCTTATCATATATCTTAAATATATTTTCATCAAAACCTCGAAGGAGTCAATTTAGTTCATTTAATTTGGAGACATTATTCACCGTTTTCTTTAATGCACAAAGCCAGCTCTTATTGTCAAACCGTTCAGTAAAATCAGACTTCATTTCTCTTAGAAACTTTACTTCATTTTTCAATGCAAATCCTTGTGAAAACTCAACATGTTTGTAAAAATTGTTTGTATTCAAAGCAATGCTTTACTCATTTTTTTTTTTTTTTTTAAGACAGAGTCTCATTCTGTCACCCAGGCTGGAGTGCAGTGGTGTAACGTCGGCTCACTGCAACCTCCACCTCCCAGGTTCAAGCGATTCTCCTGCCTCGGCCTCCCAAGTAGCTGGGATTACGGGCATGCGCCACCATGCCCAGCTAATTTTTGTATTTTTAGTAGAGATGGGGTTTTACCATGTTGGCCAGGCTGGTCTCCAACTCCTGACCTCAGGTGATCCGCCTGCCTTGGCCTCCCAAAGTGCTGGGATTACAGGTGTGAGCCACCACACCTGACGTTTTTCTTCAGACAGGGTCTCATTCTGTCACCCATACTGGAATTTAGTGGTGCGATCACAGCTCACTTCAGCCTCAACTTCCCGGGCTCAAGGGATTCTCTTGCCTCAGGCTCCCAAGTGGCTGGGACCACAGGCGGGTGCCACCACACCTGGTTAATTTCTAAATTATCTGTAGAGACGGGGCCTCCCTTTGTTGCCCAGGCTGGTCTCAAACTCCTGGGCTCCAGCCATCTTTGCTGTGACCTCCCAAAGTGCTGGGGTTACAGGCATGAGCCACCGTGTCCAGCCAGTGCTTCACTCTTAACCGAGAATCTAAACAGGACAAGAAAGCCAAGAGTGCAGGATGGATTTATTCCTCGTGGTTTGAGGAGGCTTCGAGCATGTCCTTATTTTGAATAAGATGTCCTTCTTGTTCCTGCAGCCAGTGCTGTCTTCCATGCACCTGGGCACAGCCCCATTGTAACTCAGCGGGGTGAGAGATGGGCCTTTCTTCTGTAGATTGGGGTTAAGGGCGATGGTGAAGCAGGGGAGGGAAGGAGGAGTGGGACAACTGGGAATTCTTGCCCTCAAGAGTCTCCCTCCCTTCTTCCTCAGTCTGGAGGTCAGAGGAGGCTTCTTAGAGGACATGGGGCTCCAGTTGATTCTCCCCAGACCTGCTCTTTATCCATGGTCACCGTTTTAGTAAATGGCCCTGTGTCCACCCACTATTTGCTCAGGCAAGAACTGGGGATCATCCTTGGTCCCCTTCTTAATCTCACATCCATTATCCAATCCATCAGCTCTGTCACCTTACTTCCAGAATGGATCCCAAATCCAGTCACCTCTCACCCTTACCATGGTCACCCAAGTCCTGGCCATCAGCACAGTTGCCAGGTCTCATCACTATCTCCCTACTTCACCTCTTGCTCTCCTTCTGGTCCTCCTTGGACAGTAACCAGAGAGGGCCTGTCACTCCTTATGTAAAACCTCCTCATTGCTTTCCTTTGCACTTTAAATAAAATCTGAGTAATATTCCACTGTGTAGGGTGACCAACTTGTCCCAGGCAAACCAGAACAGTTGGGCACCCTACACAAGACCCTGTAGGCTTGGACCTTGCCTACCTCTGCAGATGCTTCTCACAGGTCTCCCCCACCTCCCCGCCACATCCCACCTCTACCCTTACTCCCTGCACTCTCCCAGGCTTACTTGGCTCCAGCCCCATTGGATCCTTCAAAGAGCCACGCTTGTTTTAGGATTTTTGCATTTGCTGTCTCTTCTCACTGGAACTCTCCTTCCCTGGCTTGCTCTGGCAATGTCAGGCTTCAGCTCAATGCCCTTTCTGCAAAGAGGCCTTGGATCACTCCAGCTTAAGTATTTCTCTTTCTCTCTCTCTCTTTTTTTCTTTTTTTTTGAGACAGAGTCTTGCTCCGTTGCCAGTCAGAAGTGCAGTGGTGCAATCTTGGCTTGCTGCAATCTCCACCTCCCGGGTTCAAGCGATTCTCCTGCCTCAGCTTCCTGAGTAGCTGGGATTACAGGCATGTGCCACCATGCCCAGCTAATTTTTGTATTTTTAGTAGAGATGGGGTTTCACCGTGTTGGCCATGTTGGTCTTGAACTCATGACCTCAAGTGATCCACCCACCTCAGCCTCCCAAAGTGCTGGGATTACACCTCTTCCCTGGCCATAAGTATTCCTCTGCCATCACCACCTGGACCACTGCATCCTGCTTACTCGCTGTGCAGTTTGAAGCTCTCTGTGCTTTACTTTCTTACCCATGACTGAGGCAGGTGCTGTCCTCAAAGAACTGTAGAAGGGATCCTGTGCGATAATTCTTGCCAAGCCCTCGGATCACTGCTGGAACATAGAAAGTGCTCCATACATATGGTCATCATTACCCTGTTCTGTTTTCTTTCTAGCACCTGTCAATATCTGACAATCGTATTTATTGATATTTCTTCCACGTTTATTGTCTGTCTCTCCAACTAGAATGTGAGCTGCATTAGGGCAAAGACCTATTTTGCTTTCCTCAGTGACTATAACCATGCCTGACGCATATCAGGAGCTCAAGGTGTGTGTTCAGAGAATGAAACTTAATGGTTGCACAGCACTGTGAATGTACATGTACCACTGAATTGCATGTGTAAAAATGGCTAAAATGGTGAAATTATGCTATATATGTATTTTAAGGTTGTGTATATTTACCCCCATGAAAAAGCACACTGATGTCCCATAGTAAATATTTAATAACTTCCCTAGGTTAAAGCAAAAGTGAAAGAAGCTAAGTCTGGGTACTCTTGGAGGAATTAGCTGCTCAGAGAGGGCGCAGCCTGGGCTTGTGGCTTTCTGGGACTCATTTTACATAACACCCCTTCTCTTCATGACCTCTCATTGGTGTGCACACCTTCCTGAGGAGGTCAGGGGAGGTGGGGACTGGACATCCCAGGAGACCCTGCCAAGGCTGAAGTGCTCTGTCCAGGTGTGTCCACAGCGGGCTGAGCTCCACACATCTGGTGTTGTCACTCTTCCCCGGTGGTGTCTCTGCAGCTGATCAGTGCTGTGCCAGTTAACAGCTGTGTGATCTCAGGCGAGTTACCCAACCCTCCTGCGCTTCAGTTCTTCCTCTGTGGAGTGAAATAGCAAGAGAAGCTTTCTTATAGGATGACTGTGAGGATTGAATGGTTAGTGCCTGCAAAGTGTTTAGAAAAGTGCCTGGCCTACACCTACAAGTGCTATATAAATATTAGCTATTATTATTAATATTTTTGGCCTGGAGTTGGTGGTTCACACCTGTAATCCCAACACCTTGGGAGGCTGAGGCAGGAGGATTGCTTGAACCCAGGAGTTCATGACCAGCCTGGGCAATATAGTGAGACCCCTTCTCTATCAAAAAATCAATGTTTGTATTACCGATTCAGTTGCTTAAGCCAAAAATTTAGGAATTATACGTGCCCTTCCTTTCTCCCCATTTCCATCAGCAAATCCATTCTTCAAAATGTATCTTAACTTCTTCCACTTTTTCTCCTAAATGTTCTCAAGTTTTGCCTTTCACACTGAAGCCTTTGGGCTGGTCAGGAATGTATTCAATCTGTCTTTATTTCCATATGGACCACCACTTGTGCCAGCACTGTTTACCAAGCCCTTTCTTTGTTGCCCTGCTTGGCCAGTGCCATCATAGGCTACAGCCAGTTTCTACGTCTGCGAGGGTCTGTTTCTGGGCTCTGCTCTGTTCCATAGGAAGTCTTTTTCTTTCTTTTTTTCCTTTTTGAGACAGAGTCTCTGTCTCCCAGGCTGGAATGCAATGGCATGAGCTTTGCCCACTGCAGCCTCAACCTCGTGGGCCCAAGTGATCCTTCCATGTCACCCCCCTGAGTAGCTTGCTTGCTCACTCTTTCTTTTCTTTTCTTTTCTTTTCTTTTCTTTTCTTTTCTTTTCTTTTCTTTCTTCTTTCTTTCTTTCTTTCTTTCTTTCTTTCTTTCTTTCTTTCCTTCTTTCTCTCTTTCTCTCTTTCTTTCTTTCTTTTCTTTCTTTCTTTCTCTTTCTCTCTCTCTCTCTCTTTCTTTCTCTCACTTTATCACCCAGGCTGCAGTGCAGTGGCATGATCTCAGCTCACTGCAACCTCCGCCTCCTGGGTCCAAGTGATCCTCCTGCCTCAGCCTCCCGCGTAGCTGGGATTAAAGGCATGCACCATCATGCCTGGCTAATTGTTTTGTGTTTTTAGTGAAGATGGGGTTTCACCATGGTGGCCAGGCTGGTCTCGAACCCCTGACCTCAGGTGATCTATCTGCCTTGGCCTCTGAAAGTGCTGGGATTACAGGTGTGAGCCACCATGCCTGGCTAATTTTTGTATTTTCTGTAGATACAGGGTCTCACTTTGTTGCCCAGGGTGGTCTCAAACTCCTGACTCTGGGGCTGAAGCAATCTGCCCACCTTGGCCTCCCAGCATGCTGAGATTATAGGCATGCACCTCGGCCTCCCAGAGTGCTAGGATTGTAGACTGCGCCTGGCCTGAGCAGTCATTATTGATCTTCCCTCCACCTCACTCCTTACATGCAATCCGTCAGCAAGTCCATCCTCCCTCCAAACACAGCGAAAGCCCTTCTACTCCACTCTTCATCACTGCTGCTGTTATTTTTCTTTTTCATTTTGAGACAGGGTCTTGTTCTGTCACCTAGGCTGGAGTGCAGTGGTGCAATCATAACTCCTGAAGCCTCAACCTCCCTAGCTCAAGTGATCCTCCCTCCTCAGCCTCCCAAGTAGTTGGGACTACAGGCATGTGCCACCGCACCTGGCTAATTTTTTAAAAAATTTATAGAGATGAGGGTCTCACTATGTTGTCAGGCTGGTCTCAAATTCCTGGACTCAAGTGATCCTTCCACCTCAGCCTTCCAAAGTGCTGGGATTACAAGCCTGAGCCACTGCACCTGGCCTACTGCTGTTCTTTTTCTTTTTAAACTTTTATTTTAGGTTCAGGAGTACATGTGAAGGTTTGTTACATAGGTGAACTCTTGTCATGGGAGTTTGTTGTACAGATTAATTCAGCACCCTGTGTATTAGTCTGTTCTCACTTCTATAAAGATATACCTGAGACTGGGTAATTATAAAGAAGAGGTTTAATTGACTCACAATTCTGCATGGCTGGGGAGGCCTCAGAAAACCTACAATCCTGGTGGAAGGTGAAAAGGGGAAAAGGGAAGAAAGGCATGTTTTACATCGAGGCAGGGGACAGAGTGAGCAGGAAGGGAAGTGCCACACATTAAAACCATCAGCTCTCATGAGAACTCACTCCCTATCATGAGAACAGCAAGGGAGAAATCTGCCCCCATGATCCAATCATCTCCCATCAGGCCACTGCTCCAACATGTGGGGATTACAATTTGAGATGAGATTTGGGTGAAGACACAGAGCCAAACCATATATTTCTGCTTCTGGCCCCTCCCAAGTCTCATGTTCTTTTCACATTTAAAACACATCATACCTTTCCAACAGTCCCACAAAGTCTTAACTCATTCCAGCATTAACTCAAAAGTCCCAGTCCAAAGTCTCATCTGAGACAATGTAAGTCCCTTCTGCCTATGAGCCTGTAAAATCAAAAACAAGTTAGTTACTTCCAAGATACAATAGGGGTACAGGTATTGGATAAATGTTCCTGTTCCAAGTGGGGGAAATTGGCCAAAACAAAGGGGCTACAGGCCTCATGCAAGTCTGAAACCTAGCAGGGAAGTCATTAAATCTTAAAGATCTGAAATGATCTCCTTTAACTCCATGTCTCACATCCAGGGCACACTGATGCAGGGGTGGGCTCCCTAGGCCTTGGGCAACTCTGTCCCTGTGGCTCTGCAGGGTACAGCCCCCATGGCTGCTTTCATGGGCGGGCTTTGAGTGCCTGCAGCTTTTCCAGGTGCACGGTGCAAGCTGTTGGTGGATCTACGATTCTGGGATCTGGAAGACTGCAGCCCTCTTCTCACAGCTCCACTAGGAAATGCCCCAGTGGAGACTCTGTGTGGGGGCTCCAACTTTACACTTCCCCTCTGCATTGCCCTAGTGGAGGTTCTCCAGGAGGGTTCTACCCCTGCAGCAAACTTCTGCCTGGACATCCCGGCATTTCCATACACCCTCTGAAATCTAGGGGGAGGTTTTTAAAGCTCAACTCTTGTCTTCTGTGCATCCTCTGGTCCAACACTATGTGGAAGCCACTAAGGCTTGGGGCTTGCACCCTCTGAAGCAAAAGCTGTGGCTATACCTTGGCCCCTTTTAGCCATGGCTGGAGCTGGAGTAGCTGAGATGCAGGGTGCCATTCCCTGAGGCTGCACAGAGCGGTAGGGTCCTGGGCCTGGCCTACCCCAAAACCATTTTTCTTTCCTGGGCCTCCAGGCCTCAGATGGGAGGGGCTGCTATGAAGATCTCTGAAATATCCTGGAGACATTTTCCCCATTGTCTTAGCTATTAACTTTCAGCTTCTCTTTACTTATGCAAATTTCTGCCGCCAGTGGCTTGAATTCCTCTCCAGAAAATGGGTTTTTCTTTTCTACCATGTGGTCAGGCTGCAAAATTTCCAAACTTTTATACTCTGCTTCCCTTTTTAAACATAAGTCCCAATTTCAGACCATCTCTTTCTTCAAACATATGAGCATACACTTTTTGAAATAGCCAGATCACATCTTGAACACTTTACTGCTTAGAAACTTCTTCCTCCAGATACCGTAAATCATCTCTCAAGTTCAAAGTTCCACAGATCTCTAGGGCAGGGGCAAAATGCCACCAGTCTCTTCGCTAAAGCATAGCAAGAGAGACCTTTACTCCAGTTCCAATTAAGTTCCTCATCTTCATTTGAGACCACCTCAGCCTGGAACTCATTGTCCATATCACTATCAGCATCTTGGTCAAAACCATTCAACAAATCTCTTGGAAGTTCCAAACTTTCCCACATCTTTGTCTTCTTCTGAGCTCTCCAAACTGTTCCAACCTCTGCTCACTACTCAGTTCCAAAGTCACTTCCGCATTTTCAGGTATCCCACTCTTGGTACCGATTTTCTATATTAGTCCATTCTTACACTGCTATAAAGACATACCTGAGTCTGGGTAGTTTTTAAAGAGAAGAGATTTAATTGACTCACAGTTCTTCATGGCTGGGGAGGCCTCAGGACACTTACAATCTTTTTTTTTTTTTTCAGAGACAGGGTCTTTCTCTGTCACCCCAGCTGGAGTGCAATGGCACAATCTCAACTCACTGCAGCCCTGACCTCCCAGGTTGAAGTGATACTTGTGCCTCAGACTTCTGACTAGCTGGGACTACAGGTGCATGCTGACATACTTGGCTAATTTTTTTTTTTTTTTTTGAGACAGAGTCTCTCTCTGTCACCCAGGCTGGAGTGCGGTGGCACAATCTTGGCTCACTGCAACTTTCACCTCCCAGGTTCAAGTGATTCTCGTGCCTCAGCCTCCCAAGTAGCTGGGACTACAGGCATGAACACACCTGGCTAACTTTTTGTATTTTAGTAGAGACGAGGTTTCACCATCTGGCTAATTTTTATATTTTCATTAGAGGTGGGGTTTCGCTATGTTGGCCAGGCTGGTCTCAAACTCCTGACCTCAAGTGATCCACCTGTCTAGGCCTCCAAAAGTACTGGGATCACAGGCATGAATCACCATGCCCAGACAGAAAACTTACAATCATAATGGAGGGTGAAAAGGGAAGGAGGCATGTCTTGCATGGTAATAGGAGAGAGAGCGAACAAGGGGGGAAGTGCCACACTTTAAAGGGAAGGAGGCATGTCTTGCATGGTAATAGGAGAGAGAGCGAACAAGGGGGGAAGTGCCACACTTTAAAACCACCAGCTCTCGTGAGAACACACTCCCTTTCATGAGAACAGCAAGGGAGAAATTCACCCCCATGATCCACTCATCTCCCACCAGGCCCCTACTCTGATATGTGAGGATTACAATTCAAGATGAGATTTGGGTGGGGGCATAGAGCCAAATTGCATTGCCCAGGAATAAAGCCCAGTACCCAACAGTTATTTTTTCTGCTCCTCTCCCTCCTCCCATTCTCCACTCTCAGGTAGATCTCAGTGTCTTGTTTCCTTCTTTGTTTTTAATTTTATTAAAATAGTGTTACATTGTGAATATTCCTTTGAAATTGGTTTGTTTACCATTATTAATTCTAAGATTCATCTGTGTTGATGTATGAGTTCTCATCATTTAGCTTGCACTTATAAGTGAGAACATGTGGTATTTCGTTTTTCACTTCCTGCATTAGCTTGCTGAGGATAATAGCCTCCAGCTCCATCCATGTTCCCACAAAAAACATGATTTTGTTCTTTTTTATGGCTGTTATTTTTCAGCTGGACAGTTGCGATGGTTCCCACTCCCCACTTCCACTCTGGAACCCCTGAACCCCCTGTATTTCTCCATAGTGCAACCCAAGAGGGCATGTTCCCCTTTCATCCCTTTTAAAATGACAAAATAATTAAATATGTACAAAAACATTTAAGTATATATATGTAGCATATGGAGGTGGTGAGGCATGGCCATTAAACAGCCCCTGTAAGCACCCCTTGCACCCTAGGAAATGGAACAGTAGCAAATCCTCTTATGTCTCATTTACCCATCTCAATACTCTTGGAAACTGGTTCTTTCCTTCTTTCTTTTCTTTTCTTTCTTTCTTTCTTTCTTTCTTTCTTTCTTTCTTTCTTTCTTTCTTTCTTTCTTTCTTTCTTCTTTCTTTCTTTCTTTCTTTCTTTCTTTCTTTCTTTCTTTCTTTCTTTCTTTCTTTCTTTCCTTCCTTCCTTCCTTCCTTCCTTCCTTCCTTCCTTCCTTCCTTCCTTCCTTTCTTTCTTGAGATGGAGTATCGTTCTGTCATCCAGCCTGGAGTGCAATGACACGATCTCAGCTCACTGCAACCTCCACCTCCCAGGTTCAAGCTATTCTCCTGCCTCAGCCTCCTTAGTAGCTGGGATTACAGGTGTGCACCACCATGCCTGGCTACTTTTTGTATTTTCGTATTTTTAGTAGAGACAGGGTTTCACCATGTTGGTCAGTCTGGCCTTGAACTGCTTGCCTCATGATCCACTTGCTTCAGCCTCCCAAAGTCTGGGATTACAGGCATGAGCCCCTGCACTCGGCCTTTTTTTCCTTTTTTTTTGAGACGGAGTCTCGCTCTGTCTCCCAGGCTGGAGGGGAGTGGCGCAATGTCGGCTCACTGCAACCTCTGCCTCCCGGGTTCAAGCGATTCTCTTACCTTAGCTGTGACTACAGGCGCACACCACCACACCCTGCTAATTTTTGTATTTTTGGTAGAGATGGGGTTTCACCATGTTGACCAGGATGATCTTGATTTCCTGACCTCGTGATCCACCCGCCTTGGACTTCCAAATTGCTGGGATTGCTGGTTCTTTCTAAAATTATTCCCTTGCTTTCCTTTAGAGCTTTACTACTTATGTAGTATTCCTAAGTAATTTATTATTTGGTTTTGCTTGTTTGTAAATTTTATTAAAATAGTGTCATGTTGTGAATATTCCTTTAAAATTGGTTCGTTTGTTTACCATTATTAATTCTAAGATTCATCTGTGTTGATGTATGTAGCCATCAGTCAGTCATTTTCACCACTATTGAATGATCCATTGTAAAAATCCATGATTTATACATACATTCTACTGTTGATAGCCATTTGATTGCTTCTTCTTTTCTCTTCTCCTTATTTCTCTTATGCACAATGCTTGTACCTGTCTCCTGATGTACAGGAGTTTCTCTTGGGTAGTGGCTAAAAAATAGTTAGTACTTTTCTCTCCCTCCACTCTTGATAAGAAGTGTCTTTAATGCCATGACCCAGTACACACCGACACATATAAATATTGTGACTTTTGGTGATGCACTTTGGCGGCATTTTCTATGCTATTCTATTTCATTTTTTTAGAAGATGTTAGCCAGGTACACTGGCTCACACTTGGAACCCCTGCATCCCCGGTAATTCTTTACAGTGCAACCCAAGAGGGCATGTTCCCCTTTTATCCCCTTTAAAATGAAAAAATATTTAATATATACAAAAATATATGAGTAAATATATGTAAGCATATGGAGGTAACAAATGAGACATCAGAGGATTCGCTACTGTTTCATTTCCTAGAGTGCAAGGAGGGCTCACAGGGGCTGTTTTATGGTCATGCCTCGCCACTTCCGTATGCTTACATATAGGTACTTACATGTTTTTGTACATATTAAATATTTTGTCATTTTAAAAGGAATAAAAGGGGAACATGCCCTCTTGGGTTGCACTATGGAGAATTACTGGGGGTGCAGGGGTTCCAGAGTGGAAGTGGGGAGTGGGAATCATTGCAACTGTCCATTGCATTGCTACCCAGGAGGCTGAGGTGGGAGGATTGTGTGAGCCCAGGATTTCAAGGCTGCAGTAAGCTATGATCATACCACTGCACTTCAGCCTGGGTGGCAGAGCAAGACCCTGTCTCTACAGAAAAGAAAAAGAAAAAAAAGAAGCTGATACAGGTTAAAAAAGGATTTCATGACTAACAAATTCGTAGTATGAAAAATCTTGAGTGCATATATGTACATATACAGAGATGGTGAGGCATAGGGCAGTTTGGGCATATATGCAGGAGTGGAATTGCTGAGCCATGGGGTATATATGGACATGTTCATCTTTATCACATAAGCCAAATGGTTCTGCAATGTAGTTATAATAATTGACCCCTCCCCAATCCAGAATAAGAATTGACATTTGCGCTACATCCTCACTTCTTAATTTGTGCCTGTCCAGTGAGTGTAAGATGGTATCTCATTATGATGTAGTGATATGCCTTTCCATGTCTTTTGCAATTTTATTAGTGGATTTTTTGTCTTCACAATTTGTTAAAGTTCTTTATATTTCATGGATACTAATATTTTATTGATTATATTTAATGAAAGTATCATCTCCCAGCTTATATCTTATTTTTTCACTTCCTTTATCAGCAAATGATGATGAACAGAATTCTTAATTTTAATTTAGTCAAATTTGTCTATAGTTTCCTTTACAGTATTTTTTGGATCTTGTTTAAAAAATTATTCTCATTTCTGAGGTCATAAAGATATTGTACAAAGTTTTCTGCTAAAGACAATTTTACAACTTTGAATCTTTTAACAGCAGGCGTTTATGCAAGTTCTTTTTATTCCCATATGGGTTACCAACTGTCCCAGTACCATTTACTAAATAGCCTTCTTTTCCCACTGACCTGTTGGGGCAAGGGTGTCATGATCAAGCTTCACCAAGTGTATGGGTCCCTTTCTGCCCTCTCCTCAGTTCCGTTTGTCAATATGTCTATCCCTGTCAATACCACACTATTGTGGTTAAGGAGTGTCTTGAGTATTCTTGGCCCTTTGTTCTTCCATATCCACTTTAGACCCAACTGGTTTTATGAAAATCTCTGTTGAGACTTTGGAATTAATTGCGTTGACTCTAGAAGTCGTTTTGGAACATCTTGATAATATTGACTATTCCATCAGAAACACGGGACAGCTTTTCATTTATTTACACATTCTTTAATGTCCTTCAATAATGATTTGTCATTTTATCCATACTGTGGATTTAAGAGAGGATTTTACAAATGTTAATTGGGCTGGGATAGTGGCTCACTCCTACAATCCCAGCACTTTGGAAACTGAGGTGGTAGAATTGCTTGAGGCCAGGAGTTCGAGACCAGCCTGGGCAACAAAGCAAGATCCCATCTCTATGAAATAAAATAAAATAAAATAAAATAAAATAAAATAAAATAAAATAAAATAGCAATCATGCAGGAGGATCCCTTGAACCCAGGAGTTTGAGGCTGCAGTGAGCTATGATCATGCCAGGGCACTCCAGCCTGGATGACAGAGTGAGACTATGGCTCTCAAAACAAACAAACAAAATCTAAGTTAGATCTCTTCCCTTTCATTGCTCTTAAAATAAAGCCCAAATTCCTTACCTGGATGTGCAACCTAGCCCCAGCTACTTCTTCAATTTTATCTTATAAAACTAGCACCCTCATCCAAGATTGGCCAGTCTCACGATTCTGGTCGATTCCTCTTTCTCAGTCCAGGAAAGCAGCAACAGCCAGGCAGGGTTTACCCTCTGATAGGAAGGACTCCCACCCTCTGCCCGGCTAACATCTATCTCGTATGCCTCTACTTCTTCACTTCTTCTTCTTCCTCTTTTTTTTTTTTTTTTGTGGCAGAGTCTTGCTCTGTTGCCCAGGCGGGAGTGCCCTGGCATGATCTCAGCTCACTGCAACCTCCGCCTCCTGGGTTCAAGCGATTCTTCTGCCTCAGTCTCCTGAGTAGCTGGGATTACAGGTGTGCACCACCACGCCTGGCTAATTTTTGTATTTTTAGTAGAGACAGGGTTTCACCATGTTGGCCAGCCTGGTCTTGAACTCCTGACCTCAGGTGATCCACCAACCTTGGCCTCCCAAAGTGCTGAGATTACAGATATGAGCCACCATGCCTGGCCAAATGCTTCTACTTCTAAGAGACCTTTTTTGAACATCCTATTCAATATTGCCCAATCCTGCCCTTTCATAGCCAGAAGGAACACCCTGTTCTCTCCCTTCCAACTGTTAATCACTTTTGGCAGTTTATGATTCATTAGTGTGTGTTTGTTTAATGTCTAGCTTCCTGAACAGCTTGAAAGCTCCCTGAGGGATCTTGGCTGTTTGGTTCACCAAGGCACCTGGAACATTGTTTAGCACATAATATATGCTCAATAAATGCTTGTTAAATAAAGAAAGGGTGGAAAAGAGGGAGGGAGGAAGGGTGGGAAGGATGTAGGGATTTCCATCCTATCCTATAGTGAGGAAAGAATAAACAAATCCAAATAAGGGACATTAGGAGCAAAAATGAGTGAATTTAACATGGGCTTTGATACAGTTTGGATGTTTGTCCCCTCCAAATCTCATGTTGAAGTGTGACCTCCACTGTTGGAGATTAGGCCTGGTGGGAGGTGTTTGGGTAGTTGGGGTGGGTCCCCCATAAATGGCTGAGTGCCATCCTGACAATAATCAGTGCATCCTGGCTCTGTTAGTTCAGAAGAGAGCTGGTTGTTTAAGGAGCCTGGTGCCTCCCCTCTCTCACTTGCTCCCTCTCTTGCCATGTGACATGCCTGCTTTTATTTTACCTTCTGTCATGAGTGAAAGCTCCGTGAGGCTTCACCAGAAGCTGAGCAGATGCCAGCACCATGCTTCCTGTACAGTCTGCAGAACTGCAAACCAAATTAGCCTCTTTTCTTTATAAATTACCCAGCCTCAGGTATTTTTTTTTAATTGCAATGCAAGAATGGAGATATATATATATATGGATATGGATATATATAAATATTTTATATATATATATACCCTCTTGGTTTTGTCTCTCTGGAGAATCCTAATACTCATATGTATAAAAATCTATATGTGTGTGTGTGTGTGTTGAGAGACAGACACACAAAGAGAGATTTATTTTAAGTAAATGATGCACACGATTATTGAGGCTGGCAAGTCCAAAATCTACAGGGTAGTTGTCAGGCTGGAGACCCAGGGAAGAGCCGATGGATGTTGCAGCTCAAGTTCAAGGCCTTCTGCGGGAAAATCCCTTCTAGCTGGGGGCAGGCCAGTCTTTCATTGGATTCAAGCCTTCACCTGATTGGATGAAGTCTGCCCACATGGTGGAGGGCAGTCTGCTTTACTCAGAGTCCCCTAATTTAAATGCCAATCTCATTTCAAATCACCTTCACAGAAACGTGCAGAATGATGTTTGTCCAAACAGCTGGATAACTTGGCCCAGTTAAGTCGACACAAAATTAACCATTACATTCATGAACACATATCTTTGTGCAAGTGTATATAAACTTTTATATGAACTAGATTTCTAGCAATGCAATTGTTGTTTCAAGGGATACGAACAATTGTCAAATTTGTGGAAAGATATTGCTATGCTATGCTCCTAAGGGGCTACAGACTAAGAGGTGCAAACTCCCTCCAACAGTATATGAGCGTGAGTTTGGGCATGTGTGAACCTGGCCACTTTGAATACATGTTTCTCTAAATCTCTGCTTTGTTTCTGCGTCAAGACCTTTATACAAACTTCTTTGCAGCCTAGAATTCCTTTCTTCCCCACAACATCCTTTGCTTAGTTACTCTCCTACACAAATTTATCTACCTACACCCTCACCTAAGTTAGGTCAAACTCTCCTGTTTATTTTTTATTTTTTGAGAGGATCAAGCATAATTTTATTTACTGAAAGAATTGTTCCAGCTTTGCTGAGGTATAATTGACAAATAAGATTTGTAAGGGCTGCGCGAGGTGGCTCATGCCTGTAATCCTGGCCCTTTGGAAGGCCTAGGTGGGAGGATCACTTGAGGCCAGGAACTCAAGGCCAGCCTGGGCAACATAGCAAGACCCTGTTCTATGAAAAAAATGTAAAAATTAGCCAGATGTAGTGGTATGCACATGTAGTCCCGGCTATTTGGGAGGCTGAGGAAGGAGGATTGTTTGAGGCCAGAAATTCAGGGTTACAGTGAGCTGTGATTATACCTCTGCACTCCAGCCTGGGCAACAGAATGAGATCCTGTCTCTTAAAAAAAAAAGGCATACATTTCAGGTGTAGGACATGATGTTTTGATACACACACACACACACATTGTGGAATAATTACAACAATCAGGCTAATTAACATACCTATCATCACATAGTGACTTTTTTTTTCCGGTGAGAATACTTCAGATTTACTTTCAGCAAATTTATTTATTTATTTATTTATTTATTTATTTATTTTTGAAATGGAGTCTCGCTCTGTTGACCAGGCTGGAGTGCAGTGGTGCGATCTCGGCTCACTGTAACCTCTGCCTCCCAGGCTCAAGTGATTCTCCTGGCTCAGACTCCTGAGTAGCTGGGATTACAGGCAGGAGCCAACACACCTGACTAATATATATATATATATATATATATATATATATATATATATATGTATTTTGTATTTTTAGTAGAGATGGGGTTTCATCATGTTGACAAGGCTGGTCTCAAACTCCTGACCTCAGGCGATCTGCCTGTCTCTGCCTCCCAAAGTGTAGTGATTATAGGTGTGAACCACCGTGCCTGGCCACTTTCAGGAAATTTCAAGTATATAATACAGTATTTTCAGCTACAGTCATCTTGCTGTACATTAGACCCCCAGAACGGTTTCATCGTGTGTAACTGAAAGTTTGTGCTCCATGGCTGACACCTCCCGCTCCCCCACCCAATGCTCCTGCCTCATGCTCTTGGGTACCATCCCGCCCTTCGCAGCCAGGGTCACCTCCATCTGCAACTGCATGTTCGCCTCTGTTCTCCAGGCTCACTGGCCTTCTGTCAGCTCTCACATGTATCAATCCTGTCCTGCCCGAGTCTCTGCATTTGCTGTTCTCTCTGCCTGGATCTCTTCCCCCAGTTCTTCATGAGACTGGCAACTTCTCATCCAAAACCTAGCTTCAAGGTCACCTTGCCTTCCTTCCTCCTCTCCTACCCTACCCTACCCTGCCCTACCCTACCCTGCCCTGCCCTGCCCTGCCCTGCCCTGCCCTGCCCTGCCCTGCCCTGCCCTACCCTACCCTACCCTACCCTTTCTTCTTCCCTTTCTGACCCAGGCTGGAGTATAGTCAGCTCGCTGCAGACTCCCTGCTTCCGGCTCCCGTGATTGTCCTGCCCCGGCCTGCGGGCTGCCTGGGATTGCCGGCGCGCGCCACCACCCCTGCCTGGTTTTTCTCCTTTGGCTGGAGGCGCGGTTTCGCCATGTCGGCCAGGCTGGTCTCCAGCTCCTGACCTCGAGTGGTCTGCCCGCCTCGGCCTCCCGAGGTGCTGGGACTGCAGACGGAGTCTCGCTCACTGGGTGCTCCGTGTTGCCCCGGCTGGAGTGCGGTGGCGTGGTCTTGGCTCGCCGCAGCCTCCGCCTCCCAGCCGCCTGCCTTGGCCTCCCAGGGTGCTGGGATTGCAGCCTCTGCCCGGCCGCCGCCCCGTCTGGGAGGTGGGGAGCGTCTCTGCCTGGCCGCCCATCGTCTGGGAAGTGAGGAGAGCCTCTGCCCGGCCGCCACCCCGTCTAGGAAGTGAGGAGCGCCTCTGCCCGGCCACCCCATCTGGGAAGAAGTGAGGAACGACTCTGCCCGGCCGCCCCGTCTGGGAAGTGAGGAGCGCCTCTGCCCGGCTGCCCCATCTGGGATGTGGAGAGCGCCTCTGCCCGACCATCCCGTCTGGGAGGTCTACCACAGAGGCCAGAAGCAATGTGGGGGCTGGACGTGGTGGCTCACGCCTGTAGTCCCAGTACTCTGGGAGGCCGAGGCGGGTTGATCACTTGAGGCTAGGAGTTTGAGACCAGCCTGCCAACATGGCGAAACATATGAAAAACACAACAGAAAAACCAACCAACCAACCCAGCGACAACAAAACAGGTCTACCCTGGAGTCATACTCTAATTTTTTCTATTTTCCTCCCTTTCTGATCCTTTATCCCACTTTTTCTTCCTCTTCCTTCTCCTTCTTGTCAAATAGAGGATTGAGTTATTATCATTGATCCATACAAAGTCCTTCTCTCATTTATTTTCTTTAATTCCCACCCCCCATTTCTATTCCCCATCTTCCCATGTGCAACCTTCCTAATATGTTTGATATGCATCTTTTTGTTTGTATGTATTTTTAGAAAATGAAAAAAACAAAAAACAAAAACAAACAAAAAATAAGTTTGTCATTGAAGCAGGGTATTTTGACTGTCAATTTGACCATTCAGAATATTTAATATACCACGATTTATTCTTTGTAAGAAACAAAACAAACAAACAAACAAAAAACAAACAAACAAACAAAAAAGGTCACCTCCTCAGAATGGCTTTCCTGACCTGCCCATCCATCTCTGAACCCATTCCCCAGGGCCACTACAGCAAATTAACATGAACTTAAGGGGCTTAAAACAACAGCAATTTATTCACTCACAGTTCTGGAGGCCAGAAGTCTCAAATCAAGGTCTTGACAGAGTTGTTTCCTTCTGGAAGCCCTGAGGGAGAATGTGTTCCATGCCTCTCTTTTACTTTTTGGTGGCTACCAGCAATCCTTGGCATTCACTGGCTTGTAGATGCATCATTCCAACAACCTTCGCCTTCATCTTCGCATCACCCACATCACCTCATTCCCTGAGTCTTCTCCCTTTCTCTTATCTTTTTTTTTTTTTTTTTTTTGAGAAAAGGTCTCACTTTGTTGCCTAGGCTACAGTGCAGTGGCATGATCACAGCTCACAGCAGCCTTGAACCCCTGGGCTTATGCAATGCTCCTGCCTCAGCCTCTGGAATAGTAAAGACTATGAACACACGTCATCACGCTGGGCTAATTTTTAAATTTTTTGTAGAGACAGGGTCTTGCTGTTGCCCATGCTGGTCTCAAACTCCTGCGCTCAAGTGATCCTTCTGCCTTGGGCTCCCAAAGTGCTGGGATTATAGTCATGAGCCACCATGCCCAGCCCCTTTCTATTCTCTTCTTTTTTTTTTTTTTTTGAGACGGAGTCTTGCTCTGTCGCCCAGGCTGGAGTGCAGTGGCGCGATCTCGGCTCACTGCAAGCTCCGCCTCCCGGGTTCACGCCATTCTCCTGCCTCAGCCTCTCCGAGTAGCTGGGACTACAGGCGCCCGCCACCACGCCCGGCTAATTTTTTTTTTGTATTTTTAGTAGAGACGGGGTTTCACCATGGTCTGGATCTCCTGACCTCGTGATCCGCCCGCCTCAGCCTCCCAAAGTGCTGGGATTACAAGCGTGAGCCACCGCGCCCGGCCTCTATTCTCTTCTAAGGATACTTGCCATTAGATTGACGTCCCACCCACGGAATCTAGGATGATCTTATCTTGAGATCTTTAACTTAATCACACCTGCAAAGCCCTTTTTCCAAATCAGGTCACATTCGCAGGTTCTGGGTGGACATATATTGTGGGGGCCCACCATTAACCTCCTATACACTCTATCACATTATCTTCTTTCATTTTTTGATGTTCAGAGTAATTACACATTTGAAATGATCTAGTTCAGTGATGTTTTCTAGTTGCTGGTTATCACTCATTACTCGGTTTTGAAATCCAGTGGGCCTGGACAAGTATTTTTAAATTTTAGATGAAATTTATTAAAAAATGAAATAGAGAATATGAGAGCCTGTCACATTTAATAAGCATGATGGCTGAGACTACTTCCATTCATACTGCTTCAATATCAGGACTGAGAGCTGAGACCACTTGGCTTAATTATTTGTCCCAGGGAAATCTTGTCCAGGAAGACAAGGTGAGAGAAGAATGTGGAGAAACTGGAACCTTTGGGTACACTGGGTGGGAAGGTAAAATGAGGCAGCTGCTGTGGAAAACAGCATGGTGCTTCCTCACAAAACTAAGATTTGATTACCATATAATCTATCAATTCTACATCTAGGTGTATACCCGAAAGAATTGAAAGCAGGGTCTCAAAGAGATACTTGCTTTTATTTTTATTTTTTATTGTTTTTGAGACAGGGTCTTGCTCTGTTACCCGGGCTGGAGTGCAGTGGCGCAGTCATGGCAGGTCTCAAACTCCTGGCTCAAGTGATCTACTTGCCTTGGCCTCCCAAAGTGCTGCGATTACAGGTGTGAACCACTGAGCCTGGTCTCAAAGAGATAACTCATGTTCACAGCAGCGTTATTCACAGTAACTAAAAAGTGGAAGCAACTCAGGTGTCCATCAACAGATAATAGATAAAGAGAATGTGGTATATACACACGTGTTAGTCTGCTCAGGTTGCCATAAAATACCATAGACTGGGTGGCTTAAACAACAGAAATTTACTTTCTCACAGTTCTGGAGGTTAGGAAGTCTCAAATGAAGATACCAGGCAATTTGGTTTCTGATGAGGGCTCTCTTCATGGTTTGCAAATGGCAGCCTTCTTGCTGTGTCCTCACATGGCCTTTCTTTGGTGCATGCCCCTAGGAGAGAGAGCACAAGCTCTCTGATGTCTCTTCTTATAAGCACACTAGTCTTGTCCAATCATTGCCCAAACCTATGACTTCATTTAATCTTTTTTTTTTTTTTTTGAGACGGAGTCTCGCTCTGTCACCCAGGCTGGAGTGCAGTGGCGCGATCTCGGCTCACTGCAAGCTCCGCCTCCCGGGTTCACGCCATTCTCCTGCCTCAGCCTCTCTGAGTAGCTGGGACTACAGGCGCCCGCCACCACGCCTGGCTAATTTTTTGTATTTTTTAGTAGAGACGGTGTTTCACCGTGGTCTGGATCTCCTGACCTCGTGATCCGCCCGCCTCAGCCTCCCAAAGTGCTGGGATTACAAGCGTGAGCCACCGCGCCCAGCCTGACTTCATTTAATCTTAATTACTTCCTTAGATGCCCCATCTTCAAATATAGTCACACTAGGAATTAGGACTTCAACATAGTAACTTTGGGGGAACATGAATATTCAGTCTATAACAATGCACAATGGAACCTTGGCTTCAAAAAGAAGGAAATTCTGACACACGCTACAACATAGATGAAGCTTGAGGATCATATGAGGTATCTAGAGTAAGTCAAATTCATAGAGACAGAAAGTAGAAGAGTGGTTGCCAGGGACTGAACGGGAGTACTGTTTAATATGTAAAGATTTTGGGTTTTGCAGGAAGAAAAGAGTTTGGGAGATGGATGATGGTGATGATTGCACAACATGTGAATGCATTTAATGCCATAGGACTGTACACCACTTTCACTTTTACATTTATTTATTTATTTTTCATTATTCTTCAACAGCTCTCAAGTGGGATGCTTTCACTTCTTTTGTGTATATATCCAGAAGCAAATCCATTCGGTTCTTTTTTATCGCTTCTAGTTCTTTGCTGAGATTTTTCATTTTTCATGTTTTAAGAGGACTTGTAATTGATTGTTGGAGAGTTTTTGTGTTGGCTGCTTTGAAATCCTTGTCAGATAATTCCAACATTGGATTCATCTTCTCAGTTGATTGCATCTTCTCATTCAAGTGGTCAGTTTTCCTGGTTCTTGGTATGACAGGTGATTTATTTATTTATTTATTTTTGAGATAGAGTCCCACTCTACTGGCCCAGGCTTGAGTGCAGTAGTGTAATCTTGGCTCAGTGCAGCCTCTGTCTCCCAGGCTCAAGCAATCCTCCCACCTCAGCCTCCCAACTAGCTGTGACCACAGGTGCACACCACCACACCTGGCTAATTTTTGTATTTTCTGTAGAGACGAGGTTTTGCCACATTGCCCAGGTTGGTCTTGAACTCCTGGGCTCAACTGATCCATCCACCTTGGCCTGGCAAAGTGCTGGGATTACAGGCTTGAGCCACTGTGCCCAGTGACAGATGGTTTTGGATTGTAAATTAGATATCACGTTAGGATACTCTGGGTTCTCTTTAAATCTCTTATTTTAGCAGGCAAGCATCCTTTTTAGGTTTGGCATGGAGGTCCTAGCTACTTTTGTGGGCTATGGTTCCAATGACAGTTTAATTTTCAGTGTCTTAGAGGCCTGCTTTGTTTTCTGTGCCTCTGGGGCTCCTGCTGGTCTCTGCTCATGCTGCCTGAGCAGGTGGAAGAGGGGAGTCTCAGGCCCATGGGACAAAGAGGCTCTCCTGGCTGGCGCCTTGTATTGGGGATGGAGAGTATTTCCTGAACTAGGTGTTTGTCATGCTGGGATCTTCCCACCAGTGCCCTCCAGCTGCCTCAGTGCTTCTTCCAGTCAGGGGAGGGGAGTATCAGGCTCATAGGGTCAAAGAGGCTCCCAGAGCCAGGCTGCTCATCCTGGCCACGTCCCTCTTACAGTTCTTGCCCAGATGTGGGGGGATGGAGTCTTAGTTCCATAGGGACAAAGAGGCTCCTGTAGCAGTCTGCTTGCTCTGTGTGGCTGGGTGCCTCCTGCCAGTTCCTCCTGTCTGCTTTGGCACCTCTTGGCAGGGGAGAGGACTCTTGGGCCCAGCTAATGCTCACCCTGGCTGCTTAGTGTTGGTGGGACTTCCAATCTGTCTCCCTGCTGGTAGTGTTGGACTACCCTGATGTTGTCAGAGGTCCTGTTCAGTCTGGGGGAGAAATGACCATATCTGTAACAACCGTGTGGGTTGGGAAATGCCAGGTCTGGGTTGGGTTTGGGGGGAACATAAGATGCCCTCCTGCTTTGTTGTTCTTCCAGTCTTGGGACCCCAGACCAGTTTGCCTTCTTCTTACTGTCTTTCAGATTTCTCTCTTGGTTGCCTCTTGCATTGTTTCCAGGGTTTATAGTTTTGCTTTGAGGGGAGGAGCAGGGAGAAACTGTTCTGTGCCACCTTGACCCACCAGGTACTTTGAGCACTGGCGCAGTGGTGAAGCTCCAGGGTACCCATTCCTGGATTCATGTCTCTCAGCTGGCATAACACAGAGTTTCATCCTCTGCCAATTAGACAGCCATCAGAAGATGCTCAGAGTCCTTTAGAAACAGACAGTAACCGGAAGAAAAACAGCTACACGAGACTATGAGATCAGGTAGATGACATGCGAAATAGACAGCTTCTACTCCAAATTCCAAATCAAAACCTCACCTTGCTTTTCTTTTTTTGCCTTTTAAATCTTCTTTGATACAGTCTACTTACTCTGCTCTCCATTCTTTGCTCATTTACTTGAATGTAAAGATGAAGATAATTTTTTTTTTTAAGAGATAGGGTTTCACCCTGTCACCCAGGCTGGAGTGCAGTGGTGCAATCATAGTTCACTGCAGCCTTGAACTCCTGGGCTTAAGCAATCCTCCTGTCTCAGCCTCTCAAGTAGCTGGGACTACAGGTGCACGTCACCACATTTGGCTAATTTTTTAATTTTTTTGTAGAGACAGGGTCTTGATATGTTGCCCAGGTTGGTCTCAAGCTCTTGGCCTCAAGTGATCCTCCTGGCTTGACCTCCCAAAGTGCTGGGATTACAGATGTGAGCCACTGTGCCTGGCCAATAATTGCTTTTGTTACCTTTTTTTTCTAGATTTATGAATTTTGTTGCTTATTTCTGGGTATGATATTAATAGGTGGTTATAAATGGCTCATTCAATAGCCAACGTTCAAAGGAAAAAATGATTGCTATGTGTGTTTCCAGCTTTGTAGGCTGGTCACCTCATTATTCCCCATTCCATACCCTGAACAAGTGGAACACCCTCTCAGAGACAAGAACATGGGAAAAAGACTTCCTTAAAAACTTTTCTGAAAATTGCTATAATCATAGACCCAAGGAACAGCCTGATTCACCTTATGATGTGATCCCCAAGAAAAGAGAGAGAAAGTGTCTAGGAAGACTAGACCCAATCTTGAGACCCAAAAGTGGGACCGGCAAGGGCAGGAGAAGTCACATGTAGTTCTCCGTGCTGGAAGGAAAGTTCCACTGGCCATGCCCAGTCAATCCATGCTGCCTGCTTCTCCTTGGTTCCTCTTCCTTCTTTAGCTCAGAAGAAGGAACTCCTTGTTTTCCAAGTAATCCCAGCATGGAGAATTTAAGATGGCTGTAAATTCTTTAACATTCCTTCCATCACAGGGTCTAAGTCCCCTTCTCTTGAATCGGAGTTCTCTTTGCTATTGCTTGGATCTATAGAATATGGCAAAAATGATGTTGTGTGTAGTAAGATAAGGCTGTAAACCAGTAAGAACCGATTCTTTTGCTTTAGGGAATTCATCCAAGCCGATCTATCTGGACAGTTTGCTGAATGAGCTCTCCCATCTGGATAATAGATTGCTCATCTGGGAAAACAGCTTGCCTATCAAATAGCAGTTTCACTGATTGAGACTGGTTTTAAGACCCTTGCCCTGATGTGTTCACCAGCCCTAAAGTATTATGTCATGAAACGTGCCCAATCCCAATCAATTTCTGTCTTGAAAGACCTTCCTTGAACCACTTGAACCCAGATCCCAATAATATACATTTCCTTTCCTCACCTTCCCCTTTCTGAGATACTACTAAGATTGTCAAGGTGGTGGTCTCCATGACTCCAGAACATCTAACAAAGTTAGCTTTGCTTGATGGCTGGTTATTTGGTGGTCTTTTGAGGAGCTAACAGGCTATGAGGTAAGCATTGTTTTGTAAAACTTGAGTTTCAGTTTTATATAGATGTGTCTGTGTCTGTGTGTGTACTGAGAAGTGATGTAAAATGAATCTCAGCTGTGGGTGATAAGCTGCGTTGGTTCATTGTCTTCTCATACTAGAATGTAAGCTGATGACCACAGAAATTTTGTCTTCTCTGCCATACCCCCAATGTTTTGAACAATTTTTGGCACACAAATGTCTTTCTCTCTCTCTTTTTTTTTCCTTTGAGACAGAGTTTCGCTCTTATTGCCCAGGCTGGAGTGCAATGGCATGGTCTTGGCTCACTGCAACCTCTGCCTCCCGGGTTCAAGCAATTCTCCTGCCTCAGCCTCCCGAGTAGCTGGGAATACAGGCGCCTGCCACCATGCCCGGCTGAATTTTGTATTTTTGGTAGAGATAGGGTTTTGCCATGTTGGCCAGGCTGGTCTTGAACTCCTGACCTCAGGTGATCTGCCCGCCTCGGCCTCCCAAAGTGCTGGGATTACAGACATGAGCCACCACACCTGGCTTTGTTTTTTTTTTTTTTTTTTTTTGAGACAGGGTCTTACTCTCACCCAGGCTGGAGTAGTGAGACAATCATAGCTCACTGCGGCCTTGACTTCTGCAGCCCCTGCACCCCTACCACCTCACAGATGGGGAGCTTGGGGAGGCCCAGGGGCACCTTAGATCCTCAGTTTTCCTACTCCTTGTGGGCCTCAGTTTCCCTAGCTGAGGAATGGGCATGTTGACCCCAGAACTCGGGGAGGTCCAGCAGCTGCTCAGGGTCCCTCCAGCCTCCCCTGCGGCCTGCAGGCTTGTCCGCTTGATTTCCCGTCTTGGCGCATGCTCCGCATTTGCAGGCTGGTGCCATCTGGATCAGCCCTTGGGAGAATATGGCTGCCTCCTTTCCTAACTTCCTTCAATATTTATGGAGGCAGTGAATTTGGGGATTATAACCGGCTTCTGGGGTCAGACCTAGATGTGAATCTGGTTGGACCACTGCTGAGCTGTGTGACCCAGGGCAAGGCACTTTACCTCCTTGTGCATCTGTTTTCTCATCCGTAAAACGGGGATAATAACAGAACGTACCTGTAGGACCCTTTGGTGGTTAAATGAGTTAATATGGATAAAGGTTTGAACCAGAGAGAACCTTCTGATGCACCGTTATCCACCTGCCTCCACTTCCCTGCCCGTCACCACAGTTATAATCTTGCTTCTGTGTTTACTTAATTACTGTTTTGACTGTTTAACATTTGATGAATACTTTTTCCCCAAGAAGCAGGGCAGAGCAAAGACAACTTTGCTCATCCTGTATCCCAGCACCTAGCAGGTGTCTGAGTAGAGGAGTCTGAGGCAAGTTTGGTCAGGCTAGGGGGTAAGGGGTGAGTTTGACGATTCTACATCAGTCTGAAAGAAGAATTTCAACAAGTACTGTAGTCCCTCATATCCACGGTTTTGTTTTCCTCTGTTTAAGTCAGTCAACCTGGGTCTGAAAATATTAAAATAATTTGGCTGGGTGCAGTGGCGCAAGCCTGTAATCCCAGCACTTTGGGAGGCAGAGGCAGGTGGATCACCTGAGGTCAGGAGTTTGAGACCAGCCTGGCCAACATGGTGAAACCCCCTCTCTACTAAATACAAAAAATTAGCAGGGTGTGGTGGCACATGCCTGTAATCCCAGCTACTTGTGAGGCTGAGGCAGGAGAATCACTTGAACCCGGGAGGCAGAGGTTTCAGTGAGCCGAGATTGCACCATTGCACTCCAGCCTGGGCAACAATAGCAAAACTCCATCTCAAATATATATATATATGTATATATATAGATAGAGATATAGATAGATAATTTGAGAGAACACATCCACATAACTTTTATTATAGTATATTGTTATAATTGTTCTCTTTTATTATTGTTATTAATCTCTTACTGTGCCTAATTTATAAATTAAGCTTTATCATAGTTATGTGTGTATAGGAAAAATCATAGTATTTTTTATTTTATTTTATTTTAATTTTTTTACAGAATCATAGGCTTCAGTACTATCCATGGTTTGAAGTATCCACTGGGGGTCTTAGAACATATCACTTTGGGGGACTGTTGTATAGGAGGGTTGGGTCTGATACGGAAGCTCAGACTCCAGGGAAAATCAGTTAAGGTCAATATTACCATTGAAGGACATAGGTTCTTGAAAGCCCGACACTTTTTTTAAATTTTAATTTTTATATATGTATTTATTTTTGGTTATCTTTGTATTTCAGCTTTGTCCCAGTCCCAGGGGCAATGGAGGTCAAGAGTTGTTTTGCAAGGTAAATGCCTCCTGTGGGGCTTTCCCATAATGAAAGGATGAGAGAGAAAAGATGCAACCTGACATTCGGTGTTGGCTGGCCGGCTTGCTTTCTTGTCTTCTTTCTTTCTCTTTCTCCTTCTCTTCCTATAAACTAAATGAGCTAAATCAGAGCAAGACACAATCTTGCTCTGCTATCCAGGCTGCAATGCAGTGGCACGATCATAGCTCACTGCAGCCTCTACCTCCTGGGCTCAAGCGAGCCTCCCACCTGAGACTCTTAGGTAGCTGGGACCACAGGCATGAGCCACCATGCCCAGCTAATTTATATGTGTGTGTGTGTGTGTAGCTGGGGTTTCCCTATGTTGCCCAGGCTGGTCTTGAACTCCCAGCTACAAGTGACTCTCCCTCCTTAGCTTCCCAAAGTACTGGGATTACAGGCATGAACCACTGTGGCCCAGCCTAGTGTTGGCCTTCTAATGGTTCTCTCAGTTAATATTGAGAATGCACTGAAATCCCCCGCACTTGCTCTGGGGCAGGTGACTTCTAGCTTCTAGAGTGAGGTCTCATCCTCCCAGTTCCCATGGCAGTGAGCTGACACGGGATGGGGGCCCTATTCCCAAGCTCTTGGTGGAAAAAAAATGAATTTTCCTCTTGTACCTTTGTAAGTTGACAGTAAAGTATTTTTCATTATACTTCTAAAGAGTTATAAAGGATATCATTACCATCCTATCCTGTATGTATTGTATGTATGTTTTAATCATATTTTAAGCAAAATCTAGGAGTTATAGATTGTTAATTTAGTTTATGGAAATTGTCTGGCAAAGCACCTAACTGGCCAACGTAGGTCTCAATGTGTAATCCACAAGTCTGACTTCATTTTATTTAAAAAGCTTTATGTTTTAGTGAGGTATAATTTACATATCACAAAATTCGCTCATTTTAAATTTAAGAATTTTTAGTAAACTTACATTAACCATTGCCACAATCAATTTTAGTTTATTTCTTTTATTATTATCAATTTTTTAGCACCAGTTTGCTATTGAAATAATATTTTTGTCAAACCAAAAAGATGCCCTGAGCCTATTTTCAGTCAGTCACTCCCCATTTCACCCCAGGCAACAAATGATCTGCTTTCTTTATCTATGAATTTGCCTTTTCTGGCTATTTCATATAAATGGAATCATAAACATATAATACGTAGCATTTTATGACTGGCTTTCATTTCAGCACAATGTTTTGAAGTTTAGCCACCTGGTAGCATGTATCAATACTTAATTCCTTTTTATTGGTGAATAGTATAATATTTCATTGTATGGATATACTACAAATTTTTTTCTTTCCTTTTTTCTTTTCTCTTGGCCTCTTGAGTAGCTGGGGCTAAGGTGCATGCCACCATGCCTGGATAATTTTTTAATTTTTCATAGAGATGGGGTCTCACTATTTGCCCAGGCTGGTCTTGAATTCCTGGCCTCAAGCAATCCTCCCAACTCAGCCTCCTGAGTAGCTAGCACTATAGGTGTGAGCCACCATGCCTGGCTATGTTTAACATTTTAAGAATCTGCCAAACTGCTTTTCAAAATGGCTATGGCATTTGACATTCCCACCGGCAATGCATGAGTTCCAGTTCCTCCACATCTCACCAACACTTGTTTTTATTGTAGCCATTTTAGTAGGTGTGAAGAGGTATCTTATTGTAGGTTTCTTTTTTTTTTCTGTCTCTTTGTGAATTTTTATTTTGGTGAAATGCACAGAACATGAAATTTGCCATCTTAACTGTTTTTTGTTTTTTTTTTTTTGAGATGGAATCTCATGCTGTTGCCCAGGCTGGAGTACAATGGTGCAATCCGGCTTACTGTAACCTCTGCCTCCCAGGTTCAAGTGATCCTCCTGCCTCGGCCTCCTGAGTAGCTGAGATCACACCTGGCTAATTTATTTTTTTTTTTGTATTTTTAGTAAAGATGGGGTTTCACCATGTTGGCCAGGCTGATCTTGAACTCCTGACCTCAAGTGATCCACCCACATCGGATTACAGGCGTGTAATCCACCGTGCCCGGCAATCCAAAATGCTGGGATTACAGGTGTGAGCCACTGTGCCTGGCAATCTTAACCATTTTTAAGTGTACAGCTCAGTAGTGCTAAGTATATTCATGTTGTTGTGAGAGATCACCAGAACTTTTTCATCTTGCAAAACTGAGGCTTGTCATTCGTTAAAGAACTCCCTAACTCCTTTCCCTTTGGTCGCTGGCAGCCACCATTCTACTTTCTGTTCCTGTGATTTTGACTACTCTAGATATCTCATATAGTGGATTTTTTGTTCCTAGTTACTTATTTTCCTTCTTTCCAGTCTAAGGGAATATTCTGCCAGTACTCTCTTGATCTTCTGCAGATGACTTTATTGACTTAAACTTGTTTTTTGTTTTTGTTTTTTTTGCAGAGAAATAGAGTTGGGGTGGTGTTTCTGGGTTGTCATTAGCTGGTCTTCACTGTTATGGTTGTTTGAAAATTGGCTAAAATGGGGTGTGGGGGAGTTGGAAGCAAGCATTGTGACTTGTAAAGCTTTCTGTGTTATTAATATTGTGAAAATGGTCTTCTAGTTTAATCCTAAAAAATAACCAATTTGTTTCTTTAGGACTTAAGCTGTCTTCATTGGTCAGGCTTCACAGAGAACAATATAGAAACCTTCAGTAGCTAAAGTGAATTTTTTTTTTTTTTTTTTTTTGAGATGGCATCTCTCTCTGTTGCCCAGGCTAGAGTGCAGTGACATGATCTCGGCTCACTGCAACCTCCGCCTCCTGGGTTCAAGTGATTCTCCTGCCTCAGCCTCCCGAGTAGCTGGGACTACAGGCTTGTGTCACCACATCTGGCTAATTTTTATATTTTTAGTAGAGACGAGGTTTCGTCATGTTGGCCAGGCTGGTCTTGAACTCCTGACCTCAGGTGATCCACCCATCACAGCCTCCCAAAGTGCTGGGATTACAGGCATGAGCCACTGCGCCCGGCCTATTACAGCATTTCTGTTAGTGATGGACCGCATATATGACGGTGGTCCCTTAAGATTATAATGGAGCTGAAAAATTCCTATAACCTAGTGACTTGACTGTCCTAAAGTTGTATTGCAACTCCTTACTCGTGTGTTTGTGATGATGCTGGTGTAAACAAACCTACCGTGCTGTCAGTCATATATAAGTCTAGTATATACATATAATCTAGTCTAGTACAGTATATAATACTTGATAATAAACAGCTAAGTTACTGGTTTATGTATTTACTATATTATACTTGTGATCATCACTATACACTTTATCATTTAGAGTGTACTCTTTCTACTTATTAAAAAAAGTTAACCACGGCTGGGTGCACTGGCTCACGTCTGTAATCCCAGCACTTTGGGAGGCCAAGGCGGGCAGATCACTTAAGGTCAGGAGTTCAAGACCAACATGGTGAAACGTTGTCTCTACTAAAAATACAAAATTAGCTGGGCATGGTTGTGGGCGTCTGTAGTCCCCAGCTACTTGGGAGGTTGAGGCAAGAGGATCACTTGAACCTGGGAGGTGGAGGTTGCAGTGAGCCGGGATTGTGCCACTGCACTCCGGCCTGGGCAACAGAGTGAGACTACATCTCAATTAAAAAAAAAAAATAGTTACCTGTAAAACAGTCTCGGCAGGCCCTGCAGGAGGTATCCAGAAGAAGGAATGTTATCTTAGGAGACAGCTCCATGTGTGTTATTGCCCCTGAAAACCTACCAGTGGGATAAGATGTAGAGATGGAAGACTGTGATATTAATGATCCTGACCCTGTGTAGGCCTAGGATAATGTGTGTGTTTGTGTCTTAGTTTTCAACAAAAATGTTTAAAAAGTTTAAAAAAAGTAAAAACCTCATAGAATAAGGATATAAAAATATTTTTGTACAGTGTACAGTGTGTTTGTTTAAGCAGTTATTACAAAAGAGTCAAAAAGTTAAAAAAAAGAAAAAGCTTTTAAGTTAAAAAAGTTACAGGAAGCTAGGCCAGGCCTGGTGGTTTACGTCTGTAATCCCAACACTTTGGGAGGCTGAGGTGGAGGATCACTTGAGGCCAGGAGTTCAAGATCAGTCTGGGCAACATAGTGAGACCCCCATCTCTACAAAAAATTTTTAAAAAATCAGCTGGGAGTGGTGGTGTGTGCCTGTAGTCCATGCTACTTGGGAGCCTGAGGCAGAAGAATTACTTGAGCCCAGGAGGTCGAGGCTCCAGTGAGGTATGATTGTGCCACTGCACTCTGGCTTGGATGACAGAGTGAGACCCTATCTTTAAAAAAAAAGTTACAGTAAGTTAAGGTTAATTCATTATTGAAGGAAGAAAATAAAAAAATGTAGTATAGCCTAAGTGTCCAGTGTTTTTAAAATCTACAGTAGTGTATAGTAATTTCCTACCAAGCTTGTCCAATCTGCCTTATTTTGTTGCTGTTGTTGTTGTTCTGTTTTGTTTTAGGCTTTTAGCAGCCCGAAGCCATGGTTTTTGGTTTCTGTTTCTAGTGATAAGCAGAAAAGAGGGGCGAGGAATGGGCTTTACTGGCCCAGCCAGAAACAGAAACTAAGAAGCCATGACTGTGTTCTCTCTCTTGGATAGCCCTGGAGGCCTTCGCATTCTCTCACCACTGACTCATCCAGAACAACTTTCAGTTATGGCAAGCTCCATTCTTGGTAAGTGCCCTATACAGGTTGTATTAGTCTGTTTGAGTTGCTGTAAAGGAATACCTGAGACCGGTAATTTATTCACATAAAGAAAAGTGTGTGTGTGTGTGTGTGTGTGTATGTGTGTTGTAGAGATGGGGTTTTGCCATGTTGCCCAGGCTGGTCTCGAACAATCCACCCTCCTCAGCCTCCAAAGTGCTGGGATTACAGGTGTGAGCCACTGCATCTGGCCCAGTAAGATCTTTTAAGAGAAGGAGAGAGAGAAAGACCACATTCATATAATTTTTATTACAGCATATTGTTATAATTGTTCAATTGTATTATTATTGTTGTGAAACTCTTACTGTGCCTAATTTATAAATTACACTTTATTATAGGTATGTATGTATAGGAAAAAGCATAGTATATATAGGGTTTGGTGCTGTTTGAGGTTTTCTCAGGCATCCTTTGGGGGTCTTGCAACATGTCTCCTGCAGCTAAGGGAGAGCTACTGTATAGCCTCTTACCAAAGGAGAATAGAAAAAACCCTGTAAAATGCGGACAGAAACATTCAAAACCATAAGGCATTTGGGCCATTTGTTAGTTTTCTATTGTTATAACAAATTCCCATGCATTCGTATTCTTTTTTTTTTTTTTTTTTGGAGATAGAGTCTCACTCTGTTGCCCAGGCCAGAGTGTGGTGGCACAATCTCGGCTCGCTGCAACTTCTTCCTCCTGGGTTCAAGCGATTCTCCTGCCTCAGCCTCCCAAGTAGCTGGGACTACAAGTGTGAGCCACCATGCCTGTCTAATTTTTGTAGTTTTTAGTAGAGACAGGGTTTCACCATATTGGACAGGCTGGTCTCAAACTCCTGACCTCACGATCTGCCCTCCTTGGCCTCCCAAAGTGCTGGGATTACAGGCATGAGCCACCATGCCCGGCCTCATATTCTTAAAAGGACACAAATTTATTATCTCACAGTAGTGTGAGTCAGAAGTGTATCATGGGTCTCACTCGGTTAGAATCAAGGTGCATTCCTTTCTGGGGAGGCTGTGGGAGAGGATCCATTTCCCTGCCCATTCAGGTTATTGGCAGAGGGCAGTTCCTCTGGTTTGAGGACTGAAGGCACCATTTTCTTACTGGCCATCAGCTGAGGGCCATTCTAGAGCCTACTTGCATTCCTTGGCTTGAGGCCCCCTTCTCCCGTCTTCAAAGCCAGCAACGGCATGTCCATCTCACACTTCCATATATTGTTATAATTGTTCTATTTTATTATTAATTATTGTTGTGAATCTCTTACAGTGCCTAATTTATAAATTAAACTTTTTCATAGGTATGTATGATACCTGTGATCTCTTCTCCTCCTCCAACTCATGTCTTATTGCATCCTGTAAAGATTCTCTGCTTTAAGGACCCCTGTGATTAGATTTGGCCCATCCAGATATCCGGGACAATTTCCATCTCAGGATCTGTAACTTTAATCACACTTCCAGAATCCCTTTGCTATATAAGTTAACATAGTCACAGATCAGGGATTTGGGGTGGGAGACATCTTTGGGAACCATCATCTTTTGCCTATTGTGGGCCATTTAGGACAGACAGTCTCAATAGCCCCTGAGAGCATCATTCCATCATAGCACAACAGTTATCCTATTTCTTTTTTTTTTCTTTTTGAGACAGGGTCTCCCTCTGTCATGCAGGATGGAGTGCAGTGGTGCGATGTTGACTCACTGCAGCCTCTACTTCCCAGGCTCAAGTGGTTCTCCCACCTCAGCTTCCCAAGTAGCTAGGACCACAGGCGCACACCACCACCCCTGGCTAATTTTTCGTATTTTTTGTAGAGACGGGTTTTGCTGTGTTGCCCAGGCTGGTCTGGAACTCCTGGGCTCAAGCGATCCGCACACCTCATCTCCCAAAGTGCTGAAATTACAGGCCTGAGGTTATCCTATTTCTTTGATTCTAAGATGCCATTCATTTAAAAAAAACTTTTTGTTGTGGAAAATGTCAAACATAAACAGAAGTAGAGGAACAGTATAATTTACCCCTATGTACCCATCACTTTGCTTCTGTAAATACCAGCTCCTGGCCAATCTTGTGTCCTCTCTACCTTCCCTGTTTCTCTAGCTTGAAATTATCTTGAAGCAAATCTCAGCAAACATATTTTTGTCTATACGTGTTTCAATATGTATTGCTAGAAGCCTATATAAGATGCAGTCATAGTTTACTAATGTATCTCCTCCAAATTACTAATTTAATATCATCAAATATCCAGACACTGTATTTTCTTGTTATGCTGTACAGTTATTTATAGTTTATTTGAATTTACAGTTTATTTCAATAAAGCCTACATATTGCATTTGTTAGATGTCTCTTAAAAATTGTGGTGAAATGTACATAACATAAAAATTATCATAACCATTTTTAAGTATACAGTGTAGCAGCATTAATGCTTTCACACTTTTGTGCAGCCATCATCTCCATCCACGTACAGGACGTTTTTCTTCTTCTTAAACTGAAATTGTGTGCCCGTTAAATAACAACGCCTCCTTCTCTCCTCCCAGTCCCTGGTAGATATCATTCTACTTTCTGTCTCTGTAAATTTAACTATTCTTGGCATTTCATATAAGTAGAATCATGTAGTATTTGTCCTTTTGGGACTAGCTTATTTTGCTTAGCCTAATATCTTTGCGGTTTATCCATGCTGTGCTATATAACAAAATGTCCTTTCAAAAAAATTATGATTTTAACCGTTTTTAAGTATGCAGTTCAGTAGAATTAAGTATGTTTGTATCTTTGTGAAACAGATCTCTAGAACTTTTTCATCTGCAAAATTGAAACTCTATATCCCTTAAACAACAACTCTCTTGTTGTTTAACGGCCTCATCCTGACCACCCCCTGGTAACCATCATTCTACTTTGTGTTTCTATGAATGAATTTGATTACTTTTAGTTACCTCATATAATTGGAGTCACACAATATCTGTCTTTTTGCAGCTGCCTTATTTCCCTCAGCATGTTCTGAAGTTTCACCCACTTTGTAACGTGTGACAGGATTTCCTTCCTTAAAGGCATCAGAGTATTCCATTGTATGTGTGATGGTTAATTTCATGTGTCAACTCGACAGGGTGCCCAGATATTTGGTGAAACATTATTCTGGATGTTTCTGTGAGGGTGTCTTTGGATGAAATTAACATTTTAAAAAACATCTTTAAAATTAATATATAATAGTTGTGTGCTTTTTTTTCTTTCTTTCTTTGAGATGGAGTCTCACTGTGCTGCCCAGGCTGGAGTGCTGTGGCTACTCACAAGTGCCATCCTAGGATACTTCATCCTTAGACTCCTGGCCTCAAGTGATTCTCCTGCTTCAGCCTCCCAAATAGCTGGCACTATAGGTGCATACCACTGTGACTGGCTTTGTAAGCTTTTTTGAAGGCTAGAATTTTACAGGACATGTAAACTAAGCAAACATGGGATTAGTTTTGATAGACATTTACTCTCTTATTCGAGGAACTGAAGCCTTTCCATGCATTCTGTAAATATTTAGTTATTTATTTATGTTTTAGAGACAGGGTCTCACTCTGTTGCCCAGGCTGGAGTGCAATGACGTGATCATGGCTCACTGAAGCCTTGAACTCCTAGGCTCAAGTGATCCTCCTGTCTCAGCCTCCTAAGTAACTGGGATTCCAGATGTGCACCACCACGCCTGGCTAAATTTTTAATTTATTGAATTTGTTGGTAGAGACAGAGTCTTGTTATGTTGCCCAGGCTTTTTTTTTTTTTTTTTTGAGATGGAGTCTCTCTCTGTTGACCAGGCTGGAGTGAAGTGGTATGATCTCAACTCACTGCAGTCTCTGCCTCCCAGGTTCAAGCAATTCTCCTCCTAAGTAGCTGGGATTACAGGCACCTGCCACCATGCCTGACTAATTTTTTTGTATTTTTAGTAGAGTCAGGGTTTCACCATGTTGGCCAGGCTGGTCTCGAACTCCCAACCTCAGGTAATCTGCCCGCCTCGGCCTCCCAAAGTGCTGGGATTACAGGCGTGAGCCACGGTGCCCAGCCTATGTTGCTCAGGCTTCTATAAATATTTAGAGCACGCTGTGTATTGGGCATTGAGTGAGCAAGAAAGGACACATTTCGAAGCACATGCTTAGCCAATTTTTAGTGCTCTATAATTACTTATGAATAAATGAAATTGGATTCCCAGCTCACACAGGTGTCCCTAAAGCATGTACTGTAAGGTTGCCAAGCAGGTATAATGAGCAGGGAATTCTTGGTGTGTCTGTTTCTGAAAAGATACTAGGGAACTAAAAAGGACAGAGTAGAAAGTAGAACTGTCATTCTGCCTAACATGGTGAGGTATTCCAAGAGGGAAAGGAAATGCTATTCAGTCCCTTACCACGTCTCTCCATTTACACACAGCTCTGATAGGGCTTCTAGCACTTTGTGTGGGTGTCAGGTAATCGGCCAGGGCCTTAGAAGCCTCTGATGCAGCCTGAAAGATTTCACTCCTGTTCGTCATCTGCATACCTTAGATAACTTCTCCCAATTACTAGGGTCAGCATTTTCTTTCTTCTATTTTTTTCCACTTACATTTATAAAATAATAAGGGCAAAATGCAATAAAATATTAAACTTTGTTGACCCATTTAAACACTTTACACGGAAGAAGCTGTCAGTTGCTGAGAATGCAGAGCAGCTCTGAAGTTTTCCCATGGGACAGACTCAAGTGTTGGCCCAGTGGTGATTGAGGGGCCCTGGCGTACAGCGAAGTGTAGGTGTTCCAGTTGTGGCAGTCACAAAACATCAAGGAGGTTCCAGTGCTGGTTCCTGAAACTAGAGAATTACCGAATCACTCGAGGCCTTATTGTCTTTTTTTTTTTTTTTGAGATGGAGTCTCACCCTGTCACCCAGGCTGGAGTGCAGTGGTGTGATCTTGGCTCACTGCAACCTTTCCTCCCAGATTCAAGCGATTCTCCTGCCTCAGCCTCCTGAGTAGCTGGGACTACAGGCACCCACCACTATGCCTGGCTAATTTTTGTATTTTTAGTAGAGATGGGATTGCACCATGTTGTCCAGGCTGGTCTCCAACTCTTGACCTCAGGTGATCCGCCTGCCTCAGCCTCCCAAAGTGCTGGGTTTGCAGGCATCAGCCATCGCGCCCGGCCCCTAATTGTCTTTATGTACAGCATGTGAAGGACTGGGCTCCCTGAAACCCAGAGATCTAAACTGTTTGCTTGGCAAACTCATCTGGGTGGCAGTTACTCATGGAACACCTACGCTGCGGCAAGCACCATTCCAGTTGCTAGGAAATGGCAGTGAACAGGCAGGCAGAAATCCCTGTCTTCTAGACGCTTACCTCCTGCTAGGGATTAGAGAAAACACAAATAAGTGAAGCTCCCACCTGTAATCTGAGCACTTTGGGAGGCCGAGGTGGGATGATACCTTAAGCCTAGGAGTTTGAGACCAGTGTGGCCAACACAGTGAGACCCTGTCTCTACAAAAAAAGTAAAAACTTAGCCAGGGGTGGTGGCACACACCTGTAGTCCCAGGTACTCAGTAGGCTGAGGTGGGAGGATTGCTTGAGACCAGGAGTTCAAGCCTGCAGTGAGCTAAGAAGGTGCCACTGTACTCCAGCCTGGGCAACAGAGTAAGACCCCATCTCTAAAAAATAATAATAATAATAATTAAATAAATAATAAAATAAACCAAAATAAAACAAATAATAAAATTTAAAAAACCAGCTTTGAGGAATACTGGTCCATACCATGCATGGTAATAGTAATGATGGTGACGTGTGTGTGATAATAGTAATGATGATGGCATGTATTTGTGATAACAGTAATGATGATGTGTGTGTGATAATAGTAATGATGATGGCATGTATTTGTGATAACAGTAATGATGATGTGTGTGTGATAATAGTAATGATGATGTGTGTGTGATAATAGTAATGATGGTGATGTGTGTGTGTGATAATAGTAATGATGATGACATGTATGTGTGATAATAGTAATGATGGTGACGTGTGTGTGATAATAGTAATGATGATGTGTGTGTGTATAATAGTAATGATGTTGACATGTATGTGTGATAATAGTAATGATGATGTGTGTGTGATAATAGTAATGATGATGGCATGTATTTGTGATAATAGTAATGATGTATATGTGTGTGATAATAGTAATGATGATGTGTGTGTGATAATAGTAATGATGGTGATGTGTGTGTGTGATAATAGTAATGATGGTGATGTGTGTGTGATAATAGTAATGATGGTGATGTGTATGTGTGATAATAGTAATGATGGTGACGTGTGTGTGATAATAGTAATGATGATGACATGTATGTGTGATAATAGTAATGATGGTGACGTGTGTGTGATAATAGTAATGATGATGTGTGTGTGTGTGATAATAGTAATGATGCTGATGTGCGTATAATAGTAATGATGATGACATGTATGTGTGTTAATAGTAATGACTATGACGTGTGATAATAGTAATGATGGTGACGTGTGTGTGTGATGATAGTAATGATGGTGACTTGTGTGTGTGATAGTAATGATGATGGCATATATATGTGTGGTCATATATCAGATGCTGATGAATGTCCTGGAGAAAAGGGAAGGCAAGGCAGAGGGACAGGGAGTGCAGGTGGGAGTTGGGGGAAGGCGAGGAGGGCCCTACTGGGAAGATGGCATTTGGACAGAGCCCTGGGTGGAAGGGAAGGAGCATGCCATGTGGTTACCTAGGGGACAGCAAGGGGCAAGGCCTTGTGGGAGAGAACAACTATAAGCCCATTAGAGAACAAGGTCAAGGTGGGGGCTGGGGGTGGGGTGTGGAGCACAGGGGCCCCAGATCATGGGGAACCTTCTAGGTCCCAGTGAGGACTTGGCATTGACTCTGGGCCAGGTGTTGGCAAAGCCGTGGGTCTGGCATGGAGTCTACATCACCATAGCCCTCCTTCCATGGGCTTTTGAGTTACCCCAGAGGGCATTGCCAGGCTTTAGAGCAGGAGTCCACCACCTGCAGCCTTGTAGCCCTTGGGCCAAATCCTATCCACTTGTTTTTCTACAAAGCTGTGCACAGTGAGCCAGCGACTTCCCTCTTACCTGGTCAGTGAGGTTCCTTTATACATTTGTGATGCCATTTGTAATTGTTTTGTCACATTGTATATTCCATCCTGACTTCCTAAATGATTTTTTTAAGGTGCATACTTTGAGATTCACTCTTGGTGCTATAAAGGTCAATGGGTTTTCGCAAATGCGTAGTGTCATGTACCCACCATTACTGTGTCATACAGAATGTTTTCACCACCCTGGAAAAACCCTGTGCATCACCATTCATCTTCTCCCTTTCCCTTTAAACCCCTGGCAACCACAGACCTTTTCACCACCTCTGTGGTTTTGCTTTTTCCAGAATGTCGTCTAATTGGAATCAGATAGTATGTTGCCTTTTTAGACTGGTTTCTTTCACTTTGCAATATGCATTTAAGGTTTATTTGTGTCTTTCTTGTCTTGATAGCTCATTTCTTTTTATTGCATAATAATATTCCATTAAATGGATGTACCACAGTTTGTTTATCCTTTTGCCTATTGAAGGGCACCTTGATTACTATCAGTTTTGGATGACTATGAATAAAGCTGCTATAAACGTCTGTGTACAGGTTTTTGTGCACATACAAGTTTTCAGATCAGTTGGGTAAACACCTAGAGGTGTGACTGGCACGATAAGACTGTGTCTAGCTGTGTATGAACCTCTGCTTTTTAGAGTATTATGGTAAAGCTGTGTCTGGCTGTTTATGGAGCTGTGATTTTTTTTTTTTTTTTTTAAACAGAGTCTCACTCTATTGCCCAGGCTGGAGTGGTGTGATCTTGGCTTGCTGCAACCTCCACCTCCTGGGTTCAAGTGATTCTCGTGCCTCAGCCTCCCGGGTAGCTGGGACTACAGGTGCATCCCACCATGCCCAGCTAATTTTTGTATTTTTTAGTAAAGACGGGGTTTCACCATATTGGCCAGGTTGGTCTCAAAATCCTGACCTCAGGTGATCCACCTGCCTTGGCATCCCAAAGTGTTGGGGATACAGGTGTGAGCCACCACACCCAGCCGGACCTCTGCTTTTTAGAGAATTATGGTAAGGCTGTGTCTAGCTGTCCATGCACCTCTGCTTCTTAGAATATTACGGAAAGAACCTGTGACTTTTTTTGGTCTGTGTCCCTCTTACAATGCCATGTTACTCTTTTTCTATTTCTGGAGGCTTGATTGAAATTTCTCCAGAGAAGTGTTAAAATTCAAATTGTTTTCAGTGAAATTTAAAATTATGATGGAACTTCTAAGAGTAGATTCTTAAAAATCTTTTTAATTTTAAAATTTATCCCCAGTGGGTTCTACCCTGAGAATTTAATAGATCGGCTGACTTAGAAGTTGAGGTAATTGAGATACAACAGTAAAAAGTTAAAAATAATCATACTAGCATTCCTGGAGGCTTTGGGAGTGACAGGTACATTTAATTTGAAATTGCAAGGAAGGTGTTTCAGTGGACCTTATTTCCGGAGATATTTAAGGTTCTCTCCATGTAAGGACATTAGAATCTAAATTATTTCTGACCAGTGCAAAAACTTGAAACATGTCAGAAACCTATTGTTGTAAAAGAAGGAACAAAATGGAACAGGAAAGAGGCTTGGATTTTTTTCAGCTTTATTTTTTATCATTTCAATTATGAAATTATAATTTTATAACTATTGATTTATAATACTGACGTGTAATAACACGTTGTGCATATTTAAAGTGTACAAATTAGAGATTTGGCTTATGGACTCAGACTATCTGTACAATCAAGATAAGGTACACATTTGTCATCTCCTGAAGTGTCCTCCGGCCTCTCTGTAATCCATCCCCTTGTCTCTGTCTCCAGGCAGCAACTTATCTGCCACTTTTAATTGCTATAGATTAGTTAGCATTTTCTAGAATTGTGTGTAAATTTATATATTATATATAATTTTATATAAGTTATATAAATGGACTCATACGGAAAATACTCTTGGTCAAGGGGAATTTTTTCGCTTTTTGGTATAATTACTGTCAGACTCATGCATACTGTTGGGTGGATCAGCCCTTTATTTATTGTTGAGTAGTGTTCATTTTATTCTATGATGCTGTGGACTGAATTGTGCCCCCTCGCCCCCGCCCCCAAATTCATATGCTGAAGCCCTAGCGCTCAATGTGACTATATGTGGTGATAGGGCTTTTAGAAGGTAATTAAGGTTGACGGAGGTCATAAGGGTGGGTCGTAATTCGTTAGGGTGGATGGCCTTACCCGAAGAAGAAGAGAGAGAGATCTCTCCTTCTGGCACATGAGGACACAGCAAGAAGGCAGCTTACCGCAAGCCAGGAAGAAGGCCCACATCAGACCCTGGCCATGACAGCACCCTAAACTTGGACTTCCAGCCTCCTGAACTGGGACAGAAGAAATATCTATTGTTTAAGCCACCCAGTCTATGATGTTTGCCGTGACAGCCCAAGCTGACTAAGACATGGATACACCACAATTTGTTTTTCATTTACCTGTTGATGGACATTCTATTTATTTACTTATTTATTTATTTTTGAGACCGAGTCTCACTCTGTCGCCCAGGCTGGAGTGCAGTGGCGCAATCTTGGTTCACTGCAACTTCTGCTTCCTCAGTTCAAGTGATTCTCCTGCCTCAGCCTCCCAAGTAGCTGGGATTACAGGCATGCGCCACCATGCCCGGCTAATTTTTGTATGTTTTGTAGGGTCGGGGTTTCACCATGTTGGCCATGCTGGTCTCAAACTCCTGACGGCAGATGATCCACCCGCCTCAGCCTCCCAAAGTGCTGGGATTACAGGCGTGAGTCACTGCGCCTGGCCTTATGGACATTTTAGTTGTTTCCGGTTGGACTATTACAGAGAATGCTGCTCTGAGCAGCTGTGTACAGGTCTTTGTGTGGACATGTGCTTTCATTTTTATTGGGTGAATATCTAGGAGTGGACTGGCTGGGTTAAATGGTAAGTGCATGTTTTACTCTTTAATAAACTGTCCAACTGTTTCCTAAGGCACCTGTACCGTTTTATATTCACACAAGCAGTGCGTGAGCGTTCCACTTCCTCCACATCAGCCTTGAGGTCTGAATTTTGAATTGCTCTTCCTTAGATGGTCCACCCAGAGGGCTCAGTGCTGGGTTGTGACATGGCCAGGAGAGGCAGGGCAGGCAGCTGCTTCCCTCTGGAGCCCTCCCTCATACTCTTCATGTTGTCACATGAGAATTTTTAGGTTTCTTTTCCTTTTTTTCCTTCCCTGAAGTCCAAAGTCACTTGAGAATTGTTTTATGCCTATGTTAAATGTGCTTTCCATAAGAATTTAGAATGACAATATAGGTATCCTCTGACTTGTCTTTCTTACGTTGCTTTTCCTAATCATTTACTTGCAGGCATCCTGGAGACGGTTTCTGGGCTGTAATGTATTAAAAGAAATCTAGGTTTTAAAGTCAGACCGACCTGGATTTGAATTTAGGCTTCACGGCTTAACTGTGTGGCAAGTCATGTGAGTTGAGCCTCAGTTTTGTCATCTGTTTAAAAACTTTTATTTGTTTGTTGTAGAGGATGGGGCCCGCTGTGTTGCCCAGGCTGCAGTGCAGTGCAGGAGCAATCACGGGAGCAATCACAGCACACTGCAGCCTCCAACTCCTGGCCTCAGGTGATCCTCCTGCCCCAGCCTCCTGAGTAGCTGGGACTACAAGCATACCACCACCACTTCCGGCCCCTCCTCTGTTTTTAAAAAGTATGTGTGGAGAGGTTGATATTACCCAGCTTGCATGGTTGTTATAAAGCTTAAATATAATCTATTGAAAATATCTTTATTCATTGAATATCTGGGATAATGTATTAATCTTCCAGGGTTATACTTGTAATTATAAGTTGCATTTTCTATTTAACAGTGGTTGACCTACTACCCACTTAGTACTAGGAGAAGAACTGACATTTTCATGGGTGCCACCGTTAGAGGGAGGCCACAGAGAATATGGTGAAATGCAGTGGCTTTGCCAGGGCTTAGGGTAACCTTGCAGTGTTTAACGATGTCTCAGGCCAGGTGCAGTGGCTCACTCCTGTAATCCCAGCACTTTGGGAGGCCAAGGAGGGTGGATCAAGAGGTCAGGAGTTCAAGACCAGCCTGGCCAACATGGTGAAATCCCCATCTCTACTAAAAATACAAACATTAGCTGGTCATGGTGGCAGGTGCCTCTAATCCCAGTTACTCTGGAGGCTGAGGCAGGAGAATCGTTTGAACCCAGGAGGCAGTAAGCCAAGATCGAGCCATCGCAATCCAGCCTGGGCAACAGGGTGAGACTTGGTCTCAAAAACAAAAACAATGTCTCAGCCTTGCTTCAGTCATTTGTACTGTAGTGGGGATGTATTTCATATGCATATTTATGTACTTCCACCAAGGCAATTCCTGCCTGAATGTAATTCCTCAACGTGGCCTGTTTGGGAATCCCCAGCCTCCGTAGGGACTGCTTAGTCTGTTTTTAGGGAGAACAGGAACACACTCTGGCTCCAAGAGGCAGGTTTCCCAGCCTTCTGGGATTCCAGCCGGTGTGTGTTGCCTGCCTTTTGCAGCACTTGGGCCCACGGGTGGCAAGGATGCTGCCTCTTGGCCTGCGGAATCCTTTGTCCGCTGGCCGAAGTGTGTTGAGAGTGCATGGGGCCTTCCCTCCCATGGAGAAGTGGGGGCTTATTCTTTGATGGCTGGGCCAGACTGCTCACTGATGTTGCTGGAATTTGAAAGGTTGTCACGAAATGGACAGTCAGGAGATTGACGTTAGCATGGGCAGGTAGGCTGGTGCTGGAACTGTAAGCGGAGTGGAAAGGGTGGGCGTTGGTAGGCAGGGGATTTGCTGTGCCAGGTGGAGGTGACTTGAGGCCTTCTCTGCTCTGCCCGACCGCTGGGTTTCAAATCCCCTGCAGCGTTCCTCCTCAGAGCCGGCTGGCTTTCTTGGCATCATTTGGTTTAGTTGCTAGGAAGCGGAATAAGGCAAATGCAACTTCCTTTTGACTTACATTGAACCATCTGCTTATTCCTTCTCATGGCCTTCAAACTTGGCGAGGAGCATTGAGAAGAGGGTCGAGCAGAGCATCTGTGCTTATCCTTTCTGGAAACGGAATGCTTTCCAATAACTCTTTAACCCTCTCAGTCCAAATTCATTGCAGTTCATCTTGGACAGCTCCTAGTCTCTTTCAGCTAATGGTTTGGAGCAAGCATTTTCTTCTTCGGTTTTGCCCCTTATTTTCGTCTTAGATTTAGAGCTATGTTAACTATATAGCTCTTAAATGAGGAGGACGGTGGCTACGTATGTCAAAATATATTTGACATGTAAATATTCATAAAAGTGGTCTTGAGGTTATTTAACACTTGGAATGTATGCACATGGATTGTGTAGGAATTTTCTATCATAAGCTCCATTGTGAAGTCAGTGTCAGATACATTAAAGGTAGCAGATGATCCACAAAAATTTATAGTGCTATTGAGAAAGCATCTGTCAAAGAGACGTTTTAAACAAAACCAGTGATGCTTGTTTTTTATAGCTGCCAACTACTACCGGAATTTACCTGTTTACTTTTGGGTTGAGTTTCGTTCAGTTGGGCAAATCAGATGCATTGTGTGGAAGCCCTTTTCTGCTGGTGAGTTTCCTGCCTCTCCCTGGGCCAGCGCCATGCATTCAGTTGTCAACTCTGCAAAAGTAGTTGAACAAACAAGCTAGGCAGAAATAGAAATAGGCATTACAAAATAGAGCTTCTGAAAAAAAAAAAAACCTTGAGAAAGGCCATTGTTTGAGATTTTAAAATCCAGTTTAACTGAGGATTTAATCACCCCTGAGTGTACCAGAACTGTGGAAACTAATGTAGGAACTATGGGAAATAATTTCTTCTGAAGTGTAATTTTGCCTTTTTTTTTTTTTTTTTTGCAGTAAGCCATATAAACCTTTTCTGCCAACTTCTTATTCACCCCAAGAGGGCTACTTAAAGGAGGGTGAAGACATACTAAGGTAAAATTTTATTGTTGTGGCACAATTTGCTAAAAGCTTTAGTAGTAATTCAAATGCTTTCTTACTGTGCAGACTTAGATGTTTGTTAAAATTGATATCATTAATATTTGCTTTTGGGAAGTCCCTCAGTTCAAGTTGATCAGATTAAGCCATTCTGCTTTAACTTTTACCTTTCTGTAGTCACTTAGACTTTAGTGGCTAAAATGTACCTACAGACTGAAGGACTTAACCCCCTAGGCCTTTTTGTTCTTCCATTGTTTTGGTGTGGGTCACCTGCTTTGTGGGTTATCCATAGCAGACCCTTGAATCCCTTCCTCCATACCCTCACACCTCACCCTTTTGATTTTGCTACCCTCTAACCATTGGTGTATGCTCAAGAATGCAAATGTATTCTATTGTGATACAAATCAGAACTCCAGAGCCAAATACAAATATGTCACTTAAAACTGGATTTTTTTTTTTTTTTTTTTTACCCCAGGAATGGATAGATACGTAAGAGCATGTAATAATAAAAAGTGGGTTATCCATAGCAGACCCTTGAACAAAAAGGGTCTGAACAAAAATGAAAAAGGGAAGATCAAAAGCTAGGCATCTGAGACCAGTCTGGGCAACATAGTGAGACCCTGTCTCTACAAAAAATAAAAAGATAAAATAAAAATCCATTTTCAGAACTCTCCCACTCTCCCATTTTTTTCCCTTTTTTTTTTTTTTTTTTAACTGAAATGGCTGGCCCTGGCACGTTGTCCTGGACTTGTTTCTTTCACTTAACTGTGTATCATGAAGGAGTCCTCATCCTCATTGTTTGTAACCACCGCGTAGCATTCTCGAGTATGTAAATCACTTTTTTTTTTCTCTTTTAAATTGAGATGGAGTCTCAGTCTATTGCCCAGGCTGGAATGCAGTGGTGCGATCTCGGCTCACTGCAACTTCCTCCTCCCAGGTTCAAGCTGTTCTCCTTCCTCAGACTCTTGAGTAGCTGGGATTACAGGCATGCACCACCACACTTGGCTAATTTTTGTATTTTAGTAGAGACAGGGTTTCACCCTATTGGCCAGGCTGGTCTTGAACTCCTGACCTCAAGTGATCTGCCTGCCTCGGCCTCCCAAAGTGCTGGGATTACAGGCATGAGCCACCACACCGGGCCTCGAGTATGTAAATCACTTTCGAAGGCGACTTTATTTCATTTACTCTAGCTTTTATATTCAGCAGTGAAGTTCCTCTAAGTAACTAAATGGGTAAATCAACACGGCAGTTCAAGATTCTTGCCTTGAATCTTTCTCTGTAGTTTTGGTAAAAACAGTTTTCCTTGAACTGTATTTGAATTGATTTTTATATATATGAACCTTGACAGGGCCTCTCTCTCGCTTGCATTAAAGATGAGATTTGTGTCAGATTAGATTAATAATTCAGAATTGAAAAATGCTTTCCTCGACTGTGGAAGCACTTGGAAGTGTAGAATTCAGGAGTGACTGTTCATAGAGGTTAGTTTTTCTCAGTAACATTTCCTGAAGATGAGACCTGGAATACCTGCACTGTCGGGTGGTCTTCTGAAGGAGATCTTCTTAGCCTTGACCTGCAAGAAACCTAAAGGCAGAGATGGATCACAATGGCCAACATTGACTCAGGGCCCACACTGCATCAGGCACCATGCTGAGGATATCACCTGTATTAGTTCATTCGATCTCATAACAGCCCTAAGAGGTAGGATCGATTAATAATCCCTGTATTACAGGTGAGGAAATAGTCATGACGATGTCAAGTAACTTAATCAAGGCTACCCAGCTTGTAAGCGACAGAGCTGAGATTCAAACCCAGACAACTGCATTGTCAACATTAGGCTGCCTTCCCTGGATGACCAGGTACTGGCTTCCCAGGCTCCTCCCAGTCACCTCTAATTATTTGGTGGTGGTGGTGTTTACCTACCACTTCATTAAAAGAAAGTGTCTATGGTCAGGTATGGTAGCTCATGCCTGTAATCCTACCACTTTGGAAGACTGAAGTGGGTGGATCACTTGAAGCCAGGAGTTTGAGACCAGCCTGGGCAACTTAGTGAGACCCCATCTCTACAAAAAATAAAAAGATTAGCTAGGTATGGTGGCATGCACCCTTACTCCCAGCTACTTGGGAGGCTAAGGTGGGAGGATCGCTTGAGCTCAGGAGTTCTGAGGCTACAGTGAGCCGGGATCGCGCTACTGATCATGCCCAGGCTGTGGGTAACAGAGCAAGAGCCTGTCTCTAAAAATAACAATGACAGCAACAAAAGAAAGTGTAGAAAGTGTGAGGGAAAGCCAACAAGAACAAAAGGCAGCAAGCGTTAGGAAAAGCAGGTGGCTTACAGAACGGCCTCTAGAATCAATGGCCAGTGTTGGTCAAAGACAAATAGACAAATGAGGCCTGCTCCGGAGAGGGCAGCATTGTGTGCAGCTCAGGATTCTCAGGGCGGTAGGGGGAGGCATGGACTCAGGCAAGAGCTTTGCTTGGAAATGTCTGTTGGGAGGCTGGCTGTGGACAGCAACCTGAATAAACATCAGAAAGTGGGGAAGCACAGGGACGAATGCTCGCAGGCAGCTTGCTGAGTAGTCATGGTTTGCGGAGTGCACTTCGGGGCAGCCTGACGCCTCTTGCGAGAAAACAGCTAATTGCTGCCCGCCAGCGTGGTTCAGTCCCTGTCAGGACATTCCTTGTGGACAGAAATATTGGTGTCTGGATCCTGGGGAGCCACAGTAAAAATGTCTGGTTTAGGGTACAGCGTGCATATACTTCTCCCTTTCTTCTGTTAAATCACAGCAAAAGGGACTATTCAGATAGCTGATAGATGACCCAGCATCTGTGCACTATTTTGCATGTCTTTAACAAGGGAAAATAGCCTGCTCACAGGCCCTGTGGAGCGTTTATAAGGAAAGGGAGCAGATCTTGTTCATTCATTCTTTACCCATATCCATATCCAATGAAGACCTTCCAAGAAGAGCATCCCCAATTTTAAAGATAAACGTTTCTGATAAAATTATCTCAAACCCTTTGGACTAAACACTTTAAGTGTGAACATATAGCTCTAGCTATCTTTCTATCTGATCTATAACAAGGATCAATGGCTCCATATAGCACTTTTCATCCCCATGAGCAAGAGGAAACAAATGGAAAGGGCAGAAAATCCTTATAAAACACCAAAATGAGAGCAGAGCAGACTATGGAGTGACATTGACCTGCAGATAGACACAGGCTTTAGTGACTATCGATTGCTCTGGGTGATCTGGTATTTGCTTTTCAGGTTTGTTTTTTTTTTTTTTTTTTGAGACGGAGTCTCGCTCTGTCGCCCAGGCTGGAGTGCAGTGACGCAATCTCAGCTCACTGCAAGCTCCGCCTCCCGGGTTCACGCCATTCTCCTGCCTCAGCCTCTCCAAGTAGCTGGGACTACAGGCGCCCGCCACCACGCCCGGCTAATTTTTTTGTATTTTTAGTAGAGACGGGGTTTCACCGTGGTCTCGATCTCCTGACCTCGTGATCCGCCCGCCTCGGCCTCCCACAGTGCTGGGATTACAAGCGTGAGCCACCGCGCCTGGCCTACTTTTCAGCTTTTAAGGGTACACTCAGAGGGGAAAATACATTCGCACAATATTTGAAAAAAATATTTTCATATTTTTCAATTATGAAATTATGAATATTTTATGAAATATTGAAAAATAATTTCAATGCATATTTAACAGCATTGAGGGATTACGGGGGAAATGTGGCTGATTCTTCAAAAGGGAATGAAGACAGCTGGGGCAGTGACCCTGGTGCTCTCCCTTCAGTAAGAATCCTGTTGGCCAGGCGCCGTGGCTCATGCCTGTAATCCCAGCACTTTGGGAGGCTGAGGCAGGTGGATGAGGACTGAGGCAGGTCAGTAGTTCGAAACCAGCCTGACTAATATGGTGAAACCCCGTCTCTACTAAAAATACAAAAATTAGTTGGGCCTGGTGGTGGGTGCCTGTAATCCCAGCTAATAGGGAGGCTGAGACAGGAGAATTGCTTGAACCCAGGAGGCAGAGGTTGCAGTGAGCCAAGAAAGCGCCAGGGCACTCCAGCGCACTCCAGCCTCGGTGACAGAGCGAGACTCCGTCTCAAAACAAAAACAAAAACAAACAAAATGAATCCTGTCGCAGTTCTAGTGAGTTTCTCATCTGTTCTTGGTAGCGGTGTTGTCTTTCATTTACCCTTTTGGAAGGAGACCCTGAAAACCTTCAGCAATTGCTTTTTGGCTGTGCAAAAACACAAACGCATCGATGTTTTTCAGATGATGCCAACATCAGGGACACTCAGAAAGAGAAGCTTTTCCAGCCCTTTTATCAAGTGATTCAGAAAGAGTGGGAGTGAGAGAGGTCTTTGGATCGTGTTATTGTTTGTATTGACAAACAACCGAGGTAGCGTTATTTCTTTGTAGCATGTCAAATGAGATTGTGTACAAACTGAATAGTTTAGTGTCCAGCCTTGAGCACACCAGTCGCTGAGAGCTGGGCCTCCCACAGTGCTCTGTCAGAACACTGCTTTAGGAACTGTGAGAATGATGCTCTTGGTGTCACTGGTGGTAGCGTCGCTGGTGGTGCTGGAGTGACCTGAGGGTGGGGATGTTTCTGAAGATTACTGTCTTATGCATATTTTCTGTATTGCTTAGGGTTTTTTTTTTTTCAATGAACATCTATCAATTTCTCAATCAGAAAAAAGCTCAAAGCTATTTTGGGGGATGGGGAGTAGGTACCATGTGCCAGGCACTGTTCTGGGCTCTGGGGATACTTTGGTGAACACAACAGGCAAAACCACTGCCCCTGGGCACTGACAGCTGCTGAGCTTTCAAAGAAGGATTCCTCTCATTTCTGAACTGCTTCTCCAACTCCTCTCTGCCTTTATCTCTGCGATTTTGTCTTTAGTCTGGGGTGCCTGTTCCCTCCTCTCCACCTGCTGAACTCATGTGGACAACTTAAGCACAGTGGCAGCCTGGTCCTCTGGGAGTCCTGCCCCATTGCCTCTGCCCTCTAAGCTGTGTTCAGCTTGTCCCCTGGGCCCATGTAGTGCCCTGGTGTCAGGGAACATTGGCTGGCACTCGCTCTGCTGTGTTAGACATGTTGGTTTGCTTCTGTCCCCTATCTTGAGGACAGACAGACTTAATATGTGATGATAACTGTGTCTCTGGGTGATGTCAGGTTTCACCGTGCTTGGCAAACAGCCTGGCGTATAGACAAAGGGCCGGGTAGGGGGATGCACACTTACTCTGAGCTAGATGCTCAACAAGGGATGCTGACCCAGGTGTGATGAGCACGGACAGACGCAGCACAGGAGGCCAGGCACACATGGGACACAGCTCTGCCCTGAGCTTTCTCACCTTTTTAATATGAAAATCTGCAATCTTAAATTCAGATGACTCAGAATGTTTATCGTGATATCCCCTTTGCAGAAATTGACTCTATCTGTAGATAGCATCTATTCTCTAAGAGTTTTTGAAAGCAAAAATACAGCCCCATCTCATTTGGAGGGTATTTGGGTTGGACCTTGGGAGACAGTGTACTAGAAGAAATGAGATCAGTCACAGCATGCGGGTGGAGAGGACAATTCCTTTTACATTCAAAAATGATGGAATTTCTTTTTAATAATTGAAAGACAACCAGACATGCCCAGGATTAATTTGATCATATAGTAATTTAAACCAATTTTGAACCCAGAGGCAGTAAAGACCAGCATGCACAGTAGCTTTGTTTCCTGCAAAGCTGCAATACTTTGCTACAATACTGTGCATCACCCAGGGTCACTGCATTAATCTTTGACCAAATTCACTTTCTCAAGACTTGTGGCAATCATCACATCTGACTTGTAGCATCTTATGATTTTAAAAAAGTTTTTTTTTTGAGACAGAATCTCACTCTGTTACTCAGGCTGGAGTACGGCAGTGCAATCTTGGTTCACTGCAACCTCTGCCTCTGGGGTTCAAGTGATTCTCCTGCCTCAGCTTTCTGAGAAGCTGGGATTACAGGTGCACACCACCACACCCGGCTAAATTTTTTTTTTTTTTTGTATTTTTAGTAGAGATGGGGTTTCACCATGTTGGCCAGGCTGGTCTTGAACTCCTGACCTCAAGTGATCCACCTGCGTCAGCCTCCCAAAGTGCTGGGATTAGAGGCATGAGCTACCGTTCCTAGTCCTTCTTTTATTTGTTTTTATTTTTTAAATTTAGAGATGGGGTGGTCTCACTATGTTGTCCAGGCCGGTCTCGAATTGACGGCCTCCTGCAATCCTCCTGCCTTAGCATCCCAAAGTGCTAGGACTACAGGTGTGAGCCACTGTGTCTGCCGTGTGATTCTTTTAGAATTGTGACTGACACCAGCTGCCGTTGGACTTACACAGCCCTGATATTCTTGCCACCTTCCCATCTACAGAGCTGGACCAACTGGTGTTGATTTGAGGGCTGCCTTTTGTAGTGGAGAGGTGTGGAGGTTGTGTTTCTTCTCCCCCTCCATCTGGAGTGGCGTTTAGAAAGGACTCCTCGGATGTCACCAGCCTGGTGACCTGGGTTCTAGCAGTTAGCCATGCATTAGGGGACTGGGTGGAAGCAGCTTTGGAACTCTTCGGCCACCATGTAGACTGCAGCCACTCGGGAACCCTTGAGCTGGGGCATGTTGCTGGCTCTGCTGTCACTCTGATGTCAGGAAGGTGTATGGTGATAAATTAGTTGGCTAATCCATCCCTTTATACTCCAAAACAGTAATTAATTATCAAATCATGCTATCCAAATGTGACTTATTTTTGTGATCATTTTGAATCACAGGCTGTCACTCTGTAGATATGAACCATGTCGTGTTTTTCCTGCTTTCCTTTTGAATTTATTCTCTGGAATCATCCATCCTTTTCTAAATCCAGAAAAGCATTTTTCCTATTATCATATTAATTTGTAATTCACAAAACATACATTTAATGTGCACCTGTTATATGTAGAGCTCTGTGCTTGCACAAGAAGGAACATAATTGAGTAATAATTCTTATTCGTAGGACATGCAGCCTAATAAGATAAAACATGTACATAAATAACAATAGAAGTCCGGACATGCTAAGAGAGTTTTTCCACTCTAGGAACAGGGTACAATTGAGGAAGAGTGGATTACCATTGTATGGGGTTCAAGGAAATAAATCAAGGGGGTTTCAGGGAGTAACATCATTTGAATTGAGCCTTTGAGGGAAGGGCTGGTATGTGTCCAGCAAACAGACAGGCAGAGAGGACACAACTGGAAGAAAAGGGTGGAGAGAGTCCAAGTATCACAAGAAATTACATTTGGGAAGAGAATAGGATGTTTGGAGCCCAGTAGGTTACAAAGCGTGTGAAGATAGGTTGAAGCCATGTCTTGCCAGGACTGTGAGTGCTAGGGTAAGACATTTAGGATGCTGAGCAGTTACTGTGGTTTTTTTGAAAGTAATACTTTTAACAAGATTACTCAGAGGCTGAAGTGTAGGACGGATTGGAGTGGGAAAAGAAATTGTGGTAGAGGCCTTTGCAAGTTTCTAAGCAAACGCTGGGCAAGAATGGAGGCATGAACCCAGTGGAGAGGCCTAGGACAGATTCCCTGGGACTAGGGGACCGGGGCTGAGGAAATGAGAGATGAGATGACTTCGGGTATTGATCCAGCATTAGTTATAGGATGGGCGATGTTGGCTAAAGTGGCTTCCGTGTCATTCCTTCACTTTCACTTGTGTATATGTGTACGAATGAATGAATGAGGTAGGGTCTCATTGTAGCTCACTGCAGCCTTGAACTCCTGGCCTAAAGCGATCCTTCTGCCTCAGCCTCCTGACTCTTAGGACTACAGGCATGTGCCACCATACCTGGCTAATTTTTTAATTTTTTTTTTTTGTAGAGACAGGGTTTCGCTATGTTACCCAGGCTGGTCTCAAACTCCTGGCCTCAAGTGATCTTCCCATCTCGGCCTCCCAAAATGTAGAGAGGACAGCATGAACGCATTCTTTTACTCTTTAGCAAGGTATCGTCTTGGTGGTAATGACCACAAGTATGGGTCTGTCCTGGGAACTAACTGTGGATGAGCCTTCTCTCATTTTTCTGAATATACTTTTCTCATCTGTTCTTTAAAACAATCTTTAATATTCTTTTGTGATCTTTCAATTGAAATGACTTCATCAAATAGCACTTGAATGTTTCCATTTTGAAAAAGGACATTTTAAAAATGTTTTCATTTTGAGAAAGAACATTCATGGTGCTTACCCAGTGTATCATGCCAAACGAAAACACATCTCCTGCTTTCTTTACACAATCATAGACATAGTCAACCCTATGAAGACACTACATCTTCAAAAAAGTAAGTTTCCTGTTCGCCAGAATTGCTTCCAGTTCTCTTAATTGACTCCATCAGATAGACTGCATAGCCTTAAGCGTTTCAGTGTGTCTAAGAGTGAAAACAAGTTGCGGGACTTGCTTGATTTTTTTTTTTTTTGAGACAGGGTCTTTCTGTGTCACCCAAGCTGGAGTACAGTGGTGTGATCATAGCTCACCATAGCTTCAACCACCTGGGCTCAAGTGATCCTCTTGCCTCAGTCTCCCGAGTAGTTGGGACCACAGGCACATGCCACCATGCTCCGATAATTTTTTTTTAAATTATTTGTTGACTTTGGGGGTCTTACTATGCTGCCCAGGCTGGTCTCGAACTCCTGGGCTCAAGTGATTCTCCTGCCTTGGCCTCCCAAAGTGCTGGGATTACAGGCGTGAGCCACCGTGCTGAGCCCATGCATGATTTAAAAAAATGTCTAGCATCTTATACTTCACTTACCTAAATATGGTAAAAATATAGGATCTTATCCCTTACTTATTTATCCCTTACTTAAATTTGTGGATCAAACTATCTATATAACAACTGCTTGGTGACATAGATTCTTTTCTTTGACTGAAAGTAACCTGCCTTTTTCTTGTGTGTGTGTGTTTTAAGGGAATATGCAGCAGTTATAGGTCATCGTTTGTGGGATCATGGCCTCATGGTGGAAACAATCCACCTTACCTTTGATTGGGTCTTACTTGTGCACTCCAAGGAGTGAAAGATGATGGTTCCCCATTATGTATTCTTGTCGAACAGCCTAACATAAAACTTTTTTTCTTGCACCATAATTATGCTTCATGAGTCTATCACATCACTTAAAATATATCCTACTTAAAAAATGTAATGTTTTTTCTTTGTACACCAGTACACTTTGAAGGTTCATGTTGGTCAATAACTAAACTGAATCTAATTGAGGAAAAAAAATCACAAAGTACTCTCCTGTGTATTACTAATAACTGAAGCTTACATCATCTTTACCGCTTCTTACTTAAGAATCCAAAACATCTCAGCCAATATATTAGGTAATCAATTCAGTTCTCTTATCTGGATTTTTTTTTTTTTTTTTTTTTTTTTGAGATGGAGTCTCGCTGTGTCACCCAAGCTGAAGTGCAGTGGTGGGATCTCAGCTCATTGCAACCTCCGCCTCGGGTTCAAGCAATTCTCCTGCTTCAGCCTCCCAAGTAGCTGGGATTACAGGCACACACCACCACACCCGGCTAATTTTTGTATTTTTAGTAGCGACGAGGTTTCGCCATGTCAGCCAGGCTGATCTCAAACTCCTGAGCTCATGTAATCTGCCTACCTTGGCCTTCTGCAGTGCTGGGATTACAGACTTATACAGAAATTTTGACCAAATTCTACCCCCAGCTTTTCTACCCTTAGTGATACTCTGCATTCTCTTAGACTTCCTTTCTTATCAGCTTTGCCTTGTCTCCAAGATCTCACCCATTCCATTATTGTTAGGCTCATGAGAATGCACAAAAATGACCACTCTACTCCTCCCTAGAATATACGGACTTAAGCAGATGAACACATTCTAGACCACCCTTCGTCTCCTTCTTCCTGGTCACACCTGCTACTTCCATCTGTCTCAGCCCCATCTCCTGCCCTGGATGGTAGATGGACACTGGGAATGGTATTCCTCCCAGCTGCAGGCACTTAAACTGCTGTTCTTCTCCCTTTCAAGAGGGGAGGGGGCTGCCTTGCAGAGAGCCTCCTTTACAGCTCATCTGCAATGCCATCCCAACAAGCATGGGTTTTCCATTCCTTTTTTCTTTGCAGAAGCTCCTGGTACTGTTCTAGTCAGTTCAGACATATTGAGTGCCTCCTGTATGCTAGGCACTGTGAATGAGGTCAGGCCAGTGCTGCTTCTTTTCTCTGTAGGTAAGCAGCCATCAGGCAGACTTCTCCAACAGGCCCTGGATCATCCATCCTGGCTCACGTCTCCTTAGCAGCGTTAGATTTTCATTGCTAGGTTGGGCGAACCTTCCCTTGAGTGTAGAGAGCACCAGTAGCTAGATTTATATCATGCCTGTAGCTTCCAGAGCCTGCAGAGGAGGGAATGCAGGGTTAGTGTTCTAAATCCAGCCATAATATTGGGTCTGAAGAGTGAAAAGTGAAGGACATTTGTTCCCCATCATCTCAGGGATGCCAGGACAACTCTATTCTCACCTTTCTATTTACTGTGCTTCTGTATCTCCACCTGGCCAGCTCTTGCTCCATACTACTCTCAAGAGTGTGAAATTATGGTTTTTCTAAGCTAATAATGGCTAATTTATCGATCTAACCCACATTTATGTCATACATAAGTTCTGGAAATGTAAAAGAACACAGACTTTCACTAAGTACAGATCCCAGTCTTCTGGGGTGAGGAACAGTTTAATTTGAGCTGATTGTGAAAAGGACTAATTACGTCTAGTTACTTAAGTGTTTACATTCATGCAAGATCATTTAGGAAATTATCACTAAAGTAAGTAGGTTGAATAATTTATTGACTACTAAAATACTTTAACAAAACTAGCACTACTTCAAAAAAGCATATAATTTACTTTTAACATATTACAAATTCAGAACATAGCTTCTTTTTCGTGTCCAGAATAGTATTGTTAGGGACACATTTCATTTGTCATCCATTAATTTAATTATTGAACTCAAATCATAAATAAAAAGAATACTGTTTTCTCCAGAAAGCTACATCTATTTTAGTAAATTACTCTTAGCTGGGTTCTCTTTCACAATGCTTTGTGGCCAACAGTTCATTTCATACTTTGCATGCAGCCATTATTCAGAAGCATGTGCCAAGACAAATACTTAAAACAGTCAAAGAATGAAACTTCAGAGCCTGAAGGCAAATACGTATTCCTGTTTCTTCCTGAATGTAACCTTAATAGACACAGTTTAAGATTTAGCCAATGCTGTAATTTCTGCTGCAGCTCTGTATGGCTTTTGGGTCCTAAATTTGTTCAGAACTTGATGATCTATGGCAAGCCAGGGTAGGGGACTCTCACCCAAGATTAAACTTTTATGAAGTCTTATTCTCAGCAGATAAACCTGGGAGAGATTACAAGGCGTCTATGTGTTGACTACAATCATTAAGTTATGGGAAAGCCACTCTTGGTGTCTCAAGTTTATTTTATATGTAGTATTTAGAGCCTGGAGCCTTCCCAACCTGACCTGGAAAGGCCTTTCCATGGCTTAAGATCCCACAGGGCTGAGCTGAAGACAGCAGAACCACGCAGAGGAAGTGGGTTACCCTGCACGCTGTAGTGAGGGTGCTGGAAGCCCAGCATTAGCACGTCCGTCTGTTTGTCTGTCTGTCTGTTTTATTAATGCATTGCCTGTACAAAGTTAGAAGCAGTACAAGGTTCACAATGAAAAACATCGGTCAAGCCAGGCACAGTTGCTCACGCGTGTAATCCCAGCACTTTGGGAGGCCGAGGCGGGTGGATCACCTGAGGTCAGGAGTTCGAGACAAGCCCAACCAACATGGTGAAATGCCGTCTCTACTAAAAATACAAAATTAGTCGTGCGTGGTGGCGCATGCCTGTAATCCCAGCTACTCAAGAGGCTGAGGCAGGAGATTGGCTTGAACTCAGGAGGCGGAGGTTGCAGATCACACCATTGCATTCCAGCCTGAGTGACAAGAGCAAAACTCCATCTCAAAAAAAAAAAAAAAAAAAACAAAAGAAAAGAAAAAAAAAAGAAAAAGAAAGACAGAGGTCCCTTGCCACACTCTCTCTAGTTCCCACTCTGCTCTGGAAAGGCTGCCATTCCCAGCCCCTGGCTCTTTCTTCTGTGAATCACACGCATCTCAATTGTGCACCCTGATGCTGGAAGCAAATAAAACACCTTCCCTTTTTGAGTTTTATTTTTTTAGTCTTTGAGTAGCCAGCAGCGTTCACCCTTTTTTTAGGCCAGGTTTGTTTAGACATAAGAATTCCCATTGACACACAGTACCTCCATCCCCCCGACCCCACCCCATCATCCTAGCCTGGAGGTGTCCACTTGTGAAATGAAGGTTTGTGTGGAAGTGGGGAGCCACGCTGCCAGTTGTTATGGTTTTGAAACAGAATTGAATGTTTGATTTTGAAACCCTTCAGAGTCCCTGCTGCTGCGGGTCCTAGTCACTTTCATCCATAGACAGTCACAGCTCCACCAAAAAGCAGAGACAGTTTAAACAACTTGTGGCTAGATTAACTGTATTTTCTGACGGTTTTTTCTCCTTTTTTGTAAATGTGTTTTTTAAAAATCAGGGCACCCGTGTGGTAAAACAGGCTCTTCTTGTCCCTGGTACATCGTCCTGTGCCCTCAAGGATGCACCGGGGCTGGTGGCTGAAGCACTTAGGAGGTTTCTTGCTACGTGGGAGCAGCAGGAATGTCCTGCAGTTTCTCAGAGGGCTGAAGAGCAGGCAGATGACATTCCAGGACAGGAGTGCTACCGTAGCCACCCCGGCCTCCGTGCACTCAGCACCTTCTCTTCCTGTTAAATTTGGGGACACATTTGTACAGGGATGAGTTGAGCCTGATCACTGACTGCCTGAAGACCAGAAAAGGACAACTGGGAGGTATTTGGTGCTGTCCCTTTTCCCTCCCATTTCAGATACCAGAAAGTCCTTTTTCTGCACATCCATGTGTGAAGGAAAACCAAAAAAATTTTCCTTTATGAGAGAATGTGCCTCTGTAATGTGTATATCCTACAGAGGCATTGGATTTGAGTGTGTTTCAGGTAGGAATAGACTGTTTCAGTATTTCACCTTTATGGACTAAAATGCTTCTTCTGAAGCTAAATTTTCTTTTGAACCAGATTTTAAATATATAAATAGAATGACCTCTATAGATAGATGGGTGTGTAAGAAATAGTTCCAGTTCTCTATCAGTTTATTTTCCTGATTCTGTATTTCAGTTTTTGTTTTTATTTTTATTTTTTTAATAGTTTGCTTTTGTTGTTGATGTTGTTTTGAGATGGAGTCTTGCTCTGTCACCAAGGCTGGAGTGTAGTGGTGTGATCTCGGCTCACTGCAATCTCCACCTCCCAGGTTCAAGCGATTCTTCTGCCTCAGCCTCCCGAGTAGCTGGGATTACAGGCACACACCACCACACCTGGCTAATTTTTGTATTTTTAGTGGAGACAGGATTTTGCCATGGTGGCCAGGCTGATCTCAAACTCCTGACCTTAAGTGATCCACCCCACCCACATTGGCCTCCCAAAGTGCTGGGATTACAGGCATGAGACACTGTACTTGGCCTAGATTTCAGTTTTTAATTGAGACATTTGTAAGGTTACTTTTAAGTACATGGTAAATGTGAAGAAGCAACTCCTAATCTTGAAGGTTTTATTTTATTTTTTGAGATGGGGTCTTGCTATGTTACCCAGGCTGGTCTTGAACTCCTGGGCTAAAGCGATCCTCCTGCTTCAACCTCTGGAATAGCTGGGACTACAGGCATGAGCCACCACTCCTGCTTAATCTTAAAGACTTTAAAGAGCATTCCAATTACAAGCCAAACCCTTGAAGTAGTGACTTTTTCATTTGCTTGTTTTGAGTTAAGTGGGTGAGAAGAAAATAATAATCACTTGTCCCTTTGAGGAAAAAGCAGCAGGCTGTGTTATAGGACCATGTTAAAGCTGTAAAGAAATTGTTCATCTTACAAAACACAGAATGTGATTGATTTTGGTGCAATTTTATTGTACCTACTTTCTCAGGGCAGGTGGAACCCATGAATTTAAAACACAGCAGTCTTGTTTCTTTTTGATTATAGAAATCTCAAAGTCAGTGAACGTGAAGATCTTTCTTGAGTAGGCTGAGTTGTTCTTTGTGTGGCTTGCTGGCTTGGACTGCAGATTTCTGCTAACCATTTGTTTTCTTCCTTTTTCCAGGCTTGGAGATGCTGGATGCTTTAGCCAGCAGTGAGCATTCCTCCTTTCAAGGCAGGAGTCCCCCCCTATTGTGGGCAAGCCACCTCCACTTCTTCCAACTCCTGGCAGGAAGTCCTTCCTGGGTTCCCCCCCCACCCCCGCCAAGTTCCTGTTAAGTCCCCTTTGTGAGGTGATAGGCCTGGGGGACACCTCCTTCCACTGCCAGCTCAGTGCTTCCCCCTAGGGACACAACAGATGAGTAGCTCTTCTGCTTCCCAGAGAGCTCCCTGGAGAGAGCGGGCAGTTTAGAGCCATGGCAGCGTGTGCTGTTATATATATATATATATATATATATATATACACACATATATATATAAACATTCATATATTCATTTTATGAAGTCATATTCATTTTATATATATATATATTTTTTTTATGGGGTTTCACTCTGTCACCCAGGCCGGAGTGTGGTGGCACAATTTCAGCTTTCTGTAGCCTCCGCCTCCCAGGTTCAAGCAATTCTCCTGCCTCAGCCTCTGGAGTAGTTGGGACTACAGGGATGTACCACCACACCTGGCTAATTTTTGTATTTTTAGTAGAGACAGGATTTTGGCATGTTGGCCAGGCTGGTCTCAAACTCCTGAGCTCAAGTGATCTGCCTGCCTTGGCCTCCCAAAGTGCTGGGATTACAGGTGTGAGCCACTGTGGCTGGCTGAGAGTGTGTTTTCAATCTGCCATGTTAAAAAGCAAGTTGCCAGTGAAATCTTTATGGAAAGGTGGCTTTCACCTGGACCCTAAATAAAATTTAGATCTGGGGATGTCTTTGTAAATAAGAGTCAAATACTGCTTTGACCTTTTATGGGAGCTGGGAATTTTTGAGCCAAAAATCTTTCTTATGAGCACAACATTTCAACCCTGACTGCTGTTGGGGATTCAAATAGAGGGAATATGCCAGCTTGCTTTGGAAGCTGTACATGTGCACACCTTTGATTGTCAAGGTCAGCCTGTATTGACGAGCCTCAGCCCTGCGGGGGAACATTTCTGTGCCCCACTGCCTTTTGACCTGTAGCCTTTGGAGATGAGTGAGAGTCCTGTTCTGCCTCCCCACCCCCCATGCCCTCCTATTTGGGCTTCCTTGTTCTTGTGCCTTTGCTTTTTCCTTTCCTTCCACTGGCCCTCCCCTCACTCCCTGGGCCTCTGGACTCAGCCTCCCAACTCCCGATGGGCTCAAGCCTCCCTAAGACTGGGTGGGTTTCCTGCTTCCAGTCGCCTCTTGGCTCACCCACAGGCCCATTGTGAGTACCTGGACTTTTCCTTTGAGGAGTGAGCAGAGAATGGGGAGAAGGGCTCAGGAAGAAATATTCTGCTCTCATTTGCCTCCCATCCTTGCCATTAGTTTAGGAACAAGGCTCTTTCTGACCTTCACAAAAGGCCTGGTTCAGGGCCTTTATGGTAAGCACTTTGAGAAAATGTCTTGTGTAGCAGGGTAAGGGCTGTGCCGGACAGCCTGCCTGTCCAAGAGGGACAAGGCTGGGTGCTGGGTGGTGTGCCAGGCCCGTGTTCTGGATGGATGGAGGGAGGCCAGCTTCCGAGGAGCAGAGGATTTCAGCCATTATGGCGCATCTGGGAACCTCACTGCTTTGAACGTTTAAGAATATGTGTTCCAGGCTGGGCGTGGTGGCTCATGCCTGTAATCCCAGCACTTTAGGAGGCTGAGGTAGGTGGATCATCTGAGGTCAGGAGTTTAAGACCAGCCTGGCCAACATAGTGAAACCCTGTCTCTCCTAAAAATACAAAAAATTAGCCAGGCATGGTGGTGGGTTCCTGTAATCCCAGCTACTCGGGAGGCTGAGGCAGGAGAATCACTTGAACCTGGGAGGCGGAGGTTGCAGTGAGCTGAGATTGCACCACTGCACCCCAGCCTGGACAACAAGAGTGAAACTGTCTCTCTCTCACACACACACACACACAAGCAAAAAAAAAAAAAAAAAAGAAAAAAAGAATATGAATTCCAAGTGTCAAAAAACAAACAAACAAACAAAAAAAAAACAACACTTCAAAACAGAACATAAAACCCCTTGTACAAAGGAGAATGGAGGACCAGGACATTACGACAGGCTCAGACTAGACCAAAGGTTTGCAAACTTTTTTGTTGTTTGTTGTTAAAGAGACAGAATCTTGCTCCGTTGGCGAGGCTAGAGTTCAGCCATGCAGTGATAGCTCACTGCAGTGTCAATGTGCTGGGCTCAAGCAATCCTCCCATCTCAGCTTCCTGAGTAGCTGGGACTATAGGCACGTGCCTCCATGCATGGCCACCATGCATGGCTAATCTTTAAATTTTTGTTTTGCAGAGATAGGGGTATCACCCTCTTGCTCAGGCTGGTGTCAAACTCCTGGGCTTAAGTGATCCTCCTACCTTGGCCTTCCAAAGTACTGAGATTACAGGCATGAGCCTCTGCGCCTGGCCACAAACTTCTTTTTATGAAGGGCCAGAGAGTAAATATTTTAGGCTCTGTGGGCCAAGAACCAAAATCAAGGATTTTATGTATATACTTACGTAACTGTTTAGAATGTAACCACTTAAAAATAGGAAAAGTGGCCGGGGTCAGTGGCTCACACCTGTAATCCCAGCACTTTGGGAGGCCAAGGCAGACGAATCATTTGAGGTCAGGAGTCTGAGACCAGCCTGGCCAACATGGTGAAACCCCGTCTCTACTAAAAATACAAAAATTAGCCACGTGTGCTGGCGGGTTCCTGTAATCCCAGCTACTTAGGAGGCTGAGGCACGAGAATCGCTTGAACCCGGAGGGGTGGAATTTGCAGTGAGTCGAGATCGTGCCAGTGCACTCCAGCCTGGCTGACAGAGCAAGATTCTTTGTCTCAAAAAAAAAAGTGGGGGGAGGGGGGAACCATTCTTAGCTTGAAGGACTCACCAGGCAGCAGGGCTGATCTGGTCCCAGATTCTGGTTTGCTGACCCCTAATGGCTTTCTCTGGGTCTAAAGAAGACTTGGTGGAGCTTGCAGGGCTGAGGCAGAGCCTGGCAGGAGTGGCAGGTTACTTCCTACTTATCCCCTCTCTAAAGATGAAGAAAGATCCCTTTGGGGAGAGAAGCCAGAACTGGATTTATCATGTGTACCCCTGTCTGTATTTTTGTTTTTGTTCTCTGCAGGACTGGTTAACCCCAAAGGTCTGTTTCTCCCTCCCCTGCTTGTGGCAGGCCTCTCCAAGAGGCATAACCCTTTGGGGTGCCCTGAAGGATCCCCTAGCCTTCCCCAAGCTTGCCAAGTGCCCAGTACTTGAGGAGAAGCCAGGCCTTTTAGCACTGCCATCAGGTGAGTAGCCAGGTGAGTGGCATCAGGTGAGTAGCCAGGTGAGTAGCCAGGTGAGTAGCTGTGAGTGGCATTCTAGGCTAGTGCTGTCCAGTAGAACTTTCCGTGATGGGGGAAACACTCTAGGGTTGTGCCATCCAATACAGTAGCCCTTAACTACATGCGGCTCTTGAGCACTTAAAATGTGGAGAGTACAACTGAAGAACTGAATTTTTAATTTTAGTTAATTGAAATGACCATAGTCACATGCGGCCAGTGGCTACCATGCTGGACAGCACAGTTCTAGGCTGTTGGAGGTCTCAAGAAACTGTAGCAACAGGTAGGAATGGTGTGATGTTTTTACGAAGAAATTTGTTACTTAGTTTTTCCCCCCTCCTTCTTTCTTTTTTAGAGTTGCGAATGCACTTAAAAAAGGAAATATTTCTCTTTCACAAATGGGTATGATTCTCAATTGCTATAAAGTAAGAAGATAACTAAAAAAAAAAGCACAAAACAGTGTTACTAAATTTCTGCCCAATAAGCTTTAGGGTTGCTCTTCGCTGGTTAAAAATGGGGGTTACTAAAGGTCAAGGAGGTGTTCGTGGCATACCGACGCTGCTAGAAACCCTCTCCTTGACTTGTTCAGAAGGATTGCAAGAGGTTGGCGAAGGGAACATCTTCTTTTTTGTTTGTTTTTTTGATTTTTGAGATGGAGTTTCGCTCTTGTCGCCCAGGCTGGAGTGCATTGGTGCGATCTCAGCTCACTGTAAGCTCTGCCTCCCGGGTTCAAGTGATTCTCCTGCCTCAGCCTCCCAAGTAGCTGGGATTACAGGCGCCCACCACCACGCCCAGCTAATTTTTGTATTTTTGGTAGAGATGGGGTTTCATCATGTTGGCCAGGCTGGTCTCAAACTCCTGACCTCAGGAGATCCTCCCGCCTCAGCCTCTCAAAGTGCTGGGATTACAGGCATGAGCCACCACGCCCGACTGGCAAAGGGGACATCTTCTAATGAGGCTGAGTGTCTGGATCATGGGCCTGTGAATCCTTAAGTCCTTTGGAGATGTGGATGCCCCGTATCTGCTGGCTCAGGGAAGCACACAGTTCCTCCGTTGCCTGGGAGGACGACAGGGCTCTGATCTGCCATGTTTAAGGTACTGACCAATACCCAGCCCTAGGCTGGAGCCTGCAGGAGAATCAAGGCTTCTTCTCTATCTTCCTTTTCAATGAAGACCTGGCCAGTTTTCACCTCCTTAGGTGCTGCCTTTTCTCCTGTGCAGCAGAGAAGATGGGGCTAGAGGAGTCACCTAAAGTCAACTCTAACACCTAGAGGGTATTAACCTGCCCAAGGTCACGCCTGGGCAACAAGAGTGAAACTCTATCTCAAAAAACAAAAAAAAAAAAAACAAAAAAGAAGATGTTCCCTTTGCCAACCTCTTGCAATCCTTCTGAACAAGTCAAGGAGAGGGTTTCTAGCAGCGTCGGTATGCCACGAACACCTCCTTGACCTTTAGTAACCCCCATTTTTAACCAGCGAAGAGCAACCCTTGAGCTTATTGGGCAGGAATTTAGTAACACTGTTTTGTGCTTTTTTTTAGTTACCTTCTTACTTTATAGCAATTGAGAATCATACCCATTTGTGAAAGAGATATATTTCCTTTTTTAAGTGCATTTGCAACTCTAAAAAAGAAAGAAGGAGAGGGGAAAACTAAGTAACAAATTTCTTGGTAAAAACATCACACCATTCCTACCCATTGCTGCAATAGTGTCTGGTGGAGCTGAGACTGCACACTGGCCCTGTGACCCCCCTGCATGGGCTCTTCACCACCACACAGTCCCAGTGGCACATACATGTTATCAAGTTGATGTTGCTTTCAAAGAAAACCTTAGATTTTTGCTTGGATTTCAACCACATCCACAGCCCACCCTTCCTTCCTTCCTTCCTTCCTTCCTTCCTTCCTTCCTTCCTTCCTTCCTTCCTTCCTTCCATCCTTCCTTCCTTCCTCTCTCTTTCTTCTCTTCTTCTTTCTTTTCTTTATTCCTTTCTCTCTCTTTCTTTTATATTTTTTTTTAGACAAGGTCTTACTCTGTCACCCAGACTGGAGTGCAGTGGTTCGATTTCTATCTCAGCTCACTGCAACCTTTGCCTCCTGGGTTCAAGCGATCCTCCCACCTCAGCCTCCCAAATAGCTGGGACTACAGGTTAGTGCCACCACATCTGGCTAATTTTTGTGTTTGTTGTAGAGATGGGGTTTCACTGTATTGCCCAAGCTGGTCTTGAACCCCCTGTGCGAAAGTGATCTGCCTGTCTCAGCCTCCCAAAGTGCTGGGATTACAGGCATGAGTCACCATGCCCGGCCAGCACAGCCCCTCTTTGACAAAATGCCGGAAGTGTTTTCATATCACTCACATCTTCTGATTCATCACAGTGTAGAAATTCAGAGGGAAGGAGTGAAGTTGATAGTGCGGGTCTGGGTGAAGCCACAGAAGCCTAATGGAAGAGCCAGCCTTGGAGGAAGTCAAGTATTTGGGTGCCTGGAGGGGAGAAGGCACTGTGATCTCCGGCTTAGAGAGGGACCTTCAGGTGACAAGGGTTTAGGACTCATCGAAGGTGGGGGGATGGTAGGGTAGATGTCCCATATTCTTTGGCTGTCACCAGGATTAAATTAGATTTTGTTTTGTTTTGTTTTGTTTGTTTTTGAGACAGATTGTCGCTCTGTTGTCCAGGCTGGAGTGCAGTGGCACAATCTCGGCTCACTGTAAACTCTGCCTCCCAGGTTCAAGCGATTCTCCTGCCTCACTCAGCCTCCCAAGAACCTGGGACTACAGGCACCCCCCCACCACCCCCCACTAATTTTTGTATTTTTATTAGAGATAGGGTTTCATCATGTTGGCCATGTGGATCTCGAACTCCTGACCTCAGGTGATCCGCCCAACCTGGTCTCTCAAAGTGCCGGGATTACTGGCGTGAGCCACCACACCTGGCCTAAATGAGATCATATGAATGAAAATCTTCTCTACTCTTCAGGAATTGCACAGATATCTGTCTGTTGGTGCTTGGTTAATCCAACTCTGCCTGCAAAGGCTGGTTGTTGTGGTTGGGGGAACTGGCTCCGACTGCTGGTTGGATGTGAGCCGATGCTGCGGTTTCCTCCTCTTCGCAGTTCTTTTGCAGTTGGAGCCACAGGAGTGGGCAGCTCAGCCTGTGTCTTTGCTGAACTAAGGGAAGCTCCACTGAGCCTGGAGAACAGGTGGTTTCTGCCCAGATGGTGGTGTCACCCTCCTTGAAGGCCCCTGCCTGGCCTGCAGCACTGATGTCCAGGCTGTGAGTACAAATGTGGCTTCCGTCTGTCTGATACGTGGTCCCATGGAAACTTTTTCACGTTTGGGGTCTGTGCTGAACTAGATATTTGTGGAAAGTAATTTTGTAGACAGTAGGCCTCAAAGTTGTTCAATTATGTGCATATTAAAATACAATAAAAATGTCTAACTTTTACATACTGGTTTCCCCTGTTTAAAACCTTTTTATTTTAGAATAATTTTAAATTTACAGAAAATGTACAGAGATAATACAGGGAGTTCCCTTCATCTAGCTTCCTCTGAATGCCGACATCTTATACAACCATGGTATATTTGTCAAAACTAGGAAATTAACATTAGCACAGCAATATTAACTACATTACACATTTTATTTGTATTTCACCAATTTTTCCACTAAAGTTTCTGTTTCAGGATCCTATTCTGGGTACCACTTAGATTTAGACCCCTTTTTATTTTATTATGTTCCAGTTTATTTTTTTTTAACTTTTTTTTTTTTTTTTTTGAGACCCTTACTTTTACCCAGGCTGGAGTGCAGTGGTGTGATCTTGGCTCATGGCAGCCTCAACCTCCTGGGCTCAAGCGATCCTCCCACCTCAGCCCCTCAAGTAGCTGGGACTACAGGTGCACATCACCATGCCCGCCTAATTTTTGGTACTTTTTGGAGAGATGGGATTTCACCATGTTGTCCAGGCTGATCTCAAACTCCTGAGCTCAAGCAATCTGCTTACCTTGGCCTCCTAAAGTGCTAAGATGACAGGCATGAGCCACCATGCCTGGCCATTTTTCTTATGAAACTTTTTTTTGTAAATTAGAGACTAGGTCTTGTTTATGTTGTTGAAGCTGGTCTTGAACTCCTGGCCTTAAGTCATCTTCCTTTCTCAGCCTCTGTAGTAGCTGGGACTATAGGCACACACCACCAAATCTGGCTTGAAACATTTTAAATATAAAGAAATTTGAATAAATAGTACAGTGAACACCCACATATCTTGTATCTAGATTCAAAAGTTAACATGATATTTTTGTAAAAACTTATACATATGTCTGTGTACATTTAACTTTTTCCTCAACCGTGAAAGTAAGTTGCAGAGTTTATGACCTCTCACTTTTAAGTACCTTAGCATGCATCTCCCAAGAATGGGAACATTCTCCTATGTAATTATGATACTATTAGCACACCTTAAAAATTACTGACAATTCTATAATCTCTAATATCTAGTTCTAATATTTGAATTTCCCCAGTTATCCCAAGAATGCTCTTATGGCTTCTTTTTAAAACTAGGATTTAATCAAGGTTTGTGCATTACATGTAGTTTTTATATGTCTTCAGTTTCTTTTAATCTAAAACAGCCTTCTTACCTCTTTTTGTTTTCTCATGATACTGACTTTGAGTCCACACCTTTCCCTTGTTTTGTAGAATCTCCTGCATCTGTTACGTGTCTGATGGCTTCCTCTTGGTGTCACTTAACTGTTCCTCTGTTCCCTGTATTTTCTGTATCCCAGAAGTTTGGCCTAGAGGCTTGATTAGCCAGGCTGTACATTTTCGGCAAGAGGTTTTCATAGATGGTGCCGCCTGTTTGTGTGGCTTCATATCAAAACATACATGACTGTCGTCCTGCTGGGGGAGCTCCTATGCTTGGTCACTTGGCTAAGGTGGTGACTGCCTGGTGCAGGTAGGTTTTTTTCCTGGCATCAAGCAAATATCCTGTTCCCCACCAACCATTCCCCACCTGTTTTTTTTTTTTTTTTTTTTTTTTTTTAACAAAAAAAAAAAGGTCTCACTCTGTTACCCAGGGTGGAGTGCAGTGGCATGATTTCAGCTCACTGCAATCTCTGCCTTCTGAGCTCAGGTGATCCTCCTGCCCCAGCCTCCTGAATGGCTGGGACTACAGGTACATGCCATCATGGCTGGCTAATTTTTGTATTTTTTGTAGAGATGGGGTTTCACCATGTTGCCCAGGCTGGTCTTGAACCCCTGGACTCAAGCTTTCCGCCAACCTCAGCCTCCCAAAGTGCTGGGATTATAGGAGTGAGCCACTGCTCCTAGCCCCCTACCAGCTTTTACCTAGTTGTGTCCATCGATTCTTACCTGACTAAATTGTTGTCTTTGACCTACCCTCCTCCTGCCTTTTTTTTTTTTTAAAGCAGTGTTTCACCCTGTCACCCAGGCTGGAGTGCAGTGGGGTGATCTCGGCTCACTGCAACCCCTGTCTCCCAGGTTCAGGAGATTCTCGTGCCTCAGCCTCCCGAGTAGCTGGGACAACAGGTTTTTGCCACCAACCTGGCTAATTTCTGCCCTCTCTTTTAATTGACATGTGCTAACTGCTACTACTACTTCTTCTTCTTTCATCTTTCTTCTTCTTCGTCTTCTTCTTATTATTTTTTTCTTCCTCTTTTTTCTTCTTCCTTTTTTTTTTCTTTTTTTGGACCAAGTCTTGCCCTTGTCGCCCAGGCTGGAGTGCAGTGGTGTGATCTCAGCTCACTGCAACCTCTGCCTCCTGGGTTCAAGCGATTCTCCTGCCTCAGCCTCCTGAGTAGCTGGGATTACAGGCGCCCATCACCACGCCTGGCTAATTTTTGTCTTTTTAATAGAGACAGGGTTTCACCACATTGGCCAGGCTGGTCTCCAACTCCTGACCTCAGGTGATCTGCCTGCCTCAGCCTCCTAAAGTGCTGGGATTACAGGAGTGAACTACCACACCCAGCCAGAGGTGTGTGATCTTAAACGTTTAGTTTAGTGAGGTTTGAAAATTATACCCATATAACTTGCACCCAAAACAAGGTACAGACGTTTCCATCACTTCATCATGTCTTATTGTGTCCCTTTCCAGGCACGCACCATCCCCTCCAAACGTTTTCTGACTCCCATCGCCTAGGTTTTTTCTGTTCTTATATTTTATGTAAGTGGAATCATGCATTATACATTTTGTTGAGACTAGCTTCCCTTGTTTAATAGAATGCTTTTGAGATTCACCCATCTTGTCACATATGCCCGTAGACCATTCCTTTTTGTTGTTGAGCAGGAGGTTATTGTACGGTTGTGCCAACCTGTTTATCTTTTCTCCTGATGGCGGACTTTGGGGTTGTTTATACTTTTTGACTATTGTAATTATGAACACTCTTGTACATGTCCTTTTGTGGACATACATTGTCATTTTGCTTGGTTAATGTCTAGGAGTGGAATTGCTGAGTCATAGGAGAGATGGATGCTTAGTGTAATGAGAGTCAGCCAACTGGTTCTACCATTTTCGCTGCCACTGGTAATATCTGTGGCTCCATATCCTCACCCACTTCTGTGTTGTCAGTGTTTGATTTTAGCCTTTGAGTGGGGATGAGATATTTGTCATGGTTGTCATTTGCTTTTCTCTGATGGTTAATGATGCTGAGCACCTTTTTCATTTTCATTGTTTTTCTGTTTAGGAAATGGCCTGGGGAAGACTTACAAAGGCCTTTGTCAGTGTGTTAGTTTCCTAGGGCTGCTGTAATTGAGTACTACAAATTGGGTGGCTTAAAACAACAGAAATGTGTCGCCTCACAGTTCTGAAAACTGGGCAGTCCAAGGTCAAGGCGTGGGCCAGGCCATGCTCTGTCTGAAACCCATGGCAGAAAATCCACCTGTGGCTTTTCCAGTTCCGGGTGTTGCCAGCAGTTCTTGGTGTTCTGGGCTTGTAGATGCGCTGCTCCCATCTCTGCCTCCGTATCACACAGCCGTCCTGCCTGTGTGATCTCATGGCATCATTCTTCTGTGCATGTGTTCTTGTCCGCGTTTCCCTCTGCTTTTAAGGACATTCACGGTTGTATTACAGGCCCCATCCTACTCCAGTTATGCTCATCTTAACTAGTCACATCTGCAGTGACCCTATTTCCAAATATCACATTTTGACTTAATAGGGATTTGGGGGGACACAATTCAACCCATAGCAGTCAGTAATAAGCAAATAGATTCATTCGTCTTCTGATTTGGGGATTATGGAGGATTGGTAAGAACATATTATAGAGGCCAGGCATGGTGGCTCACATCTGTATTCCCCAAATATTTGGAGGCTGAGACAGGAGGATCACTTGAGGCCAGCCTGGGCAACATGGTGAGACTCCATTTCTACAAGAAATGAAAAAAAAAAAATAGTCAAGCATAGTGGCACATGCCTATAGTTCTAGCTACTTGGGAAGCTGAGGCATGAGGATTGCTTGATCCCAGGAATTTGAGGCTGTAGGAAGCTATGATTATGCCACTGAACTCCGGCTTAGGTGACAGAACAAGATCCTGTCTCTACAAGTATATACGTTTAGGTCAGGCGCGTTGGCTCACCCCTGTAATCCTACCACTTTGGGAGGCCGAGGTGGGCAGATCATTTGAGGTCAGGAGTTCGAGACCAGCCTGACCAACATGGTGAAACCCTGTCTCTACTAAAAATACAAAAAAAATTAGTCGGGCATGGTGGCACATGCCTGTAATCCCAGCTACTTGGGAAGATGAGGCAGGAGAATCACTTGAACCCAGGAGGCAGAGGTTGCAGCGAGCTGAGATCACACCTCTGTACTACAGCCTAGGTGACAGAGTGAGACTCTGTCTCAAAAAAATGTATAAAGTAATAAAAATTAAAAAAAATATTTATATATATATATAAATATATATCATAGAATTTTAAAGATAAGGATGAGGAGCTTGAGATGGATGCCTTTCTACAACTTTCAAAAGAAACATTCTTTCCTTTGGCTCAAGGAATCTCCTGAGATTACGTGAACTGAGGTCCTTCCTTCACATGTGAAGTCTTTCCATTGGCCTGAGAGTGCTTCAGCTTGCTCTGTTGATGTTTCATTTTGTGTCTTATCGTTCTACAAAATGGGCGAGGTGGCAGGATGTAGTCCCTAGTCAGGGGTCACAAACCAGGTGATAGAGGGACAGGATGGTGAGAAACTCATCTTGGTGAAGTCCTTGCATCCTGTCCTGAGATCCTGTCTTCAGGCGCTGGTGTTTCCTGGGTGTTAGTCACTGAGCCCTTCTCCTGTCTTACAGAGACTTCCTCAGGGACTCTTGAGCCCTCCCTTGCAAATAAATATTCAGAAACTTTCTAGGGGCTTTCAGAGTTGGATGAATCAGTAACATCTACAGGGGGAAAGACTTTCTTTTTTTTTCTTTTTTCTTTTTTCTTTTTTTTTTTTTTTTTGAGACGAGTCTCGCTCTGTCGCCCAGGCAGGCTGGAGTGTGGTGGTGCGATCTTGGCTCACTGCAACCTCTGCCTCCCAGGTTCAAGCAATTCTCCTGCCTCAGCCTCCCAAGTAACTGGGATTACAGATGGACTCTACCACGCCCAACTAATTTTTATCTTTTTAGTAGAGACAGGGTTTCACCATGTTGGCCAGGCTGGTTTTGAACTCCTGACCTCAGGTGATCCTCCTCCCAAAGGAGGCCTCCCAAAATGCTGGGATTACAGGTGTGAGGTGTGAGCCACCGCACTTGGCTGAAAGACTTTTTTTTTTTTAATATGCATCTAAATAATTTGGTAGAACAAGATCGGTACAGTAACTTGAGTTAAGGATTTGAAGACTGTGTGTGTGTATGTGTGTGTGTACATATATATGTGTGTGTGTATATATGTGTGTGTGGTATGTATATATAGATAATTTTATTTTATTTATTTATTTTTTGAGACGGAGTCTCGCTCTGTCACCCAGGTTGGAGTGCAATGGCATGATCTCGGCTCACTGCAATATCTGCCTCCTGGGTTCAAGCGATTCTCCTGCCTCAGCCTCCTGAGTAGCTGGGATTACAGGTGCCTGCTACTATGCCTGGCTAATTTTTGTGTTTTTAGTAGAGATGGGGTTTCACCACGTTAGTCAGGCTGGTCTCGAACTCCTGACCTCAGTGATCTGCCCGCCTTGGCCTTCCAAAGTGCTGGGATTACAGGTGTGAGCCACCATGCCTGGCTAGTTTGTATATTTTTAAAAGTACAGATTTCTGTGATGGCTTGTTTCCTTGTTTTTTGAAAATTAGTATTTTAGAAAATAAATGATACACACACGATAGAAAATTCAAAAGAAACAAAAAAAAAAACAGCAAAAAGTAGCTCTTCCACTTCTGTTTCGTAGCTTAACAGTTTGTGTCTCCTTCTAGAGATATTTATCCACAGGCAGGTGTATGTAAACTCATACATAAATGGTAACATATTATAAATGCTATTTTACCCCTTTATTTTTTCCATTATATCTTGGACATGATTGTATATCAGATATACTATTGCCTCTTTTTAATGATTGCAAATTACTCCCTAGTATTAGATGTGCCATAATTTACCTCATTTGGTCTTTTAATTTTTTTTTACATTTATTAATTTCTTTATATATACTTTTTTGCTTTGTATTACTTGATTTACCAAGGGAGCCAATTAGGTCTTTATTGATAGACATTTTAGGTCATTTGTAATCTTGCTGTTTAAGCAAAAGAGAGTTTTATTTTGATGTAAGTTGGTTTTGTTTTTCAGTTATAGAGCAACAAGGTTTAGAGCCAATTTTATCATTCCTGTTACTCAATAAGAAATAACACAATTGGGTTTCTGCTATTAGATGGGAATAAAATGAAAACTCATGGTGTGAATTTTACAAATAAAAGTATTTTGTAACTTGGCTAAACACTCATGCTTGTCTTCAAGCTATACATTAGAAGCCAAGGCTAACATGTGGAAAGTAGTAAGTCCAATGAGATGCTTTCTAGCCTAGAAAACTTGGGGTGTCATTATAGACACTGATTTGGATAAGAAAGAATTTACTGGATTTCTCTAGCCTACATTTACATTTTCATTTTCTGCTTTAGCAGATTTGTTTCAAATCTCTTTGACCACAAAGCAGGCTTGAGCTGCTGTGTAAGCCATGACAAGAACCTGTCCAGAACCTCTGTCCAGATCATTCAGAGTCCTTTGATATGAGGATGTTTTAGTTTCCTATTGCTGCGTGGCAGATGACCACAAGCTTAGCAGCCTAAAGCAACCCACATTTATTATCTCAAGGTGTCCATGGGTCAGGAGTCTGGGTACAGATTAGCTGAGTCCTCAGTCTCACCAGACTGAAAATCAATATATCGGCAGGGCCTGTGATACTCCCTGGTTGTCAACAGAATTAATTTCCTGTAGCCAGATAACTGAAGTCCCCATTTTCCTGCTAGCTGTCAGTAGGAAACCCCGCTCAACTCCTAGAGGTCGTCCTCAGGTCCCTTTCATGTGGCCCTGTTCTCTCCCTTTGGCTGTTTGCTTTCTCCCAGGTTAGCAGGAGTCTCTGATGCTTCACCTTTTAAAGAGCTTGCCTATGTCACGCTCACCCATGCAGCATTTTTATACATGTGTATGTGTGTGTGTGTAGATACACACATATATATACACACACATATATATTTATACATTATATATATATAATTTTATTATTATTTTTTGAGACAGTCTTGCTCTGTTGCTCAAGCTGGAGTGCAGTGGCATGATCTTGGCTCACTGTAGCCTCGACCTCTCAGGCTCAAGCAATCCTCCCACCTCAGCCTCCTTAGTAGCTGGGACCACGGGTGTGTGCTGCCACACTCACCTAATTTTTGTATTTTTTTGTAGAGACAGGGTTTCTCCATGTCGCCCAGGCTTGTCTTGAACTCCTGAGCTCAAGCTATCTGCCTGCCTTAACCTGCAGGCAGTAATCCCAAACTGCTGGGATTACTGGTGTGAGCCACCACACCTGGGCCTATTTTTAAAATTATACATATTTATAATGTACAACATGATGTTTTAAAATATGTATACATTGTGGAATGGCTAAATTGAGCTAATTAACATGTGTTATCTCACATACTTATTTCTTGTGGTGAGAACACTGAAAATCTACTCTCTTAATGATTTTCAAGAATACAATACATAATTAACTATAGTCACTATGTTATATAATATGTCTCTTAAATATATTGCTCCTAACTGAAATTTTGTGTCGTTGATCAATATCCACCCCTCATTCAAGCCCCTGGTAAGTGATATCCTTTTTGTGTGTGTGTGTTTTTTTTTTTTTTTTTGAGATGGAGTTTCACTCTTGTTGCTCAGGCTGGAGTGCAGTGGTGCAATCTTGGCTCATTGCAACCTCTGCCTCCCAGGTTTAAGCAATTCTGCCTCAGCCTCCCAAGTAGCTGGGATTACAGGCATGTGCCACCATGCCCGGCTAATTTTTTTGTAGTTTTAGAAGAGATGGGGTTTCACCATGTTTGTCAGGTTGGTCTTGAACTCCTGACCTAGGTGATCCACCTATCTTGGCCTCCCAAAGCACTGGGATTACAGACATGAGCCACTGCACCCAGCCCTGGTAAGTGATATTCTATTCTCTGCTTCTATGCTAAGATTCTCCTATTATTCTACTCTTTACTTCTATGAGATCAACTTTTTTAGATTCCACATATGAGTGAGAAGATGTGGCATTTATCTTTCTGTGTCTGGCTTATTTCATTTAGCATAATGTCCTCCAGGCTCATCCATGTTGCTATGAATGACAGGATTTCATTCTTCTTGATGGCAGAATAGTATTCCATTGTGTATATATACCACACAGGTATCCCTTTGATATAATAATTTCCTTCCTTTTGGATAAATGTCCAGCAGTAGGATTGCCGGATCTATGGTAGTTCCCCTTTTAGTTTTTTGAGAAACCTCCATACTGTTTTCCACAATGCCTGTACTGATTTACATTCCCACCAGCAGCATATGAGTTCCCTTTTCTCTACATCCCTCCAGTATTTGTTATTTTTTTGTCTTTTTGATACTAGCCATTCTAACTGGAGTGAGATGATATCTCATTGTGGTTTTGATTTGCATTTCTCTGGTGATTAGTGATGTTGAACATTCTTTCATATACCTGTTGGCCATTTGCATGTCTTCTTTTGATAAATGATATGTGTTCAGGTCCTTTGCCCATTTTTTAAGTAGAAATGGGATCTCACTATGTTGCTCTGGCTGGTCTTGAACTCCTGGCCTCAAGTTATCCTCCCACCTCAGCCTCTCAAAGTGCTGGGATTACAGGCATGAGCCACTGTGCCCAGCCTCCTTTGCCCATTTTTAAAATTGAGTTAGGTTGTTTCATTGCTATTGAGCTTATTGAGTTCCTCATGTCTTTGAATGCTAACTCTTTATCAAGTGTGTGGTTTGCAGGTATTTTCTCCCATTCTGTGGGTTGTGTCTTCACTCTGTTGATTGGTTCCTTTGCTATATAGAAGCTTTTCAGTTTGACGTAATCTTATTTGTTCCTTCACTTTTGTTGCCTGTGCTTTTGGGATCATATATAAAAAAAAAATCATTGCCCAAGTATCGTGGAGCCTTTCCTTTATGTTTTCTTCCAGTAGTTTTATAGTGTTGGATCTTACATTTAAGTCTTTGATCCATTTTGAATTGAATCATCTCTCTTTTGACAAACTGAAAGTGTATCTCATCATACTAATTGATATCACTTACACTCAGAGAGGAAAGCCCACGAGATTTGGAGGGGACGCACATCCAAACCATATCAGCATCTCACAGAGTTAGCAGTTTTGTTTGCTATTGTGATGTAAAATTATGGTGAATCTCACACTGAACTCAGAAATAAGCCACACCTGGCCTATTTCTAGATTAATGAGTTTTCATTGGTGACAGGTAAAGAATTGACAGCAGGCACCTGGATTTCTCCTTTTCAAAGATTCCCCTTTAGAGTGGGAAGAGGCAGGAGCCAGCGTTGACCTTGTCAGGTCTTCCTGCTTGGGTGCTGTCATCTCACTTCTTTTTTTTTTTTTGAGATGAAGTCTGGCTCTGTCGCCCAGGCTGGAGTCCAGTAGCGCAATCTCAGCTCACTGCAAGCTCCGCCTCCCGGGTTCATGCCATTCTCCTGCCTCAGCCTCCCCTCACTTCGTTTTATAATGACAGCTTGTTTATTCTCTTCTCCACCAAAGTAGCAATTACTTTTTTTTGTTTGTTTCTTTTTTAGAGACAAGGTCTTACCCTGTCACCCAGGCTGGGGTGCAGTAGCATGATCATAGCTCACTGCAGCCTTGAACTCCTAGGCTCAAGCAATCCTCCCACCTCAGCTTCCTGAGTAGTTGGGACTATAGGCATGCACCACCATGCCTGACTAATTTTTAATTTTTTGTAGAGATGAGGGTCTCACTGTGTTGCCCAGGCTGGCCTCAAACTCCTGGCCTCAAGCGTTCTGCCCACCTCAGCCTCTTGAATTGCTGGGATTAGAGGCATGAGCCCCTACACCCAGCCAGCAATTACTTTTAGTTGGAGTTGAACTTGCTGAGCTTCACACTATCTTCAGCCACTACCTTGGATTGGAATGTTGGTGTGTGGAAGAAGAAAACAGAAACACTCCTTCCCCATACCCCTGCTATGTTCACCGTCACGCCTTTGCCACACTCCACTTTCTTGTAGTGCTTTCCATCTCCAGGATGCTCCTGGGGTCTGCTTGTCTTGTCTTCTTCTTTGGTGGCAGAAGTGGGCACAGAAACGCTCTTTGTCCTGGAACGGCTCTGAATGATGCTTTTCACCCTGCCTTGTGGCTTGTCTCTGCAAGTAGTTTCTCCTGGCTCAAGCCCCTGTCACAGTGGGTTCGCCAGGTGTGGAGTGTGAACCACTGGTGGTTATGTGAGATAATTTTAGGGGGCACACAGACACACATTTTTATTATTAGCTTGCTGCAGAACTAATTGTGATTTTTGCCATTACTTTCAATGACAAAAACCACAATTACTTTTGCACCAGCCTCACTCAACAGCGAATATTTGCTAAGCACCTCCCCTGTGCTTGCTGTGGTTGCAGCTCCATTCATAGGTGTGGACATACGTCTTTTGTAATAGCTCTTTTTTTTTTTTGAGACAAACTTTCACTCTGTCACCCAGGCTGGAGTGTAATGGCACGATCTTAGCTCACTGCAATCTCCATCTCCCAGGTTCAAGCGATTTTCCTGCCTCAGCCTCCTGATTAGCTGGGATTACAGGTGCCCACCACCACGCCCAGCTAATTTTGTATTTTTAGTAGAGATAGGGTTTCACCATGTCAGTCAGGCTGGTCTCAAACTCCTGATCTCAGGTGATCCACTGGCCTTGGCCTCCCAAAGTGCTGGGATTACAGGCGTGAGCCACCACACCCAGCTGTAATAGCTCTTATTTTGGAAAATTTCAGCCTACAGAAAAATGCTAACAATACAATAAATTCCCATATAATTTTCACACACATTCACCTATTATTGACATTTTATCTCATTTGCCTTATGTCTCTGTCACTATTTTACATATATATAAAATAGACATATATGTTAGATATATGTATGTAAAACATCTGAATTCTCTTTTGCCTTTTCAGCCACTTGAGAGTAAGTTGCAGTAAGTGTCCTTCATGCCTAGATACTTCTGAGGCATTTACTTAAGAAAAAGGGTATTATTCTATTAACCATAGTGCAATGATCAAAATTAGGAGATTTAATGTCGATATGGTGCTATTATCTATGTATGTGTATTTCACCAATTCTCCCAGTAGCATCCTTTAAAAGCAACCTTTTCCCTACTCCAGAATCCAATTCAGGGTTGTATAAGATATTCAATTATTATGTCTCTTTGGGTTCTTTTACTTTTTTTTTTAATTATTATCTTTTTTTTTTTAGAGATGGAGTCTCACTCTGTTGCCCAGGCTGGAGTACAGTAGTGCAATGATAACTCACTACAGCCTCGATCTCCTAGGCACAGGCCATGCTCCTGCCTCAGCCTCTTAAGTAGCTAGGACTACAGGTGAATGCCGCCACGTCTGGCCCATTTTTGTATTTTTTGTAGAGATGGGATCTCACTATGTTGTCCAGGCTGGTCTTAAACTCCTGGCCTCAAGTGATCCTCCTGCCTTGGCCTCCCATAGTGCTGGGATTATAGGCATGAGCCACCATGCATGGCCTTCCTTTATTTTTAAGGAGTATGAGCCTATTGTTTTGCCCTTCAGTTTGTGTTCTGTATTTAGTTTTCCAATTACTTTTTTTTTTTTTTTTTTTTCGAGACAGAGTTTCACTCTTATTGCCCAGGTTGGAGTGCAATGGCACCATCTTGGCTCACTGCAGCCTCTGCTTCCGGGGTTCAAGTGATTCTCCTGCCTCAGCCTCCCGAGTAGCTGGGATTACAGGCGCTCACCACCACACCCAGCTAATTTTTTGTATTTTTAGTAGAGATGGGGTTTCACTATGCTGGCCAGGCTGGTCTCGAACTCCTGACCTCAGGTGATCCACCCACCTTGGCCTCCCAAAGTGCTGGGATTACAGGCATGAGCCACCATGCCTGGCCCCCAATTACTTTCTTTTATGACAAGTGACACCAGTTTTCCATCCATGGTCATGCCAAGTTTCCTTTTAAAATAGACTTATTTACATTTCAAAAGTGAATCAACTTAAAGAAAAATAGTACATAAATAATAGTACAAGAGATGCAAGGATCTGGCAAAAATGGTGAAGGCTGTGTAGGAATGACCTAAATTTGGAAAATGTGCTAAAATCTACAGAACTGGCTGCGGGATCCAGACTGTCATCTCTTGGTCCCCGATGGTGGAGGAGGTCAGGCCAGGCCACAGTCCTGCTCAGGCCTTGGGTCTGTGAGCTGGGGGTGCCTGCGCTAGCCCTCATGGTGCCTCTGCTCCCACCACTGGCAACCGGGTGCCTTTTGGAGCAGGACTCATTCCTTTGTTTCCACACATCCTCTGTTGCTCCTCTCGCCTCCATCCTCCAATCTTTAAAGTCTTGAAGTCTTCTGATATGGTTTGACTGTGTCCCCACCCAAATCTCATCTTGAATTCCCACGTGTTGTGGGAGGGACCTGGTGGGAGGTAATTTAATCATGGAGGCAGGTCTTTCCTATGCTATTCTTGTGATAGTGAATAAGTCTCATGAGATCTGATAGGTTTATAAAAGGGAGTTTCCCTGCACAAGCTCTCCTCTCTTTGCCTGCCGCCATCCACGTAAAATGTGACTTGCTCCTCCTTGCCTTCCGCCACGATTGTGAGACTTCCCCAGCCATGTGGAACTGTAAGTCCATTAAACCCCTTTCTTTTGGA